>NC_091062.1:42755912-43971412 GCF_000393655.2 Nicotiana sylvestris | reverse complement strand
TGAATTTCTTATGAATCTTCTTCTGTTGTCCATTCTATTATCGCCGGAACGCAATCTGAAATTCTCATGATGTCGACCATTATCAAATTACTCAGTCCCTAATTCATGTTTAGTTTATCTTGTTCACTAATCCATACTTAATTCTATTACTCTGGGTCTAACTTTTCCTTCTAGTAATCATGTTAGAGTCATGAACTTATCTCTCGAAATTAGGATGTGACTTTATGACATATACTCTTTTTTTGCCTCAAGGCCTGTCACCTCTCGTCTTTTCCTTCACTTGACTATAGACTCTGTAATACTGGCATTGTTTTGATCTACCGTTGTCATACATGTATCACATCTTACTCATAATCTTTTATTAACTCTCTTCTTATTTTCCTGCTAATATTTATGTCTATCACTTTATTCTGAAAACTCCCACAAGACATTCTTTTGCTTTTAGCTCCCCTTGCTCCATCCACTGGCTTTTCGGGTTGCCTAACATTCTCTCTTTACTAGGGACAAGAGCCACACTAAGGTAAAATTTATCCCTTCCAGGATTCCAGTGCCTGTCATTCTAGTATTCATATCTAGCTGTACTATTCTAGAATGCACCATCTAGGTATCTCACAAGGAGATCTATTAGCACATTTGCAATATCCTTCGAAAATGTCAACTAATTCAAGCAATCCATCCATCACTTTGGCTTACTCTAACCCCAACGGGATCCTGATATCCCATCTTTCTCTTAAACCATACTTGTTAGCTCCCATAGGGCATAACTGAGATGGGTGTAGCCGATTGTACATACCTCTATTACTGTTGAAGGTAACTCAAAAGTCTTATATTTCTCTGCCTGAATTGTAAATACTGATAATCTTCATTAACTGGGCACCTTGTACCCTTCTTCACCTTGCTTCTTTTACTTGTTGAAACTTGTATCTACCTTCTAATTTTCTCTTTGCTTTTTACCATAAGGGTGGATAGATATTCATGCCTTAAGTCTCCTTATCAAGTTGCTTACACGTCTTGGTGCACACATGATCTATTGAAGACCTTACATTTGCTCATCATAAGCATCATGAAAAATCGAGTTCCTCTGGCTCAACTCCTCTATAACCACATGCAATCTCTTACCAAATGTCTTTCTGAATGTAGGTATCATTGTATTATGAATGAAATAGAGCTTAAGAGTTTGAATTCTTAAAACTGAGCTCTACCACACAATCTAGAGTAAGAAGAAAGAGTGACATTCTTAAATGCCCTATAGCCCCTACTTATAAGTTTGGTGCACAACACACTCATAAACAAGACTCTACTAGACACAAATTGTAGAACCCCTAGGAAAGAACTGCTCTGATACCACTTTTGTCATGACCCAAATCGATGGGCCGCGACGGGCATACGATACCTTACTCAACCGAGTACCAACATAACGTATCTTTCGTGACATACTATCATAGGTAAATGAGCCGAAAAGGCTGTCATAAGATAGCTAGAATAAACATGAGAGAATACTCAACATAGAACGACCTAACCTAATATAGAAACTTATACATGTGACATACGGGCCTATAAGTCCAACATGATCATTTGTAAACTCAAAACATAGGTCGACAAGGCCATACAAGTATCCGTATACATGACATCTATCTACAAGCCTCTAAGAGTACATAAGTAACATAAAGGTCAGGACAGGGCCCCGCCATACCAATCAATACATGTCCTAATCATACTGATCAAATAAGCAACTCCAGAGTAAATAGACAGCACCAACACTTTCAGCTGAGCTGATAGCCTACTTGGAGGACTCTCAACTTGTCTATCGGGACCTGCGGGCATGAAATGTAGTGTCTCCAAGCAAAAAGGATGTCAGTACAAATAATGTACCGAGTATGTAAGGAATGAAAATCAGTAAACAATAAACATGAGAGAAACATGTAAGTCTAAATAACTCTCTAAATAATTAATATTTATAATGCCATGCATATGCATATAAATGTCATACCATGCATAGGTATATGCGTACATAACATCATCAAGCCTCTAAGGACATCCCATCATATCATCTCGGCCACTGTCGGCAAATCATCAATGTACACGAGCTGATCAGGTAGTGGTGCGTATATAACGCCGTAACCTTTTCTCATACCCCATATACACACACACACATATATATATACATATTACATCAATTTACTTACGACGTACTCTCACATACAAAACTATGGGGTGTAACATCATTCCCCCCTTTGTAATATTCGTCCTCGAATGTTAACTGATGCGCTTATCAGTTTCATAACTTATAGCTCTTACGAATAATTTAGTATTATTCTTGCTAGGCAACTGTTCTGTGAATTAATCTGAAGGCCAGGGCATTCCCACCCCCCTTAGGCCTCTTTATTACACCACGACTTGTTGTCAGAACTTTTCCAATCTTGTAACTGTTTCGACCTTCTGTCATGTAGCCTGTACAACTTTGTCCTTGTATGTGCGCCTAGGCGACTCTTCTGTCATTTTTCCTCCAACTTTTAGCCAATCTCTAGGCCTCACTTTGGGAACATATGTAGAACTATGACAAGTTGTTCCTCCCGGTATATATAGGTGTACTGAAGTTCTTTGCTCGGTACTTTGTCGAACTTACGACTGTTGCTATATCTTGTTTCATAGCCTTATATATCTATACTTATGGCTTTACTACATCTAGGTAGGTTATACTATACCATAACACTTACTTCAGTTTATTATTACCGAGGTTTGCTACCCAAATCCAGGTTACTCTCTCGCTGCTTATCCTATATGTATAAATCTAAGTCCTTTAGTTATTCCTCATTACTGTTCATCTTAAGAAGACCTTATGTTGATCTATAATCTACCATTGATAATTTGAAACATATTGCGTAATACATTGTCGTTAGGGCTCACGTCGCATCGAGGAACATCTGAAGTTATTTGCCTGATCCACCTAGGGACGATACAGTACTTCATTAAACATATTTCATAGCATCTTAATGTGATTCACCTTATTGGGGTATTTTAATCCTGTACAATTCATGAAATCCCTTTTCTTTGAATCATTACCCAATCAAAGGCGTAAACGTCATCCTCTTATTTATAACCATTACACCCTTATTCTACCACTAGGGCAGCATTCCATCTCTTTTGAATTCTCCTAGTCTTAAACTACTCTGATTTCACTCATGCTATACTGAGCTTTTTATAACATTGTGGAAACTATTATCTCTCTTGTGGTGATGGGTTTAGTCCCGAGGACTTACCTATTCTTGTCACCTTCTCACTCACCTTTTCTTATCCTTACTCCCATATACCTAAAACCTTGTCACTTTACCATACTTTAGCTTGCAACCTACATATATCTATTTATACTACTCGCAACCTTCCTTTAACTTGCTAGCACCATATATTTCCTTATGTTATTCTGGAACCTCAAGCGAGACATCATATCATCTCTAACTCTTCTTTACTCTCTTAGCTATACCTCTCTGTACCTGGAAACCATAGGCTGGAAGATATGCCACTGACGACACCACTATCGTTTCTTGATACATAATTACGACGCTTCGTTCCCTCTATCTGATATCTGGATTATTCGTAATCTTTTGTACTTGGGCATCTCGTACCTTCTTCACATGTACCTTACTTACCTTTAAATCTTGCATTGTTTCTTCTATCTCTTTCATAACCTCCCTTCCACATAGGTGGAATTCACATCCACACCTTAAAGATCTACTATAATACTTGCACATCATGTGCATACACAATCCAGCAAAAGCTTCATACTGACTTCTTATGAGGTTGGTACTATTCTAACTAAATTTATCGTAGAGCTGTTATAGAATATGGCCATTGTACTATCTCTTTGGTACCTCTAATATTTAGAGTGATTCTACAATGTTCTGAATTACGATTTCTATAATAATCAGGATCTAATAATCAGACTCCTAATTCATTTAGCTGACGTAATTCTTTAGTTTCCTCTTCTATCTCAGCCTTTAAGTAGTCTTACTTTATCTTCTGATCTGTGTCTCAGGGTATTAGTTATTACTTTAGCCCCTCGTGGACGCTATGGAACATCCAAGGTATAACCTTCTAGCAATTCTAGCTTTTGTCTATGTCGTGGACTCGATTCTTTCTTTTAACTTATACTGGTGTCTCCTATAACTGTATCATTGTTAACATATATGCTACATAGATAACACTATGGAATCTTATATGTGTTCATAATGTAACTTACTCTGGGTCATTGATCGAATAATTCCTTTCGCGCCTTCTCATCCTTCTTTAAAAAGTAAGCAATTACTTTTTCCGATCGTTCTGCCACTTGTTGCATGAATACTTGACTTATCTTAGTGCCCATGCCTATTGGAATTTTGTGCAACTCATATGATCTCGAATCTTACTTTGGATTTTACTTCCTATTTCTTAGTCACGATAGGTGCACTTTCTTATAGAGTGCATAAAATATTATAGTGAGACTGTTATTACAAGACCATTTCTTTTTTAGGTCACTATGCTTATGTTGAAGTCTTCTTCCTTATTTTCACAGCTAGTCTTTTGTTGCAGTGCTTAGGGAAGACCCTCTGACTCTTGTAAAACTACGAGCTTATTACATTGTATACCCCACGGAATTTTTGATGTTCTTACTCGCCTATCATTATCCTTAGTTACTTACCTTCGCACCCTTGTACTCGTAGGGTTGCTTCGGATTTGAAATTTCAGTTGTCACTATACTGTACCTTCTACTACCCCAACTCCTATCTGAATATTTCTCGAGGATTACGATGTCGTATTTGAGAGACTGAATTTCCTATGTTGGGTTTCACTACGTTTATGTTGCATGATCTACTGATTTTATCTGAGACCTCTTATCTAGCCATAACCAAGCTCTTTCTGAATCAACTGCTAACTACTCGTCAGTCCATGCTCATATTTATATTCTGTGTAACCTCTCTTGGGTTATGTCTTTTGTCTTAACTTACCTTTTGCATTGGCTCCTAATGTATCAAATGTTCATTCGCACTTATTTATAAATAACATCTGGTGTGGGAACCCTTACTGCCTCTTCTGACATCGTGCTTGAGTAATGTTCTGGAGTCATAACATATCTATAGGATCTGAATAAATGTAATCTTATTCCTTTCGCCTTCTTACAATATTCTTTCTTTACTATTCCATAGTTACTTGAACCACATAACTTCGACTTACTACCATATCACACCGTCTTCCCCCTTTAGGGGAGTACTAGCATTTAATGCTATGAAGATTTACCTATATATGGTTTACCTCTTCATCGTTGACATCTTTTCACGTCTTTGCTGACTTTTACTCGCCTTGCGGGAACCCTTCTCTACCAGGGATAACTGAATTCCTTACGTACGAGGGTGAAACCTAGTTTAATTGGCATACTTAGTCTCTTAAGCTTAACTTTGCTCAAAGTTTTTGCTTTGGCGGAGTGTCTTGCTGAATGACCTTTAAAGGTTATTCTTATGTTTTCCATTTTATTATTGTTGGAATACGATCTTTGAAATTCTCTTGATGTCGACTATTATCACATTATTTGATTCCTAATTGATGTTCAGTTTATCTTGTTCACTAGCCCATGCTGATTTCTCTTACTCCAGGGGTCTAAATTTTTTTCTGGTAATCACATTGGACTCACCAACTCATTTCTCGAAATGAGGATATGACTTTTGGCCTATACTCTTTTATTGTCTCAAGGCCTGTCACCTCTTGTCTTTTCCTTCACTTGACTATAGACTCTATCATCATATCATATTATGATTTACCGTTACCACTCTTTTATTACATCTTACTCGTAATGCTTTATTTACTCTTTTCTTATTCTCCTGCTAATATCTCTATTTATTACCTTATTCTAAAAACTTCAACAAAACATTCTTCGCTTTTAGCTCCCCTTGCTCTATTCACAGGCTCTTCGGGTCGCCTAACATTCTCTCTTTACTAGGGACGAGAGCCATACAAAGGTAAATATTTATCCCTTCTAGGATTCCACTATCTGTCTTCTGAAATTTTTTTGGACATTCTATTATTCATATTTGATTGTTCTATTCTAGAGTGCACCACCTGGGTATCTCACAAGTAGATCTATTACCATTTTTGCACTATCCTTCGAAAATTTTAGCTAATAATCACAATTCATCCATCATTTTAGGTTACTCTAACCCCAACTGGAGCCTAATGTCCCATCTTTCTCTTAAACAATAAATGTTAGCTCCCACAGGGAATAACTAAGATGGGTGTGGCCAATTGTACATACTTCTATTACTGTTGATGATAACTCAAATACTTATATTTCTCTATCTGAATTTTAAAAACTGATAATCTTCACTAAATGGATACCTTGTACCCTTCTCCACCTTGCTTCTATTATCTGTTGAAATTTATACTTTTACCTTCTAATACTCCCATGGCTTGCTATTCGCGGGGTATATTAGATATTCCTGTCTTAGGGTCTTAAGTAGGAGATTCGCACATCCGGTATGCACGATCTGATAGGGCCTCAAACTGGGCCACATTGTCAAGAATTCTCTTTCCACTAGTGCCCTACCCTACTGCTGTAGTAGCCCTTTGGCTAGCTATAATATTTCAAATTTCAAGCATCTCTACAAGTAGCAAAACATAAGTCTTGGCTCGAACTCTTATGACTCAGCTCTATAGCACGATGTTCATTTGAAAGAAGGGTAACATACTCCTAAATGCCTTGTAGCTTCCTATTTATATAATGTAGTGCACAACACATCTATAAACAAGGATCTACTAGACACGACTTGTAGACTCCCTAGGATAGAACTGCTCTAATACCAAGTTTGTCATGCCCTAGACCTGAAGAGGCGTGGCCGGCACCCGGTGTCATACTCGGCCCGAGCATACCACTCTGTAACTGTGAACTCTAGAGGGGTAACCCTTAACTCAGGCCGATGAGGCCATATTCTGAATCGTTCGAAAATAATGCCTCTCTCATCTATGGGGTAAACATACCCAAAAGCTGATATATATAACTATGCAAGCCGACGAAGCTGCCATAAACATCTACTGATATACAAAATATATAGAACTCGTCTACAAGCTCTAGAGATAACTGAATTGTACTATGGTTGGGATAGGACCTCGACCTACCCATCAAATTTGCATATGTAAATTGGACTCCAAGGTCTAGACCTTGTAAATCTGAGGAAGTGGAGTTTACCAACCAAGCTGATGTTTGACTCTGTCTGATGGGAGGATTTGTCCAACTGTCAATGAGGACCTGCAGGCATGAAATGCAGTGGCCCCGGCAAAAGGGACGTCAATACGAAATAATGTACCGAGTATGTAAGGAAACAAAATAACTGAAAACTGAAACTAAACTGATAATATAATAACTGAAAGTAACTGAGAGTCAAAAATAATCTGAAGATATGCTTACCTGCTGATACTGACTCAACTCTCTCAATATAGTAAGTAAAATAGTTGTCCGGCCTTATAAGGTTCGGTATGTGTAATTACCCTGCCGTAGTAGGCTCGCTCATCGGCACTCGGCCATACTAGGCTTTGTATCTCAGCCATTCTGGCTCACTCATAGATGCTCGGCCACAGTAGGCTCAGTATATAACTCACCATCTGATTAGAGGTTGCCAAATAGGGGCCTGCCCATCGATTATAGCTCGATGGTTGTGAAAATAGTATAATATATATATATATATATATATATATATATATATATATATATATATATAATATTATACTATTATACTATATATATACACACACACTCCCAACTCTCTTGGTTGAAAGAAGACAAAACTAAACTGAATATGAAGTCCCGAAAGGGAGAATGCTGTAACCTATAAGACTAGGACAATGTACATAAATTAAGGAATATGAACTTCTCTTTATGTCTCGTTATCAAATACATGTGGTTACTGGATCATGTCAAAATGAAGGAAAGGTTTAGCCTTAACATACCTTAACTTTGTTGAGTCCTTAATACCTTCCAAGCAATTCTTCAAACAACTCAACTCAATTTACCACAGCATAAAGAGATTCAAAATCAGTGCAGAGTAAAGGCTAAGTTTGCAACTTAAACTAGTAGCTTGTTTACATAAATTTGGGCAGCACCTCCCCTGTAACAAGGCCCCCACCAATACCATATACAAACAACACCAAGAAAAAAATAATAACAATATGTATACATCATTTTCCAACCTTATCTTCATCACAATATATTACAAAACAGCTCACACACCCTAATCACTTCATATATAAAACGACAACAAAAGTAGTGTCAAATAACCTAAAAATGTAACGACGAATGGCCAATCCACCATTACATCATTATGTAGTGTTTATACACACCTTTTATCCTCTAAAACTTCATAAAACATCAGCAAAATAGACAGCCCAAAAGCAACACCAAACAGCCCATAAAACAGTCCACTGCAAATCGAATAACTCGAACTCACGGCTTTCGATCACCGTCCCATGAGTTCTAACTATTAGGACACGAATTTATCAACCTTACTTGACATTTAAAGCTTAAAAACAGAAATTATATGTTTTCTTAACTATGAAGTACCTTCCAAAACTCAAACTACAAAGAAAAAGAGAGGCGATATAGCGATACTTACATCATAGGGATTGTTCTAGTGTTATCACTTCTTGATTTCATACCCGAGATGTTAATATTCTTGGAAACCCTTGTGGAGAGCTTGATGATATGTTTAGGAGTCTTATTCTAGTCGTGGTGTGTGGAAAAGTGGAGAAAGAGACGACATAAGGCCTATATATATCCATTTTTGAAAAGTCAAAGAGGTGCTAGCTTAGCACCCTATTATTGACTCTTCTTCAGATGCTTACATCTTTTTATCCGGATGTCGTATGAATGAACGGTTAAGAGCATTAGAAACTAAATTCAAGATATTAAATTTGGTATATAATATGTCCCAAATCATATAACACACGAAATGTATTGCTCAAAAAGCTTTAGTGACACACCTACTTGTCACCTATGCAGTCTGCACAGTTTGCAAAACTGCAAATATCTCTCTACTCCTAGGTCGTATCGATGAACAGTTTAATAAGTTAGAAAATAGACTCATAGATGTTCAATTTGGTGGATATATAATCCCCTAATTCCAATTATATTGGGAGAAAAGCTCAGTTACATTTGACCTAAATTTCAGCATATTTATGAATGTAACTTGTGATGATCTTTGCCAACTTTTGTTCCATATCTCACTTGATTTCAAAACATAACACATGACTATCATAAGAAAAAAATAACTCATAACATAACCTCCTTATCATTTTGAGCACCATAGTCTCACCCAAAAAGTACATGTTATAACATTTCCAACTTGTCGACTTTCAATGAAACTTATTTTCTTCAATTGGATTAGCTTTAAAGCCTTTCAACCCTCTTAGTACTTGCAGTCCATGATCTTAAATATTTGTAACCCCCAAGTTAACATGATTAATTTACTTTGTGTACTTTCAAAGATGATCTCATTTCAAAGCTTAAATCAATTGATTTACGATGTACTCTCACATACGAAACTATGGGGTGTAACATCATTCCCCCCTTTGCAAAATTCGTCCTCGAATGTTGACTGATGCGCTTATTAGTTTCATAACATATAGTTCTTACGAATAATTTAGTACTATCTTTGACATCTAGGCAACCGTTCTGTGAATAAATCCAAAGGTTGGGGCATCCCCCCCCCCCTTTAGGCCTCTTTCTCACACCATGACTTGTTGTCAGAATTCTTCCAATGTAACTGTTGCGACCTTCTGTCATGCAACCTGTACAACTTTGTCCTTGTATGTGCGCCTATGCGACTCTTCTGTCCTTTTTCCTCCAGCTTTTAGCCAATCGCTAGGCCTCACTTTGAGAATATATACAGAACCATGACAAATTGTTCCTCCCGGTATATTTAGGTGTACTAAAGTTCTTCGCTCGGTACTTTGTCGAACTTATGACTATTTCTATATCTTGTTTCGTAGCCTTGTATATCCATCCTTATGGCTTTACTACATCTAGGTAGGTTATACTATACCATAACATTTACTTCAGTTTATTATTACTGAGGTTTGCTACCTAACTCCAGGTTACTCTCTCGCTGCTTATCCTATATGTATAAATCTAAGTCCTTTAGTTCTTCCTCATTACTGTTCATCTTAAGAATGACGGCCTAATCTCATCTAATACTTTGGAATTTTTATCCGCCTATTGTTAATTCACCTTATTTTGATCTATAATCTACCACGGATAACATAAAACCTATTACGTAATACATTCTTTGAATTCTCCTGTCTACACTCGTGGGAGATTCTATTGTTGTTGACCGTGTGTAGCGGTCATGTTTGGTTGTTCTTAGTGGTTTTGAGACTAGAGACGATATATTTTTACTTAGTATGGTGGATTTTGATGTTATTATGGGCATAGACTGGTTGTCGCCCTATCATGCTATCCTTAATTGTCACGCCAAGATGGTGATATTGGAATGCCAGGTCTACCGCGGCTAGAGTGGAGAGGTACTTTAGATTATGTTCCTATCAGGGTTGTCTCATTTCTAAAGGCTCGGCAGATGGTTGAGAAGGAGTGTAATACGTATCTAGTATATATGAGGGATGTTAGTGTTGATACTTCTACCGTCAAGTCAGATCCGGTAGTGAGGGATTATCTAGATATATTCCCAGCAGATATTTCGGGCATGCCACCCGACAGGGATATCAACTTTGGTACTGATTTGTTATAGGGCACTCAACCCATTTCTATTCCACCCTATCGTATGGCCTCAACAGAGTTGAAAGAGTTAACGGAACAGTTGCAAGAGTTGCTCGATAAGGGCTTCATTCGGCCCAATGTGTCACTTTGGGGTGCTCCGGTCTTATTTGTAAAGAAGAAGGATGGTTCTATACGAATGTGTATTGATTATCACCAGCTGAACAAGGTTACAATAAAGAACAGGTATCTATTGCCACATATTAATGACCTATTTGATGAGCTTTAAGGTGCCAGAGTGTTCTCTAATATCGACTTACGTTCAGGCTATCATCAGTTGAAAATTCAGGAACCAGATATCCCGAAGACTACCTTCAGGACTCTGTATGGTCATTATGAGTTCAGTGTGATGTCTTTTGGGCTGACCAACGCCCCAGTAGCATTTATGCACTTGATGAACTGTGTATTTTAGCCCTATCTTGACTCGTTCATCATTGTGTTCATTGACGACATTCTGGTGTACTCTTAGAGCCGGGAGCATCATGAGCAGCACCTGAGGAATGTGCTTCATACCTTAAGAGAAAAGAAGTTATATGCAAAATTTCCGAAGTGTGAATTCTGGCTAGATTCAGTGGCATTTTTAGGTCATGTAGTATCGAGTGAGGGGATCAAGGTAGATCCGAAGAAGATTGACGCAATGTAGAGTTGGCCCAGACCGTCCTTAACTATGGAGATCCAAAGTTTTCTTGGCTTGGCAGTGTATTATCGTCAATTTGTAGAGGGTTTCTTGTCTATTGTAGCACCTATGACCAGGATAACCCAGAAGGGTGCTCCGATCAGGTGGACTGAGGAATGTGAGGAAAGCTTTCAAAATCTCAAGACAACTCTGACTACAGCCCTAGTGCTGGTATTGCCTACTGGTTTGGGGTCCTATACGGTGTATTATGATGCGTTGCACATTGGTCTCGGTGCGGTGTTGATGCAGGATGGTAGGGTGATTGCCTATGCGTCTAGACAACTGTAGGTGCATGAGAAGAACTATCATATCCACGACCTCGAGTTAGCATCCATTGTTCATGCCTTGAAGATCTGGTGGCACTATTTGTACGGTGTCCCTTGTGAGGTCTACATAGATCACCGGATTCTACAACATTTGTTTAAATAGAAGGATCTTAACTTGCGGCAGTGGAGGTGGTTGGAGTTGCTTAAGAACTATGATATCACCATTCTATATCATTCCAGGAAGGTCAATGTGGTGGTCGATGCCTAGAGTCGCAAGGCGGAGAGTTTGGGCAACTTAGCATATCTACCGGTAGCAGAGAGGCCTTTAGCCTTGGATGTTCAGGCCTTGGCCAACCAGTTTGTAAGATTGAATGTTCGGAGTCCCCCTCTATCTTTATTATGTCATTTCCTTATCCTCATTAGACTCTGATGTATATAGATATTTAGTATTTCTCTTTAGAGCTTGTGACTTATATCTATTGGGTTTTGGTAGTTGTTATTACTTTGAGTTGCGGGTTTTATTTATTATAGTTGTTGATGCTTTGAATTTTATCTTAATATTTCAGTTATTCTGCGTACTTTTTAGGTCTACCTAGTCTTAGAGACTAGGTTTCGTCACAACATCCTACGGTCGTGACACTTTTCCAAGCCGAATTGGGACAATTGGACCGCGAAAATATACTGGCGCAGCGCGCCATGCGCCGCCCCATTAGTGAGGATTTTTAGAGAGTTGATTTATTTCACTCTTCAGGAATTTTGCACTAGTGCCCCGATACGCATGGCGCGAGCGGTAATGCAATTTTCTTAGAGTAATTTTGTTTTCTCACTTGTTGACATCCAGACTTGGTCCTCGACCCCCGAACGTGATATCGACTTAATTATTTGGGCTTTTACTTAGACTTCGAAGCTCCAACTTGTTCAAATTAGCTCCAAATTATCTTAATAGCTCGAAATCACTTCCTGCAAGGCATAAAAATACATAATAATTGCAATACACTAACATTTAAGCTCAAAAAGAAGTAAAATGCAGTAATTAGAGTGCAAACTATGAGTAAAACACGGGATTCTAGCCTGCCATCAACAACCCAACACTTCGACCATTGCTCGTCCTCGAGCAATCAAACTACACTTTACATAGAGATGACCTTTTTATCAGACAACTTCCCTAACGCATCATGCCAAGAATATTTAAAGCAGACTAAGCACTTTATCATAACATTCTAGCCTCAAGACTCGACTCAAAAGCACCACGTATTTTTCAAAAACCCGCTCACTTACTTAAACATATAGGCCAAAGACATTACCTTTCCTTCACAATTCATGTGCCCTCACACCAAAGATAGAGATTAATCCCACACACAATAAAATTCAAGAACAAATAGTAACTCAAGATAGAACGAATTCACTCAGTCTTAGAAATAAAATTCATGCACCATAGAGAATGTACCATAGGCTTGCCCGTAGTGTAATATTTTACTAATTGAGCTCATTCAGTCAAGGATCAAGTAGGACTTTATTTTTGTTGTAATGTAGGCTGCAGGACGGGTAGGATATATTTGGATATAGTGACTATACCTCCTTAAGCACTTTAATACATATACATTAACAATTTAAACCCCACACTTGTGTTGAACCAAACCCCAACCTTCACAACATATTAACACCAAGCTCCCAATTTCTTTAATCATAGACTAAGCAAGATTTGCCACTAGCAAGGAATAATTTTTTTTCCTTTTTCTAGATTTCGATTTTCTCTTTTTTTTTTTCAATTCCCTACAAGTGGCTCTCACAATTATTTTTCAAACAGTGCACCTTTCTCCTTTTCTATAGTTCCATTTAAAAATCCAACTATACCTCCACTTAGCTTTTAATAAGCTCATAAAAAATTCAAGTGCTCAAGAGAAGTAGAAGGTTCAAACAAATGGTCAATTCAAAGAAAATGGATCAGGCTTGTAGCGTGGTTGCCAAAGAAATAGGAATACACGCTCAACGGGGCTAACTAAGATACACATTAATTTGATGGGTAAAGGCATATATCTAGCTTAACAAAGAAAGGCCTATATCAATCCTAGACTGAACAAGACTATTATTTTGCTTTGCAAACACACGGGGCAAGTTCTAGACATCAACCGACATGCACAGAATATCACAAAACCTCACACACACATTGACTCACAACTCATTTAGGACCGGATCTATCCCAACTCTCTAGTCAAAGCAGTTAAGAAAAGTTAAAATCAACTAATTTAAGGCACTTATCTATGAGTCAAGAACTGATCCTAGGAGTTACAACTAAGGCACTCACTTCTCTCAAGACATAACAACGTCAAGAAAAGTCATCTCCATTTAACACATAGCACAAGACTTCACTATTCCTAATAAAAGAAAAACTAACTACACCCGGTTCAAACAAAACCCTTAGAAAAGAACCGGGGCACAACAAAAAACCAAGGAGAAATTGTTACACTACCTAAGAAAAATAAAATATTTTTTCTTCGACTTTAATCCCTCAAGAAGACAGTCGAGGAAATTCATCGTCGGAAAAAGTCAAAAAAAAATTCAATCAAAAGAAACGACTACCAATATACATATACATATATACATTCCCCCACCCCATACTTTAAATTGTGGCATGTCACATGACATATAAATAAAAAGCAAGAGCTAAATGAAACTTCCCTGATTCATCTAGCCGGGGTCTGAATCGAAGTCGGGATCTCCTTTGCACGCCTGGCCTAGTGCACACATCCACGCTGAGAGATTCTTTTCCGCCTTCTTTGGGTACAGCCCACACTTATCACCTTCACTCTTTTCGATTTGCTCTTTCAAGGCCCCCCTTTCTCCTTCCATTTTGAAGATCAGCCTTTGATCCCCCACTCTGAGCATGAGCTGCGTTTCCTAAATATTTAGAATTGTTCTGCCCGTAGCCAAGAATGGTCTTCCTAAAATTAGAGGGACCTCCCTATATTCCTTCATGTTCACCCTAATGAAGCCCACAGGGAATACAAATTTGTCTACCGAAATCAGCACATCTTCAACGATTCTTTCAGGTATGATGGTGGTCTGATTCGCCAGCTGCAAGGACACAGGTATCGACCAGATTTCTCCAATCTCTCCCTCTAATTTCCTGAAAATAGAAAAAGGCATAAAACTAATAGAAGCACCTGAGTCACATAAAGATTTTTGAAATTTAGTACTTCCTAAAGAGCAAGGTAAAGTAAAACTCTCTAGATCTCCATATTTTTTAGGGAGCTTATTTTGCAAGATGGCACTACAATGCTCTGTCAGCTTGACAACCGATGTCTCTTCCACTTTCTGTTTCTAGGATAATATCTCCTACATAAATTTAGCATAAGCTGGCATCTGTGAAAGCACCTCGGTGAAAGGTAAATTCACATGCACCTGCTTGAACACGTCTAGAAAGCGCTCCAATTATTTATCCAGCTTTTCTTTTCTTTGTTTCTGGGGGAATGGTAGAGCAGGAATATATTTGCTCTCTTTGGTCTCATTATTTTTTGCATTATCATCCTTCTTCTTTTTCTGAGATGTAGACTTCCCTTCTTCTCCAGACCATCATCTACCATCTCTGCACCTTTTTGAATGTTGCTATTTTTTTGCTCTTCCACAAGCTCCACCTTTCTTTCAATCGGCTCATCCTCTTGCTTTGCTATGGGATCCTCCAACTCGTGCCCATTCCTCAAAGACACTGCATTGATTGTCTCTTTTGGATTTCTTTCTGTATCAGCAGGGAGCGTTCCTCGAACCCCTCGGACAATAGAGTAACTAGTTGCCCAACCTGTCTTTCCAGGTTTCGAAAAAATGTGCCTAGTTCTTTGATAGTTGCACCATGGGCGTCAAGTCTCTCATCTATATTGATAATGAAGGTCTTCATTAGATCTTTCATGCTAGACGGATTAGACTGTAGAGGTTGATATTTCTACCTCTGATGATTTTGAAAACCTGGAGCTAATTGTCCCTGGGGTCTAGAGTTATTTTGTTGCCATGAGTTCAAGCTACCACTAGGTGAATTCCAAGAAAATCCTGGATACCCATGTCCCATAGAATTAAAATTATTACCACTCTGGTAGATGCCTCTATCAAATCTTCCTACAACATTTACCACTGCATCTGCAACTAAGGCCTGACATTCGTGCATTAGATGACTCATTCCACAGAAATCACAAACTAGTGACGGTTGGCTCTAGACCTTGGCTAAGGTCAACTTTCTTATCTCTTTGGCCATGGCCTATAGTTGGGCTTGAACTGTGGTATTAGAATCTACTTGATGAACCCTAACTGATCTTCTTCTATTATTACTCTCAGCAGGCCACTGGTTAGCATCTTCAGATAGCTCATCATGAACTGCCATAATCTCCTCAGAAACCTTCTTCATTAAAGGACCTACGACTATAGTGTTCAGAGTTCGTCGTGAGGGAGGTGTCAGTCCATCCCAAAAGTCTTGGAGTTGCATTCACAATTCAATCTCATATGCTGAGACTTCATCACTATCTCCTTGAATCTTTCCCAAGCCTCAAAAACTATTTTAGTGTCCGTTTGGTAAAAGTTGTGAATTTCTCTTCTGAATTTCACTATTTTTGCAACTGAGAAGTATTAGTCAATAAACTTTTTAGTCATGTCTTCCCATGTCCTGATCGACCCCGTTGGTAAGATAAGAAGTTAGTGTTTCGCGTCATTCTTTAGTGAAAAGGGGAATGCCCTTAGGTCGACTGCATCTTTCGACACTCCGTTTTACTGGAAGGTGTTCATGATTTCCTCAAAATCCATCAAGTGAGTGTTAGGATCTTCATTCACCTTTCCTCTAAATACACAGTTGTTCTTGATAGTTTGAAGCAAGTCTTGCTTCAACTCGAAATTATTTGCTGTTATTGGTGGAGGTTTGATACTAGACAGTCCCTGATTGTAGACTGGTCTGGCATAATCACACAATGCTCTACCTGGCCTGGGTACCACATTCTCAAACTGATATTAAATCAAGGGTCGATTCAGATTGAATCTTCGACCCCCATCATCGTTGATGGTCTCATCAGCAGCTCTACGGGCTGCCTCAGCTGCAATCCTTGCAGCTTCTTTTTTGTGTTGTGTTGCTTCTCTTGCATCTAAATTTACCTCATCTTCACCGTTATTAGTCGTGTGTTCTTGGGTTGAAGGTTTCCCCAAGAACTTTCCAGTGAGTTCTTTCTCTTTCCTCAACTGTCGCAGACTCTTTTCTACCTATGGATTGTATGGAATCAATTCCTTTAAAGAAGATCAAGTCATACACCAGAGAAGTCTATTGCCTGCACACGAAAGAGGAAACCCGTGAAGAATAAAAAAGCAAAAATAGAATAAAATAAAATAAATTCCTGAATTAGCACCAAAAACTAATTTGCACACCATTGATTGCCAATCCCCAGCAACGACGCCAAAATTTGACGAGTGCAAAACACAACACGAAATTGATGTTCGCTAATTAAAGATAGCATAGTATAATATTGTCTCCATAGGAATTGGATTTTAACAATGTTCATTCCTGATTTAATTGCTATTCAGGAGGATCAACACTTGAGTTAAATGATTATGATCTAACTTTAACTACTAAAAATAATGCAATTGACAATTGACAGCAAGGAATTGGAGATTCACAGAGTGGTTTCTTATCAATGTGAGGGATAAAGGTTTGACAGGATTGATGCAAGATAGCTATTTGTGATTAACTCCAATTTAATTCACTCTAACATTCTAATGATTCTCACGAATTCACTCGATGATTAATTCAAACGTGTAGTCAAGATTCCTCTCTTGATTAAATCTTAACTCTACGAGGTGAACTAATATAAGCATTGTGAAGTATGCAAGCATGCGTTAATGGATTTGTCTTTAGGAAAACGTCTCTCGAATATTCTCCTAACTTGATTTAATCAACAATTCAACAAGCTCTTTTGATTACTTAAGGGAATCAATGAATTAAATCAAATCAAATAATGCAAAGATAATCACCTAGATATTCCTCTTTCGATTAAATAAACTGATGAATAAAGTTGCAACAATTCAAAACTCCATAAACGAATTCAAGCACGAACTAGAGTTAAAATCTACAAATATTTATCAACATACCAAATTCGTCAAACCCTACAGGAAACTACTCCATAATCATGGAGGAAGTCATCACAAATATAATTAAAGAGTGAGAAAACATCAATATAACGTTACAATCCAAACTCCTGTATTGAATTGATGGCAAGATAATGAAATCATATGTCTTGTAGCCTCCAATGTTCTCCCAAAGCTTCCAAGGTCAAAAGTCTTCTAAAAGTTGTATTTTTAGTATATTTATACCATGTAGGAACGGGCCCGGACGAAACTACCTTTTTCAAGCTGAATTGGGACAATTAGACCGTGAAAATACACTGGCGTGGCCGCCCATGTGCCACATTAGTGAAGATTTTCAGAGAGTTAATTTTTTCACTCTGCGGGAATTTTGCAGTAGCGCCCCGCTACGCATGGTGCGAGGCGGGGCAGTAGTGTAATTTTCTCAGTAATTCTGTTTTCTCACTTTTTGACATCCAGACTTGGTCATCGACCCCCGAACGTGATCCCGATTTAATTTTTTGGGCTTCTACTCATACTTCAAAACTCCAGCTTATTCAAATTAGCTCCAAATTATCTTAATAGCTCAGAATCACTTCCTACAAGGCATAAAACACATAATAAGTGCAATACACTAATAGTTAAGCTCAAACACAAGTAAAATACAGTAATTGGAGTGTAAACTATGACTAAAATACGATATTCTAGCCTGCCATCGCGAGCTTAATATTACAAGTATAGACATCAAATGTAATGTAGACTTTAATTGTTGGTGAAATTGCATAAGCAGCCGCCCCGTTATGAAAGTAGCATTCAATTAGAGTCCAAATTGCTCGATGGATATCTAGATTGTATCAGGTGACTAACTATATACTCTGAAAAATAATTAGTTAAAATATTCATATCTAGCAATTTAATTTTTTCAAAATTTTGTTGTACATATAGTGGATGTTGATGATATGTTGGGTGATTTTAATCAATTTTATTACATTTTTTCATCATCTAATACAAACGTGACATTTCTTTTAGTGTCAATCATGTTTAACAAATATTCATTTTGTCCAATATTTACGAATGACCTTGTGTACATGTGTAATTCATGTAGATTAAAATTGGTCTACATTACCAACAAGGGTTGTGGTAGAGTGGTAAGTACTCTTTTATCCTTAACTAGAGGTCTCGAGTTTGAGTCCCTGGTATGTAGTCGCCTTTGTTAGGGAGCGCTTTACCCTAATATGGAATTTTCCGATGCAAATGTCTACATTAAAACGCTTGTGGTCTCAGCCGGTAATTAATGTTCGTACTTGGCGATTTTTTATTTTAAGTTAGTCTTTTTCCAATATCTAAAGTCGATTTTAACCTTAGTACCCATTTCCATGAAGAGAGAATCTCAGCAACAGCCTTCTTGGGCCTCGGGACAATGTGTAGCCTATGCAGTTTCAAATTGAGACATAATCAGTTATGTCCATTTATAAGTAATTTATTATAAAAATTGGTCAATTCATAAAATCTTACTAATATTAGCCAATTATTATCAATATTAGTCAATTAGTTATTTGTAGCCAAACAAAGGTTAAAGTATTGTATTCTTTTGAGTGGGTGTTATTAAAATAGATTGGATACATCTTAAGGATCTTGAATCTCAGTTTTGAGATGATTTTGTGGAGTTTTGAGGTGGTTTGAATTGAAAATTCAAAGTAGAAGATGAACATGGGAAAAAAATGATATGTGCATCACACTGTGTATCATTTGTGTATCACATATGTATCATATTTGTATCCAATATGTATCACATATATATCCATATATCTCTGTGTGTGAGATACATGTGTGATACATGTTTGATACATGTGCTGCAAAAGAATTTTTTGAACTCGATTTTAACTACGAATATTGATATCAAATCAGTCCAAATCACCTTCATTCTCCCTCAACTTTTGTATATTGACTCATATATATATATATATTCAATGAATTTCAACTATACCCAATGAAAAAGATCATTTTTTGCTTAGATTTTTGAAATCTTGTATATTTATATATTTTTTTAATTCAGCACCTTATTTGCTAACTCATCCATGAAATTTCCTTTCCGTCTTGCATCTAATGTTGCTAATCACGCTTTAAAATATGGAAGGAGATCTTTGTGTGTGATTAGTGGAGAGAAAGAACCTTATTTATTTGGGTTTTTAACTTTTATATATGTGTTTGGCTAATTTTGGTAAGTCTATAATTAATAGCTAGAAGTTGGTAACTTAAAATTTATTTGAGGCATTTTCGTGAGTTTCCCTTTCAAATCAGGATTCTTTTCGTATATACAAAATTAGGATAGTATTTACCTGGTTTAGTAAGTTTTCCTATTTATAAAAAAATAACTGAAGTTGTTATAAAATATATACAAATTCGGTCAAAATCAATATATATATATATAACTTGTATGCAATGATTTTTTGTACAGAATTCGATCAAACGGCTAAAAATTACATACAACTATACAATTTGTATACAAAATCCGATAAAATGCTACAATTTACATACAACTTGTACACAATGATTTTTTGTACAGAATTTGATCAGAAAACTACAACTTATATACAACTTGTG
Source organism: Nicotiana sylvestris (assembly GCF_000393655.2). Taxonomy (NCBI): domain Eukaryota; kingdom Viridiplantae; phylum Streptophyta; class Magnoliopsida; order Solanales; family Solanaceae; genus Nicotiana; species Nicotiana sylvestris. The sequence continues at coordinate 43,950,993 of NC_091062.1, read as the reverse complement.
TATAATTATATTAATTGCATATATTTTATAAGTTATTTGTACACCCGACATAGAAAAAATATACAATTTATTTATGTCATCGTCTTCAATTTTCAATCTGAAATTGCAACCAAAACCAAATCGAATCTTCACCAAATTTCCTCACAACTGAGATATAAACTCCATAGAGTGTTTCTAATCATTTGCAACAACACTCAATCTAAATAAATAACAATTTCGAATTCAAATTGGCTGTCAGTGGAGTTTTTAATAAATTTTAATTAGATTTATTATTTTGGACGTTGTACAAGCTGTATCACCCTCCGAGCATTTAGACGAATTTTCGGGAGAAATTCAAAAATAGCCAGATTTACAACTGTTCGTTCAAAAATAGCTCAGTTTCAAAAGTAACCGAAATTTAGTCATTTTTCATGTAAAGATAAATCTGAGCGAAAACATTGTTTAAAATCCGGAAAATACGCCAGTATATTATACTGGAGTTCCAGCATAAGTATGCTTGAACTCCAGCATATTACACTGGAGTTCCAGGATAAGTATGCTGGAATACCAGCATAATATGATGGAGTTCCAGCATAAGTACACTAGAACTCCAGCATAATATACTGGAGTTCCAACAAGTATAATTGTCCAGTATAATATACTTGAGTTTGGAGCACCGGTGCTCCAGTCTCCAGTATATTATACTGGAGTCAGCAAAGAATACCGGTCCAACATAATATGCTGGAGTTCATACACAGGTGCACCGAACTCCAGTATATTATGCTGGATCGGTCTCTGTTGCAGCAAAATAGTGGCTATTTTTCACTAATTTCGTAAACGCTGGCTATTTTTGAATGATCAATTCAAAAACTGGCTATACCGTGCTATTTTTACAGAATTTTCAGTAGTTCTTTCATTGTATCCTTCACATTGCTGTGACGTTGTCTCTTCTATTGCCAGTTACATGTTGGCTTGATTCCTTTTAATCCAAAACTTCTTAATTCAATGGATTGCTTCCTTTTAATCCAAAACTTCTAACTCAATACTGATTCTAGTGTTTCCTCACTTCCCCATTCGTATAGGTGTAGGAGTGATTTGCACTTCGCGCTTTAATTTCAGGATCTCGATCAACAAATGGGGTAAAGGGGTTAACATAGCACGGTATAGCCAGTTTTCGGATTGGTCATTCAAAAATAGCCACCGTTTACGAAGTCAATGAAAAATAGCCACTATTTTGCTGCAACAGAGACCGATCCCGCATAATATACGGGAGTTCGGTGCATCTGTGTACGAATTCCAGCATATTATGCTGGACCGGTATACTTTGCTGACTCCTGTATAATATACGGGAGACTGGAGCACCGGTGCTCCAAACTCCAGTATATTATACTGGACATTTATACTTGCTGGAACTCCAACATATTATGCTGGAGTTCCAGCATAATTATCCTGAAACTCCCGTATAATATGCTGGAGTTCAAGCATACTTATGCTGGAACTCCAGTATAATATACGGGCGTATTTTCCGGATTTTGAATAGTGTTTTCGCTCAGATTTATCTTTACATGAAAAGTGACTAAATTTCGATTACTTTTGAAACTGGGCTATTTTTGAATGACCAGTTGTAAATATGGCTATTTTTAAATTTCTCCCGGTAAAGGGAGACTAATTTATCACTAATTTGTAGATAATTGATTTTTTTTTATAAGATAAATTGTATTAATCAAAAGGGAGAGAACACCCGTATACAAGAAGTATACCAAAGAGTAGAGAATTTACATCAGAACATGATTCTCTACAAAAGAGGCTCAATCTTCTATACAAGTAGGGGCAAATAATTGATAAATTGTATATGAGAATGTAATTAAATGATAACCTCTCTACTAGGGGTAAATAAGTTTATAATTAGTATAGCTAGGTAAAAATTCTCAGATAGATATGCAGGCCCAATTTGCCCCAACCTTTTTTTCTTAGATACATATGTTATTGGCAAGGAGGAACTGTTTGCTCCAGTCCTATTATACCAGGATGGTTTACAAAAGCCACAAGAGCAAGTTCAAAGCACTATTTCCAATTTCATCCAATGGATTACAGAAAATTATAGCAAAATAATTCAAAGCAAAGAAAATTGCATTAACTGAATAGGCATGCATTTGTGACAAAATAAGATCAGAAGATAGTAGTTAAGCATTTACAAAACATATACATCCATCCATCTACAGATCGATAAAGGTGAGAGGTAAGAAATACGAATGACTCACAAGTGCATCAAGGTGCGAAGGTCATCTAAGCTAATGTCCCTTTGATCTTTCGAGCCCTTCTTCCCGAAAGCCTTCCTTGCCAGCAGTTTCTTCTTTTCTTGCAGTTCCAGTATCCTCTCTTCAATGGTGCTTCTTGCAATCATCCTCACAATCTTCACATCTTCCTTTTGACCAATTCTATGGACTCTGTCCATAGCTTGCTCCTCAACTGCTGGATTCCACCAAGGTTCCAGTAGATAGACTCTAGACGCAGCTGTAAGATTTATTCCAGCACCTGAAGCTTTTAGACTTGCAAGCAAGATGGTAGGCCCCTCCGGAGCTGGGATTTCAAACTCCTTAATCACTTGGCCTCTCTTTTTCGCATTCATTGACCCGTCTAAGCGCAATATCTTAAAACCAGCTGCTTTAAGCGGCTCTTCAAGTAGGAGCAACATCTTCCTGAACTGAGAGAAGACAATTGATTTTCTGTTAGAGCTTTCATCTCTTGATGCACAGAGAAGTTTTAGGAGTGCTTTCACTTTGGATGATGCAGTGGAAGAACTTCCACTATTTGCTGCATTAGATGCTTCAGGTGGGCAGAAAAATAGGTCGGACTCTGACAGCGGATGACGGCAAAGTGGGCAGCAAGGCTTGGCACGTTTTATGGTCTTCAAAATGCAAGACTTGCAAAATATATGCCCACAACAAGTAATGACACTATCGGTTGGTGGAAAAATGCAGATTGGACAATCAATTCCCTCGTCATCTTGCAATGCTGAGAGCATTTTGTCCAACAACTGTGGGTTGCTGTGCACATCTGTTTCAATTCAATACTTAAATGCATTACTCACTGACTAGCTGAACAACATGAGAAAAGCAGGATAGCACAAAAGGCCTTTTACTTGGCTAATTAAACATCTTCTTTCGGAAATGATTAAATTCCCACTTATCAAACCTAAAGAAAAGGCAACACAAAATACAAACATGCAATATTTTGTCAACCACTGCAAAAGAAACAGAACCAATTATAGAGTAGGAGCTTTGTTCTTTATAAAACATGCAACTGCAAACCCCAAGGAAGCATTGCCAACAACTTGAACCGTAACAACATATGACAGAAATCAGCTTCTAACTCAATAATGACAAAAGAACTGTCTATATTATCCCTCGAAACAAAGGTATACACTACTCAGAAACAGGAAGTTGACATGTTATAGCACGTGTTTCTCACTTATTTAAGGAAAGACTGCAATGGCACAGGTAATTTCCAGCTAATCAGATTATTTTCACATTTTTGTGGGGAGGTTGTAGGTCGGCAAAACCCAAACTTATCTCCTATGATGATATTCACTGGAAAAGAAACTAAAGTAATTCAAAATGAATCCACTATACAAAGTAGCTTAGGTTTGAAAGTAATTTAACAGGTAACAACCACATCTGGATATCTTATCTATTCAAAGTAAGAACAAATAAATTCGAGAAACTGTCGAATGTTATTTGATGGCAGTAAAGATGATTTTCGCCTGTCTATTTACTTTGTACACAAAGTAAGAACAAATAAGTGTGAGAGATATCAAGTCTAACCTCCAATTTTATTTGATGGCAGTAACGATCTCAGATCTGAAGGACACAAGGCTAAATCAATACAGATTTGTCGAAGTCGTACAATTACACTCAGCACAGTCCAATAATTTTTCATTGAGCTATCAGAAGAAATGTATTGCTTGACAATCCTCTTAGCTTCTGATTCCATCTGATCATAAATTTCCCTTTCTTCTCCAGAAAGTTCCACAAAGAAAGTCTCAATAGATTTTGATGGCAAACCAATTAGAGCCTTTTCTTTGGTCCTTCTCAAAGACATGGTTGACATTAGGACCTGAAATGACAATGACGATCAGAATCTTAAAGCAAACTAGTAGGGCACATAAAGAGTGTACAACTAATTAACTATGAAAAGGGTAAGAGAATGGATAACAGCCACTTGCCTTGATTTAGCAACTAATCCTTCACACTAACGAAATTGAAATAATAAACAAATATATTGTTACTTCTTTTCACGAACCATATTCTTTCTCAGAGATATATGTAAATCAGAGTGATAATAAGCTCAGAGGAATTTCCAGGTGTGATCAGCTAAATCTCAGATTCCAGAGTTGTGCTTCAACAATGCAAATGGTGAAATAGTGTTCTAAAGCTTGCATTTGTATTTGTCAGAGAAGTCTTTCTCTAACAAAACTTTATAAACTATAGCGAAAATATTGCGAGCACTAAACGCCTCAAGAATACAATGTATGCCAAAGAAGCCAAACACAACACACTTGCATTGATTCAGAGTATTGTTGATCAGTGAAGACTCATGCATCAGATATTCAATAGAAGTGTACCTTAAAACTAAATAACCTTTTACCGATATAAATATAAACCAGCAGCACTAACCAAACTTTCTTGAAGATAGAGTAAGCCATATCCTAAATTTAAACAGTTAGACGTACACTCTCAAAAGGAACTAGAACATTGAAACTAACTAGCAACAGAGCCTAGGTACACTATAAAACTTTACCACAGAAATGGCGCTCTAACCATCGAGGAACACATCAGATACTAAGAAAAGGTTGTCAGAACCAGCTTTAGTGCTGACTTTTACTGCCTGAAACTGGATCAGCCCTTACCTTCCCCTTATTCTTTGTCGCACAAACTATTTCAGCCTCCAACCTCATAACAGTATAATACTTGGTAGATTTTGCAAAGCCTAAGACTAAGCCACCCAGCTTCCCACCCCTCCTTCCGGAAAAAGCCCTTCTACCCCTCCCCACATAACCAACTGCTCAACCATTTGTCCGGTGCTCGCAAACTTCCTCTCCTGTTTTAGGAGTAGAGAGGAAGGGAGCAAAATTTAATACAGTATGGTACAAAAAGGACCGAGAGCATCTAAACATAAAGCTCTTCTCCTTACATTTCAAAGTTCATCTACAAAAACGTTGTGGAAATAGCATAATTTTCTAAGTACGGTCATGATGGGAAGGGATGAAAAGCATGATAAATATGGAAAGGTACAATTACAGAGACAATAGCGCGAAAAGAGAAAATACTGAGGCTTTCAATCCAACACAAACTTATTTAAGAAGAAAAACAAAAAAAAAAAGAGCAAATAAGAAGAGCTTACCTGCAGTCTTGACACCCCCTTCTCATCTCCCTGGGCAAGTGGACGTTGTATCAAACTGTTCCAATAGGCTTTAATAGACAGAGGCTCAAATCTCAAAAATGCCATCAAAGAATACAAATCGAATGAGTTATTTTGTATCGGTGTTCCTGTTACCACCCACTTTCGTTTAGCTTTCAAGTTGTTAACTGCTCGACTTTGTTGAGCATTCACATTCTTAATGACATGTGCCTCGTCCAAGATAACTCGCCACCATTCTATCTTTTTTATGGGAGAATCTATCCATGTGTCTTCACTAGCCAGAATACTATAAGTAGTTAAAACTATGTCATACTTTGCCAGCTCATTGGCATCTCCTGTCCGCTCTCCATAATAAATATATGACTTCAGCGAACCTGGTTTAGTGTGCTCCTCAATCTGTGAGATCCACGCTGACAGTACAGCTGGTGGACAAACAACCAATGTCGTCCCCGAACTTGAATTGCCAGAACGCCTGTCAGGACTGCAAGCTGATTTTTCCTTCACTTGTAGTGTGTTTACTCGTTCAGTCTTTTGCTTCTTTCGTGAATTGTCAGTCTTTCTACTAACTCTTCCCCTCTTATTCCTCTTACTAATAGAAGCAGTATTTTTGTCTTCCTCTTCATCTAATCCATCATCTCTCTCGGCATTTTGATGACCACTTTTGGTTGAAGATGAAATAAAACCACCACGTTTATCCAAAGCAATTAAAGAAAGGAGAGTAAGTGTCTTCCCCAACCCCATGTCATCTGCAAATATTCCACCTCTTATTGGTTCAGGTCTTTTATCGGTAGAGTAGTTTGTCAAAACATTCACATAACTACCCTCTTTCTCTTCCCAAAATGGAGGCAATTCTTCAGAGTTCTCTCTCTGAACCAACCACTGCAATCCTTCCTTCTGGTGCAGAAGAAGCTCCGACTTTATTATATTTTTGGGTGGCTCTAATGCTTTCAGTTCTTCCTTTTTACTGATTTTTTCATCCAAAAGCTTGAATATCTCATCGATGTCCCTCCCTTCTGGTGTACTTCTTTTTTCCTTAACTACCTCCGCCTCTGAAAGCGTAAACGACGGATCGCTCTCGCCAATCAAATACAACCCACCATTTGTAATTGCTGATTTTACAATTCCAAATGCCTCCAATCTCGCAAAGATGTGAACTTGACAGGGGAGTTTGTATCTGTTTCCTGGACGAGCCACCTTTGGAACGATTCCTATGCAGAAATGATAAACAAACTTATTTACAAACAGACCGGTAACAATCAAGCATCATTCCCATAACATTTGAAGAGTCACAGACTGCAAGTCTATAACTAAAGAATAAACCGGCTTCTCCAATAGAAAAACTTAGGTAATAGTGGAAAGAGAAAGAAACAGAATCTAAATTTACACTCGACTAAATTTCGATTCCTACATCCAAGATCATAAGGTGATGCAAGCAACCCATGAGTACGAATTCAAAAAGTTATCCAACTACTGAAGCTAAAATTCGAAAAGTAAAATGAAGGGAAATTACCGCAGGTTTGAAACAATTTCAGATTCTTTTAACCATTGAATGACATATGAGAGAAGAACAAAAGAAAAAGAATTACCGTCAATGGTGATGACGTGGGCGTCCAAAAGCGGTGATAAAACCCTGGCGGCGGAGCGTTCGATGTGTCCAACTTGAACGGAACGAGTGTTGAGAACTTTAATCGCGTTTGGGTCATACTGATTGAGAGGTTCACGTTGAAGGCCAACGATTTCTCGGCCGCTGATTCTACCACTATAGTACTGAAGACCCACAACGTTGGCGATCACAAAACCCACCATGTACATCTCCCCTGATGACTGGCTGTTGTTCTCCTCCTCCTCCGCCTCCACTTCAAGCGGTGATAGAGGCCACCGTTCTAGTCTCATGAATACCTCTACTGGGTCTTGCCCTTCCACCATTTTCTTCGATTCAATTAATTGGGTTTACTTCTTTCCTATTGGGAACTTTAAAAGTGAATGTTTTTGGTGGACTTTCGGACTTTTCAAAAGAGGAGAATTGAAGACCGTTTATGGGAGAAAGGGAGGAGTTTTTAAAGCGTGTTAGGATGGTTGTTACCCCAAGTGGCCCTTTTGAGAGTGATTAGTACACCTGTCCATACCAATATTTGTTTAACTATACTAACCCCTAAACCGTGGTTAAACTTAAAAAAATCAACACGAATGATGTGGTGCAGTAGATGTGACTGCTCTTTTCTCAATCAAAAATTTTGGGTTCAAATCTTAAGTATAGAAAAATCTTTAACAGGGAAAATGGAAAAATCCTCAATATCTTCTTTATTTTCTCTGCAAGAAATCTTAGTTTTAAGCTAACAATAAATTAATAGAGCTTTTAGAAGTTTAGTAAAGATGATAAATATGTTAACAGTCAGAAATTTACTAAAACCACCTATGAAAATAATATTTTATTTGAAGGAGCTTGGAATTTAGAGAGTTGAAATTTGAAAACATAATGATTTGGAGATCCATAAAAGAACAATAAGAATTTGTGGAAAAGGGTTTAATCAAACAACAACAACAACAACCCAGTGGAATCACACAAGTAGGGTATGGGAGAGTAGTGTGTACGCAGACCTTAGCCTTACCCCGGAAGAGTAGATAGGTTGTTTCCAATAGACCCTCGGCTCAAGAAGATGAAAAGAGACAGTGGAGCAGTAATAGCAAAGGGAGCAAGAAACATAACATCAACAACATAATAACAGAAAATAGAGAGAAAAGTAATAAGTAGAAACAATGACACAGTACTACAGATACAATAGAGTAATATGGATACAACAAGAGCCACTAGCATCCTAAGACACTACACTATCGGACTAGCCTCCTACGACCTAACCTGCAACCCTAATAAAGTAATATGGACACAATTGAAGCCACTAGCAGCCTAAGGCAAAACACAGACTAGCCTCCTACCCCATAACCTACAACCTTATTGCTCGCCCTCCACAACTTCTTATCAAGGGCCATGTCCTTGGAAATCTGAAGCCGAACTAGGTCCTACCTGATCTCCTCTTCCCCAATATTTCTTAGGCCGCCCTCTACCTTTTCTCACACCCGTCAAGGACAGTCGTTCACACCTCCTAACCGGGGCATCCATGCTTCTCCCCCGTACGTGCCCGAACCATCTAAGCCTAGCTTCCCGCATCTTGTCTTCTATAGGAGCCACGCCCACCTTCACCCGGATATCTTCATTTCTAATCTTATCCATTCTAGTGTGCCCGCACATCCATCTTAATATTGCCATCTCTGCAACTTTCATCTTCTGGATATGAGAATTCTTGACTGGCTAACACTCTGCATCATACATCATGGCCGGCCTAACCACCACTCTATAGAACTTACTTTTAAGTTTCGGGGGCATCTTCCTGTCACACAAGACACTAGACGATAGCCTCTATTTTATCCACCCATCCTTATACAGTACGTAACATCCTTATCAATCCCCCCATCCTCCTAGATAACCGACCCCGGGTACTTAAAGCTCCTTTTCTTGTGAATGACTTGAGAGTCAAGCCTCACGTCCATGTCCACTTCTCCCGAAACGCCGCTGAACTTGCACTCAACGTATTCTATCTTAGTCCTACTCAACTTGAAACCTTTAGACTCAAGGGTCTGTCTCCAAACCTCCAACTTCTCATTAACACTGCCTCGCGTCTCATCGATCAGGACAATATCATCGGCGAATAACATACACCATGGCACATCCTCTTGAATATGGTGTGTCAGTGCGCCCATCACCAGTGCAAATAAGAATGGGTTGTGCGTTGATCCTTGATGTAAACTTGTAAAAACTGGAAAATGCTCCGAGACGCCCCCCCACTGTTCTAACCCGAGTCTTAGCTCCATCATACATGTCCTTAATCACCCTAATATAAGCAACTAGAACACTTTTCACCTTCAGGCATCTCCAAAGAACTTCCTTAGCGACCTTGTCATGTGCTTTTTCTAGGTCAATAAACACCATGTGCAAATCCTTCTTCCTATCCTTGTACAATTCAACCAACCTCTTTATACGATGGATAGCTTCCATAGTAGAACGACCAGGCATGAGTCCGAACTGGTTATCGGATATCAACACCGACCTCCTCATCTCACTTCCACAACTCTCTCCCAAACTTTAAAGGTATGACTTGGTAACTTGATACCCCTATAGTTGTTACAATTCTGGATATCGCCTTTGTTCGTGTACATCGGTATCATCGTACTCCACCTCCATTCTTTTGGCATCTTCTTCATCCTGAAAATAATATTAAACAGTCCAGTTAGCCACTCCAATCCTGCTCTCCTACCGACCTCCATAATTCTACCAGAATCTCGTCGGGCCCGGTCACTCTACCCCTGCGCATCTTATGCGTAGCCTCTACGACCTCCTCGACCTTAATGTGCCTACAATAGCTAAAATCTTGGTGACTCTTAGAGTGCTCCAATTCCCCTAGCACAATATCTCTATCACCTTCGTCATTCAGCAGTTCATGAAAGGAGGCCTGCCATCTCTGCTTAATCTAAGCATCTTCCATCAACACTCTACCTTCCTCATCCTTGATGCACCTCACTTGATCTAGACACGAGCCATCCTCTCTCTCACCTTGTCCATCCGTAATAACTTCTTGTTCCCGCATTTGTCCCCCAGCTCTTCGTACAGGTGACCAAATGTTGCAGTCTTAGCCTCCGTGACCGCTAACTTTGCCACCTTCCTAGTTATCTTATATCTTTCTCTGTTCATCCTCCTTTCCTCCTCATTTGTACTCTCCACTAACCTCCGATACGCCGCTTTCTTTTCTTCCACCTTTCCCTGGACCTCGGCGTTCCACCACCAGTCGCCCCTGTGACAGCCCAAGTAACCCTTCGAGACTCCTAACACCTCTCTCGCAGCCTCCCTTATACAGTTTGCCATTATTTTTTACATATCGCTCGCGTCCTCACTGCTCCTCTAGGCCCCCATAGCCAACAACCTCCTTCCAACTCCTGAGCTTTATCCTTTGTCAAGGTACTTCACCTAGACCTTGGATGGCCCCAAACCATGTTCTTCTTCCTCCTTATCATGATGTCGACGTCCATCACCAAGAGCCTATCACACACAATGACACCACGTTCTTCTCACTTGGGATAATCTTGCAATCCTTGCACTATCCTCTATCACACCTCCTTAGAAGTAGATAGTCAATCTGGGTCTTAGCCACCGAACTTTAAAAAGTAACCAATTGCTCTCCCCTCTTCGGAAAACTAGAGTTTGCAATCACCAACTCAAATTCCTTAGCGAAATCTAACAGAGAAGTGCCACCTCTGTTCCAATCCCCAAAGCCAAATCCGTCATGAACCTCGCCATAGCCACAAGCAAACGACTCGATATCTCCTCCTATAAATAACTTCTCCGTGGGTGGAATATCATGCACTACCTCATCCAAACCCTCTCAGAAATGCGTCTTAACCTCCTCATCCAAGCCCGCTTGAGGAGCGTAAGCGTTAATGACATTCAGAGTGTGCCCACCAACCTCTAACTTAATAGCCATTAATCTATCGCTCACCCGCCTAACTCTACCACCATCTCTCTAAGTTCCCTGTCCACCAAAATACCCACTCCGTTCTTACCCTTCGAGCCTCCAGAATACCACCTATCCGCATTCCTCGCCGTCGATCCTACCCACCCAATCTCCTGAACACATGCTATATTCAACTTTCTCTTCTGGATTATCTTCGCCAACTCAATAGACTTACCGTTAGCATCCCTATGTTCCAAGATTCAATTCTCAACTTATAATTGAGGGGTTGGTTTAGTTAAACAAATATTGGCCCTTAAATTTATAAGTGGACAAGTATAATTAAAATAAAATGGCAGTGGATAAAATGGAGAAATGTTATACATGGAGAGAGCCAAATGTGCAGCGTATCATATTGTACTTTATTATATTATACTGAGTTCAATAGACCCTTGTGGTCCGCGCTTCCCCGGATCCTGCGCATAACAAGAACTTAGTACACTAGGCTGCCATTTTTTTAGTGAATACAATTGTTTATATAGATTGTATTATTTATTGTGGTTTAATAACATATTTATTGTTTGATTTGACTATATCGTATTATATAATAAATGACAATTTAATGAAATTCCCTTAGCTATTATAAATATTAAAATTATCAACAATTATTCTAAAAATACTTTGAAACTTTGTTTTTTTATAAAAATTAGGAGAGATGTTTCTAAAAAAATTATGACTAAAGCTCACTTAAGCTTGAATTTGAAAATTCAAATTTTTAAAATTGACCTTTTTTCTGGGTATTGTTCGAATAGATCATGTACATCTTAAGGAAGCTGAATCGCAATTTGAGATAATTTGATGGAGATGTGACATGATTTTAATTGCAATTTGAGTCAAATTCGAAAATAGAAGATGAACATAAAAGAAGATGAGATGTGTATCCCATATGTATTCCGCGTGTATCATATTTGTGTTTCACCAATAAATTTTGGCTCCAAACCAGTATAAATTACTTCCAGACTTTCTCAAGTTTTCTATATTGCTTCATCTATGTGTTTTCAATGAATTCCAACCATACTTAATTTTAAAAAATCTTTTTTGCCTAGATTTATTGAATGTTGTATATCATTGATAAATTTTTTTTACCTATTTTTGATTGCATGACTTAATGGTAATTATTAATAAATAGTGTCTATTTTTGACTTATTATGCAATTGTCTTTTTTTGTTTGTTGTAAAGGTTAAATAAAAGGACCAAGGGTATCCTAAAGGACCAAGGGTGAAATAAGTAGTTCAACTTGAGCCTTTCACCGTTTTGAAATTTTTAAGAAGTGGCCAAACACACTTCTCTTGAAGTCACCTTTAAGCTGTGTATCTTGTAATACTTGTTTGAATTCTCAAATTTAGATATTAAACATATTACCATGATCTGCACATAAGAAGACCACCATCATCCAAATACGTTTTAAATCAATATCTTATGATGACAATATTCTTCACATATTCAAGAATGAATCGATTCTCTGGGTCTTGGGGTGGAGATATGCTTCGACATGGGTTCATTAAAATCAACTAACTTTGGCTCAATCTCTGTGCTTTTATTAAAATATTCACTTAACATGTTTACAGTTATTTTCTGTTGTATTATTCGTTTAAATGTACCATTGTATTTTGAAATATTTGACCGAATTATATAACAGTTGACAAGAAAATATCTTCTAGTGGAGACTCAGTCATCATATGATTATTATAGTTTCTTCTGATATATTGCTCCGTTAATAGCATTCCTCATATATGAACCTATGTAAATAATATTCTTGATTCTTTGCTTCCTTTCCTTTATTATATTCATGTAACCTTTGTATAAAAGGCTTCTATAATTAATAATAAAGCAAGGGTCTTTGCCTTTATTCATATATGTGTCGCACCTCCTTTTTGCCGCGCCCGCGGGGCGCGTGGGGAGTTTTCTCCAATTGAAGGACAGTCGAAACGGGATTTGTTTATTTGTTTTAGAGTCGCCACCTGGGAATTTTAAGGCGTCCCAAGTCACCAATTATAATCCCTGAATCGAGGAGAATATGACTCTGTTTATTATTCTGCGAACCAGAAATCCTGAGTAAGGAATTCTGTTAATCCGGAAGAAGGTGTTAGGCATTTCCGAATTCCGTGGTTCTAGCACGGTCGCTTAACTGTTTTTATTATTGGCTTAATTATCTTGATTTTATTAAATATATTTGATGTTACATGATTTTTGCTACCGCTTATACTTACTGTGATTGAGGACCCTTCTTTGAATCGAATTACGCGTACGTATATTCGTGTTTTAAAAAAAATTGCGGACTTGTGTCATGCGTACGTGTACACAATAACTTTTGATAATATATTTATTAAGCAATCATTTTCGAAATTGTGTCGAATCAAGAATATTTGTTTTTCTTGAATAGTGAACCGTACATCTCGGGTTTTTATGAAATTGATTTAACGCCTTTGGAAAAATCCTTTTATTAAATATTCGCTCGAAATTGCGCGTACGCATAATCCGAATTTTTGCTTTTTAAAAATATAATCAGGGTACGCGAACGTATCCCTAATTGCGCAACATTATGGTAATGATATTATGGAATTTCCACAAAATGTTTGTTATATCTTGAGAAATTTCCTTTTAAGACCTTTTAATTCTTGAAAAAGAATTCACAATTTATTAAATGTTTCCCATTGATTATAATTTCCGAATATAAATTATATTCATTCCAACTGTTCAAATTCAAAGGACATAATAAAAATATGATTAATACTATCTTTAAAACAAATATGACATATATATATATATATATATATGCCACAGAATAAATGGCATATGAAACTGAAAATGAATGATTCATAAAGGAAAGAAATATTTTCCGAGAATTTTCATTATTTACTTAATGCAAATTCTATTTCTAATTATCATTGATGTAAAGTGTGGCAATTTATGCTTGTACATCTCTTCTCATTCTCATATACTCGCTTTTAATCTAATAGGCCTAATTATTTGGTCACTTTGTTTTATGAAGGCAAATAGGCATCGAGTTTATAGGAAATGAGTTATTATACAAGTTACTTCAATAAAATTACCTTACATACAACCTAACTGTATTTCGTAAACATTCATAATGTTTTAATATCGTAACAAACTATATCGTATCACCTTTCACCAACGCTTATACACACATCTATTATCTTTATAAACATATACCATCAAGACCATCTAAACCTTATTTAACAATAAGAATTAATAGTGTAGTTTTCTTGATATTTCTACATTACTCTTTACTTAACTAACAACACCATAAAATTTAAAAAATGGCCTACTTTATGCCATTGTTCCCTATCTTGACAATCTTAATCACAACCATACTTTAATGAAAATTTAAAAAATTAACCTTGTTACAATACTTATATAGTCTTCAATAAAAGATATTTAATTTACAATCATTCTATCAACATATACTACTTATTTGATCCAGAAAATAAAACTGAGTTTTTTAATTAAAGAACTCATATGAATAAGGATAGTATTACAATTCAATCTTCATTTTTTCCGTCATACTGAATCTCTTTCCAACATAGAATTTAAAAGGATATGTACCTGGAAATGGAGGTAGAAGAAGCAAGTTTCAGCAGTTGCAGCAGTAACTAAATCAGCAAAATACCAGTATTCCCATAGATTTAAACAATAACAAGACCCAAAGAACCCAGATGCACAGTGACAACACTTGAGAAAATTTCCAGATTTCACCGAACAATATTCACAAGCAAACAACGGACAGATTCTAGAAAAGTAACATTTTTCAGATTTTCAGTTTCTTTCCTGTTTCGGACTTCTTGTTTCTGATTTTTCTGTTTCTGTTTTCTTTTCTTTCTATCTTCCTTTTCAAATTTCTGTTTCTACTTGACTTCCCTCTCTCAAATTTCCTAAAATTTTTCAATAAAGAACTCTTAAACTCTGTTTTTAAACTCTCTCTAAGCTCTCTTTTTCCTAAAAAAACTCTTCTTTTCCCTCTTAAAACTCCTTGAAAGAACTGATTCTCCTCAAATTCTCTAAGGTCTGCCCTAGTCTCTCTTAAGGTCTGCCCTTTTTAAGCTGTCCAGCTCCTGTATTTATACAGGGCTGGTTGCACCTTTTGTCATGGTGGCTGGACCCTTTATCCCTTTAAAAATTAGAAAGTTTCCATTGAAACTACTTTTTAATACTTTATGTGATCCTAACATGATTTTCAGCAGCCTCATTATTCCTTGTTCCCCCTTTATTACTTAAATATAGCCATTAACACTCCATTATCAGCCCACTATTATATCATATTTCCCTCACTGTTTTGTCCCAAAAATACCCCAGAAATCCTACTGTAATTCTGTTATTACTGCCTTTAAACTCAGAATTTCACAGTACAGATTTTACAATCTGTTTAAGCAGCTATAATCAATCCTAAAGTTTGGACTGAATTCTGATTAAAAAGGGTAGCTCCTAACACAATTACATTCAATCAAACATTGATAGAATCATACTAAATTCAGAAACAATCATCATAGCAACATATTACACTGAGTTCAGTAACTGAGCTTTAACTTTGAACAATAAATCAAACAAACACAGGATCATTGTCAATGCTGACAATGCCCCGAAACTTTAATGTTCAGACAATAACATATATACAACACTTATTTTGACAGATTCATATAAATGTAAATAAGGGTGATTTAACTGACGAGTATTAATTTAAACTGATTATCTACAACAATTGTCCATAATTGGTCTAAAACAATAGAAGCAGATTGTTTTTTTTATTAGCATTATCATAAGTGAGAATTCATAATATAACTAATCGACGAACTTAATCGAGTCGATTACTTACATTATGAACAATCACAACCAACTGAAACAGTTTCATATTTGACCATATAGACGGGCATGAGACAAAGGTGACAGAATTAATCAAATAAAATCATGAAAAATTAACAAGCTATTAAGACAAACAATAACACACGTAGAATACACAAAATAATAGAAAAAATACCTTTGAATCTTTTAATCCGACTCGAACTCAGCTTGGATTTGGATTTTTTGTTTGAAATCAAACAGACCTTAGTCGAAGTATTTTCCACTGAAAATACTTCGACTAAGGTCGATTGAACCTCAATCTTTACTTAATCTGAACAGAATCTAGAAGTTTAGTATTTTTAGGGTTCTTAAAAATTCGATTTGGGATTTAACCCTTTCTGGTCAGATTCGAGAAGAACCAAACATGACACAAGGGTGAGGGTAGCCTAGGGGTCATTTGGTGTTAGTTTGAAACGGATCTGAGTTTGTTCTTGTTTGGTCCGAATCTTCAAAAGAAGATTCGAGAAGTTCCGAACTGATTCGAACCAAACAAACGATAGATCCATACTCAGGGTGACTATGGGAAGCTATGGTGTTGATTTGGGACTATTAGGCTTAGATCTGAACTTGGCTCGAATCTTCAAATGAAGATTCGAGAACCTTCAGGGAGATTCGAACCAAGCAGATAACATATTTGGATAGAGGAGGTTCAGGGGGTTCTGGGGTGTCAAGATGGTGACCGGCGGCGTTGATGCCGCCGGGTTTTAGGCGAAGGGGAATAGGGGCGGCTAGGGTTAGGGGTCTGTTTGGAACGATGATGAACAGGAGCGGAGAGGGGGGTGTTTAGTTAGGGGGCCGGGGTAAGGGTTATGGTTTTATATAGGGGAATGCTGGGTGGATATTGACCGTTGGATCAAGGAGAATAGATGGCCAGGATTAATTCATTAAACCAAACGACGTCGTTTTGTTTAAAGTTGGGGTCGGACTGAATCGGGTCAATGGATCGGGTAAGGGTCTTGGGTTAGGGTGATGAGATCTTGGCCGTTGGTTGGATTTAATCCAACGGCCCTTGATGAGAGGTGACCAAACGACGTCGTTTGGTTCTGGCTTTGAATTGGACCGGACAGGCTGTTTGGATTGGGCTGACAGGGGGGTAAATTGATTTGGGCCTGGATTTTAATCCAGGTCCAATCTTTACAACTTGTATATTATATTTTTTTTTCAATTATTTCATTTTCTAATTTAAATTTCTAATTTTAATTATAAAACAAGTTTTACTTCACAAAAATATATTAATTATTTTATAACAATTATTTAACACATAGACAAAATATCAATCACACAGTGAAACATTTAAAATAGAACCAATGCATATTTTTGTGATTTTATTTAAATTATCTCTTAAATGCATAATTAAATCCTATATGCATGCAACATGTATTTTATTTTATTTTTTTCATTTTATTATGACAAAGTAAACATTTACAGACATAACACAAATATTTAACACCACGCAAAAAATTCAAAAATTACACAATAAAAGAAATTTATTTTATTTTTTGATTTATTTTTTGGAGTAGTTTTCGTTAAGGCAAAAATCACGTGCTCACAGCTGCCCCTCTTTGTGCGAAAACTCGAAGAGTTTTCGTTCAAAGATAAAGTGAGCGGATACAAGCGATTTTTGCCCATTTGAATACTCCGCGGGAAGCATTTTTTAGAAATATTTGACTGAACCTCTGCTTCAAAGGTTTCCTACATATCCTTGGCTATAAAGGAATCAGGTCAATGTAGTTCGGGAATTTTTTGGGTAGCTGGGACTACCGTGGGACTGTGATGTTACTACTGTTTCGTGCTGTTTTTACTGCTTGTTGACCTCCTTATTACACCTTACTTCCAAGGTAATACAAAAATTAAACTAGATTATGGTACAGGAATTATAAAAATCTTATCTAGATCATGCCCTTGCGTTTCTTGTTGTCTTGATATCTTGGTGACTCTTGGGCATTTGGCTTATTCCGTATTCCTTTTGGAACTCTTGTTGTTTCTTGCTAGGGATTCTGTTGGACTCCTCTGTTTTATTGATTCTAAGTGTGCTCCTTTTCCATATGAGCAGGCTTTTGATTTCAATATTTCAATTTCATTCCCTCGTTCTTCAGGTGGGTGCCTTGACTGTTTCTTTTCTTTCTTCATCCTCATTCTCCAGGTGGATGCCTGACTTTTCCAATTTTTCATCCTCATTCTCCAGGTGGACGCCTGACTTCTTCAATTGTCATCCTCATTCTCCAGGTGGACGCCTGACTTCTTTAATTCTCATCCTCATTCTCCAGGTGGACGCCTGACTTCTTCAATTTCTTTATCCTCATTCTCCAGGTGGACGCCTGACTTCTTTAATTCTCTGTCCTCATTCTCCAGGTGGACGCCTGACTTCTTCAATTTCTTCATCCTCATTCTCCAGGTGGACGCCTGACTTCTTTAATTCTCATCCTCATTCTCCAGGTGGACGCCTGACTTCTTCAATTCTCATCCTCATTTTCCAGGTGGACGCCTGACTTCTTCTTTTCTCATCCTCATTCTCCAGGTGGACGCCTGACTTCTTTAATTTCTTTATCCTCATTCTCCAGGTGGACGCCTGACTTCTTCTTTTCTCATCCTCATTCTCCAGGTGGACGCCTGACTTCTTTAATTTCTTTATCCTCATTCTCCAGGTGGACGCCTGACTTCTTTAATTTCTTTATCCTCATTCTCCAGGTGGACGCCTGACTTCTTTAATTCTTATCCTCATTCTCCAGGTGGACGCCTGGCTTCTTCAATTTCTCTGTCCTCATTCTCCAGGTGGACGCCTGACTTCTTAAATTTCTTTATCCTCATTCTCCAGGTGGACGCCTGACTTCTTTAATTCTTCACCCTCATTCTCCAGGTGGACGCCTCACTTCTTCTTTTCTTTATCCTCATTCTCCAGGTGGACGCCTGACTTCTTTAATTCTTTATCCTCATTCTCCAGGTAGACGCCTGACTTCTTCTTTTCTTTGTCCTCATTCTCCAGGTGGACGCCTGACTTCTTCTTCTTTTCTTTACCAGGTATTTCCTGACACAAATGTTGTATTTGCCCCTGTTTTAAATCAAAGAAAACTTCGTTAGTTTAAAGCAGGGTGGTTAACTGGGGTATTCTTGCCGATGGTGAGGCTTCTTTTCGTCTCTCTTTATTGTCTTGGAATGGTTGAAAAGACTGTTTTGTCCTTGTAATTGATCCTTGACTATAGGATTCCCCTCCGTATGTTTTACTTCAAACCCTTTTAACTGTAGTCATATGTCCCTTCTGACTTTGCTGATCCACTTTTGATTTCACCTTTCTTACACCCATATTCTTTATCTTCCACTTTTTGTGGCCGTATTTTGCATCATGTAACCTTGAATCTTGGTAGTATACCTTGACATTCCTTCTTATTTGTTTGGAATAAAACTTATTTCAAAGCTTTTAGAAAAATAAGATTATTAGTGACGAAACACGTTGATTTCGACAATTATAGAAAAAAAAAGAAAAATCCAATTTTGGATGACTGTTGGAGCAAGAATGAAAACTTATCTGATTGGAGTTACTAGTACCAATAATCAGGGTATGCATTTCGGATTAATCAACCCAGTCTTTTAATCAATCTCCTCTCAATTGCCTTATTTTCGTTTTCCCCCAAAATTTCCATAATCCAACTTCATTTTTCATTTCACAGGCCTGTTGGGCTTGTAACGTCTCAAAGAGTTTTCACCGATAAACCTTCCTCATTTGTTCATTTCTCACTTCCTTTTCTCCTTATGGTGCCTACAAAGGTTTTCACCAACAATACTCTCTCATCTTTACTTTTCTCTCCACTTTTCGTCGCCTTATGGTGCACGTGTGGGTTTTCACCTACAAGACTCTCTCATCTTTACTTTATTTCCTTGTTTTGTACCAGAATGTTATGAACCATCTTCATTTGCTTGACTTAGCATTTTACTAAGATTGGTCGAAAGGTCTTTCTGGTATGGGGTTAGAAATGGAAAAGCTTAAACAATTTTGGTATGTGTTTAAAATTACGACTCTTGGAATTTTTTCTTATTCCCAATACAATTCTTGCCCCAGTTCCTTGATTGGGGTCGCTTGATGTTTCTTTTTCGTGCTCATTTTATGTATATTGTGCACCCTATGACCGAGCCGTGAAGCGCCTACGTATCCTTCTTTGAGGAATCAGGTCAAACGTAGTTCACCTGATGATAGTGATTTTTTTTATTACTTGATTTTCATTGATTCCAAGAGAGGGTAGGAAAGAAACAAGTATGGCTCAAAGGGGAAGCAAATGGTATAGTGTTTGGATAGCAGAATAAATTTCCTTTGTCATTCCAATCTTCGAAATAATGCTAAATACAAACACTCAAAAAGTTATGCATAATATCTCTTTACCGCGTCAGAATTGATCACCATATCTATGCATTTGCCTTCAATGTCTGTTAAGCATAGTGCACCATTCGATAATACTCTAGTCACAATGAATGGTCCTTGCCAATTCGGGGCAAATTTGCCCTTTGCTTCAACCTGATGTGGAAGAATACGTTTCAGCACATGCTGACCTACTTCAAACTTACGAGGACGCACTTTTTTGTTGTATGCTCTTTCTATTCTTCTTTGATATAATTGACCATGGCATACTGCGGTCAATCGTTTTTCATCAATCAAGTTTAACTGTTCTAGACGGGTTTTGACCCATTCATCATCATCAATCTTTGCTTCGGCGATGATCCGAAGGGAAGGAATCTCAACTTCTGCAGGAATTACTGCTTCAGTGCCATATACCAACAAATAAGGAGTGGCTCCTACTGAAGTGCGAACAGTAGTGCGATATCCTAATAACGCAAATGGTAGTTTTTCATGCCATTGTCTTGATCCTTCTACCATTTTCCGAAGTATCTTCTTTATGTTTTTGTTGGCTGCTTCTACTGCTCCATTCGCCTTGGGCCGATATGGGGTAGAGTTGCGATGTGTAATCTTAAACTGTTGACATACTTCCTTCATTAGGTTGCTATTAAGATTAGCACCGTTATCTGTGATGATCACCTTCGGGATTCCGAATCGACATATGATATTTGAGTGGACAAAATCGACCACAGCTTTCTTGGTCACTGATTTGAATGTCTTGGCCTCAACCCATTTGGTAAAATAATCAATAGCTACCAGAATGAACCTGTGCCCATTGGATGCTGCCGGCTCAATTGGTCCAATCACATCCATGCCCCAGGCAACGAATGGCCATGGTGCCGACATTGTGTGCAACTCGGATGGTGGAGAATGAATCAAATCTCCGTGTATTTGGCATTGATGACACTTGCGCACAAAACTGATACAATCTCGCTCCATGGTAAGCCAATAGTAACCAGCTCGGAGGATTTTCTTTGCCAACACATATCCACTCATGTGGGGTCCGCAAACTCCTGAATGTACTTCAGACATGACAGTTGTAGCTTGTCTGGCATCTATGCATCTTAATAATCCAAGATCTGGTGTTCTTTTATACAAAACTCCTCCGCTTAAGAAGAATCCATTTGCTAATCGCCTAATGGTCCTCTTTTGATCTCCTGTGGCTTGTGCGGGATATATCCCCATTCTGATATACTCCTTGATGTCGTGGAACCATGGTTCACCATCAAATTCTTCTTCAACCATATTGCAATAAGCGTGTTGATCGTGGACTTGAATATGTATCGGATCTACATAAGCTTTGTCCGGATGGTGCAACATTGATGCCAGGGTAGCCAATGCATCGGCCACCTCATTATGGATTCTTGGAATATGTTGGAATTCCACTGATTGAAACCGCTGACAAAGATCATGTAGACATTGTCGGTATGGTATGAGCTTCAAGTCTCGGGTTTCCCATTCTCCTTGAATTTGATGTACCAAAAGATCCGAATCTCCCATGACTAAGATTTCTCGGATACCCATGTCTGCAGCTAGCCTTAACCCCAAAATGCAAGCTTCATATTCAGCCATATTATTGGTGCAATAAAATCGCAATTGAGCCGTAACAGGATAGTGATGCCCTGTTTCAGAAATGATTACAGCTCCTATTCCGACTCCTTTCATGTTGGCGGCTCCATCAAAGAAAAGTTTCCAGCCAGGTTTTTCAATTTGTTCCACCTCGTCGATATGCATTGTTTCTTCATCAGGAAAATAAGTCTTCAACGGCTCATATTCCTCATCGACCGGGTTTTCGGCTAAATGATCGGCCAGTGCTTGAGCCTTCATTGCAGTTCTAGTCACATAGATGATGTCGAATTCCGTGAGCAATATCTGCCACTTTGCAAGTCTTCCCGTTGGCATAGGCTTTTGAAAAATGTATTTCAAGGGATCCAAACGAGAAATGAGGTAAGTAGTGTAGGATGACAAATAGTGTTTCAATTTTTGAGCTACCCATGTTAGGGCGCAACATGTCTTTTCCAGATGAGTATACTTAACCTCATAAGCTGTGAACTTCTTGCTAAGGTAGTAGATGGCCTGTTCTTTTCTGCCAGTGAGGTCATGCTGCCCCAATACACAACCAAATGAATTTTCCAAAACCGTCAAGTAAAGAATCAAAGGTCTTCCTGGCTCTGGCGGGACCAACACGGGTGGGTTTGATAAGTACCCTTTTATTTTATCGAACGCTTCCTGACACTCATCGGTACATTTGACTGCAGCATCCTTTTTTAACAATTTGAAAATTGGCTCACAGGTTGTTGTGAGCTGAGCAATAAACCTGCTGATATAATTTAACCTTCCCAACAAACTCATTACTTCAGTTTTGTTTCTTGGGGGTGGCAGTTCTTGGATGGCTTTGATCTTTGACGGATCTAGCTCAATGCCTCGTCGACTGACTATGAATCCCAGCAACTTTCCGGATGGAACTCCAAATGCGCACTTGGCAGGGTTAAGCTTGAGGTTGTACCTGCGAAGTCTTAAGAAGAACTTCCTCAAATCCCCAACGTGGTCGGCCTGATGCTTTGATTTTATGATCACATCGTCCACGTATACCTCAATCTCCTTGTGTATCATATCATGAAACACTGTGGTCATTGCTCTCATATAGGTTGCTCCGGCGTTCTTTAAACCGAATGGCATTACCCGGTAGCAATAAGTTCCCCATGGTGTGATGAATGCCGTCTTTTCTGCATCTTCTTCATCCATTAGAATTTGATGATATCCGGCATAACAATCCACGAAGGACCCTATATCATGCTTGGCACAATTGTCGATCAAAATATGGATATTGGGTAATGGGAAATTATCCTTTGGACTTGCTTTGTTGAGATTGCGATAGTCGACGCATACTCTAATTTTGCCGTCTTTCTTTGGTACAGGAACGATATTAGCCAACCAAACAGGATATCGAGTGACTCGAATGACCTTTGCTTCCAATTGTTTGGTGATTTCTTCCTTAATTCTCATACTCATCTCAGGCTTGAATTTTCTCAGCCTCTGCTTGACAGGAGGCACTGTTGGATCGGTGGGTAATTTGTGGACCACTAAATCAGTGCTCAAGCCAGGCATGTCGTCATACAACCATGCAAAAACATCTTTGAATTCTATGAGTGCTTTAATTAAATCCTCTCGGATTTTTGGCTCGAGATGGACACTTATTTTAGTTTCCCGGACATTACTCGTGTCCCCTATATTGACGTCCTCGGTATCATTCAAGTTAGGTTTGATTTTTCCTCAAAGTGAATTAACTCTTTACTAATCTCTTCAAAAACCTCATCTTCATCATATTCTGATTCATAATCACAATATATTTCTTGAATTATTACTTCGGAACCAAATTTATTTTTAAGACTGGGCTGAGGATTCCTCATGCATGCCATATCACTAGAGCCAGCGTAAAAGGAACTGTATAGGAAAAGAAAAGAAAACTATCAGGAATGATAATAAAAGGGGAACTGCTTTTTATTGGATGATGAAAGATAACAAGGTTTTGCACACTTCAAACCGACTGTAAAATAAACTTTGGGATTACAACCTTGAAATAACCCAAACAAACTGAAAGAAAATCAAAATAAACTACCAAGACTCCTTTCGAATTGGGAGAGGAGTGGCTTTCCAATTATTGAGCTTTGTTTCTGGCCCAACGAATTGAACTTCTGCGTTGCTACACCCTTCTCCGCTTTCCAACATATTCA
Organism: Nicotiana sylvestris; assembly: GCF_000393655.2. NCBI lineage: Eukaryota > Viridiplantae > Streptophyta > Magnoliopsida > Solanales > Solanaceae > Nicotiana > Nicotiana sylvestris. The sequence goes on along the minus strand of NC_091062.1, from coordinate 43,927,060 downwards.
CATCACTAAACAATTTCTCGAACCTTTCAATTAATTCCTTCTCAGGATTGACCCGGGATTTAGGAATTGTTGTTATCGGGCGATTTTTAGCGCCGGTCTTGACAAAAGACTTTGACAGATGTGGTACTGGTTTTGGAAGAACCCATGCTCGGTGTTTCAACTTCCTGGCCCTTATCACGTCATTGGCGGTGGGTATGAACCCTAAACCGAATGTTCCCCAGTTCTCGGGGAGAGATACTGGTTGTACAATTCCTTGCAGAGATAAGCCCAGACCTTTGCCGGGTATAAAGCCATTCTTTAACATTTCATAAGCTACCATGACTGATGCAGAGGATATCTTTGGATTCGGAAGGTATTTCCCTTCTGGAATTTTCTCTACTGACACCGTGTCGGACACTTGGTATACCCATGGTCCTTGGTCAATTTCTGTTCCCTCGACCGGTACAATGGTACTGTTGTGAGCATTTAAACTTTCTTCTCCATGCACGACTATTTCTTGATGATCCCATTCAAACTTGACAGCCTGATGTAGTGTTGACGGGACTGCTTTAGCAGCATGGATCCATGGTCGACCCAACAACAAGTTGTAAGAAACAGTCATGTCCAACACTTGGAATTCCATTGTGAATTCAACTGGCCCTATAGTTAGTTCCAACACTATGTCGCCAAATGAATCTCTGCTTCCACCGTCAAATCCTCGTACGCAGATACTATTCTTCTGGATCCTCTCCTCTTTAATTTTTAATTTGTTTAAAGTGGAGAGAGGGCATATGTTTGCACTGGACCCATTGTCAACCAATACCCGGGTTACTACGGAGTTTTCACATTTCACGGTGAGGTAAAGAGCTCTGTTGTGCTCGGTACCTTCCACAGGTAATTCATCATCAGCAAATGTAATTCTGTTTGTCTCAAAGATTCTGTTGGCTATTTTGCCCAAATGATTTACAGAGATCTTTTCAGGAACATGAGCTTCATTCAGGATTTTCATCAACGCCAGACGGTGTTCCTCTGAATGGATTAGTAATGACAACAATGAAATTTGAGCGGGGGTCTTCTTTAATTGATCCACAACAGAATAATCATGGAGTTTCATTTTTCTTAAAAACTCCTCCGCCTCTTCTTCCGTCACAGCTCTCTTTGTTGGCATTGGATTGTTTTTAGTTTTTCTCAACTCTTCGGGAGTAAAACATCTTCCCGAACGTGTCAAGCCTTGCACCTCACACACTTCTTCCTTGATTTCTTTGCCCTTGTACATTACAGTCACCCGTTCATAGTTCCATGGGATGGCTTTGTTGTTGATGACCGGCAGCTGGATTACAGGTGCAATAATAACCCGATCTGTACGGGCTCCTTCCACGAAATATAATGGGTTTGTTAGCAACCCCTGGTACTACCACTTTCGGCCTTTCTTGTTTTGCGGCAACTTTGCTCGATGATGCCTCCTCGATTATCATAGATGGTCCATCACCATTTCTGTTATGCTTAGATACCGGCTTCTCCTCTGTTAACTGCTTATCTGGCTTGGTTTCATGAGACTTGATCATCATGACAGTTTGTGATGGCTTCTTTGACTTCCCATCAGCTTGTATGATTTCTATCATATTAGCCTCTTGATGGGCTGGCATCGGATTTCTATTGATATTTGGAGCTTCGGGGGTTTGAACCTCGATTTTATTAGTATCAATCAGCTCTTGTATTGCATTTTTCAAATGCCAACATTTCTCCGTATCATGGCCTGGTGCACCGGAGCAATATTCACAGCTAATGGTGTAATCCAGATTCTTTGGTGGAGGATTGGGTAGTTTGGATTGTATTGGTCTCAGCATGTCTAACTGTCTCAGCCTGTGGAACAGACTAGTGTAAGACTCTCCCAATGGAGTGTAAGTTTTCTTTTTCAGTTCCCTTTCCCCCTTGAATGCTGGCCTAGGCCTGAAACTTGGTCCGGGATAGGCTCGTGGGTAAGTATTTGATGTGACAGGAGCACGCCAATTGGTGTGAACAGGCGGCTGATTGTATGCTTGAGCATGGTTAATGGAAAAATGAGGCTCTGAAGGGTGATAGTAGTTTTGGGATGAATCATGGTGGTAAGCTGATGGGCGAGGTCGTTGTTGATTATAGTAAAGCGGTGAACCTCTGGGTCCCGGCCAAATTCCTGAATCAACTACGGCTGCTTCCTCCCTCTTCTTTCTTCCGATTCCTCCTACCCCGCCTTGAATAGCTTGAGTAGTTGCCTTAATTGCTGAATAGCTCATGATTTTATTTGTCTTGAGGCCTTCTTCCACCATACCTCCCATCTTCACTACCTCGTTGAATGATTTTCCAACCGCTGAAACCAAGTGGGCATAGTAAGTTGGTTCCAAGGCTTGGAGGAAGTAGTCTACCATTTCGCTCTCCTTCATAGGAGGATCCACTCTTGCTGCCTGTTCTCTCCACCGAAAACCATACTCTCTGAAACTTTCATTGTGTTTCTTCTCAAATTTGGTCAAAGATAATCGATCTGGGATGATTTCCAGATTGTATTGGAAATGGTATGCGAATGCCTGTGCCAGGTCATCCCAGGTGTACCATCTTCCATGGTCCTGGCGTGTATACCACTCCAAAGCTGATCCGCTTAGACTTTGACTGAAGTATGCCATTAATAATTCATCCTTTCCCCCAGCTCCTCGCATCTTGCTACAGAAACCCCCTTAAGTGGGCTACTGGGTCGCCGTGCCCGCTGTATAGGTCAAATTTGGGCATCTTGAAGCCAACTGGCAATTGCACATTAGGGAATAAGCATAAATCTTTGTATGCTACACTGACTTGCCCACCTAATCCCCGCATGTCTCGGAACGATTGTTCTAGACTTTTGACCTTCCTGAACATCTCTTCTTGTTCAACATTTTTGGCTGGCTTGTCAATTTCGGTTGGGAGATCAAACCGAGGAGCAGTTGAATTGATTTCGGAGGCTTTGAAGGTAGGCTCCGGGGGTAATATTGGTTGTCTTGGGCCTGAAATGTAAGCTCACTAGGAGATTTGTGAAATGTAGCAGGAGGAGGTGCTACGAAAACAGGAGTCATAGGTGGAGGAAAGTACGGAACTGGTTTTGGAGGTGGAGATTGTGGTGTCTGAGAGGTAGTGCCTCGGTAGTGCTGATAAATGGGAAAACTTGGGGATAATTCAGTGGTGATATTATCCTGAGTTTGGGTCTTTGATGGAGCAGGGTTATTTGGGTAAGATGGGGGTAACTGTCCTGTAGACCAAGCTTGGTACATCTCAGCCATTTGCTGCTTGAGCTTAAACATCTCTTCTTTCATTTTCCCGACATCCATCTCTTCTATCTCCATACCTGTGTCAACATCTGGGATAGACATACTTTCGGGTATCGGTCCTTTTGATCTTGTGTGATAGTGATAATATGCCAGTATACTCTTTAGAGAAACTAACTGCTTGAATTCTGGAAATGGACAAACTTGTTAGTTGTGAGAGTTTAACACATATATAATCGCACGTTGAGATGCAATGCTCTTAGACAAATAATCCCTTTCTATTATGCATTTGCTCGGCTGCTTGTGTCGTCCCAGCCTTCTTGAAATTTTTATTGTTATTCATTTTTATATATATCTTTTATCGTGGTGGTCGAATCTGAGAGATTGCCTACGTATCATGTTCTTACATGAATCAGACCTTGCGTAGTTCGGACCAAAGGCAATCATTTTTATTCATTACACAAAGATGGAATTACATTTGAAAACTTTAAGAAAATGGCTTGAAAACACACACACTTAAATCAAAATAAAAGATACAATTCATAACATCTCACAACATGCCCCACTTTCCATTTTTGTTGTCAAATATTGGATTATCTGCTCAATGTGGTGCTTGACCCGGATGGCCTCCCAGCGTACGATACATCCTTTCCAACTCCATTGCTAGATGACGAGCAAAAGTGGGCGCATGCTCAGTAAATCTTTCATAATCCATTCCTTGGCAGTTTACATAACTTTGAGATGTGAAGACTGCCAGGTCGTGGATTTGTGCCCTGAAACCTTGGAGACGTTGGTCTTGGTCTTGCAATTGCTGCTGACGAGTGGTGGCTATATCTCTGACACGGTTTTCACGATCTAAAGCTGATTCTAATAGAGCTCGGAGTCTGGCCTGCTCTAATCTTGCTTGCGATCTTTCCCTGTCGAGGTCTGCTTGTTGATATTCTCTGTTGCATCTTCTTGCCTCTTCTAGTTGTGCACGAAGCTGGTCTTCTGATCGCATCCAATAGTCTTTTTCCTTCTTGAATTGAGCCTTGTCTTTTTCGGATTGCCTATCTTGGCGTTCCTTGTTAGATCTGGCTTCTTCGTTTAATTGTTGGATCTTTTCTTTTGCTTTGCTCAATGCCCTTTCATTTTCCGCAAGAATGAAATCATAATCTTGCATTCTTTCAAAGAGATTGGCGATGGTTTTTTGATCCTTCCAGCTCCTCTTTGGCGTTTCAGAAACTCTTTTCATTTTTTGGAATCGAGCATGAAGATTTTCATTCTCACAAGCTAGACTCTTTTTCTCGCCTTCGGCTTCTTGTTCTTGCAAATCTTTCTCCAAACTGAGGCTTCTTAGATTTTCTTTTAGGGCATGGATAGTTGCTTTGTACCCTTTTTCTTTTTCTCCCCAGATCAACCGCTCTTGGATTTTATCATTGAAGTTTTGAACATGGGGTCTTTTTGTTGGCCTTTTCAGCTCAGGTTCTGGTACATCATCCACGCGAGACCGTTTTTCGAACCACCTTGCATATCCAGGATTCATCTCACCCTTTGTAGTGTCTGGGACTTGAGTATCACTTTTCAAGTATCGACATCCATTCCACATCTGCTGAAGTAGAGCTTCGGGAATAGTGGCTTCTGGGTGTAATTCGATTACTTGCATACTCAAATCTTCATCATCAGGAACTATTTGATATCTCCCTAGTTGCCTTAAGACTCTTAGTGGTGCATACGGCTGAATGCTTCTTAATCCCAATAGTAGTAGATAACTATTTGAGGTTGACATATGTATTACTTCCCTCATCGGGAGCCATCCCAGAGTTCCATTCAATTTGATTTGCCGTTAAAGCCTTTAGATGAGATACCCATGCTTCTATCCCTTCTGGAACCTGATAATTTTTTGTTCTTTCCTCATAGCTTTCGATGCAATTATCATTGTTTGACCCATACTGTATGATCTTGGGCTGTTGTTGGAGATGCTCCATCACCCACATTTGCAACAAAATTTTGCATCCTTCGAAGACTTTTGCTCCTGATTTGCATAAAGTCAAAGCCCGATAAATGTCTGATAGAATGATGGGGACAAAGGTGTGATTTTCTTTGGTGGTGAGGATTTGCACAATTTTTGCGGTGCGAATATCAATTGTTCGCTCTTTATTTGGGAAGACCATGACTCCTAGAAAAGCCACCATGAAAGCAAATCGACGGTGAATCTGCCAAGTGTCTTTGTTTTGCTTATTAGTAAGGCCTTTTTCATGAATTTCAAACCCATCTGACTTTCCGAACCTTGAATACAAAAAGTTGAAGGAACAACATCCATTGATGACATTGCTTTTCCTGATTTGACTGCTGATGTTCAAAAGACCGAAGAATCGATGTACTGAAGGAGCCTTTGTGAATATCAAGCTTTGATTTCTTAAACTTCCGTCAAAACCAGTATATCCAGCTATCTCCTCTAATGTAGGAGTAAGCTCGAAGTCAGAGAAACGAAAAACATTGTGAACAGGATCCCAGAAAGTTACTAACGCCGTAATCAGATCATCACGGGGTTTAACTTTCATAATGTCCGTGAGATTTCCCAAATACTTGACGACCCATTTTTGACCGTCTTCGCCTAAATCATACCACCACATTTGAAGCTGACATAGAAATTCTTCCGTACTTGTGGATGAGGGACATTGTGTGATGCTCATTTTGTATCTGAAATTTAATTTTGATAAAGTCAAAATTCATTTTTGAAAATTTATACTAAAAAAAAATCATTTTCGTTTTTTTTTATATTATTCTTTTTATTTATTAAATACCTTTATCTCAAAATTTAAAACTATATTTTTTTTTTCGAATTTTTTTTTTAAAACAACCCATTTTATTCCTTTCTTCTTACCATGATTTTATTTAAGCTGGTCAACAAGCATTTTCGAGGCAAATGAATGCACAAGTAACAAATAGGATGCATCGTGATGGTCTTTTAATTTTGGGTTCACCTGTCCTAGACAGACCCAACCCCTGTGTTGAGTCTCCAAGGCCAAATGCATATGATGCAAGTATTCGTTCCTACTAGGGATCCGGTACATGGCTGAGTTATTCTAAGTGTAAAACCTTAGGTTGATTGTTCTTAAACCTGGCTTACCCAAACGGACAGTTTGAGCCGAAGCGGGGGCAACGTACCGGGAGCACGAAAGTCTGTCCGGCCTAGTTACTTGTCCCAACTCCGTCTTATTTGGTATGACTCTAACAGAAAGGTGGGTCACGCGCACGTGTACACCATAAATTCAGAAGACTCAGAAAGAAGGGGGTTTCGTAGCAGTTGTATATATTCACAATTCAAATAATATTAAAGCGGTAAAAAAAACATTTAGCATATTAGCATATAAACAGTTGAAAATCATATAGTAAATAAAGCCAATTAACACAGATATTTAAGCTCGAATTCTTTAAACCCTGAACCAATGGTTCTGGGTTACAATATGATCCCCAGCAGAGTCGCCAGAGCTGTCGCACCTCCTTTTTGCCGCGCCCGCGGGGCGCGTGGGGAGTTTTCTCCAATTGAAGGACAGTCGAAACGGGATTTGTTTATTTGTTTTAGAGTCGCCACCTGGGAATTTTAAGGCGTCCCAAGTCACCAATTATAATCCCTGAATCGAGGAGAATATGACTCTGTTTATTATTTTGCGAACCAGAAATCCTGAGTAAGGAATTCTGTTAATCCGGAAGAAGGTGTTAGGCATTTCCGAATTCCGTGGTTCTAGCACGGTCGCTTAACTGTTTTTATTATTGGCTTAATTATCTTGATTTTATTAAATATATTTTTGTTACATGATTTTTGCTACCGCTTATACTTACTGTGATTGAGGACCCTTCTTTGAATCGAATTACGCGTACGTATATTCGTGTTTTAAAAAAAATTGCGGACTTGTGTCATGCGTACGTGTACACAATAACTTTTGATAATATATTTATTAAGCAATCATTTTCGAAATTGTGTCGAATCAAGAATATTTGTTTTTCTTGAATAGTGAACCGTACATCTCGGGTTTTTATGAAATTGATTTAACGCCTTTGGAAAAATCCTTTTATTAAATATTCGCTCGAAATTGCGCGTACGCATAATCCGAATTTTTGCTTTTTAAAAATATAATCAGGGTACGCGAACGTATCCCTAATTGCGCAACATTATGGTAATGATATTATGGAATTTCCACAAAATGTTTGCTATATCTTGAGAAATTTCCTTTTAAGACCTTTTAATTCTTGAAAAAGAATTCACAATTTATTAAATGTTTCCCATTGATTATAATTTCCGAATATAAATTATATTCATTCCAACTGTTCAAATTCAAAGGACATAATAAAAATATGATTAATACTATCTTTAAAACAAATATGACATATATATATATATATATATATATATATATATATATATATATGCCACAGAATAAATGGCATATGAAACTGAAAATGAATGATTCATAAAGGAAAGAAATATTTTCCGAGAATTTTCATTATTTACTTAATGCAAATTCTATTTCTAATTATCATTGATGTAAAGTGTGGCAATTTATGCTTGTACATCTCTTCTCATTCTCATATACTCGCTTTTAATCTAATAGGCCTAATTATTTGGTCACTTTGTTTTATGAAGGCAAATAGGCATCGAGTTTATAGGAAATGAGTTATTATACAAGTTACTTCAATAAAATTACCTTACATACAACCTAACTGTATTTCGTAAACATTCATAATGTTTTAATATCGTAACAAACTATATCGTATCACCTTTCACCAACGCTTATACACACATCTATTATCTTTATAAACATATACCATCAAGACCATCTAAACCTTATTTAACAATAAGAATTAATAGTGTAGTTTTCTTGATATTTCTACATTACTCTTTACTTAACTAACAACACCATAAAATTTAAAAAATGGCCTACTTTATGCCATTGTTCCCTATCTTGACAATCTTAATCACAACCATACTTTAATGAAAATTTAAAAAATTAACCTTGTTACAATACTTATACAGTCTTCAATAAAAGATATTTAATTTACAATCATTCTATCAACATATACTACTTATTTGATCTAGAAAATAAAACTGAGTTTTTTAATTAAAGAACTCATATGAATAAGGATAGTATTACAATTCAATCTTCATTTTTTCCGTCATACTGAATCTCTTTCCAACATAGAATTTAAAAGGATATGTACCTGGAAATGGAGGTAGAAGAAGCAAGTTTCAGCAGTTGCAGCAGTAACTAAATCAGCAAAATACCAGTATTCCCATAGATTTAAACAATAACAAGACCCAAAGAACCCAGATGCACAGTGACAGCACTTGAGAAAAATTTCAGATTTCACCGAACAATATTCACAAGCAAACAACGGACAGATTCTAGAAAAGTTACATTTTTCAGATTTTCAGTTTCTTTCCTGTTTCGGACTTCTTGTTTCTGATTTTTCTGTTTCTGTTTTCTTTTCTTTCTATCTTCCTTTTCAAATTTCTGTTTCTACTTGACTTCCCTCTCTCAAATTTCCTAAAATTTTTCAATAAAGAACTCTTAAACTCTGTTTTTAAACTCTCTCTAAGCTCTCTTTTTCCTAAAAAAAAACTCTTCTTTTCCCTCTTAAAACTCCTTGAAAGAACTGATTCTCCTCAAATTCTCTAAGGTCTGCCCTAGTCTCTCTTAAGGTCTGCCCTTTTTAAGCTGTCCAGCTCCTGTATTTATACAGGGCTGGTTGCACCTTTTGTCATGGTGGCTGGACCCTTTATCCCTTTAAAAATTAGAAAGTTTCCATTGAAACTACTTTTTAATACTTTATGTGATCCTAACATGATTTTCAGCAGCCCCATTATTCCTTGTTCCCCCTTTATTACTTAAATATAGCCATTAACACTCCATTATCAGCCCACTATTATATCATATTTCCCTCACTGTTTTGTCCCAAAAATACCCCAGAAATCCTACTGTAATTCTGTTATTACTGCCTTTAAACTCAGAATTTCACAGTACAGATTTTATAATCTGTTTAAGCAGCTATAATCAATCCTAAAGTTTGGACTGAATTCTGATTAAAAAGGGTAACTCCTAACACAATTACATTCAATCAAACATTGATAGAATCATACTAAATTCAGAAACAATCATTATAGCAACATATTACACTGAGTTCAGTAACTGAGCTTTAACTTTGAACAATAAATCAAACAAACACAGGATCATTGTCAATGCTGACAATGCCCCGAAACTTTAATGTTCAGACAATAACATATATACAACACTTATTTTGACAGATTCATATAAATGTAAATAAGGGTGATTTAACTGACGAGTATTAATTTAAACTGATTATCTACAACAATTGTCCATAATTGGTCTAAAACAATAGAAGCAGATTGTTTTTTTTATTAGCATTATCATAAGTGAGAATTCATAATATAACTAATCGACGAACTTAATCGAGTCGATTACTTACATTATGAACAATCACAACCAACTGAAACAGTTTCATATTTGACCATATAGACGGGCATGAGACAAAGGTGACAGAATTAATCAAATAAAATCATGAAAAATTAACAAGCTATTAAGACAAACAATAACACACGTAGAATACACAAAATAATAGAAAAAATACCTTTGAATCTTTTAATCCGACTCGAACTCAGCTTGGATTTGGATTTTTTGTTTGAAATCAAACAGACCTTAGTCGAAGTATTTTCCACTGAAAATACTTCGACTAAGGTCGATTGAACCTCAATCTTTACTTAATCTGAACAGAATCCGGAAGTTTAGTATTTTTAGGGTTCTTAAAAATTCAATTTGGGATTTAACCCTTTCTGGTCAGATTCGAGAAGAACCAAACATGACACAAGGGTGAGGGTAGCCTAGGGGTCATTTGGTGGTAGTTTGAAACGGATCTGAGTTTGTTCTTGTTTGGTTCGAATCTTCAAAAGAAGATTCGAGAAGTTCCGAACTGATTCGAACCAAACAAACGATAGATCCATACTCAGGGTGACTAGGGGAAGCTATGGTGTTGATTTGGGACTATTAGGCTTAGATCTGAACTTGGCTCGAATCTTCAAATGAAGATTCGAGAACCTTCAGGGAGATTCGAACCAAGCAGATAACATATTTGGATAGAGGAGGTTCAGGGGGTTCTGGGGTGTCAAGATGGTGACCGGCGGCGTTGATGCCGCCGGGTTTCAGGCGAAGGGGAATAGGGGCGGCTAGGGTTAGGGGTCTGTTTGGAACGATGATGAACAGGAGCGGAGAGGGGGGGTGTTTAGTTAGGGGGCCGGGGTAAGGGTTATGGTTTTATATAGGGGAATGCTGGGTGGATATTGACCGTTGGATCAAGGAGAATAGATGGCCAGGATTAATTCATTAAACCAAACGACGTCGTTTGGTTTAAAGTTGGGGTCGGACTGAATCGGGTCAATGGATCGGGTAAGGGTCTTGGGTTAGGGTGATGAGATCTTGGCCGTTGGTTGGATTTAATCCAACGGCCCTTGATGAGAGGTGACCAAACGACGTCGTTTGGTTCTGGCTTTGAATTGGACCGGACAGGCTGTTTGGATTGGGCTGACAGGGGGGGGGGTAAATTGATTTGGGCCTGGATTTTAATCCAGGTCCAATCTTTACAACTTGTACATTTATATATTTTTTTTCAATTATTTCATTTTCTAATTTAAATTTCTAATTTTAATTATAAAACAAGTTTTACTTCACAAAAATATATTAATTATTTTATAACAATTATTTAACACATAGACAAAATATCAATCACACAGTGAAACATTTAAAATAGAACCAATGCATATTTTTGTGATTTTATTTAAATTATCTCTTAAATGCATAATTAAATCCTATATGCATGCAACATGTATTTTATTTTATTTTTTCATTTTATTATGACAAAGTAAACATTTACAGACATAACACAAATATTTAACACCACGCAAAAAATTCAAAAATTACACAATAAAAGAAATTTATTTTATTTTTTGATTTATTTTTTGGAGTAGTTTTCGTTAAGGCAAAAATCACGTGCTCACAATATGTTATATGGTACCCGAGCCATCTGCCATACGGCAATTTTTTTTCAATCTACGACAAATCCTTCACCTGTAGATTCTTCAACCACAAAGGCACCAACAATGTCTTCTTCAACCACAAGGGCACCATCAATGTCTAATAAAATTGTTAACCAGACCTTGAATCCCTCTCTTATCTCTGTTATACCTGTAATCACTGATTCATCCAACCCAACCCAACCCAAATAATCTCAATCAATACTACAGCTCTCGCACCAATCAAACTCACATCTACCAATTACTACTCTTGGTATACTCAATGGGATTATTCTCTTTTGTTGCTTATGATTTTGAGGTCTATGTTACTCCACCACCGTCTAATCAACCAAAAATATCCCTATGTACACGACAAGATCGGTTGTTATATACACAGTGCCCTTGCCTCTACTTTGTCACCTGAGATATATAGTTCCTTTTGTAATCATGGCCAAAACTTCTTATAAGGTCTGGTATACCCTCAAAAGCATGTATGCCACCCCAAATCATTCTCACTTGAAGAGCCTTCGTAAAAGCCTTCCCAAAGCTTCCAAGGACAACATGTCCATCACAACCAATATTCAAAATATTAGGTAACTCCCTGATCAGCTTGCCAATGGTGGAGCATCGGTCTCTTGCGATGATATTATTTTGCGTATTCTGAATGGTTTACCTTCAGATTATGAACCAATCTCTGTTGCTATTCGAGCGAGAGATACTCCAATCTCTCTTGAAGAATTGCATCCAAAACTTTTGGATTTTGAAGCTCGACTAAATAAAAAGAAAGACACCATTACTGCACCAATAACAACTAATGTTGCTCACAAGCGAGGAAATTCCAATTTCAACAGGAATCCCAAGCAGCACAATCACAAACAAGGAAATCCCCCATCTCAATTTCGTGAAATAACAAAAGCGGTCAAAACTACTCCAATCATGTTATTTACCAACTGTGTGACGCTCCTGGTCATACAGTAAATACATGTCGCCATCTCCTTGGGATCTTTCCATAGATGCAACACTAATTGATACAGACACAGTTATATAACGATAATCGGAGGATAGCTACTTTGGGTCACTCTGATCAAATCCATAAGGCCCTTCAGAGTTATTGCTTACATTGCACTTATATATATGTATCCATTTTCTTATCGAGTCGCGCTATAATTGGCCGGGTACATCACTTATGTATGCACCACCACTGCAGTTGGTTTTGACATTACCAAATCATATTAAGGCCGGGTACGACCGAGTCCTCTTCGAGGTCGGGTGCTTTATGATATGACATGAGACATTACCGAGTCCTATTAAGGTCGAGTACGTCCGAGTCCTCTTCGAGGCCGGGTACGTTATGTTATGACATGATTTTCCTCACAGTAGCTTGATACTATATTATATGGCCCCGTTAAGTGGCTTGGTTTTTAAAGACATGCATATATATCCATGATTGTGATAGTGTATGCTCTCAGAGCTTGTTATGAGTTTCAGGTTGACTTCTATACTCTTCCTTCACATTTCATATTTTATGTATGTGTGTTACATGTATTATATGTTAAGTACATCTTTCGTAGTGACGATCCCTTATTAGGACACTGCGTTTCATGCTAGCAGGTACATATAGAGATTCAAACAATATCTCCCAGTAGGTGACTCGATTTAGCTGAAGGTTGTCATGCTCCCTTCTTTCGGAACTGTTTAGTGAGGTAATAGGTATGGTGGTTGTATGTGTATACATAGTTGGATATGTCGGGGTCATGTCCCGTTCAAATATTGTTGATGTACTCCCTAAAGGCTTGTAGACAGTCGTCTTGTATGTTGTAGTCTTGTGTGGATTTGTCGGCCTTCTTATGGACCCATTGTATTTATATTGGCCTTATAGTATATATACAAATGTTAAGACTTTTCTGCGTGTATGTGATTGTGTCTTTTGATCAAGTAATCACTCGTTAGAGGTCTTGTCGGCCTACATATGGTTGGGTATATTACAGGTATCAGGATTGGTATGCTCGGGCCTTGGGGAATCGGGTGCTGGCCACACTCCCCAAGGTTAGGGTGTGATAAACTTAGTTTCAGAGCAGGTCTGTCCTAGGAATGTCTACAAGCCGTATCAAGTAGAGTCTTGTTTTTGAGTATGTTGCATGCCACACTTATACATAGGAGGTTACATGACATTTAGGATGGTTACTTTTCCTTCATGTTCTAGATCGTGCGATTGAACCGAGTCATAAGGAATGAAAATTTTAACCCTAATTCTTATTTGTCTTAGCTGAGAGATGATTTTCACTGGAAGGACTATAGGTGATCCAAGGGCTACGACGGAGATGGAAGTGGGAGTAAGTTACTCCATTGAGACAGACTCGTCTACGGTTATGTCCACTATTGAGATAGACCCATAAGAGATTGTGCCCTCTATCGAGATAGATCTATCTAAGATACGAGATGAGTCGCACTATGGGAGTCTCCGACCCCGATGGTATTAGAGGAGCCAGAAAGAGATCCAGTGTTTCCAGTTTTCGCTCGGTTAATCAGGACTCGTCAACATCCACAGAACAATACCCAAATTAGGGTATTGGTCGGACCATGAGGGTCAGAATAATGGGTACTTTTATAGGATTCCCAAGCAGCGACAAACAACAAGTAGAAGGACAACTAGTTGGAGGACTTTCTTCATTTATGTTAGAACAGTTTGTGCAAGATCAGGGCTCCAGGGTAGGGTCATGGAAAGTTTCACATGCATCGAGATATCAGGACCAGACTGAGTTATGATGAAATGTATACTTACCATTTTGATAAAATATCTCTCTAACCATGAGTGTGATCTTGAAATGTCATATGTTATACTATCATGGTAATTCATAAAGCTTTGTCGGTAGGGCTAAAGAAAGAAAAGAGTAATGTTAAAGGGAAAGACTTAGATGGGTTCAGTTGAATGATAGTTAAGACTATGCTTATATTACGATTGAAGGGTAAAGTAGGAGTGCTTGACTAGTAAGGTAACAGTACGTTTAGATAAAGATCATGTTTTCCTTATAAAGAGATCACATAAAGGATATATATATGTGAGGTAGATTGATAGTTAAAGTTCATCTACGCAAATTTAAGTAACGAGTATTGTGAGTAATCAGTAAGATGCAAATGGATTATAAGCTAGAGGTGAAGTACAAATAATGGAATGAGAAAAAAAAGTATGGATTATAAGAATTACGATATCTAATGTCCATAATGATATGATATAAAGTTATGAGATTCTTACGAAGGTAATTATATTATTTCGAGTCTGGGAATAATTACTACGTATGGATAGGGTTAAAAAGGTAACGTATGATACTCGATGAGTTATAACACGATAGAAGCAGTAAAGGCGAACAACAAGGACAGGATAGAGAAGTATCTCGGGAAACCCTATAGTTAGAGGGTTAAGCGACGGAGATATATGAGACGACCACAAATAAGATTACCTAAGGCAGGAGGAATTAGAAATGGAAGAATATCTCGGGAAGCTTTAGAACAAACATGAGGCAGAATGTTAATGAAGGACTAGTGAAAAGCCAAATGGAACACGACAAGTAAAGACAAGGAAACTATGAAGAGAAATGGTGACGACAAGACTCGAAGGCAAATTTGAATCGTGTGACAGCAAGTCGTGTAATTCTAAGAACTTACCTCGCTAGTCAACTGAACTAGTAAATTACTTAAAGGACAAGATCTGACTTAATGGGGGAATCGCCTTAAATCACTGGTAAGAAAGTGAAGTGGCTATTTAAATAGAACCTTTCAAAGGTGTAACAGTACCAACACTAGCAAGTTCTAGACTTAGAGAGTTTCGACGGAACTTAGTAGCATTATAATCATAAAAGCGGGCAATTTCATATAGAAATAACAAGCAACAGGGTGGGGGAGACTGTGGTGAGTTAATCATAGTTAAAGTTTTCACAAGGAAACTTCATACTACAAGATATATAAGTCTAGGGTGTCAACCAGACATATGTCATCCCATACATCCGGACAACACGAGAATTGCCTCAACATAAGGAGCATATCTTGAAAGTATTGTCACCAAGAAAGAAGAACCATAATAGGATGTGAGGATAGCAATTAGACCTATAAAAGAGAAGAATCCTAAAATGCTAGTGTTAAGTTACGCACCTAGGGGGAGATCGACGTAGTAGAACGTCTAAATAAAGTGTGTTCAGCTTGATGAGTACAAAAAGGAATAGGACTGTAGGGCAAGGATGCGTAACACTACAAGCAAGCAAGGCAAGGATGCATGATGATATGGGAGGAGCACGTAAATATGAATAGTGAATTAATTAGAAGGAAACTAAGGGACAGAAATACAAGTGAATCCTTTACTTAAATAAATAAGCATGGACCCAAGCAAACTACTATGATTGCGGGACAAGAATGAACGAACAAGGAAAGCAGAAACAAGCCAAAATGAGACCGAGTTACGACTAGGCCAAGAACAATGTTAGTGTCGATAAGGTAACATAGTGGAGTATGGAGTTCGATTTCACGACAACACACCTACAACCTCTACAGAGTACATTTGTCAGATAGAGCTGAAAACCATAAGGTAAAGTGAGCTCTATCCTGAGACTATAGAACTCAGGATACAGAGATGAATACAAGTGACATTCCTAGTAAGGACGTGATGAATAACCACAAAAGGTGGACTAGAGAGGTCAACGAGGATACCAAAAAGAGTTGAATTGTTAGTTATCACCCATCAGGCGTGTTAGTCGAAGAATGGAAGCAAGGATGATGTTGCAGATTATGCACGTAAGGAAACCCTAAGACATAATAGCTAAGGCAAATGGAGCATACTACGAGTAGTCGAAAAAGGAGACTGCTTGACCAAGTGGATGGAGGAAAATTAAAGGAATTATAATCCTTCATGAGTATTTCCACTATAACGTGAGCACTTGTACATAGAGAACAACAAATGCGAATACATCAAGATATTTAAAACAGGGGAAACTCTACTATTTAAATGGAGAAAGACACCATAGTGATGAGTACGGTGACATAAACTGCCTAAAAGCTATAAACAAGTACCCTTCAATATTAGAATAATAATAGAATCATGGGTGATGCCTAAAAATTATAACAAAAGACAGAAGAGACCAAGTTAAATTAAGTTGACGAGTAAATTATAGAACCCTGAGAGCGACATTACGAATTGATACCAAAGGAGATCTGATCCAATAAGGAAGAAAACAGTGACAAGAAGGGCCAAGAGCCATGAGAGTTATATGATTGATATACGACATTGAAAATCAAGGAAGGAATTAATAGTATTGATAGTCTACTAGTAACCATAAGACGTAATCGTGAGGAGGATATGGGAGATATGAGCTATGAAGGAAATGGTACGACTGATGAATCCATGTGAACGTATGTGGTAACAAATAACCTTGGAGAGTTAAATCACGATCCAATGAAATGTGCAAACCAGGAAAGATGGGTGGTATTAACCTTGCAAACAAAGGCAACCTGCAAAGATTCGCTTAACATGAAAGTACTAGTTCCAATATCCTGACAACCACTATTAAGAGCTCAACACGGACATAAGTAACACAGTTCAAAGGGCCTTTAGAATTTAAGTTAAGGACGTAATGCCAAAATGCACGCAACTTAGTATTGATAGAATTTTTTCCAAATATTCTACGGCAAGAGTTAACGTAACCCTCGGTCATGAATTGATGAGCACACGAACATTAGCTAAACCAAAAAAAAAATGAGACTATGTCGAACATATGAATATCCTTGAAAGGCCAAAGTTCAAAAATATGTGTAATCCTTCAAGGGCATCCCACCTAAGAAGCTCAACCATAAGATAAAGAGTCGACTACAAGGATAAGGATTCCACAAGTTAAACCTTTTTAAAAGTTATAGAGGACTCAAACACTGAGGAAATTACTAGACGAAATAAAGGATAAAAGAAGAAGGATCAACCCTATAAGGCAATAATTGCCCATAAAGATTCATTGACGCATAAATACAAGCTCGTATAGCCCTGTAATAAACATAGGTTAGTACCTTAATGGTTACATTTTTTAGTGAAATCTGTGACTTATCCCCCGTTGATTTTTACAATCATGGACGAATGTACTTAAGGGGAGGATGTTACATCACATATTTTTACATGTTAAAGTGTGTCATGATTTAGTTGACATAAGCTCGGAGATCAAGACAATTCTCAGGTTTATGAGTGTATAAAACCATGCATAACACATGTTGTAAGGTTTAGAATTTAAACGAATTGAAAAAATAAGTTTCGTCAAAAGTCGGCAAGTTGGAAATATTATAACCCGTACTTTTGGGGTGAGATTAGAGTGCTTAATATGATAAGAAGGTGATGTTATGAGGTATTTTAGTCGAACGATAGTCGTATGTTAAATTTTGAAGTCAAACGAGTTATATAACAAAAGTCGACAAAAGTTATCGCAAGTTACGTTCATAATTTTATTGAAAATTTAGGTCTAATATTACTAAGCTTTTCTATCAATATACTTTGATTTATGGGGTGATTTACCCACGAAATTTACGATCTACGAGTCTAGTTTATAACTTATTAAATTATTCATCGATACAGTATCGGAGTAGAGAGTTATTTGTATTTTCGCAAGACCGCACCTATGGGACCCACTTAGGCGGTGGAAATATCTTGATATATATATATATATATATATATATATATATATATATATATATATGACGACTACAACTCATTTTCACTCATTATTTTTCACTCTATCCAGACCCTGGATACCTGCAAATCTTATCCCAAAGTTCACTCATTATTTTTAACTCTATCCAGACCCTGGATACCTGCAAATCTTATCCAAAATTTCTCTCATGATCCAATACCCAAACAAAGGACAAACAACACAAATTAAGTATCGGGAATCTCGTCGTGCTAGTGAGTTTTTTATTCTTCTTGTGGTTGCTGATTTTGATGTGATTCCAGCTCGTGTGGAAGGTTGTTTTAAGTGATTTTAGTTCTGTAAAATATTATCCTAAGGGTTTTCTATCAACCCTAATTGATTTCAAGTATTTCAAAGTGATTCTAGTGCCGAGAAACCCGAAGTGCTTGCTAGTTTCTCTTCCTTGTTCTTGTGGCTACGTTTGAAGGATACTTTGTGGGAAGTAATCTCAAATTCGAGTTGTTCTATCTATATGAAGGTAATTAACCTCTTACTCTCATGTATTTAAGCTTATCCAAGTTGTGGCTAAGTAATTAAAGCTAGAACCTATGAGATATCTATCGAAAGGCTTGTTAGTAATATTGTTAATTGTTGGACTGTTTGGGAGGTGTTCTTGCAACGTTTTATGGCTGTAAATTGATGGAATAACCTGATTATTTTATGTTTTTATTATCAATATTTTTTCCTGAATATAGATAAGAGAGAAAAGGTTCGAAATACAGTATTATTAGACATGAACCGGGCTTGTCGCTGGACATGTTATTGTGCTGGTTGTATTCCATATAGATATTGGCTATTGTTTGGGTTGTTGCTGCAATATAGGAAGTGGGAAATGTTACAAAATCATGTGAGATGCTTCCCATTTTAATATAGAATGAGCATGTCGTTTGTTATACGTTAGTTGTATTTTTCGTAGCTTAATTATAGTGTCATTATGTAGTAGATTAAGATGCCAGTTAAGTTCAGCGTTGTTATTGGACATATTGCTATAGGTATGTAAAGTCTCACTCTTTCTTTCTTTTGACATGATCTATAAAGAACGGAACTATAACACCGTTATGTCAAAAGAAACTTTATTCGTAAGATTAAAGCTTGTGAACCTCATTATTTCTTCTTATTATTATAGTTCATGACTCTTATTGTACTTTGTCGGATCAATTCCCGCCTCTATAACATCTTGAATCTCATGTCTTCTTATGATCCTTGTTGACTCTCGAAAAATTGATACTGACACAGTTACATAACGATAATTGGAGCATAGCAACCTTGAGTCACTCCGATCAGATCTATAAGGCCTTTCAGAGTTATTGCTTTTATTACACTTATATATATGTATCTATTTTCTTACCAAGTTGTGCTATAGTCGGTCGGTATATACTTATATGTGCACACCACTTTATCTTGTTTTGATATTACCGAGTCCTATTAAGGCGGGGTACGACCGAGTCCTCTTCGAGGTTGGGTACTTTATGATATGACATGAGACATTACCGAGTCCTATTAAGGTCGGGTATAACCTAGTCCTCTTCGAGTCCGGATATGTCATGTTATGATATTTTTTGACCTATAAAGTGGCTTGATACTATATTATATGGTCCCGTTGAGTGGCTTGATTTTTATAAATAAATATATATATCCATGATTGTGATAGTGTATACCCTCAGAGCCTTTTTATGAGTTTCAGGTTGACTTAGAGCTGTGAAAACGGGCCAGCCCAACCCAAGCCTCGCGGGCTTTTAAATTTGGTGGGCTAGGATGGGCTGTCCCGTCACATGAACGGGCCTTAAAATGGCCAGCCCAACCCAGCCCTAAGAGGGGGCGGGCCGGCCCTTCAATTTTTTTTAAGAAAAAAGAATTTCATTAAATCCTTAAATATTTTTTCGTGACATAGTCGATTAATCATATAAATAATTTCTGTTTGCTTAGAGCGTAAAAAATGCTTGATATTTGACGAGGAATCTCGTAATTGAAATACAAATTCTCTATATCTCTAACTCTTCTTTTTTAAAGTTACATGAATATTTTCTTAATGCTTTTCTTTCATTTTCCTTATATTCAGGGATTGCTTCAATAAGTTTAAATACTGAGGTTTTTTAATTTAGGATTAATATCATTTGCTTATTTCATCATTATAGTCCATAAATTTTTTAAAATTCCTGAAATTTGCTATTGGTCAATTTTTTTTTTTGGTGTATTCAAAATTGATCTTTTTCTATACTAAATAGCAGTTTAAATATTAATAGTATATTAAAGTAATCCAAATTGATCATTGGCCACTTAAAGTAATATTTTCTTTTGAAAAATGATTATTATTGGCCAACTAAAACTTTTCGAGTTCGTTACTAATTAAGTAAAAGAAAACTAATTTTATCATATTACATGCATGTCACAAATCTAAATTCTAATTAATATGGAAGGGTAAATGCGCAATCTAAGATTGGGGAATGTGGATTATAGTTAATAGGGTTTTTTAGCTTTTACTTTTTTAAATATTAAATATTTAATAGTTAATTAATTTGTTAATTTTTAGCCCACGGGCCGGCCCAGGCCCAGCCTCGGTCAAGGTTCAAGGGCCAGAGAACTGACTTGGGCCGGGCTTATAAGCCTTAGTTTTAAATGAGCTCAAAAAATCCTAGCCCAACCCTACCCAAGTAGCGGGCTGGGTTGGGCTGGCCTCACGGGCTAAGCCCATTTTGACGGCTCTAGGTTGACTTCTGTACTCTTCCTTCACATTCCATATTTTATTTATGTGCATTACCTACCTTACATATTCAGTACATCTTTCGTACTGACGATCCCTTACTGCGGTGTTGCGTTTTATGCCCACAAGTACATATATAGATTCAGACGATACCTCGCAATAGGTGACTCGACTCAGCTAAAGGTTGTCGCACTCCCTTTTTCCGGTGTTGTTTAGTGAGCTGATAGGTATGGTGGTTGTATGTGTATATATAGTTGGGCATGTCTGGGTCTAGTCCTGACCAAATATTATTGATGTACTCCCTAGAGGCTTGTAGATAGTAGTCTTGTATATAGTAGTCTTGTGTGGCTTTGTGAGCCTTCTTAGTGGACCTGTTGTGTTTATATTGAGCTTGTCAACCTTGTTGTATATATACGTATGTTGGGTCTTATCTGCGTGCAGATGGCTATGTCTTGATCAGGAAATTACTCGTCAGAGGCCTTGTCGGGCCATGTATGATTGAGTATATTACAGGTATCATGATTGGTATGCTCGGGTCTTAGAGCATCGGGTACCGGCCACACCCCGAAGGTTGGGGTGTGACACTTTGAAAACCCAAGGCACATCGTCTCTTGTTTCAAAGAATACAACTAAAAACCTTTTCGGATGCAAATGGGTGTTCTGAATCAAATATAATCCAGATGGTTCTGTCAACAACAAGTACAAGGCACGGTTCATCGCCAAAGGTTTCCATCAAAGAACGGGGTTTGATATGGTGATACCCTTTCACCAGTAGCTAAACAAACAACTATTCAGACTCTCTTGTTGCTTGCCATTATTAAAATTGGCCTCTTCAACAAGTGAAATATTCCTTAAGGAATGCTGCAAGAGGAAGTTTATATGAATCAACCATCGGGCTTTGTTTATTCCTCTAGTCCAACTCATGTTTATCGGCTTCATGAGGCCATTTATGGACTCAAGCAGACATTTCATGCATGGTTTTCTGAACTAAAATCATATTTTCTTGCCTCAAGTTTTACTATGGCACACTCAGATAATTCCTTGTTCATTTATGTATGCTCAAGTATTTCATTTATTTATTGGTTTACATTTGATGACTTGATTGTTACTGGTTCTTCTTCTCTTGCCATTAATCAATTTGTTGAGCGTCTTGACAATAGGTTTTCCTTGAAGACCTTGGTGATCTGGACTATTTTCTTGCACAGAGGCACGTCGAACCACTGAAAGACTTCTCTTGTCCCAACATAAGTACATATTGGATGTCTTTGAATGTGCTCAGATGCTTGAAGCCAAGGTAGTTTTGATAACTAGGGATTCTAGTTCATTTTACACTCCTTTTTACTTGATTTTTGATTTAAAATGTATACAAAATAGTCCCAAAGACTTACATGTTGTACTTGTTTGTAGGGTTTGGTCAAAAAGGTGACAATTAGTCAAAACCAACTCAAAAAAGAGTGAAACATGCACAAGTACCAAGAACAAGTCAAAGCACAGCTGCAACAGGCCCACCGCGGCCGCAAGCCATTTAGTGCAGTCCACAATGAGGAGATTCAGAGAGGTGCACTTTTGGAGCCTAAGGCAATGCGGACCGCAGAGGAGTTCGTGCGGTCGCAGTGGCCTCTTTGCCGCCGCAACCTATTTTGTACGGTCCGCAAAGATGGGGGTTCAGAGAGTTGGGAGTTTGGAGATTAAGGCCAATGCGGTCTGCGGTCCTCTTTGTGCGGGCCGCAATTGAAGCCACCGCGGTCGCGGTGCATTTTATGCGGCCTACGGTGGCCAGATTCAAATAATGATTACTCAAACCAAGAAGCCTCATTGCGGTCCGCGGTGCATTTTATGCGGACCGCAGTACCTCGTCAGGGGTATTTTTGTCCAGAAAATTCGGCCTAGTATAAATACTTTCTTTTCACATTTTAGGGTATTTTTTGTAATCTAACTTTCAGCTGAGCACGTGAACGGTAGTTATTGACTACTCTGAGTAATTTTATAGTGGTTTTATTATTGAATCTTTAATTATTAGCTTGTAATTAAATCTTATGGGTTATTCTTCATCTATTTAACAGTTTTCTTTCATTATTATGAGTAGCTAGACCCATTAGCTAGGGTTGTGGCTCAACCCTAGTGTGAGTATTTGATGGGTCTTTTGATTTAAGGCTTAGATATTTGTGGGTAGTTGATATTTGGACTGATTTGTGTTTTCCATGTTGAATTAGTGGTTGCAAACACTAATTTGTGCCTATTTAACTTGGGCTCTTCTTGAGAAAGAGAGCTTGAGTATAGGAAAATCAGTCCAACAAGGAATTAGGGTGTAATCAAGAGATTGATAGCCCTAATTAAAGGGTTAAACCTAGAGATAGTAATACCCGACTTGAGCCTATATTACTTGCACAATTTTGACACCCAATTGGTCGTGAGAAAGTCAATTAGGGCAAAGTCATTCAAGCTACCGAGAGGTATAGAGTGAGTAATTCCATGCATTGGCTATATCACAATCCCCAACATAACGTCTTTGCCTTAGGCTTTAGATCCCGTCAAGTATTCACCTAGGAGATAGTCACTTCCCTAGTGCCTCTTTAACTAATTAGAAAGCCCAACAAGCAATCATTATTAGTTTAATTTAGCTTATAATTAGCATAAATATTAGAAGTAATATCCAACCAAAAGATGATTGGAAGAGTAATTAAGAGCACTATGCATTTCTAGTTAAGATAGGAATTCAATTCCCACTTCCAGCTCCCTGTGGATTCGATCCCGACCATCTCGGGTAAAAGCTGTTTCGACCGCTCTCACCACTTCGTAGTGGTGTAGGGTTGGCTCCAATCACTTTTTGGCGCCGTTGTCGGGGAGCTAACGGTGTTGGCTATCTATCTAAATAGTTTTGTGTATTGTTCTTCTTTCCTTCTGCGTTACTAATTTGTGTGTGTCGCAACTTCAGGTACAAAATGGCAGCAAACAATGCACCTCTTGGAGATCTTCCGCCGAGGGAGGAGGTAGATGACAATATTGATGATGAGGTTCCTATTGTACCTCAAGGACAAAGGAGAGGCCGGCAGGACAATAATAATGTTCCAGACCCTCCCCCGCCACCTCCAAGAGTGGCTGCTCGAGTGCTTCCCAACCAAGGATATGCAAGTGCAATTGTCCCACCCCGGATCCGGGCGGGCAATTTTCAAATTACAAATGTGATGCTGACATTGTTGAAGCAGTAAGGGTATTTCACGGGTGCTCCCCATCAGAATGCTTACAAACATCTCAATGGTTTCGTGGATACCTGTTGGGGGAGCAAGCAAACTAATGTGTCGGAGGATGCACTTCGGTTGAGATTATTCCCTTTCTCACTTAGAAGGAAGGCATTGGATTGGCTTGAACGACTTTCTAACCATTCCATCACTACTTGGGATGAGTTGACGGATAAATTCATTGCAAAGTTTTTCTCGCCGGGGCACATGGCAGCATTGAGGGATGAGATCTTAGCTTACAAGCAGGAGCCCACCGAACCATTACTTGAGATATGTGAGAGATACAGAACCATGGTAAAGGAATGTCCCAACAATGATATGACTGAGGCAGTGATACAACAGACATTCTACCGGGGCATTAACACAACAAATCATTGCATAGTGAACCAACTTGCTGGGGGTAATTTCATGAAGCTGTCTTATGATGAGGCTTGTGACATTCTTGATGAGATAGCTGACACGTCCTCCGCTTGGCAAAGTAGAGCCAATGTGCCACAGGGTGACCCCACGGTCACTCACTTGCACAAAGAGATACATAATCATGGGCAGGTAATAGCAGAGCTAACAACAACAATGAACCAGCTAGCAAAGGCACAGTTACAACAGGTTCAAAATCCACTCCAAGTAAATGCTATGGAGGGTGTCAACATGCTAGTGAACAAAAGAAGACAAAGAGGTCAACAGAACTAAGGGAGTTCAGATCAATATGACAATGATTGTGGTGGATTCCAAGATGATGGTTACGATGGGCAGAATGAAGAAGTGCAATATATGAACAGTTATTAGGGCCAAAAAGGCAATTCTTCCAACCAACAACAATGGAGACCCCAAGGCAATTAGAGAAATCAACAACAACAAGGGAATAGTAATTGGGGGAACAACAACCAAAATTTCAATTGGGGCAATCAGAACAATCAGGGTAATTGGAATGGCAACAACAACTGGGGTGGTAACAATAATCAGGGTGGTTGGAACAATGGCAATCAAGGAAATTGGGGGCAAGGCTTTCAAAGGCCCTCAATGTATCAACAACCAAACAATCCACCCCCATTTCCATCCCAAGATCCTAGTTCTTCCAACAATGAAATGGGGAGAATTGAAATGATATTTGAACAGATGATGAAAAAGAACGCGGACTCTGATGCTCAGTTGGCTTCCCACAGTATTTCAATCAGAAACTTAGAGGTTCAATTAGGCCAAATCTCACAATCCTTGAAGACTCGCCCTAAGGGGGCTCTACCAAGTGATACGGTAGTTAACCCGAAGGGTGGGAACAATCATGTTATGGCGGTAACTACAAGAAGTGGACAAGGCAGTGATGTGAACGTGAATGAGAACGTGATAATGTGATTGATGAGAACGTGAATGAGGAAGTGAGGATTGATATCCAAGATGTCGAGGTGGAAACTCAGAATGACGTGAACTCGTCTAGGGAACATGTAATAGACATGCTGGAAATGGTTGTGCCTAAAGACAAGGCTCCTTTTCCCAAAGGCACCTCCACCTTATCCTCAAAGGCTCGCGAAGCAGAAAAATTAGAATCAGTTTAAGAAGTTTATTGATATGATGAAGAGCTTATCCGTTAATGTGCCTTTAGTGGAGGCTCTAGAGCAAATGCTTGGTTAATCTACATTCATGAAGGAATTGGTGACAAAGAAAAGATCCATAGATTGTGAAACTATCAAGATGACCCACCAAGTTAGTGCAATAGTGCACTCAATGGCCCCGAAGCTAGAAGATCCCGGTGCTTTCACCATTACTTGCATCATTGGGAGTACGGACTTTACAAAAGCTCTATGTGATTTGGGGGCAAGTATCAACTTGATGCCCTACTCAGTTTTCAAGACTTTGGGTATTGGGCAATCGAGGCCGACTTCCATGAGATTGCAAATGGCGGATAAAACTATGAAGAGACCATTGGGTATTATTAATGATGTCCTTGTCCGGGTGGACAAATTTATCTTGCCAACTGATTTTGTGATCTTGGATTGTGAGGTAGATTATGAGGTTCCAATCATATTGGGAAGACCTTTCCTTGCTACTAGGAAGGCTTTAGTTGATATGGAAGCAGGGGAACTCACCTTCCGGGTAGGTGATGAGAAAGTGGTCTTTCATGTATTCAAGTCAATGAAGCAGCCCAATAGTTCTGAAGTGTGCTCTTTTGTGGACCTTGTCACGGCAGTGATAGTTGATGATACTAGTGTAATGATCAATATGGAGGACCCTCTAGAGACAGTATTGTTGAATCTTGATGTAAATGAGGATGAAGGCCGAGTGGAGTGTGTGAATGCTTTGTATAGAGTGGGCTCTTACTCTTATGAGCCTAGGAACTCTTTGGATCTTGAGAATAGGAAGACTTCACCAACAAAAACCTTCAATTGTGGAACCTCCAGTATTAGAGTTGAAGTCATTGCCTTATACCTCAGGTATGAATTCTTAGGCCCTAGTTCAACTTTGCCAGTTATTCTTTCCTCTTGTTTTACTAACATGCAGGTTGATGCCACATTGGCGGTGCTTCAAAAGCGGAAGAAGGCAATTGGATGGACCTTAGCTGATATTCGGGGGATAAGCCCTGCATTTTGTATGCACAAGATTATTCTGGAAGATGATGCAAAGCCCTCCTTGGAACATCAAAGGAGGTTAAACGAGGCAATGCAAGAAGTTGTGAAAAAGGAGGTGATCAAGTGGTTGGATGTCGGGGTTGTGTACCCCATTAAGCCAGTCAAGAACTAGCCTAGACCAGCATCAGCTACAGAGATTCGGAGTTTCTTGGGATTGGCAGGTTACTATCACCGATTTGTGGAGGGATTTTCATCTATCGCAGCCCCGATGACCAGGTTGACCCAGAAGGGTGCCCAATTAAGATAGTCGGATGAGTGTGAGGCGAGCTTTCAGAAGCTCAAGACAGCTCTAACTACGGCACCGGTGTTGGTTTTGCCCACAGGTTCAGGGCCTCATATAGTTTATTGTGATGCTTCTCGTGTTGGGCTTGGTGCAGTGTTGATGCAGGATGGCAAGGTTCTCGTGTTGATGCTTCTCGTGTTACACATTGCCTATGCTTCGCGATAGTTGAAGATTCATAAGAGGAACTATCCAGTTCATGATTTAGAGTTGGCAGCCATAGTTCACGCATTGAAGATTTGGAGGCATTATCTGTATGGCGTGGCATGTGAGGTGTTCATGGATCACAAGAGTCTTCAGTATTTGTTCAAGCAAAAGGAGTTGAATTTGAGGCAGAGGAGGTGGTTGGAGTTGTTGAAGGATTATGATGTCACTATCTTATATCACCTCGAGAAAGGCCAATGTGGTGGTCGATGCCTTGAGTAGGAAGTCAGCCAGTATGGGCAGAGACTTGCCGGTGCAATGTATGCCAACGAAGGGTAGTATGACTGTGGTTACTAATGCACAAATTGAGTTGATTCCAACAAGGACCGCCACCGGTTGGAAGGTATGCATGGACTACCGCAAGTTGAATAAAGTGACCCACAAGGATCACTTTCCATTATCTTTTATTGATCAGATGTTAGATCGACTTGCTGGGTGTGCCTTCTACTGTTTCTTGGATGGGTATTTTGGGTACAACCAAATTTTGATTGCTCCGGAAAATTAGGAGAAGACCACCTTCACTTGTCCATATGGCACCTTTGCCTTTTCTAGGATACCTTTTGGTTGTGTAATGCATCGGCTACATTTCAGCGGTGTATGATGGCCATTTTCACTGATATGGTGGAAGATATTTTAGAGGTGTTCATGGACGA
The DNA here is from genome assembly GCF_000393655.2 of Nicotiana sylvestris. Classification (NCBI taxonomy): domain Eukaryota; kingdom Viridiplantae; phylum Streptophyta; class Magnoliopsida; order Solanales; family Solanaceae; genus Nicotiana; species Nicotiana sylvestris. The sequence goes on along the minus strand of NC_091062.1, from coordinate 43,899,339 downwards.
CTTTAATATTGTGGGTGACTCGTTTGATGAATGTTTGAAAAATCTTGATAGAGTGTTGGCCCGTTGTAAAGAAACCAATCTTGTTCTTAATTGGGAGAAATACCACTTCATGGTTGAGGAGGGCATAGTTCTTGGGCATAAAATTTCAAAGCATGGTATAGAGGTGGACAAAGCAAAAATTGATGTGATTTCAAGGCTCCCTCCCCTACTTCTGTCAAGGGAGTTAGAAGTTTTCTTAGGCATGTGGGGTTCTACCAGAGATTTATCAAAGACTTTTCGAAGGTAGTGAATCCCTTATGCAAGTTATTGGAAAAAGATGCCAAGTTCGTGTTCGATGAGAGATGTATGCAATCCTTTGAACTTCGCAAGCACAAGTTGACAACCACTCATATTATTACCGCACCCAATTGGAGCTTGCCTTTTGAGCTCATGTGTGATGCGAGTGATATTGCGGTTGGGGCGGTCTTGGGTCAAAGAGTGAATAAAATATTTCATCCGGTGTACTATGCGAGCAAGACAATGAATGATGCTCAAGTGAACTACACGGTGACTAAGAAAGAACTTTTGGCTATTATTTTCGCAATGGAGAAATTTTGGCCATATCTCATGGGTGCCAAGGTCATAGTTCATACCGATCATGCTGCACTCTGGTACTTGATGACGAAGAAGGATTCCAAAGCTAAACTGATGTGATGGGTCTTGTTACTTCAAGAGTTTGATTTGGAGATTATGGACCGGAAGGGTAGTGAAAACCAAGTGCCGACCACTTGTCCCGCTTGGAGAAGGAGGGGAGGCCTAGTGATGGCCTAGAGATTAATGATTCATTTCCCGATGAGCAACTCCTTTCGATGTCGGTGAATGGTATGCCATGGTTTGCCGACGTTGCTGATTTCCTTGTGACTGGTATAATCCCATATGAGCTCTCTTCTAACCAAAGGAAGAAGCTCAAACATGATAGTTTGGACTTCTATTGGGATGAATCGTACTTGTTCAAGATCTGTACGGATGGGGTGATCCGAAGGTGTGTTTTGGAGGAGCAATTGAGTATCTTAGAGACTTGTCATTTCTCTCCCTATGGTGTCCATCATGGCGGGGCGAGGTCGGCTTCAAAAGTTCTTAGTTGTGAGTTTTATTGGCCAACTTTGTACAAATATGCAAGTGAACTTGTGAAGAGGTGAAACGAATGTCAAAGAGCGGGTGGAATTTCGAAGAAAGATGAGATGCCTCTCAATACCATTCTTGAAGTTGATATTTTTGATGTATGGGGCATTGATTTTATGGGCCCGTTTGTTAGCTCGTGTGGGAACACATAGATTCTTATGGAGGTTGACTATGTTTCAAATTGGGTTAAAGCCGTGCAATGAGGCTCGGAATGTTGTTGCGTTTCTCAAGAAGAGCATTTTTACTAGGTTTGGCACTCCTCGTGCAATCATAAGTGATTGGGGGTCTCATTTTTTCAATAGAGCTTTTGACATTTTACTTGCAAAGTATGGTGTCAATCACAAAGTTTCTACTCCTTATCATCCTTGGACGAGTGGCCCAGTTGAAGTCTCAAACAGGGAAATGAAGAGTATATTGTCAAAGACGATCAATGAAAATAAGACCGATTCGTCAAAGAAGTTGGATGATGCTCTATGGGCTTATAGGATTGCTTACAAGACTCCGATTGGTATGCCTCTGTATCGGTTGGTGTTTGGGAAAGCTTGCCATCTAACGGTTGAGATAGAGCACAAGGCCATGTGGGCTTTGAGGAAGCTGAATCTTGAATGGGATGTGGCAGCAAATCTTCGTGTGGAGCAGCTTAATGAACTTGATGAATTTTGCTTCCATGACTACTCCAGTTCATCCTTGTATAAGGCCAAGATGAAGTACCTTCATGATAAGTATGCTCGTGGAAAATAGTTCAAAGTGGGTGATTTGGTTCTCTTGTTCAATTCTCGGTTACGTCTGTTTCCGGGAAAGCTTAAGTCGAAATGGAGTGAACCTTTTGAAGTGGTGTTTGTGACTCCATTTGGTGCACTTGACTTGAAGAACAAAAATGGGGAGGTTTTCAGAGTTAATGGGCACATGGTCAAGCATTACCTAGGCAAAATTGATGACAGCCACGTGGTGACACTGCTCTATCTAAAGTGATTTGATGGTAGCCTGCATCGTGCCGCGACGTTAAATCAGGCGCTTCTTGGGAGGCAACTCATGTGTTTTTCTTTGATTTTCTTTGTAGTATAGGATTTTCTTTTGGACTAACTGGTTGCGAGATGTGTGTAGGATTGTTTTGATGCAGTGCAGGACCAAGTTGGGAAAAATGTGCACTCTCTGAAGTTTGCACTACGGCCGCATTGCATTTCTTGCGGCCGCAAAGGCCTGAGTGCAGGGGCAATATTTCAATGCGGTCCGCAGAGTTGATTGGTCAAAAATGGGGTTCTCTGAAGTTTGCCACCACAGCCGCAATGCAATTTGTACGGTCCGCGGTGGACCATTGCGGCCGCACAAAATTTCTTGCTGTCCGTAGTGGACGTCTCCCTAGTTCCTCATGTTTCTGAGTACCGCGGTGCCATTTTGTGCGGTCCGCGTTGGGTAGGTATAGTGGGTCCTAGGTTCTTTTTTTATAAATAAGACCTCAGGCCCTCATTTCAAACTTTTCGATCCTTTGCTCTCAATAGTAAAAAAAGTACTGTTCATCCAAGCCCTAATTGCACAAATTCAAATCTAGTTTCAATCATTTTTGTTGCATCTCACTACTAGTATTTTTAATGTTTTCTTAGTTTTTAACTTTGGGTCGTTTTCTTTTAATTAGTTAGTTGTAGTTCTTCTTCTTCCCTTTTCTTTAAATTTGTAGTGTAGGTTTTGCTTAATGTGCTTAGATTAGAGTTAATCAGTGGCAAATAGTGATTGAACACCTAGGGGATCAATAACATGTGAAAATTAGGCTAAAAATGTGAAGAAAATCGAAACCCTAGGTTGGTATTACTGCTTGTGGCTTACCCCGGTCCGCGGTGGATTTATTGCGGTCCGCGGTGCTTCTTCGCGGTCTGCAATGCTATTTTGTGCGGATCACGATGGTGAAACTTCAGAAAGTCACAAATTGAGGACCGCGACCGCGTTGGATTTTATGCAGTCCGCGGTGCCTTAATGCGGACCGCGGTACCATTTTGTGCGGTCCGCGGTGGCCTTTATCAAAGAGTGGGTAGTCTGACCCCCACCTCAATGCAGACTGCGGTGCTATTTTGTGCGGTCCGCAGTGATCCCTTTACGGCAACACTGCATTTGTGCGGACCGTCGTCTGCTGTCTGCAAATATTTTCTTCTATTTCCTGCAATCATATCTTTCATTGATTCTTCTGATACAAACAAGCTTCAATTGAATGATTCCTTGCAGATAATGGTGAAATCACGAGGCAGAAGTGATAAACAGAAAGGCAAAGGAGAGTCCTCCCGGGGTAGGGCACGAGGCATGATCAGATTGACCCCACAAGTTTGGCAGGCAATCAAAGATACCAGAAAATCAATAAGGGTTGCGGATAGAGCTGCTTCCCATTCGGTAAGTGAGTATGTACCCTCCCGGGAGGCATCCGACTCAGATTCCGTGCCAGAGTATGTTCCTGACTGGCCGAAAAGGCAAAGATTGAGAGATACACCTCTAGGCTCTCCTACTGCCCAAGCGTCAGTGCAAATTTCTTTTGAGTCGTTTGAGGGCTCAACTGCGGACAGTGACAGTGCCTTTTCTACCTCACTTACATCTTCAATACCCAGTGAGGATCCCGTAGAAGAAGAAGGAGGAGGTAAGCCTCAAGTAGGAGGAGTAGAGAGAACCAGGAAACGAGAGGCTTGGCAAGATAGGTTCGCCAGTGAATTGGCATACCATAAGTTCAGAGAATGGTGGCCCGAGAGGAAGTTAATACCTGAACAGAGATTCATTGATAAGCATCTTCTGCCTCACAACCCAAATGTGCAGAGGTAATTTAGAGAGAGGCCAGGCTGGGACTATATCATGGGCAATGTTGAGGATGCAAATGAGCACTTGGTGAAGGAATTTTACACTAATGTCGCCCACATAAAAAAAGGCACTACAGTGACCAAGGTGCAAAATTTGAAAATAAAGTTTGATGGGAAAACAATAAATGACTACCTGGGCTTTCCGGAGGAGGATGAAGCATTATACTTAGAAAAGGTAACTTTGGGGGAGGATGCCCGTCCATGGTTAGCAGAGTACTTGACAATCCCAGGTACCACCCCATCATGGTTGACGACGGGAGTCAAAATTTTGAGGAGAACCCTGAACTTCGAGGCGAAAGGGTGGGAGACATTTGTGTGCAATAGGCTAGACCCCACCACTCACGAGAACTCTCTTCCTATTTCTTGGGCTATTCTGGTGGCATCTATCATGGCAGGGTACCCGATCAATATCGGGAATGTTATGTCCAGGGTGATTACACGGGTGGTGAACCAAGGTGACAGATCCTACCCCTTCCCAAATTTCCCGACTATATACTTTGAGGATCAGGATGTAGAAAAAAGGAGATTTGATGTGAAGGTGAAGCCGAAGGCACCCTTTTCCTGGTACAGCCTACAGGGTGATGACAACACCAAAGGCAAAGATCCGAAAGGCAAATCCACTGCTTCTGTTGGCCAGTCTGAAGAGCCAGTAGTAGTAGTAGCTCCTACTCAGCCTCCTTCAGCTACCCCAGATATGGCCCCAGGTCCCTCTACTACCACTTCTCCAGATATCCCCTCCTCTTCAGCCTACCCATTGACTGCCCACCGTCTAAACCAGACCCTTGCCAGTATCGACAACTGGATGTAGGCAGCCACTTCTAAGCTGTCCGTACTTTCTACCTCGGTGGCATCCCAGTCGATACCCCCTCAGCCACAAGTCTCACAGTCACTGGAGGACACTCTCAAGGAGTTTCTGGACAACCAAAAGAAGCTCCTAAAGAACTAGCAGTTGATATTGGACGTTGTTGGTACACATGGAAAAACATTGGAGGAGCTCACCAAAGAAACAAAGAAGTTGGGAAAGACTCGAGCTTCCAAGGAGTCGGTGAAAGAGTTGAGGGTGGAGGTAGAGAAATTGAAGGCTGATCACTTGCCTTTGGACCTTTTATTGCATGACTCGGCTCCAACATCCTAGCCTGAGCCGGAGCAGGAGACAAAGAGGCTAGAAAAGAGGAAGACGGTGATTCCCCGTACTGATGATGCTGTGATAGAGTTGGAGCAGTCGTAGGGAGGTTCTTCTAGCCAGCCTCAAGCCCCAGTGCAGGCCCAGGACCTAGTACAGGCCTAAGTCCCAGTGAAGACACAGGTTACAAGGATCCAGTCATAGGTTCCCGAGCAGTCCAAGGACCCAAGGACCCAGGCTCATGATCCTATGCAGACAGAGGGCCAATAGGGAGTTTCTTTTTACTCTCTATCTTTTATTTTGAGCTATTTTTGGTTAGTTAGCATTGAGGACAATGCTAGCTCTCATTTGAGAGGGTAGCCCTATTTGGATGATTTGGGTTGTATATATGACACTATTTTCTTTTATTATACTTTCTTTTCACTTTTGGTATGTACATAATTTTACCATTTTAGTCACTTTTCGTACTTTGCAATTTTGGTCTGTATATAAAGTTACTTTCTGATGTATATATTTATCCCTCTTATGTATATTCGTCTAAATCCCCTCTTGTACAGATTCATTATACTTTCCGCATTTTTTCTTTCATAGCTTCTTATTTCATTTTGATAGCTTCTTATTTTGAGTTTTGCGTTCAATAAGCCTTTGGTTTTCTTAATGCTACAGTTCTTTCCAAAGATGGAATTTGTGTGAACCGGGTGGCTCTTCCCGATGATGGATGGCATGAAAACCTTCTTAAGAGTTTGAGTTTATTTTTTTTTGCTTTTTGTTTAAATAGTAGCTAGTTAGTAAGGGTGCCACAAAAAAAGCTTCACTTAGGCCTAACACATTTGCCTTTGATCCTATGGTCAAAGACAAATTGTTGTGTATAGGATGGTGAAAGTTCTGACCTTGAAACTCTTGTGTTGGCAGATAATCATCAAGTGGTTTTTTGGGACCATTGTGTTGCTCAAATCTTAGCTAAGGTTGTTGTGGGCCCCCGACTCTGTCTCTTTAGCAATCCTATAGCTTGTATGGTGAGAATTTGAATTGCAAGTCCAAGTCCCGAGCCATTAGTCTAGAACTTGCCCTAAATGTTTGTCTAGGCGAAATTCTAAGTGTAGTTTGACTTGAGATGTGATTATAGGCTCTCCTTGATCCGAATGATGTCTTGAAAACTTCCATAGCCTACCAATGTTAATATTCCTAGTCAACCCTTTTGAGCCATAGACCTTTTTCTTTCTAAAACCACGATGCAAGCCTTTACCCGTTCTAAAAATACCCTCTCTTGGCACCCGATCTTTCCTTAGCATAAGGCAAAAGCATAAGTTTGGGGGGAGAGACGAGGAATACAACAAAGTGGTGAAAAGGTACAAAATGAAGAAAAGGAAAGGCAATGAAAAAGAGAAAATCAAAAAGTCAAAAAGAATGATCAATGTAGAACAAAAATGAAGGGATTCAATAAAAGTAAAGAGATGAAAGGTGTGGAAAGTTGAGAAAGGAGAAAAAGGTCTGAAATGAACAATAAAGAGTGACAGTGTGTATCTCTAACCCCTAAGAAAGAAGTTAATGACTTAAGAAATCAGAGAATATGTACCAAAATAAAGCAAATGAAGTGCTTAAGGGAAGATGAAACCTACTTAGACCAAACATCTCCTACCCTGAACCAAAAGCCTTCACTATATCTCCACAAAAGCCTTATATGATCTTGAGTTGAATGAAGCTTACATTAGTGGTAACTCACATTAGGGGCAAGCTTATGGTACTTAGAGCCGGACTTGTGACCTTTCTTTGAGAGAGATGAGTGTGTTTCCACTATCCTCGTTCTGAGTGTTACAATCTAAAAGTGACGTTTGCTTAGGGAGAGTTGATGAGTATAAGTTTGGGTTCCACAATGACCAATATAGTAGAAAGAGTTTCCTTGATGGGTTGAGTCAACTCTTGATGCTCTTGTGTCACACTAAATCCATGGTGCTTAAAAGGTCAAATATTGTTAATGATTCATTTGAATTGAGGGCAATTGTCAGTCTCAATTGATGCTAGATGAGGTCACTTTAGGTCAACTGAATTTTCTTGGATTTACTCTTAAGAGGTGCGTCTTATTTTATTTGCTTGAGGACAAGCAAAAGCTTAAGTTTGGGGGAGTTGATAACTAGGGATTCTAGTTCATTTTACACTCCTTTTTACTTGAGTTTTGATTAAAAATGTATTCAAAATAGTCCCAAAGGCTTACATGTTGTACTTGTTTGCAGGATTTGGTCAAAAAGGTGATAATTAGTCAAAACCAGCTCAAAAAGGAGTGAAACATGCACAAGTACCAAGAACAAGTCAAAGCATAGCTGTAACAGGTCCACCGCCCCTGCAAGTCATTTAGTGCGGTCCGCAGTGAGGAGATTCAGAGAGGTGCAGTTTTGGAGCCTAAGGCAATGCGGACCGCGGAGGAGTTCGTGCGGTCGCAGTGGCCTTTTTGCGGCCACAACCCATTTTGTGCGGTCCGCAAAAATGAGGGTTCAGAGAGTTGGGAATTTGGAGATTATGACCAATGCGGTCCGCGGTCCTCTTTGCGCGGACCGCAGTTGAAGCCACCGCGGCCGCGGTACATTTTATGCGGCTCGCGGTGGCCAGATTCAGAGAATGATTACTCAAACCAAGAAGCCTCATTGCGGTCCGCGGTGCATTTTATGTGGACCGCAGTACCTCGTCAGGGGTATTTTTGTCCAGAAAATTCGGCCTAGTGTAAATACTTTCTTTTCACATTTTTGGGGTATCTTTTGGAATCTAACTTTTAGCTGAGCACGTGAACTATGGTTATTGACTATTCTGAGTAATTTTATAGTGGGTTTATCATTAAATCTTCAATTATTAGCTTGTAATTAAATCTTATGAGTTATTCTTCATCTATTTATCAGTTTTCTTTCTTTATTATGTGTAGCTAGGGTTGTGGCTCAACCCTAGTGTGGGTATTTGATGGGTCTTTTGATTTTAAGGCTTAGATGTTTATGGGTAGTTGATATTTGGACTGATTTTTTTTCCATGTTGAATTAGTGGTTGCAAACACTAATTTGTGCCTATTTGACTTGGGCTCTTCTTGAGAAAGAGAGCTTGAGTCTAGGAAAATCAGTCCAACAAGGATTGAGGTGTAATCAAGAGATTGATAGCCCCAATTAAAGGGTTAAACCTAGAGATAGTAATACCCCACTTGAGCCTATATTGCTTGCATAATTTTGGCACCCAATTAGTCTTGAGAAAATCAATTAAGGCAAAGTCATTCAAGCTACCGAGAGGTATAGAGTGAGTAATTCCGTGCATTGGCTATATCACAATCCCCAACATAACGTCTTTGCCTTAAGCTTTAGATCCCGTCAAGTATTCACCTAGGAGAAAGTCACTTCCCTAGTGCCTTTTTGTAACTAATTAGAAAACCCTACAAGCAATCATTCTTTGTTTAATTTAGCTTATCATTAGCATAAATATTAGAAGTAATATCCAACCAAAAGATGATTGGAAGAGTAATTAAGAGCACTATGCATTTCTAGTTTAGAAAGGAATCCAATTCCCACTTTTAGCTCCCTGTGGATACGATCCCGACCATCTCGGGTAAAAGCTGCTTCGACCGCTCTCGCCACTTCGTAATGGTGTAGGGTTGGCTTCGATCAAGTTTTAACCCCAATTTCCGTCACTCATAACTTAGGCATTGCTGATAGCTCCTATTTTACTATTCCGGCACAATATAGTGCACTCCTTGGCTTTCTCCAATATCTTCAATTCACTCGTCCTGATATCACATTTTCTGTAAACGAGCTTGCTCAGTTTTCAAGCCAACCAACTGAACGCCTTTGGTCTTCTCTCAAACGGTTTTGCGCTATCTTAAAGGCGCGACAAATCATGAGATCTTTCTTTCTCACAATTCTCCATAAACTTTGCATGCCTATTCAGATATAGATTGAGGGGAAACAAAGATGATTGGAGCTCAACAAGTGATTTTGTTGTTTTTATAGACAAAAATCCAGTATCTTGGTGTTCTCGCAAACAAAGGTTTATTGTGCAATCCTCGACTGAAGTTGAACATCGTGTAGTAGCTTCTGCAACTGTTGAATTTTGCAGAATTATTAATCTTTTTCGAGAGTTATTCGTATCGATGGATGATGTTCCTGCACTTTTTGGGGACAATCTTGGTGCTACTTACCTTTGTGCGAATCCGGTCTTCCATTCCAGAATAAAGCATATTGAGATTGAATACCATTTTGTCCGCTTGATTATTCAAAGTAAAGTTCTTTGCGTCGTCCACATCAGTTCCGGTGACCAACTTGACGACTTATTTACCAAAGCATTGTTACATGGTCCATTCGAGAAAAAACTGCTTCAAGATTGGTGTTTCCAAACGATCCACCATCTTAAGGAGGCGTAATAAGGAAATATCTACTTGTAGAGATTCAATCATCACATGATTGCTATAGTTTCTCTTGCTATCTTGTTATTGTCACGCCCCGAACTTGGGGAGGCGTCACTGGCACCCGGTGCCGAGCTAGCCCGAGCGAACCACTCTGTAACTCATAATCATTCGATCAAAACTAGAACATACATAGGTTGAGTTGGCTGAACTCATTCCTTTTGTAGCTATCATGGGCCAAAATGGCCATAACTCATAATAAACAACTGTAAATGGGCAACACTGAATCCATAAACTATCGTTCCTAAGACATGAATACATATGGGCCGTCAAGGCCTCTGACATACTGTATAAACAGAACCTCTATCTACAAAGCCTCTAAGAATATTAGACATTAAACAGGATAAGGCACCTGCCTAACTATAAGACTGCAGCAAAACTCTAACACGATAACTTATAGACTCGGCTGCACTCCGAATGAGGTGGAGTCTTACCGATCCTTCGATGAATGCTAACCTTGTCTACCTTGAGGGCTCGTCAGACTGATTATATATACCTACAAGTATGAATGCAGCGTCCCCAATAAAAAGGATGTCAGTACGAATAATGTACTAAGCATGTAAGGTAGAACTGAAACATAATAATTAGTTAATATTTACTTAAAAACATATAAGAATTAACCTGTAAGTTTGGATAACTCTGTAAATCATGAGATACTTATAGTTTCATGCATATGCATATGCGTATGAATGTCATGTCGTGCATAGGTATGTGCTCATAACATCATTAAGCCTCTGAGGGCATCCCACCATATCATCTCGGCCACTGTGGGCAAAATCATCAACGTATACCAGCTAATCAGGTGATGGTGCATATATAATGCCGTAACCTTTTTCCCATATCCCATATACATAGATTTACATATATACGCGTATATAACGCCATCTGGTGCCACCGTGGGTAAAATCATCAATGTATACCAGCTGATTAGGTGGTGGTGTGTATATAACGCCATAGCCTTTTTCCATATCCCATATACATATAAACGCATATACAACGCCATCTGGTCATGAGTCAATGTAAATGAATGCAATGCATGAGAAGTACGTCAATAAAATCTTTCGAAATGTCATAAGACCATTATGGAGATGTCATCTTCTTTACATTTCAAATAACTTAATATGCTAGCAGCTAGTGAATAAAATCCCATCAGAATATCTCATAGTATTCTTCCTCAACCTTGAAGAATAAACAAGAGTAGCATGTTCGGGGTATCTAGGTGCATGTCCAATTCACGTTGTAGTATGTAGCAAGTTTGACATTGAGCAAGATCAAATAAGAGTGATTTTTCCTATGAAAAAAAGAAGAAATATTCCAACTAGTGGTATTTATAAGTTATTAGATGCACAAAATTCACTACACCTGGAACTTCGTCAGCTGAAAGGATCGGTTTCAATAAGCTCTCAGTTTCAACTATCTGCTAAGAGACATAAAAACTTAGAGAACTCAAAGATTATGAATTGATATTGGGTAAAGGGCACATATACGTTATTTTCATTTGCAGTGGTGGAATTTGTAAATGAATATAGCATAGTTGACATTAAAGAAGGACACTGTTTTTCATTTGAAGTTTCTAAAAGAATAAAAACATAAATGACAGCCAGATTGGATCTAGTCTTAAAAAATAGAAAGAACTAAATACTGGACATCAACTATGTTCAAAAGAACAGAAAAAGCATGGACATAGTTGTGCAAAACTTAAAAAGAATAAATATTTGACATATTCAGTAAACGAGAAGAAGAAGTTAGGTGGCCAACAACCCAACACAACAAGAAAAGGAATATGACATTGTAATTCTTCTGGAGTAAAGGATGTCTTCACTACGTAAAAGTTTGATCTACACAACCTAGCAAAACTTTTAACACGACAAAACTCCTTCGAAAAACAAATAAAATATTTAGGAGGCATCAGGTTGACATAAGCTCCAAGTTAAGAATAGCAAATTTATTTTATGATATAGTAAATTAGAAGACGCTACATCACATTCAATCATAAGAAGCATCCGCCACCTATTTAATGAATGTAAGAATCATACTGTTTCTATGGCAAAAACTGCTGTCACACCTCCTTTTTCCGCGCCCGCGGGGGCGCAGGGGAGTTTTTTCCAATTAAAGGACAATCGAAACGGGATTCGTTTAATTATTTCAGAGTCGCCACTTGGGAGATTTAGGGTGTCCCAAGTCACCAATTTTAATCCCGAATCGAGGAAAATAATGACTCTATATTACAGTCTGCGTACCAGAAATCTAGATAAGGAATTCTGTTAACCCGGGAGAAGGTGTTAGGCATTCCCGAGTTCCGTGGTTCTAGCACGGTCGCTCAACTGTTATATTTGGCTTATTTATCTGATTTTTAATACAATATGAACTTATGTGCAAATTTATCTTTTAACCGCTTTATTATTATTGTTTTTACAAGAATGTGAACATCGCTTAAAATATATCTTTGGACTGTGTCACATGAAATGCACCCACAATCCGAAACATATTTTATTTGATGTTTTAGGATTTGGATTTGGGTCGCATGAAATGCACACCCGAGTTTAAGAAAATTAAATTATTAAAGACGCGCCTAAAGCAACTAGCGCATTATTATTTTGCGGAGGCCGTGAAATTCGCTAAACAACCCTCCTGAATTCTAAGTAATTTAAACAAGTATTTACTGAGGGCCCCACAATTTGTGTTTTTATTTGGCGAGGCTCATCTCATTCTTATTTTTTAAAAGAATTTGCAACGTCATGGAAATGCATCTCGGGCCACGCCACAATCAATGCGCCCGTGACTAAAGACATATTTCGACTCCGTTGAGATTTGGATTTGGGTCACATAAATGTGCACCCGAGTTTAGGGAGATAACATTATTAAAGGCGCGCCTAAAGCAACTAGCGCATTATTATTTTTGGGGAGGGCCGTGAAATTTGTTAAACGGTCCATCCCGGAACCTAAGTATTTAATACATATATTTTGTGAGGGCCCCGCAATTTGTCCCTTTTATTCGGCGAGGCTCGTCTCATTTTATTCTTTATTATTATTTTTTATTTTTATTTTTTATATTTTTAAAGGGATGCCATTTTTATGCCTTTAGCAATACTAAACCTTATAGCCTATTTACAACTGAAATCTCATAACTCGTTACAATTTTAATAAAAGGAATCTAGCAAGATGAGTGTTTTGGAAGTAATAACAACAAGTAATGCTAGTTTTGTCCGAATGAACTAAGCAAGAGAAAAGACGAACAAATTAACGTTAAACTGTGTCATGGAACAACTAACCCTACTTAATTAAATGATATCAAATAAACAAAAATACGTAACACCAAAAATGAACAAAACGCATATGGTGAAAACATAAGCAGAACATTATCGCATCAATTTGTATATTGCATATTCGAACATTCAACGTAACATTTCCTTATCTAATGCTTGAAGTTTACTAACCTTTGAACCTCGGCAAACTCAGGAAGACAAACACGACCCCGACGGAACTCAAGCCGGACCTCCCTGAACGAGGAACAAAGACGAAACCTCGGAACAAACTCGACGCACCGGACCTCGACTCAACCTTTGGACCTTGGACTGGAACTCGACCTCAACACAAGGTCAAGCAGCTCACCTCCATGAACTCCGGCTCAGCTAGTGGCGTGAAGCTGACGGACTGTTTAGTCGACGATTGTGGGGGTCGACGGGCAGTGTTCAATGGCTGGATTATGGTGGTTTGGACAGTAGGGTGATGGTGTTGCGACGTGAGGGAGTAGAAGAACGTAGCGACAGCAATGCCACTGCTGGTTTTTTCTGGTGGTTGACGGGGAGGGCTACTAGGGTTTTGCTAAGTTTTTTTTTGTGAGGAAGAAGGCGACGGGGGGAGCTGGTTGCGACGAGGGGGCGACTGGGTTTTGGTCGTTGATGGTGGCTTTGGACGAATGCAGCAGCAGCTCAGTTTGGGTGGAGATGGAGCTTGCAGCGATGGCAATGGCGGTTTGCGACGGGCCTGTTTGGTGGTCTGTTTGGTGCTGGTGTTTGGTTGGTGGTGTTCGTTGGTTGTTTGGTCGTGACTGGTGTGGTCGCAAGGTGGGTTTGGACTGGTTTGTCGACTGGTCGTCGCGGGTAGTGGTCGACGGTGGTTTTTCGGCGTTGATGGAGGTTTTGGGCGTGGAGGTGACGGGTTCTGCTGGGGGGAAGTAGGGTTTCTTTTGTTTTTTTTTTTTTTTAAAGAAGATGGAGGAACAGTCGTTGTTTTGTAGGGTTCTTGCTTCTTCTCTTTTGAGAAGAAGATGTACAGTACTTCTTTGCCAATTTTTCAAAAAGTCCCTTTTTAAAATTCCCCCCAGGTCCTTTTTCGTTGGTCCGTGTTTTTGTAATACAATGCCCATGAAAATGAGCCCCACGCGTGGTGGGGTTCGAGGCATATGTCCCCCACGCGTGGTGGGGTTCCCCACGTGTCCTGGACACGGTTTATTATGGGCTAGGTCCGAAAATTAGGCCTAAAACCGGGTAGTTTGAACCCGAATATTATTCTTTTGCCCGGACCCGAGAAATAGGAACACGTTGCTTAACTAGTCCTATGTAAGCAAAATAACTACCAAAAATAAGACTAGTATTTAAACAAAACTATATCTTTTTAAATATTTTTCAAGGTTTAAAATAGCTACAAAATATTAATAAAACTATTTTTTGTAATTTTCGTTTTTAAATATTAAGATAAAATATGAAGCAATATATTTTTTTGTATTTTTCAAAGTTAAAATGACTATAGAATATTAATAAAACTATTTTTTTGTAATTTTCGTTTTTTAATAAAGACAAAAATATGAAGTAATATATTTTTGTATTTTTCAAAGTTAAAAATGACTATAAAACCTTAATAGAACTATATTTTTTGTAATTTTCGAAATTATATAAAGTACAAAAATAAAGTGCAATTTTTGTATTTTTCAAGTTTATGAGAGATACATAAACTAAAATTTATATATATATTTTTTGAAATTTTTCTTTTTGCAACGAAATAAAGTAAAAATAGTTAAAATAGCTATACTAGACCCAATTTCACATATTCACGCTAAAAATGTGAAAATTCTCGGGGAGGGTCAAAAATCACGTGCTTACAGCTGCCCCTCTTTGACTGGAAACACGAAGAGTTTTCCGACAAAGAACGACTAGACGTGTTTTTGACCCGACCATTACTTGGACGGACTACACTTAAGGAAAGGGAGGGAATGTGACCGAGCCCTGGTATCTGAGCTGCCTACATATCCTTGGTTATACAGGAATCAGGCCACGTGTAGTTCGGGAATGAGAGAGATGGTAGAGTGTACCGAGGTGAAGAGCCGATCGAGGTTCCGTTCCGTTGAGGTTCCGGTCCGCGGTCCTGTCATTACAACAAAAACGAAAACTGAAAAAGACTAACTAAGCCTATCAGCTACTAGTTACAAGGATTCCTATCTCTTAAGTCTTCTGAAACTTGGCCTTGAGTCTTGAATGGTGCTTCATACAGACTTTGGATTTGAACCTTGATACTTGCTAGTTGTAGGTGCTAGTTCTTGAGCAGACCACATTTGTTCTCCACTTCCGCATTTTGGGCTCTTCTCTTTCTTCTTCTTTTTTTTCTTTTTCTTGTTTTGGTTTTTTTGTTTTTGTGACCAGCTTCTGTTGATCATCCCAGACTATTGATTCGCGCTCTTGAGGCGAGCTTCTAACTTGGATTGAATGCTGGGGATTTCTGTTGTAATCCTTCTGCTCTCCAGTGGGTCACTGCTTGATTTTGAAAAATGTTTCTCCGTTCTACAGGCGGATCCCTGACAATCAAAACAAACAAAACAAACAAAATTTCCTAACCCAGTTTGTAATGGGAAGGTTTGTGAGTCGTTAGCAAAATTGTAACTCACTTACACTACTGATGCAATGATGAGAGTAAACTAAAGGCTAAGATGTGCATCTCCTATGAGTAAAACCAAAACTCTTGCTAGCAAATGTGTCTGCTAAAGTAAAACCTCAATGACTCAAACTAGAAAGTGTGTCTTCTATGGTTGAATCGGAACGAGCTAAACTAGGAAGTGCGTCTCCTAAGGGTGAAAATTTCAGTGACTAGAACTAGGAAGTGCGTCTCCTATGAATAAAATCTCGATTAGGAAGTGCGTCTCCTACGGGTAAACTTCAAAAAAACTGGACTAGGAATTGTGTCTCCTATGGTCGAACTTAAAATGAATCAAACTAGGAAGTGCATCTCCTAGGGGTGAAATATCTTTAGGAAGTGCGTCTCCTATTGGTGAAACTGAACTTAGGAAGTGCGTCTCCTATGGTAAAACTGGACTTAGGAAGTGCGTCTCCTATCGGTGAAATATTTTTAGGAAGTGCGTCTCCTATTGGTGAAACTGAACTTAGGAAGTGCGTCTCCTACTGGTGAAACTGACTTAGGAAGTGCGTCTCCTATTGATGAAACTTGCTTAGTAAGTGCGTCTCCTATTGGTGAAACTTGCTTTAGGAAGTGCGTCTCCTATGGTAAAACTGAACTTTAGGAAGTGCGTCTCCTATGGTGAAACATATCTTAGGAAGTGCGTCTCCTATGGGTGAAATGAACTTAGGAAGTGTGTCTCCTATGGTGAAACTGAACTTTAGGAAGTGCGTCTCCTGTGGGTAGAACTGAACTTAGGAAGTGCGTCTCCTATGGTAAAACTGAACTTAGGAGGAAATGCATCTCCTATGGGTGAAACTTGAACAAACCTAGGAGGAAATGCATCTCCTATGGGTAAAACTAAAACTTAGGAGGAAATGCATCTCCTATGGGTAAAGACGTGGAATGTATGCCTCTATTATCTGGGCGGGCTCCCAATTTCAACACTTGAAATAAAAAGACTGAATGTATGCCTCTGTTATCTGGGCGGGCTCCCAATTTCAACACTTAAAATAAAAGACTGAATGTATGCCTCTATTATCTGGGCGGGCTCCCAACTTCGACACTTGAAAATAAAAAGACTGAATTTATGCCTCTGTTATCTGGGCGGGCTCCCAATTTCAACACTTAAAAGTAAAGACTGAAACCAACATATCCTATTTGAGGGCGGATGAACCCAACATATCCTATTTGAGGGCGGATGAACCCAACATATCCTATTTGAGGGCGGATGAACCCGACAGATCCTATTTGAGGGCGGATGAACCCGACAGATCCTATTTGAGGGCGGATTAACCCGACAGATCCTATTTGAGGGCGGATTAACCCGACAGATCCTATTTGAGGGCGGATGAACCCAACATATCCTATTTGAGGGCGGATGAACCCGACATATCCTGTTTGAGGGCGGATGAACCCGACATATCCTATTTGAGGGCGGATGAACCCAACATATCCTATTTGAGGGCGGATGAACCCAACAGATCCTATTTGAGGGCGGATGAACCCGACAGATCCTATTTGAGGGCGGATTAACCCGACAGATCCTATTTGAGGGCGGATGAACCCAACAGATCCTATTTGAGGGCGGATGAACCCAACATATCCTATTTGAGGGCGGATGAACCCGACATATCCTGTTTGAGGGCGGATGAACCCGACATATCCTATTTGAGGGCGGATGAACCCAACATATCCTATTTGAGGGCGGATGAACCCAACATATCCTATTTGAGGGCGGATGAACCCAAAACATATCCTATTTGAGGGCGGATGAACCCGACAGATCCTATTTGAGGGCGGATGAACCCGACAGATCCTATTTGAGGGCGGATGAACCCGACAGATCCTATTTGAGGGCGGATGAACCCGACAGATCCTATTTGAGGGCGGATTAACCCGACATATCCTATTTGAGGGCGGATGAACCCAACATATCCTATTTGAGGGCGGATGAACCCAACAGATCCTATTTGAGGGCGGATGAACCCGACAGATCCTATTTGAGGGCGGATGAACCCGACAGATCCTATTTGAGGGCGGATGAACCCGACAGATCCTATTTGAGGGCGGATTAACCCGACAGATCCTATTTGAGGGCGGATGAACCCGACATATCCTGTTTGAGGGCGGATGAACCCGACATATCCTATTTGAGGGCGGATGAACCCGAAAGATCCTATTTGAGGGCGGATGAACCCGACATATCCTATTTGAGGGCGGATGAACCTGACAGATCCTATTTGAGGGCGGATTAACCCGACATATCCTATTTGAGGGTGGATGAACCCAACAGATCCTATTTGAGGGCGGATGAACCCGACATATCCTATTTGAGGGCGGATGAACCCGAAAATATCCTTAAGACTTGAAATGTCTTACCTCGAATACTTGCTGGGGATTGGGATGAATTTTCCCCTTTTTTTTCATTATTATCTTTTTTATTCTTTTTTTTTAATTCTCTTTTTTTCTTTTTTGTTTTTGCATAGCTTCTTCCTTCGAAGACTACCTCCCTTGATTTACTTACCTGTTGGGGGTAAAATGTTATCAGCTGAGGGTACCTGACTTCCAGAAAATTTTCTAAATGAAAGGAAAATTTTCTGCCCCAGTTTGATAATATCCCTTGTGGCATGCGTTTCTGCATCAATGCCATTTCCTTTACCTGTTTCAAATCAAACAAAATTTGTTAGTTTAAAACATGGTGGTTGGCTGTGATACTCCTACTGGGATGGCTTTCCCTTTCTCCTTCCTTTCTCTGTGCTCCACAACTTGTTGGGGATGATATCGTGTGCTGGGGATAATCCCTTCCTGCTGGGGATATCCCTCTTCTTTTGTGGCATAGCTCGGAAACTGGCATTTTCCCGACCTTTTAGTCTAGTATGGATTTCGCCCAATCATGCTCACTGCTCTCCTTGCTCTGTTCATGGGCCTTGGCCTTTGAGGTTTATAACCTTGGTTTTGGCAAGGATATCTCTCTTGACGCTCGTCAATCCTTCTGTCAATTCCCTTTGCTGGGGATATCTTTTTGACACTGGCCTCGCGCTTGTTCCTTGCTGACTATACCATTTGGATATACTAGTCAGATCTCATCTTGGAAAGATGATGGCATATTTTGAAGTCATTTCATACTTGTTCTGACCGGACAGACTCTATTGGGGAAATTTTTTATGAAAGGAGAAAGATAACAGAAACAAAATAAAAGACAAAGGAAACGATGACTCTTTTACAAAAGAAACTATAAATAAAACCCTATCAAATGCAGATACTGACTCTAATGGCCATGACATGCGTATGTGGCCTATCCTCTGCCGTCAATCATCTTTTAAGATCTTCCATTGGCGATTCCCCCTCTGATTCTCAATCTTATTCGACTTGTAGTGCCCGAAGGGTTTTCACTATCAAGTCTCTCTCATTTTGGTTTTCTCTCAGCTTTCATCGCCTTATGGTGCCTGTGAAGGTTTTCACCGATAAGACTCTCTCATTTGTATCACTTTCCAGCTGGGGATTTGGAGTGTCGCCGGTACGACTCTTTCTGCTGGAGATTAGAGTCCTTTCTGCTGTGGAACAGAATGTTATGTTCGCCGGTAAGACTCTTCATTTGTCTGACTTGGCATCTTTTGAAGACTGATCGGAAGGTCTTTCTTTGGACTGTAATGTGGGTTTTGGATAGTCTAGAAAGAAAAGGGTATTAAAAGGCTCAAAAATACATTAATTTTTTGGGTTATTAGTTACAACCTTCGGAATTAGATTTATTTACAACGACCGCAACCTCTGCCCCAGTTTCTTGCTTGGGGATATCTTAATTGTTTTTTTTTTCATTTTTCAAAACTATGACCGAGCCGTGAAGCGCCTACGTATCCTCTTTGAGGAATCAGGTCAAACGTAGTTCCCAATTCCTCTTTTCCATTTGACTTTCTTTTTTTTTTCTTTTTTGTTATCACTTTTCTTTTCGTTTCTCTTTTCTTTTCTCATTTCTCCTTTCTTTTTGTCGTTTTTTCTTTCTCTTTTTTTCTTTTATTCTTCTTTTTCCATTTTGCTGTTTTCTTTTCTTTCTTTTCTCTTACCTGCCATGCTTGCGTATTTTATTCGTTGCTACTAATTCCGAACGAGGGGTATGAAAGAAAAATAAATAAGGCTCAAAAGGGGTAACGAAGGATAAAGTGTTTAGGTAGCAGAACAAAATGCCTTTGTCATTCCAGTCTTCAAAACATGCTTAGTGCAAACGACTCAATTTAAATTTGTAGTCTCTTCTGATGGTGCTGGACTTGACAATTATATTCGACATCTGTTTGTTCATTTGTCACTTCTAAAGCACCGTTGGCGACACTCCCATTCTCATTATTATGAACGACCCTCATGCCAATTCAGCGAATCTTTGCCTTTTAACGGTTTCCTTTGTGTTTAACTTGCCCCAGTTCCACATGACTCGAGCTCTGTATGATCTCAACCGTTCTTATTTTTCTTTAACTGTTCTGATCACCCCTCCAGGGTTCGGATTAACTTTTAAGATTAGGCCCAAACTGGGTACGCATGTTATGTCCCTAGAATCGGCATCGAACAAAAAATGGTAAAAGGACTAAACAAAAAGATGACTGGAAATAATAAAAGACCGGACTTTGTATTAGACTACCGGTGAAATGGTTTAAATAACAAAACAAACAAAACAATCCAGAACAAAATCCTAAAAACAAACTGGACAAGACAACATCCGACTCATCACCCTAATACTCCGAACAACAGAAATGACAACAAAATGAGCCACCACAAGCTTCTCTCTTGCTGACCCAGGAACAAAACGTCCTCCCACTTTATCAGAATTGGCATTTTAGCCACTGAGCTTTGCATCAATACTGCCGAGACCATTACCAGCTTCAACCTCATCAACCTCCGTCGGCAAATTCTCGAGGAGGTTCGAGTGCCCCATGTCACTGTTATTAATTGCAACCCGCCCTTCTCGGATCATTTTCTCTACTTCCTTTCTCCAGCTATGACAGCTCTCAATGTTGTGCCCTATGACATTGGAGTGGTAGGCGCATCGTGCTGCCGGATCAAAGCTCCTTGCAAGCGGATTTATAGTACATGCGGGGAGTGGCTCAATCGAACCAGCATGCCTTAGCCTTTCAAACAGACTGGCATAAGATACCCCGATGGGGGCGAGAGCATTTCCTCGTTTCAGCAACCTCTTCATTCTTGCATGTTGACAGGGCCGGAAACCTGATCCAGGTGGCTTTTGGTAGGCTTGTGTAGGTGGGTAGGCATTTTGTGGAGCCGGGTGCCTGGAAAGTGAAGTATGGCGGGGAAATAAGTGGTGTTGGGGAGCGGAGAAGCATTGAGGAGTGATGGAGCTACTCGGGTAGCTGGAAAGGCTGCCATAAGTGGGTTGGGATGGAGAGTATGGGGGATCTTCCATTATGGTGTTGGGTGCTTGGGAAGCGACAGAGTTCAAGAAGCTTGGCGGTGGAGGGGGCGGTGCTTTTCCAGTTATCCATGCCTGATACATGTCTGCCACATGTTGTCTCAGCATTTTTACTTCTTCCACCAACCCGTTGTTCCGTTTGACCAATTGTTGTCGGTCATCAGTACCGACCCACTCGGTTCTGCGGTTCTGATCCATTGTCTTTTGACTTTGCTTTGCAGGGAGGAGTTACCACAACCAACCACTCTCTATATATGGACACATCAAAGGGAAGTCATCACGTTAGTGTTAGGGCATTGGACAGACAATCATATATCAGAGATACAATGTACCTAAGCAGTTAGACAATTGTGCCCCCTGAAAATCTTCCACACTCTCTTTTATTTATTTATTATTATATTTTTTTTATTTTTTTTTATTATTTTTTCATTTTAGTGGTGGTCGAATCTTATGGAGATTGCCTACGTATCATGTCCCTGCATGAATCAGACCTTGCGTAGTTCGGACCAATTAAAATAAACAATAATGAACATTTTTTCTTTTCACTTTCATATTAAAACAAACTGGGTTTCAAAGGTTTAGAGATGACCTACAAACTTGAAAATCAAACAACCCACCTATTTTAATCAAAAGGTTTACAAACTTCAAAACAAATGGCCAACTTTCTTCTTCCATTTGCTAATTTTAACCAAATGGTTGTTTTTGCAAACGTGGCCCTTTCCAACTCTCACATGAATTTTGAGGCCGAGGAGGATTATTTCGACACTTTACAAACTTGTCCATTCTTTTACGAAAATAACCCTTCGACAACTGAAAGATTATTCTAAGGCTATTTCGGCAAGAACGGTTTAAGACGCGGCCGAAGCTGGCTCGGCTTATTATGACCAAAAGACGGTATTCACCTGACCGTCGACTCTTTTTTTTTCAAATTATAATAAAAACTTGGTGTTGCAAAACACGGCCCTTCAGCGTCTCGGGGACGAAGCTTTTTTTTTTTAAGGCTGTGTGGGTCCATATCTCAAAATGGCCCAAAGGTGGCTGTTTATGCCAAGTCAGCCTTCCGGCGTCCCTTTCGGGAACATTCGGCTATCTATGACAAAACAGCATCACCTGACTTATTTATAATTTTTTTTTCATCGTTTTTCAAATTAGAAAAGTCAATATTGAAAACACGGCCTTTCAACGTCTCGGGGACGAAGATTTTTAAGGCTGTGGGGGTCAACTGGACCAAGTCTTAAAAATGACCCAAAAGTGGCTGTTTATGCACAGTCAGCCTTCTGGCGTCCCTTTCGGGAACATTCGGCTATGTCTTGATAAAGCAGCGTCACCCGACTTCTTTATGAAATTTGACATATATATTTTTGCTATTATTATTATTTTTTTTTTTTTTAAAAGGGGAAGTTGGACATCACCCGACTTATTTATGAATAAAAACTTGACATGTTTTTTTTTATTTATTATTATTATTTGTTTTTTTTTGGCTTTTTTAGCAAAAGGTGGGGTTGGACCCGATGAGGGTTGCCTACGTATCTCACATCCGGTGAGAATCAAACCCGCGTAGTTCGGGTAAATAAACTATTTTTGAGAGGACCCTTTTCCATTTTCTATATTTTTTTTTTGTTTTTATTATTTTTCCCATAACAATCAAATAGACTATTATTTTTCATTCATAACAACCAAACAAATTAACGAAAAACATAAAACATTCCTTCTTCTACTTTTTTTTTTTTTGAGAAGGTGGGGTTGGACCCGATGAGGGTTGCCTACGTATCTCACATCCGGTGAGAATCAAACCCGCGTAGTTCGGGCCGATAAGAATAAGTAGGCAAATAATAATAAGAAGATGAACTAACCCTTTTTTTGAATTTTCGTTTAAAAGAACTACTTTAAAAGAAGCAAGGAAATATTATTTTTTGATTGATTTTCTTTTTTAAAAGAAAGACTAATATTTTTTGAATTTTCGTTTTTTTTATTCTAAAGAAAAGAAGAAAATATTTTTCGGAATTTTACCTTTAATATAAGAAATGCTTCTAAAATGTTTTTTTTTTGAATTTTGAATTTTCTTTTCAATTTTTAAAAGAAGAATCAAAATATTTTTTATTTTTTTCTATTTTATTTTTTAAAGAAACAACTAGAAAGACTTTCTAAAGAAGTAAATAATGGAAAATATTTTTGGATTATTTGTTTTGAAAATTGGGATTCTAAAAACTCTTGGTAAGACAAATGTTCTTGCAACAGATAAAGATATATATACATATTTTGGAAATAAAGAAAAACTTTTTGGATTTTATATATATATATATATATATATATATATATTTGCATCAAATAATAAAACTACTTTCAACGGCCAACTCTTTTTATTTTATTATTTTTATTTTTATTTTGACATTTTCATAAACAGATAAATAAATAAAAACAAACCCATTTAAAAACAAAACCTTTTTTTTTTCCATTTTTACGGCTAAACAAACTATTTTCTTTTCTATATTTTTAAAAACAAGACAGAACAATGATGATTTTTGTTTTTCCTTTGCTTTTAATATAACAAACTAACAAGACATTTTTCATTTTCTCAAAATTTCAGCAGAGTTTCGATACTACTCGGACATTGATTTTTCTCTAAAAATAAGTAGTTATATCTCTACACTGTCATTTTTTTCTCCTCTTTTTCACGATGTTTTTTTTTAATCTGTGGAAAATAATGAAAACATACAAAATCTTTTTGAATTTTCATGCTTTGTTTTATTTGTAATTTTATTTTTTTTATATTTATTATTTCTTTCAAAAATGTGGCATGGGAGACATAATGATTTCCAAGACTTCTTGGATTCCGCAAATGCTCCCCATGCGCTTTTCCCAACATATGAAGCGTGGGGGACATAGGGAATTCCAAGACTTCTTGGATTCCACAAATGTTCCCTAGGTGCTTTTCCCAAAAATGAAGCGTGGGGGACATAGGGAATTCCAAGGCTCCTTGGATTCCACAAATGTTCCCCATGCTTTGATTAAAATAACACCATGCTGGAAATGACCAAATGACCCATTCGCCCTTGACTAAATACAACATGTAGCACATAGGATGCCAAAAGCTGGTCTATTATTTTCAGGTTGCTTGTCCTAGACGGACCCAACCCCTGTGTTGAGTCCCCTAAGTCAAATGCACATGATGCAAATAAACGTTCCTACTAGGGATCCGGCATGTGGCTTTGTTATACTAAGTTCATAAACCTGGGTCAGTGTTCTAGACAGTGTACCCGAGCGGACAACTCGAGTCGAGGAGGGGGCAACTTACCGGGAACCAAAAGGCCGTCCGGCTTCGTAACTTATCCGTCCTCTTTCTTATTTCGGGTATTGACACTAACAGAATAGGGAGTCTCGACCAGCGAGCTTCTCCCCGGAGGTAAGAAGAGAAGGGTTTCGGCACAGTTTATATACAGTCCAAATAATATCAAAGCGGTAAAAGCAGCATTTAGCACATTAGGCTCAAACATGTAAAAATCAGATAATAAATAAAGCCAAATAATAACAATTATTTTAAGCTCGAATTCTTAACCCTGAACCAGTGGTTCTGGGTCAACGGTCCCCAGCAGAGTCGCCAGAGCTGTCACACCTCCTTTTTCCGCGCCCGGAGGGCGCAGGGGGAGTTTTTTCCAATTAAAGGACAATCGAAACGGGATTCGTTTAATTATTTCAGAGTCGCCACTTGGGAGATTTAGGGTGTCCCAAGTCACCAATTTTAATCCCGAATCGAGGAAAATAATGACTCTATATTACAGTCTGCGTACCAGAAATCTAGATAAGGAATTCTGTTAACCCGGGAGAAGGTGTTAGGCATTCCCGAGTTCCGTGGTTCTAGCACGGTCGCTCAACTGTTATATTTGGCTTATTTATCTGATTTTTAATACAATATGAACTTATGTGCAAATTTATCTTTTAACCGCTTTATTATTATTGTTTTTACAAGAATGTGAACATCGCTTAAAATATATCTTTGGACTGTGTCACATGAAATGCACCCACAATCCGAAACATATTTTATTTGATGTTTTAGGATTTGGATTTGGGTCGCATGAAATGCACACCCGAGTTTAAGAAAATTAAATTATTAAAGACGCGCCTAAAGCAACTAGCGCATTATTATTTTGCGGAGGCCGTGAAATTCGCTAAACAACCCTCCTGAATTCTAAGTAATTTAAACAAGTATTTACTGAGGGCCCCACAATTTGTGTTTTTATTTGGCGAGGCTCATCTCATTCTTATTTTTTAAAAAGAATTTGCAACGTCATGGAAATGCATCTCGGGCCACGCCACAATCAATGCGCCCGTGACTAAAGACATATTTCGACTCCGTTGAGATTTGGATTTGGGTCACATAAATGTGCACCCGAGTTTAGGGAGATAACATTATTAAAGGCGCGCCTAAAGCAACTAGCGCATTATTATTTTTGGGGAGGGCCGTGAAATTTGTTAAACGGTCCATCCCGGAACCTAAGTATTTAATACATATATTTTGTGAGGGCCCCGCAATTTGTCCCTTTTATTCGGCGAGGCTCGTCTCATTTTATTCTTTATTATTATTTTTTTATTATTATTATTTATTTTTATTTTTTATATTTTTAAAGGGATGCCATTTTTATGCCTTTAGCAATACTAAACCTTATAGCCTATTTACAACTGAAATCTCATAACTCGTTACAATTTTAATAAAAGGAATCTAGCAAGATGAGTGTTTTGGAAGTAATAACAACAAGTAATGCTAGTTTTGTCCGAATGAACTAAGCAAGAGAAAAGACGAACAAATTAACGTTAAACTGTGTCATGGAACAACTAACCCTACTTAATTAAATGATATCAAATAAACAAAAATACGTAACACCAAAAATGAACAAAACGCATATGGTGAAAACATAAGCAGAACATTATCGCATCAATTTGTATATTGCATATTCGAACATTCAACGTAACATTTCCTTATCTAATGCTTGAAGTTTACTAACCTTTGAACCTCGGCAAACTCAGGACGACAAACACGACCCCGACGGAACTCAAGCCGGACCTCCCTGAACGAGGAACAAAGACGAAACCTCGGAACAAACTCGACGCACCGGACCTCGACTCAACCTTTGGACCTTGGACTGGAACTCGACCTCAACACAAGGTCGAGCAGCTCACCTCCATGAACTCCGGCTCAGCTAGTGGCGTGAAGCTGACGGACTGTTTAGTCGACGATTGTGGGGGTCGACGGGCAGTGTTCAATGGCTGGATTATGGTGGTTTGGACAGTAGGGTGATGGTGTTGCGACGTGAGGGAGTAGAAGAACGTAGCGACAGCGATGCCACTGCTGGTTTTTTCTGGTGGTTGACGGGGAGGGCTACTAGGGTTTTGCTAAGTTTTTTTTTGTGAGGAAGAAGGCGACGGGGGGAGCTGGTTGCGACGAGGGGGAGCTGGTTGCGACGAGGGGGAGCTGGTTGCGACGAGGGTGTGACTGGGTTTTGGTCGTTGATGGTGGCTTTGGACGAATGCAGCAGCAGCTCAGTTTGGGTGGAGCTGGAGCTTGCAGCGATGGCAATGGCGGTTTGCGACGGGCCTTTTTGGTGGTCTGTTTGGTGCTGGTGTTTGGTTGGTGGTGTTCGTTGGTTGTTTGGTCGTGACTGGTGTGGTCGCAAGGTGGGTTTGGACTGGTTTGTCGACTGGTCGTCGCGGGTAGTGGTCGACGGTGGTTTTCCGGCGTTGATGGAGGTTTTGGGCGTGGAGGTGACGGGTTCTGCTGGGGGGAAGTAGGGTTTCTTTTTTTTTTTTTTTTTAAAGAAGATGGAGGAACAGTCGTTGTTTTGTAGGGTTCTTGCTTCTTCTCTTTTGAGAAGAAGATGTACAGTACTTCTTTGCCAATTTTTCAAAAAGTACCTTTTTAAAATTCCCCCCAGGTCCTTTTTCGTTGGTCCGTGTTTTTGTAATACAATGCCCATGAAAATGAGCCCCACGCGTGGTGAGGTTCGAGGCATATGTCCCCCACGCGTGGTGGGGTTCCCCACGTGTCCTGGACACGGTTTATTATGGGCTAGGTCCGAAAATTAGGCCTAAAACCGGGTAGTTTGAACCCGAATATTATTCTTTTGCCCGGACCCGAGAAATAGGAACACGTTGCTTAACTAGTCCTATGTAAGCAAAATAACTACCAAAAATAATACTAGTATTTAAACAAAATTATATCTTTTTAAATATTTTTCAAGATTTAAAATAGCTACAAAATATTAATAAAACTTTTTTTGTAATTTTCGTTTTTTTTAAATATTAAGATAAAATATGAAGCAATATATTTTTTTGTATTTTTCAAAGTTAAAATGACTATAGAATATTAATAAAACTATTTTTTTGTAATTTTCGTTTTTTAATAAAGACAAAAATATGAAGTAATATTTTTTGTATTTTTTCAAAATTATAATGACTGCAAACATTAATAGAACTATATATTTTTTTTTTGTAATTTTTGAATTTACATAAAGTACCAAAATAAAGTACAATTTTTGTATTTTTCAAGTTTATGAGAGATACATAAACTAAAATTTATATATATATTTTTTGAAATTTCTTTTTACAACGAAATAAAGTAAAAATAGTTAGAATGACTATATTAGACCCAATTTCACATATTCACGCTAAAAATGTGAAAATTCTCGGGGAGGGTCAAAAATCACGTGCTTACAGCTGCCACGTGAGATAATGTAACCTTATCAAAAGATTTTTAATTATTTCCTACTAAAATTCATTAATTACCCAATTATCCACCTAATTAAGAATTATCTCAAATTACTTAAAATACTACTCATTTTTAACATACTTTATATACTCTACTATCATGGTCATGTGGTACCATATAAAATTAATACATACATTATTATTTCATTAAAACATCCACGTAAAACAAGTGCACATATTTTCTCAACTTTAAATTTTTAATCTCATAAAAAGAGTACAAATTTTCGTACGCTTAATTCTTAAAATGATAAAAAGATAACCTTCTTTTCTTGTGAGAAAATAATTTTTATCTTTATAATAAAGAAATTCTTTTTGTACTATAAATTTTCAAAACGGAAAAAGAATAACTTTTCTTATGATAAAATACTATCTACTCTTATATTAAATAAAACCTCATTTATAAACTCCCATATGTCATGTATATAATTTTAAACTTATCACAACCATATAAAATCGTATCTATCAATTTTTTACCGAAAATGGTTTACTTCAAAGAAAATACATATCAAGCCAATATATAGTAGTTCCGAAATTCTTCAAACTTACAGGGTCTTGCATCCATATCTTCATGTATAACCTTAATCCCTTCCAACTCATATGTCATTACTTCGACGAATCTTAATGTTAAAGTACGTGATGTAACATCCTTCCCCCTTTAGAACATTCGTCCTTGAATGTTAACTCTTAAAGATTTATAAAGTTTTCACTAAGGTCTCTTCTGTAAATTAAACTAAAATCCAAACTATATTTGAAGTCTCGACTATTCACAACCTTTTGTACTTGAGTATCTCGTATCTTCTTCACATTTACCTTACTTACTTTTCAATCTCACATTGTACCTTCTGTTTCTCTCATAACGTCTCTTCAATATAGGTGGAAATTATGCCTTAAATCTCTACAGTGATACCTGCACTTCTGGTGCATACAAAATATGGCGAAAGCTTCATACTAACTTCTTACGACTCAGCTCTATGACACGATCTGGAAACAAAAGAAGGGTACATTTCCTAAATGCCCTATAGCCTTTCAATTATAAATGTGGCGCGCAACACACCCATAATAAAGACTCTACTAGCCACGGATTTGTAGACTAGGACACGACCTGCTCTGATACCACTTTGTCACGCCCCGAACCTGGGGAGGCGTGGCTGGCACCCGAGCCGAGTTGGCCCGAGTGAACCACTCTGTAACTCATAATCATTCGATCAAAACTAGAACATACATAGGTTGAGTTGGCTGAACTCATTCCTTTTGTAGCTATCATGGGCCAAAATGGCCACAACTCATAATAAACAACTGTAAGTGGGCAACACTAAATCAACAAACTATTATTCCTAAGACATGAATACATATGGGCCGTCAAGGCCTCTGACATACTGTATAAACTGAACCTTTGTCTACAAAGCCTCTAAGAATATTAGACATCAAATACGACACAGCACCTGCCTACCCATAAGACTGTAGCAAAACTCTAACACGATGACTTATAGACTCGGCTGTACTCCGAATGAGGTGGAGTCTTACCGATCCTTCGCTGAATGCTAACCTTGTCTACCTTGAGGGCTCGTCAGACTGATTATCTATACCTACATGCATGACTGCAGCGTCCCCAACAAATGGACGTCAGTACGAATAATGTACTGAGCATGTAAGGTAGAATTGAAACAATACAATTAGTTAATATTTACTTAAAGACATATAAGAATCAACCTGTAAGTTTGGATAACTCTGTAAATCATGAGATACTTATAGTGTCATGCATATGCATATGCATATGAATATCATGTCGTGCATAGGTATGTGATCATAACATCATCAAGCCTCTGAGGGCATTCCATCATATCATCTCGGCCACTGTGGGCAAAATCATCAACGTATACCAACTGATCAGGTGGTAGTGCGTATATAATGTCGTAACCTTTTTTCCATATCCCATATACATATATTTACATATATACGCGTATATAACGCCATCTGGTGCCACTGTGGGTAAAATCATCAATGTATACCAGCTGATCAGGTGGTGGTGTGTATATAATGTCGTAACCTTTTTCCATATCCCATATACATATATACGCGTATATAACGCCATCTAGTCATGGGTCAATGTAAATGAATGCAATGCATGAGAAATACGTCAATAAAATCTTTCGAAATGTCATAAGACCATTTTGGAGATGCCATCTTCTTTACATTTCAAATAACTTAATATGCTAGCAGCTAGTGAATAAAATCACATCAGAATATCTCATAGTATTCTTCCTCAACCTTGAAGAATAAACAAGAGTAGCATGTTCGGGGTATCTAGTTGCATGTCCAATTTATGTTGTAGTATCTAGCAAGTTTGACATTGAGCAAGATCAAATAAGAGTGATTTTTCCTATGATAAAAAAAAAGAAGAAATATTCCAACTAGTGGTATTTATAAGTTATTAGATGCACAAAATTTACTACACCTGGAACTTCGTCAGCTGAAAGGATCGGGTTCAATAAGCTCTCAGTTTCATCTATCTGCTAAGAGACATAAAAACTTAGAGAACTCAAAGATTATGAATTGATATTGGGTAAAGGGCACATATACGTTATTTTCATTTGCAGTGGTGGAATTTGTAAATGAATATAGCATAGTTGACATTAAAGAAGAACACTGTTTTTCATTTGAAGTTTCTACAAGAATAAAAACATAAATGCCAGCCAGATTGGATCTAGTCAAAAAAAATAGAAAGAACTAAATACTGGACATCAACTATGTTCAAAAGAACAGAAAAAACATGGACATAATTGTGCAAAACTTAAAAAGAATAAATATTTGACATATTCAGTAAACGCGAAGAAGAAGTTAAGTGGCCAACAACCCAACACAACAAGAAAAGGAATATGACATTGTAATTCTTCTGGAGTAAAAGATGTCTTCACTACGTAAAAGTTTGATCTACACAACCTAGCAAAACTTTTAACACGACAAAACTCCTTCGAAAAACAAATAAAAATGTTTAGGAGGCATCAGGTTGACATAAGCTTCAAGTTAAGAATAGCTAATTTATTTTATGTTATAGTAAATTAGAAGACACTACATCACATTCAATCATAAGAAGCATCCACCACCTATTTAATGAATGTAAGAGTCATACTGTTTCTAAGGCAAAAGATGCCACGTGAGATAATGTAACCTTATCAAAAGATTTTTAATTATTTCCTACTAAAATTCATTAATTACCCAATTATCCACCTAATTAAGAATTATCTCAAATTACTTAAAATACTACTCATTTTTAACATACTTTATATACTCTACTATCATGGTCATGTGATACCATATAAAATTAATACATATTTTATTATTTCATTAAAACATCCACGTAAAACAAATGCACATATTTTCTCAACTTTAAATTTTTAATCTCATAAAAAGAGTACAAATATTCGTACGCTTAATTCTTAAAATGATAAAAAGATAACCTTCTTTTCTTGTGAGAAAATAATTTTTATCTTTACAATAAAGAAATTCTTTTTGTACTATAAATTTTCAAAACGGAAAAAGAATAACTTTTCTTATGATAAAATACTATCTACTCTTATAATAAATAAAACCTCATTTATAAACTCCCATATGTCATGTATATAATTTGAAACTTATCACAACCATATAAAAGCGTATCTATCAATTTTTTACCGAAAATGGTTTACTTCAAAGAAAATACATATCAAGCCAATATATAGTAGTTCCGAAATTCTTCAAACTTACAGGGTCTTACATCTATATCTTCATGTATAACCTTAATCCCTTCCAACTCATATGTCATTAGTTCGACGAATCCTAATGTTAAGGTACGTGATGTAACAGTTATGTTAATAACATTTCTTATATATTGATCACTGTAAATAATATTCCTGATTCTTTGTTTCCTTTTCTTTATTATATTCATGTAACCTCCGTATAAAAAGGCTTCTATATTTAACTTGTCCCATTTTTCCATCTACATATCTTAAGTTTGCAAGGAGGTCCTATAACCCTCCTGAACTTGTTCAAAGTAAAATTATTACCACCCCCTAACTAAGACCAGATTTAGTTGGCAGTGATACTCACGCACTCCACATTTATTGCCACGTTATTTTTTTATTTCTAAAATATAACTTTTTTTTTGTGTGTTTTTTTCCCCACTTTTTCTCCCACTACCTTATACTCATCATATTTTCACCATTTTAAACCACCAAACAACATAAAACTAAAACCACCTACTGAATCGTCACAAATAAACCACGAAATCTAAAACCACTACTAAGCCACCAGCGTCCAACTGAGAAATCAATAGATCATACCGAGTTTATTCCCAAATAGTGAAGAAAAAACCGCGAGAACACTAGTCTTATTTCCCCTTTGCTTTCTTATGTAAATAATGAAAAATTTAAAACCCTATTAGCAATACTATTATCCTCGTTTATAATAAAAGTTCCAAAGCAAGAAAATTACTCAGAAGTGATATAGTGAATATCTTGATAAGGATACTAGAAGAAAAAATATAGATTTGTCTTTGAAATAAATTTATAGAGAAAGCATAAAGGACGACCTATTGTTTTCTTTTGCTCAACTAAATAATTTTTATGATTTGTTTCATTTTCTATGTCTCAAACAAATAAATTTAGTGAGATAAAAGAGTTGGGGTTTGTGGTTAGTGAGATATAAATGATTGACTTTTGAAAGAAATGAGAAAAAATTATAGATGGAGCGAATAGTGGAATAATGGAGCTTGGGCGGTCAAAAATGGATTTTTTCTAGCCAGCGTTACTGATTTTTTGGTCAAGAATGCTTTTCTACTTGCTTCTCACGCGTTTGATGGAGAGTGTAATCACTTTCTACGCCATGCCAGCAAAAAATGGTGAAATGATTCTACTTTAAAATAGTTTAGGGGATTATATAATCCCCAAAATTTAAGTGTGTAATTGGCTAACTGCGACTAATTAAGAGGGGTAATTATTTATTATCCCAATAATAAAGCAAGAGTCTTTGCTTTTATTCATGTGTTATATGAGTAAGGATAAATTTAGTCGAATAATATAAAGAAAAAGTAAATTTAATTGGATAGTGAAATGAAAGATACATATAGACAATATTGCAAAGTAAATTGATAAATTTAACCTTTTATCAATAATTTATCAAGAGCCCAATAAACTTAAAAAGAAGTTGGCAGTTCGTGAAGTGAATGCTCAAGAAAGGAGCTGCTGGGGGCAAATGCGGAGCAGGCAATCGTAGGTTTGGTATGGGAAATTTGGAATAGATAGCCACGCCACGCCACGCCACGCCACGCCACGCTGAAAAAGAAAAAAGATAAACACGCTACGCCACTATTATTGAATCTTTAATTAATTTTAATGACACGACATTTGACCCAAAATAACATAAAGACGAAGCGAATTCTCAGTTTGATGAAATGGCCAGTGGAAGGATACTCTTCGCATTCAGAAACCTCTCCATCACTGCACGTATAACCCCTTATCGATCTGTAAGCCCTTTTCCTTTTAATCTTCTTACTCTTCAATTTTTATCAGAAACAATCCTTACTCTTTCTGATTTATGTGCGTGGCATTCGAACTACCAGTTTAGTTTGTAACTAATTTTAGGAGCTTTTGAATAAAGTAATTACATAACTCGGAATTGCTCGCTCTTTTAAGATGTGTCAATTTTTTTTTTTTTGCATCTATCTACATGCTTACCAAGATCTCGAAGTGACTAAGGTGGAATGAATGCTTTAGCCCAGGCACAGTAATTTTAGCGTGTAAAGGAATAAACATAATAGATGAATCTTCTGGAGTAATAATGTGATTAGGTTCTTTCATGTAGTACTTAATTTCTTTAATTATTGAAAGATGAAAAAAAGGGCATTATTTTCTCGAATCAAGAACAACTTAATAAAGAGCTGAACTCAAATAAGTTCTTCAACTATAATCGTGTCTTTCGTTGTATGGTAGGCCGTCCATTTCTTCTATTACTGTAGCTGTGTCCTTGTTCTACAGCTCAATTGCAGCTTTATCCAATAGATTTTTCTAGGCCAAGGGTCAAAGTCAAATGCAAGTGGGTCAGGAATTCTTTTTCGAGTAAATGCGGAAGCCAAAGGGACTATTTTTATTGCTTATGATTCAATGGTATAATTATGTAGACCTGCTTTGTGGTTCACTAGTTTCTGGAGATTCACATGAACTTAGGATAACATGTTTTGTAGTTTTCTTGTTTAAGGTTGAGAAAGGAGAATCTCTGAATAACTTCTGTGTTTGATAATCATATAGCCCAAATCCATGCTTGCAAATTTGAGCTTGAATTATGGTTCTATAATAGACGAATTTTGCTCTGTTTGAGCTTAAATTTACACCTCTGCTGCCTTGAATGTTTAGCTTAGTACATTGGTATTAGCTGAGCATGAAGGAGGATCAATCAAAACCTCATCATTAAGTGCTGTGGAGGCTGCAAAATCTTTAGATGGGGACAATTCTGTATCGTTGCTACTTGCTGGATCCGGTCAATCCCTTAAGGAAGCTGCGGCACATGCTGCTTCATCCCACCCTTCCATTTCTCAGGTAACTCCTTTTTGGATGCTGTATTGTTTTTGTTTCAGCCTGTTGCCCAGGGAATACTAACTTTATGCTATTTACAATTTAGTTTGTTTGCTTTTCAAATAACATCTTAGCAAGGACACCCCTAGTTCAACGTGAAAGAGGAGTAGTTGTATTCTATTTGACATGCTTTAGTGATTGTATGATACACCTTTAGACATGTTTACTTTGTTACAGAGAGAGAATTATCTTCCAATGGAGGAGGAAAGAGAGGATAATATTTTTGGACTAAAATCACGAAAGATGTTTGGAAATTCAAGGGCCAGTGAGTTTTTCTGATGCTTGCATAGATAAGCACACTCTTGAGTCTTATACATGTGGTTTCCTTTCCTTTGAATGGCTTAAGATACGGTAAAGCTAAAATCTGAGGAGCAGTTGGACACTTGTGGATAGAGTGATCACAGAATACAGTTTTCTTATGTATTGGAAAAAAAGATTATCTAAATTGCTTGGAAATGATACATTCAATTGACTTTAACTGAAATTTGGAAAGCATTCCATGGAACAAAATCCAGGAAGGATGATAGATGATCTCGTCAAGAGTATCCAAATTTTAGCATCCAAGAGTGTGCTCTAGTGGTCAATGAAGTGAGAGGAGAACTATGAAATTTCAGGTTCAAATCTCGGAGGAGGCAAAAACACTGGGTGATTTCTTCCATCTGCCTAAGCGTTGGTAGGTAGAGTTACCCGGTGCCTATACTGATGGGAGGTAGCAGGTACCCGGTGGAATAATCGAGGTGTGTGCAAGCTTGACCAGACACCACAATCATTAAAAATAAAAAGGCTATCTAAAGGTTACTTGTTATATACAATATCTCTCAGTTTTTTAGAAAGTGGGTACACAATTGTATTGGTTTTCTCCAAATTAGACACATAGATATCATATGATTGTTATCCACATGTCATGCTTGCTGCAAAATAATGCTTATCTCTTGTTTTGAATTTCATTTTTAAGCATCCATGTGATTTACATGAGTTGCTAATTGACTTAATCCAAGCATTCTGCACCTTAGACTTAGACCATTGAGACAAAAATGCCGTAACTAGCATTTAAATTAGTTAAAGCATTCAGGATTTAGCACATAGAGGGAGATAAAAGGCTTCAATGAATCCAATTAATGCAACTCCATTATTTTGCTCATGTTGTTTTTGGTTTTTGTTTTTTGTTTTCTAGGTCCTAATTGCTGATTCTGACAAATTTACCTATCCGTTGGCTGAACCATGGGCCAGATTAGTCCATCTGGTTCAGCAGAGAGGTGGCTACTCACACATAATCGCTGCATCAGGTTCATTTGGGAAAAATGTATTACCGCGTGCAGCAGCCCTTCTGGACATTTCTCCAATTACTGATGTCACTAAGATATCTGGATCAAACCTCTTTATTAGGTGATTTCTTTAGTGGTTCCCTTATCAAACTACAATTAATAGAGATTTTCTTGTAGATGGTGAGCACTTCAACTGATTTTTTCCAACTCTTTCCTGTTTGGAGTGATGGGTGAAATTGAGAGGTTGACATTACCAGCGCTCTGGTTGAATGAAAAACTTTACCTATTATTAGGTTTGGTGATACATCGGATTCCTATTATATCTTGTTGCATGAGTATGATCATTATATTGTACGGTCATTTGATGACAATGAAGAAATACCCTTGTCTTTTACAATTGTGACATTTTGTGTATACCTAGTTTGAGAGCAATCGTTTTCTGGCTTTCTCTTAGATATGATAACTTGCCATAAAATTGCCAACTCATCAGAGTTATTTTGTAAAATATATAGGAACTACTGTGTCTAGCTACTATACAAGATGAGATCTAGTTTTTCAGCCCAGACTACAGCATTCTTTCTGTCTCCTCAGCTAAGCTATAAGCTATGTTGGTTTTAAGTGGATTGTCTTTAATGTCACAGGCCAATATATGCAGGAAATGCTCTTTCCACAGTTCGTTACACAGGTTCCAGCCCATGTATGTTGAGCATTAGAGCTACATCTTTTCCCATTGCTTCATTACCAGCTGATTCGAAATCTGATGCTGCCTCAATAGATCAAGTTGATCTTTCAACCTTGGATGAAGGTCTGTCAGTTATGATCTGAGCGTATATCTTCTGCCATAATCAAGATATGGCACTTTTTATTCCAATCTTGTTGGTTTTGATGTTGTCTTTGAATCTCTTGTAAAGAAACTTGAGTAGGTTGATTTACCTTACCTTATCAAAAGAAGAAAAAAGGAAAGAAACCTGAGTATGTTGAAACCTGAAGTGCGATAATTTGTTTTACAGATGATTCAGTTGGTAAATCAAGATATATAAAGCTTTCCTCCCAAAATGTGGAACGTCCGGATCTTGGAAATGCACATATTGTAGTTACTGGGGGACGAGGTGTAAAGAGTGCTGAGAACTTCAAAATGATAGATAAGCTCGCAGAGAAAATTGGTGCTGCAGGTTTGCGTACTCCCATTATTTTTCTCTTTTTTGTGCAACTTCTTTATTCTCAATCGATCTGTCTTTTATGAATTCATATATAGAATTACTTTTCATTTCATAGTGGTCATTTGCATAGGAAGCAGTTTTAATTCTACCTGCTTTTAGTTTGTTAATTAAATTGGTTTACTTCTCTCTTGCACAGTTGGTGCCACTCGTGCTGCAGTTGATGCTGGATTTGTTCCCAATGACCTCCAGGTAACACTAGAAATATTGTTGCTTTGAGTGACTTCTGTTCCTTTAAAAGCGTTAAAATGGATTTACACACATGTTGTAACCTGTTATCTTTGCTTTTGTCAAAAGTTTGTGTTTATGGTATAATGAGTCAACCCTAAAATGTCGTGTAAGTAAAAATACTTGGAATAGTTTGGTGGTGTATTCAAGAAACTGGAACCTATCACAGGTTTCATGTGACTTTTCTTGGTGATGCTTTGAGTGATTGAATAATTACAGTCTTTTCAAACTAGTCAGCTTTTTTAAATACGGTTTTTGTTTTTCCTTTTCGATTTCAGGTTGGCCAGACTGGAAAAATTGTTGCCCCAGAATTGTATATGGCTTTTGGGGTTTCTGGGGCGATTCAACACATAGCAGGCATGAGAGATTCCAAGGTCATTGTTGCTGTGAATAAAGATGCGGATGCACCCATATTCCAGGTCAGGGTCAATCTGTTTGTTTTTTCTCTCCAAACTGAATTCATGCTCAAACAAACTCTGCTTTCTCACACTATGTTATTCCACGAGACAGAGAGAAGGGTAAAGGAGAGATTAACCCATTGTCTTACTACCTTTGATGGAGTATTGATTTATTTACTAACGGTTGTTAGCACTTAGGAAGTAGAGCACACCATACTTATTTCCATTAAATTCTGGAGCAACTGAAAAAGTTGGCATGAAGTGCCCTGACCTTCCAATTTTACCTCATCAGCAAGCAAAGGGAAATGACTGATAATCCTCCTCTCACCTTTCATCTTTTCACCAAACCAAATATAATGAGTTAGGAACAAACTAAGACAAATTTTGCTGAAAGGCTGAGAATCGATTGACACATGGAATAGAGAGGAAGATAACGTGTTTATTTATGTTATTATGAGAACTCCCCCTGGGGGGTGGGGGGGGGAGATGTTCAAAGTGTTCAGAAATAATGAAATGGCCATGGCTTGTAAAGCAATTTAGAATACCACAAGAGCCATGTGTGTTACAAGAATTCTCAATGCAGTCCATTCTGATAAGTTGGTGTTTGGGGGGGGGGGGGAATGTTCAAAGTGTTCAGAATGTACTTTAGAAATAATGAATTGGCCATGGCTTGTAAAGAAATTTAGAATACCACAAGAGCCATGTGTGTTACAAGAATTCTCAATGCAGTCCATTCTTATAAGTTGGTGTTTTAGACTGTGTACTTAAATTGGTACTGAGTTATCCAGTCAAGAAGTTGATTTAACATAAATCTCCTTGAAATTGACTTATTGGGAAAAAAAAAAGTTATCTCCTTGAAATTGTGTAAAGACATGAAGACTCCACCGGGTGAATGCTTCTGTGCTGAGAGGTTAATTTGATCTTGTTGTACGGGCGAAAGCAGTGGCGGAGCCACATGCATTCAAGGGGTGTCACCGACACCCCTTTGTCGGAAAATTACACTGTGTAGTTAGGTATTTTAAAAAGAATATGTATATATACTATGTATTGACACCCCTTAACTTCTTGGTGAGTTTATTTCTTTATATTTTGACCCCCTTAATGAAAATTTTGTCTCCGCCACTGGGCGAAAGACTGCACATTAGATCCATGTTGTAGACTTTGGTCTCTTTGAATTGCAGGTTGCTGATTATGGACTTGTGGGTGATCTTTTCGAGGTCATTCCGGAGTTATTAGAGAAAATTCCTGAGAAAAAGTAGACAAATATCAATGTATTCCTTAGAGAACTTAGAAAATACAGGAAGGTCCATTCAATAAGATGAAGATGATGTATGTGGTGGAGGACGTATTGTCATCTAGGAATAATATATAATTTAATGTATTATTTCAACAAAATCTCGCTGTTATTCTTATTTTTGTCGTGCGTCTTGTAAATTCTGATGATTTACCGTCATTTTGGGTTACGCGTACCAATGAGTTTCTGAATTTTAGGTCTTGGGCTTCTTCATGTCCTTTTAAGAAGCAGTTTGCACATAGCACAACACTTAAAAAGGGTTGTTTGGTAAGATGCATTAGATAAAATAATGCATGCATTAGCTTTGTGTATTAATAATATCTTATTTGGTATATTTTTTGAACCTATGCATTAGTTATACATTCTATTTGGTATTATCCTATGCATAATTAATTGTATGCGATAAAATTGGAGGGTCCAATTTTTCGTCATTGCGATGCCTCGTCGCACGTTTTCAAAGACTTGAGGTTATGGTCGAGACTCACCCCCGAGGGGCTACCGACGCCGGACCTCGGGGCAGTATAGATCAGCGGTTGTGGTGAAGAAGTGGGAAGTTCCCAAGGTGCGTAGCTAGAGCCGACAAAGTCTGTCAGGCTAGCCTAAGTCTGCATCATGGCAATGACTGGCGGTACCAGCTCCATATCTTTGTAATAAATGTATTTGTATTATGTTGAGATTTCTCCT
The DNA here is from genome assembly GCF_000393655.2 of Nicotiana sylvestris. Taxonomy (NCBI): domain Eukaryota; kingdom Viridiplantae; phylum Streptophyta; class Magnoliopsida; order Solanales; family Solanaceae; genus Nicotiana; species Nicotiana sylvestris. The sequence continues at coordinate 43,860,043 of NC_091062.1, read as the reverse complement.
CATATATAAAGGGGATCCTTGTCATTTTGTAGACATCTGATGCTCAATATTGAATACACAAGAACATTCTCTCTGCTCTCTAACATATTCTCTTGCTCTCATTACTTCCATTTATTGCTTATATTTATTGTGTTCTATTTATTGTTCTTCATTTACTGCTTATCATTGATCATAAAGAGCCACCGTCGCAGCTCTCATAACTGTTAGTCTTCCCTCGGTCGCTCTAAGCCGGCCACCTAACTCGACTTCGAGGCCTTATATACACCAGCCCGAGGCCCAAACCTCCAGCCGTTCGGTTTGATTATCACATCGTCTCTCAGCTTTAATCTTGCTTTCTAATCTTTTACTTAGCACCCATTGCCTAACAACTAACATACAAATAGATCACATATTCTTAGAACCACAAAATCAAATTTAATTGTTATTACCATTTTTACGGTAAACAGTTTGGCGCCCACTGTGGGGCTAAAAATAATAGTGATTATTTTCTTGTTGGTTTAACTACATAACGCAGGTTACCTTTCACACTTTTTCTTGTCCAAGATATTTGATTTAAGGTCAAAATGTCTAACTCAGTAAACAACAATCTTGAGGACCATGGAGAGAATGGTGTGGATGTTCCAGGTGTTGGTGTACCACCACGAAACCCTGAGAATGCACCAGAACCAATTCCTATGAATGCGGTCTCACGCGATGCCCAACACGTCGATATAAGCTCCCACACTAATAGGAGCGTGCACCAAAGAGACCAACAAGAAGCTCAAAAAACCCCAACTAGGGAAGAACGGGAGGTTAGCCTTCAGGTTATTTTTAAAATGTTACAGGCACAATAGCTAGCTATTGCTCAGCTGCAAAGTCACCAGAAAACTCCCAGCACGGTAGCACCGGAGACGGCTCCCCTAGCCGAGCAGGTACCAGAGAGATCAAGCAACAACGGGTCGACAACAGACCCTGCCATCATAAAGATGCTCGAGGACCTCACAAAGAGGGTCGAGTCAGATGAGAAGAAGATAGAAGCCAACGACAAGAAGGTAGAGACCTACAATTCCAGGGTCGATCAAATTCCGGGCGCACCCCCGATTTTGAAATGTGTAGATTCGAAGAAGTTTGTGCAAAAGTCATTCTCGTAGGAAGCGGCCCCATAACCCATTCCAAAGAAGTTCAGAATGCCCGAGCTTCCGAAGTACAACGGAACCTCGGAACCCAACGAGCACGACACTGCCTACATTTGCGCAGTGAAAGACAACGACCTAAGGGACGACGAGATCGAGTCCGTCCTGCTAAAGAAGTTTGGGGAAACACTCTCGAAAGGGGCCCTGATGTGGTATCATAACCTAGCTTCTAACTCTATAGACTCATTTTCCATGCTGGCCGATTCTTTCATAAAGGCACACGCCGACGCCATCAAAGTAGCTACAAGGAAATCTGACGTCTTCAAAATCAAGCAAAGGGAGAACGAGATGCTGCGAGAATTCGTATCTCGCTTTCAAATTGAACGAATGGAACTACCACCGGTCTCCGACGACTGGGCGGAGCAGGCCTTCACTCAAGGCTTGAACGAGCAAAGCTCGGTAGCTTCGAAGCGGCTGAAGCAGAACTTAGTCGAATATCCTGTCGTGACTTGGTCGAACGTCCACAACCGATACCAATCAAAGATCAGGGTCGAAGACGACCAACTAGGAGCCCCCTCAGGCTTAGTATATCCTAGCAGGCTCCTGGTGAAGGAGTCGAAGCGGAATAAAGAGAGATACCAACCATATCTTGAAGATAGAAGAAACGCCTCGAGGCGCAACATACCCCGCAATGACCGAAGAATGGATCGAGGCCAGAACCCTCGGGGACTTGTCAGCAAAGCTGCATTCGACAGGCACACAGGGCCAACAGAGGCACCTCGCTTGTTGGAATACAACTTCAATGTCGATGTTTCAGACATCGTATTCGCCATCAGTAAAATCAGAGACACCAGGTGACCTAGGCCTGTACAATCAGATCCTTCGCAAAGAAATCGTAACCTAGTGTGTGAATTTCACAACATGCACGGCCACAGAACCGAGGATTGCCACTAGCTACAGGAAGAAGTAGCCCGACTACTCAGCAAAGGTTACCTCCGAGAATTCCTCAGCGACCGGGCCAAAAACCAGTTCCGGTAAAGAGAGGCGATCAAGAAGAACGAAGCAAATGAGCCACAACATGTCATCCATATGATCTTGGGAGGCATTGATGCCCCACAAGAACCCATGATCAGAAGAACAAAAATATTCATCACCAGAGAAAAGCGAACTCGGGGTTACATACCCGAGGATGCTCTCACATTCAGCGACGAGGACATCAAGACCTTGTCTCAGCCTCACAACGACGTACTGGTAATCTCTTTCCTTGTAAATACATTTCAAATTAAACGGTACTTGTGGATCCAGGTAGCTCGGCCAACATTATCAGGTCGAGGGTGGTAGAGCAGCTCAGATTGCTTGACCAAATCGTGCCCGCCTCTCGAGTCCTCAACGGATTCAACATGGCGAGTGAAACAACGAAAGGGGAAATCACCCTCCCAGTCAACGTGGCCGGCACAACCCAAAATGCAAAATTCCATGTCATCGAAGGAGACATGAGATACAATACCTTGCTCGGAAGGCCATGGATACACTGCATGAGAGCAGTACCATCACCCCTTCATCAAATGATGAACTTCCCAACAAAGGACGGAATAAAAACCATGTACGGGGAATAACATACAACAAGGGAGATGTTTGCAGTACACGACATGGCACCAACACCAGTACCTCCACCTTTGAAGGAACCAAAGTATAAGCAAATAGTGAAATAGCGATAACAAGCTACACTCTCGGCTACCCCCAACAAAACAAAACAAAGGACTGTACCGAGTTCTCATAACAAGCGATTGAATCACATCGAGATCCGAAGCGCCGTCAGCACTAAGGTATGGCCATCCCCCTTTTTCAGTTACATTTTATACTGACCTGAATGCAGGTATCCGATCAAAACAGCCGGAGCGCTTCCCAACTCGAAGGCCTTAGGTTTCAAAAGCATGTGTTGCCCTCTTTTCCTTCGACCGGGTTTTTATCCCAAGAAGGGTTTTACCGGTAAGGTTTTTAATGAGGCAACATCTATATGATACCTAAGGAAGACCCAACAAGTATTCAAGGTTTCTTTTGCAATCAACCTCAAATGCTGGGGGGCATCCCCCCGGAAGGTCACCTACTTGGAGAAGCCAAGATGCACTAAGTGGGGTCTCGACAGGAAAATATTGTACCGGGCCAAACGGTCGAACGAACCGTGTCTGCATAGAACAACCGAGCCCGTAATAGCAAAAATGTGTATACTTGTACCAAGTAATCAAAGAACACTTTCCCCTTCATCAAAGCATTTCGCATTTCAAGGAAGCTCAGTATTTTTGCAAAAAACAGCCTAGAGCCAAAAAAAATGTCTCGAATACTCGGGGACTTGCGTCAATAACTCAAAGTCGTTTGACCCCGGGTCGGAGCTTCAAACTCATAAGCCCTCAATGAGGCAACATCAAGATCACAAAACGGCTCCAGAGCCAAAAAACGCCCCGAGCACTCGGGGACTGGCGTCGAAAACTCAAGGCCATATGACCTCCGGGTCGGAAACCCCAAAATCGTAAGCCTTTAATGAGGCAATGCCAAGTTTACAAGTAATGTCTCCCGAGCGAAGAAACCTCGATGACTCGGGGACTGCCGCCAATCGCCACCCCTATCGACTTATCAAAACCCGAGGCCACAAGACCACATGCAGGCAGCCTCGGTCTCGTAAGACCTATATAAGGCAATAACAATATATATGTAAGACCTCAAGTAAGGCATGAACGACACTTGTACCAAGTGACAATATCTGTAAGACCTCAAGCAAAGCATGAACCACACTTGTACCAAGTGACAATATCTGTAAGACCTCAAGCAAGGCATGAACCATACATGTACCAAGTAGCCAAAACTGTAAGACCTCAAAGGCAAGTAAAACTTGTAAGACCTTACTAAAGGCATAATGCCGATCTCAAAGTTAAGTCTATATATCGAACTTGTAAGACCCCTAAAAAGGCTTACCCTCGATATAGACGCCAAAACTACTTCATCGGGGACTGAAAGGCTCCGGCCAAACACAAATGACTACGGTCACAAGGCTGTACCAGCCAAACTAATGCAACTCGGGGATGCCCGACCGTCGCTATTGTCATGACCCAAACCGATGGGCCGCGACGGGCATCCAGTACCGTACTCAATCGAGTACCAACATAACGTATCTTTTCATATCATACTATCATAGATAACTGGACTAGAGAGGCTGCCATAAAATAGGTAGAGTACAACATGTAATACCAACTTATACATAAGACATATGAGCCTCTAAGATAAAAATAACCACTTGTATACTGAACATAGGCCGACAAGGCCTTACAAGAATTCATATACATGACATCTGTCTACAAGCCTCTAAGAATACATAATTTTTATAAAGATCGGGACAGAGTCCCTCCATACAAAACAATACACGTCTAAATCATACTAACCAAACAAGCAACTCCGAAGCAAATGGAGCGCACCAACATCTTCCGCTGAGCTGATAGCCTACTTGGAGGGCTCTCGACCTGTCTATCGGGACCTGTGGCATGAAATGCAGCGTCCCCAGGCAAAAGGGACGTTAGTACAAATAATGTACCGAGTATGTAAGGCACATAAATAAGTACAATAACAGACATAGAGGAGATATAGAGTAACTGACTCAACCTGTAAGTCTGGATAACTCTGTAAATCATAAAATAATTATAGTGTCATGCATATGCGTATGAATGTAATGTCATGCATAGGTACATGTTTCATATATCATCAGGCCTCTGAGGGCATCCCATCATATCATCTCGGCCATTGTGGGCAAAATCATCAACGTATACCAGCTGATCAGGTGGTGGTGCATATATAATGTCGTAACGTTTTCCAATATTCCATATCCCATATACATATAGATATATACATATATACGCGTATATAATGCCATCTGGTCTTGGGTCAATGTACATGAATGCAATGCATGAAATGTACGTCAATAAAATCTCTTGGAGTGTCATAATACCATTATACCTTTGAATAATATCATGAAGTAAACGTTTTCAACTTACGTATTTTCCTGAGACCCATGAATAAAGGATAGAATAATATGACACATGGAAAATCAAGAACATAAGCATCTCTAATATTTCTATAAATAGAGTCATGTATGGAAATTGTGCTTTTGCACATTTCGTTTGTGTCGTATGGACCATGCCAGAAAGAAAGAAGGGATAACCTTAATATACCTGGAGTAGGGAAAAATCCGTATGATATTATTAAGAAGGATTGCTCCGTACTCCCTTAGAATCGCAATAATTCATGTTTGTTTGTTTGCAAATCAAAGAATGGCTAGCGAAAGGCCTTGTATTTTGGCAATTCCTCACTCTTATGTTTCTACTTATCAGAATGTTAAAGTGTTATATGATTTGAGTTTAGCTTCTGTTTTTGAAGTGCCTTCCAATTTGAAAGGAAAGTATGTGGTTTCTATTACATAAGACTTATGTCTTATGACTAAGAGACTAGTATGTATTACACGTAAAGTCTTGTAGCCACCTAAGCTAATGTGACCCTTAGTCACTTCTTTATCATGTGGTTAGGTGCCACGTTTTGGGGTGGAAATTATTAATCTTTATCCACTTATTACTTAATTAGGTAATGTCATGTTACCCAATAATTAACCAATTACCCGCATAATTAAAAATTATCTCAACTTACTTAAAATTCTACTTATTTTTAATATACTTTATACATCATACTATCGTGGTCATATGGTACCTTGCATGGTACTCATCCATAATTATCGGGTATTTAACGTTCGGCCCGTATTTTATCCCAACATGCCAAACTTGGACGAAAATTCATTTTCTTTGACTTGCTTCCCCTCCACCTTCACGAATTTACACATTACTTGTTTGAAATAGCACAATGCTTACCATCTCCAAAGAATCTTTTCTTTGGACTGATGTCAATTACCTTACGACAAATTCAACGTACAATACTACAGGGTGCAACATCGTCGTAATTTAATACTGCGAAGCGTAACATCATCATAATGTAATACTGCAAGGCGTAACATCATCGTAATATAATACTGCAGGACGTAACATCATCATAATATAATACCGCGGGACGTAATATCGACGTAATATTGCGGGGCGTAACATCATTCCTCCATTTGGAACATTCGTCCTCGAATGCTGATTGATGCTCTTATCATTTTCATAACTTATAGCTCATATGAATACCTTAATACTCTCCTTGCCATTTAGGCAATTGTTCTGTGAATAAATCCAAAGGCCAGGGTATTCCCTCTTTTAGGCCTTTTTTTCATGCCACGACTTGTGGCTGGAATCCTTCTAATATCGCAACTGTTGCTACCTTCTTTTATGAAGCATGTACAATTCTAACCTTGTAAGTGCGCCTATGCGATTCTTCTCTCCTTTTTCCTCCAGCGTTTAGCCAATCTCTAGGCCTTATTTGTGAACATATACAGAGCTTGACAAGATGTCCCTCTAGGCATCTATAGGTATACTGAAGTTCTTCGCTCGGTACTTTGGTGAACTTACGAATATTGCTATACCTTATTCCATGGATCCGTTTATCCATTCGTATGACTTTAGTGCATCAAGATAGTTCATACTATACCGTATCTCTTACTTGAATTTATTGTTACTGAGGTCTGCTACCAAATTCCAGCTTACTCTCGTTGCTTATCCTATATGTATAAGTCTAAGTCCTTTAATGCTTCCTTATTACTATTCATCTTAAGAGTGATGACCTAACCTCACTTCATACTTTGTAACTTTTATCCATCCATTGTTGATTCACCTCAATGTTGATTCATCATCTACCACTGATAACTTGATATTTTATGTGACACCGTCGCTAGGGCTCGCACCTCGTCAGGGACATCTGGAGCAATTAGATTGATCCACCTAGGGGCGATACTATACTTCCATTACCGTATTTTGTAGCATACCAATATGACTCATCTTACACGAGTATGTTAATCCTGTGCAATTCATGAAATCCTCTTCAAGTCATTACTCAATTGAAGGCCCATACGTCATCCTTTACGTACCACAAATATACCCTTATTCTACTATTAGGGCATCATTCCATCTCTTCTAAATGTTATTAGTCTTAGACTCCTTTGAGTTCATTCAGGGTATAGTGAGCTTTGTATAACTTAGAGAAATCATATGCTCTTTTTGTTTTCATGGGCTTAATCTTAAGGAGTTATCCATTTTGTTACTTTCTCACTCGCCTGTTCTTACCCTTACTCCTGTCTTCTAGAACCTTGTCGCTTCACCATACAATATCTTGCGACCTACACATCTCTATTTATATTACTTGCAACCTTTCAACTTGCTTGCATCATAGATTTCCTTATGTCATTTTGGAACGTCAAGCAAGACGTCACATTGTCTCTAACTCTTCTTTACTCTCTTGGTGAGGCTTTTCGATACCTAGAACATAGGATGGAAGATATACCACTAACGATGCCGCTATCATTCCTAGATATTGAATCCTCGCGCTTCTAGCCTTCTATTCGAAGTATGGACTATTCACGACCTTCTGCATTTGAGTATCTCATACGTTGTTCACCTTTACTTTACTTACTTTAAAGTCTCACATCACATCTTCTATCTCTTTCATGACCTCCTTTCCCACATAGGTATAATTCATATAATACCTGCATCTCTGGTATATGCACAATCCGGTGAGAGCTTCATACTAACTTCTTATAAGGGTGATACTTCTTCTAATTGGCTTCCTTGTAGAGCCGTTGTAGAATATGGCTACTGTACTATCTCTCTTATACCTCTGCTATTTACAAGTGATCCTGAGGTCTATAATTCTCTTGGTCCACTCCTGTTTTACTTAGTTGATGTAATTCTTTAGTTTCCTCTTCTTTCTGATCAGCCTTTATGTAGGCTTAAGCTATCTTCCGACCTGAGGCTCCTGGTATTAGTTATTACTTTAGCCTTTCATAGGCGTTGAGGGATACTCAAGATAAAATCCTTTAACAACTCAATCATTCGTCTATGACCTGGGCTCAATTCTTTCTTTTAACGTATACCAGAATCTTCTACGGCTATATATGCTGCAAGTATAAAACTCCAAACTCTTAAGTGCGTTCATATTGTTACCAACTCGGGATCATTGATTGAATAATTCCTTTCGTTCCTTCTTAGCTTTCTTTAACGTAAGCTATTACTTTTCCTGGTCTTTCTGCCCCATGATGCGGGCATACTTAGCTTATCTTAGTTCCTACGCATGCTAGAGTTTTCGTGTAACTCATATGATCTCGAACATTACATTTAGTTCTACTTCCCTTTCATTAGCCATGATAGGTGCAACTTTCTTTTGGAGTACATACAATTTTGTAGTTAGACTGTTATTACACAACCCATTCCTCTTTAGGTCACTGTGCTTTGGTTGAAGCCTTCTTCCTTATGTCCTTAATGAGTCTTTCATTGTGGTACTTAGGGAGAACCCTTGACTCTTGTAAAGCTGTGAGGTTATTACATTGTATACTCGATGGACCTTCTGATGTCCTTCCTTGCCTATACTTATCCATAGTTACTTACCTCCGCGCCCTTGTGCTTGTAGGGTTGCTTTTGAAGTGATATTTTGACTGTCTTCCCAGTGACACTCTCTTTTATTTCCGTAATACTCATACGGTACCTTTGACTATCCCGACTGTTATTTGAATATATCTTCAGTATTATAATGACATTACCGCGAGGCTGAATTCTCCATGTTGGGGTTTCCTATATTTATCTTGAATGATTTGCTGATTTGTCTGTATTCTCTTGTCTAGTCATGACTAGGCTCTTCCTGAATCAACTAGTAACTACTCGTTGGTCCATTCTCATATCCATATTCCGCGTAATCTTTCTTAGGTTATTTCTTTTGTCTTAATTTACCTCTCGCACTAGATACTTATTTATCAAAAACATTCCGGGCAGGAACCCTTACTTCCTTTTCTTGGCGTCATGCTTCCATAATGTTCTGGAATCATAGCATATCTGTGACATTTGAATAAGTGCAATCTTATCCCTTTCTCGTTTTTATCTCATTCTTCCTTTACAATTCTATAGTTACTAGATCCACTTGATTCTGACTTAATGCCACATCACTCCATATTCCCCCTTTAGGGGAGTATTAATATTTAGCACTATGAAGATCTACCTATAGATGTTTTACCTCTTTATCATTGGCATCTCCTCACACTAGATGACCCTTACTCGCCTTGAGGAAATCTTTCTGTACCACGGATAAGGAAATTCCTTACTCACGAGAGTGACACTTAGCATAACTGGCACATAGAATCCCTTAAGCTAAACTTTTCTTACATTGCTTACTTTAGGGAAGCGTCTTCCTGAATGACCCCATTCACTGAATTTCTCATGGATCTTCTTCTATTGTCCATTCTATTATCGCCGGAACGAAATCTGAAACTCCCATGATGCCGAATATTATTCAATCACTCTGTCCCTAACTCACGTTTAGTTTAACTTGTTCACCAGCCCATACTGATTTCTATTATTCTGGGGTCTAACTTTTCCTTCCGGTAGTTGCGTTGGAGTCAAGAACTTATTTCTTGAAGTGAGGATAGGACTTTATGGCTTATACTCTTTTGTTATCTCAAGGCATGTCACCTCTCATATTTTCCTTCAATTGAGTATAGACTCTGTAATACTGTCATATTTTTTATCTACTGTTATCATCCCTGTATCATATCTTATTCATAATACTTCATTAACTCTTTTCTTATTTCCCGTTAACATTTATGTCTATAACTTTATTCTGAAAAATTGGACAAGACATTCCTTTGTTTTAGCTCCACTTGCTCCATCCACTGGTTCTTTGGATTGCTTAACGTTCTCGCTCTACTAGGGACGGGAGCCACACTTAGGTAATATTTTTCCCTCCAAGGCTTCCAGTACCTATCTTTGTAGTACTTATATCTAGCCGTACTATTTTAAAGTGCACCATCTGGATGTCTCACAAGGAGATTTATTAGTACTTTTGCAATATCCTTCAGAAACGTCAACTAATACAAGTTATCCATCTATCATCTTGGGTTACTCTAACCCAACCAGATTCCGATATACCGTACTTCTCTTAAACCATATATATTAGCTCCTATAGGGCATAACAGAGATTGGTATGGCTAATTGTACAAATCCCTGTTACAATTGAAAGTAACTCAAAATGCTTATATCTATTTGCCTGAATTGTAGATAATGATCTTCACTAACTGAGTACCTAGTTCCCTTCTTCACCGTGCTTCTTTTACTTGTTGAAACTTGTCTCTACCTTCCGATTCTCTTATTCCTTTTTACCATAAGAATGGATAGACATTCTTGCCTTATGAATCTTCATCAAGAATCTTACACATCTCAGTACACACATGATCTGCTGAATACCTCATATTTATTCATCATAAGCATGATGCAAAAATCGAGTTCCTCTGACTCAACTCTTCCATAACCATGTCTCTTACCAAACGTCCTTTTGGGTGTATGCATCGTTGTATTACGAATAAGATAGAGTTTAGGAAATTGAGTTCTTATAACTGAGCTTTACCACACGATCTAGAGTAAGAAGGAAGAGTGACAGTCCTAAATTCCCTGTAGCCTCCTACTTATAAGTGTGGTGCACGACACACCCTTAAGCAAGACTCTACTAGACACGACTTGTAGACTCTCTAGGACAGAATTGCTCTGATACCACTTTTGTCACGACCGAAACTGACGGGCCGTGACGGGCACCCGATACCGTACTCAACCGAGTACCAACATAACGTATCTTTTCATATCATACTATCATAGATAACTGGACTGGAGAGGCTGCCGTAAAATAGGTAGAGTACAACATGTAATACAAACTTATACATAAGACATATGGGCCTCTAAGATAAAAATAACCACTCGTATACTGAACATAGGCCGACAAGGCCTTACAAGAATTCGTATGCATGACATCTATCTACAAGCCTCTAAGAATACATAATTTTCATAAAGATCGGGACAGAGTCCCTCCATACAAAACAATACACGTCTAAATCATACTAACCAAACAAGCAACTCTGAAGCAAATGGAGCGCACCAACATCTTCCGCTGAGCTGATAGCCTACTTGGAGGGCTCTCGACCTGTCCATCGGGACCTGTGGCATGAAATGCAGCGTCCCCAGGCAAAAGGGACGTTAGTACAAATAATGTACCGAGTATGTAAGGCACATAAATAAGTACAATAACAGACATAGAGGAGATATAGAGTAACTGACTCAACCTGTAAGTCTGGATAACTCTGTAAATCATAAAATAATTATAGTGTCATGAATATGCGTATGAATGTAATATCGTGCATAGGTACATGTTTCATAACATCATCAGGCCTCTGAGGGCATCCCATCATATCATCTCGGCCACTGTGGGCAAAATCATCAACGTATACCAGCTGATAAGGTGGTGGTGCGTATATAACGCCGTAACTTTTTCCCATATCCCATATCTCATATACATATAGATATATACATATATACGCGTATATAATGCCATCTGGTCATGGGTCAATGTACATGAATGCAATGCATGAAAGGTACGTCAATAAAATCTCTCGGAGTGTCATAAGACAATTATACCGTTGAATAATATCATGAACTAAACTTTTTCAACTTACGTATTTTTCTAAGACCCATGAACAAATGATAGAATAATGTGACACATGGAAAATCAAGAACATAAGCATCTCTAATATTTCTAAGAATAGAGTCATGTATGGAAATTATGCATTTGCACGTTTCGTTTGTGTCGTATGGACCATGCCAAAAAGAAAGAAGGGATAGCCTTAACATACCCGGAGTAAGGAAAACTCTGTATGATATTATTGAAAGGGATTGCTCTGTACTCCCTTAGAATCGCAATAATTCACGTTTTTCTTTTGTTTGCAAATCAAAGAATGGCTAGCGAAAGGCCTTGTATTTTGGCAATTCTTTACTCTTGTGTTTGGCTACTTATCAGAATGTTAAAGTGTTATATGATTTGAGTTTAGCTTCTGTTTCTGAAGTGCCTTCCAATTTGAAAGGAAAGTATGTGGTTTCTATTACATAAGACTTATGCCTTATGACTAAGAGACTAGTATGTCTTACACGTAAAGTCTTGTAGCCACCTAAGCTAATGTGACCCTTAGTCACTTCTTTATCATGTAGTTAGCTGCCACGTTTTTGGGTAAAAATTATTAATCTTTATCCACTTATTAGTTAATTAGGTAATGTCCCGTTACCCGGTAATTAAAGAATTACCTGCATAATTAAAAATTATCTCAACTTACTTAAAATTCTACTTATTTTTAATATACTTTATACATCATATTACTGTGGTCATATGGTACCTTGCATGGTACTCATCCATAATTATCGGGTATTTAACACCCGACCCGTATTTTATCCCAGCATGCCAAACTTGGACGAAAATTCATTTTTTTTACTTGCTTCCCCTCCACCTTCACGAATTTACTCATTACTTGTTTGAAATAGCACAATCTCCAAATAATCTTTTTCTTGGACTGATGTCAATTACCTTACGACAAATTCAATGTACAATACTACAGGGTGAAACATCGTCGTAATTTAATACAGCGAAGCGTAACATCATCGTAATGTAATACTGCAAGGCATAACATCATCGTAATTTAATACTGCAGGATGTATCATCATAATACTGCGGGACGTAATATCGACGTAATATTGCGGGGCATAACAGCTATAAAATCACAGGCATTCAATTACTTCGAAAAGAACGGGTTAAATAGGCTACCCTTGACATAGGCAAAAGAGCTTTGACCATGTCAGCTCCAAACTATAAGGCTTCGAGATACTCAGTCGCCGAGCCAAACCTCCCGAGGTGCTCGATCATCGCCATATAACGACTCATAATCGAGGTTTCTATTGAACTGTCGAAGAGCGAGCAAACACAATTCCAAAAAGTTCTTAACGAGGGAAAATTAAAGCCTATATAAACGGTCGTACCGACCCAATGCGTAAGAGACACTATCGCCAACCCATATAAAAGGTCGTACCAACCCAATGCGTAAGAGCCGCTGTCGCCAACCCATATAAAAGGTCGTACCGACCTAACGCGTAGGAGCCTAAGGTCCAGCCTTAAATTCAAAAACTTGAGGGTCGAATGAGCTCGAGTCGATACCCAACTCGGAGACTGAACCCAAAATAGTTAACTAAATATGCCTAAGAGCAAAAGCATAAGAGCTCAAATGCCGGCTTACACTAAAAGGTCTTACCGACCAAGAGCGTAAATGCCTACGGGCCAGCCCAATAAGCCCCAGGGCCATACCATGAATCTAAGGATTCCTTTTAACTCGAAGACCAGTTCATCTGGATAAAATCAAGGAAAAGGGGAATGCATGAAAAATAAAGCCGCGAGGTTTCCTTTTTATACATATATGCGAAAAAATACAAGCTTCATTTACAAAGTTCTTTGAAAGCACTCTACGCAAAAAAAGAAAGGAAAGGCCTAAGCTAATCTATGTCCCCCTCAGGGACTGCAGTCCGTCGGCTTCTTCCTCACCGTCTTCGGCATCAGACAGAAGGAACTTAGCATCATATTCTTCCGCCTTCGCCTGCTTTATCTCTTCCGAGAGATCGAAGCCCCTGGCATGAATTTCCTCGAGGGTTTCCCTCTGAGATTTGCACCTCGCGTACTCGTCGTTCCCTACTCTCCTGGTCGAGAGCCCTCCTTAGCTCAGCACGAGCATCGACAACATCCTTCAAATAGACAGCCACCTTTTTATCAGCCTTAGTTCGGATTGTTACGGCTTCAGCCCGGGCATCTACAACTTTGGCCTTCATTTTCAGGAGCTCGGATTCGAGCCGAGGAATCATGTCCGTTCGGACCAAGCTATTCTTGTGAGCGTTACGAAGTTGCACTTCGAGGGCGGAAGCCTTGGTCAAAGCATTCTTCTTAGCCGATATCTGGGTGTCCACCCGAGCCTTTAGCCCATCGCGCTCGAACTTGGCTTGACCAACTTCGTTCCTAAGGCGTTCCAGGTCTTCCCTTCTTTTCTGCCGCCAGAGTAAATGAAACATTAGCCTCAGAGGATAGAACAAGAAATGCGCACTCCCTTGAAACAGAAGTTACCAGTTATTCGAGGTGGCTTTCGTAGTTCAGACTGCGTCTCTCCTCATACCGTAAATGTGCCAACTCGTCCTCCCTTTCATCGCAAAGAAGCCTAAGGGATTTCTCCCCATTTACGGCTTTTCACAATCTGGCCTCACGGCGAAGCAGGTTAGATTTGAGCTTATTAAAAGCCTGTGGCAGAGAAATATGGTAAGAAAGTGAAAATTACAAAACTATAAAACCAGTACGAATGGCCAAAACCCACCTCCGAGTAAAGCCACTGAGCTTCCTCAAAAGATTGAGCGTACATCTACTGGTCTAGATCCATCTACCCTGGTAGAACCGCCCTGATTTGGGACACGGTCGCCCAATATATGTGCCCCTTGGCATCGAACATCCCTCAAAGTACCTTCGATGGGAGAAGAAGCCAACGGCAGAGAACCCTCATTCCTCGAAGTACTACGGTAAAGGAAGATGGCAGCGGAGGAAGGACCGTTTTTCTAAAGCTAGAGACCTCGGGTGCTGCAGGTTCGGCTAATATGCCCTCTCTGAGCTTCCGGGCCGGACTCGTCTTGCTACAATCACTGTCGTCCTACAAAGGCCTTTTCTGCTTATTGTTGTTATTATCATCCCTCGGTTCTGAAGCCGACGATCTTTCTCCCTCTCCTAGAGGGCACGACCTCGCTTTGAGGGACTCCCCAATGCCTGCAATGACAGAGTTAGTACGCAGAAGGAAAAAATTCCCTTCCGAGAAAAAAGGGGGTGAGCAAATCACATAGCACGTACCGTGGTGTTTTGCCTCCCACCTATCCTTGAACAAAGCTCGCCGCTTACGCTCATTGTAGGTCGAGTGGGTTGCCAACGTTCAAGCCCAATCCGGCAGATCGAGTACCTCACACGGCATCCATGAAGTTGATGCAATAAAGGAAAGGAAGGTGCATTTACGAAGCCCGCCTTCTCCATAAGCAAAACTACGAAGGTACGAGTGTACCACTTACGTGTAGAATTCTATTCCTCAGGAAATGGAAGAAACTTCATAGGGATAATATTGACAGTTCGTACTCGGACGAATTGACTCATCCATCCCCGATCTCCATCTTTTTCGTCGTTAACAACGAAAGGCGTAGTGGATCGGTAGCGCAGGGTTAACATACCTCGATAGTGAAAGAGCCGGTACAGCCTGATGAGATGACTAAGAGTGAATTCAAGACCTGCTTCTTCCGCAAAAAACCTCATCATCAATACTATCCACCAAAATGATAGGTGAATCTACGCCAAAGTAACCCGGTACTTTCGATAGAAGTCGAGCACAACCCTATCAAGGGGGGCCAACGTAAAGGGGTACGTGTACACGTTCAAAAACCCCTCGACATGGTCCATTATGCTCTCCTCCGAGGAAGGTACCCGCAATACTACCTTTCCCCCCATCCACAGTCCTTCCTCGCCAACTCAAGGTGCCCCTCTCCTATTAAAAAAACAAACTTCGAGGCATACTCCCAATGACCTCGAACATTGGGAGCCTTCTCCTTGCCGAGCGGACCCTGATGTAGCAGCCATGACTATGGTAAAACTAGAGAATTGGAGCAGGAATTTGAGCAAGGGCGTCAAAATTGAAATGATAGAGGACCTAAAGCAGGAAGGAGAACTCTATAAAAGAGGATAACTACTCAGAATAACGGAATCTTCAAAAGGGCGAAGACAACCTTATATATGGAGAAAGCGGCCACTATCCCCTTGCCTCAAAGGCCAATTGAAAATACCCGCTAAAGCTTTTATCGCTTTGGGAAGATGTGCCAGCGGGATCGCCTCGGTCATTTTCGTAACCATGCCATACACTTGACGCCGCCATACGACGTTTTGGGGTCAGAGACCCCCGCATCAACCAAGCCTCGAGATGGTACCCTATCTCGAGGACCTCCGTCAAAAAGAAGAAAGGCTCTAAGGAGCCATCAATATCATTGCAGGCCTCTAAGATGGTATCCGATCTCGAGGACCTCCACCAAAAAGAAGATTGGCTTCATGGTACCATCTCAAGGACCTCCGTCAAAAAGAAGAAAGGCTCTAAGGAGCCATCAATATCATTGTAGGTCTCGAAGATGGTACCCGATCTCGAGGACCTTCACCAAGAAGAAGATAGGCTCCAGAAAGCCATTAGCATCATTACAAGTCCCGATATAGTACCCGATCTTGAGGACCTCCACCAAGAAGAAGATAGACTCTAGAAAGCCAAAGATATCACTACAAGTTCCGAGATGGTGCCCGATCTCGAGGACCTCCACCAAGAAGAATATAGGCTCCAGGAAGCCAATGACATCACTACACGTACCGAGATGGTACCCAATCTCTAGGACCTCCACTAAGAAGAAGATATGCTCCAAGGAGCCATTGATATCATCCTAAGCCTTTAGATGGTACCCGATCTCGAGGTCCTCTATCAAGAAGAAGGTAGGCTCTAAGGAGCCATTAATATCATTACGAGACTCGAGATGGTACCCGATCTCGAGGACCTCTCTCAAAAAGAAGATAAGCTCTAAAAACCTACTCATATGGGCTTGGCCTCGAGGTGCCATCTAAACCCAGGTAATCCCTCATCCGAAATCTATCCGCAATGCCTTAAAGCTATCTACACTGAGTTCGAAATAAGTTCCTAGGTCGCCCGAGCTTGAGCGAACCCCCGTTCGGAGACTGCTCTCGAAGGCCTAGAGGTTATCATTATTCTCAGGCATCCGAGAAAATCCCCCCTCAAGGACTATCATGGGGTCTAAAAGGCTAAGTCTCGTTCTGAGAGTTCGAAGCCCTACTCTCATTCAACTCGAAGTCGGGGTCCCGATGACCCGAGTTTATCAATCCAATCTGGGCTTAGTTCAAGGAACGACGAAGGATTCTATGGGGAATCGTGTTAATCAATCAATAGCCAGAAGAAATACTTACACCCGGGCTCAATATTCGCACCAAACGGTAGAGTCATGCATTCAGATCATTCACAAATGCAAATAAAGAGGGGATTCTACGTAAATCAGAGACAAATCGAAGAAATATCCTTGTATTGATAAACCATGATTACAAAAGCCCACGAAGGATCCTTACATATGATTGCAAAAGCCTATGAGGGGTCCTTACATAGAAACAAAGAAGCAAAAAAAGATACATACATAATAAAAGCCAAGAGTCTAATCTATCCTCGCTAGTGCATCCTCGGCGGCAGTATCTTCGAGCACCACCTCCTCGGGGGCCTCGCCTCGATCTTCCAAAACGGCATCTTCTAGGGAGAAGATGGAGAAGAGAAAAGTGATGGAGAAGAGGAAAGTGATGCAGAAGAAGCAGAAAGGGATGAAGAAGTGGCTGGGTGAAAAATCTGGCTAGTATGGATTTCACCAGCACTTCTATTGTGAAGCCACTTATTGAGACGTTGCACCGATGCGGGATAGCAGATAGTACCACCTCACTCCACGGAAAGCAAAAGGAGTGAGGCGCCGCACCGGGTAGTTAGGATATATGAGTAGGAGTTCATAGTTCGCATATCCTCTAATGCGAGGATAATTTGAGATTTCTCTCTCATCACCTCGGGCCAACAACAACAACAACAACAACAAATCAGTACAATCTCGCTCGGTAAGGAAAAGCCCTAGAAAAAGGCCATAACGTAACTGATGAGAACGCCGCCACATAACCTTAAGGCCATGGGCCTCAAACATGGGAAATAACAATGGATGAGGATGAAGAGAAGAAATGGGTGAAAGGTTGTTGAAGAACATTTGAATGAAGAATTGGTTCCAGGAGGCTCCCAGTTATAGAAAGGGTGGCAGCGTAACCGACGACGCTATCAATGTCTTTGAAAGACGTATCGGCAGGCGCAATCAATGCATTTTTGGGAGCTGGACCGGCGGCGACATTATCGCTTTGAAGAATAAGAATCGGCAGTGCATTGAATGATTCTGAAAATATGAACCGACGAGACGCCTCGGTTATCACAAAGGCTCACGTCATAATTATGACATCATCATGAGAAGATCGAAGAGATGGATATAGAAATCGTTTCTTATCGTTCCACTCTAAGAAACGCGAGGACTATCTGTATGCGGTAAAATTCGAGGGTCCAATTTTCCGTCATTGCGATGCCTCGTCGGCACATTTTTAAAGGCTCGAGGCTATGGTCGAGACTCACCCCTGAGGGGCTACCGACGCCCGACCTCAGGGCAGTATAGATCAGCGGTTGTGGTGAAGAAGTGGGAAGCTTCCAAGGCGCGTAGCTAGAGCCGACAAAGTCTGTCAGGCTAGCCTAAGCCCGTATCATGGCATTGACTGGCGGTACCAGCTCCATATCTTTGTAATAAATATATTTGTACTATGTTGGGATTCCCCCTCATATATAAAGGGGATCCTTGTCATTTTGTAGATATCTGATGCTCAATATTGAATACACAAGAACATTCTCTCTACTCTCTAACATATTCTCTTGCTCTCATTACTTTCATTTATTGCTTATATTTATTGTGTTCTATTTATTGTTCTTCATTTATTGCTTATCATAGATCATAAAGTGCCACCATCGCAACTCTTATAACTGTTAGTCTTCCCTCGGTCGCTCTAAGCCGGCCACCCAACTCGACCTCGAGGCCTTATATACTCCAGCCCGAGGCCCAGACCTCCAGTCGTTTGGTTCGATTATTACATTGTCTCTCAGCTTTAATCTTGCTTTCTAATCTTTTACTTAGCACCCATTGCCTAACAACTAGCATAAAAATAGATCACGTATTTTTAGAACCACAAAATCAAATTTAATTGTTATTACCATTTTCACGATAAACACTAATGCATAAGAAACCATGGTATTAACAATGCAATGAAATTTAATACATGCATTAGCTTAGTTAAATACAAAATTATCCTTCAAAATTTATGCTTGATCAAAATATACTATTATATTATTGCAAGTTTGAAATAATTTAAGAAAGTGGGAAATAAATTTATATCCCTAGTATATAAATAAATACTTATCTTATTTTTTTTTATAAATAAATATTCAGTTCTATACTTACAATATAGGTATACAAATCAAATAATTTTTTTAAAACCCTTTTTCATATAAACATATTCCTCTATATATGTTTCTTTTAAAAAAGATAAAGTGATGGACTGATTATGAGGGTATTTTTGTAAATAAATAGTTCTTTTAGAAATTGTGTAATATTTTAATACATCAAATCAAATAATGGATAAGAAATATGTCAGCATAACTAATACCAGTATTACTAATACACCCTATTCAATATTATTCTTATACAATCTATCAGTAGTGAAAGGGCACATCTTCAATAGTTTGTTAGTCTAAAGAGTGGTAGGAAATTCTGTATAATACTAGGTTTACAATTCCTTGCTTACGTAAGAGCCCGGTTTACCAAGATAAGGAATTGATTCTGGTGGATTTTGCATTACAGCTGATTGAGTCCGGAAATGTTACCGATAATAAGATTATTAACCATGTTCCTGTGACAGTTCTTAAACATTAGTCAAATTCATAAATCACATGACAAAGTGATAATTTTAAGTTTCTGAAGAAGCAAAAGATGCTAAATAATGAATCCTTTGTTCTCTCACTAGGTTTTAGACAACTCTTTATCTCATGGAATTGCCTCCATCAAAATTAATATTAGCTCTGATACCAAAGAGGAATTGTAGGAAGAAAGAGCAACCTCAAAAATACTGAAGAAGATAATACAAATAGAGTTTTATATCAGGGTCGACTCTAACATAGTATGGGGTGAGGCAAGTATCTTAGGCCTCCAATTTTGGGGGGCCCCATTTTTTAGGAATAAGGAATATATTTTATAGGTTTATAAGTTTTTCATATATATATATATATATATATATGTATATATGTATATATATATATATAGTACTTTTGTACTTTTCATATAAAAAGAAAGAAAAACTTTAGATATATTACTAAATTAAAGTTTAAAATAGTAGAAAAATAGTTGTCACTTTGTTTTGATTTGACAACTCTATTTTTTATTCCTCCAAGTAATCCCTAGCCAACGTTTCAATTCTAGTGCTAGTATTCATTCATTTTTCATATTCTAGAAGACATATCTTCTTCCTTCCTCTTTACTCATGATTCATGCTTATTTTCTTAATTCTTTCTATTGGATCTCTTTCTTCTCCAAGACTCCAACAAGCCAACAACTAGATATTTTGGAATCAAAGTCTTCAAACTTCTTGAATCAGTCAGTCAATGGGTAATATTATTCTAACTTTCTTGTATTATTTTTATTTGTTATTTATTATTTTATTAATTTTACTCTGTACATATTGTTTAATTTTTTTTAGAATATAAATATTTCAACAAGAAAATATGCATCTGGTTATTCAAAAATACAAAAAAAAAAGAAAAGTCGAAAATTTAATAAAATCTCAAAAATTAGCTCTTGACAAATTTTTGACAAACAATGAAAAATAAGGCCCCATATTAAACTTTCGCCTTAGGCCCCATGTACGCTTGAGCCGCCCCTGTTTTACATATGAGTTATCATGAAAAACTCGGTGGCTTGCATAACTTGGACACGTGAAAAAAGAATAAAGGAACATAAACATAAGAATAATAAAGAAGATAAGACATAAAACTAAAAGAAAGAATTGTCAAACGACAAGGTAAAGATGAATAATCCAAATAATGGACAAAATAATAAAAAGAATCTTCATGAAAGCCATGTGACGATGTGGCTCAATGAAGTACCCACCAAGCTGGAAAAAAAGATTCTTTTAAGTGATTCAAATCCATGTATGAAGTCCGGAGACTTCCATAAATAACAGACCAATTTGTGAGATGGACACACGACAAAATCTACAAGTCACTTTCTAGAAAATCCTCTCCTTATCAGTCTCATATTTTCTCTCTCTCACCGTAATCCTAGTTCTTTGTTTATAAATTGATTGTAAAATAATCATGTATCTTTATCCGTGAAAAAGCTTTGTAAAGAATTTCCTGGTTTTCCGAAAGAGAAAATTCTCTTTGTTGTTTACTATGTAAGTTTAAAATTCCAGTAAATTTAGAAGTCTATTTTTGTTTAAAGATTTCAAAATTTCTCAAAGTTATGCTTCATTATGTATATATATAGTTCTATCCTTGTAAAATCTGGACATAACCACTCTAAGTATACAGTTAGATTTTCAATCATAGTTTAACCAATTAAATCGATGGGTACTTTAATTTCGGATGTGGTCAGGGTGGAGGTTATAGAAGCAAGTGCTAAGCGATAGGTTGAAAAGAGAGGAATGAAATGAGTGAATAATATCCAATTATTTCGACTATTTTAAAAAAAGATTGAGAAAAATATTGAATCTTAGTACAAGACATAGTTTAAAATGGCATGCTATAAAACTGAAAAGGTTGAAAACAGAACATACAGGAGAGAGGAAATACCGAGGGGTGCCCTACGATATATATATAAGAAGCTCACTTAAAAATGTTCCAGCTTTATGCCAATACATCTTTCTTATAGTTAAAGTAGAAATATTTGGTAAAACCCGAAGTGTAAGCCTAGAAGAATTTAAATTAAACATAGATACTAAATTATTCTATACACTAGATCTAGCAGAACATTATATATACCTAAGCCAAAATCAAGACAGCTTTTTCGATTTTCATTAGAAAACAACTTTAATCACTTCACCAATCAATGTCATATAAATAGCTACTTATCTCCTTTTATTATACTTATCCCTATATTTTTGGTATACACACATTCGAAAATGTTGTACTTGGCTTTTAGGACCCTAATGGAGAGATTAGTTCTTGGCACCGCCTTTCACTAGCACATGTATCAAGTAACTCTGGCTACCAAGACTTATGTAAATAGGAAGAAATTATTTAGCTTTTTTTTCAATCGCTAACTAGGATTTGAACTCCAAAATTTTGACCTCTTTATTAACTAACTAGTCAAGTTATTCGTGCTTTGTGCGGTCAAAAAATAATGAATTAGCACTATGATTCTTGAATACACTTAATCGAGATAAAAGAGATACAATTTTCACACATAAAAGACAAATATAAATATTGTAAAAATAGTACGGTCTAGCCAGTTTTCGGACTGGTCAATCAAAAATAGCCAGCGTTTACCAAGTCAATGAAAAATAACCACTATTTTGCTGCAACAGAGACCGGTCCAGCATAATATACTGGAGTTTGGTGCACCTGTGTTTGAACTTTCAGCATGTTATGCTGGACCAATATACTTTGCTGGCTCCAGTATAATATACTGGAGACTGGAGCACCGGTGCTTCAAACTTCAGTATATTATGCTGGACCGGTATATTAGGCCGGAACTCCAATATATTAGATTGGAGTTCCAGTATATATTGGAACTCCAGCATATTATGTTGGAGTATTTTTCGCATTTTGAACAGTGTTTTCGTTCAGATTTATCTTTACATAAAAAGTGACAAAATTTCGATTCCTTTTGAAACTGGACTATTTTTTAACGACCATTGTAAATCTGGCTATTTTTTAATTTCTCCCATAAATATTCTCTTATGGATAGCTCCGAAATTAGCAATATCATCAATACAAATTTAATTTATTCACACACTTCACTGTTTCCTAAATAGAATATTATATGTAAAATTGAAAACCATTTAACAAAATAGGATTTAGAAAAGCGCCAAAACTAATTATTCTTCATCGAGCAAAGAATTTGTGTGGATTCTTGTGAAGTATTTGATTTCCAAGAAGCACCCGACTGCACTCTGAGTTGATCTTGTAAAAGTACGATCAGACTTGAGAAAGACATAATTTGATGTCTTGATCTCTTTGTGAATCTCCCAAGAGTTTATGGGATTTTCAAGATTATAGTGAATAGTACTAAATTCAATAGAGGTTTAAAACTCAAAAAAAAAAAAGGAAGAAGATAAAGGAGAAAGAAAAGGAAACGTAAATTTGAATCAGTCGATACCAATTTTATGTTAAAAATAACAATCTTACCGATGACATCCCAACTCACTATCAGAATTTTTATCTCAATAGCCAAAATAACTGAATTTGTTAATTCTTCTCCCGGCACAAGTTCACTCGGTAACAAAGCTTGGGGAGGATCCATACCTTGAAATGCTTCTGAAAATCGAAACTTCTGAAATTATGGTGGGTAATGTCTATGATATGATTGGCTTTATGGACTGTTTCTTTTCTGGTTTGCTTATGTACATATTTAAAATTCATCAAAAGTCATTAGAGAGTCACCTTTCAATTTTCGTTGGCTGCGGCTTTACAGCTTCATAACGGAACGGTTGTGTGTTTAAACTTTAAACATTGGAACGGTTGGACCTTTTAAAATTGACCCTTGGAACGTTTTAAACATTAATTAAGTTAAGTAAATAGTAGCAAGAAAAAGAAAGAACGAAGAAAAATAGCAAAAAAAGAAGGAAAAAGATAAATGCCAATGCTTGTTAAAGAGATGTGCCACCTCAGTTCTCTATTGCCCACAATTATATTATATATAGATATAGATAGATAGTTCACACGCTTGGCACTATGGACGGAGTAATTGTTTATCAACTTTGTAACGCCCAATCCGGTCCAGTTCAAGGAGGTATACCTCTTTTTCAGTCATCCCATCCCTCTAAATCCAATTTCAGATTACTCAGATTGTTGCAAAACTAAATCCAGAGTTGGCTAGCAAATTGACTTCTCACAAACCCCAAGTGTGTAGAAAAGGAAAGTATTTCTTCAACAATACAGAACCCATGGCATACAAAACCAAATACACACAAAAAAGAACTTTCAGCGTGCAGTGTCTTAATATACATCAATGTCAACAAGAACAGTTGATCAATTAAGATCTCTATCAACTTAGTCATGGTAGAACATAGCGCCCTCCAATAAATTCTGATGAACTCAAACAGCCCATCTGAATTTTAGGAACTAAAACACTTGACCAAATAAGGTGCTCCACTAGCTTGCCGCAACATGCAGCTGCAGGGCTTTCGTTTTCAATTATTGTTCTTTCGGCAATCCAAGAGCAAAAATTCAACCACTGATGCCTCTGATTTCTGGTACTGCAGTGTCACTCTCAACCAGCTGCTGTTTCTGCTTCAAACCTCAAACTAAGAATACCAAGTGGTCAATGTTCCCAACTTCCCATGTCTTCAAAACACCATCACATTATGGATCGCTGTCATTATTTACATAAGAAACAACTACGGTTATGTCATCAAGTTTTCCCCCGTGGTACTCAAATCCGGCCTCTTTGGCTGCATCAGAGAAAGGGGACGGCTTAGTTGGGTCCATTGCTCTTTGTTGTGCCAATGCTGCTATCTTTTGAGCTGTCGTCTCTGGCTCTAAGCCAGATTCCACAGCATGAACCACAACGCCAGTGATATCTGTGTCATATAAATTGTCAAAAAGCCCGTCCGTACCAGCAATTACGACATCTCCTGGAGCAACTGCAATTTTAAACACCTCAGCCAAGCTAGGCAAATCACCAGCACTACTGCCCTCCAGTTGATATGGAAAATTAAAACTGTGCAGTTGTGCAGGGGATTTAAATATAGCAGATCCATCTCTAACCAACATAAATCCGCTGTCTCCTAAATTAACAGCAATAAGACCTTCATCAGCGAGCGCAATAATACAAGCAGTCGAAGAACCTCTTGCATTTGTTCTCATGTGAGCTTTCTCAAGGACCTTGATTAGGTCAATAGAATCCTTAGGTTCCTCTTGTATCGCAGATATAGAGTTAGACATTAGTTCACGGGCATATTCCCCCGCATCAATACCAAGATCAGCCCATCCACCGACCCCATCAGCTACACCTATAGCTTGTGCAGGGCCATAAATAAAATGAGCATCCTCTCCACCAGTTTTTACTTTAGCAGGATGAGGCAGGTAAAATGATCCCGAATTCAGCTTCAGGTGTATCTTTCCTTCAGAAGAATCAGCAGTAGTTGCAGCACGTTCCTTTCCCTGAGAATTAATAGAAGACATGCCAGGAGGAGAAGTAGTTCCACAAGAGAAATGCGCAGGTGATAAAATGCGAAAACCTTCTAAACCAAATCCTTCGTATGGATTCAAATTGCCCCTCCTCTTTGCAACACTAGTTCTGAAATATTGAGATAACATGAAATTGTGGGGCTGGCCTTCATTTCTCAAACTAATACTGGCTTTTCTAACATTCTCAATGCTTCTATTGCTGTAAGAGACGGTGCTGCTATTTACCGACAAACCATATTGCAGGCGCCTAGCAGTCATATTGCCAACAAAATGACCAATATGAGAAGTTCTTGAACCACAAACAGCCATTTTGCTTTGTGATTATCAATGCCGGGGAGAAGCTCCGCTTGCAGTTCAGGATGTAAAGTTCTGCAAAAATAATCACTGCTTAAAAACCTAATATGGTCTCATCAATCGATTATAGTTTTCCCCTTTTTAATACCTTTTCTAGACACACTAGATAAAGCATGAATATGTGAAGTCCAGTAAACAACAAGACTCAAACTCGTAGCTCCCTCTAAGTTAACCCCAAAATCTCCCATTCCCCCAGCGGAGCTAGTCAACTTTATGGGTTCTCAATTTTAGAATAACGACTTCAAGTACTAATGACTGGGTTCTAAATTTAATATTTATACATATTTAATGAATTTCTTAATACAATACATTGTTCGAACAAAAGCTCTAGACTTCTAGCTTCGCCCCTGCTCCCCCAGGGCCAGAGCTAGCCCATCAATTACGGGTTCAGCCGAACCAAGTCGCTTTGGTCCAACCCATGTATTTGTCCTGAAGTACAAATTATTAATTTAGAACCCAGTAACTTAAAAGGACGAGAACCCCGAACCCATAAGCTTCAAATCCTGGCTCCGCCTCTGGCTTCCCCACCTCCCCCCCAACCCCCCAACAAACAACCCCCTAACAGAGGTAAACAACATAGAAAATACGGTTCCGGAAGAGCTAAGAAAAAGGGAACGCCTTGTCTTTTTTAATGATGGAGAAATCTGTCCAGGGCCAACCCTTAGGACCAGCCGTTACCATCAGGCTCGAACCTGTGACTTAAGTCACAAGTCCCTCAATGTTTTCCACTTGAATGCCTTGTTAATATGAGCAGAAAAAGTGTTTATATACAAAATTCTTACAAGCAAGAAGTTCCTAGTACAAAGACCATATGTTTGTTGCACAGTGAAACGTAATTGATAAGGAAACAAAGAATCTACAGGAAAGACTAATTCCAAACTTCAATCCATCAAATTTAGAATGTAAATTCTAACCTGACAACAAAAAAATCAAATCCAATGCAAGGCTATGTGACCCAACAAGCAGATACGTATGTATTAGGATTAAATACGTCATCTTTATCCTGATCAAGCTAGCAAGCAATTAGCAGATTAAAGGAAACACAATTACAAAATGGATAAAACAAAATAATAGTAGTAAGTAACAACTTACAAAAAACAAAAGCTATGAGCTTTCCCCCTTGTTTTATTCACAATGCTTAAATGAGTAAGAAATGAAGTAAGAAAGAGAGAGGGTATCAGACATTAACAGAAAAACGTTTTCCTTATTTGGCGGCGGCAGCTTTGTTACAAAGATTGAGGTTTGGAGCCTGGACGGGGTTTGTTGTGATCTGTGTGGGGCGCGGGGGGTGGGGGGTGGTAGGCTAATGCAAAGCTGCAGCTGCTCCTATTTTGGTCGCGGGTGGCAAGAAATAGGTGCAACTAGAACTGTTGAAGTTTACCCAGTTGTTGTTCGTTTTTTCTTTTTCTTTTCTTTTTTTTTATTTTTTTCCGTGTCAAATGGAAGAGTTGAAAGGGAGTCAAATGACTTAGTAGGCGTTTGGACATAAAGAATTGTAAAATTCGAAAAGGTGGTGAATTTTTTTTTCAAGAAAATGGTATTTGAAATTTAAAATTGTGTTTGGACATAAATTTTAGTTTGGATTGTTTTTGAAGTTTTGTGAGTGATTTGAGTGAAAATTTTGAAAAACAGTTTTTTGCAGTTTTTCAAATTTTCGAAAATTTCCAAAATGCATTTTAAGTGAAAATTGGAAATTTTATGAACAAACATTAATTTCGAAAAAAATAATTTTTTTTTGGAAAAATCTTCCATCAAATTTTATGTCCAAACGGGCACTGAAATCGGTGTCCGATATCAATATTGAAGTTCGTTCTAACCAGGGGCGTACGCAGGAAATTTTGTAAGCGGTGTCGAAATTTATAGAAGAATTGGAATATAACTTTATGTATCATATTTTTAAACAAGAAATAGTCATAGTCTATTGGTTTTGTTGAGTCTTAAATTGGAAAAGATCCCGAGTTCAATTCTACTTCAACACAATTTTTAACCACGAAGGCTCTGTCAAATATTTGCAAAAGAAAAATGTTCTAATTGAGGTTTGAACCCTTGACCTCTTAGAGGAAAATCAAGCACCTAACCAACACACCAAAATACAATTTATATCAAGTGGCGTCATTTTTTCCTACTTATCCATTTCCGTATAGTATTAATACATATATTGAGTAAAATTTTCCGACGAAGCGGTGTCGCGTGACACCGCTTCGACAAGCGTGAATCCGCCCCTGGTTCTAACAAGGAGAGGGCAAACCGAGGCTCAAAATCATTATCTTTTGTTGGGAGCGTGAAATTTTTTCATCCCATCATAATCCTTGTAGTATCAATGAGTTGGGTTATTAAATGAGTTGTAACTCATATAGTCCAAAATTTAAGAAGATCAAAATTTATTGCATCGATATCAAACTAAACAACGTATCATAATTCAAATTGTTAATTCAGAATCAAATTTCATTTATATTGTGTATTATTACCAAATTTAAAAAGGTTTTTATCTTTTCTTACAAAAGAAAGTTGTAAGGAGAAAACTACATAACAAATCAAACAATAATTTTGTTTGACAAAATTGTTTTTATGAATCAATTTAGGTACTCCAAGTTTGAACTTAGGCATCACCAATGAGTATATTTCTAAGATCAATTTTTACCTGACGAGTTGAACATGTTACAAGTTTTAGGCTAAAATTGACACCAAATCGCATTAAATTTTACTCCAATAATTTCTGAGATTTCGTTTAACATAAGTATTTAATATATATTCTTATTATTACTAAAAATCACATGATTATTATTATTATTATTATTATTATTATTATTATTATTATTATTATTATTATTATTATTATTATTATTATTATTATAAAATTGGGCGCAGGGACAGCCCGGGCTACCTCCAACTAGTTCTTCTTATTAATAAGGGATAGTCTGAGGAACTTGGGATCGTCAGGGCATTTCGGGAAAACTGCAAATGTTTGGCTAAGCCACGTGCTAACCCTTCTTTAGTTCCTTACTGATAGGGGTGGCAAATGGGCGGATTTGACTGAATTTGGGCGAGTCAAGATGAGTTGAGTCATTAAATGGGTCATTGCCCAACCCAGCCCAAGTTAGGAGTGTTAAACGGGCCGGGTCAACCCGGTTCCGGACCGGCCCAACCCGGTTAAAACCGGAACCGGCCCGGACCGGTTAAAGAGGGCTGGGTTGGGGGGGACAGACGGGTTGGTCCGTTTACCATTAAAATACCGGTTACCCGGATCGGTCCAACGCGTTAGGTGAACAGTACCCGTAAACCGGTTAACCGGGTCGGCCCAGCCCGACCCGGTTTAATGGTAAAAAAAATATTTTTTTTTTAATTTGGGCCAGATCTGACCGTTGGCAACGGTCCATTTCAGAAAATGGCCGTTGCCCAACGGGTGAATTGCACAAATAGCCCAATTTTGGGTTTTTTTTTTAAATTAACCCCCCTTTCAAAATCTATAAATAACCCCCCCCCCCTCTTCTTCATTTTTTCACTCATCTCTCAATTCTCAATCTCAATTCTCATATTCTCTCATTCTTCAATCTTCATTCTTCACCTATTAAAGTGCAATCAACTATTTGGCTATTTTTTTTGGAATTTAATTTATCGTAGTACTTATTTTTTGAAGTTTGAACAATTGAACTTCAAAATTGGAAGAATTGACGTTTCTTCGTGGTAACATTTGAGTTGCGGAATCATCAAGTGCTCAATTTATTGCCGAATTCGGTGCACTCCCTCCAACTCTTTCTCTTATTTACTATTTTACTTGCATATTTATTTGTTTTGTTGCTAGTAGTTAATTTTTACAATATGTTTAATGTTGCAAAAAGAGTTTGTAACAAGGTTACTAATCGGGGAAATAAAAAAAGAGGTAGTACTTCAGGTTCAGCATCTGGTAGTAATTTAAATACCTCTCCAAATATTCCTGAAACATTAACTGATAATAATATAGACTATGAACAATTGCAGGAAGATTTTGGTATAAATGATAATGAATTAGAAATGGAAGATGAGATACCACTTACACCTAGTAGTGTTGGAGCTGCTAGCAGGGGTGGTGGTCGTGTTGCTAGTAGTAGACCACCTGTGGCCCCGACTAGTAATCGTAGAAAAAGAAGTAAGGTTTGGAAATTCTTTGAGGAAATAGAAGGTACTGATAGAGTTAAATGTAAACTTTGTAATGATACTTTTAAACATAAGACTGGGGGTCAATTAGGGGGGACTGGGACACTTAGTAGGCATATGAGAATTGAGTATCCTATAAAATGGGGATCTGATGGAGATGGAAATCAATCAACTCTAAACCCTACTACTGGTGGTCTTGTGAAATATGATAAAATAAAGGATCGTGAGGAGTTAGCAAAAATGATTGATTTGGGTTGTCTACCTTTTCCTTTTGCTTCTTCATCATATCTTATTATGTATATTCAAAGGATTTACAATCCTTTATTTAAAGGTATCCCTAGAAGTACTTGTAGAGCTGGTATCTTTAGACTTCATGGACAGTATCAAACATACATACGTTATTTGTTTAGCCACCTTCCTTGTAGAGTTTCTCTAACTTCTGATATTGGCCATGCTGTTAATGAAAATGATTATTTGACAATTACATGTCATTGGATAGATGATAATACTTGTATGCAAAAACGTATTATCGCTTTTAGATATGATGAAGATCAGAGTCATACTGCTACGTTTATAAGTAGTACTATTTGTGAAGTTGTTGAATTTTATAATCTCAAGCAAAAAGTATTGTGTATGTCTTTTGATAATGCTTCTAACAATAATGCCGCAATTTCAATATTAAAACTGCATTTGCAACCACCTCTTGATGAAATTTTTCATGTTAGGTGTGCATGTCATGTTTATAATTTAATTGTTAAAAGTGGCCTTGATTTATTTTCAACTGAGATTACTCATGTTAGAAGAGCAGTTGGTGTTATTCAAGGAAATAATAGACAATCTAGAATAAAGGAATTTAAGAATAAGTGTGTCCAGTATAACCTTAAACCCAGATTCATGCCAGACGAAATTGTTACTAGATGGAATTATACATATATATTTTTAAAATATTGCTACAAATATAGATTCCCAATAACTGAAGTTGCTAATGCGCATTGTACTGATCCAAACTGTATGTTAACAACTACTACTTGGGAGGTCATTAATGATGTTGTTAACTTTTTACATAAATTTTATACAGTTACTGTTGAGTTTTCTGGAGCATATTACCCTACTGTTACTATGGCTTTAGTACATATAGCTGAAATTTCTTTTCTACTCTTTGAATTTAAGAAGAAAGAAAAATATAGGGATGTTGTTGAAAAAATGCAAGCAAAATTCAAAAAGTATTTCTTTCGAATTCCTCCGATTTACTTAATTGGTGCCGTTTTAAATCCTTCTATTAAGATGTCTAATTGTCACCAATTAATGCATGCTTTATATACTTATATGGAGATTGGACCAACTGAAACCCCAGATTTATATACTTGTATGAACAAGCTAAATGAATATTTACAACAATTATACAATTATTATGCAAATGTAATTGATGATGCTGCTCTTAATATAGGCAATGTTAATCCCACTATGCATTGTACCACTTCTGCTACTGTGGATGATGAAGAAGGCCTTGATAGTTTTAATATTTTTTCTACATTTTCTAACACTCAAACCAGTAGCAGGAACATTGATGAACTTCAATTCTACTTGCAGAAGCAAAAAGAGCCTCGCACAAAGGAATTTTCACCGTTGGGATGGTGGCATGATAATGGAAAGCAATTTCCTGTTCTTTTTGCTATGGCTCGGGATGTGCTGAATGTGCCAATTTCAACTGTTGCATCAGAGAGTGCATTTAGCCAAGCAAGACAACAACTTGGAGACACCCGTCACTCATTGGGAAGCAATGCTTTGGAAGTTTTAGTATGTTTCAGAGATTTGATTAGATCGGAACGAAGAAATCAAGGACGTGAAGATGTTGATAGCCCAGAAGACGAGGAACTTGGAGATATATTAACACATGGTAACCCATCCAAATTTAAGTCTACCACATTAAGGGAAGAAAATTTATTTCAAATGAATCAGAACATTCCTATAATTAGTAATAAGTTGGAAAAGATTTTTTCATGTATTTTTTTATGTGATGGAACACCTTCCAATTCACCTTGTACACGAGACGCGACTTGGAGGGCCGATTCAATGCAGGTGAATGTATCTATTCAAGAGGTAATGATCAAACCTTGATTCATTCTTGTAAATTTTTTTAATGTTATTGTCTAAAATGACATTGTGCAGGACTATCAGCAAGTGTAAACTATTAATTTACATAGACTATTATTTAATAAGGTTGATGCAACTAACAAAATTTTCAATGTGTCGCACAGTGACTTCGTGAGTCAATTTGGCCATGATATTGTATATTCTACATTTGAGGCGTGGTTTAAAGAGTGTGTAAGTACATCTTACATATTTGCTCACATGTGAGTACATATACTTGGTCACTTGTGAATATACATTTGCTCACTTATGATCTTTTTAACACTATATATAGGTCAATAATCCAAACAACGATATTAATCAATTTTTGAAAGATATATCTTAGGGACCTGCACCTACGATTAAAATTATGTCTAAGTATTTTGTGAATGGTTACAAATTTCATACCGAGGTACGCAGACCTTACCTCCTATTGCTTTTTTGAGCCGAGGGTCTCCTGGAAACAGCCTCTCTACCCTTCGGGGTAGGGGTAAGGTCTGCGTACATATTACCCTCCCCAGACCCCACTTGTGGGATTATACTGGGTCGTTGTTGTTGTTGTTGTTGTTACAAATTTCATACCGAGGAATGCTCCAAGTATAAAAAAAAGCAATAACAGTGGAGTGTGGGTTAAAGGTGGTGAAGGCAACCAGGAATGGGGATAATGATTATAATAGTGTGATCAAAGAGATTCTAGAATTATCATATTTAGGTTGCCAAAATAAGAAGATCAAACTTTTCCGATACAAGTGGTTTAAAGATGTACAAATGTACACTCGCAGTACAACATAATTGAGGTCAATAAAATAGGGAGTATGATCCTTTTATAATTGTAAAAAAATATTAGGCAAGTGTATTATGCTCCATATTCATTGCGGAGGGATAAGTTTGATTGGTTGGTTGTAATCGAAACTAAGCATATTGGTAGGGTGAAAGTTGAGAATGTGCTAGATGTTGCTTACCAAAACGATACCTCAAGTGTTAACCAAATGGTGGACGATCAGTTAGAAAATGACTTGGAGCATCCTCAATGCATATTAGAAGAAGTTGATAATAGAGAAAATAACAACTATAGAAAATGAGGACGAAGAATCAGCTGATGACAATGAAATAAGCGAAGAGGAAGAATTTTTTAACGGGGAAGGATATTTCAAAGAAGACTAGAATGTTAGTCTTTTCAAGTGATCTTGACTTATTTCAATTTATATTCTCAATTCTAACATTTTTTTTAATTTATTGTCATGACCCAAAATTCCAACATGTCATGCTGACATCTAGCACACTTGCTAGGCAAGCCGGCAATCACATAAAACTAAACATTTGAATAAAACATGCTCTAATAAACTCAACTGCGGAAATCTCATGAATATCTGATACAAATAACTGAAATACTACTACAACCACCCGAAAATATGGTGTCAACAACTACATGAGCACTACTAAGTATCAACATAACCAAAACTCTAGTACAACTGTTTGAGTAGTAGAACAGTACTAACGTAAATAAAATAAAGGAGAGTCAAGGTTTGCGGGCGTCATAGAAGATACCTCAAAGTCTACCGAGCAGGTACTAGCACGGATCTAGCAATCACCTCATCCAGATGTACATAGATCTGCACAAATGCAGAGTGCAGTATGAGTATAACCTACCCTATGTACTCAATAAGTAACAAAATTAACCGTGGGCAGAAAGCAGTAACGAGCTTAGAAGGTTACAGTCAAAACCAAATATAATGACAACACATATATGATAATGACAATGACAATAAATAACTCATAGAAATTCCATAATCAGCTCGTTCAGGGTGCAACAATTTAGACATGCTTTCAAGTTCAATATGTCAAGTACAGCTAGCATGATGAATGATATATCTCTATGCCTACATGTCATTATGCAAAAATGTATGATTTCACAGTGATATTTCCAGGTACTCACACTCTCAGAGTACACAATATGTCTATCTCAAATGCCCACTCGTCACACACACAATCACTCTATACTGTACGGGTGCCTGACATCAATTCCCTTCACCAAAGCACATGTATAAATCATTATGTCTGCACTCACTGCTGGTGTGTCAAACTCCGGTAGGGCGGATCCTGCCCAAGTGCTAATATAAAGACTATAAGGCCTGCTTTGACGTGCAACCTGTTGATACCCAATTTTGCCGTCATATTTTTTCAAATAGTATATATACTTTCAAAATATCATTTTGCATCATTATTTAGTTAACAAAATCTATAAAAGCATTTTTTATAATTGTTAGCAATTTTTAGAGCTTTAAAGCTAGTTTTCTTGCATTTTAATTACTTGAATATTTATAATTATTCCTTTAAATTATTCTATGATGACCTAATCATATAAAATTATTATTTTTATCCATATACATATTTCAAATATTCTTACTTCATTTCATATGATTATATTAGTATTTTAGGATATTTGCACAATCTTGCCATAATGGCCTATATTTTGCAATTTACTGCATTTGTCATTTTTATTCAAGGTCAAATAACATTTTACATTTTTATAATCTTCTAATATTTTTTTTAAAGTATTAATTTACATAAATAGTATTTTTATATTTTATTTAACTATTTTTAATAAATTATTTTCCCCTTAATCTCTCATTCTAAAATCTGGCCCAAATTAGGACCAATTAAGGTTCAAATGAACCAGCTCACTTTGAGTAACCCCCAGAAGCCCAACCCCAAGCGACCCAATAGGTCTGCCCAGTCAAAAACCCAACCCAGTTCCCTTTAAATCTCAGTCGTTGATCAAAAGCGATCAACGACTCACAACACCCCCACTCCATTTCCTTATATCCCCCATAACCTAACCCTAATCTCCATTTTCTAAAGACAACCGCCTCTATTCTCTCTTTTGCTCTCTTCTCCTTCGCAAACCCTAGCGGTCACACCCTCTAATTCTCTCCGATTCCGACCTTGATATGGAATCCTCTTACGATTCGCCTTCCATATATGCTCCATCTCCGTATTACTTATACGATTTTGGTATTACTTAGTACTTGCCTATTTTTGGCAAGTACCAGACCTGGAATCATGTGGAAATCGTCTTCAATCTTCAAGATCTAGACGGTATTCCATCTATATACGTTTATGGCAAGGCGATATGAAGCCGATTCACCAAAATCTTTGGTCGAATCTTTGATTTCTGTCAATTAGGGTTTACCTAATTTTTTCCCTAATCCGATTTTTAATTGATTCTTCATGCTATTATTTCCTTATTTATGTTTGATTTCATAGTGTTTCCTTGTTTGTTTGCTTGATTTCTACTACTATATAAATCCCTCCCTATTTTCCTTTGAGAAAGACTCTAATCACCGGATTCACTAAAATCTCAAAGCTATCACTCTATTATTCGCTCATTCTCTTGTTCTATATTTTGGCTCTTGGCCGGCTAAAGGCCAAGGCCACCAGAATACGATTATTCAACTTTTTTTAGTGTGAGAACTGCCCAGGGTTCATTTGAGACCCTTGAAAACTCTGACGCACTAAGACTCTGGGTTCTACTACTCTTTGTTGACGTTTAGAGTACCGTGGAGTTTGTTTTTTCTTGCTTGTATGTTTATCAATTGATAAATGGTAAGTTCCTTGACTTTTTGCAATTTCATTCTCTCGTGTTCATGTCTTGCACGTTCATACCTCTGAAATTTCGTGACTCAATGTGTTTCTAAGCTATCTCTGCGTGCAACCTTATTGGCACTGAATTTGTTTTAGGATTTGAACTTCTTTACTATTTGAATTTTCCTAAAATTTCCAGTTCTGAGATATGTTTATTGTACCTTCTTAATGATGACGTCCAAATCCACTACTAAAAAGTAAATAGAAACGGTCGCATGCAATATAATTTATCCAACTATGAGTCGAGGTCGAATCCCACAGAGAATAATATGTAGGCGATTAGGAATGTAAGAGAATTATCACTTGTTATGCAATGCCAAACACTTAGAATTGTTTTTAGAAAATGTTTATACCTAAATGAAAAAATGTAAACTAATCTAGAAAGCAAGTAAAATGATCAATGGCCACAAGTATGGATACACGGGGAATTACACTCAAGTAACGATCCAATGTATTTTTACGATTTTACAAATATGAGCGAGTTTATGTTAATTAGCCTCAGGTAATAATTCTATATTAGCTTCTTCCGAAGACCAACAAGACTTCCTAATTAAATTATCCCTATCACAATTAAGAGATTAAGCACACCCGGATATGGCTACAAGTAGTTCAATCCTATCCCTAGGTAGAATCTATAAAATGAGGGTTAAAGCCTCAAGTTCTTGTTAATTAATCTTTCCCAACCCCAAATAATTTTTCCTAAAATTAATTCGAAGTTAATGAGCGATTCCTAGGGTTAGCTAATCCATTTGGAAACATTAAAGAACAAGAATGATTAAAGAAAAAATAACTCACTTCATAAAAGATTAAAAAAATCATTCAATACATAAGCACAACAAGATATTTAATTCACACTTTAATTATGAATATTACCATAAACAAGATTCAAGTGTTGAAATAAATACTACACACTTAGATATTCAATAAAAAACAAGAAAATAAAGAAATAAGCACAAATGAGTAAGAAATTCTCAACCAAAAGCTTCAATCTTCAAGACCCAAGTGTGTGTGCAAATCCTATCTTCCAAAACGTGTTCTTCTCTAGTCTTAGAGACTGAAAATAAGCCAAAAAGATCTGTTCCCAATAGGCTTGGTCGTGTATTTGTGAGTTTAGAATTGAGAAAATATGAAATGTCATTATAGTCCAGGTCTGATGCCCGTTGACCGCACCCGCGGAAGAATCCTCGCAGGTGCGACTCCGCAGATGCGAATCTCTTATAGCAGAAGCGGAAACTTGAAGGGACTTCTGGCTCTGCAGATGCGGGCTACCAAGCACAGATGCACAACCGCAAAAGTGGTTCTTGACATGCAGATGCGCTTCCAGGCAGAGTGGCTCAGTTCTGCAGTTGCGATCCGTTTCCTCGCAGATGCGATGACGCTTCTAGGACCAATCTTCCACAGATGCGGAATCCCTGAAGAGTTTTGCATTGTTTCAACCTTTTTTTTGCCCAATTCCACTTCAATTGAATTCAAATCACTTCATGGTATCATTTACCTAAAAATCTAACAATGCACACCATAAATCACCTCATTTTATAATTAAAGGACACAAAATCTAAAGAAAAAAGACTAGAATGAGTGGTAAAATCACTACTCATCAACACCCCCAACTTAAAGCTTTTGCTTGTCCTCAAGCAAATCAAAACCAACAATTCAATGAGGTTCTACCATTTAACTCCCAAATAGTATTGCTATCATTTACAAATCACATTGTCCAATTAAACACAATACTTATGGATTTGGTTGGTACTAATAGTTAGGCTCAAGCATGCAAGTCTTAACCAAATAACCCCCTCTTTTAAAAACAACTTCAAGAAATGCAAAGAAGTTTCAAATTAATCAAGTGATAACAATAAGCCTCATGAAATGACTTAAAAGTACTAGTCTATTACATATGCTCAATTTACTCATTTCCGGATACATCAATGTCACCAATCCATCCTAATTCATGCGCCCTCACAAGAAAGAAAGTCCCAAAATTACCATATTTACAATAGCACACAAGGGACAATTGCAAAAAGACACTCACTCTCAACAAAGAATTTCAAGTGTTACAAAATATCATGCCATAAGATTGCCCTTATTTTAATTCGTCGCTTATTCAAGAACATTCGGTTGGAGATCCCATAAGGACTTTTTAAGCTTGTAATATAGGTTACAAAATATCATGCCATAAGCTTGACCTAACTCTCTCAATATGTTTTCTACGAACGTGCTATCTCTTGCTAAGTGTTTGAACCTGTAACACCAACCTGTCCTCTAAGTCTTATAGATTCTCTCAACTGGAATGTTCTGTATTTAATCAACTTTGCAATGTCTGCTTCTAAAGTTCAAGTTCACCTCTTCAAATTCTATCACCTAATCACTATTCTCTCACTCTCATTTGTTACTATATTATTCCGAATCTATCACTCTTGGCCAGCTGAAAGCCAAGACTATCAAAACTCTCTCTATTGACCTCCATAGTATGAGCACTACTCGGGGTTTATTTGAGACTCCTGTGAACTCTGGCACACTAGGAGTTGGGATCCTTTGGCCACTCTCTTTGCTGGTGGAACTTAAGCTGTCTCTGACACTTAGCTTTTCTCCCTCATTTTATTTGTTGAATCTGCAAACTGGGTTGATTAAGTGATTTTTTGTGATTCTATAATTTATTTGGGTCATGTGTAATCGTTTGGACTGGCATGAGTTCCTCTGTGACTTTGGGCTGTGCTGATGGGCATATTCTCCTGTTTGAGAAATGCTTGGATCTGGGCATGCTATTTGTGAAGAATGAGCTTGTTGAAGGCCCAGACAACGTTGGGTTATCTTCATTTTTGGGCCTGCTCTTGGGTCTGTAGCCTTATTCACGTATAATATTTATATTTATATTTATATTCTTTGGGCATGTAATATTTTGTAATAACAAATAATTGGGGTGTTAGTAAAATTGGAAAAACGGGTATATTCTAATGTTTACATGAAAGGGTAGAAAACATACCTATAGGGTTTATATGACTTACTTGTCATCCAACCTACCATATATGCTATTTAGCTTACATGTACACTAGTATAAACCATGCATATAGGGAATCACCCACTCGCTCAACCTATTTTACTATGCCTACTACTTTGCATTATTAGACAGTATGCCTATAGGAAAGCAATGTCAATAATTGTTCGTTAAATTTGTGCAATTGTAGCATGTTTGCTAGATACCATGCCTATAGGATCACATTAATATTTATCTAGATATCATATCTATAGGGCCTTAATTGACTAATTAGCCTACTATTTTCATCACATTGCTCGCCTAGAAAACATGCCTATAGGATTATATTAACTTATGTTCTACTGATCCTCATCTAGATATCATGTCTATAGGATCTTAATTGATTAATTAACTACTATTATATCTATTGCTCGCCTAGAACACATGCCAATAGGGACGAAGTGTTATAGAATCAGTTTCAACTGCCAACTCTTAGAAATCCTGCCTATAGGGTGCTGTTACATATCTAGAAAGTATGCTAATAAATCAAACGCAGGTAATTATTTCAAGCTTTCAAAAGGTTCTATTGCCTCACTTAGAAATTATGCCTATAGGACTTGTAACACCTGTAATATGAAAATTCGTTGTTCTAATACAATAGCACTACCTGTACGTTTGAAATCAAATCACATAAAAGCCATGTCTATAGGACTTAATTTGCCTCAATTCTGGAATTGTCTACTGCCTAATATAAAATCTTCCTGCGTGCATTAGTCTTTATATGTTGAGGCTAACTTGGGCCCTTAACTATCTTTACGTAAAGTCTTACTTGTTTTGAATGTCGCTTAGTTTTATCATTTTTAGCAACATAAATAAAGTCTAGAACCACCCAAATAGAGGTCCAATGCCTCCTGGACCATAGGCATGGGATGGGTAGTGCACGCATAGGGTACGACTTAGAATTGAATTAGAGCGCCTTTAGGTAAACAACTTTAACATAGTAATTGGGTAGCAAGAGATGATAGTCTGTGCCCGCTGAATAATATGAGTAACTCCCTATCTTAAGGGAGTTGCGAAGTATTATTTATGTTGCATGGGGTGATGCTTTAGGCTAAAAAACTTAGGACCCCCCTTTTTACACTTAGTCATCTAATATAGGCCGTTATAATTATATCCTTACAGTCCTTAAGATTTGTACCAATTATCATTGTATTATAATAAAACTCTTTGACCTTTTATTCTCTTCGTTTATGTGATCATCTCGCCTAATTATAATCCACATAGTTTTAAGTTCGGCTAGGACCCACAATTGTGGACCTCGAAGAGTGCCTAACACCTTCTCTTTGAGGTAATTTGAGCCCTTACCCGATTTTTGGTGGCGTTGACTTGTCAAACAGAGTTATTTGCAAATAGGTGCCCTAACGCACCTTAAAAATCACTAGGTGGAAACTTTTCTTATTTTAACACTCTATCTCCCACTCAAAAGAGTTGTCACATGTCAAAACCCACTTTTATGCGAAAACGGGGCGCGACAACATGACGACTCTGCTGGGGATACACTTAGGCTCTTACAATAATGAACTTGGCTTATGTGGATTATTTTCTTTGACACGCACATCCCTTCCCTTCTCCACCTATATTCATTTAAATTTGCTGTTACAAGCACACCACTTTCCCTATTCACCCTTATTTGTTTAAATCCGTTATGACATGTACATCCCTTCCCCGTTCACCTCTATTTGCTATGACTGTTCTTCATTGCTCTTCATTTTGTTTAAGACTGCTATATCATGCCTCTCCTATCCTTACTCCCTTACCTACTTTATTACATTCTTGCATATATTCCACGGACTCAACTGACTTCTTCCTTTTGTCTTTTTTTCTATGTTTTTCATGTTGTGTTTACTGCTTCTACATACTTGTCATGCAAATATTTGGCAACGTGTTATTATCTCTGCATAAAGTATGCTCCACATCATAATCCACTCGTTCCAATTATCAACATAGCGGCGCTTAATGAGTGTTCGCGCTCTTCCAAAATTACCCTTTTAAATCGGAAAGGCTTATTTGCGGTAGACTAGTCGATCAGCGGTGCAGTCGACAGTCCTGTTCCTTTCCCTCTCAAGTTGTCCATTTGAGAGTATCGATCTAGACCATTCTAGAAACCTTACTCCAATATCAAATGTACATGCATCATGTTAAACCTAGTACGAGTTAGAACATTGTTAACATAATAACCCGCTAAGATAAGCCTTTTCCAATGTCCGACGTGATTTCCACAATCCCAATGGATACTATCATGTTATGTGCATTACTTGGAGGAAATGTGCCAATATGTTGATCATTATTGTGTAAGTGGTCGAATCTGGAGGGGGAAAGTGCTAACTTTATTTGTTTGTAGAAAATGAAGCACGAAGTCCCCAGGTTCGGCATGGTCCAAGACATCCCACCTCTGCTACTTGACTGGTGGAAAAATCTCGTGCCTTACGACAAGAATCATGTGAGAAGGGTACTTGGTGACTTGCCATCTTTGCTCGACATACGAACAAATAGGGCATTAATTGAGGCCGCTACTATGTACTGGGACGAGAAAAGGGTCATCTTCTACTTTGGTGACATAGAAATGACTCTTCTCCTAGAAGAAATAGGAGGCTTCGCTAATGCATACGGTAAAAATCAGCACTTCAATTTTACGATCATCAAGGCGCCTCGAAGAGACTTCCCCCGGAAGGCTCGAAGCTCAGCTTGGGGATCCGGCCTCGAGGGTTCTCAGTGATCGACTTCGAGGTAGCGTAAGCAACGATCGGCCTCGAGGTAGGGTAAATCAGTGGCTTCGGTAGATCGATGTGAGGTTCCCAAGGCACGTGACTAGAACTGAAAAAGTCTATTAGGCTAGTCCAAACCCGTATCATGGCATTAAATGCTGTACTAGCCCCATATCTTTGTAATAAATGCATTTGTACTATGTTGGGATCCCCCCTCATATATAAAAGGGATCCTTGTCATTTTGTAAGGGATCTGATACATAATATTGATTATACAAGAACATTCTCTCTGCTCTCTAACTCAACATATTCTCTTGATTTCACTACCTACATTTATTACTTATATTCATAGTGTTCTATTTATTGTTCTTCATTTATTGTTCATTATTGGTCATAGAAGGCTTCCATCAAGGTTGTCATAACTGTTAATCCTCCATTGACTATCCTCGGCAGGGCATCCGACTCAAGCTCGAGGTCCCGATTACTAGCCATTCGGTTTGATTATCACATTGTCTTCAAGCTATTATCTTATTTCCTAGTCTTTTACTTAGAATCCATTGCCTAACAACTAGCATAAAAATAGATCGCGTATTTTTAAAACCACAAAATCAAATCTAATTGTTATTACCATTTTTACGGTAAACAGTTTGGCGCCCACCGTGGGGCTAAAAATAATAGTGATTGTTTTCTTGCTGGTTTACTACATAACACAAGTTATCTTTCATGCTTCTTCTTGTCCAAGAATCTTTAATTTCAAGTCAAAATGTCTAACTCAGTAAATGCATATGAAAACAACGGTCTTGAGGACCATGGAGAGAATGGTGTAGCTGTTCCAGGTATTGGCGAACCACCAATGAACCCTGAGGGCGTGCCGGAGCCAATCCCCACGGATGTGGTCTCACGCGATGCCCAACAGGTTGGTATAAGCTCCCACACTAACAGGAGCATACGCCAAGGATACCAACAAGAAGCTCAGAAAACCCCAGCTAGGGAAGAACGAGAGGTTAGACTTCACATTATTTTTGAAATGTTATAGGCACAACAACTGGCAATAGCTCAGCTACAAAGCCACCAGAAAACTCCCAGCACGGTAGCACCGGGAACGACTCCCTGAGCCGGGCAGGCACCAGAAAGGTCAAGCAACAACGGGTCGGAAGCCGACCCTGCCATCATAAAGATGCTCGAGGTCCTCACAAAGAGGATCGAGTCGGGCAAGAAGAAGATAGAAGCCAACGACAAAAAGGTAGAGACCTACAATTCTAGGGTTGATCAAATTCCGAGCGCACTCCCGGTCTTGAAGGGTGCAGATTCGAAGAAGTTCGTACAAAAGCTGTTCCCATAAGAAGCGACTCCAAAACCCATTCCAAAGAAGTTCAGAACGCCCGAACTTCTGAAGTATAACGGAACCTCGGACCCCAACGAGCACATCACTGCTTACACTTATGCAGTGATGGGCAACGACCTAAAGGACGGCGAGATCGAATCCGTCCTACTAAAAAAGTTTAGAGAGATGCCTTCGAAAGGGGCGATGATGTGGTATCACAACCTAGACTCAAACTCGATAGATTCATTTGCCATGCTGACAGATTCCTTCATAAAGGCACATGCTGGTGCCAACAAGGTAGCAATAAGGAAATCCGACATTTTCAAAATCAAGAAAAAGGAGAATGAGATGCTGCGAGAGTTCGTATATTGCTTTCAAATGGAATGAATGGAACTACCAGCAGTCTCTGACGACTGGGTAGTGCAAGCCTTCACTCAAGATTTGAACGAACGAAGCTCGGTGGCTTCAAAATAGATGAAGGAGAATTTGGTTGAGTACCCCACCGTGACTTGGTCGGATATTCACAACCAATATCAATCGAAGATCAGGGTCGAGGATGACCAACTAGAAGCCCCCTAGGGCTCGGTATACCCAAGCAGACTTCTGGCAAAGGAGACAAACCCAAATAGAGAAAGGTACCGGCCATATACCGAAGATAGGAGAAACGCCCCGAGGCGTAACATACCCCGAAATGATCGAAGAACAGACCAAGGTTAGAACCCTCGGGGACTTGTGAGTAGAGTTGAATTCAATAGGCACACAGGACCAACAAAGGCACCATGCCTATCGGAATACAACTTCAACGTCTACGTGTCGGGCATCGTATCTTCCATTGGCAAAATAAAAGATGCCAGGTGGCCGAGGCTTATACAATCGGATTCGTCACAAAGGAACCAC
The DNA here is from genome assembly GCF_000393655.2 of Nicotiana sylvestris. Lineage (NCBI taxonomy): Eukaryota > Viridiplantae > Streptophyta > Magnoliopsida > Solanales > Solanaceae > Nicotiana > Nicotiana sylvestris. Next base: position 43,816,608 of record NC_091062.1, on the reverse strand, counting down.
AACTTAGTATGCAAATTCCACAACACACACGGTCACAGTACCGAAGACTGCAAAAGCGAACAAAAAGAATGAAACAGATGATCCACAACATGTCATCCACATGATCATGGGAGGAATCGACGTCCCACAGGAACCCACTATCAGAAGAACAAAAATATCCATTACCAGGGAAAAGCGGACTCAAGGTGACAAACCTGAGGACGCTCTCACATTCACCGACAAGGACATCGAGACCCTGTCTCAGCCCCATAATGACGCATTGGTAATTTCGTTTCTTGTGAATACATTTCAAATTAAACGTGTACTTTGTGGACCTAGGTAGCTCGGTCAACATTATCAGGTCAAGGGTCGTGGAGCAGCTCGGACTACTCGATCGAATAGTGCCCGCCTCTCAAGTCCTCAACGGATTCAATATGGCGCGCGAAACAACCAAAGGGGAAATCACCCTCCCGGTCAACATGGCTGGAACAATGAAAAATGCCAAGTTTCATGTCATTGAAGGAGACATGAGGTACAACGCCTTGCTCGGGAGGCCATGGATACACTGCATGAGAGCAGTACCGTCAACCCTGCATCAAATGATGAAATTTCTTACGAAAGACGGAATAAAAATTGTATATGGGTTACAACATGTAGCCAAGGAGATGTTCGCGGTGCACGATATGACATCAACAACAACGCCTTCGATATCGAAGGAGTCAAATGATAAGCAAGCAGTGAAGTAGCAATCACGAGACACATTCCCGGCTACGCCCGAATAAAAAGGACCGTGCCGCATCCCTGAAGCAAACTTTTGAAGCGTATCGAGGCTCAAAGCGCCATCACCACTAAGGTATAACCATCTCTCTTTTCATTTACATATTACACTAACCTTTGTGCGGGTGTCCGATCAGAGCAGTCGAAGCGCTGTCCAGCTTGAAGACCTTAGGTTTCAAAGCATACGTTGTACTCTTTTTCTTAGATCGGGTTTTATCCCAAGAAGGGTTTTACCGGCAAGGTTTTTAACGAGGCAACATTTATAAGCTACCTAAGAAGAACTTAACAAGTATTCAAGGCTTCTTATCAAATCAACCTCGAATACTGAGGGGCATCCCCCCGGAGAAATCAAGACAAGCCAAAGAGGCTCTCAATAGAAAAATGGTGTATCGAGCCAAACGGTCAATAAAACCGTATCCGCATAGAACAATCGGACCATCAATGGTGAAAAGTATGTAATACTTGTGCCAAGTAGTCAAGGAATACATTTTGACTTTTACCATCAGAATGCTTTGCACTTCGAGCGAAGATTGCTATGTTTACAAGCAACGGCCCGAGGGCCAAAAATTCCCCGAACTCTCGGGGACTGACATCAAAAGTTCGAAGCCGTAAGACCTCCGAGCTGGAAAGTTCAAGCTCGTAAGTCCTCAAAAGAGGCGATTTCAAGCTTACGAAGAACGACTCCAGAGCCAAGAACTCTCGATGTCTCGGGGACTGTCACTCCAGTTATCGAAACTCGAGGCCATAAGACCCCAAACAGGCAACCTCGGGCTCAAAAGCCCTCTATGTGGTGATGTCCAAAAATGTAAGACCCCCATGAGGCATTATCAACAATATAATACCTCCATGGGGCATTTTCAACAACGTAAGTCCTCCGTGAGGCATCTTCAATGCTATAAAACCTCCGGGCATCCCAAATCTGTAAGACCTCAAGCCAGACATGAGCTATACTTGTAGCAAGTAGCCTATCTGTAAGACCTCAAGCAAGGCATGTTCAAATTTATAAGACCTTACAAAAGGCATAATCCCGATCTTAAAGTTAAGGCTATATATTCGAACTTGTAAGACCTATAAAAAGGCATACCCTTGATATAGACGTCGAAGCTACTTCACTCGGGGACTAAAAGGCCATGGCCAAATACAATGACTACGGTCACAAGGTTGTACCAGCCAAACTAACGCCACTCAAGGATGCCCGACCATCGCTATAAAATCACGGGCCTTCAATTACTTCGAAAGTACTTCGAAAAGAACCGATTAAACAGGCTACCCTCGACATAGGCAAAAGAGCTTTGACCATGTCAGCTCCGGGCTATAGGCTTTGAAACACTTAGCCACCGAGCAAAACCTCCCGAGGTGTTCGTCGCCACATAACGACTCATAATCGAGGTTTTTATCGAACCGTCGAAGAGTCAGGAAAACACAATTTCAAAAAGTCCTTAACGAGGGTAAAATAGAGCCTATACTAGAGGTTGTGCCAACCCAATACGTAAGAGCCACTGTCTCCAGCCCATGTTAAGAGGTCGTACCGACCCAATGGGTAAGGGCCACTGTCGCCAACCCATGTTAAGAAGTCATACCGACCCTGCACGTAAGATCCTAAGGGCCAGCTTTAAATTCAAAAACTTAAGGGTCAATGAGCTCGAGTTGAAACCCGACTCGTAGATTGAACCTGAAACGGTTAACTGAATATGCCTAAGAGCAAAAACGTAAGAGCTTAAATGCCGGCTTATACTAAAAGGTCGTACCAACCAAACGCGTAAGAACCTGCGGGCCAATCCAACGAGCCCTAAGGCCGTACTACAAACCTAAGAGTTCTTTTAACTCGGAGACCAGTTCATCTAGCCAATGACCGACAAACATCAAAGCAAAGGGAAGTGCATGAAAAATGAAACCGCAAGGTTTCCTTTTATACGTATATGATAAAAATACAAAGCTCCATTTACAATGCTCTTTAAAGACACTATACACGAAATCAGAAAAGCAAATCCTAATCTATGTCCCCCTCGGGGACTACGACCCATCGGCCTCTTTCTCGCTATCCTCGGCATTGGACAGAAGGAACATAGCTTCATATTCGTCCGCCTTTGCCTGCTTTATATCTTCTGAGAGATCGAAGCCCCTGGCATGGATCTCCTCGAGGGTTTCCCTCTGAGATTTACACCTAACATACTCCTTGCACCTACTCTTCCAATCGAGAGCCCTTCTCAGCTCAGCTCGAGCGTCGGCAGCATCTTGCAAAAAGATGGCCACTTTCTTATCGGCCTTGGTTCAGATATCTTCTGCTTCAGCCCGAGCATCTACAACCTCGTCCTTCATCTTTAGAAGTTCAGACTCGAGCCTCGCAATCATGCTCGTTCGGACCGAGCTGTTTGCACGAGCATTCCGGAGCTGCACTTCGAGGGCGGAAGCCTTAGCAAAAGCATCCTCTCTATCCGCAATATGGGCATCCATCTGAGCCCTTAGCTCATCACACTCATGCTTGGCCTAGCCAACCTCGCCCTAAAGGCGTTTCAGATCTTCCGCCTTGCTCTGCAATTGAAGTATCAAAATGTTAATCTCTAAGAAAAGAAGAAGAATCATGCATTCCCTCGGAGCGAAGGTTACTTGCTTCTCGAGGTGACCTTCATAGTTCATGCTCCGATTCGCCTCACACCGAAGGTGCCTCAGTTCTTTCCCCTTTTTGTCACAAAGAAGCTTGAGGGATTTACCCCTTCCAAGGCTTTCCTCAACCGAGCTTCACAGCGAAGCAACTCGGGCTTGAGCTTATCAAAGGCCTATGGGAAAGAAGCTCAATGAGAAAACGAAAATGACAAAATCAAAAAAGTCAACCCAAACTCACCACCAAACAAAGACGCTAAGCCTCCTCAAAGGTTGAGCGAGCGTCCACTGGACCGGCTGTGAGCACGTGATTTTTACCATATATGAAATACTCCCATAAATTCAAGAAAATAGATTTTCCCCATTATTTGCAATTTCGTAGATTTTGTAGCATTTTTCACTAATTGTTTGCATTTGTCTGCGCATATTAATTTTGTGTAATTCATGAAAAATAAAAAAAATATAAAAAATATGTTGCATTTAGGATTTAATTCTACATTTTAGATGGATTAGCAAATTAGTTATGGAAAAATCACAAAAATAGTTTATTTTTGCACCTTTCAATTTTAATTCTAATTTTGGTAATTTTCCCTTTAATTTGATTTTAATTAGTTGTAGTAAGTATTAGTTGTAGTAATTAATTTAATTTGATCGGATAATTTGATTAGGGATTAATTTAGGTTTATTTTTATTTTAATTTAAAATAAATTAGAAAAAGGGAAAATGAAAGAAAAAGAATACAAAAGAGAAATTGAATCAGATTTTTGGGCCTTATTTAATGCCAGGTCTCCAAGCCCAAACCAAACACCCATGCACCCATCCAAATACTCGTTTAAACCCAGCCTAGAACCCGTCCTCTACCCGGTCCAAACCCCTCTCTTTAAATGAAACAGCGTCATTCAGAGTTCTCATTCCTGAAGTGATCTGAGCCCTTCATGTTAGTTCATCCGATGGTCCAGAGCAATTCCTTCACTATCCTTAAATCTGTCCTAAAGGCTATAGAGATCAGTTCAGTCCAAACAGACCCCCCCTTTTCTGTTCATCTCTCTCATACACAACCCTAGCGCTGCCCCATTTCCCACCGCTCTTAGCCGGCAGCGCCGGTCCCAAATCACCCCAAAATAACACCCTGTAACCCCCATAAACTCCTCATACCTGATTCACAATTGGTTTCCCTCAAATCTTCACCATATTCGTCGAATCTTGATTTTAAAATATGAACCCTAAATGCCTATTCTCAAGTTTGGTTGCATGCAAGGCTAGGTCCCGAGTTTTGAGTTTTTTTAAGGCCGACTTACCTCAAATAATGATGGTCGTTAGTTCTTGAAAAGGAACAGGCGATTAACATTATTTTGGGTTGAGTTGGAATACCAATATCGAGTCCGAGTTTATTTGGGTAAGTTTCTGTATTCCCTTTCGTTTCGTTTGTCTTAGTGTTATTTCACATCTGTTCTTTTCTCTTCTATTTTTTTCCTTTCTTTCTCTGTAGGTTTAGGTTTCCTCTGTAATTTGTTGAATTTGTTTAGTGTCCTGATTTTAGGTTCTTCTTTTCTATTTGTTTTATTTTCTTTTAGGATTTTTAATAACTTTGATGCTTTGTGAATTTTAGCTTCCAATTTCTATTAATCGATAACTAGTCTAGTTTAAATCTGATGTTAATTTGATAATCCAGTCAATTTTAGCTCAATTTTTTTTAATTTGTTTGAAATCGTTTGAATGCTATTTCTTTTCTGAATTCCATGAAATTACAAAATGCTTTGGATTAGTTGTTTGGGCTTTGGGTTTTTGACTCATTTGCAAAAAGGAAGACAATCCGTTTCATTTAACTAAGTCATTGGGTCAGCCTGACCCATGGGTTTCAAGGGGTAAAAACATAGCTCTTAGGGGGTAATCTAGGAAATCTAGGTAAAAGAATAATCTGTAACTAACTGAGGAAGCTTCTAGGAAGCTGGGGTGGGGACTAAATTGAAGTTCTGAATTTTACACTAAGGGTACCTAAGCTAAAAGAAAGATTCCAAAAGGTTTCGAGTGTTAAATTGAACTCTTTTAGGCAGCCCTAAGACCTTCATATAAAGGCACCATTACTGGAGTTAAAAGAAGGAGGAGGAAAAAATTGGAGAAAAATTCTGAAAAAGAAACGACTGAGTATTTCTGAGTAAATTCTGAGATAATACTTGAAATTCTGGGTTCTCTTTGTTGAAATTGCTCAAATCTCATTAAGTTTCAGCTCCCTGGTCTCCTGTGTTGGTTTAAAAACTTCTGAAAAGGTTTTCAAATCTGGGCATTTGGGTGGAAAAATGGATTAAGCTTGGGTTTAGAAATTTGATTTGAGTTGCTTGGAATTGGTTTGAAGCTTGGATTTTTTTCAGTTGGTCAACACTGTTACATTGCTGATTATACTGTTTTCTGCTGCTGATCCTTCATTGTTCTTATTTTTTTTTTGCTTTCCAGGTATTTTTTCAGCACTATGGACATCACTTGAGTGTAACGTGAAGTTTGAATCTGAAAAATATGATAAAATCTAATGTTGTTTGTTATTGAAGCTTCATTTCTCGTTCTTTCAATTTCATGCACATCATGTACTACTTAGTTTTAGGAAGATTCCGACTAGTATATTCATCAATGAATAGGATGTAATCGAAATCTGTAATCAGCTAACTCTCTTTGGATATGTCTTTTCACCTTTGTTTTATTTTAATCTTGGTTTTGTAATATTGAACAAAATATGGTTTAGCTGTTTATCCTTCATGGGTTTGAACTTTTCTGTTGACCATGTATTAGTCACCTCTGTTCCTGATGAATCATCATAGAATATGAGTTTTGGAATTAGGGACTATAGACTTCTCCGATGTAATTGAGGTGTATGAGGAAGTTGATTTGAAAATTGGATGAAGTCATGTGGCAAAGTATGGTAATTGCTTAGTGCAGGTCATAGGCTAGTTCTCATGGTATCTAGTTGGGGTTTATCTCAAATTTTAGCTTTACGTAAGTGTGATTGTTCGGTTCGAATCTATTCTAGTGAGATTACTGCTTAAAGTGCCCTACAACAGCTATTTTAATTCTCCAGATGTTAGCCTCGATGGAATTTCTGCTACTGGTTGAGTTCAATCTTTCCTAATTTGTTGCTTTGCATAGTGTTGAACATCTGCAATATTGGTAATGGTCATTAATATGTGATTAATAAAAAGAAATGGGTTGGCCCTTAATTCTGATGTTACTCCTGGGGTCTGTACGAATGATGGATTCGTATGCACACTTCAAGTTGGGGCCTAGACCTTCGGCCCACTTGAAAATGGACAAGAACCCGCCTAACCACATTTTTGGGTTCATTTCGAGCCCAGTTTTCCTTTTCAATAACTTCTTTGGGTAGAAGCTCAAACTAATTGGTTTTAAATAATCAGAAGCCCAAGCATGTACCCCAAACCTTCTTGCTAATAGTTATACCTTAATTTTCTTCTATCATTTGTAAGTAGCAATATCCCTTAGGCCTAATTACGTGTAACTCTTTTAATTATATTGAGGTGCGCCATGCCAAATAAAATCTCAAAAAGTGCACGGCCCTCATGTTATTAATCTTGAATGTCTTAATCCTTTAAAACCTGAGGCGTGCCATTTAGTTGAATTTTCATGGCCCTCGCAAAGTTGCAAATGCGTAGTTGCTTTAGGCGTGTTATTTTAATAATTTACCTTCCTAAACTCGGGTGCACATTTATGTGACCCAAATCCAAAACTCAACAATGTTATATAAAATGTGTTGCGAACTGCGGGTGCATTTATGTGACATGGTTCAAGACATATTTTAAATGACGTTGCAAATCTTTCTTTAAAAATGGTTAAAAGCGGTTTAAAGTTAAAATGCACATAGGTTGATACATGTATTAAGATCAGATAGTAGGCCAATAATAAACAGTTGAGTGACCGTGCTAGAACCACAGAACTTGGGAATGCCTAATACCTTCTCTCAGGTTAACAGAATTCCTTACCCGGATTTCTGGTTCGCAGACTGTAATACAGAGTTAATCTTTTCCTCGATTCGGGATTCAACCAGTGACTTGGGACATCATAAATCTCCCAAGTGGCGACTCTGAATCTTTTAATAAATAATCCCGTTTCGATTGTCACTTTAAGTTAGAAAAAACTCTCTTTTATACCCTTACGGGGGAGTAGGTAAAAAGGAGGTGTGACAGCTCTGGCGACTCTGCTGGGGATCGAACCCAGAATCTCTAGTTCATGGTTCAAGTATTCGAGCTTAGATGAATTGTTATATTAGGTTTTATCTGTTATCTGATTTTATTACCTGTTTGGGCCTAATGTGTTAAATGTTGCTTTTACCGCTTTGATATTATCTGAACTGTATATATAAAATGCTACGAAACCCCTCTCTTCTCTCTCCTGAGGAGTGCACGCTGGTCGTGACTTCTTTCTGTTAATGTCATATCCCAAATAGAACGAGGCTCGGACAAGTTGCAAAGCCGGATGACCTTTTGGTTACCGGTACGCAACCCCCCCTCGGTTCGACTTGTCCGCTCGGGTAAGCCAGGTCTAGAACAAATAAACCCAGGTTTTTAAACCTAGAATAACTCAGCCTCATGCCGGATCCCTAGTAGGAACGCTTACTTGCATCATGTGCATTTGACTTAGGGGACTCAACACAGGGGTTGGGTCTGTCTAGGACAGGTGTACCCGAAGTGAAGAGACCATCCTGATGCATCCTATATGCTACATGTTGCAATTTTCAAGGGTAAAAGAGTCATTTGGCGGACCGATGATAATTGAGGGCGAATGAAAAAGAAAAGGAAAAAAAAAGAGAAAAAAAGAGAGGCTGAAGTGTGAAGATGAAGCGAGTAGGGCCCAATTATATTTTTGTTACATTTTATTAAGAAAAAAGAGCATGGAAACTTCAAAAGATTTTGCACTTTTTTATCATTTTTTCAAAAATCAAAAAATTGAAAAAAAAGGAAAAAGATATTCCAAAAAAAGATGTTGCATGTTTCATCATTTTTTCAAAAAAAAAAAGAGACAAAAAGCATATTTTCTCTAAATTAGTTATTTTTTAATTCTCGCGTATCCAATCTGCCCGAACTACGCATACCTGATTCTCGTCTTTCGGGGCGTGATACGTAGGCAACCCACATAGGGTCCGGTCTCCCTAGTATATCTTAGGTTCTTGGCTTTGCGGGGTCTTAGCCAAATTTTGCACTTCTAACCACCTTTTGGCCAAATAAGTCATTTTGCAAAAATAGCCTCAACCATGTCTTGCATGTGTCTAGTAGGGTATGTTATTGTCTCACATAGTGTTGGTTTAAGTTTTCTCATACAGGTATGGATCCACTTACCGGAGTTTGAGCATGATAGATACCCCAAGACCACCGCATTCAGGAGTTGCTTAAGGAGATTTTTATATTTGTTATTTTTATTTTATTTTTATGTTTTGAGTATGTTTTTTTTATGTCATCTTCTAATTTCTAGTTTTGTATAGCAATATCGAGTTTTTTGTTATTGTACTTTTTATTTCGTATTTGAAAAGGTGTGGTGTAACTCAAAAATCCAAAAAAAAAATATTTTGCGTTTTTATATTTCCTTTAGAATTTTCTTTAGAAATACTACTCCTAGAAATCAAGAAGAAGAAAAAGAAAGTTTGAGGTTGTTTTATTTTAGGAAATTAGTATCTAGAATTTTTTTTTTTAAAAAAATTGCTTTTATACTTCCTTTAGTATATTAGGACCAAAATTCAAAAAAAAAAAAAGAAGAAGAATTTTCTTTTAGTACCTCTTTAAAAGTTTTCTTTAAGGCATTAATTCCAAAATCCAAAAAGATTTTCTTGTGAGGTGTTTCTTTGGGAAATTAATGAAAGATGAAAAAAAATTCTTTTATTTTTATTAGAACTTTAGGATATTGTACATAGAAAAAAAGCATACTTTATCTTTTGTTTATCATTAGAATTTTTCCTTTAGGCAATCAAAATTGAAATCCAAAAAAAATATTCTGTTTTATCTTTTTCATTGCTTGCTTCGAAATCTTGCGCCAGGATATCAAATGAAGATTCAAAATATTTTTCTGTTGTTTATTCCTTAGATTTCCTTTATAAAAAAAAGAATCAAAAAATATTTTTCTCTTTTAGGGTTTTTTCTTTGATAATTTCTCATAGAGTACCTGTTTTAAAAAAAGAAAGGAAAAAAAAGAAAAGAAAAGAAAAATGGAAATGTTAGTTTGTTTACTTTATTCCCGATCTTCCTAAACTATGCAAAGATCTGATTCATGCGGCGTCATGATACGGAGGCAACCTACATAAGGTTCGATCAAATCATATTTTTATTATTAAAAGAAAAAAAAAGAAAAAAAGGGAAAAGGAAAAAAAGAAGAGAAAAGATGGTGAAATTATGGGATGTGAGAAATGAGAAGGAAAAAAAAAGAGCGATAATCAGAAAGAAAAAGGGAAAGAAAATGAGCGAGCTAAGAAGTGCGAGGAAAGCAAAGAAAAGAGAGGTTGAAATGAACAAATTGGGATGATGCCAACTGACCTTTGTACCCTCGAAGTCATTCTAGAACCATTGATTGTTGCTAGGTGCATTGCACGCAATGTGATATTTTTGATGTTAAATGCCCTAACGCTAACGGGATGACCCCATTTTGTTCCTTTTGATATCTTCATAGCAGAAAGGTGGTTGGTTTGTGGTTCTCGAAGTAGTAACTCCTCTCAACAACATAAAGTCAAAAGGCAATGGCAAACAACAACAAAACTGAGTTGGTTGATACAGGTTCCCAAAAGCAATTGGTCGAACAGGACAATGAGTTGGTTGAAGAGGTGAGGATGCTAAGACAACACATGACAGACATGTATCAGGCCTGGATAACTGGGAAGGCACCACCCCCGCCACCACCTAGCTTCCTAAATACTACCCTTACCCAAACACCGGTCACAGTGCCAGATGATCCCCCATACTCTCCAGATCCATCCGCTTATTATGGCTTTCCTAACCATCCTAGTAGCTCCATCACTCATCTTCCAATTACCCTTCCCAAAAATTGCCCTCCTGTCTTATCTACCATCCCCAATAATGAACACCCACTCAAAGCTCACGATGCCCAATATTACCCCTCAAAGGTTGCCCACAAGGTTTATGATTCATACAAGAAGAGCCCTCGGGATGAGCCTCATGCTGAAAATGAAAAGTTCACAGGAAGAAAAGGGCGAGATGGGATACCCAGGAGGCTGAAAGGCATACAACAGTCCTTAAAGAACAAGCAAGGAATGGGAGACCAGGTTAACATGTCTTACAAAGAATTTTATATGTCCCCCGACGTTCGTCTGCCTGCGGGGTTTAAAGTGCTAAAGTTTAACTTATATGATGGGTGTGGGGATCTGGTAGCCCATTTGAGGGATTATTGCAGTAAAATGAGAGTGTTGACGAGGAAGATGATTTGTTGATGGGGTACTTCAGTGAGAGCCTGACTGGGGCAGCTTTGGAATTGCACAATCGTCAAGATGTTGGTAAGTGGCCTACATTGGGTGACATGGCTCAAGATTTTGTTCGATACTTTCAATACAGATCAGGCGTTACCCCAGAACGCTCCTCCCTATCTAGAATGGAAAAGAAGCAGGAGGAAAGCTTTAGAGAATTTGGACTCAGATGGAGGGAGCAGGCTGCTCGAGTCAATACCCCGATTGGTGAAGAAGAAATGGTTGAGCTTTTCCTAAAAGCCTAGTGGCCCACCTACTTCAATCATTTGATCCCGGCCTTGGGAAAGCCTTTCAATGATGTGTCAAAAATGGGGGAGCTAGTAGATGAGGGAATCAAGTCAGGCAAAATCATGAGTTGTTCGAAAGACATTCAGAACACCCCAATAAGCTTGGGTGGAAGAAAGAGAAACAGAAAAGATGATCCGATGGGCTTTATCGATCAACACTTCCAGTCTCGACATCGTCCCCGTGGATATCCTTGTGCACCAGATGACCCTCCCCAATGCTACTTCTCTCCACAGAACTTCCAAAGTTGCACATCACTTTCCCAGTACCCAGCTCCACAAAATGCCTATATACCCCCACAAGCCTACCAAAAACCCCCTGGATCAGGTTTCCGACCCAATCAATCCTTTAAGAACGAGAGGTTACAGAAGAAGAAAACAATCACTCCATTAGGAGTGTCATATGCCAGTCTATTCCAGAGGCTAAGGAAATTGGACATGTTGAAGCCGACCCATATAAAAATGCCAATCCCTATTCCAAAGAAGTTTGATTTTTCTCAAAGGTGCACCTATTGCTCAGATGCCCCGGGGCATGACATAGAGAAGTGTTGGAATATGAAGAATGCGATTCAGAAGCTTATTGATACAGGCGACATTGTCGTGCAAAGTCCAGATGCAGTAGACACTAGCCAAAGTCCATCACCTGTGCATAATGAGACACATATGGTGGGTATGATTTGTCTTGAAAAGGAATATGAGAATTCTTCTGAGGTCCTCGGAGGTCCACGTGTTGTGAAACTTTCAATGCTATCAGAGGTTGATCCTAAGAACGAGCAGGCAAAAGGAACCCAAGAGAAATTTGTTAAGAACAATGTGATGGAGACTCGTGAAGGTCTTAGTATTGTTGATGCAGAAGTCAGTGGCTAAGATATTGAGTTTGGTGATTGGAAAGATGCTCCATCTCTTGGCTAGCCAGGGAGGAGTCTTGGTGGTTTATTTTGTTGTGATTTCTGTTGTCCGGGTTACTTCAGGATTATAATCCGGATATTGTCTTGTGACTCAAACCCTTCTATCCTTTTATTTTGTCTAGTTCCTTTAGTCGTAGTTACCCATTAAGTGTTATCTAGGTTTGTTCTAGGGTTGTACCCTAGTTTATTTTGCTTGTTTTGTTGTTCAAGCCCTTTCACCATCTGTCTAATGCAATTTTCTGTTTTCTGTTATTTCTAGTCATTTTTGTTTAGTTCTCTTTTCCTTTTATAGTCCTTTTACTATTGACTCTAGCGACATGACATGCACGCGTAATTCTCAGCCTGGTCTTAAAAAGTTAATTTAGCCATGAAGCAATGAAACAATGTTGAAGATGTAGGGACATTTGAGGGAAATAAGTAAAGGCATTTTGAGATCACTTCAAGCCCGAATTGTGTGAAACTGGGGCAGATAGAACATAAAGAAACCCTATTGAAATGTGCCATACCGCATCGGATTGAAGCTAAAAGCAAGTTTGCCCAAATTGACAGGAGTCGTTCGTGTAATAAGAGTGAGAGTGTTGTCCAATGGTACTTTGTAGTTAACAGATGTAAAAGGCGAATGTGTGGATATGGTTATCAAGTCTGGTACAATCAAAAGATGTTACGAATGTTTTCCTTGATTTGTTTAATTGTATTGTTTGTACTTGGTTTGTTTTGAAGATTGAAATGACGGAGGCATTTTGTTCTGATATCTAAACACTTTATCCTTCGTTACCCCTTTGAGCCTCCTTTATTTTCTTTCATACCCCTCTTTTGGAATCAGTAGCAAAGTTCAGAAATGCAAGCGCAAAAGATAAATAAAGGAAAAAGAAAAAAAAGAGAAAGAAAAGAGAAAAAGAGAAAGAAAAGCATGAAAAGATAAATAAAAGAATGATAAAAAATAAAGAAGAAAAACAACAAAAAGAGAAAAAGAAAGCAAAAAAAAGAGAAAGAAAAGAAAGAAAAAAGAGAAACTCACAACAACAAAGTAATTTCTATGACATGAACTACGTTCGACCTGATTCTTTTTAAGGATACGTAGGCAGCCTCACGGTTCGGTTCCATCAAAAAAAAAATCAAAAGTCCTCAAGTAAGAAACTGGGGCAGAAGTTGTGGTTGTTGTAGAATATCTGATTCCAAAAGTTGTAAATTTGAGCCCTTTTAAGCTGTTTTGAGCCTTTATGATACCCCTTTTTTTAACCATATCCAAAAGCCCACGTTATTGTCCAAAGAAGGACCTTCCGATCAACCTTCGAGAGATGCCAAGTCAAGCAAGGAGAGGTAATTCATATCAGGGGCAACACTCTGATCCAAGCAGAAAAAAGTAATGAAAATGAGAGAGTCTTATTGGTGATAACCCTTACGGGCACCATAAGGCGACGGGAGCTGAGAGAAGTCAAAAATGAGAGAGTCTTATTGGTAAAAACCCTCGCGGGCACCGTAAGGCAACGGTAAGTTGAGAGAAAGAACAAAGTGAGAGAGGCTTGATGGTGAAAACCCTTCGGGCACTACAGGTCGAATAAGGATTGTGAATCAGATTGGATAATCAGAGCATTGAAGTCCAGTTTCACGGTTTAGGGGTATAACAAGAGTTGAACATCAGACTTGTTTGACAGATTAGGCTGCTTAATCAACATGTGCATGTCAGGGTCATTAGAGTTGGTATCCACATCTGATAGGTTTCTACTTTGTAGTTTTCTTGTCAGGAATCATCTCTTTCCTTTGTCCTTTACTCTGTTCCTTTTATCTTGTTTACTTCCTCTTCCTGAGTCTGTTTGGTCAAAATAAGTGAGAAATAACTTCAAAATTTGCCACCAGCTTTCCAATTGCACCAAAACGGGATCTGGCCAGCGCATCAAAGTGGTGTAAGTTAGGAAAGAACAACAAGCGCACTGAGTTGGTAGCAATCAACATGCTTTGGGGTCCATGAGATATACAAAGGTTTGGTATATTTCAATTCGTGAACAGTGCAACAAATATAGGATGTTGGGTGAACGGGTCAAAGGTATTCTCTGTGATGAGATCAACAAAGAAAGTGTTTAACCAGTGCCAAGCGAGGTCTTCCAAGCAGAAATCAAAGTTATCGTGACAAGTGAGGGAACAATAGACTTCAAGGCCAAGGCTAGTGATATAAGTCAGGAAAGAACAACATGCGCACTAAGTGGATGGCAATTAACGTGCTTTGGAATTCATGAGAAACACAAAGGTGTAGTACACGTCAACACAAGAGCACGATGCAACAGATGGAGGGTGTTAGGTGGATGGATCAAAGGTATTTTCGGTGAAACACAAAGGTTGGTAAATGTCAGTCCATGAGCAATGCAACAAATAAAGGGAATTGGGTCTGAACGGAGAAGGGGTATTTTCTGTGATAAGGATGACATAGAAAATGGTTAGTCTATAAGCAAGCAAGGTCCTCGAGTGGAAATCAGTTATCATGGGAAGTGAAGGAGCAATCTCCCTCAAAGTCAAGGGCACAAACCAACCACCACATTTTAAACTGACAAGATTTTTCTTTGATTGAAACATGGGCAGAAAATTTTGTTTGTTTCGGAGAAACCCACCGTAAGGAAAGGCAAGAACTAGACAGGTTTGACCGTAAATTTTTAGGACCCTCCTGAAAAATGGGACCTAGTTTAAAATTCAAAACAATCATGAGTAGCATAATCTAGCATAAATGTAACCCTAAGGAATATAAGTTGGCTTCAAAGTTTGCATGTTTGAGATAGTATTTAATTAAGAGTTGTCAGGACCCTCCTGAATAATGGGACCTAGCTTTAAAATTTCCATTAGAAAACAAAATCTAGCATAAGTTATGGTGTAGGGTAATATAAATAAGCCGTAAAATTGTCACTCTTAAGATAAAACTTGACTTTAGATTTTCAGGACCCTCCTGGATAATGGGGAGCAGTTTAAGACCCTCTTAGATAACAAGATTTAGTAGAAGTTACACCTTTAGAAGACATAATTTAGATTTAAAATTATCGTTTAGGTAAGAATTGTCAGGACCCCCTGGATAATGGGACCTAGCTTTCAAATTCTTAGTAATATTTGGTGATATGATTCAGTTTAACACTCACATATGTGCCCAACTACCAAACTGGGGCAGAAAAATTTTCTTTGTCTTATCTATTTTGTTGAAATCAGGTACCCGCTTGGAGAACAGGGAGAAGAATTTCAAGTCAACAATCAGGCGCCCGCCTGGAGAGCAGGGAATACATTCAAGTTTAGCAGTCAGGAGCCCGCCTGGAGAGCAGGGAATACATTTCAAGTTTTGCAGTCAGGAGCCCGTCTGGAGAGTAGGGAATACATTTCAAGTTAGAAGTCAGGAGCCCGCCTGGAGAGCAGGGAATACATTCAAGTTTAAAAGTCAGTAGCTCGCCTAGAGAGCAGGGAATACATTCAAGTTTAGAAGTCAGGAGCCCGCTTGGAGAGCAGGGAATACATTTCAAGTCAGCAGTCAGGAGCCCGCCTGGAGAGCAAGGAATACATTTCAAGTCAGCAATCAGGAGCCCGCCTGGAGAGTAGGGAATACATTTCAAGTCAGCAGTCAGGAGCCCGCCTGAAGAACAAGGGAGTACAATTCATGTTTTAGCTTTTAAATTCTTATTGATATTTGGTAATATGATCCGCTTTACACTTACATGTGTGCCCAGAGACCCAAACAGGGGCAGGAAATTTTCTTTGTTTTGTTTATTTTGTTGAAGTCAAGAGCCCGCCTGGAGAGCAGGGAATACAGTCAAGTTCAGCAGTCAGGAGCCCGCCTGGAGAGCAGGGAATACATTTCAAGTTAGAAGTCAGGAGCCCGCCTGGAAAGCAGGGAATACATTCAAGTTTAGAAGTCAGGAGCCCGCCTGGAGAGCAGGGAATACATTTTAAGTCAGCAGTCAGGAGCCCGCTTGGAGAGCAGGGAATACATTTCAAGTCAACAATCAGAAGCCCGCCTGGAGAGCAGAGAATACATTTCAAGTCAGTAGTTAGGAGCCCGCCTGGAGAGCAAGGGAATACAATCAAGTTCAGCAGTCAGGAGCCCGCTGGAGAGCAGGGAATACATTTCAAGTCAGCAGTCAGGAGCCCGCTTGGAGAGCAGGGAATACATTTCAAGTCAGCAATCAGGAGCCCGCCTGGAGAGCAGGGAATACATTTCAAGTCAGCAGTTAGGAGCCCGCCTGGAGAGCAAGGGAATACAATCAAGTTCAGCAGTCAGGAGCCCGCCTGGAGAGCAGGAAATACATTTCATGTTCACCAGTCAGGAGCCCGCCTGGAGAGCAGGGAATACATTTCAAGTCAGCAGTCAGGAGCCCGCCTGGAGAGCAAGGGAATACATTCAAGTTCAGCAGTCAGGAGCCCACCTGGAGAGCAGGGGAATACAGTTCAACTTTAGCAGTCAGGCGTCCACTTGGAGAAAGGAAAAATATCTCAAAGTACAAAACGAGTTCAACAATCAGGCGTCCACCTGAAGAAAAGGAAAAAAAAAACATCTCAGATTACAATTTAAGGCGGCAACAAGGGGATTCCACCGGGAGAATACAAGTCAACAAGGCAACAAGAACCACAAGAGCAAGTTTGAAGATATAGATAGGATCTCTCATAAACTCATAGATCATAGTCTAGTCTAGCTTCTTTTATTTTTGACATGGTGTAATAAGGGGGTTCAGTAAGTAGCAGCAGCAACAACAACAATAAAATCACAGCTTCATGGTAGTCCCAACTACCGAAACTTCCCAAACTACACTGACCTGATTCCTTTATAGCCAAGGATATGTAGGCAACCTCGGAAGCAGGGTGCGGTCAAATCTTTCAAAAATGCTTCCCACGGAATATTCAAACGGGCAAAAATCGCTCGTATTCGCTCACTTTATCTTTGCACGAAAACTATTCGTGTTTCCGAGAAAAGAGGGGCAACTGTGAGCATGTGATTTTTGCCATATATGAACTACTCCCATAAATTCAAGAAAATAGATTTTTCCCATTATTTGCAATTTCGTAGATTTTGTAGCATTTTTCACTAATTATTTGCATTTGTCTGCGCATGTTAATTTTATGTAATTCATGAAAAATAAAAAAAATATGTTGCATTTGCATTTAGAATTTAATTCTACATTTTTAGATGGATTAGCAAATTAGTTATGGAAAAATCACAAAAATAGTTTATTTTTGCACCTTTCAATTTTAATTCTAATTTTGGTAATTTTCCCTTTAATTTGATTTTAATTATTTGTAGTAATTAATTTAATTTAATAGGATAATTTGATTAGGGATTAATTTAGGTTTATTTTTATTTTAATTTAAAAAAAATTAGAAAAAAGGGAAAATGAAAGAAAAAGAATACAAAAGAGAAATTGATCAGATTTTTGGGCCTTATTTAGTGCCAGGTCTCCAAGCCCAAACCAAACACCCCTGCACCTGTCTAAATACTCGTTTAAACCCAGCCCAGAACACGTCCTCTACCCGGTTCAAACCCCCTCTTTAAATGAAACGGCGTCGTTCAGAGTTCCCATTCCTGAAGCGATCTGAGCCCTTCATGTTAGTTCATCCGATGGTCCAGAGTACTTCCTTCACTATGCTTAAATCTGTCCTAAAGGCTATAAACAGACCCCCCTTTTCCGTTCATCTCTCTCATACACAACCCTAGCGCCGCCCCATTTCCCACCGCTCTTAGCAGGCGGCGCCGGTCCCAAATCACCCCAAAATAACACCCTGTAACCCCCATAAACTCCTCATACCTGATTCACAATTGGTTTCCCTCGAATATTCACCATATTCGTCGAATCTGGATTTTAAAATATGAACCTTAAATGCCTATTCTCTAGTTTGGTTGCATGCAAGGCTAGGTCACGAGTTTTGAGTTTTTTTAAGGCCGACTTACCTCAAATAATTATGGTCGTTAGTTCTTAAAAAGGAACAGGTGATTAACATTATTTTGGGTTGAGTTGGAATACTCCGAGTTTATTTGGGTAGGTTTCTATATTCCCTTTCGTTTCGTTTGTCTTAGTGTTATTTCACATCTGTTCTTTTCTCTTCTTCTTTTCTTTCCTTTCTTTCTCTGTAGGTTTAGGTTTCCTCTGTAATTTGTTGAATTTTTTTAGTGTCCTGATTTTAGGTTCTTCTTTTCTCTTTGTTTTATTTTCTTTTAGGATTTTTAATAACTTTAATATTTTGTGCATTTTAGCTTCCAATTTCTATTAGTTGATAACTAGTCTAGTTTAAATCTAATGTTAATTTGATAATCCAGTCAATTTTAGCTCAATTTTTTAAATTTGTTTGAAATCGTTCGAATGCTGTTTCTTTTCTGAATTTCATGAAATTACAGAATGCTTTGGATTAGTTATTTGGGATTTGGGTTTCTGACCCATTTGCAAAAAGGAAGACAACCCGTTTCATTTAACTAAGTCATTGGGTCGGCCTGACCCATGGGTTTCAAGGGGTAAAAACAGAGCTCTTAGGGGGTAATATAGGAAATCTAGGTAAAGATATAATCTGTAACTAACTGAGGAAGCTTCTAGGAAGCTGGGGTGGGGACTAAATTGAAGTTCTGAATTTTACACTAAGGGTACCTAAGCTAAAAGAAAGATTCCAAAAGGTTTCGAGTGTTAAATTGAACTCTTTTAGGCAGCCCTAAGACATTGCATATAAAGGCACCATTACTGGAGTTAAAAGAAGGAGGAGGAAAAAATTGGAGAAAAATTCTGAAAAAGAAACGGCTGAGTATTTCTGAGTAAATTCTGAGATAATACTTGAAATTCTGGGTTCTCTTTGTTGAAATTGCTCAAATCTCATTAAGTTTCAGCTCCTTGGTCTCCTGTGTTGGTTTAAAAACTTTTGAAAAGGTTTTCTAATCTGGGCATTTGGGTGGAAAAATGGATTGAGCTTAGGTTTAGAAATTTGATTTGAGTTGCTTGGAATTGGTTTAAAGCTTGGGTTTGTTTCAGCTAGTCAACACTGTTACACTGCTGCTGATACTGTTTTGCTATTGTTGATCCTTCATTATTCTTATTTTTTTTGCTTTCCAGGTATTTTTTCAGCACTATGGACATCACTTGAGTGTAATGTGAAGTTTGAATCTGAAAAATATGATGAAATCTGATGTTGTTTGTTATTGAAGCTTCATTTCTCATTCTTTCAATTTCATGCACAGCATGTACTACTTAGTTTTAGGAAGATTCCGACTAGTATATTCATCAATGAATAGGATGTAATCGAAATCTGTAATCAGCTAACTCTCTTTGGATATGTCTTTTCACCTTTGTTTTATTTTAATCTTGGTTTTGTAATATTGAACAAAATATGGTTTAGCTGTTTAGCCTTCATGGGTTTGAACTTTTCTGTTGACCATGTATTAGTCACCTCTGTTCCTGACGAATCATCATAGAATGTGAGTTTTGGAATTAAGGGCTATAGACTTCTCTGATGTAATTGAGGTGTATGAGGAAGTTGATTTGAAAATTGGATGAAGTCATGTGGCAAAGTATGGTAATTGCTTAGTGCAGGTCATAGGCTAGTTCTCATGGTAGCTAGTTGGGGTTTATCTCAAATTTTAGCTTTACGTAAGTGTGATTGTTCGGTTCGAATCTTTTTTGGTGAGATTACTGCTTAAAGTGCCCTACAACAGCTATTTTAATTCTCCAGATGTTAGCCTCGATGGAATTTCTGCTACTGGTTGAGTTCAATCTTTCCTAATTTGTTGCTTTGCATAGTGTTGAACATCTGCAATATTGGTAATGGTCATTAATATGTGATTAATAAAAAGAAATGGGTTGGCCCTTAATTCTGATGTTACTCCTGGGGTCTGTACGGATGTTGGATTCGTATGCACACTTCAAGTTGGGGCCTAGACCTGCGGCCCACTTGGAAATGGACTAGAACCCGCCTGGCTACATTTTTGGGTTCATTTCGAGCCCAGTTTTCCTTTTCAATAACTTCTTTGGGTAGAAGCTCAAACTAATTGGTTTTAAATAATCAGAAGCCCAAGCATGTACCCCAAACCTTCTTGCTAATAGTTATACCTTAATTTTCTTCTATCATTTGTAAGTAGCAATATCCCTTAGGCCTAATTAAGTGTAACTCTTTTAATTTTTTTGAGGTGTGCCATGCCAAATAAAATCTCAAAAAGTGCACGGCCCTCATGTCATTAATCTTGAATGTATTAATCCTTTAAAACCCGAGGCGTGCCATTTAGTTGAATTTTCATGGCCTTTGCAAAGTTGCAAATGAGTAGTTGCATTAGGCGCGTTATTTTAATAATTTACCTTCCTAAACTCGGGTGCGCATTTATGTGACCCAAATCCAAAACTCAACAATGTTATATAAAATGTGTTGCGGACTGCGGGTGCATTTATGTGACGTGGTTCAAGAAATATTTTAAATGACGTTGCAAATCTTTCTTTAAAAATGGTTAAAAGCGGTTTAAAGTTAAAATGTATATAGGTTGATACATGTATTAAGATCAGATAGTAGGCCAATAATAAATAGTTGAGCGACTGTTCTAGAACCACGGAACTTGGGAATGCCTAACACCTACTCCCAGGTTAATAGAATTCCTTACCCGGATTTCTGGTTCGCAGACTGTAATACAAAGCCAATCTTTTCCTCGATTCGGGATTCAACCGGTAACTTGGGACACCATAAATCTCCCAAGTGGCGACTCTGAATCTTTTAATAAATAATCCCATTTCGATTGTCACTTTAAGTTGGAAAAAACTCCCTTTTATACCCTTACAGGGGTGTAGGTAAAAAGAAGGTGTGACACCGACCTTACCAGCCTTAGTTGAACCAATATCGATGGGGACATGGTCGCTCGAGACCCTGCTTGACTTAGGCGGTCCCTGGTATCGAAAATCCCTCGAAGTACCTTCGATGGGGGGGGGGGGGAGGATGACGGCTGAGCACTTGTATTCCCCAAAGTACCTTCAACGGCAAATAAAGACGGTGGCAAGGGAGGAACCATCTCTCCAAAGAGAAGCCTCGGATGTCGCGGGCTCAGCATATACAATTCCATTAAGCCTTTGAGCAGGGCCTACCTCACTACAAGCACCCTCATTATTCGAAGTCTCCTTCCATTTGTTATCAGTCATCGACCCTAAAGTCGACGATTCTTCCTCCTCCCCAGAGGGGGCACGACCTTATCCCGGAAAAATCTCCAATGCCTGCGGTGACGGAGTTAACATGCATAAAAGAAAGTACCTTTCAAATAAAGCAAGCCACACGCCATGTAACGTGGTGTTTCGCCTCCCATCTACCCTTGGCTAGATCTATCCACTTACGATCGTTGTAAGTCTAGCAAGCTGACAGTTTTTGAGACCAATCAACCAGGTCGAAAACCTCATATGGCATCCAGGGGATCGCTGCAAAAGAGAAAAGGAATGCATCTTTACAGGGTCCACCTCCCTTATGGATTGAAATAATAAGAACACGCGTATACCACTTACGCGTAAGGTTCCATTTCTCAAGAAATGGAAGAAACTCTACAGGGATAATATCGCCAGTCCGCACTCGGACAAAACGGCTTATCCACCCTCAGTCTCCATCTTCATCATTGATGGCAATAAAGGGCCGGGTGGATTGATGCCGCAGAGTAATCAGGCCTCGATAATGCAGGGGCCGATGCAACCTAATAAGATGGCTAAGGGTGAACTCGAGCCCGGCCTTATCTACAAAATATCTTATCATCAGCACTATCCTCCAAAATGACGGGTGGATCTGCCGAAAGTAACATGGTATTTTCTACAAAATTCAAGCACAACCCTATCGAGAGGTCCCAAAGTAAAGGGATACGTATATACGCTCAAATATCCCTTGACATGGGCCATAACGCTCTCCTCCGGGGAAGGTACCTACAGTACCACTTCTTCTCCCCATCCGCAGTCCTTCCTAACCATCTCGAGATGTTCCTCCCCTATTGAGGAGATGAACCTCGATGCATGCTCCCGATAGCCTTGAACGTTAGGAGGTCTCTCCAACGTAAAGTATCTCCTCGAGACAAAGCACCTCGAGGTCAGCTCACCAGACACCGGTGGTGTACTACCGACCGAGCGCAAAACAGAGGAAGAACTCTCCTCTCCTTGATGAGCGGATTTTGATGTTGCAACCATGGATACAGTAAATAGGAAGAGGAGGATGAAAATTTAGGCGAAGGCTTTGAGTTGAAATGATGAGAGAACTAGCACAAAGAATAAAAGTTCTATCAGAGAGATAGTTACTCATAGTAGCAGAATCCTCAGTTAAGAAATGAGCAAATACATATATAGGGGCGAGCGGTGACTGTTCGCCTGCCCTGAAGACCAATTAATTCTGACCATGTCAGCGGCACTTTTTTGGTAAATGTAGCGGTGGGACCACCCCGGTCGCCTCACAACCGTGTCACATAAATAATGTTATCACACAGTGCTCGAGAAATGTTGAGACCCCGAGGATTTCTGCTATTATAAGCATCGACTCCAAAAAAGCTATCGACCTAACCTCGAGATGGTGCCCGATCTCGAGGGTCTCGATTGCCCCAAATATGGACTCTTAAGAGTCAAAATCAAAATTCAAAGACTAAATTCCGCGTGATCGCTAAAAAATTAAGAATGCAAGGCTGGAAAAAAAAATCTTAGATTTCCAAAAATATGTTTATAAGGCGCACCATTATAGGACCTGTTTCCCCGGAAATACATACACAAAAAAAAAGAAAGAAGGAAAGGCAAAGTAGGTCTACTCTTCACCGCCACTGCTCTCTGAACCATCTCCGGGATCCTCATCCGAAGTGACCGAGAGTGCCAATTCTTCCTCCAAATCTCGGGCCTCCTCGATCTCAGCTGAGAGATCGACACCTTTAGCACTAGCTTCCTCTAGGTCTTGGCTCCTTGCCTTTGCACGAGCGTAAGCGACAGTCCGAGCCAACTTCTGCTCGGCCTTCTCTGATATCTCTCGGGATAGTTTATTTGCTATAGCGACATCTTTTAGGTATGCAGCGGCATTCTCTTCGATCTCGGACTTGGCCGTGGATAGTGAAACAACATCTTCTCGAGCATTTCGGAGAAGACCCTGGGACGATGTCAACTCTGAGGTCACGACCTTGTTTTGCCTTCTTAACTCGAGGTTCTATGCATTCATAGCAGCAACTTCTTTCCTAAGTCGCCCTGCAAGAGCATCCTTCTACCCGATCTACAAAGGAAAAGATAAGTCGGTAAGCATCGAATTGTGAGGATGATGAACGAATTTATGAATACTGAGTTACCTGCTCAGCAAGGCCAGACCTTTGTCGGAGCACTCCCTCCAAATTTACCTGAAGCCCACTTAATTCCTCCTCCCTTCGGGCAGAGGAGGCCTCCGACTCCTTCAGTCCTGAGGTAAGCTTCTCGAGCTCCTTCCCACGACATAAAAGCTCGTCTTGGAGCCTAGAGAAGGCATGATCATACATTTTCTTAGCCTACAACAAAATAGAAGAGTCAGAAAAACGAGGAAAAAACTTGAGACATGAAAGGCATACGAAAAAGGTATCACCTGCTGCTGGAGCTTCTCCGCTTCCTCGATAGCGTTGGGAGCGTCGAGATCAATGTCCCCACCGAAACCATTGAGGAAGTTCTCAAGAACACCTCCCCCATCATGAGGGCCCCCCATATTGGTGACACTTGGGTCCTGCGCATCCTTGAATTCCCCGGGTAAGAATCGAAGACCCAAATTGAGGCCACCTAGGATATCGATATCTTTGAAGGGCAAATCCTGTCTCCGAAAAGCTCCGAGCCTAGGCCCTTCGGAGTCATCGGCAACGGGTTCCTCGATAGGGACTGTACTATGTCTGATTGGGAACTCGGGGACCGTATCTGTACCCTCCTCGAGGATCTCCATAATATGAGCTCGAGTTGAATCGATCGCTTCCGATTTAGCGGCCCTCGGCCCAGCCACTTGCAGGCCATCCGTGCCCGACCTCGTCCTTTGCACCAAATGGTACTCATCATCATCGTCGTCTTCATCCCCAGAATTGGGACTTGCTCCAGAAGCTGAAGCCGAGACCTTGGCAGCAGCTCGAGGCCTGCGCGATCTAGGCTTCTTTGACACAGGAGATTCAGCAGCCGTGAAAGAGATAATTGGCCACGAAACAGATAATTGGAATATGGTAGAGGCTTCAACAAAAAGGCTTACCGTGATTCTTGGCCGGCCACCGTGTTTTGGCCAAGTCGGGCCAAGAACGCTCGATATAAGGGAATGAAGCATCCAATTTCCTAATCCATCCCGGCAGGTCCTAGACCACTTCATGATACCAAACGGTAGCTGCATGAACGAAGGGGAGATCATTATTTAGAAGAAGGTAAGAAGATAGTAAAGCATGTTCGAAGGAGAGGTACTTACGCTTCATATTGCACTCCTCCGGGAATGGCATCCTTCCGACCGGGATGATATTCGAGATCCTCACTTGGACAAACCTTCTTATCCACCCTCGATCCTTGTTCTCATCAATGCTCGAGAAAAACGACTTCATGGACCGAGGATGAAGCTTAATCAGACCTCGAAAGAGATGAGGGCTATATAGCCTAATCAAGTGGTCAAGGGTGAAAGTCATGCCCACGACCTTGCTGGAGAAATATCGGAGCATATAGATTATTCTCTAGAAAGATGGATTCACTTTATACTTATGACAGAAGTCGAGAATAACCGGATCTATCACCGGAGAAGAGGGATTTGAAGAATCGACGGGGCCCAAAGTGAATGGGTATGTATATACATGAAGAAAGCCCGCCTTGTGATCTGTTATGCTCTCGTTAGAACTGGAAATCTCAACCAGCACTGTCCTCTCCCATCGATAGTCGTCCCTCACTTTTTGTATATCAGTAACGACGTTGATATACCGGGACACGTGTTCGCATCGACTCGGTGTAGATAAGGGTCTCTCGACAGAAAAATCATTCACCGTATTGAACTCGGTAGGGGTACACTGTTCAACGGTGGGTGCCACTTTGGGTTTGCCCTTGGATGTTCGGGATGAAGAGGCAGCATCATCTTTTCGAGGCACTATTTTAGAGGTTCTAGCCATGGTGGTGGAAAGGCCTTTCTAGGAAAGTAAGTGAGGAATCAACAACAAAAGAAGGAAGAATGTGAAAGGGAATGGCCTTGGCTCTAAAAGTTTAAAGATGTTTTAAAAGTGTGAATCATTAAGCGATTGAGGTATTTATAGGAGCCATATGGGCAGCAGAAAGGATGAACCAATAGTAGTTCATGGGTTTCTCGAAGTCGTGCGCGGATTTTGAGTTATGGTATTTAATGCTTTGATAGGCTGACGTCATGATGATAGTGCCTAAGGAGTAGGAGTTCAAAACTGTTTCCTATCATTTTATTCTAGGAAATGCGGAGACTATCTGTATACGGTAAAAATCAATGGTTCGATTTTACGATCATCAAAGCGCCTCGAAGAGACTGCCCCCGGAAGGCTCGCAGCTCAGCTTGGGGATCCGGCCTCGAGGGTTCTCAGTGATCGACTTCGAGGTAGCGTAAGCAATGATCGGCCTCAAGGCAGGGTAAATCAGCAGCTTCAGTGGATAGATGTGAGGTTCCCAAGGCACGTGATTAGAGCTTACAAAGTCTATTAGGCTAGTCCAAACCCGTATCATGGCATTAAATGGTTGTACCAACCCCATATCTTTGTAATAAATGCATTTGTACTATGCTGGGATTCCCCCTCATATATAAAGGGGATCCTTGTCATTTTGTAAGGGATCTAATACATAATATTGAATACACAAGAACATTCTCTCTACTCTCTAACTCAACATATTCTCTTGATTTCACTACCTACATTTATTGCTTATATTCATAGTGTTTTATTTATTGTTCATTATTGGTCATAGAAGGCTTCCATCAAGGTTGTCATAACTGTTAATCCTCCATCGACTATCCTCGGCAGGGCATCCGACTCAAGCTCGAGGCCCTGATTATTAGCCATTCAGTTTGATTATCATATTGTCTTCAAGCTATTATCTTGTTTCCTAGTCTTTTACTTAGCATCCATTGCCTAACAACTAACATAAAAATAGATCATATATTTTTAAAACCACAAAATCAAATCTAATTGTTATTACCATTTTCACGGTAAACAGCTAAGTTGCAATACGATAGTCTAGGGTTATTAGTGCCAGAGAATCGCACCCCTTGCAGTTTTCAAAAAATGCTAGGTTTCAAGAAAAATGATGAGTTGCTTTGTTAGAAGAAATCATACATCCCATTTTAATTTCTTTATGATTATTATGGGCATTATAAGTCATATCGACTTCATCACGATAAACTCGCCATTATTTCTTTGCGTTGGACGCACCGCCGAGTTTATGTGTTCATCGTCTTCTTCTTGGGGTTTTTGATATTTCCAATGAAAGGGGAAGGATTCATAATCGTTTAGCCATGGTCACCAGAACTTTGATGGATGCATCGAGGGACAGACTTATACCATCATACCCATGATCCTATCCAAAATGTACCACGCTTTAGATCGGTGCAAGCAAGGATTCGGGCACTTCGAAGGTTGTAATCTGTTACTGCAAGTCTGGCTGTTAGAACACTTTCAGAGGGGAGAATATCGTCTAGAGCTTCTGTGACGGCCATTGAATGACTACATAGCTTACTATCACCCAAAGAAAATGACATTCATCCCAGACAGGTTTGCAACAACCTGGGAATATTGTAAGTTGGGTGCGTTTCTTCAGCAATCTGACAGATGAGCAGGTACATTGGATGTTCGAATGGTTTCCTAGTAGTGAGTTCATCATCAGGTTAAGAGAGACTACTCATCTGGTACTGATCGGGTTGAGGGGCATCTATCCTTATGCTCCTATAAGGGTAATGAGACAAGCGGGAAGAAAATAGGTTATACCTCGGGTTTCCAACATGGTCCAGTACAAAGCATATTTCAAAAGGGACGTCATTCCATTCAAGTTCGAAGCACAACATATGTGGAACCAGAAGATCATTGTGGAGAAAGAAACAATTGATCCAGACAGGTATCATGCTGGTCATGTGTACTTCTATCCATCATGGTTTGTAGACGATATAGCAGGAGATGTTAAGCCAAGAGTTGATCTAAAAAACAGGATCATAGATGATATTGCTGAGGCAGAGGTCAAGTATAGAAGGCTACACTAAAGAGTTTTCGAGTCCGAGGCTAGACATCTGGAACAGCACAAAATGGATATGGAGGCAATCAACGAATGGAAATTCCACAGCACACATGGTCACAGGACCAAAGACTGCAGATA
Organism: Nicotiana sylvestris; assembly: GCF_000393655.2. Classification (NCBI taxonomy): domain Eukaryota; kingdom Viridiplantae; phylum Streptophyta; class Magnoliopsida; order Solanales; family Solanaceae; genus Nicotiana; species Nicotiana sylvestris. Next base: position 43,789,337 of record NC_091062.1, on the reverse strand, counting down.
GCTCCGGGAAGAAGTATCCTGACTACTCAGCAAAGGACACCTCCTAGAGTTCCTCAGTGATCGAGCCAAAAATCAATTCCGGGAAAGAGAGGCGAACAGAAAGAATGAAACAGATAAGCCACAACATGTCATCCATATGATCATGGGAGGAATCGACGTCCCACAGGAACCCACTATCAGAAGAACAAATATATCCATTACCAGGGAAAAGTGGACTCGAGGTGACATACCCGAGGATGCTCTCACATTCACCGACGAGGACATCAAGACCCTATCTCAGCCCCATAACGATGCATTGGTAATTTCTTTTCTTGTGAATACATTTCAAATTAAACGTGTACTTGTGGACCCAGGTAGCTCGGTCAACATTATCAGGTCAAGGGTCGTGGAGCAGCTCAGACTACTCGACCGGATCGTGCCCGCCTCTCACGTCCTCAACGGATTTGATATGGCGAGCAAAACAACTAAAGGAGAAATCACTCTCCCGGTCAATGTGGCTGGAACAACGCAAAATGCCAAGTTTCATGTCATCGAAGGAGACATGAGGTACAACACCTTGCTCGGGAGGCCATGGATACACTGCATGAGAGTAGTACTATCAACCCTGCATCAAATGATGAAATTTCCTTCGAAAGACGGAATAAAAACCGTTTATGGGGAACAACATGCAACCAAGGAGATGTTCGCGGTGCATGATGTGACACCAACATCAACGCCTTCGACATCGAAAGAGTCAAAGGATAAGCAAACATGAAGTATCAATCACGAGACACATTCCCGACTACACCTAAATAAAAAGGACCTTGCCGCGTTCCTGAAGCAAACATTTGAAGCGTATCGAGGCTCAAAGCGCCATCACCACTAAGGTATAACCATCTCTCTTTTCATTTACATCTTACACTAACCTTTGTGCGGGTGTCCGATCAGAGCAGTCGAAGCGCTGCCCAGCTTGAAGACCTTAGGTTTCAAAGCATACATTGCACTCTTTTCCTTAGAACGGGGTTTATCCCAAGAAGTGTTTTACCGGCAAGGTTTTTAACGAGGCAACGTCTATAAGCTACCTAAGAAGAACCTAACAAATATTCAAGGCTTCTTCTCAAATCAACCTCGAATATTGGGGGGCATCCCCCCGGAGAAATAAAGATAAGACAAAGAGGGTTTCAATAGAAAAATGGTGTATCGAGCCAAACGGTCAAAAAAACCGTGTCCGCATAGAACAATCGAACCATCAATGGTGAAAAATATGTAATACTTGTGCCAAGTAGTCAAGGAATACATTTTGACTTTTACCATATGAATGCTTTGCACTCCGAGCGAAGATTGCTATTTTTACAAGCAACGACCCGAGGGCCAAAAATTCCCCAAACTCTCGAGGACTGACATCAAAAGTTCGAAGCCGTAAGACCTCCGGGACGGAAAGTTCAAGCTCGTAAGTCCTCAAAAGTGGTGATGTCAAGATTACGTAGAATGGCTCCAGAGCCAAGAACTCTCGATGTCTCGGGGACTGTCTCTCCAGTTATCAAAAACTCGAGGCCATAAGACCCCAAGCGGGCAACCTCGGGCTCGAAAGCCCTCCATGTGGTGATGTCCAAAAATGTAAGACCCCCATGAGGCATTATCAACAATGTAAGACCTCCATGAGGCATTTCCAACAACGTAAGTCCTCCGTGAGGCATTTTCAATGCTATAAGACCTTCGGGCATGCCCAAATTTGTAAGACCTCAAGTCGGGCATGATCTATACTTGTACCTACTATCTGTAATACCTCAAACAAGGCATGTTCAAATTTATAAGACCTTACAAAAGGCATAATCCCGATCTTAAAGTTAAGGCAATATATTTGAACTTGTAAGACCCATAAAAAGGCATACCCTTGATATAGATGCCGAAACTACTTAACTCGAGGACTAACCTTATGACTACGGTCACAAGGTTGTACCAGCCAAACTAACGCGACTTGAGGACGCCCGACGATTGCTATAAGATCACCAGCCTTCAATCACTTCGAAAGTACTTCGAAATGAACCAGTTAAACATGTTACCCTCGACTTAGGAAAAAGAGCTTCGACCATGTCAGCTCCGGGCTATAGGGCTCAAAACACTCATCCACCGAGCAAAACCTCCCGAGGTGCTCGTCGCCACATAACAACTCATAATCGAGGTTTTTATCGAACCGTCAAAGAGTCAAGAAAACACAATTTCAAAAAGTCCTTAACGAGGGAAAAATAGAGCCTATACTAGAGGTCATACCGACCCAATACGTAAGAGCCACTATCGCCAGCCCATGTTAAGAGGTCGTACCGACCCTGCACGTACGATCCTAAGGGTCATCTTTAAATTCAAAAACTTAAGGGTCAATGAGCTCAAGTCGAAACCCGACTCGTAGACTGAACCTGAAATGGTTAACTGAATATGCCTAAGAGCAAAAATATAAGAGCTTAAACGCCGACTTATACTAAAAGGTCGTACCAACCAAACACGTAAGAACCTGCGAGCCAGTCCAATGAGCCCTTACGCCGTACTAAAAACCTAAGAGTTCTTTTAACTCGGAAACCAGTTCATCTGGCCAATGACCGACAAACATCAAAGCAAAGGGAAGTGCATGAAAAATAAAACCGCAAGGTTTCCTTATTTGAGAAAAATACAAAGCTCCATTTACAATGCTCTTCAAAGGCACTATAAAAAAATCAGAAAAGAAAAGCCTAATCTACGTCCCCCTCGGGGACTATGGCCCGTCGACCTCTTTCTTGCTATCTTCGGCATCAGACAGAAGGAACTTAGCATCATATTCGTCCGCCTTTGCATGCTTTATCTATTCCGAGAGGTCGAAGCCCCTGGCATGGATCTCCTCGAGGGTTTCCCTTTGAGATTTACACCTAACATACTCCTTGCTCCTACTTTCCCGATCGAGAGCCCCTCTCAGCTCAGCTCGAGCGTCGGCAGCGTCTTGCAAAAAGATGGCCACTTTCTTATCGGCCTTGGTTAAGATTTCTTTAGCTTCAGCCTGAGCATCTACAACCTCGGCCTTCATCTTTAGAAGTTCAAACTTAAGCCTCGCAATCATGCTTGTCTAGACCGAGCTGTTTGCACGAGCATTCCGGAGTTTCACTTCGAGGGCGGAAGCCTTAGCCAAAGTATCCTCTCTAGCCACAATATGGGCATCCATCTGAGCCCTTAGCTCATCACACTCATGCTTGGCCTGGCCAACCTCGCTCTAAAGGCGTTTCAGATCTTCCGCCTTGCTCTGCAACTGAAGTATCAAAATGTTAATCTCTGAGGAAAGAATAAGAAGCATGAATTCCCTCGGAGTGAAGGTTACCTGCTTCTCGAGGTGACCTTCATAGTTCAGGCTCCGATTCACCTCGTACCGAAGGTGCCTCAGTTCTTTTTCCCTTTTGTCACAAAGAAGCTTGAGGGATTTCCCCTATCCAAGGCTTTCCTCAACTGAGCTTCGCAGCGAAGCAACTCGGACTTGAGCTTATCAAAGGTCTATGGGAAAGAAGCTCAATGAGAAAACAAAAATGACAAAATCAAAAAGTCAACCCAAACTCACCACCAAACAAAGACGCTAAGCCTCCTCAAAGGTTGAGCGAGCATCCACTGGCCCGGCCTTACTGACCTCAGTTGAACCAGTCTCGATGGGGACATGGTCGCTCGAGACCCTGCTTGACTTAGGCGGTCCCTGGTCTTGAGCATACCTCGAAGTACCTTCGATGGGGGGAGAGGATGACGGCTGAGCACTTGTATCCCCCAAAGTACCTTCGGCAGGAAATAAAGACGACACCAAGTGAGGTACCACCTCTCCAAAGAGAAGCCTCGGATGTCGCGGGCTCAGCAGATACAATTCCTTTAAGCCTTTGAGCAGGGCCTGCCTCACTACAAGCACCCTCGTTCTTCGAAGTCTCCTTCAGTTTGTTATCAGTCCTCGACCCCCAAGCCGATGATTCTTCCTCCTCCCATTAGGGGGCACGACCTCATCCCAAAAAAATCTCCAATGGCTACGGTGACAGAGTTAACATGCATAAAAGAAAGTACATTTCAAAGAAAGAAAGCCACACGCCACATACCATGGTGTTTTGCATCCCATATACCCTTGGCTATATCTATCCACTTATGCTTGTCGTAAGTCGAGCAAGCTGCCAGTTTCCGAGACCAATCAGGCAGGTCGAAAACCTCGTATGGCATCCACGGGATGGCTGCAAAAGAGAAAAGGAAAGCATTTTTATGGGGTCCACCTCCCTCATAGATAGAAATAATAAGAACACGCATATACCACTTACGCGTAAGGTTCCATTTCTCAAGAAATGGAAGAAACTCTACAGGGATAATATCGCCAGTCCGCACTCGGACAAAATAGCTCATCCACCCTTGGTCTCCATCTTCTTCATTGCTGGCAATAAAGGGCCGGGTGGATCGACGCCGTAGAGTAATCAGGCCTCGATAATGCAAGGGCCAATACAACCTAATAAGATGGCTAAGGGTGAACTCGAGCCCGGCCTTATCTACAAAATATCTTATCATCAGCACTATCCTCCAGAACGACGGGTGGATCTGCGCCAAAGTAACCTGGTATTTTCTACAAAATTCAAGCACAACCCTATCGAGAGGTCCCAAAGTAAAGGGATACGTATATACATTCAAATATCCCTTTACATGGGCCATAACGCTCTCCTCAGGGGAAGGTACCTGCAGTACCACTTCTTCTCCCCATCTATAGTCCTTCCTAACCATCTTGAGATGTTCCTCCCCTATTGAGGAGATGAACCTCGATGCATGCTCCCAATGGCCTTGAACGTTAGGAGGTATCTCCAATGTAAAGTCTCTCCTCGAGACAAAGCACCTCGAGGTCAGCGCACTAGACACTGGTGGTGTACCACCGACTGAGTGCGAAACAGAGGCAGAACTCTCCTCTCCTTGATGAACAGATTTTGATAGCAGCCATGGATACGGTAAATAGGAAGAGGAGGATGAAAATTTGGGCGAAGGCTTTGAGTTGAAATGATGAGAGAAATAGCACAAAGAATAAAAGTTCTATGAGAGGGATAGTTACTCAGAGTAGCGGAATCTTCAGTTAAGAAATGAGCAAATGCATATATAGGGGCGAGCAGCGACTGTTCGCCTGCCCTGAAGACCAATTAATTCTGACCATGTCAGTGCCATTTTTTTGGGAAATGTACCGGTGGGACCACCCCGGTCGCCTCACGACCGTGTCACATAAATAATGCTATCACATAGTGCTCGGGAAATGTTGAGACCCCGAGGATTTATGCTTTTATAAGCATCAACTCCAAAAAAGCTATCGACCTAACCTCGAGATGGTGCCCGATCTCGAGGGTCCCGATTGCCCCAGATATGGACTCTTAAGAGTCAACATCAAAATTCAAAGACTAAATTCCACGTGATCGCTGAAAAATAAAGAATGCAAGGCTGGAAACAAAAATAATTTCTTACATTGCCCAAAATATGTTTATAAGGGGCACCTTTATAGGACCTGTTTCTCTGGAAATACATACACTAAAAGAAAAAAGAGAAGTAAAGGCGATGTAGGTCTACTCTTCACCGCCACTGCTCTCTGAACCATCTTCGGTATCCTTATCCGAAGTGACCGAGAGTGCCAATTCTTCCTCAAAATCTCGGGCCTCCTCGATCTCAGTTGAGAGATCGACACCTTTAGCACTGGTTTCCTCTAGGGCTTGGCTCCTTGCCTTTGCACGAGCGTAAGCGACAGTCTGAGCCAGCTTCTGCTCGGCCTTCTATGATATCTCTCATGCTAGTTTATTCGCTGTAGCGACATCTTTCAGGTATGTAGCAGCATTCTCTTCGACGTCAGACTTGGTCGTGGATAGTGCAATAGCCTTTTCACTAACATTTAGGAGAAGACCCTTGGCCGATGTCAACTCCGAGGTCACGACCTCATTTTGCCTCCTCAATTCGAGGATCTCCGCATTCAGAGAAGCAACTTCTTTCCTAAGTCGCCCCGCAAGAGCATCCTTCTGCCCTATCGACAAAGGAAAAAATAAGTCGGTAAGCATCGAATTGTGAGGATGATGAATAAATTTATGAATACCGAGTTACCTGCTCAGCAAGGCCAGCCCTTTCTCGGAGAACTCCCTCCAAATTCGCCCGAAGCCCGCTTAATTCCTCCTCCTTTCGAGCAGAGGAGGCCTCCGACTCCTTCAGTCCCGAGGTAAGCTTCTCGAGCTCCTTTCCATGGCATGAAAGCTTGTCTTAGAGCCTAGGGAAGGCATGATCATACATTTTCTTAGCCTACAACAAAATAGAAGACTCAGAAAAACGAGAAAAAAACTTGAGACATGAAAGGCATACGAAAAAAGATATCACCTGTTACCGGAGCTTCTCCGCTTCCTCGATAGTGTTTGAAGCGTCGAGATCAATGTCCTCACCGACACCATCAAGGAAGTTCTCAAGCACACCTCCTCCATCGTGAGGGCCCCCCACATTGGTGACACTTGGGTCCTGTGCATCCTTGAATTCCCCGGGTGAGAATTGAGGACCCAAATTGAGGCCACCTAGGATATCGATATCTCTGAAGGGAAAATCCTATCCCCGAAAAGCTCCGGGCCTAGGCCCTTCGGAGTCATCGGCAATAGGTTCGTCGATAGGGACTGTACTATGTCCGATTGGGAACTCGAGGATCGTATCCGCACCCTCCTCGAGGGTCTCCATAACATGAGCCCGAGTCGAATCGATTGCTCCCGATTCAGCGGCCCTCGGCCCAGCCACCTGTAGGGCATCCGCGCCCAACCTCGTCCTTTGCACCAAACGGTACTCATCATCATCATCATCTTCATCCCCAGTACTAGGACTTGCTCCAGAAGCTGAAGTCGAGACCTTGGCAGCAGCTCGAGGCCTACGTGATCTGGGCTTCTTTGACACAGGAGATTCAACAATCGCCAAAGGGATAATTGGTTGCGAAAGAGATAATTGGAATATGGTAGAGGCGTCAACAAAAAGGCTTATCGTGATTCTTGGCCGGCCACCGCATTTTGGCCAAGTCGGGCCAAGAACACTCGATATAAGGGAATAAAGCATCCAATTGCCTAATCCATCCCGGCAGGTCCTGGACCGCTTCACGATACCAAATGGTAGTTGCATGAATGAAGGGGAGATCATTATTTAGAAGAAGGTAAGAAGAAAGTAAAGCATGTTCGAAGGAGAGGTACTTACGCTTCATATTCCACTCCTCCGGGAATGGCATCCTTCCGACCGGGATGATATCTGAGATCCTCACTTGGACAAACCTGCTCATCCACCCTCGATCCTTGTTCTCATCAATGCTTGAGAAAAACAGCTTTGTGGACCGAGGATAAAGCTTGATCAGACCTCGAAAGAGATGAGGGCTATATAGCCTAATCAAGTGGTCAAAGGTGAAAGTCATGCCCATGACCTTGCGGGAGAAATATCGGAGCATATAGACTATCCTCTAGAAAGATGGATAGATTTGGCCAAGCATCACTTTATACTTATGACAAAAGTTGAGAATAACCGGATCTATCACCGGAGAAGAGGGATCTGAAGAATCGACGGGGCCCAAAGTGAATGGGTATTGTCGACGCCCCCTTTTTCTATGGGTCAAAATCGGGTATACGACATTGGGAGGACAACTCTATTCCCTTTCGAGAATTGGGTTTAGAAGTTGAAGAGTTGCCACCTAATGATTATAGTGCATTAGGACAATTTTTAGAAGAGTTTGAGATGAAGAGATTAGATATTAGGGTAAGGGCTAGAAATTATCCCGAGGGGAAGGTGTTAGGCACCCCTCAGGATCCACAAGTGTGGTTCCCGGCCATGCTACAATTGTGACTTCATATAATCAAGCAATTAGGGGGTTCAAATAACATTGCAAATAAGTTAAAAACCTTTGAAGGTAAGTAAAGAGAGAACAGAAATTTGAAAGATTTAAACAATTCTAAAGAAAGCAGATAAAGAGAAATAAGGGAAAAGGGGTCCTAGGTTTGTAATTAATATGGATCACTTCAACGCAATATCCAGCAATCACTCCTCAAAAGAGGGGTCGCACGTGATATTAGCGCATCGGTCATCATCTCCATATTCTACCCTTCCCACCCCGTAAAGGTTATTAGAGCGTGAATTGGTCACGAATGCTTATTGCGTGCTATTACCCATCCCGTCCTATAAGTCCTAGAGGGTATTTAGGACTACTATTCCTACAAGGTGAGGACTAGGCTGAACCCTTAGGTTTAAAGGATAAAATGCTAAGCGATAGACATAACAAATAGGACTGCACACAAAGACAAATAAAGGCTCACATATCCCTCCACAAGTGAACACGTAATTAGCACGCCTCAAACACATTTAAAGTCTCAAAGATAAGAGTTTATAGCCAGGATTGTTGAAAAAAGTAAGTTTTAGTGAAAGTAGAAGGCTTAATTAAAACTGAGTGACTCGAAGAATGTTCGATTTTCAGAAATACAACTAAAGACAGCAGTAAGTATACATCAGTTTAGGAATTAGTAAAGTATAGATAAAACTTGTTAAAACACACTTTGAAAATATAGTAGAGGCATTAAAGATGCAGTAACCCAACGAGACATACGATAAATACTAAAAAATAGCACGATTCTGGGCAGGAAAGGTAACCCTGTAGAAAACATAATAGAAATGATGCATGATTTTGAGATTATTTCAAAATAGAGTGGGAGTTTTAGTAAAACAGAGTGAACTTCAGAGAGGCAAACAAGAAGCAGAGTTCAGAATGTTAAAGGAGGCTGATTAGTCTGAAACTGGTAAAAACATGATTAATCGATTTTATTAAGCCTAAAGCTTGCCTAGGCGTCGTATGTATTGCCTACTTACCTTAAAGGTGAACATGCATATTAATCTCCAGTTTTAAAGAGACACACATACAGTTAACCGTACTTGTATTGTTAGATTAAACATACTGGTGAAGCGTTCAACAATTGCAACTCAGACAAAATAAAAAACCTAAGTAACATGATGTCTAATGCACATAAAGGCTCCTAAAACATGGTCTCTAAATGAAGCGGTAATTTATAATAGTCATTTGTTGGTTATTAACTAATCATGATTACGAAGTGAGTATAATAGCAGGCTGAAAGTAAAGAATCTAAAATAAGATTACTAATGTATGAGATGCATGTCCTATACATGATATCTATTGTGCAAATAGGTAAATAAAGCCCTATAAGCATGTTTTCTACCCATTACTTAAACTAAACATGCATAACCCTCCCCCATATTCACTATTCACCCCCAATAGTTTGTTTACAAATTATTACAAACCAATATCATCTGAATTACAGTAAATAATAAAAATAAGAAGTTATTTTATAGGGAGCCTTCAATCAGGCCCAGTCTTCCAACCTCAACCCCTTCGAGCTCACAGCCTTTGCCATGGTCTAGGTGCAACAAAGCTCCCTAGGGCCCCATTGGGTCCATGGCCAATACCAGCACCTAGGCATTTTAGAAGAATGCAGGACAGATGCAGTATGGAGTACCAGCCTTGTGTGTCAAAGTTCAGTGAGTACTCAGAGGTACTCAAAGCAATGCTCACACGAAGGGGGCAGAACCTATTTTCTAAGAGTAGTGTGAAGTGTAGGAAGAAGAACTTTCGAATATAAGGGGGGTTTGCTTTAAAAGAAAACAGCAAAACAACAGTTTAACAGTACATGATATCATACAGGGGTCTTGGGGAAAGGGAGCAAATAGATCACACAATGCTAAAGGGGATACAGGTTTAATGAACAGGACTACACAGAATCAGGGGATTCAGGGGAACTGGGAGGCAGTAAAGTTTAGGCATGCTAATGTGTAACAACAGGACATAGGCATAGCAAGTAAAGATAGGAGCAGACAAAGTCAGACATAACATGTAAATCAGAAGACATGGTGAAGCATTAAAGCAAAGAATCAATCACACATTGAGCAAGAGAAGCATAAGCAGAAGAGAATCACAAAGATAATGAAATGAAACAAAAATAAACACATTGGTGTGAGACTTGAAAATTAATCAGGACATACCAGTAAAAGAGCAAGAGCAGGATGCAAAGACAAAGTAGTAACACTATATTAGCCTTGGCTTTCAGCCGGCTAATAATAAGTAGGAGCAGAGAACAACAATAGAGCCAAAGAGCAAGAGAGAAGGCAGATTATGAAAGTATTCAGTGGTGTGTAAGTCCGACGACTGTTGTGTGTTTGCAAAAGAGAATGGGAAGTATTTATAGTACTGAATACGAGTAATCAATAAGGCAGCAGTCCCTTAATTAAGGAACTGGCATCAATCACAATTAAATTAGTATATGGACTTCCCTTTAATTAAGGAATCCAAATCAAACGGTAAAAATCAATCATTTAAAAGGAAAGAAATCACAAAGTAGGTTATAATCACATAAGGAAAAAGAGTAACATATAGTATTCAATAAAGACTAGGTACATGACACTCTAATTAGGGAAATAGGTCAGGCAAATCAATCAACAAATTTGTGCACATATATAGGGCAAAATACCACTGTAATTCAGGAAAATAATTTTCAAAATAATGAACGAGATTGAAGACCTAGGAAATCAGTATTAATCGAGGAGAGTATCCCACAATTTAAGGAAGCAATTCAAACTATAGGGAAAATATGCAGAATCACAATTTCAAAGCAAGTATCACAGTCTCAAAGAGGGCTCGGATAATCAGTATAAAATCCTCGTGTAAGCAATCAGAGAAGCTGTAAACGAAGAACACATAATGGTAGGGGAATGAAACACTAACAACGAGATTAAAGCAAAGAGCATGGAACTCGGAGAAGAACCTAGAAGAACACACAAACATGCAAATAATTCAAACACAATCATACAAAGTTAGGGTTTCATCTAACTTAAGCCAAACGTTTGAAAAATAATACTGAGAATCACGAGTGAGTACTCAAAATTAGTACATAAAGTGATTTTGAAAAGGGGTTCAGAAACCCTAGTTTCAAAAGGGGAACAAAACGTTTTAAAATTTGAACAATCGTAAAGATCGAGTAGAGAATAATGTAAAATACCAAGGTGTGAGTTAAAAAATCGTAAAAACTATAGAGATTTAAGTGGTTGGGTACAAATTAGGGTTTCATAAGAAACCAATGAGAAGTAAGAGAAACCTGGCTGTGAAACTCAGCAATAATGGTGTTCATAGCACCATCAGACCAAAACCCATCGGAGAAAGGCCGGAGACAAACCAGGCAAAGCTTTCAGTGACCATCTCGTATGGTGGAGGCTTCTGGGGTCTCAAAAATGAGTGAATCAACGAGGTAAGGTCTCACGGCGGCTGGTGGTCGAAAGAGGTGAGGCTAGAGGTGGCCAGATAGACGGTGAAGGCCATCGAACAAGAACCAGAAGTTTCTAGAGAGAAGGAGGAGAGGAAGAGACCAAGAGAGAGAAATCGGTCTCGATGAAATGAGGGGTCGGGGGGGTAGTTAGGATTTAATTAAGGAAATAGAATCTGGGCCGCTGATCTCATTTGATCAATGACTCAGATTAAATCGGAGTTGGGCCAGGTTATTCGGAGATTTGGGCTGGGTGGATTTGAATTGGGTATTGGGTTAATTAAAAAAATCTGATGGGGTGGGTTACAATTGGGGCCAAAATTTTAATAATAATAGGCTAGGTATTAAATAGCCAATTTCTCCCTTTTAATTTTATAAAAATAATGGAAATGATTATAAAAAAAATTAAAAGTACTGAAACCATTAATAATACATAAACATTAATTAAAAAAAAATACTGGAACTAATTTTGCAATTATAAAAATACTATTAATCGAAACATAGGTTATAATTGCAATTATATGCAAATTAGTTTAAAAAATACCAAATCAATTTGTAAATATATGAAAAAATCACCTTAATTATATTTTGGTGTAAATATGAGAAATAAATAAATTATTCACCGAAATGATAATTTTGGAAATAATTATTGAATTTTGCACTGCTAAAATAGACAATAAATTAGTTTTAAAAGTCTTTAAAAATTTGGGAAAAATACCAAAACACTTGGGCATGTTTATGTATGCACATATATATTATTTTGAAAGTATTTTGAGTGTAAAAAATATTTAGGGAAAAATTGGGTATCAACAACTGCCCCTCGTTACCCGGGAAGGATGAAAGAGTTGTCAGGTAAAGATATGATGGCCAATTTTTGACCGGAAGTGGCAATTTGAAAGGAGTTTTGACCGATCTCTTGTTTTTGAGCTGCCTACATATCCCTGGTCTCACAGGAATCAGGCCATATGTAGTTTAGGAACCATTGACGGAATATGCCGATGGAGATTTGAAACGGACGAACGCGATGTTTAGATTGAGAGAGGTTTCTGAAAAATCGATAGGCTGCGGGAACCGGAGCGGAATCGCTCCTGCTGAGACGGCCGTTGCCAGCCGGTGTACTTGCAAGTAAGCAATACGAGCGTATATCGTGCGTAAATTTAAACGTGATGCAAGTTCCCATCGGACCATGAATGTTGTCTTTGGACAGTTAGGATGACGTCCTTAGACCATGACGTCCCGGGCTATGAAGAGCGTAAATAAAAATTCGCAAGCCATGAAATGATGTTCTCGGGCAATGTAGATGGTGCCTCCGAACTATGATGCCTTTGAATAGGTTGGCGATCTTTCAACCTATGAAATGCAAAAGGTGGCAATCTTTCAGTCTATGCAAGAAATGGCGATATTTCAGCCGGTACAGAATTTAAATGAAGGTGGCGATGTTGCAGCCGTGCGAGAAAAGTAAAGAGGCGATATTTCGGCCATGCATGATGGAGACAATGCTTAGTCTCGGAAGGCAGATAGAGTAGCCTTATGCAGATGGAGACAGAGCTTAGTCTCGAAAGGCAGAAGAGTAGCCTTATGCAAATGATGATAGAGGTAGAGTTTTAACCTCGGAAGGCAGAAAAGTAGCCTTATGCGGATGATGCAGGTAGAGACAGAGCTTAGTCTCGAAAGGCAGAAGAGTAGCCTTATGCAAATGATGATGTAGGTAGAGCTTTAACCTCAGAAGGCAGAAAAGTAGCCTTATGCAGATGATGCAGATGGAGACAGAGCTTAGTCTCGAAAGGCAGAAGAGTAGCCTTATGCAAATGATGATGGAGGTAGAGCTTAACCTCGGAAGGCAGAAAAGTAGCCTTAAGCATATGATGATGGAGGTATAGCTTAACCTCGGAAGACAGAAAAGCAGCCTTATGCAAAATGCAGATGGAGACAGAGCTTAGTCTTGAAAGGCAGATAAGTAGCCTTATGCAGATGATGATGGAGACAAGGCTTAGTCTCGAAAGGCAGAAAAGTAGCCTTATGCAAAATGCAGATGGAGACAGAGCTTAGTCTCGAAAGGCAGAAAAGTAACCTTATGTAGATGATGATGGAGACAGGGCTTAGTCTCTAAAGGCATAAAAGTAGCCTTATGCAGTGCAAGAATGTAAAAGGACGATTAGTAGTAAGATCTCTTAGCTAATAGCCGATTACGACAATATGACTGCTAGGGAGATTGTGTACGGATAGCAATTGCGGGAAAGTGATGATTCTAAGAAGTTGCATTCTTGGGAAAGTATGCATACATAAATATACTTAACGATACTGCAAGTCGAGTGCCTGCATCCAAAGAAAATCGTGAGTTCTGTAAGGGGAAAAGGTTAGTTCGTCTTCCCCGGGCTCTTGACGTTGTGTGTCATTGGGGTAGCGTCGCTAAACAACAACAATTCGGATAATAGTTATGCATGATTTAGTAAATATAATGTAAGTATATAATCAAAAATAGTTTTCTTTAGATGAACCAATGACTGCGACGTGGTTCAAGACATTGCAACCTCTTTCGCTTCGGAATTCTGAGGGTCCTCCTCAAAATTCTACCCCAGTTTGTTGAGCGTACATTTCTGACGGCTGTGTTGAATGACTAAAAAAAAATCATCTTCGGAATTTTGAGGGTCCTCCTCAAAACTCTGCCCTAGTTTGCTGGGCTGGCGCTTCTGGCGATGCATGGACTAAAATCAACTTCGGAATTTTGAGTGTCCTCCTCAAAATTCTGCCCCAGTTCCAATAGTGGGGGAAAATGTAATTTTTTATTAAATTGTGACCGAACCCATAGGGCTGCCTACGTATCCCCTCTTAAACGAGAATCAAGTCAGGTGTAGTTCAAATTACATCATAAAGGGAATCATAAGTGGTTACATATAATATCGTTTCACTGCATCTGAATTGATTGACTTCGGCCAGACTTCCCCATCCATCTCTGCAAGAATAAGGGCTCCTCTAGTTAGAACCCGGTGAACCATGTACAGACCCTGCCAATTGGGAGAGAACTTCCCCTTGGCTTCATCTTGATGTGGGAATATTTTGTTCAACACTAGCTGCCCCGGTGTAAACTTCCTTGGCTTAACTCTTTTGTTGAAGGCTCTGGACATTCTGTTCTGATACAACTGACCGTGGCAAACTTCATTCATCCTTCTCCCATCTATAAGGGCTAACTGCTCGTAACGACCTTTTACCCATTTTGCATCATCCAACTCTGCTTCTCGTATGATCCTTAAAGAGGAAATTTCTACCTCGGCGGGGATGACCGCCTCTGTACCATAAACCAGCATGTAGGGAGTTGCTCCGGTCGATGTACGGACTGTGGTGCGGTATACCAATAAGGTGAATGATAATTTCTCATGCCATTGTTTGTGCCTTTCGACCATCTTCCTTAGTATCTTCTTGATATTCTTGTTGGCTGCCTCCACAGCTCCATTAATCTGAGGCCTGTAGGCTGTAGAGTTCTTGTGTTTGATCTTGAATGTTTCACACATTGCTTTCATCAAGTCGCTGTTAAGATTGGAACCATTATCGGTGATGATTGATTCCGGAATTCCGAACTGACAAACAATGCGGTCGCGGACGAAATCTGCCACAACCTTCTTAGTGACCGCCTTGTATGATGCTGCTTCGACCGATTTGGTAAAATAATCGATTGCCACTAAGATGAACCTGTGCCCATTTGATGAGGCAGGCTCGATAGGTCCGATAACATCCATTCCCCAAACGGCGAATGGCCATGGTGAGCTTGTTGTAGTAAGCTTGTTTGGAAGCACCTTTATCATATCTGCATGTATCTGACAGCGATGACATTTGCGAACATATCGGATATAGTCTGTTTCCATAGTCATCCAAAAATACCCTGCTCAGAGTATCTTCTTTGCTAAGACAAAACCATTCATGTGCGGCCTGCAGGTCCCTGCATGCACTTCGTCCAATAGCCTGGATGCTTCTTTTGCTTCGACACACCTTAGTAAACCCAAATCGAGAGTCCTTCTGTACATGATTCCTCCACTGTGAAAGAAGTTGTTGGATAACCTACGAAGTGTGCGCTTCTGAGTAGCGTTGGCAAGTTCTGGATATTCCCCTGTTGTCAAGTACTCCTTGATGTCATGGAACCATGGTTTTCCATCCGCTTCTTCCTCAACGTAGGCGCAATAAGCTGGCTGATCATGAATCTTTACTGGGATGGGATCAATGAAATTTGTATCTGGATGCTGGATCATGGACGATAAAGTAGCTAATGCATCAGCAAACTCGTTCTGGACCCTGGGGACGTGCTAAAATTCTGTCTTTGTGAACCTTTTCCTCAACTCCTGTATGTGATGCAAGTAAGGAAGTATCTTAGAGTTCTTGGTTGCCCACTCTTCTCGAACCTGATGTATGAGCAAGTCTGAATCTCCAATCACTAGCAACTCCTGAATGTTCATGTCAATGGCCATTTTGAGCCCCAAGATGCAGGCTTCATATTCGGCCATATTATTGGTGCAAGGGAACCTGAGCTTGGCGGATACCAGGTAGTGCTGTCCGGTTTATGATACTAGGACTGCTCCTATGCCAACTCCTTTGAAATTTGCAACTCCGTCGAAAAACAACCTCCAACCATCATAGGATTCTGCAATATCTTCTCCTATGAAAGATACCTCTTCATAGGGAAAATACGTTTTTAGGGGCTCGTATTCTCCATCCACGGGATTCTCGGCGAGATGATCTGCCAAGGCTTGCCCTTTGATTGATTTCTGGATCACATAAACAATGTCGAATTCACTTAGCAGGATTTGCCACTTGGCGAGCTTGCTAGTGGGCATGGGTTTCTGGAAGATATACTTCAAAGGGTCCATTCTGGATATGAGATAAGTAGTGTAAGCACAGAAGTAATGCCTCAGCTTCCGCGCAACCCAAGACAGAGCACAACAAGTGCATTCTAAAAGAGAATATCGGGCCTCGTACGGTGTGAACTTCTTACTGAGATAGTAGATGGCTTGCTCCTTTCTCCCTGTTTCATCATGTTATCCCAGAACACAACCAAATGCTCCATCCAATACCGTAAGGTAAAGCAATAGGGGTCTTCCTGGCTCAGGCAGAACCAAGACTGGTGGCGTTGATAGGTATTCCTTGATTCTGTCGAAGGCTTTCTGACAATCATCAGTCCACTTGGTAGCAGCATCTTTTTTCAACATTTTGAAGATAGGTTCACAAATGATCGTGGATTGAGCTATGAACCGGCTGATATAGTTGAGTCTTCCCAGGAAACTCATCACGTCCTTCTTGTTCTTTGGCGGCGGAAATTCTTGGATAGCCTTGACCTTTGATGGATCAAATTCTATTCCTTGACGGCTCACGATGAAACCCAATAATTTTCCAGTAGGAACCCCGAATGCACACTTGGCGGGATTCAGTTTCAGATTGTACCTCCTCTGTCTGTTGAAGAACTTTCTTAGGTCTTCCATGTGATCCTTGGCTTTCTTGGATTTAATGATGATGTCGTCCACATATACCTCGATCTCCTTGTGTATCAAGTCATGAAAGATGGTAGTCATGGCTCTCATATAGGTGGCACCAGCATTCTTCAAATCGAATGGCATCATTTTGTAACAGTACATTCCCCACGGCGTGATGAAAGCCATTTTCTCTGCATCTTCCTCATCCATCCATATCTGATGATACCCAGCGAAACAATCAACGAAAGACTGCAACTCATGCTTGGCGCAGTTGTCGATAAGAATGTGTATGTTAGGTAAGGGGAAGTCGTCTTTAGGATTGGCCCGGTTAAGATCCCGGTAGTCGACACAGACCCTAACTTTTTCATCCTTCTTTGGTACTTGCATGATGTTGGCTAACCATGTTGGATATTCCACTACCCCGAGAACCTTGGCTTTGACTTGCTTGGTAACCTCTTCTTTGATTTTCAAACTCATGTCGGGTTTGAATTTCCTGAGCTTATGCTTTACCGGCAGGCATGTTGGATCGGTTGGCAGTTTGAGAGCTACAATGGATGTACTGAGACCAGTCATATCATCATAATACCAAGCGAACATGTCTTCATATTCCTTTAGGAATTTAGTGTACTCTTTCTTCTCTGATGGTGACAGGTGAACACTGATGCGCATTTCTTTGACATTCTCTGTATCTCCCAGATTAATGACCTCAGTTTTGTCCAAGTTAGATTTAGGTCTATTCTCAAAATTCTCGACTTTTCTGACGACCTCTTCTGGTATATCGTCCTCTTCTGAAACTATATCCGTTTGTTGCGTTGTCTCATTGCAAGTCACAATCATTAGTTCATCGTCAAGGCAAGTAATAGTAATGTTGTGTAAAATAAAGTGAATGATAGAAAAATAATAAGAGCGAGATATATAATAATTGAAATGCTTTGATCGAATTCATAATTGTTTTGGTAAAGGTAAAATATGATGCATGGTGATTTTGTTTAGCCTTGCTACCCCGAAGCTTTTCGGGTCCTGGTGGTTTTGATTGACCAATTGCTGAGGCGTTCTCCTCGATTCACAGCTTGTATAGAAGGGCCTTCCTCCTCTTCCTCCTCGAAAATAACACAACAGTCCATATCATCGTCTTCCAGAAACAGATTCTTCATGGCTTCCAATGCTTCATCTTCCTCTGACCCATATATAGTATCTGCTGGTTGGAAAGTCTATTGCAGTCGCGGTATCGGATGCTCCAGTGGATAGTAGGGACCGCGCCATGGTGGTGACCAGTCATCGATCTCCTTCCAAGTGTATTCATACCCCAAACCAAATGTAGTACCATGTTTCTTCAGCTTGATGGGTTTGGTGATTCCCTGGAGGTTTTTGCCGAGTCCCTTTCCAGGTTCGTACCCACACCAATTCAGGATACTTTCAATCTTATTATCCCACCATTTATCTTTGTCCACAACATTGACCCGCTCGATGTGATGGTACGTTTATCCGCCTATTCTCCTTCTTTCTCCAACCATTAGGATGGTCTGGCGACTGCATATGGGGTTGCTACCATTTCCATGAATAATCACCTCTTAGTGATTCCACTCGAATTTCACTGCCTGGTGCAGGGTCGATGCTACGGCTCCAGCGGCATGGATCCATGGTCGTCCCAACAGCAAGTTGTAGGATACTGTGACATCTATCACTTGAAAGTCAACGTCGAACCAGGTTGGCCCCATTTGCAAGCATAGGCTGATCTCTCCGATAGTAGACCTTTGGGACCCATCGAAGGCTTTGACATTGATGGCCCCATCTTTGATCTCGTGCAGGCTCTTTCCCAATGTTCTGAGAGTTATCAACGGACAGATGTTGAGGCTGGAGCCTCCGTCGATCAAGACTCTAG
Organism: Nicotiana sylvestris; assembly: GCF_000393655.2. Lineage (NCBI taxonomy): Eukaryota > Viridiplantae > Streptophyta > Magnoliopsida > Solanales > Solanaceae > Nicotiana > Nicotiana sylvestris. The sequence continues at coordinate 43,770,702 of NC_091062.1, read as the reverse complement.
TGATGAAGTAATCCTCGCATTGCACGGTGATGTGCAGGGCCTTTTTGTGACTCAGTCCTTCCGGTGGCAGCTCATCTTCGTGGAAGGTGATTTTGTGGCTTTCCAATATTTGCCCTACCACATTTGCCATTTTGCCTCCAGTTATGTTGCTGGGCACATAAGCTTTGCTCAATATCTTCATCAAGGCATTTTTGTGTGCGTCAGAGCTCTGCAGAAGAGCTAGGATGGAGATCTGTGCTGGTGTTTTGTTCAACTGCTCAACGACCGAGTACTCCTTAGCTTGTATTGATCATCGGGCCCAGTTTCAATAGGTCGTCCAGAGGATTGCTTACTGGACTCAACTAAGTGTTCTGGAGTGTACACTCTGCCTGTTCTGTTCATACCCTGCATAACAATTGCTTCTCCCGTCTTGGTCTTCCCTTTCTTCCTAGCTTCAGCTGTGTAATCCCATGGTATGACATTTGAGTGGAACAGTGTTATGTTTGACATTGCTACAGGAATAGGTACCCTCGGTGGTAACACAACAACTTCAAAGGGTACAGGTGCTTTTGGACCCCCAAACTCAACCTCAATTGGCCCGGCCACCTTCGCAGAAGAAGGTGCTTCATATTCGAGAGGTATAGACATATTTACTTCATCTCCCTTGGAGGAATGATTCTGTACAACAATTGGGTTAAGCGTGACCACCGGTTTATTTGGCTCATCATCCTCAGCAATCAATCCTATTGACCCCTTAGGGTCCCAGTCATCTTCGATCTCGATCATGTGAATGTCTCCACCGTTGTGGTCAGGCAGAGGGTTGTTGCGGACATTAGGAGCAGGCTCCTTTTCTACGATGACCTTATTGTCGATCAGAGTTTGAATCTTGTCCTTCAATGAGCGGCATTCGTCAATGGTATGTCCCTTTATGCCGGAGTGGTACGCACAGGTCTTATTAGGGTAGACCCACTGGGAAGGATTTTCTGGAGTTATGACAGGGATAGGGGAGACGTAACCAGCAACTTTAAGTCTCTCATATAGCTGGTCAATTGGCTCAGCGATGGCTATATATTGTTTGGGAGGTCTGCAGTCAAAATTTGGTCTGGGTCTAGGGATATTTTGGCGAGTGGGAGGTGATTGGTAGTGAAAGGGTTGGGCATTATAAGCTTGGTAAATAGGTGCAGGTTGAGAATATCTGGGTGAAGTGGGTTAATATGTGGGAGGTGGAGATGATTGGTAAACGGGTGGTGGATTTTGGTAAGGGGGTGCAGGTGCTTGGTAATTTGGGATGGGCTGATATGTAAGTGGAGGTGACGGGTAAGTGTGGTATTTTAGTGGTGATTTGGCTCCCTGTGCGACCATCACGGCACTCACATCCTTCTTTTTGGACATGCCACCAGACTGTAGAGCCTTGTTGGTGGCCTGCAATGCTTCAAGATTAGTAACCATACCATTCTTAATGCCTTCCTCAATTCTTTCTCCCAGCTTGATGATATTGGAGAATTTTTGACCCTCGATCAGCATCAACCTCTCGTAATATTGTGGATCCTGAGCCCGGATGAAGAATCTGTTCCTCTTCTAAGGTCAGCCTGACCTTAGCAGTCTCTGACCTCCAACGAGTAACATACTCGCGGAATGTCTCGGTAGGCTTCTTCTTCAAATTCTGGATGTAGAATACATCCGGTGCATTCTCTGTATTGAATCGGAACCTATCCATGAAATCTGATGCCATACCTACCCAATTTGTCTATTTCTTGGGTCCTGGCTGATGTACCAGGATAAAGCATCCCCCTTCAGACTTCTCTTGAAGAGTTTCATATGGATTTTCTCATCCCTTTCGACTCCAACCAGCTTATCACAATATGTCCTCAAATGGACTATGGGATCTCCCGTGCCATCGAACATTTCAAACTTGGGAGATTTGTACCCCTCCGGAAGTTCAACATCTGGCTGAATGTAGAAGTCCTCATAATTCAGCCCCTTTATACCTTTGTTTCCTTCCATGCCCTGGACTCGGCTGGTCAACTTCTTGAGTTCTGCTGTCAAGTTTCTGATAAGAGAGTCATTTTCATCAGACTCAGGTGCACTTGAGATGGGTTGAGTGTAGTGGGGTACGATATCTACGTAGATGGGAGTGTTGTGGAGGTGGTCGTTTGTGGTGTTCAGTGGTTCAAAAATGAGTAGTGGAGTGTTTTTTGGAGTGTGGCATGTGTTGTAGTGTTGAGCATGAGTGGGTTGCATCTGTGGTTGTGGGATGTTCTGTGGAGGTGCAGGGTGCGGGGTTTTGAGTATTTGGAAAGTTGACATTAGGAGCGGTGAGAGAGAATGATAAATTTGCCAAGTTTCGAACTTGATCCAGTTCTTCTCAGAACATCAATAATTTCTGCTCAAATTGGGCAGCAGTTTCCTTAGCAATCGGGGTACCCTGAGGAATCTCAATTCTTTCCTTTTCCTTTCTGGTGCTTGAATCTCCCATTCTACTTTTGTTCTTGTTCCGGATAGGACTCGGAGAAGGAGGAGGTGTAGGGCCTTTGGATCTCGTATTGTATGATGATGGTGCCAGAATGCACGAACTAACCTTTGGGGAGGAGAATAATAAAAGAAAAGCAAAAAGGTAACAAGTTAGTGCGGATTATGAGGAAAAATGTTGCAGTATTTAAACACATTGTGCAAGGATATAAATCGTGTCCTAATTTTGGTGCCTCGTTGTGCCCGAGGTAGGCCTAGCGACAAGTTAATTCGGAGAACTTATAACGCTAAATGCCTCATTTTATTGATAAAAATAAGACGAATCCCAAAACAACGCTAAATAACAGAAAGTAAAATATCACTAATGGCCAATGGCCTTATTACATTAAAAGCGAAAAGAGAAGACTCCTAACTACTTGGTCCCAGAAGGACCTTCTTCAGGTTAAATGTTCTCGTTGATCAGATCCTCCAACTCGCGCAGATTTTCCAGTAAAAATGCCTTTGCCAGGCGTTCTCTTTCGCTTCCCTCAAAGTTTTGATATTCGGTGACTCTTTTCCTCACTTTCCCATCTAATTCCAGCAGACTGTATTCCAGATATTCCAGCTTCTCACTAGCCCTGGTGACTCTCTCTTTCCATTCGTTGATTTGGTTGCTCGATGGGAGGTTTCTCCACCAAGTCTGCAAGTGTGAAGGTATGTTTACCATACCGAAGTCAGGACTTTGTCATTTATTTTCTGCAAAAAAAAAGGGTTAAGACCTCACCCCCACCGGACTCGACTATTTAATACCAATAATCAGCATAAAAAGCATTTAGTTCTCCAAATAAATGCACAGAATATGGTGGTGTCCGTTTGGGTTTCAAGGAAACCCAGTGGACTTCGGACAAGGCTATCTTAATGAGTCATTATGTGGACAACATAACTGACTCGGCTAGGTTTGACCATGATGCATGCACAATTAAACAGAGTAAGGTTTCTATTGGGGTATTAGACAGGTACCCCTGAGCGGACAACTCAAGAGGGAAAGGCACGGAACCGTCGACTGCACCGTTGATCGACTGGTTTTACCGAAAATACGCCTTTGCCGAATTTAAAGGGTGATAATATTGGAAGAGTGCAACCACTCATTATAAGCGTTGCTATGGTATTTGTTTGGCACGAGTGGAATATGATGTTGAAGATGCAGTTTACAAGAATGAAACAAATTGACATGTATTTCCACGTTCATAAGATAACAACAACCCAGTATAATCCCATACGTGGGGTCTGGGGAGGGTAATATGTACGCAGACCTTACCCCTACCCCGAAGGGTAGAGAGGCTGTTTCCAGGAGACCCTCAGCTCAAAAAACAATAGAAGCTGATATATTAGTACCATAAAATGCATAATAAAATAACAGTGATACAATAGATATGAAATACAGAATACGAAATACGAAAAAGATGGCTGGTATAGTAAAACTAGCAGGTAAAGCCCTGCATCAATAGATGACCAATGACCTTCTTAGTCTAACTCCTAACTGGCTAGTCTCACTCTATTGTGCTGTAGAAATATTCACAACTCTCCCCTAACCTACAATCTTAATACTCGACCTCCATAATTCCCTGTCAAGGGCCATGTCCTCAGTAATCCTAAGTCGCGCCATGTCCTATCTGATCACCTCTCCCCAATACTTCTTAGGTCGTCCTATACCTCTTCGCATGCCCACTACAGCCAGTCGCTCACACCCCCTCACCGGTGCATCAGTGCTCCTCCTCTGAATGTGCCCGAACCATCTGAGTCTTGCTTCCCGCATCTTGTCCTCTATGGGGGCCACGCCCACCTTCTCTCGAATATCTTCATTCCTAATCTTATCCATTCTTGTATGCCCGCACATCCACCTCAACATCCTCATCTCCGCTACTTTCATCTTCTGGATGTGTGAGTTCTTTACCGGCCAACATTCAGTTCCATATAGCATGGAAGGCCTAACAACTGCTCTATAAAACTTACCTTTTAGTAACGGTGACACTTTCTTGTCACACAAGACTCCCGACGCTAACCTCCACTTCATCCACCCCACCCCTATACGGTGTGTGACATCCTCGTCAATCTCCCCGATCCCCTGAATAACCGATCCAAGGTACTTGAAACTACCCCTCTTGGGAATGACTTGAGAGTCAAGCCTCACTTCAACTCCCGCTTCCGTCGGCTCAACTCCAAATTTGCACTCGAGGTATTCCGTCTTCGTCCTGCTCAACTTGAAACCTTTAGACTCAAGAGCATGTCTCCAAATCTCTAGCCTCTCGTTGACGCCGCCTCGTGTCTCGTCAATTAGAATAATGTCATCAGCAAATAGCATGCACCATGGCACCTCCCCTTGAATATGATGAGTCAGTGCATCCATCACCAGGGCAAATAGGAATGGGCTGAGCGCAGACCCTTGGTGCAACCCCGTAATAACTGGAAAGTGTTCAGAGTCGCCTCCTACTGTCCTAACCCGAGTCTTAGCTCCATCATACATGTCTTTAATCACCCTAATATAGTTACTCGGGACCCCTTTATCCTCTAAGCAGCTCCATAAGACCTTCCTAGGAACCTTATCGTACGCTTTCTCCAGATCAATAAACACCATGTGGAGATCCTTCTTCTTATCTCTGTACTGTTCCACCATCCTCCTAATAAGGTGGATAGCTTCTGTGGTAGATCGTCCCGGCATGAACCCGAACTGGTTGTCTGAAATAGACACCGTCCTTCGCACTCTCATTTCTACCACTCTCTCCCAAACTTTCATGGTATGACTTAGTAATTTGATGCCCCTATAGTTGTTACAGCTCTGGACATCACCTTTGTTCTTATACAACGGGACCATTGTACTCCACCTCCACTCTTCAGGCATTCTATTAGTCTTGAATATAACACTAAACAATGCAGTAAGCCATTCCAAGCCTGCTCTACCCACACACCTCCACAGTTCAACCGGAATTTCGTCTGGCCCGGTAGCTCTGCCCCTTCTCATCTTACGCATTGCCTCCATGACTTCATCGATCTCAATGTCCCTACAATTACTTAATTCATGGTGACTGTCGGCATTCCTCGATTCCCCAGGTCTAATATCTTGAACTCCTTCTTCACTTAGAAGTTTATGAAAGTAGGTCTGCCACCTCCTCTTAATCTGGTCATCTCCCATCAAAACTTTGCCGTCATCATCTTTTATGCACCTCACCTGGTCTAGATCTCGAGTTATCCTCTCTCTCTCTCCTTAGCGAGTCGAAATAACTTCTTCTCCCCGCCTTTGTTCCTTAGTTCCTCATACAGACGAGCAAAAGCTGTCGTCTTAGCCTCCGTCACTGCCATCTTTGCCTCCTTCCTAGCTACCTTATACCTTTGACTGTTCTCTCTCTTCTCCTCCTCGTTAGTGCTCCCTACTAACCGTAGGTAAGCCGCCTTCTTCTCTTTCACTTTACCTTGGACAGCTGCATTCCACCACCAATCTCCTTTGTGACCACCATTGCGGCCCGTAGATATCCCTAACACCTCTCTCTCCGCCTTTCTTATACAGTCCGCCGTCGTCGACCACATTGTGTTTGCGTCCCCACCACTTCTCCAAGCTCCCATTGTCGATAACCTTCCTTCCAACTCCTTGGCTTTATCCTTAGTCAAGGCGCCCCACCTAATCCTAGGGCGTCCTTGTACTGACCTCTTCTTCCTCTTTATCCTAATACAAATGTCCATCACCAAAAGCCTATGCTGCGTTGAGAGGGTCTCACCTGGGATAACCCTGCAATCCTCGCACAACCTTCTGTCGCATCTCCTAAGGAGGAGATAGTCAATCTGAGTCTTCGCCACCGAACTTTGGCAAGTAACCAAATGTTCATCCCACTTCGTAAAACTCGAGTTCGCAATGACTAGATCGAAAGCCTTGGCAAAGTCCAACAGCGCAATGCCCCCTCCGTTCCGCTCTCCGAAACCAAAGCCGCCATGCACCTCAGTGTACCCACCTGCAGATGACCCAATATGACCATTGAAATCTCCTTCTATGAATAACCTCTCAGAAGGCGGTATACTACGAACAATCTCATCCAACCCCTCCCAAAAGCGCCTCTTAATATCCTCATCTAAGCCTGCTTGCGGTGCGTACGCGCTAACGACATTAAAAGTACCCTCACCTACCACCAACTTAATAGTCATTAGTCTATCATTCACCCACCTGACCTCTACCACGGACTCTCTAAGATGGCTATCTACCAGGATACCCACTCCATTCTTACCCTTCAGGATACCAGAGTACCACAACTTATACCCATCCATGTTTTTCGCCCTCGATCCGACCCACCTAGTCTCCTGGACACACGCTATATTAATCTTCCTCTTCTGCAGGATTTTCGCCAACTCTATGGATTTACTCGTTAGTGAACCTATGTTCCATGACCCGATTCTCAATCTATAGGCTCCCTTGTTCCATGACCCGATTCATAAGATAAATGATTACAATAATTGTAGTAATTACAACAGTATTGAAATAAAGCAGTAAAGGAAATCAGTTAAAGGAAATAAAAGACATGAAGAGCCAAGTCAGTTTCGTAGTAAAAGAATAAAAGACAGTAAATAAAGCAATTAATGAGATAGTAAAGTCACAAGCAACATGCAATGGTAAAAGCCTAAAGAAGTCCCCAGCAGAGTCGCCATGTTGTCGACGCCCCCTTTTTCTATGGATCGAAATCGGGTATACGACATTGGGAGGACAACTCTATTCCCTTTCGAGAATTGGGTTTAGAAGTTGAAGAGTCTCCACATAATGATTATAGTGCATTAGGACAACTTTTAGAGAGTTTGAGATGAAGAGACCAGAGATTAGGGTAAGGGATAGAAATTATCCCGAGGGGAAGGTTTTAAGCACCCCTCAGGATCCACAAGTGTGATTCCCGGCCATGCTAAAATTGTGACTTCATATAATCAAGCAATTAGGGGGTTCAAATAACATTGCAAATAAGTTAAAAACCTTTTATGGTAAGTAGAGAGAGAACAGAAATTTGAAAAATTTAAACAATTCTAAAGAAAGCAGATAAAGAGAAATAAGGGAAAAGGGGTTCTAGGTTTGTAATTAATATGGATCACTTCAATGCAATACCCAGCAATCACTCCTTAAAAGAGGGGTCGCACGTGATATTAGCGTATCGGTCATCATCTCCATATTCTACCCTTCCCCGTAAAGGTTATTAGAGCGTGAATTGGTCACGAATGTTTATTGCGTGCTATTGCCCGTCCCGTCCTATAAGTCCTAGAGGGTAGTTAGGACTACTATTCCTACAAAGAGAGGACTAGGCTGAACCCTTAGGTTTAAAGGATAAAATACTAAGCGACAGACATAATAAATAGGACTGCACATAAAGGGGACACACAAAGACAAATAAAGGCTCACATATCCCTCCACAAGCGAACACGTAATTAGCATGCCTCAAACATATTTAAAGTCTCAAAGATAAGAGTTTAAAAGCAGGATTGTTGAAAAAAAGTAAGTTTCAGTGAAAGTAAAAGGCTTAATTAAAACTGAGTGACTCGAAGAATGTTCGATTTTCAGAAATACAACTAAAGACAGCAGTAAGTATACATCAGTTTAGGAATTAGTAAAGTATAGATAAAACTTGTTAAAACACACTTTGAAAATATAGTAGAGGCATTAAAGATGCAGTAACCCGACGAGACAGAGGATAAATACTAAAAAATAGCACGATTCTGGGCAGGAAAGGTAACCCTGAATAAAACATAATAGAAATTATGCATGATTTTGAGATTATTTCAAAATAGGGTAGGAGTTTTAGTAAAACAGAGTGAACTTCAGAGAGGCAAACAAGAAGCAGAGTTCAGAATGTTAAAGGAGGCTGATTAGTCTGAAACTGGTAAAAACATGATTAATCGATTTTATTAAGCCTAAAGCTTGCCTAGGCGTCGTATGTATTGCCTACTTACCTTAAAGGTGAACATGTATATTAATCTCTAGTTTTAAAGAGACACACATATAGTTAACCGTACTTGTATTGTTAGATTAAACATATTGGTGAAGCGTTCAACAATTGCAACTCAGACAAAATAAAAAACCTAAGTAACATGATGTCTAATGCACATAAAGGCTCCTAAAACATGGTCTCTAAATGCAGCGGTAATTTTATAATAGTCATTTGTTGGTTATTAACTAATCATGATTATGAAATGAGTATAATAGCAGGCTGAAAGTAAAGAATTTAAAACAGGATTACTAATGTATGAGATGCATGTCCTATACATGATATCTATTGTGCAAATAGGTAAATAAAGCCCTATATGCATGTTTTCTACCCATTACTTAAACTAAACATGCATAACCCTCCCCCATATTCACTATTCACCCCCAATAGTTTGTTTACAAATTATTACAAACCAGTATCATCTGAATTACAGTAAATAAGAAAAATAAGAAGTTATTCTATAGGGAGCCTTCAATCAGGCCCAGTCTTCCAACCTCAAACCCTTCGAGCTCACAACCTTTGCCATGGTCTAGCTGCGGCAAAGCTCTCTAGGGCCCCATTGGGTCCATGACCAATACCAGCACCTAGGCATTTTAGAAGAATGCAGGACAGATGCAGTGTAGAGTACCAGCCTTGTGTGTCAAAGTTGAGTGAGTACTCAGAGGTACTCAAAGCAATGCACACACGAAGGGGGCAAAACCTATTTTCTAAGAGTAGTGTGAAGTGCATGAAGAAGAACTTTCGAAAATAAGGGGGGTTTGCTTTAAAAGAAAATAGCAGAACAACAGTTTAACAGTACATGATATCATACAGGGGTCTTGGGGAAAGGGAGCAAATAGATCACACAATGCTAAAGGGGATACAGGTTTAATGAACAACACTACACAGAATCAAGGGATTCAGGGGAACTGGGAGGCAGTAAAGTTTAGGCATGCTAATGTGTAACAACAGGACATAGGCATAGCAAGTAAAGATAGGAGCAGACAAAGTCAGACTTAGCATGTAAATCAGAAGACATGGTGAAGCATTAAAGCAAAGAATCAATCACACATTGAGCAAGAGAAGCATAAGTAGAAGAGAAGATAATGAAATGAAACAAAAATAAACACATTGGTGTGAGACTTGAAAATTAATCAGGACATACCAGTAAAAGAGCAAGAGAAGGATGCAAAGACAAAGTAGTAACACCATATTAGCCTTGGCTTTTAGCCGGCTAATAATAAGCAGGAGCAGAGAACAACAATAGAGCCAAAGAGCAAGAGAGAAGGCAGATTTTAAAAGTATTCAGTGGTGTGTAAGTCCGAAGACTGCTGTGTGTTTGCAAAAGAGAATGGGGAGTATTTATAGTACTGAATACGAGTAATCAATAAGGCAATAATCCCTTAATTAAGGAACTGGCATCAATCACAATCAAATTAGTATATGGACTTCCCTTTAATTAAGGAATCCAAATCAAACGGTAAAAATCAATCATTTAAAAGGAAAGAAATCACAAAGTAGGGTATAATCATATAAGGAAACAGAGTAATATATAGTATTCAATAAAGACTAGGTACATGACACTCTAATTAGGGAAATAGGTCAGGCAAATCAATCAACAAATTTGTGCACATATATAGGGCAAAATACCACTGTAATTCAGGAAAATAATTTTCAAAATAATGAACGAGATTGAAGACCTAGGAAATCAGTATTAATCGAGGAGAGTATCCCACAATTTAAGGAAGCAATTCAAACTATTGGAAAAATATGCAGAATCACAATTTCAAAGCAAGTATCACAGTCTCAAAGAGGGCTCGGATAATCAGTATAAAATCCTTGTGTAAGCAATCAGAGAAGCTTTTAGCGAAGAACAAAGAATGGTAAGGGAATGAAACACTAACAACGAGATTAAAGCAAAGAGCATGGAACTCAGAGAAGAACCCAGAAGAACACACAAACATGCAAATAATGCAAACACAATCATACAAAGTTAGGGTTTCATCAAACTTAAGCCAAATATAATACTGAGAATCACGAGTCAGTACTCAAAATCAGAAAATAAAGTGATTTTGAAAAGGGGTTCAGAAACCCTAGTTTAAAAAGGGGAACAAAACATTTTAAAATTTGAACAATCGTAAAGATCGAGTAGAGAATAGTGTAAAATACCAAGGTGTGAGTTAAAAAATCGTAAAAACTATTGAGATTTAAGAGGTTGGGTACAGATTAGGGTTTCATAAGAAACCAGTGAGAAGTAAGATAAACCTGGCTATGAAACTCAGCAATAATGGTGTTCATAGAACCATCGAACCAAAACCCATCGAAGAAAGGCCGGAGACAAACCAGGCAAAGCTTTCAGTGACCATCTCGTATGGTGGAGGCTTCTGGGGTCTCAAAAATAGAGGGAATCAGCGAGGTAAGGTTTCACGGCGGCTGGTGGTCGAAAGAGGTGAGGCTAGAGGTGGCCGGATAGACGGTGAAGGCCATCGAAGAAAAACTAGAAGGTTCTAGAGAGAAGGAGGAGAGGAAGAGACCAAGAGAGAGAGACCGGTCTCGATGAATTAAGGGGTCAGGGGGGTAGTTAGGATTTAATTAAGGAAATGGAATCTGGGCAGCTGATCTCATTTGATCAACGACTCGAATTAAATCGGAGCTGGGCTGGTTATTCGGAGATTTGGGCTGGGCGGATTTGAATTGGGTATTGGGTTAATTAAAAAAATCTGATGGGGTGGGTTACAATTGGGGCCAAAATTGTAATAATAATAGGCTAGGTATTAAATAGCCAATTTCTCCCTTTTACTTTTATAAAAACTAATGGAAATGATTATAAAAAAAATTAAAAGTACTGAAACCATTAATAATACATAAACATTAATTAAAAAAATACTGGAACTAATTTTGAAATTATAAAAATACTATTAATCGAAACATAGGTTATAATTGCAATTATATGCAAATTAGTTTTAAAAATACCAAATCAATTTGTAAATATATGCAAAAATCACCTTAATTATATTTTGGTGTAAATATGAGAAATAAATAAATTATTCACTAAAATGATAATTTTGGGAATAATTATTGAATTTTGCACTGCTAAAATAGACAATAAATTGGTTTTAAAAGTCTTTAAAAATTTGGGAAAAATACCAAAATACTTGGGCATGCTTATGTATGAACATATATGTTATTTTGAAAGTATTTTGAGTGTAAAAAATATTTAGGGATAAATTGGGTATCAACAGGTATGTATATACATGAAGAAAGCCTGCCTTGTGATCTGTTATGTTCTCGTTAGAACTGGGAATCTCAACCAGCACTGTCCTCTCCCATCAACAATCATCCCTCACTTTTTGTATATCAGTCACGACGCTGATATACCGGGACATGTGTTCGCATCGACTCGGTGTAGATGAGGGTCTCTTGACAGAAAAATCATTCACTGTATTGAACTCGGTAGGGGTACACTATTCAACAGTGGGTGCCACTTTGGGTTTGCCCTTGGATGTTTGGGACAAAGAGCAGCATCCTCTTTTCGAGGCACTGTTTTAGAGGTTCTAGCCATGGTGGTGGAAAGGCCTTTCTGGAAAGTAAGTGAGGAATCAAGAACGAAAGAAGGAAAAATGTGAAAGGGGATGGCCTTGGATCTAAAAGTTTGAAGATGTTGTAAAAGTGTGAATAATTAAACGATTGAGGTATTTATAGGAGCCATATGGGCAGCAGAAAGGATGAACCAATAGTGGTTCGTGGGCTTCTCGATAGTCGTGTTGACGGTGACCCTTGCGCAGCTTTTGAGTTATGGTATTTAATGCTTTGATAGGCTGACGTCATGATGATAGTGCCTAAGGAGTAGGAGTTCAAAACTATTTCCTATCATTTTATTCTAGGAAACGCGCAGACTATTTGTATACGGTAAAAATCAATGATTCGATTTCACGATCATCAAGGCGCCTCGAAGAGACTGCCCCCGGAAGGCTCGAAACTCAGCTCGGGGCTCCGGCCTCGAGGGTTATCAGTGATCGACTTTGAGGTAGCGTAAGCAATGATCGACCTCGAGACAGGGTAAATCAATAGCTTTAGTGGATCGATGAGAGGTTCCCAAGGCACGTGATTAGAGCTGACAAAGTCTATTAGACTAGTCCAAACCTGTATCATGGCATTAAATGGCTGTACCAACCCCATATCTTTGTAATAAATGAATTTGTACTATGTTGGGATTCCCCCTCATATATGAAGGGGATCCTTGTCATTTTCTAAGGGATCTGATACATAATATTGAATACACAAGAACATTCTCTCTGCTCTCTAACTCAACATATTCTCTTAATTTCACTACCTACATTTATTGCTTATATTCATAGTGTTCTATTTATTGTTATTCATTTATTGTTCATTATTGGTCATAGAAGGCTTCCATCAAGGTTGTCATAACTGTTAATCCTCCATCGACTATCCTCGGCAGGGCATCTGACTCAAGCTCGAGGCCCGGATTACTAGCCATTCAGTTTGATTGTCACATTGTCTTCAAGCTATTATCTTGTTTCCTAGTCTTTTACTTAGTATCCATTGCCTAACAACTAACATAAAAATAGATCACGTATTTTTAAAACCACAAAATCAAATCTAATTGTTATTACTATTTTTAAGGTAAACAACTAAGTTGCCATAGGATAGTCTAGGGTTATTAGTGCCAGAGAATCGCACCCCTCGCAGTTTTCAAAAAATGCTAGGTTTCAAAAGAAATGATGAGTTGCTTTGTTAGAAGAAATCATACATCCCATTTTAATTTCTTTATGAGCATTACTGGCACTATAAGTCATATTGCCTTCATCATGATGAACTCGCCATTACTTCTTTACGTTGGACACACCGCCAAGTTTATGTGTTCATCGTCTTCTTCTTGGGATTTTTGATATTTTCAATGAAAGGGGGAAGGATTCATACTCGTCTAGCCATGGTTTCCAGAACTTTAATGGAAGGCACCGAGGGACAGACTTATACCATCATCCCCATGATTCTTCTGAAATGTACCGCGCTTTAGATAGGTGCAAGCAAGGATTCGGGCACTTCGAAGGTTGTAATCTGTTACTGCAAGTCTGGCTGTTGGTACACTTTCAGAGGGGAAAATATCGTCTAGAGCTTTTGCGACGGCCATTGAATGACTACATAGCTTACTATCACCCAAAGAAAATGACATTCATCCCAGACAAGTTTGCACAACCTGGGAATGTTGTAAGTTGGGTGCGTTTCTTCAGCAATCTGACAGATGAGTAGGTACATTGGATGTTTGAATGGTTTCCTAGCAATGAGTTCATCATCAGGTCAAGAAAGACTACTCATCTGGTACTGATTAGGTTGGAGGGCATCTATCTTTATGTTCCTATAAGGGTAATGAGAAAAGCGGGAAGAAAATAGGTTATACCGAGGGTTTCCAACATGGTCCAGTACAAAGAAGATTTCAAAGGGGACGTCATTCCATTCAAGTTCGAAGCACAACATTTGTGGAACCAGAAGATCATTGTGGAGAAAGAAACAATTGAGCCAGACAGGTATCATGCCGGTCATATGTACTTCTATCCATCATGGTTGGTAGACGATATAGCAAGAGACGTCAAGCCAGGATGTGATCTAAAAAACAGGATCATAGATGATGTTGCTGAGGCATAGGTCAAGTATAGGAGGCTACACTAAAGAGTTTTCGAGTCTGAGGCTAGACATCTGGAACAACACAAAATGGATATGGAGGCAATCAACGAATGGAAGGAAATTGCTACTAAGTCAACAGAGAGAATAGAATATCTAAAACAAGGATTGATGGAACTTGAGGTGAAGATGAGAAAGAGGCTTTCAGATTGTCAAAACACGGATGACAATAAAGGAGGGTATCTAGCGAAGGCTTACTTATTATTGGATATGCGCAATCTGGGGAACATGATTGATGGAGTCAAGAGAGCCAAGCACGAGGAAGGTCCTTCTGGGACAGAGTAGATTAGAAAATAATGTTCTTTACTGCTTTCTAGCTTAGTTTTAGATTTCGATTGTAATAAGGCCAAGTGCAATTAGTAACTTTATCATTAATGTCGATTTAGTAAGGGTTTGACTCATTTTCGCATTAATGAAATGATGCAATTATTGGCATCAATTCTCGCCAAGTCTATGTGTCGCTTAAGCCTACCTCGGGCACAACGAGGTCCCCAAATTAGGATGCAAATTATTACATGATTTTGCAAAACATGTTTAATACTGCAAGCATTCTTTCAATACCCCTTACTAACTTTGTTACCTTTTTGCTTTTTTTTTCTTTTGATTATTCCCATTCCCTAAGGTTGGTTCGTGCATACTGTCATTGTCAGCATATCACACTAGATACAGAGGTCCTCCACCTCCTCATCTACCAAGCAATCCTAAAGTCTGAAGCAAAGGGAAAGGAAAATGGATGATTTGAGCCGTATTAGGAAAGACAATGCTACTATGGCAGAAAAAATCGAAACCTCCGATGGCCAAAGTAGTTCGGCCCAAAATGAACTGGTCTTACGTCTGGAACAGAAAATCCTGGAGCTACAAGGAGAACTTGAGTAGGTCCGAAACTTGACAAACCTCTCTCTCACCCTAAACGTCCCTGATATTAACCAACAAAATCCAACTACCTAAAACCAAGCACCACCCTAAAACATACATAACCAAAATCCACCACCAAATCCTCCTGCACCACACAAGTATCCCACGCCTCCTCAAAACCATAACCCTCCACCAGTACCTACTCCTCAACAACAACACCATAACCCAACTGAATACCCACAAACCACCACTTATCACACTCCCAGAATGCACCACAACATACTCCTGATCCCCAAAACTCAACAAATGACCACCCTTATGCCCAGATTCTCGGAGTTCATCAAAGCAATCCCATATATGTGGAAACTTTACCCCACACTCCACAACAAATAGTATATGTACATGAATCAACCGAGAAATACCTGCTCATCAAGAACATGGCGGAAGAACTCAAAAAGCTCACTGGCAGGGTTTAGAGTGTCGAGGTGGTAAAGGCATTGAAGATCTGAACTATGAGGACTTGTGCATTCAGCCGGATGTAGAACTGTCGGAGTGTTACAAACCTCCCAAGTTTGAAATGTTCGATGGAACTGGTGATCCGAAAGTGCATCTAAAAACATATTGTGACAAACTTGTAGGAGTGGGCAAAGATGAATGAATCTGTATGAAGCTGTTTATAAGAAGCCTCACAGGAGATGCTTTGTCTTGGTATATCAGTCAAGACGCAAAGAAGTGGGTTAATTAGGTAAGCATGGCGTCGGACTTCATGGACAGATTCAGGTTCAACACAGAAAATGCACCAGACGTTTTCTACATTCAAAAACTCTAGAAGAAACCAACAGAAATGTTTTGTGAGTATGCTACTCGGTGGAGATCTGAAGTTGCAAAAGTAAGGCTAGCACTTGAAGAAGAACAAATGAATAAGTTCTTCATTACAGCTCAAGACCTATAGTAGTATGAAAGGCTGATGGTTATTGAAATACATAAATTCTCTAACATTATCAAGCTAGGAGAAAGAATAGAAGAAGGGATTAAGAGCAAAATGGTGACAAATTTCGAGGCATTCTAGGCCACGAATAAATCCTTGCAATCAGGAGGTATCTCGAAGAATAAAGAAGTGGGTGTTGTAATGGTGGACCAAGGTCCTAAATCTCCTCTCACATACCAAACACCTCCCTCTACATACCAAACGCCTCCACCCACATACCAGCCTTCACCCCCCAGATACCAATAACCTGCTACCACCTACCACGCCTATAATACCCAACCGACATATTATCACTCGCCACCACCCGCTCGCCAAAATTACCAAAAAAAACTTGGACCGCAGACCACCTAGACAATACACCCCAATTGCTAAACCCATAGATCAACTATACGAGAGACTAAAGGCTACTGATTATGTCACTCCCATTCCTACTGTCACTATGGAGAATTCTTCTTAGTGGATTAACTCTAACAAAACATGTGCCTCTCATTCAGGCACGAAGGGTCATACCATTGATGAGTGTCGCACCCTGAAATACACAATCTAGACATTGATTGACACTAAAGTCATACAGGTAAAAGAAGCTACACCCAATGTTCGTAACAATCCTTTTCCGGATCACAAAGGTAAGGGAGTGAATGTGATAGAGACTGACGAAAAATGGGATCTGGAGGGGTCAATCAGACTCATCCGAGAGGGAGATAATCCTAAAACATCTTCAGTCACCCTCACACCCATTGTGGTACAAACCTAAGCACCGTTTGAAGTCGAGGTAAATACACCCTTCACTGTGATGGTAGCTCCCACGCCATCTTACAAGTCTGATACTATCCATGGGATTATGTTGCGAAAGCAAGAAGAAAAGGAAAAGCAAAAATGGAGGAAACAGGTGTGGCGCAAGGCATGACTAGAACTAGCAGAGTTTATACACCTGAGCACCTGGGAGGAACAAGCGAAGAAGCTGCATCCAAGCTGCCTGTTGTTGAGACTAGCCCTGATGACCTTTGGAGAAAAGTACAAGCGAGAGAATACTCTGTGGTTGACCACTTGAACAAAACCCCTGCTCAGATATCCATCTTGTCGCTGCTACAAAGCTTTGAGACACATAGTAATGCCTTGATGAAAGTGCTGAGTGAAGCTTATGTACCCACCAATATCACTAGTGGGGAGATGGACAATATGGTCGGGCAGGTATTGGAGAGCCACAAAATCACCTTTCATGAAGATGATTTACCACCAGAGGGACTAAGTCACAATAGGGCACTACACATCATAGTGAAATTTGAGGATAAGTTCATGTCCTGATAGATGAGGGTTCAAGTCTCAAAATATGCCCACTGACTACTCTGAAGAGATTAGGTAAAGGCATGTACGAGATACGGATGGGAACCATGAATGTGAAGGCATTTTATGGATCTCAAAGAGCCACCATCAGAGAAATCAACCTCAAACTACAGATGGGTCCTACCTGATTCGATGTCGAGTTGAAAGTATTGGGCATATCTACTACTTACAACCTATTGCTAGGACGACCCTGGAAACATGTCGCTGGGGCAGTGGCTTCTACTCTGCATCAGGCTGTGAAGTTTTAATGGAACCATCAGGAGGTGATTATCCCTGGAGATGGAAGTAACACCATCTACACCAATCAGACCGTTCTAGTCATTGAGAATATGAAGAAGCTGGGTGGAGAAACATACCATTGCATTGAGTGCATCAACGCAATTGAAAATACAAATGGTGGAGCAACAAGATAGAAAGCATACTACTAGGACAAGGTATGAACCTGGCAAGGGTCTCGGCAAAAACCTCCAAGGGATCACCAAACCAGTACAACCGAAGCGTCATGGTACAACTTTTGGGCTTGGGTATGAATATACTTGGCAAGAGTACCAGGATTAGTCGCCACCATGGCATGGTCCTTATTATCCACTGGAACAAGCGATACCACCCATGTATCAGACGTTCCAACAAGCAAACCTAATGTGGGGATATGAGGAAGATGAAGTCTTAGCTGGCATGAGGAAGCTATTTCTAGATGAAGAAGATATGGATTGTAGTGCGATAATTGAGGAGAAGGAGGAGGAGGAGAAAGACCTTACCATTCAAATCATGGAGAAAGGAGTTATTCTCAAGAACTAGACTGCTGCATCATCCCAGGCCCGTCGAATTCCTGGGTAGCCTGGCAAATTAGCATCAATTATTTTTAAAATATTTTTGAGCATTTAAGACATTTTCAGTATTTTGTTTTGAAAGTATTTTGTTTTGAAATAATTGCTCGAATCATCGAGCTGCACTTGTTGACATTTTCAAGATTTTATTAATGCATTGCTATTTTTAGTATTTATTATTATCCTTTATATTTACAACATTGTTATTACCTATTCCGAGGAACCTACGACTGTGACAAGCAATGAGACAACACAACATAAGGATAATGATTCAGAGGATCTGGAAGATGATATAATACCTTGGGAAATCATTAGAGAAGTGGAAAACTTTGAAAACAAACCTAAGTCTAATTTGGACGAAACTGAGACAGTTAACTTAGGGGATTCTGAAACGGTCAAGGAAACACGCATAAGCATTCACCTGTCACCGTCAAAGAAGGAAGAGCATGTCAGATTCCTAAAAGAGTGAAGATATCTTTGCATGGTCCTATGACGATATGACTGGCTTGAGCACATCCATAGTGTCTCATAAGCTACCTACCAATCCCATGTGTCCACCGGTAAAGTAGAAGCTCAGAAAGTTCAAGCCAGATATGAGTTTGAAGATAAAAGAGGAGGTCACCAAGCAAATCAAAGCCAAGGTTCTCCGAGTGATCGAATATTCGACTTAGTTGGACAACTTCGTGCCAGTTCCAAAGAAGGATGGGAAAGTCAGAGTATGTGTTGATTACCGAGATCTAAACAGGGCGAGTCCCAAAGATGATTTTGCGTTGCTCAATATACATATACTGATCAAAATCTAAGCCAAGCATGAGCTCCAATCCTTTGTGGATTGCTTTGTGGGATATCATCAGATCTGGATGGATGAAGAGGACGTCGAAAAGACAACCTTTATCACACCATGAGGAATGTACTGCTACAAAATGATGTCGTTTGGTTTGAAGAATGCTGGAGCCACCTACATGAGCGCCATAACAACCATTTTCCACGACATGATACACAAAGAAATAGAGGTGTATGTGGATGACGTTACCATCAAATCCAAAAGGAGTACAAATCACATAACGGACTTAAGGAAATTCTTTAATCGACTTTGACGGTACAATCTGAAACTGAATCCTGCAAAGTGTGCCTT
Organism: Nicotiana sylvestris; assembly: GCF_000393655.2. Classification (NCBI taxonomy): domain Eukaryota; kingdom Viridiplantae; phylum Streptophyta; class Magnoliopsida; order Solanales; family Solanaceae; genus Nicotiana; species Nicotiana sylvestris. The sequence continues at coordinate 43,751,442 of NC_091062.1, read as the reverse complement.
CAAAGTCCCTGCCAAAAATTGCTAGGGTTCATCATCAGTCGCCGATGGATTGAGTTCGACCTATCAAAAGTCAAAGCTATATAGGTCCTGCCACTTCCAAAGAATAATAAAGACATGATGAGCTTTTTAGGGCATACAATTACATCAGCCATTTCATAGCACAATCAACCATGATATGTAAGCCGATCTTCAGGATGCTGAGGAAAGATGCTACAACAAGCTGGACTGAAGAATGCCAGAAAGCCTTCGACAAAATCAAGGAGTATTTATCTAAACCACTCGTTTCGGTCCCACCAGAACTAGAAAGACCTATGTTGCTTTACTTGTCCGTATTGGACGAGGCTTTTGGTTATGTTCTGGGACAATGTGATGAGTCTAGAAGAAAGGAGAAGGCGATATATTATCTAAGTAAGAAATTCACGCCTTACGAAGCCCGATACTCTTTGCTACAATGCACTTGCTGTGCTTTGACATGGATAGCTCATAAGTTGAGACATTATTTATGTGCATACACCACATATCTCATATCAAGGATGGACCCGTTAAAATATATCTTCCAAAAACCCATGCCTATGGGTAAGTTAGCAAAGTGGCAGATATTTCTGAGTGAGTTTGACATCGTCTACTTAACTCAAAAGGTAGTCAAGGGGAAAGCATTGGTCGATCATCTAGCAGAAAATCTCGTAGACAGAGAATACGAACCATTAAAAATGTATTTTCCCGATGAGGAAGTGTCGTTCGTGGGAGAAGATATCATCAAAGTATATGATGGTTGGAGAATTTTCTTCTACGGAGAAGCAAACTTCAAAGGGGTAGGTATCGAAGCTCTCTTAGTATCAGAAATTGGCCAACACTATCTGGTATCTGCAAAACTCAGGTTTCCATGTACCAATAATATGGCTGAATATGAGGCTTGCATCTTGGGACTCAGGTTGGCCATTGACATGAATGTTCAGGAGTTGCTGGTGATTAGAGATTCCGATCTTTTGGTGTATCAGGTTCTAGGAGAATGGTCTACAAAGAATACCAAAATATTGCCATATTTGCACTATGTACAAGAGTTGATCAAGAGATTCACAAAGATAGAATTCAAACATGTTCCGATGGCCCAGAATGAGTTCGCAGATGCATTGGCTACTTTATCTTCTTTGATACAACACCCAGATAAGAATTTCATCGATCCTATCCCAATAGGAATTCATAAGCAACCAGTTTACTGTGCTCATTTTGAAGAAGAGAGTGATGAAAATCTGTGGTTCCATGATATCAAAAGGTACCTAGAAAAAAAAGAATATCCAGAAACTGCTACGCACACTCAGAAGTGCACACTCCGAAGGTTAGCCAACCATTTCTTTTAAAGCGGGGGAATTCTGTATAGAAGGACTCCAGACTTGGGATTACTACGGTGTGTCGAAGCCAAGGAGCCATCCAGATTGCTTAAGGAAATACATGCCGGAACTTGCGTACCACACATGAATGGCTTTGTCTTAGCCAAGAAAATACTAAGATCAGGGTATTTCTGGATAACCATGGAAACTGATTGCATCATGTATGTTCAGAAGTGTCACCAATGCCAGATACATGCTGACATGATACGAGTACCACTCAATGAACTCAATGTGACAAGTATACCTTGGCATTTCTCAGCTTGGATATGGATGTCATCGGTCCAATCGAACTCGCTGCTTCAAATGGGCATAGGTTCATTCTGGTGGCCATAGACTATTTCACAAAATGGGTTGAAGCCGCATCTTACAAAGCTGTAACTAAGAAGGTCACCGCATATTTTGTTCCGGATCGCATTGTTTGTCAGTTCAGAGTGTCAGAGTCAATCATTACTGACAATGCTACCAATCTCAATAGTGATCTAATGAAGGTCATGTGTGAAACTTTCAAGATCAAGCAGAAGAATTCCACATCATACAGTCCACAAATGAATGGAGCTGTAGAAGCCGCCTACAAGAACATCAAGAATATACTGAGGAAAGTGGTAGATAATTACAAACAATGGCATGAGAATCTGCCTTTTGCTCTACTCGGGTATCGTACCACGGTTCGCACATCAACTGGGGCAACTCCCTGCCTATTAGTTTCTGGTACTAAAGCGGTCATTCCTACCGAAGTAGAAATCCCTTCTTTAAGAATAATACAAGAAGTTGAGCTAAGCGATGCAAAATGGGTGCAGATCCGATACGAGCAACTAGCTCTCATTGATGGAAAAAGAATGCATGCGGTATGTCATGGTCAACGCTACCAGAACAGAATGGCAAGATCATTCAACAAAAAGGTCAGACCAAGGCAATTCACACCGGGGCAGTTGGTGCTAAATCGGATCTTCCCATATCAGGATGAAGACAAGGGGAAGTTCTCACCCAACTGGAAAGGTCCCTACATGGTTCATCTAGTATTAACAAGAGAAGCACTAATACTTGCAGAAATGGACGGAGATATTTGGCCAAAACCTATCAATTCAGACATAGTCAAGAGATATTATGTTTAGGATTATTTACATTTCTTCACTTGATGTAACTGAACTACGCTTGACCTAATTCCCGTTTAAGAGGGGATACGTAGGCAGCCCTGTGAGTTTGGTCACATCTTAATAAAATCTTTATTTTCCCTATGATCAAAAGTTGGGGCAAGATTGCAAGTTCAGCCAACTTTGTCATATGTGGAACAACCAAAAAGTATTGTCAGAAGTGTGAATTTAAACTGGGACAGAATTTTGAGGAGGACCCTCAAAATTCTAAGGCAAGGAGGTTGCAATGGCTCTAAAATGTGTCACAGTCACCGGTTCATCTAAATTATTTGGTATCACATACTACTACATTTCAAATAACTATATTTTTGCAAATAATTTGTCAAATGCATACATATATTTTTCGAAAACTTTGTTTCTATGACGGCCAGATGTTACCCAGGGCAACTCAAACAGGATCTCAAGACGAGAGTGAAGGACAACCAAGAGTCAAGAGCACGAACCGACCTCCCCCCCACAATAAAACTCGCAATTTTTCTTTGAATCCAGGCATGATAAGATAGCAATATTCACAAATACATCGAATCACTACCTTCATGACGACAAGTTATCAAATGCAAACACATCCAGCTAAGAAATTCTTCACTCTCTCACTGTCACTCATCGTTTTTCTTGCATAAGGCTAAGCATTGTCGTTCCTTGCATAAGACTAAGCATTGTCTCTCTTTCTTGCATGAGACTAAGCACTGTCTCCGTTTTTTGCATGAGGCTAAGCATTACCTCCATAACTGCATAAGACTAAGCATTGCCTTTCCCTGCATAACACTAAGTATTGTATCTTGTTCTTGCATGAGGCTAAGCATTGCCTCCCTAATTGCATAAGGCTAAGCGCTGCCTTTCTCTGCCTGAGACTAAGCATTGTCTCCTCTCCTTGCATGAGGCTAAGCATTACCTCCCTAATTGCATAAGGCTAAGCGCTGCCTTTCTCTGCATGAGACTAAGTATTATCTTCTCTCCTTGCATGAGGCTAAGCATTACCTCCCTAATTTCATAAGGCTAAGTGCTACCTTTCCCTGCATGAGACTAAGCATTGTCTCCTCTCCTTGTATGAGACTAAGCATTACCTCCCTAATTGCATAAGGCTAAGTGCTGCCTTTCCCTGCATGAGACTAAGCATTGTCTCCTCTCCTTGCATGAGGCTAAGCATTACCTCCCTAATTGCATAAGGCTAAGCACCGCCTTTCCCTACATGAGACTAAGCATTGTCTCCTCTCCTTACATGAGGCTAAGCATTGCCTCCTCTCTTTGCATGAGGCCAAGCAGCGCTTCCTTTCCCTGCATGAGACTAAGCATTGTCTCTTCTCCTTGCATGAGGCTAAGCATTACCTCCCTAATTGCATAAGGCTAAGCGATGCCTTTCCCTGCATGAGACTAAGTATTGTCTCCTCTCCTTGCATGAGTCTAAGCATTGCCTCCTTAATTGTATAAGGTTAAGCATTGCCTTTCCCTGCATAAGGCTAAGAGCTACCTTTCTCTGCATGAGACTAAGCATTGTCTCCTCTCCTTGCATGAGGCTAAGAATTGCCTCCCTAATTGCATAAGGCTAAGTACTTCCTTTCCCTGCATAAGGCTAAGCACCGCCTTCCCTTGCGTGAGACTAAGCATTGTCTCCTCTTCTTGCATGAGGCTTAGCATTATCTCCCTAATTGCATAATGCTAAGTGCTGCATTTCCCTGCATAAGGCTAAGCACTTCCTTCCCTTGCGTGAGACTAAGATTATCCCCTTTATTCACCTATGGATAAGCACTGCCCTTATATCACACAAGACTAAGCCTTGTCTTGTCTCGTCCTCGCATATGACCAAGCATTCGATCTTTGTATTTCATAGGCTGAAATATCACCATTTTGTCCGAAGGCGTCATCCTCATAGTTAGGAGACACCATTCCATGGCCTGAGGATTGACCACACCCAACTATGCCTTATAAAAAGGACAAGAAGTCGTTACAAATATAATCCGATTATTTAGCCTAGAGTCGAATCTCACAGGAAATTAACCTACCAATTACTCTTGTCAGACTCATTGAATTCTTTGTAATCAACTTTCCAGATATTTTGAATAACAATTGGTGATATTTTTACTAACTATAACTGAATGAAAGTAATAAAACTAAAAGCTAACTATGACTGGGTTGTAAACAATTAAGAGAAGGATCTAAGGTTGTGATTTCCCCTATTGATGGAATCCCTTCCTGCTATGTTTCATATAGATTTGCCTAATCGTCTCTATCGATCATGAGCGCTTTGACTACCGTAACTCTCTCCCGAGTAATTACGACAATTCACTAGACGCACTCTCCCGAGTTACGCTAGATGGCTTTTATTGCAGCTCACTTAGATCGTACCCAAGGTTTTGTTATCCCTAATCCCACCTTTAAACCCTCGGTTATTGATCCCTCATATACTTTGGGAGTGGTGTTGTTCAATCAATTACCTAAATATGCACTCTATCCCAAGTAATACATATTAAATAGGCACACCTAATTGAGGATCCTATTAATTAACTACAACAAGAACGTAGTTGAACAAATAAAGATTAAACCGGGCAAACTATATTAACATAACACGAAGTTCATCATTCAATACGTTCCATCAAAACCCTAGACTAAATATTTAGCTACTCATAATCGTATTCATACTAACAACAACAAAATTCATCATAAATGGTTAATACAAAAGGAAGAAAGGAACGACTTGATGTTGAATTATCCTCCTTGCCTCTTGCCTCTCCTTGCCTTCAACTAAGCTGTAAAAACCTTGAAAATGTCCCTTTGGGTGAGCTGGACGTCTTATAGGTTAAGCAGAATTACCCCCGAACTTCCAAGTTTACCCCTAAAATTATAATCTCCGAACTAGACTAGCACGGCCGCACTCGTGCCCGCGCTAATGGCCGCGCATATGGCGTAGTATTCTGCCTCGAATTCCTGGGCTAGCGCGGTCGCGCTAAGCTGGTCAGCCTTTTTTCACTTCTTTTCTCTCTTCTTTCACACGTACTCAGCTCTGAGGGGTTTTCCTTGCTTTAATTTAGCTTCAAACACTGTCCCAAGTCCTCATAAGAGCAACTCGCTCCTGCAAAACATGAAACTCATAATTAGAGCCAATTTATCATCATTTAACTATCCTAGAACAGTGAAGCATAGTCAAGTTGGGGCATAAACATTTTCCAAATTACATGAATCTAGCCTATTATCAACACCCCACACTTAAATCATTGTTAGTCCTTGAGCAATCCACCACACTCTATAAAGGTTCCTTCACTAAGCTTTTCCCCTAACGTATCACACCAAGAACAAATCACCAAAGTTACGCTTAGTAGTGGACAACCTTATCCTCAAGAGTCAACTCTCACGTGCCGTGCAATATTCATACTTACTCAAATTACTCTATACAGAGGTCAAGACTTACCTTTCCTTCGTGAATCACATGCCCTCACATTACACAAGAGAGTAGTTCCACAAATAATAATATTAAGAACAATTAGGAACTTAGATAGAAAAAATTCGCTCACTCTCATAAAGAACATTCTCATGCCACACGGATGCACCATAGGCTTGCTCGTAGTGTACTACTCTACCAATCGAGCACATTCAGTCTAAGATCAAGTAGGTCTTCATTTGGCTGTAATGTAGGCTAAGGGACGGGTAGGATATATTTGGATATAGTGACTAACCTGCCTAAGCACTTTTAATACAATACCATTCGCATTTCAAAACCATACTTACATCAGACCAGACATTCCACCACATTTCTATTTATAATACCCCAAACTCCATTAGGTGCAATTATATCAAGTCACCACTTATCAAGTACTACATTTATTCATTCTCTTTTTTTTTTCTTTTAAGTGGTGCTTAATCTTTTACTCTTTTTTTCAAAATACTGCACCTTTTCCTCTATTTCCTTAGTTCCACTCAAAAACCAAACCGCCACCCCCACACTTTAACTTTTGCATATTTCATAACCATTCAAGTGCTCAGGGCAGATGGGCCGTTCAAACAATTGGGTAAGGTTTGTAATGTGGTTGCCAAAGAAACAGGCTTATAGGCTCAACGGGGTTAACTACGATGTATCGCATTCAGATGGGTCTACTTTATATATCTGGATTAACAAAGAAATGCCTATATCACTTCTAAGACTGAATAAAGCTACTATTTCGCTTTGCAAACACACGGGGCAAGTTCTAGGCATCACATGCAGAGTATAGAATATAGTACAACTCACACACACATGGCACATGACTCACTCTAGATTGGCTTATCAAGACACTCTCGTTTGAGTACTCAAGTCAGTTACAAACATACAATTTAAGGCACTCCAACAAGAATCAACCATTGAGACTAAGCGTCACACTCTAGTGTCTACTGTGTTCAGGTGTATCAACACCAAGGGTTCTCTTTCTATTTCAGCTCATAGCCCATCAATACTAATGAAAAACTAAAAACAAAATAAACAAAAACTAACTACACCCGGTTCAAGCAAAACCCTTGGAAAAGAACCGTGGCCCAAAGAAAAACCAAGGGGGAGTTACTACATTACCTAAAACAAAAAATCCTTTTTGGTATGTTCTTTAGACTTACTTCCCTCAAGAAAACTTTCTAGAAGATCCGTCATCAGGAAGAGTCTAACTTATTTCTATTTTTTTTTTTCTATACATTTTTTTTCACGTCGACTTAGACCCTCAAGAACCCCATCAAAAGAGATCCGTCGTTGGGACAAGTTAACTTACCTAATTTGACTATTACTCAAAACCACCAAAAACAATCAAGAAAAACAAAGAAAATATCAAACAGTCAAGTTGTTACATATACACGCATACATTGAAGTATCCCCCACCCCACACTTAAAAGGAAGACATGTCCTCATGGCATACAAAATAAAGAACAGTGAGGTAAAGGAACTTCCCTGAATGATCACTCTTGATCGAAGACCGTGTCTGGGTTCAGATTGCAAGCACGACCTAGAGCTCTCAGCCAACTCAATATTTTCTTTTTCGATTTCACCTACTGGGCTGCCACCGCATCAACACGTGTACCCAAGTCAGCGATCGAGGTACGCAGTCCAGCCACCTCCTGCTCCAAAGCTGCGAACCGGGTAACCCGAGCAGCCCCAGATGGTGCGGTAGCCCCAGATAGTGTGGCAGCCCCAAATGGTGCTGCAGCCGCTGCAATTTGCTCATGGGCCAGTGACTCGGCCCTCACATCCTCATGCTCATCCTCCTCTTCCTCAAAGTCATCAAATTCACCACTATCATCACCACCTGCTGCCACCGGCTCCTTCCCAGTGGTTACCTTATCTGCTCGGAACTTGGAGTCTTTTGGCACTATCCCATCCACAGCTAGATTTTTCGACACCGGAACTGCCTGTCACGGTCTAGTAACTAAGGAAGGGAAGAAGAACCCATACCTTTTCACCGAACAATGGGTGAACATCTCCTCATGAATCATCTTGGCCACGTCAAAGTTGTGACCAATTATAAAGCATCATATCAGAGCCGCTCTGTTGATACCCAATTTTCCTTGTATATTTTTTATATGCAAAATACTTTCAAAATATCATATGTATGCATATATAGGTATATCCAAACGTTTTAGTACTTTTCCTAATTTTAAAAGATTTTTAAATCAATTTATTACCCTATTTTAGCAGTACAAAAACTAATAATTATCCCCAAAGTCATCATTTTGGTGAATAATTTATTTTATTCTCATATTTATACCAAAATATAGCTAAGGTAATTTTTGCATATTTGTGTAAATTTATTTAGTATTTTAAAAGTTAAATTGCATTTAATTGCAATTTTAGCCTATTTTAAGATTTAATTGCGTGTATAATTATAAAATTGGTTCCATAATTTTTAATATAATATATATATATTATTAATTAATTTATTACCTTTAATTTATTTTTAGAAGTCATTTTACTATTTTTATAAAATAAAAAGGGAAAACTGGCTATTTAAAATATAGCCCCATTTTTTTTCAATTACTGCCCAAATTGATCCCCCAAATAACCCAATTTCAAATCCCAAATTACCCAACCAATTTAAATTTAACCCGACCCCTGACCCGCTTATCCGATCCGCTTGGCCCTCTCTTTTAATCCAGGTCGTTGATCATTTTGATCAACGGCCACGATCATTCCTTACTTTTTTAATTCCCCAATGACTACCCTAATCCCTCATTCTCTTCTATCAGCCTCCTCTGAAATCCCTCTCCTCTCAAACTCTCTCGAACCCTCTCGAAACCCTAGTTTCTCTCATTGTCTTCTACCTCAAGCTCACCGGAATCCATGGCATCTCAAGCCATGGATGGCCTAAACTCATCTCCCTCTGCTCTCAAACACTTGTCATTCGAAGGTCCTAGGTCTGACCTCGAAGGTGTCCGTTCAGATCTCTACAGATCCAAGGTTCTATGGCCCTTGCCGATTTTGCTCCGGCGTACAATGATGTTTTGAGCATGGTTCTAACCTCTCCGACTCAGATTGAACCTTTTCAAAGCCTTTCCCGTTTGAGGGGTCCCCTAAAACCCTAAGATATTCGAAGTTTTCTCTAATTTTTTCTTAGATCTGTTCTATATTTGTGCTCTGCTTGAGTTTTTAAATGTTTTCCCCAATTTTTCTTTCAAACAAATTACTTCTTTCCGATTTAGGGTTTCTGAAAAAGCTTAAAATGTTTCTCCGACTCTTCTTTTCCTTTCTTTGTGTGTATTTTTCATGCATGTGCTTCTACTGCTTTCTTATGCTATACATGTTCTTCTGTGCTTTGTTTTTCTACTGTGTTTTGTACCATGCTCGCATGTTTATCTTGCTGTATTTTCCTATATGATCTTTTGCTATGCTTTTCCGGTATTTTTACGTTCTTCTACTGTATGTATTTCCTACTGAGTTCTTAAGTTTTGTTTGCCTTCTACTGAACTTTGTCTGAGTTCTTCTAAAAGACCTATTTAAACATGTTTCTTCTACGGTTTTCTTAAGTGTTATATCATCTATTTTCTCTTCTGAACCTTGGCTAAGTTCCTTCTGAAAAGTAATTTCTTCTGCTATATCTCTTATTGTGTTCCTAAGTGTTATTGCTTTCTCTTCTACTGAACTTTGTTTAAGTCCCTTCTAAAAGGTTTTCTTAAACATGTTTCTTTTACTGTCGTGACTATTCTCTCATTATGCTCCTACACTCTGTCTGCTTTAAATGTTATTTGTATTTGCTTGTCTTCTCATGAGATTCTGAAAAGAAATCTCTGAGCCTGTTGCCTCCTTATCTCTGTATTTAACTCGAGTCGGAAACCCTAGAATTTGGGGGTATTCTCCGAGTTTGGTCATATGATCAAACTAGGGTTCTGTTTGAGGACCCTTGACTCTTTCAGACTTATTTCTGGGTCTATGAACTATGTGTGAACTTCTTTTGTTTGCACACAATTCTGATTCTCCTACACTAGACTCTTCTATTGAATAGCATGACAAATTTCTTCATGTTTAACGTGTCTGTGCGCTTTTATATATGAGGAATCTTTCTTCAAAATGGTTTTCCAACTTGTGATTGATTCAGAATTCCTTTTAATAAGTTTAATTTGATTGGTACTGATTTTCCTTAAGTCGAAATCCTTCCCATCTTTCTGACCTGGTTCATTCATACGAAATCCTCAATTTCTGATTTACTAGCTGTTAACTGATTTCCTTTCCTTATTTGCACAAACCATGTACTATCAAGACTTTGTCCTTAAATAAACCTCTATGTATTTACCCCTCTTGTACTGCTCTAGAAAAGTGTTTGATTGACCCCTTTCCTTAATTATTTTGCCCGTTTGAAATCAGAATCCCTTAATTAAAAGGAGACCTTGTGTTATTGATTTCCAAACTGTTTTCTTACCTATTTCTACTTGCTTTCTGCACTATAAAAAGGCACGACCCTTCTGCACTTTAGGACACCTTCAATTCAATACTTTTACACTTCAGACTTCACAACTCTCTTCTAAACTCATAGAATTCTGATTGCTCGTTTGCACTTTGGCTTTACAAGAATACTACTTTCTCTTTGTTTGTTTTCTCTGAAATTGGTATGTCCTAATTTTAGTTTCAGGCTCACCCCAATGTGTTTACTTAAAGTTTTTATATCCATGGCTACCTTACTGCTTATGTAGAGTTAAATATTTAACTTAACATGCCTATGCTCTACTGCTTGTTTCTACTATGAATCTTTGCTCCCTACCCCATTACCCCTATGTGTTTGTAAGTAGTGACTTAGGGCATGGCAACAAGAGTTGTTGCCCATGACTTGAGTTTTGAACCAGTGAGGTCCTAACCTCTAACAGGCTGGAGGGTGTGCCAGCATATCCCATTGTTGAGTTGCCCATCAGCCTGCTTCTCTTGTGTTCTTGCAAATTGCCTACTCCTCTATACCCCTATATGCACTGATTTTTAAGTTGTTCCCTTTCCCCCCCCCCCTTTCCCTTTTAGAATTTCACTTCTGCACTTGCACTCTCTCCTAGCTTCTAGGTTCTGCCCCCCTCTTATGAGCCTTACCTTGGGACCTTGAGTTCCCTCTGAACTTGGACACTTGAGGGCTGGCCCTTCCACACTACACTATGTTCTTAATCTGGTAACATTTGGGTGTGAGCACTGCCTGGAGTCCATATGAGGCTCTTAGGGAACTCTGATACATCCAAAGATGAGAGAAAGGCTTTGGATCATGATCTTTAGAGTTGGTTCATCTCATATTTCAGACATGGAGTCTGAATTAGGCTCCCTTTGGTCGTACTTTTAATTTTTCTTTTCTTATTTCATTCCAGGCTGTAATAACTTATAATAACTATTGGGGATGACTAGTGAAAAGGGAGGGAATCATGCATGCAAAGGGGTAGATATCATGTTCATAGGGAATTATTATACTTCTGCACTTCTGCATTTCATATAGATATCATGTTCATAGGGAATTATTATACTTCTGCACTTCTGCATTTCATATAGATACCATGTTCATTGGGAATTATTATACTTCTGTACTTCTGCATTTCATATAGATACTATGTCTATAGGTTTCTGCACTTCTGCATTATATAGAGACCATGTCTATTCGTTTCTGCACTTCTGTATTATATAGAGACCATGTCCATAAGTCATTTCTGAAATTCTGCATATCATATAGATAATATGCCTATAGGACTTCCTGTAATTTGCATGTGCATCTATCATTAGGTAAACCTTTTTATAGGAGTTAAATAACTAACTGCATATAGATGACTTGCCTATAGGATTTCTGCGTGTCAATAACAATGTTTTTAAAGTCAACAATGCCTAGAAAGCATGCCTATGGGAATTAACAACCTAGTATGAAATGTTTTCATTCACCTATAAGTCTAAAATCGGCAATATCATTGTCTGACATCTGCAAAATCTTTTGTAAAAACTCGTCTTCCCTGAATAACTGACGACCTCTTCTAAAATCAGTACACTTCATCTTTTCTAAAACCAGTAGATATCATGCCTATAGGTTTCGTCTAACACTTAGGTAAGCCTTAGGAAAAAAGTTATGACTGCACCAGTTTTTTTTGTTAATTACAACTAGTGGGTAGGTCTAATTCGGACTTCTTATCTGAAAATATGTGATAAATCAGCTAGCTTTAGCCTTTTAATTTTTAATCATACCCTAATCAGTACGTATAACATGCTAAACTATATGCTTTCTTTTATTTGAGGAGGTTTATTTGAGCCATACCTGTTTATGTGTTTTCCCAATACTTTCTATACATGTTTTGGTTGTCGCCTTAGAATTTTGTCCTATTAAAACTTCAAAACCTCATACCCCCTTCCCCTTTTAGGATTAGTAGTCCCAAGTACCTCCGGGACTGATAAGAATGGGGTGGGTAATAGCATGCAATAAGTAACAAAATCATTCCGCGCTTTAATACCTTAACGGGGTGGGAAAAGGTAGATATGGATATGATGACCACACGATAACATCTCGTGTAGCCCCTCTTTGAGGAGAGATTACCGGATGTTGTGTGGGGTGATCCATATTATTTGTAAACCTAAGACCCCCCCCCCCCTCCTCCCTTTACTTGTTTATTTTCATTACTTTCAGAATTTTCGAATTGTTTTCCTCAAAAATTCAGCTTCCTTTTGTTCCTTTAAACTTTAATCTATTTGCAACTATTATGTGAAAAAAAACCTTTATTTGAGACTTCTACTTGCCTACTTGTTTCTTAAAGTCACAATTGTAGCATGGCCGGGAACCACACTAGTGGATCCTGAGGTATGCCTAACACCTTCCTTTCGGGATAATTTCAAGCCCTTACCCAATATCTGGTTTTCCTAAATCACACTCTTCTTAGTGTCCTAATGCACTTTAATCATTAGGTGGCGACTCTTCAATTTAAACCCAATTCCCAAAAGGGAACGAGTTGTCCTCCCAAGTGTCATAAACCCGATTTCGCGAGAAAAAGGGGGCGCGACAGCATGGCGACTCTGCTGGGGATTTTTAGGCTTTTACCATTTAAAACTATTATTGTGATTTATGCTTCTTTATGCGCAATTATTTGTTTATTTCTTTTAAGCATTCAATTTTCTTTTCGATTGCAAAACTGACTCGTCTCTTATTTCTTTCCCTTGTTTCTTTTACTGTTTTCCTCTACTGCACTCCTTTATGACTGTTTTAAATTATTGTAATTATTGCTTTATGAACGTGCAAATATGTGACAACTTGTTTTAATTATTGCATTAACATGTTTTCAACATCATATTCCACTCGTGCCAAACAAATACCATAGCAACGCTTATAATGAGTGGTTGTGCTCTTCCGATATTATCACCCTTTAAATCCGGCAAAGGCGTATTTGTGGTAAAACCAGTCGATCAACGGTGTAGTCGACGGTTCCGTTCCTTTCCCTCTTGAGTTGTCCGCTCAAGGGTTCCGGTCTAAAACCCCATAGAAACCTTACTCTGTTTAAACTATGCATGCATCATGGTCAAACCTAGCCGAGTCAGTTATGTTGTCCGCATAATGACTCTTTAAGATAGCCTTGTCTAAGGTCCACTGGGTTTCCCAAAAACCCAAACGGACACTATCATGTTTTGTGCATTTATTTGGAGAACGAAATGCTTTTATGCCAATTATTGGTATTCAATAGTCGAGTCTGGTGGGGGTAAGGGCCTAACCCTTTTGTCTTGCAGAAAATGAAGAACGAGGTCCCCAACTTCGGTATGGTTAGCATACCCCCACTCTTGCTAGAGTGGTGGAGGAGTCTTCCATCAGATGACCAAATCAATGAGTGGAAAGAGAGGGCCGCCAAAGCAAGCAAAAAGTTGGAATATCTGGAGTACAGTCTGTTGGAATTGGAAGGGAAAGTGAGGAAGAGAGTCACCGACTGCCAGAGCACTGAAGGAAATGAAGGAGAACACATGGCACTACTGGTGAACCTACGCGAGGTGGAGGATTTGATTAACGAGAGCATTCAACACGAGTAAGGTCCTTCTGGGACCAAATATATAGGAGTTTTCTTTTACTGTATGAAATGTAATAAGGCCAATGGCCACTAGTCACATTTTATTCCTTGTTATTTAGTATCGTTTTGGGATTCGTCTACTTTTTATCAATAAAATGAGGCATTTAGCATTCTAAGTTCTCCAAATCAATTTGTTGCTAGGCCTACCTCGAGCACAAAGAGGTTCCCCAAATTAGGACACGATTTACATTCTTGCACTATGTGTTTAAATATCGCAATGTTGTTTTTCTTATAATCTTCACTGACTTGTTACTTTTTTTTATTTATTCCCCTCCCCCAAGGTTAGTTCGTGCACTCTGGCATCGTCATCATATTCCACAAGATCAAAGGGCCCTCCATCCACTCCTCCTCCTAGTCCCGTCAGAAGCAGGAACAAGGGAAAAATGGAAGATTTGAACAACACCCAACTGGACGGGTAGAGGTCACTCATGGTACTCAGGTCTCCAAAGAAAGTGCATCCCAATTCGAGCAAAAGTTGTTGAAATTTCAAAAAGGAACTTGATCAGGTTCGGAATCTAGAAAACTTGTCATTTTCCCTCACCACTCCAGATATCAATTTTCCAAACGCTCAGAACCCCACACCTCCACAAAATACCCCAAAACCACAACACCATCCCACTTCTCACCACCACTGCAACACCTATCATACCTCAAACAACACTCCACTACTCATCCCAGAACCTCAGAACTCCACAAATGACCATTTCCACACACCAGGCCACCATAACACTCCTATCTACGTGGGATATGAGTACACCTGGGAAGAATTCAACAACTGGTCACCACCATGGCGCGGTCCATACTACCCGCTGGAGTAGCCAATACCACATTTGGAGCAGACTTTCCAGCCGACCGATGTTATCTATGGGTCGGAAGAAGAGGAAGCACTGGTAGCAATGAGGAATTTATTCGTGAAAGATGATGACATGGATTGTTGTGTCATTTTCAAGGAGGAGGGGGAGGAAGGCCCTTCCATACATGCTGTAAGCCGAGGAGCATGACTCAACAATTGGACCATCAGAACCACCAAAGCCCGGAAAGCCTCGGGGTAGCAAGGCTGAACAAAGCATCATGCACTATCTTTCATTTTTACTAGTTGATTTTCCTTTCGCATTTTTGAATTTTTGGAAATAAGATCTTTAATATTCAAAACAGATATGGAATTTAGCAAAATTTCCATTTTCCCTATAAATCTTACTCTTATTATTTTTCTCTCATTACTTTACTCATACGGCATTACTATTACTTATCTTGATGAACCAATGACTGTGACATGTAACGGGACAACGTAACAAACAAACATAGATTCAGAGGAAGATGACATACCAAAAGAGATTGTTAAAGAGGTTGAAAATTTTGAGAACAGACCTAAGTCCAACCTGGATGAGATCGAGATTGTTAACCTGGGAGATGCAGAGAATGTCAAAGAAACGAGAATCAGTGTCCACTTATCTCCATCAGAAAAGAAGGAATACACAGAATTTCTAAGGGAATATGAAGACATATTCGCTTGGTCATATGATGACATGACTGGTCTGAGTACATCTATTGTGGCTCACAAACTGCCAACCGATCCAACATGTCCGCCGGTAAAGCAAAAGCTCAGAAAGTTTAAGCCTGACATGAGTCTAAAAATCAAGGAAGAAGTCACTAAGCAAGTCAAAGTCAAGATTCTCAGAGTAGTAGAATACCCAACATGGTTAGCCAACATTGTGCCAGTACCAAAGAAGGACGGGAAGGTCAGAGTCTGTGTCGACTACCGGGATCTCAATCGGGCCAGTCTGAAAGACGACTTCCTCTTGCCAAACATACACATCCTGATCTACAATTGTGCCAAGCATGAATTGTAGTTATTCGTGGATTGTTTCGCTGGGTATCATTAGATCTGGATGGATGAAGAAGATGCTGAGAAAACGGCTTTCATTACGCCGTGGGGAATGTACTGTTACAAGATGATGTCGTTCAGCCCGAAAAATGCAGGGGCCACCTATATGAGGGCCATGACTACCATTTTCCATGATATGATACATAAGGAGATCGAGGTGTATGTAGATGATGTCATCATCAAAACAAAGAAAGCTGATGATCACATGGAAGATTTGAGGAAGTTCTTCAACAGACTAAGAAGGTACAACCTGAAACTGAATCCCGCGAAATGTGCATTTGGGGTTCCTGCCGGAAAACTACTTGTGTTCATTGTAAGTCACCGAGGAATAGAACTGGATCTATCTAAGGTCAAAGCTATTCAAGGACTGCCACCGCCAAAGAACAAGAAGGACATAATGAGCTTCCTGGTAAGACTTAACTACATCAGCCGGTTCATAGCACAATCTATGATCATCTGTGAGTCGATCTTTAAGATGTTGAAGAAGGACACCGCTACCACATGGACTAATGATTTCCAAAAAGCTTTTGACAAAATCAAGGAATACCTATCAACACCACCAATCTTAGTTCCGCCTGAGCCGGGTAGACCTCTATTACTCTACCTTGCAGTGCTAGATGGAACGTTCGGTTGTGTTCTTGGGCAACATGATGAAACAGGGAGGAAGGAGCAGGCCATCTACTATCTTAGCAAGAAGTTCACCCCGTACAAGGCCCGGTATTCTCTGTTATAACGCACATGTTGTGCTCTGACTTGGGTAGCTCAGAAGTTAAGGCACTATTTATGTACCCATACCACGTATCTCATATCAAGGATGGATCCGTTGAAGTACATCTTTCAGAAGCCCATGCCCACTGGCAAGGTAGCCAAGTGACAAATCCTGCTGAGTGAATTCGACATTGTCTACGTAACTCAGAAAGCAATCAAGGGACAGGCTTTGGTAGATCATCTTGCTGAGAATCCCGTGGACGGAGAATACGAACCCTTAAAGACGTATTTTCCTGACAAAGAGGTGTCATTCATAGGAGAAGACATTGTAGAATCCTATAACGGTTGGAGGATGTTTTTCGATGGAGCAGAAAATTTCAAAGGAGTTGGCATATGAGCAGTCCTAGTGTCAGAAACCGGTCAGCATTATTCGGTGTCTGCCAAACTCAGATTCCCTTACACCAACAACATGGCTGAGTACGAGGCCTGCATCTTGGGACTCAAGATGGCTATTGACATGAACGTCCAAGAGTTGCTAGTGATCGGGGATTCAAACTTGATTATACATCAGGTCCGAGAAGAATGGGCAACCAAGAACTCCAAGATACTCCCTTATTTGCATCATGTATAGGAGTTGAGAAAGAGGTTCACAAAGACAGAGTTCCAGCATATCCCCAGGGTCCAGAATGAATTTGCCGATGCATTGGCTACCCTATCATCCATGATACAACATCCAGATAAGAATTTCATTGACCCTATTCCAGTAAAGATCTACGATCAGCCAGCTTACTGTGCTCACGTCGAAGAAGAAGCGGATGGAAAACCTTGGTTTCATGATATCAAGGAATACTTGGCGAAAGGAGAACACCCAGAGCTTGCAAACCCTATTCAAAAGCGTACACTTCGAAGATTATCCAATAATTTATTCCACAGCGGAGGAATCCTGTATAGGAGGACTCCGGATCTGGGATTACTAAGGTGTGTTGACGCAAAGGAAGCATCTTAATTACTAGAAGAAATCTATGCTGGGACCTGCGGGCCACATATGAGTGGTTTTGTCTTAGACAAGAAGATACTCCGAGCTGGTTATTTTTGGATGACTATGGAAACGGATTGCATCCAGTATGTCCGGAAGTGCCACCGCTGTCAGATACATGCAGATATGATAAAGGTGGCTCCAAACGAGCTTAATGCAACAAGCTCACCATGGCCGTTCGCCGCTTGGAGAATGGATGTTATCGGACCAATCGAACCTGCCGCATCAAATGGGCACAGGTTCATCCTAGTGGCAATTGATTATTTCACCAAATGGGTTGAATCAACATCGTACAAGGTAGTGACTAAGAAAGTTATGACAGACTTTGTCCGCGATCGTATCGTTTGTCGGTTCGGAATTCCAGAATCAATCATTACTGATAATGGTTCCAATCTCAACAGTGATTTGATGAAAGCCATGTGTGAAACCTTCAAGATCAAACACAAGAATTCTATAGCCTACATACCTCAGATGAACGGAGCTGTAGAGGCCACCAATAAGAATATCAAGAAGATACTAAGGAAAATGATAGAGAAGCATAAGCAGTGGCACGAGAAGTTATCATTTGATTTATTGGGGTATTGCACCACAGTCCGCACATCAACCGGGGCGACTCCCTATATGCTGATTTATGGTATAGAGGCGGTCATTCCTGCCGAGGTAGAAATTCCTTCCTTGAGGATCATACAGGAAGCAGAACTCGACAATGCAGAATGGGTGAAGATTCATTATGAGAAGCTAGCTCTTATAGATGGAAAAAGAATGAACGCAGTTTGCCGTGGTCAGCTCTATCAGAACAGAATGTCCAGAGCCTTCAACAAAAGAGTCAAGCCGAGACAGTTTACCCCAGGGCAGCTAGTGTTAAAGAAGATTTTCCTGCATCAGGACGAGGCCAAAGGGAAGTTCTCTCCCAACTGGCAGGGTTCGTACATGGTCCACCGGGTTCTAACAAGAGGAGCCCTCATACTTGCAGAAATGGACGGAGAAGTTTGGCCGAAGCCGATCAATTCAGATGCAGCGAAGCGATACTATGTGTAATCTCTATGCTTTCCTTTATGATGTAACTTGAACTACGCCTGACCTAATTCCTGTTTAAGAGGGGATACGTAGGCAGGCCTATGGGTTCGGTCACAATGCAATAAAATTTCCATTTCCCCTACTATTGGAAACTGGGGAAGAATTTTGAGGAGGACGACGATTCCAGCCATTTATCATTAACAGCCGTCAGGAGCAGCAGCCCAGTAAACTGGGGCAGAATTTTGAGAAGGACCCTCAAAGTTCCGGAGCAAGAAAAGTTGCAGTGTCTTGAACCATGTCGCAGTCGTCGGTTCATCTAAAGAAAACTATTCTTAATTATGTACTTACGTTATGCTTTTACTAAATCATGCAATGTTTATTACTAAAACTACCTTGTTTAGCAGCGCTACCCAATGATACGTACAGTATCGCCAGATCAAAGCCGAGCGGGTCAAGCAAAGCCAGCGGGGATACGGACTAACTCCCTCCCCCCCTTTTACAAACTCACAATTTTTCTTTGGATGTAAACACTTGAGTTGCAAAATCATCAAATATACTATATGCTCACTCACAAAGTTCAGGTATACAACTCTCAGAACCGTTGCACTTACTTGTGAGCACGTGATTTTTGCCCTACATAAAAATAACTCCTAAAAAATAGACCAAAAATAAATTTTAGGAATTTTAGGAATTTTTCTTTATTTATTTGTATTTCATGAATTTTTAACATTTTTAAATCATAGAAAAATCCTAAAAATTGTCATTTTTACATATTTATCTTTTAGTCTTTAAAATTAGCATTTTTCTTTAGTTTTAAGTTAATTAGTTGTTTTAATGTTAAAAAAAGAATTTTAATTTCTACAAAATATATTAATTTAGGATTTTAATTAATTAAAAAAACGAAAAAAAGGAGAAAGGAAATTAGAAAAGAGTTTAATTTGAATTTGGACCTAGCCCATAATTCTCAAGCCCATTCCCTGATCCCAATACCCTTAACACCTTTCTTAAAAAACTAGGGACCTAATACACAAAAGATCTAGGGACTAATTTGCAAAATACACATTTAGACCTAGACCTATATAATAGGTGTAAGCCTAATCAGCTAGGGAGATACACGAAAATACACAAAAAAAATAACGCCTGGGAAAAGGCTGGAAAAGGCGCCGCAGACCCCTGTATCCTAGACCCACCCTCCCCCCAAGGTTGCTTCTTCTTCCTCGTTTCATCTTCTCCAAAAAAGGACCTAGACCTATTCTTCAAAAAAAAAACAGAACCAAGAATTTCTAGAGCTAAAGACGGCATCATCGATTTCTTTGAAGAAAAATCCAAAAAAAGCTTCTAGCAACAAACGAAAAATAAGAAGGAAATTGGAAATTCTGGAAAAATTTTGAAAGTTGAAAACAACAAAAGAAGTTTTAGAAAAGGAAGAAAACTTAAAAAAAAGAAGAGAATTTCGAAGCTCTGCTGATTTTCGCTGCGTTATCTCCTCAATTTCTGGGTGTTCGAGTTTTATTTCGGATTCGAAATTTGAAGCTATGTGCTTTTTCTTCTGTTGCCGAGCTCCCACTAGTAGATCTTTGGTATTTATTTGCTATTTCAAGCTGTGTTGTCTCAAAACTAGGTTCAATATTGAACTAGCAATGGATTCGTTCCCGTAAAGGTAAGCTTCAATTCTTTTGATTATCCGTCAAATTTGTTGGCATTTACTAGTACTTTTTATTAATTCAGTGGTTTGGTTTTCTTAAGAATGTGTATTTGGTATTTTACTTTGGCAAGTGGAATGACTGTTGGTGTATAGGGACAAATACGAAATGACTCCAAAATTTTGGCAAGAAATTGTTTTCTTAATTTTGAACTCATTTTCACGCCAACTTTCCAAAATATCATAGAAATAGATCAGATAACTTGATTTGTAGGATTCATGCATTATTTATAATTTAATATTTGTGATATGTTGATTTGCCATCTCTCCCTCGTTATATTTGATATATTGGCATCGTGTTTTGATTAAAGAAGCTGTTGTTTGATTCCATTGAAAGTTTAGGGAAATTGGTCGTGTTGGGCTTTGCAGACTCATGCGTTTATGTCAACCGATGTAATTTTGGGCTTTCGTTTATTGTCACTCTTTAATATTCGGGTCATTAGCATTTTGGTTTGAAGCAAGTGAGTTGGCCTATTTTACAAAATATATGAGTGCTTAAATATCTCCAATAATTTCCATAACTCCGAAGCCTGACTGAAGTAGGTGGACCCCTGGGCTTTTAGGAAGAGCTCAACAATTTCTTCTTCCCCAATCGGGGTATTGACTCGAGCAGCCTGCTCCCTCCATCTGAGTCCAAATTCTCCAAAGCTTTCCTCTGGCTTCTTTTCCATTTTAGATAGGGAGGAGCAGTCTGGGGTAACGCCTGATCTGTATTAAAAGTATCGAACAAAATCTTGAGCCATGTCACCCAATGTAGGCCACTTACCAACATCTTGACGAATATACCAGTCCAAAGCTGCCCCAGTCAGGCTCTTACTGAAATATGCCATCAACAGGTCATCTTTCTCTCCAACGCTTCTCATTTCACTGCAATAGACCCTTAGGTGGGCTACCGGATCTCCACACTTATCATACAAGTTAAAGTTTGGCACTTTGAACCCCGCGGGCAGGCGATTGTCAGGGGACACAGACAGTTCTTTGTAAGTCATGCTACCTTGGTCTTCCCTTCGTTGTTTGTTTTTCAAGGATTGTTCTATGCCTTTCAGCCTCCTGGGTATCCCATCTTTCCCTTATCTTCCTGTGAACCTTTCATTTTCAACATGAAACTTATCGTGATGGCTCTTTTTGTATGAGTCAGGAACCTTGTAGGCAACCTCTGAGGGGTAATATTGGGCATCGTGAGCTTTGAGTGGGTGTTCATTGTTGCGGATGGTGGATAAGACAGGAGGGCAATTTTTGGGAAAGGTAATTGGAAGATGAGTGACAGAGCTACTAGGGTGGTTGGGAAAGCTATGATAAGCGGGTGGATCTGGAGAGTATGTGGGATCATCTGGCACTGTGACCGGTGTTTGGGTAAAGGTAGAATTTAGGAAGCTAGGTGGTGGCGGGGGTGGTGCCTTCCCAGTCATCCAGGCCTGATACATGTCTGTCATGTGTTGTCTTAACATCCTCACCTCTTCAACCAACCCATTGTCCTGTTCGACCAATTGCTTTTGGGCACCTGTATCAACCAACTCAGTTTTGTTGTTGTCTGTTATTGCCTTTTGACTTTATGTTGTGGAGAGGAGCTACTACTTCGAGAACCACAAACCAACTATCTTTCTGCTATGAAGATATCAAAAGGAGCAAAATGGGGTCATCCCATTAGCGTTAGGGCATTTAACAACAAAAATATCACATTGCGCGCAATGCACCTAGCAACAATTAATGGTTCTATAATGACTTTGAGGGTCATAAGGTCACTTGGAATCATCCCAATTTGTCCATTTCAATCCTCTTTTTTCTTTCTTTCCTGACACTTGCTTGATCATTTTCCTTCCTCTTCTTCTAATTTCACTCTTTTCTTTCCTCTCATTTTTTTTCCTTTTTTCTCTCTCATTTTTTTTTCCTTTTTTTCCTTTTTTTCTAATAATAATAAAAAAATGATTCGATCGAACCTTATGTAGGTTGTCTACGTATCATAACGCCGCATGAATCAGATCTTTGCGTAGTTCTGGAAGATCGGAATAAAGTAAACAAACTAACATTTTCATTTTCTTTTCTTTTCTTTTTCTTTTCTTTTTTAAAACAGATACTCTATGAGAAATTATCAAGGAAAAACCCTAAAAGAGAAAAATATTTTTTGATTCTTTCTTTTTTATGAAGGAAATCTAAGGAATAAACCACAGAAAAACATTTTTAATTTTCATTTGATATCCTGACGCAAGATTTCGAAGCAAGCAATGAAAAGGATAAAACAGAATGTTTTTGGATTTCAATTTGATTGCCTAAAGGAAAAATTCTAATGATAAACAAAAGATAAAGTATGCTTTTTTTTTCTATGTACAATATCCTCAAGTTCTAATGAAAATAAAAAGAATTTTTTTTTATCTTTCATTAATTTCCCCAAAGAAACACCTCACAAGAAAATCTTTTTGGATTTTGGAATTAATGCCTTAAACAAAACTTTTAAAGAGGTAGTAAAAGAAAATTTTTCCTCTTTTTTTGAATTTTGGTCCTAATATACTAAAGGAAGTATAAAAGCAAATTTTCTTTTTAAAAAAAAAATAATTTCTAGATACTAATTTCCTAAAATAAAACCACCTCAAACTTTTTTTCTTCTTCTTGATTTTTAGGAGTAGTATTTCTAAAGAAAATTCTAACGGAAATAAAAAACGCAAAATTTCTTTCTTTTTTTTTTGCATTTTTGAGTTACACCACACCTTTTCAAATACAAAATAAAAAGTACAATAACAAAAAACTCGACATTGCTATACAAAACTAGAAAGTAAAAGATGACATAAAAGAAACATACTCAAAACATAAAAATAAAAATAAAAATAACAAATATAAAAAATCTCCTTAAGCAACTCCTGAATGCGGTGGTACTGGGGTATCTGTCATGCTCAAACTCCGGTAAGTGGATCCACACATGTATGAGAAAACTTTAAATCAACACTATGTGAGACAATAACTCTCCTTACTGGACACATGGAAGACATGGTTGAGGCTATATTTGCAAAATGACTTATTTAGCCAAAAGGTGGCTAGAAATGCAAAATTTGGCTAAGACCCCACAAAGTCAAGAACCTAAGATTTACTAGGAAGACCGGACCCTATGTGGGTTGCCTATGTATCACGTCTCGAAAGACGAGAATCAGGTATGCGTAGTTCGGGCAATTTGGATACAAGCGAGAATTAAAACAAAAACAACTAATTTAGAGAAAATATATTTTTTGCCTTTTCTTTGAAAATGATGAAAAATGCAACATTTTTTTTCTTGGATTTTCTTTTTCCTTTTTTTTTGATTTTGATTTTTCTGGAAATGATGAAAAAGTGCAAAATCGTTTTTTTTTTTGAATTTTCAAGCCTTTTTTAACAAAAATTTGATAGAAAACATAATTAGGCCCCACTCGCTTTATCTTCACACTTCACCCTCTCTTTTTTCCTTTTTTTTTTCCTTTTTTTTTCATTTTTTCATTTGCCCTCAACTATCATTGGTCCGCCAAATGACCCTTTTACCCTTGAATAAATTCAACATGTAGTACATAAGATGCATCAAGGTGGTCTGTTATTTTGGGTACACCTGTCCCAGACAGATCCAACTCATGTGTTATGTTTCCAAAGTTAAATGCACATGATGCAGATAAGCGTTCCTACTAGGGATCCGGCATGAGGCTATGTTATACTAGGTTTGAAAACCTAAGTTTATTGTTCTAGACCTGGCTTACCCGAGTGGACAGCTCGAGCTGAGAGGGGCAACATACCGGGAATACAGAAGCTTCACCGGCTTTACAACTTGTCCGAACCTCGTTCTAAAATTGGAATATGACTCTAACAGAAAAGAAGTCACACGAAGTGCACACTTTCCAGATGATTTAGAAAACTCAGAGAGAGGAGGGTTTCGTAACAATTTATATACAGTTCAAACAGTATCAAAGCGGTAAAAAGTGACATTTAGCACATTAGGCCCAAATTTGATCCCAGCCTTGGGAAAGCCTTTCAATGATGTGTTAAAAATGGGGGAGATGGTAGAAGAGGGAATCAAATCAGGCAAAATCATGAGTTATTCGAAAGACATTCAGAACATCCCGGTAAGCTTGGGTGTAAGAAAGAGAAATAGAAAAGATGATCCGATGGGCTTTCCCGATCAACACTTCCAGCCTCGACATCGTCCCCGGGGATATCCTTGTGCGCCAGATGATCCTCCCCAATACCACTTCTCTCCACAGAACTCCCAAAATCGTACATCACTCCCACAGTACCCAGCTCCACAAAATGCCTATCCACCCCCACGAGCCTACCGAAAACCCCCCGGATCAGGTTTCCGGCCCAATCAAGCATTTAAGAATGAGAGGTTGCTGAAAAAAGAAAAGGTTTTCACCCCATTGGGAGTGTCATATGCCAGTTTGTTCCAAAAGTTGGAGCAATTGGACATGTTGAAGCCGATTCATATAAAAATGCCAAACCCTCTGTCAAAGAAGTTTGATTTTTCTCAAAGGTGCGCATACTGCTCAGATGCCCCAGGACATGACATAGAGAAGTGTTGGAATCTGAAGAAAGCAATTTAGAAGCTTATTGATACAGGTGACGTTGTCGTGTAAAATCCGAATGCGGCAGACACTAGCCAAAGCCTATCGCCTATTCGTAGTGAGACGCATATGGTGAGTATGATTTGTTTTGAAAAGGAATATGAGAATTCTTCTGAGATCCTTGAAGGTCCATGCGCTGCAAAGTTTTCAGTGCTATCAGAGGTTGATCTTAAGAACGAGCCAGCAAAGGGAACCCAAAAGCAATTTGTTAAGAACAATGTGATTGAAGTTTGTGAAGGTCCTAGTAATGTTGATGTGGAATTAAGTGGCTAAGATGCCGAGCTTGGCAATTGGAAAGACGCTCCTGTCTTGGTTAGCCAGGGAGGAGTTTTGGTGGTTTATTTTGTTATCATTTCTGTTGTCCGGGTTATTTCAGGGTTGTAATCCATATATTGTCTTGTGACTCAAACCCTCTTATCTTTTTATTTTGACTAGTTTGTTTAGTCATAGTAGCCCGTCTAGTGTTGTCTAGGTTTGTTCTAGGTTTGTAACCCCAGTTTAGTTTGTTTGTTTTGTTGTCCAAACCCTTTCACCATCTGTCTAATGCAATTTTCCGTTTTCTGTAATTTCTAGTCATTTTCATTTAGTTCTCTTTTCTTTTTATAGTTCTTTTCCTGATTGACTCTAGTGACATGACATGCACGCATAATTCTCAGCCTGGTTTTAAAAGTCAGTTTAGTCATGAAGCAATGAAAACAATGTTGAAGATGTAGGGACATTTGAGGAAATAAGTGAAAGGCATTTTGAGATCACTTCAAGCCCGAGTTGTGTGAAACTGGGGCAGATAGAACATAAAAATACATTATTGAAATGCATCATGCTGCATCGGGTGAAGATAATGGCAAGTTTGCCCCAAATTTGTAGGGGGGTCGTTCGTGGTAATGAGAGTGAGGGTGTTGTCCAATGGGGCTTGGCATGTTTTGGAGATTGGAATGACAAAGGCGTTTTGTTCTGCTATCTAAACATTTTATCCTTCGTTACCCATTTGAGCCTTATTTATTTTCTTTCATACCCCTCTTTCGGAATTAGTAGCGAATATCATAAACACAAGCGTGAAAGATAAGAAAAGGAAGAAGAGAAAAAGAGAAAGAAAAGAATGAAAAGAGAAAGAAAAGAATGGAAAAAAAAGAAAAAAAAAGAAAAAAGAAAAAGAAAAACAACAAAAAGAGGAAAAGAAAGAAAAAAGAGAAAGAAAAGAAAGAGAAAAGAGAAAATCACAACAACAGAGCAATTCCTAAGTCATGAACTACGTTCGACCTGATTCCTTTTAAGGATACGTAGGCAGCCTCACAGTTCGGTCCCATCAAAATAAAAATCCAAAAGTCCCCAAGCAAGAAACTGGGGCAGAAGTTGTGTTTGTTGTAAGAAATCTGATTCCGAAAGTTGTAATTTTGAACTCATGTGAATTGTTTCGAGCCTTTGATATCCTTTCTTTTTAACCCTATCCAAAAGCCCACGTTACGGTCCAAAGAAAGACCTTCTGATCATTATTCGAGAGATGCCAAGTCGAGCAAGGAGAGGTGATTCATATCGGGGGCAACCCTCTTGTTCAAGCATAAAAATAATGAAATGAGAGAGTCTTATTGGAGAAAACCCTCACGAGCACCGTAAGGCGATGGGAACTGAGAGAAATAAAAAATGAGAGAGTCTTATTGGTGAAAACCCTCACGGGCACCGTAAGGCGACGGTAAGTTGAGAGAAAGAACAAAATAAGAGAGGCCTGATGGTGAAAACCCTTCGGGCACTACAAGTCGAATAAGGATTGTGAGTCAGATTGGATAATTGGAGCATTGAAGCCCAGTTTCATGGTTTAGGGGAATAACAGGAGTTGAACATCAGACTTGTTCAATAGAATAGGCCACAGGTGCATGTCATGGTCATTATAGTTGGTATCCACATCTGATAGGTTTCTACTTTGTAGTTTTCTTGTTAGGAATCACCTCTTTTCTTTGTTCTTTACTCTGTTCCTTTGTCTTGTTTACTTCCTCTTCCTGAGTCTGTTTGGTTAAAATAAGTGAGAAATGACTTCAAAATTTGCCACCAGCTTTCCAATTGCACAAAACGGGATCTGGACAGCACATCAAAGTGGCATAAGTTAGGAAAGAACAACACGCGCACTGAGTTGGTAGCAATCAACATGCTTTGGGGGTCCATGAGAAATACAAAGGTTTGGTATATTTCAATTCAGGAACAGTGCAACAGATAGAGGATGTTGGGTGAACGGGTCAAAGGTATTCTCTGTGATGAGATCAACAAAGAAAGTGTTTAACCAGTGACAAGCGAGGTCTTCCAAGAAGAAATCAAAGTTATCGTGACAAGTGAGGGAACAATAGACTGCAAGGCCAAGTCCATTGATTTAAGTCAGGAAAGAACAGCATGCGCACTAAGTGGATGGAAATTAACATGCTTTGGAATTCATGAGAAACACAAAGGTGCAGTACATGTCAACACAAGAGCACGATGCAACAGATGGAGGGTGTTAGGTGAACGGATCAAAGGTATTTTCGGTGAAACACAAAGGTTGGTAAATGTCAGTTTATGAGCAATGCAACATATAAAGGGAATTGGGTCTGAACGAAGAAGGGGTATTTTCTGTGATAAGGATGACAGAGAAAGTGGTTAGTCCATAAGCAAGCAAGGTCCTCGAGTGAAAATCAGTTATCATGGGAAGTGAAGGAGCAATCGCCCTCAAAGTCAAGGCCACAAACCAACCACCATATTTTTAAACTGACAAAATTTTTCTTTGATAAAACAAGGGAAGGAAATTTCAGTTGTTTCGGAGAAACACTCCGTGGAGAAAGGCAGTCACCAAACAGGTTTGATTTTTGATTTTTAGGACCCTCCTGAAAAATGGGACCTAGTTTAAAGTTCATAAATAACATAATCCAGCATAAATGTATCCCAAAGGAATATAAGTTGGCTTAGAAGTTTGCATGTTCAGGATAGGATTCATTTAGGAGTTCCCATGACCCTCCTGAATAATGGACTTAGCCTTAAGACTTCGATTAGATAACAACATTTAGCGTAAATTCTGTTGTAAGGTAGTATAATTCAGCCATGAAAGTGTTCACCCTTAAGATAAAATTTGACCTTTGATTTTCAGGACCCTCTTGGATAATGGGGAGTAGTTTAAAGATCTTCTTAGATAGCAAGATTTAGCAGAAGTCACACCTGTAGAAGATATAACTTAGATTTAAAATTATCGTTTAGTTAAGGGTTGTCAGGACCCCCTGAATAATGTGACCTAGCTTTCAAATTCTTAGTAATACTTGGTAATATGATTTGGTTTTACACTCACATCTGTGCCCAGCCACCAAACTGGGGCAGAAAAAAAAATCCTCTGTTTTTGTCATTTTGTTGAAGTCAGGAGCCCGCCTGGAGAGCAGGGAATACATTCAAGTTTAGCAGTCAGGAGCCCGCCTGGAGAGCAGGGAATACATTTTAGTTCAGCAGTCAGGAGCCCTCCTGGAGAGCAGGGAATACATGTCAAGTTAGCAGCCAGAAGCCTGCCTGGAGAGCAAGGAATATATTCAAGTTTAGCAGTCAGGAGCCCGCCTGGAGAGCAGGGAATATATTTCAAGTTAGAAGTCAGGAGCCCGCCTAGAGAGTAGGGAATACATTTCAAGTTAGAAGTCAGGAGCCCGCCTGGAGAGCAGAGAATACATTTTAAGTTAGAAGTCAGGAGCCCGCCTGGAGAGCAGGGAATACATTTCAAGTTAGAAGTCAGGAGCCCGCCTGGAGAGCAGTGAATACGTTTCAAGTAAGGTATGGAGGTCGAGCATTAAGGTTGTAGGTTAGGGGAGAGTGTGAATATCTCTACAGCACAATAGAGTGAGACTATCCAGTTAGGAGTTTGACTAGGAATGTCATTGGTCGTCTATTGATGCAAGGCTTTACCTTCTAGTTGTACTATACCAGCCATCTATGTCATATTTCGTATTTCGTATTCTGTATTTCATATTTCATATCTCTTATATATTGTTGTTATTTTTATTACGCATTTTTATAGTACTAATATATCATCTCCTATTGCTTTTTTGAGCCGAGAGTCTCCTGGAAACAGCCTCTCTACCCTTCGGGGTAGAGGTAAGGTCTGCGTACATATTACCCTCCCCAGACCCCACTTGTGGGATTATACTGGGTCGTTGTTGTTGTTGAGTCAGGAGCCCGCCTGGAGAGCAGGAAATACATTTCAAGTTAGCAGTCAGGAGCCCGTCTGGAGAGAAGGGAATACATTTCAAGTCAACAGTCAGGAGCCCGCCTGAAGAACAAGGGAGTACAATTCAAGTTTTAGCTTTCAAATTCTCATTGATATTTGGTAATGTGATCCGTTTTACACTTACATGTGTGCCCAAATACCCAAATAGGGCCAGAAAATTTTCTTTGTTTTGTCTATTTTGTTGAAGTCAGGAGCTCGCCTGGATAGCAGGGAATACATTTCAAGTTCAGCAGTCAGGAGCCCGCCTGGAGAGCATGGGAATACATTTCAAGTTCAGCAATCAGGAGCCCGCCTGGAGAGCAGGGAATACATTCAAGTTCAGCAGTCAAGAGTCCACATGGAGAAAAGAAAAACACCTCAAAGTGTAGTCGGCAGTCAGGCATCCACCTGGAGAAAAGGAAAAATATCTCAAATTACAATTCAAGGCGGCAACGAAGGGATTCCACCGGGAGAGTGCAAGTCAACAAGGCAACAAGAACCACAAGAAGCGAGTTTGAAGATATAGATAGGATTTTTGTAATTCATAGATCATAGTTTAGTCTAGCTTCTTTTACTTTGTCATGGTGTAATAAGGAGGTCAGTAAGCAGTAGCAGCAGCAGCGGCAACAGTGAAATCACAGCTTCATGGTAGTACCAGCTACCAAAACTTCCTGAAAAGGCTAGGGAGATACACGAAAATACACAAAAAAATAACGCCTGGGAAAAGGCTGGAAAAGGCGCCGCAGACCCCTGTATCCTAGACCCCCCTCCCCCCAAGGTTGCTTATTCTTCCTCGTTTCATCTTCTCCAAAAAAGGACCTAGACATTCTTCAAAAAATAAAAATAAAAACAACAGAACCAAGAATTTCTAGAGCTAAAGACGGCATCATCGATTTCTTTGAAGAAAAATCCAAAAAAAAGCTTCTAGCAACAAACGAAAAATAAGAAGGAAATTGGAAGTTCTGGAAAAATTTTGAAAGTTGAAAACCACAAAAGAAGTTTCAGAAAAGGAAGAAAACTAAAAAAAAAAAAGAGAATTTCGAAGCTCTGCTGATTTTCGCTGCGTTATCTCCTCAATTTCTGGGTGTTCGAGTTTTATTTCGGATTCGGAATTTGAAGCTATGTGCTTTTTGTTCTGTTGCCGAGCTCCAACTAGTAGATCTTTGGTCTTTATTTGGCTATTTCAAGCTGTGTTGTCTCAAAACTAGGTTCTATATTGAACTAGCAATGGATTCGTTCCCGTAAAGGTAAGCTTCAGTTCTTTTGATTATCCGTCGAATTTGTTGGAATTTACTAGTACTTTTTATTAATTCAGTGGTTTGGTTTTCTTAAGAATGTGTATTTGGTATTTTACTTTGGCAAGTTGAATGACTGTTGGTGTATAGGGACAAATACGAAATGACTCCAAAATTTTGGCAAGAAATTGTTTTCTTAATTTTGAACTCATTTTTACGCCAACTTTCCAAAATAGCATAGAAATAGATCAGATAACTTGATTTGTAGGATTCATGCATTATTTATAATTTAATATTTGTGATATGTTGATTTGCCATCTCTCCCTTGTTATATTTGATACATTGGCATCGTGTTTTGATTAAAGAAGCTGTTGTTTGATTCCATTGAAAGTTTAGGGAAATTGGTCGTGTTGGGCTTTGCAGACTCATGCGTTTATGTCAACCGATGTAATTTTAGGCTTTTGTTTATTGTCACTCTTTAATATTCGGATCATTAGCATTTTGGTTTGAAGCAAGTGAGTTGGCCTATTTTACAAAATATATGAGTGCTTAAATATCTCCAATAATTTCCATAACTCTGAAGCCTTGCAATAATCTAAAATCTAAATATTGAACTTACGAACTTTCGTAGTTGCTTTAGGCGCGTTTGTTTTTAAATTGATTTTCTTTATAACTACTAATTTCGGGTGTGCATTTCATGCGACCCAACTCCAATTCTCAATAACGTTAAATTAAATGTGTCGTGGATCGCGGGTGCATTTCATGTGGCGTGGTTCAAGGCGTGTTTTAAATAACGTTGAATCTTTCCTAAAAATAATTTAAAAGCGGTTAAAGTTAAAATGCACATAGGCTTAAACATGTGTTAAAATCAGATAAATAGGCCAATTATAACAGTTGAGCGACCGTGCTAGAACCACGGAACTCGGAAATGCCAAACAGCTTCTCCCGGGTTAACAAAATTCCTTACCCGGATTTCTGTGTTCGCGGACTGCAAAAACATAGTCAATCTTTTCCTCAATTCGGGATTTGAACCGGTGACTTGGGACACCATAAAATTATCTCAAGTGGCGACTCTGAATTTTAATAAAAAAATAATCCCGTTTCGATTGTCACTTAAATTGGAAAAAACTCCCTTACACCCTTCCGGGAGTTGTAAAAAAGGAGGTGTGACATTACTCACAGCTGCTATCCGCACAACAGTGTCCCCAGCATGCACAATATCCCCAGCAATCACGATACCGCAATCCGCTATCAGCTATGAAAACTCTATTGCCATTTGCCATTTTACTTCCTGCATAAGGCTACCATTCTGCCTTCCGAGACTAAGCTCTGTCTCCATCTGCATTCTCTGCATTGCATAAGGCTACCATTCTACCTTCCGAGACTAAGCTCTGTCTCCATCTGCATTCTCTGCATTGCATAAGGCTACCATTCTACCTTCTGAGACTAAGCTCTGTCTCCATCTGCATTCTCTGCATTGCATAAGGCTATCATTCTGCCTTCCGAGACTAAGCTCTATCTCCATCTGCATTCTCCACATTGCATAAGGCTACCATTCTGCCTTTCGAGACTAACTCTGTCTCCATCTGTATTCTCTGCATTGCATAAGGCTACCATTCTGCCTTCCGAGACTAAGCTCTATCTCTATCTGCATTCTCTGCATCGCATAAGGCTACCATTCTGCCTTTCGAGGTTAAGCTCTACCTCCATCTGCATGGCTGAAATATCGCCACTTCATTTACACCTTGCATGGCTGAAATATCGCCACTTCATTTACACCTTGCATCGGCTAAAAGATCGCCACTTCATTTACATCTTGCATCGGTTGAAAGATCGCCATTTATTGCATTGCATCGGCTGAAAGATCGCCACTTATTGCATTTCATTGGCTGAAAGATCTCCACCTATTGCATCGCATGGGTTGAAAGATAGCCAAATTGTCCAAAGGCGTCATTGTTCAGAGGCACCATTTTCATAGCCCGAGAACGTCATTTCATGGCCTGAGGACCCCTTTTATCTTTTGCATATCATTATTCAAAGGCATCATGGTTCGGAGGCATCATTCTTATATCCCGAGAACATCATTTCATGGCCTGCGAATCCTTATCATACGCTTCATGTCCCAGGAAGTCATGGTCTGAGGACGTCATCCTAACCGTCCGAAGACAACATTCATGGTCCGACGGGAAATTGCATCATATTTAAATTTTCGCACATTATAAACTTGTATTACTTATTTGCAAGTAAACCGGCTAGCAATAGTCGTCTCAGCAGGAGCGATCCCTCTCCAGTTCCCGCAGCTCCGCTAGACTTTAACCATCCATCCCCAACCCGAATATCTCGTCCATTCTTGAAAAAATCTCCATCGGCATATTCCGCCGACGGATCCTGGACCACATATGGCGTGATTCCTGTAAGACCAGGGATATGTAGGAATCTCAGGAACCAGAGCACGGTCAGATTCTTCAAACCATTTCGTTTGGTCAAATTGACCATCATATCTTTACCCAACAACTCTTTCATCCTTCCCAGGTAAAGAGGGCAGCTGTTGATACCCAATTTTTTCCTATATATTTTATATATGTAAAATACTTTCAAAATATCATATGTATACATATATAGGTATATCCAAACGTTTTAGTATTTTTTCTAATTTTAAAATATTTTTAAATCAATTTATTGCCCTATTTTAGTAGTACAAAAACTAATAATTATCCCCAAAATCATCATTTTGGTGAATAATTTATTTTATTCTCATATTAATACCAAAATATAGCTAAGGTAATTTTTGCACATTTATTTAAATTTATTTAGTATTTTAAAAGTTAAATTGCATTTAATTGCAATTTTAGCCTATTTTAAGATTTAATTGCGCGTATAATTATAAAATTGGTTCCGGCATTTTTAATGTAATATATATATATCCAGTATTTTTAATATAATATCTATATATTATTAATTAATTTAGTACCTTTAATTTATTTTCAGAAGTCATTTTACTATTTTTATAAAATAAAAAGGGGAAACTGGCTATTTAAAATATAGCCCCATTTTGTTTCAATTATAGCCCAAATTGTTCCCCCAAATAACCCAATTTCGTATCCCAAATTACACAGCCCAATTTAAATTTAACCCGACCCCTGACCCGCTTATCCGATCCGTCTGGCCCTCTCTTTTAACCCGTTGATCATTTTGATCAACGACCACAATCATTCCTTACCTTTTTAATTCCCCAATGACTACCCCAATCCCCTCATTCTCTTCTATCATCCACCTCTGAAATCCCTCTCCTCTCAAACTCTCTCGAACCCTCTCGAAACCCTAGCCTCTCTCACTGTCTTCTACTTCAAGCTCACCGGAATCCATGGCATCTCAAGCCATGGATGGCCTAAACTCATCTCCATCTGCTCTCAAACACTTGGCATTCGAAGGTCCTAGGTCTGACCTCGAAGGTGTCCGTTCAGATCTCTACAGATCCAAGGTTCTATGGCCCTTGCCGGTTTTGCTCCGGCATACAATGATGTTTTGAGCATGGTTCTAACCTCTCTGACTCAAATCGAACCTTTTCAAAGACTTTCTCGTTTTAGGGTTCCCCTGAAACCCTAAGCTACTCGAGGTTTTCTCTGATTTTTTCTTAGATCTGTTCTATATCTGTGCTCTGCCTGAGTTTTTAAACGTTTTCTCCAATTTTCTTTCAAAAAAATTACTTCTTTCCGATTTAGGGTTTCTAAAAAAGCTTAAAATGTTTCTCCGACTCTTCTTTTCCTTTCTTTGTGTGTATTTGTCACGCATGTGCTTCTACTTCTTTCTTATGTTATACATGTTCTTCTGTGCTTTGTTTTCTACTGTGTTTTGTACCATGCTCGCATGTTTATCTTGCTGTATTTTCCTATATGATCTTTTGCTATACTTTTCTGGTATTTTTGTGTTCTTTTACTGTATGTATTTCCAACTGAGTTCTTAAGTTTTGTTTACCTTCTACTGAACTTTGTCTGAGTTCTTCTAAAAGACCTCTTTAAACATGTTTCTTCTACGGTTTTCTTAAGTGTTATACCATCTATTTTCTCTTCTGAACCTTGGCTAAGTTCCTACGGAAAAGTACTTTCTTCTGCTATATCTCCTATTGTGTTTCTAAGTGTTATTGCTTTCTCTTCTACTGAACTCTGTTTAAGTCCCTTCTAAAAGGTTTTCTTAAACATGTTTCTTTTACTGTCGTGACTATTCTCTCATTATGCTCCTACACTCTGTCTGCTTTGAAGGTTATTTGTATTTGCTTGTCTTCCCATGAGATTCTGAAAAGAAATCTCTGAGCATGTTGCCTCCTCATCTCTGTATTTGACTCGAGTCGGAAACCTTAGAATTTGGGGGTTTTCTCCGAGTTTGGTCATATAATCAAACTAGGGTTTTGT
Source organism: Nicotiana sylvestris (assembly GCF_000393655.2). NCBI lineage: Eukaryota > Viridiplantae > Streptophyta > Magnoliopsida > Solanales > Solanaceae > Nicotiana > Nicotiana sylvestris. Next base: position 43,716,652 of record NC_091062.1, on the reverse strand, counting down.
TTGAGGACCCTTGACTCTTTCAGACTTATTTCTGGGTCTATGAACTAAGTGTGAACTTCTTTTGTTTGCACACAATTCTGATTCTCCTACACTAGACTCTTCTATTGAATAGCATGACAAATTTCTTCATGTTTAACGTGTCTGTGTGCTTTTATATATGAGGAATCTTTCTTCAAAATGGTTTTCCAACTTGTGATTGATTCAGAATTCCTTTTAATAAGTTTAATTGATTGGTACTGATTTTCCTTAAGTCGAAATCCTTCCCATCTTTCTGACCTGGTTCATTCATACGAAATCCTCAATTTCTGATTTACTAGCTGTTAACTGATTTCCTTTCCTTATTTGCACAAACCATGTACTATCAAGACTTTGTCCTTAAATAAACCTCTATGTATTTACCCCTCTTGTACTGCTCTGGAAAAGTGTTTGATTGACCCATTTCCTTATTATTTTGCCCGTTTGAAATCAGAATCCCTTATTTAAAGGGAGGCCTTATGTTATTGATTTCCAAACTATTTTCTTACCTATTTCTACTTGCTTTCTACACTATAAAAGGGCACGACCCTTCTACACTTTAGGACACCTTCAATTCAATACTTTTACACTTCAAACTTCACAATTCTCTTCTAAACTCATAGCATTCTGATTGCTCCTTTGCACTTTGGCTTTACAAGACTACTGCTTTCTCTTTGTTTGTTTTCTCTGAAACTGGTATGTCCTAATTTTAGTTTCAGGCTCACCCCAATGTGTTTACTTAAAGTTTTTATATCCATGGCTACCTTACTGCTTATGTAGAGTTCAATATTTAACTTAACATGCCTATGTTCTACTGCCTGTTTCTACTGTAAATCTTTGCTCCCTACCCTATTACCCCTATGTATTTGTAAGTGGTGACTTATGGCATGGAAACATGAGTTGTTGCCCATGACTTGAGTTTTGAACCAGTGAGGTCCTAACCTCTAACAAGCTGGAGGGTGTGCCAGCATATCCCATTGCTGAGTATGCCCATCAGCCTGCTTCTCTTGTGTTCTTGCAAATTCCCTACTCCTCTATATCCCCATATGCACTGATTTTTAAGTTGTTCCCTTTTCCCCCCTTTTCCCTTTCAGAATTTCACTTCTGCACTTGCACTCTCTCCTAGCTTCTAGGTTCTGCCTCCTCTTGTGAACCTTGCCTTGGGACCTTGAGTTCCCTCTGAACTTGAACACTTGAGGGTTGGCCCTTCCACACTACACTATGTTCTTAATCTGGTAATATTTGGGTGTGAGCATTGCCCGGAGTCCATATGAGGCTCTTAGGGAACTCTGACACATCCAAAGATGAGAGAAAGGCTTTGGATCATGATCTTTAGAGTTGGTTCATCTCATATTCCAGACATGGAGTCTGAATTAGGCTCCCATTGGTCGTACTTTTAATTTTGCTTTTCTTATTTCATTCCGGGCTGTAATAACTTGTAATAACTATTGGGGATGGCTAGTGAAAAGGGAGGGAATCATGCATGCAAAGGGGTAGATATCATGTTCATAGGGAATTATTATACTTCTGCAGTACTGCATTTCATATAGATATCATGTTCATAGGAAATTATTATACTTCTGCACTTCTGCATTTCATATAGATATCATGTTCATAGGGAATTATTATACTTCTGCACTTCTGCATTTCATATAGATACCATATTCATAGGGAATTATTATATTTCTGTACTTCTACATTTTATATAGATACTATGTCTATAGGTTTCTGCACTTCTGCATTATATAGAGACCATGTCTATAGGTTTCTGCACTTCTGTATTATATAGAGACCATGTCCATAAGTCATTTCTGAAATTCTGCATATCATATAGATAATCTGCCTATAGGACTTCCTGCAATTTGCATGTGCATCTGTCATTAGGCAAACCTGTTTATAGGAGTTAAATACTTAACTGCATATAGATGACTTGCCTATAGGATTTCTGCATGTCAATAACAATGTTTTTAAAGTCAACAACGCCTAGAAAGCATGCCTATGGGAATTAACAACCTAGTATCAAACGTTTTTGTTCACCTATAAGTCTAAAATCGGCAATATCATTATCTAACATCTGCAAAATCTTTTGTCAAAACTCGTCTTCCCTGAATAACTAACGACCTCTTCTAAAATCAGTACACTTCATCTTTTCTGAAACCAGTAGATATCATGCCTATAGGTTTCGTCTAACACTTAGACAAGCCTTAGGATAAAAGTTATGACTGCACCAGTTTTTTTTGTTAATTACAACCAGCGGGCAGGTCTAATTCGGACTTCTTATCTATAAATATGTGATAAATCAGCCTGTTTTAGCCTTTTAAGTTTTAATCAGACCTTAATAAGTACATGTAAGACATGATAAACTATATGTTTTCTTTGATTTGAGGAGGTTTATTTGAGCCATACCTATTTTTGTGTTTTCCCAATACTTGTTATACATGTTTTGGTTGTCGCCTTAGAATTTTGTCCTTTTAAAACTGCAAAACCTCATGCCCCTTCCCCTTTTAGGATTAGTAATCCCAATTACCTCCGGGACTAATAAGAATGGGGCGGGTAATAGCATGCAATAAGTAATGAAACCATTCCGCGCTTTAATACCTTAACGGGGTGGGAAAGGGTAGATATGGATATGATGACCACACGATAACATCTCTTGTAGCCCCTCTTTGAGAAGTGATTACCGGATGTTATGTGGGGTGATCCATATTATTTGTAAACCTAGGACCCCCCCCCCCTTACTTGCTTATTTTCATTACTTTCAGAATTTTCGAACTGTTTTCCTCAAAAATTCAGCTTCCTTTTGTTCCTTTAAACTTTAATCTATTTGCAACTATTATGTGAAAAAAAAACCTTTATTTGAGACTTCTACTTGCCTACTTGTTTCTTAAAGTCACAATTGTAGCATGGCCGGGAACCACACTAGTGGATCCTGAGGGGTGCCTAACACCTTCTCTTCGGGATAATTTCAAGCCCTTACCCAATCTCTGGTTTTCCTATATCAAACTCTTCTTAGTGTCCTAATGCACTTTAATCATTAGGTGGTGACTCTTCAATTTAAACCCAATTCCCAAAAGGGAACGAGTTGTCCTCCCAAGTGTCATAAACCCGATTTCGCAAGAAAAAGGGGGCGCGACACGCTCGAGTACTATTCACCTCCATGGTGTTGGAAGACGGGATTAGGCAGTTGTTGATAACATATAACCAGTACTTCCCTTCAAAGGTTAGCGGCGGAGTGAAACTTCTAACCATACTGCATCCATATAATTTCCTTTCCGGGTGCACAGATTGTTGCAAAGAACCTCTCCCACTGCGTGTGTGATCTGCCATACATCTCATAATAGTCTTCATATGGATCCACAGGAGCGGGCATCTGCTATATCCTTCGTATAACCTCAATAGAGGCATCCACCACCTTTCTACGCATTGTTACTACGCCATTCACATGTTCCTTTACATTGGCGTAGAATTCATGGACAACTATCACATTCCCTTAGTCCGGCTCTTCAAGGAAGATTTGTAGCCCCCGCCTTACCAACTCATTATACAAGTTAGGGCAGCCCAGCTGGACCGACCCTATATCTATGCCCCTTTCCAGTATCGGTTTCTTAGGGGCCTTATCCGCAAAGCGATCCTGAGCCTTGGCAGAGACGAACCTGCTGCTATCAAAGGGACGAGCAGGAGCTAACCCGCACGCCCTGGACAATCCAGCTTGACTGCTGGAAGAAGCACATGTTGTGCGTTGTTTTCTAGATGGAGTCATAGTACTTGAAAAAGGAATAATCATTATCATGGCCCAAAAAAATGTGACTCAATGCGGTTACTCAGACTTCACACGCACAATTGGTCACAATTACTTATTTACACTTACTGTGGCATTTTAACAAACACCTTGTGGGCATTATATACCCACACCCAATTCAAACATGTTGCACCCCAATACCACCACAATTTCCCCAAATTCACCCACTAAGTTAAGATACAACTCCAACAACATTACCACCCATAATCAGTACCCCAACACTACAATTTACTAACAGGAAAAGAGAAGAACAAAAACTACTACATAATAAAACAAAATAAACGAAAATCTCGACAAACAATTACAAAAACAATGGTAAAAAGAAAACCTTACCTGTAGTGAGAGAAGATGGTGAGAAGTGAGGAAGAGTAGGGGAGAGCGTGGCTTGAACCTTGGGGAATTTGCGTTGGAAATTTGGAGAAGAAGGAATTTGAGGAAGATGGAATTTGAAGAAGAAGGGGGTTAGGGTTGAGAAATTTGAGCGTTGGGGATTTTGGGAGTGAAGAAGAGGGGAGTAATTAGAGTGGGGGGAGAATAGTTAGCGGAAATAACACTTACAGATTTAACATACAAAATAATGACTAAACAATTTAAAATAAAAAAATATTAAGTTAAATATAGTGTCAGTTGGGCGGGACTAACGCGGTCGTAGTGCAGTACGAGCGCGGCCGCGCTAGTGCAGACAGTGTACTTGGCCATATTCGCATCCACTAGCACGGTTGCGCTTCTAGCGCGGTTACTAGTGTGGTCATAGCGTGGTCGCGCTAGCGGTTGAAATGCTGAGGCAGAATGTTTGCCCATATGCGCGGCCTGTAGCGCGGTGGGTAGCGTGGGCACGCTCCTGGGCACAAAAATTTTCCATTTTTTCACCTGTTCTTTCCGTGTCCGATAGACTTATCACCTTCCCAAGCTCACCTACATTGGTTAGTACTTACCAAAATCAAAAGTAACAACTACTCACTATCATTGGGTTACCTCCCAACTAGTGCCTTAGTTAATGTCATGGCGCGATAGTTACAATAATTCAATGGGTTAACTCCCATGCAGTGCCTGATTTAATGTCACAGCACGACGCATCGCATTTAAGGCTCGCTCGACCTCTGAGGTTTAGTCAAATGGATCATTGACACTTCCTTTGGTTCATCCATGCCTACATATGGTTTCAATCTTTGCCCATTAACTCTAAATGTATGAGAGTCTTTCTCTGAGGCAATCTCTATAGCACCTGATGGGAATACTTTGACCACTCGAAATGGTCCACACCATCGTGACTTGAGTTTACCCGGAAATAGCCTTAATCTTGAGTTATAAAGCAGCACCATGTCTCCCGGATTGAAATTTCGCTCAACAATGTTCTTGTCGTGCAACTGCTTCATTCTCTCCTTATACAACCTCGTGCTCTCGAAAGCAAAATGTCGGAACTCGTCGAGCTCATGCAATTCTGTGACTCTAGTTGTGCCCGCAGCCTCAATGTCCAAATTCAGCTGTTTCATTGCTCACTAAGCTCTATGTTCTAGCTCCACTGGCAAGTGACAGGCCTTTCCGAACAACAACTTGTATGGTGACATACCAATTGGTGTTTTGAAAGCAGTTCTGTAGGCCCAGAGTGCATCATCTAGCTTTTTCGCCCAATCAGTTCTTGTGGCATTCACAATCTTGGTCAACACACTCTTTATCTCTCTATTTGACACTTCAACCTGTCCACTGGTCTAAGGATGATATGGGTTTGCCACCTTGTGGCACACATCGTACTTTGCTAGCAATTTCTCGAAGGCTCGATTGCAGAAATAAGTGCCTCTATCACTAATAATAGCTCTCGGGATCCCAAAACGGGTGAATATATTCTTCTTCAGAAACCCCACCACCACTCTTGTATCATTTGTGGGTAGTGTTGCAGCTTCTACCCATTTGGACACGTAATCTACAGCAACAAGTATGTACTTATTGCCAAAGGAGCTGACAAAGGGGCCCATGAAGTCTATCCCCCATACATCGAACACTTCAACCTCTTGAATTGGGTTTATGGGCATCTCATGGTGCCGGGAAATGTTCCCGGTTCGTTAACATTCATCACATCCTTTCACCCATTGATGTGCATCCTTAAACATTGTTGGCCAGTAGAACCCGGCTTCTAGTACTTTTGTTGTTGTCCTGACTCCTCCAAAATGCCCGCCATATGCCGATGCGTGACATGCCTGCAAAATAGAAGATTGTTCTTTCTCGAGGACACACCTCCGGATCATATTGTTATCACATATTCAAAACATATAAGGTGCATCCCAGTAATACATGTGGCAGTCACGATAAAACTTTTTCTTTTGCACAGAGGAAAGGTCATAGGGAACTATATCGCTTGCCATGTAATTTGCAAAGTCTGCATACCATGGCACTTCCTCAAGGCTTGTAGCGAGTAGCTGCTCATCTGGAAAGGTTTCCAGAATATCCTCTACCTCAACTGAGTTTTCAGCTCCTTCAAGTCGTGATAGATGATCAGCGACTTGATTTTTTGTGCCCTTACGGTCATGAATCTCCAGGTCAAACTCTTGCAGTAACAGCACCCAACGAATCAGGTGCAGTTTGGACTCTTTCTTCTCAATCAAGTACCTGAGAGCTGCATGATCAGTATATACAATTACCTTAGAGCCAATCAGGTATGATCTGAACTTGTCGAATGCAAACACCACATCCAGTATCTCTTTTTCAATCACAGTGTAGTTCAGCTGGGCTCCACTCAACGTTCTACTGGCATAGTAAATTAGGTGCATTAGCTTATCTTTCTGATGTCCCAGCATTGCCCCCACTTCATAGTCACTGGCGTCACATATGAGTTCGAATAGTTGCTCCCAGTCGGGGGCAACAATGATGGGTGATGTGACTAGCCTATTTTTCAACTCCTCGAATGCTACCCTGCAATCATCAGAAAACAAGAAAGGGTGATCTTTTTCTAACAACTTACAGAGAGGGTTGGCAATTTTTGAGAAGTCTCTTATGAATCTCCAGTAGAAACTGACATGTCCGATGAAGCTCCCGATTGCCTTGACTGAGGTGGGGGTGGCAGCTTTGCTATCACATCAACTTTAGCACGATCCACCTCGATTCCCTTGCTTGATACCCGGTGTCCCAAGACTATACCCTCTTGTACCATGAAATGGCACTTTTCCTAATTAAGTACCAAGTTAGTCTCAATACATCTTTTCAACACTCGGATCAGATTTGTAAGGCACTTGTCGAATGAATTTCCCACCACTGAGAAATCATCCATGAACACCTCTATTATGCCTTCGATCATGTCAGTGAATATGTCCATCATGCACCTTTGAAATGTGGCGGGTGAATTGCATAGGCTAAAGGGCATCCTTTAAATAGCATAAATTCCATATGGGCATGTGAAGGAGGTCTTCTCTCTGTCTTCTAGTGCAATATAGATTTGATTGTACCCTGAGTACCCATCCAGAAAATAGACGTGGAACCTCCCTACCAATATGTCAAGAATCTGATCAATGAAGGGAAGTGGGAAGTGGTCTTTCCGGGTGGTTAGATTTAATTTCATGTAGTCCATACAAATTCTCCAGCCTATGACGGTTCTTGTAGAGATCAGCTCATTGTTATCATTTTTGACCACCGTCATACCACCCTTCTTAGGAACATATTGCACCGGGATAACCTAGTTACTGTCAGAGATGGGGAAAATGACTCCCGCATCCAACCACTTAATCACCTCTTTCTTCACCACTTCTTTGATGTTGGGGTTCAGCCTTCTTTGGTGCTCCCTGGAAGGTTTGTTCCCCTCTTCCAGCAAAATATTATGCATACAATATGTCAGGCCGATCCCCTTATGTCTGCATTGGTCCACCCAATGGCAGTCTTGCACTCCTTGAGTACCTGCAAAAGTTGTTTTGCATGTACATCTAACAAACTAGATGAAATAATAACAGGTAATGTGGAGTTAGGTCCTAGGAACTCATACCTGAGATGGGCGGGCAGGGGCTTCAACTCCAGCTTTGGTGGTTCTTCTATGGATGGTTTGGTTGGAGGAGTTTCTCTATTTTCTAAATGCAGGGACTCAAATTCAAGTGTTCTATCCCAAAACCCTCTACCCTCTAAAGCCATCACCCATTCTGCCAATTCTTCCCCATTCACCTCATCTAAATTTACCAGACATGCAGCAAGAGGGTCCTCAATAGTCAACATATCATCATCTGCTTCTACGATTACATCCACGGCATCAATAAGAGAACAATTGGTGAATTCACTTGGTTGCCTCATAGATTTCTGCACGTTGAATGTTACCTCCTCATCTTAAGCTCCCCAGTTTCATAATCAATGAGAGATCTCCCTGTGGCCAAGAACGGCCTTCCCAAAACTATGTGAATTTCTTCATCCACCTTGCAATCTAGAATCACAAAATCTGCAGGGAACACAAATTTCCCTACCTGAATCAACACGTCATCCAAGATACCAGAAGGTCTTTTCACGGTCCTGTCAGCTAGCTACAACAACATAGATGCGGGTTTATCTCTTCCAATCCCCAACCTCTTATAGATTGCTAGGGGCATAGGATTTATGCTAGCCCCCAAATCACAAAGTGTCTTGGCAAAAGCAAAGTTACCAATGGTGCAGGAATTGTGAAACTCCCTGGGTCAGACAACTTCTCAGCAACTGGTCTAGTCACCACAACACTGCATGTCTGAGTTAGAGTCACTGTGGCCAAGTCTTGGAAATCAAATTTTCGGGACATCAAGTCCTTCATCATTTTTGCATAACCAGACATCTCCTTCAAAACATCAATCAATGGAATATTTACCTGGATTTGTTTCAGCATCTCCAACAATTTCTTGTATTGTTCCTCTTTCTGGTATTTGGCCAGCCTCTGTGGGAACGGTGCTGGAGGTCTCTTCTTCCGAATGATTTGGGTATTCTCTTTGTCAGACACCACCTCAACTTCCAGTTCCTAGGCTGTCTCAGCTTCTTTCTCAGCCTTAATTTGTGTGTTGGTTTCTTCTTGGGCAGGCTGTACTGTCACCTCTGTCAGTTTCGTTGAATCATCTAGCTCAATGGGCACTGGTACAAGTGTCTTAGCCTGTCTGCTTTCTCGAGCCCTCTCTTGCTCCAAGTCTAAGTCTATGCCATTACATATACTCCCTGCCATCAGCTACTTCGGGCCTTGATCTTTTGGATTATCTGAGTGTCTGCAGGTAATGTCCCATGAGGACGATTATTCAAAGACATCGAAATCTGGCCCATCTGCACTTCAATATTCTGAATAGTTGACTCATGTGCATCTACTTTTTCACTCATTTTTGCATTTGACTCAATAACCTGCTGCATCATTGCCTCGAGTCTAGCAAACCCATCTTTCTGTCTTTCACCATGCTGCTGCTGAGAAGGATGATAACCCTGCTGCTGATTTTGATTGTTATATCCATGTGGATTTTGGTAAGGTGACATATTATTGTGAGGTCGCATACCTCCCATATTTCCATTGTTGAGTTGTGGCTGGACTGGCTTGTATGGCTGATTCTGTTGGCCTCAATTTTGACCACCTTATCTCTGGCCCCCATAATTAGACACATAATTCTTGTCCTCAGGGTAATGATGATGATCACTTTCTGCATTCCATTGGTTACCAATTGGCTGACTAATGCAAGATATGCGTAAGCCCCCATTGGTAGAATCTACAATGTGTACCTACTGCTTCTGCCCTTACTCTTCCACTTTTTTGGTGAGTATACTCATCTGTGTCATTAATGTGGCCATATTTTTAGCAAGAGTGTTGGATAGATCTAAGGGCACTGAGTGGACTACTGGAGTGATAGGTGCATTCCTGGTTGTCCACCCGGAATTCTATGTCATCTTGTCAAGAAAGCTTTGTCTTTCTCTCCATGTTTTGCTCAAAAATGCTCCAGCAGCTGAAGCATCAACATTAGCCTTCACGCTATCTGTCAAACCCATGTAAAACCGCTGCCCCAACATCTGATCTGGAATACCATGGTGCGGATATATAACCAACATCCCTTCAAATCGTTCCCATGTTTCTTGCAATGTCTCCGTTGATTTCCATTTGAAGCTCAAAATTTCATCAATTTGCTGAGCAGTCTTGTTGGGTGGATGAAACTTGTTCACAAATTGTTAAACTAACTCCTCCCAAGTCGTGATGGAGTTAATGGGGAGTGATTTTAGCCAGGTATGGGCAGCTCCTGTCACTGAGAATGGAAACAACAACAACTTTATTGCTTCCTAAGTTACGTTGGGCTGCCTTTGAGTTTTGCAGATTGTCAGGAAATTCTCCAAGTGCTGCTGAGGATCTTCAATGTATGACCTCGAAAATAGTCTTTTGTTTTGCAACAAGTGCAGCATGTTGTTTGTGATTTGAAAGGATTCGGCTTGTATTTGCGGGACTAATTCGATATGGCCAAATTCTCTGTTGTGGGTTGCACTCAGTCATATAGCGCAGCCTCTGGCACAAGAGGTGCCACTGGCGCTACTGGCGCAGCTGGGTCTAACACGTTATCCCCTATGTCTAGTTCGATTGTTTAGTTGATTGTTGTTGTTGTTTTTCCGGTTGGCCTGATTCAAGGCCTTGAAAACTTTCTCGGGATCTGATAATGCTTCAAATACTTCACCAGTTCTCGATAAGTTTCTAGGCATGTACCTGTACAACCAAGTCAACAAACGTTAAAATTTCAATGTATAGATTGAAAATAAAGAAAACTGACTACACTGAGAATTTTTGTATTTCTTGCAACTGTAATTGATAACATCATTAGTTCCCCGACAACGGCGCCAAAATTTGATCACGCCCAACTATGCCTTATAAAAAGTACAAGCGATCGTTACAAATATAATCCGAGTATTTAGCCCAGAGTCGAATCCCACAGGGAATTAACCTACCAATTACTCCTGTCACAATATGCATGGGATTAGCCGCTTCAATGGGATCTTTTATCCTAGTCGGAGGAGAAATTACCAAACGTCTAGCATTCCCTCACGCTTGGCGCCAATGAGGTTTTTATTTGAGAGAAAAAGAAGACTATGCCTTCACCATATGAATACTCAGTAATAATAGCATGGCACTTCGAATTCGATATGAGAAATTTTTGTATTGTTTTTTTTCAAAACATTAGATTCTGTATCGAGAGAGTAGTATGAGATAAGGGGTATTTCCGATTTTCTCTTATCTATCGGGAGTTCAGTTCAGACTCACTGAATTCTTTGTAATCAACTTTCCAAATATTTTGAATAACAATTGGTGATATTTTTACTAACCAACTGAATGAAAGTAAAAAAACTAAAAGCTAACTATGACTGGTTGTAAACAATCAAGAGAAGGATCTAAGGTTGTGATTTCCACTATTGATGGAATCCCTTCCTGCTATGTTTCATATAGATTTACCTAATCGTCTCTATCGATCATGAGCACTCTGACTATCGTAACTCTCTCCTGAGTAATTACAAAAATTTACTAGACGCTCTCTCCCGAGTTACGCTAGCTGGCTTTTATTGCAGCTCACTTAGATTGCACTTAAGGTTTCGTTATCCCTAATCCTACCTTTAAACCCTCGGTTATTGATCCCTCATATACTTTGGGAGTGGTATTGTTCAATCAATTACCTAAATATGCACTCTCTCCCAAGTAATACATACTAAATAGGCACAGCTAATTGAGGATCCTATCAATTAAATACAACAAGAACGTAGTTGAACAAATAGAGATTAAACCGGGCAAACTATATTAACATAACATGAAGTTCATCCTTCAATAAGTTCCATCAAAACCCTAGACTAAATATTTAGCTACTCATAATCGTATTCATACTAACAACAGCAAAATTCATCATAAATGGTAAATACAAATGGAAGAAAGGAAGGACTCGATGTTGAATTGTCCTCCTTGCCTCTTGCCTATCCTTGCCTTCAACTAAGTTATAAAAACCTTGATAATGTCCCTTTGGGCGAGCTGGACCTCTTATAGGTTAAGTAGAATTACCCCCGAACTTTCAAGTTTACCCTTTAAATTATAATCTCTGAACTGGACTAGCGCGGCCGCACTCATGCCTGCGCTATTGGTCGCACATATGGCGTAGTATTCTGCCTTGAATTCCTGGGCTAGCGCGGTCGCGCTAATGGTCGCGCTAAGCTGGTCAACCTTTTTTCACTTCTTTTCTCTCTTCTTTCACACGTACTCAGCTCCGAGGGGTTTCTCTTGCTTTAATTTAGCTTCAAATACTGTCCCAAGTCCTCATAAGCACAACTCGCTCCTACAAAACATGAAACTCACAATTAGAGCCAGTTTATCGTCATTTAACTATCCTAGAATAGTGAAGCATAGTCAAGTTGGGCCATAAACATTCGCCAAATTACATGAATCTAGCCTATTATCAAGGATCTCTCAAAATTGCACATCATTATTCAAAGGCGGCATAGACCTGAGGCACCATCCTCATGGCCCGAGGACATCATTTCATGGCCTGCGAATCCTTTATCATACGCTTCATGGCCCAGTACGTCATGGTCTAAGGATATCATCCTCATCGTCTAAATACAACCTTCATGGTCTAAAGGGAATTTACATCACGTTTAAATTTTCACAAAAAACCCATATATATTCGCTTGCACCGTGTTTTAAGTTTTGCAGGTAATCCAGGATGTAACCATTCTACAAACAGGAGCAATCTTCGCTCTGGTTTCCATTCACAACATTCACATCCTTCGATTGCTTCAAACATAACCTACTACCAGTAATTGCTTACCTTTTACTCTATGAGCATTCAAATATCTGCCTTGGGATAGGTCCATAACGTTTCAAATTCACATTCATGACTCCGCATAAATTTATCCAATACTATCCTACCCAAAAGAACTCTTTACGAAACACATGACTATTCCTATAACAACTCTATCGGTTTCGTTCACCATTGGATCCAGAACTACAAACGGCCTGATTCCCGTAACACCAGGGATATATAAGCAACTCAGGAACCAGGGTTCGGCCTCCATTTTTTCAAGTTACATCATTCCCCACTCAATTCGGCCAAAATTGATCATTATTGTCTTTACCCGACAACTCTTTCATCATTCCCGGGTAAAGAGGGGCAGCTATTGATACCAAATTTTACCTTCATATTTTTTCAAATAGTATATATACTCTCAAAATATCATTTTTCATCATTATTTAGTTTACAAAATCTATACAAGCATTTTTTATAATTTTTAGAGATTTAAAGCTAATTTTCTTGCATTTTAATTACTTGAATATTTACTAATTATTCCTTTAAATTATTCTATGATGGCCTAATCATCTAAAATTACTATTTGCATCCATATACATATTTCAAATATTCTTACATCATTTCATTTGATTATATTAGTATTTTAGTTTATCTTGCGATAATGGCTTATATTTTGCAATTTACTGCATTTGTAATTTTTATTAAAGGTCAAATAACATTTTACATTTTTATAATCTTCTACTATTATTTTAAAGTATTAATTTTCATAAATAGCATTTTTATATTTTATTTAACTATTTTTATTAAATTATTTTCCTCTTAATCTCTCTTTTAAAATCTGGCCCAAATTAGGACCAATTAAGGTCCAAATGAACCAGCCCACTTTGATTAACCCCTAGAAGCCCAACCCCAAGTGACCCAATAGGTCTGCCTAGCTCCCTTTAAATCTCAGCCGTTGATCAAAAGCGATCAACGGCTCACAACACCCCCACTCCCTTTCCTTATATCCCCTATAACCTAACTCTAATCCATATTTCCTAAAGACAGTTGCCTCTATTCTCTTTGTTTCTCTCTTCTTCTTCACAAACCCTATCCGTCACACCCTCTAATTATGTCCGATTCCGACCCTGATATGGAATCCTCTTACGATTTGCCTTCCATATATGCTTCATCTCCGTGTTACTTACATGATTTTTGGTATTACTTAGTACTTGCCTATTTTTGGAACGTACCAGACCTAGAATCATGTGAAAATCGTCTTCAATCTTCAAGATCTTGATGGTATTCTGTCTATATACGTTCATGGCAAGGCGATATGAAGCCGATTCACTAAAATCTTTGGTCGAATCTTTGATTTCTGTCAACTAGGGTTTACCTAATTTTTTCCCTAATCCAATTTTTAATTGATTCTGCATGTTATTATTTCCTTATTTGTGTTTGATTTTACAGTGTTTCCTTGTTCGTTTTCTTGATTTCTACTACTATATAAATCACTCCCCTATTTCCCTTTGAGGCAGACTCTAATCATCGGATTCACTAAAAACTCAAAACTATCGCTCTATTATTCTCTCATTCTCTTGTTCTATACTTTGGCTCTTGGCCGGCTGAAAGCCAAGGCCACTGAAATTCGATTACTCAACCTTTCTTAGTGCGAGCACTGCCCAGGTTCATTTTAGACCCTTGGGAACTCTGACGAACTAAGACTTTGGGTTCTATTGCTCTTTATTGACGTTTAGAGTACTGTGGAGTTTGTTCTTTCTTGCTTGTCTATTTATCAATTGATAATTGGTAAGTTCCTTGGCTTTTTGCAATTTCGTTCTCTTATGTTCATGTTTTGCACGTTCATACCTCTAAAATTTCGTGACTCAATGTGTTTCTACGCCATCTCTTCGTGCAACCTTGTTGGCACTGAATTTGTTTTAGGATCTGAACTTATTTAGTATTTGAATTTGCCTAAAATTTCCAGTTTGAGATATGTTTATTGTATCTGATTAACTTGGAATAACTTTGACTCTCTTAAGCTCGTTTAGTCTAGCATGTTGGTACCTAAATGTTTATATTTGTTGCCTGGCATGAGTTTGCTTCCCTGCTTTGTTCTGAATTCCTGTAATGACTGACTCGTATCTATAATGCGTTCCAATCTATGTTAGGACATTCATTCTAGCTATGACCTGCTCCCATGCTATTTTGTCACTCATTATGTCTTTGGTTTGCTTAATCATGTATCCCCTAGTGATTAGTTGGGACCTTTAGAGTAGCAATCCTAACTTGTATTCCCTTATAAGATTTGATACTGATTTGTATTATTGATATAAGTTGGCATGTTTGTTGTATGGTATTGTGAATTATACTCAACATAACTTGGATCCCTAGGCTTTAAATCCTTTAAGTTAGTGCTCTACTTTGGACTTGTTTGGCATGGTTCACCCTTGTATGTTGATCTTATAATCTCAGAAAACCTGATTCTCCTAACTCTCTCAATATGTTTTCTACCAATGTGTTATCTCTTGCTAAGTGTTTGAACCTGTAATACCAACATGTCCTCTAAGTCTTGTTGATTCTCTCAACTGGCATGTTCTGTATTTAATCAACTTTGCTATGTCTGCTTCTAAAGTGCAAGTAAACCTCTTCAAATTCTATCGCCTAATTATTGTTCTCTCACTCTCATCTGTTATCTATATTATTTTGAATCTATCACTTTTGGCCGGCTGAAAGCCAAGGCCACCAAAGCTCTCTCTATTGACCTCCCTAGAGTGACCACTGCTCGGGGTCCATTTGAGACTCATGTGAACTCTAACACACTAAGATTTGGGGTCCTTTGGCCACTCTCTTTGCTGGTGGAACTTAAGTTGTCTCTGACACTTAGCTTTTCTCCCTCATTTTATTTGTTGAATCTGAAATTTATTTGGGTCATGTGTAACTATTTGGCCTGGCATGAGTTCCTCTGTGACTTTGGGATGTGCTGATGGGCATATTCTCCTGTTTGGGAAGTGCTTGGATCTGGGCATGCTATTTGCGAAGAATGAGCTTGTTGAAAGCCCAGGCAACGCTGGGTTATATTCATTTTTGGGCCTGCTCTTGGGCCTGTAGCCTTATTCATGTGTAATATTTATATTTATATTTATATTCTTTGGGCCTGTAATAATTTGTAATAACAAATAATTGGGGTGTTAGTGAAATTGGAGAAACGAGTATATTCTAATGTTTGCATGAAAGGGTAGAAAATATGCCTATAGGATTTATATGACTTACTTGCCATCCAACCTGCCATATATGTTATTTAGCTTCCATGTACACTAGTAGAAACCATGCCTATAGGGAATCACACACTCGCTCAACCTGTTTTACTCTACCTACTACTTTGCATTATTAGATAGTATGCCTATAGGAAAGCAGCGTGAATAAGTGTTCGTTAAATTTGTGCAATTGCAGCATGTTCGCTAGATACCATGCTTATAGGATCACATTAATATTTATATAGATATCATGTCTATAGGGCCTTAATTGACTAATTAGCCTAATATTTTCATCACATTGCTCGCCTAGAAAACATGCCTATAGGATTATATTAACTTATGTTCTATTGATCCTCATCTAGATATCATGTCTATAGTGTCTTAATTGATTAATTAGCTACTTTTATATCTATTGCTCGCCTAGAACACATGCCAATAGGGACGAGTGTTATAGAATCAGTTTCAACTGCCAACTCTTAAAAACCCTGCCTATAGGGTGTTGTTACACGTCTAGAAAGTATGCTAATAAATCAAACGCGGGTAATTATTTCAAGCTTTCAAACGGTTCTATTGCCTCATTTAGAGATTATGCCTATAGGATAACACCTGTAATCTACAAATTCGTTGTTCTAATACAACAGCACTGCCTGTATGTTTGAAATCAAATCACATAGAAGCCATGTCAAAACTTAATTTTCCTCAATTATGGAATTGTCTACTGCCTAATATAAAATCTGCCTGCGTGTATTAGTTTTTATGTGTGGAGGCTAACTTGGGCCCTTAACTGTCTTTACGTAAAGTCTTACTTGTTTTGAATGTCGTTTAGTTTTTTCATTTTGAGCAACCTAAGTAAAGTCTACTACCACCCAAATAGAGGTCAAATGCCTCCTGGACCATAGGCATGAGACGGGTAGTGCACGCATAGGGTACGTCTTAGAATTGAATTAGAGCGCCTTTAGGTAAACAACTTTAACATAGTAATTGGGTAGTAGGAGATGATATTCTGTGCCCTCTGAATAATATGAGTAATTCCCTATCGTAAAGGAGTTGCGAAGTATTATTTATGTTGCACGGGATGATCCTTTAGGCTAAAAAACTTAGGACCCCCCCCCCTTCCATTTTACATTTAGTCATCTAATATAAGCCGTTATAGTTATATCCTTGCAATCCTTAAGATTTATACCAATTCTCATTGTGTTATAATAAAACTCTTTGACCTTTTATTCTCTTCGTTTATGTGATCATCTCGCCTAATTATAATCCACATAGTTTTAAATTCGGCCGGGACCCATAGTTGTGGACCTCGAAGAGTGGCTAGAACCTCCTCTTTAAGGTAATTTGAGCCCTTACTCGATATTTGGTGGCGTTGACTAGTCAAACAGAGTTATTTGCAAATAGGTTCCCTAACGTACCTTAAAAACTGTTAGGTGGAAACTCTTCTTCTTTTAACACTCTATCTTCCACTTAAAAGAGTTGTCACATGTCGAAACCCACTTTCACAAGAAAACAAGGTGTGACATAGCCCGATCCACAATAATGAATAAAACAATAAGTCTTGTTGCGGTGTGCAGCCCGATCCACAATAACACTCACATCCAGGCTCTCAGGACCACCTCAGTCATCCATCTCTCAAGTCTCAATGGTTCACAATCTCGTACCACTCATCCCAAACAATAATAACATGTGATATAACAGTAAATAATTACAGAGACTGAGATATGATGTGCAAATGAAGGATTATGACTGAGTACATAATTGCAGTTAAAGCAGAAAATCCAAAATAGCAGAAATAACCTCACTAGGTCTCAACAGAATAAGCACATAGCCTAAACATGATTTCTAATATGATTCACAGTTCAATTACTCTAACAAGAAAGGATTTCACGGATAGAACAAGACTTGATGACAACACAGTACAAAAGAATCAACCGGATCATGATTACCATAGTGCACACCCACACGTCTGTCACCTAGCATGTGCGTCACCCCAACACAACTCATATAATACGATTTACCAAGATATTTACCCTCAGTTCCAAGTTTAGAAGTGTTACTTACCTCAAAGCGCACAACTCACTACTCCAACAAGACCTTGCCTCGCGAATCGGCTTCCAAAAGATTCGAATCTAGTCACAAACAACTTAATATAATCAATACAAGCTATAGGAATCGATTCTATGCGATAAAACTAAGATATTTAACCAAAATCAAAAAGTCAACCCGAGGCTCGCACCTCGAAACCCAACAAAATTCACAAAATCCGAACAGTCATTCAATTACGAGTCCAACATACCAAAATCATCCAATTCCGACAACAAATCAACCCTTAAACCTCCATTTTTCATTTTTGAAAAGTTTCCTCAAGATCCCCCATTTCTTCATTTTAATCCACTAATTAGCTGCTAAAAAAAGGATGGAATCATGAAATAATAACGAATTCGAGTAAAAAATACTTAATCCGATCCAAATCTTGAAAATTCCCTCCAAAATTGTCCAAAACTAAGTTCTACAATTCAAAATATGAAATAATAACTCTAACCCTCAACTTGGGTTTTTAAATCTGCTGCCCAGATGCTCCTCTTCGAGAATGCAGAAATTGCATCGCGTTCGCGAAGCACAAAAATTACCAGCTAACAAAACCTCCTACGCGAACGCGATGACCAGGCCGTGAACACGATGCCTTATAGTGCTTTGCCTATGCGAATGCACCTCCCTGTCCGCGAACGCAAAGGCTTAATGCCTGGTGCCCAAGCTGGCCTCATCCTTCTATACGAACGCGACACTACTTTCGCGATCGCGATGCACAGCCCCTCTTAACCTTCACAAACGCGTCGCCTTCTTTGCGAACGTGAAGAATAAAACCATTTGTCATCTAGGAACACTACGCAAATGCGACCACCATGTCGTGATCGCGATGAAGGACACACCAGATATCAGATCAACAGTTCTATAAGACCAAAATGAAGCCGAACTTCGTCTGAATCACACCTGAGGCCCCCAGGACCCCATCCAAACATACCAACAGGTCCTAAAATATGATACAAACTTAGTCGAAGCCTCAAATTACATAAAACAATATTGAAATCATGAATCGCATCCCAATTCAAGCTTAATGAACTAATAAATTTTCAACTTTTAAAACTAATGTCGAATCATACCAAACCAACTTTAATTGACCTCCAATTTTATACACAAGTAATAAATGACATAACAGACCTACCCCAACTCCCGAAACTTAAATTCGAACCTGATATCAATAAAATCAACTCTCGGTCAAATCTCTCAATCTTCCAGACCTTCAATTTTCCAATTTCACCAATTCAAGCCAAAAAAGACCTACGGACCTCCAAATCAATATCCGGACATACTCCTAAGTCCAAAATCACCATACGAAGCTATCAGATCCATCAAAACTCTATTCCAGAGTCGTCTACATAAAATTCAAACTCCGGTTAACTCTAATAACTTAAACCTCCAACATTGGGACTATGTGTCTCAATTCACTCTGAATCATCCCCGGAACCAAACCAACCACCCTGGCAAGTCACATAACCACAAATGAATATAGAAGAAGCAATAAATGAGGGAACGGGGTTAAAATACTCAAAACGGCCGATCGGATAGTTATATTTATGTTGATGACCGGTCGGGGTCAAGGTAGGTCTAGGAAGGATAAGAGGCATATTGATAATGTGGATAGTGCTACACCCTCGCTTCCTTCCACTCCTCACTTGCATTCCTCCGTTGCAAATGGCTGGCAACAATCTTCTAGGCATACATCTTTTCCACCACATTTATATACTCACCAGACTACCTATCGTTCATCCTCCCAATAGTATTCTTAACATTCTCCACCACAGGGTTATACCCTGATTCTTCCACATAATCCGGCATATAGTTACATCGCTACACTGGGTGGTCAGAAGTCACAGGGCCATGTGGTGATATGCCTGTCATCTACTCCATTTGCTTCACCACCAGCTGGACCGCAGCCATCTAGATCGCAGCAGGGGTCTAAATCGCAGCCATCTTCATTAGCGACCCTGTCTCCCTCTCCACGAAGTGCGTCTCCTAGCATTTCAGGACTTCACCTTCGGGATAGTAGCATTGAGCCAGATACCTTCCCTTCTACGCATGCTTCAGATACACATGAGGAAGATGATCCAGATGTAGGTTCGTATGATCATTATCATAGGATGATCATCAGGCCTGAGAGCAATGGGTAAGATTTATTTATTACTTCTTTATTTTTCTTGCATTATAATAGCTACTCTTGTTTATTTAATATAATTGCGATATTGCAGGTTCATACCTAGTCATTAGACTACAAAAATAATTACTGAAGCCACTGGCCGGTTGTATGATGTACCCTATGCGACTTGGAGCGATTTTTCACCGGAGCTCGTACAACAAATTTTCAACCAATTTAAGGTTTTAATGCAATTCTTATCTATTTAAGCGTTATATTGACAATATTTTCATCTAATATTATACACTTCATTTGCAGACTAAGTGTGCATGGGAGGATCGATATAACAGTGCAATTCTTATAAATTTTGAATTCAAATGTCGTAAGAGACTAGCTGATTTCTTCTATTTTTGTCGGAAGAAAAACAAGAAGCCTTCATAGGTTCTACCGCATTTATGGGAGGATCTACTGAGGCAGTGGGCCACTGAAGATTTCGAGAAGAAGAGTGAACAGAGAAAGAAGGTCGGAGCATCTGAGAAGGTGGCTCCTTGCACTGTGTGGGTGCAAGGAGCATGGGGACCCCGAGAAGACTGCTGTAATTCCATAAAGTATTAAAATCTATTTTTTCGAACTATATTTATTTCAATTTAGTTAACAAGTTTTATTTTATTTGTAAGAAAAAAAATATGGAAGGAAGCTGACTCACGATGAGTTTTCATGAAGACTCACTCCCGGAGGAAGAAAGCCTCGATGGATCCAAGTAGATGGGTCGAGAAACGGGCGGAGACTACCTATGTAAGTTTCATAACTACTGTAAATTAAAATTTATGTTTATAATATTATCGAATTAATAATTTTCTATATTTTAAATAAAGGGTCGCTACAAAATAAGCAGGGTGTGTAGGGTGACCCACCTTCTATTTTTGACAAAGAAGCGCAGAGGCTTTGATTGGATGTTGTCGGTGGTCCTAAAAAGGGGATAGCATATGGCCTTATAGAGAGATCATTTCGGCGCTACAAGGTTGGATTGCAAGGTATAGGGACTTACGCCCAGGGCGAGGCACTTGATAGGTCGACTCTCTCAGCTATAGAGAAGAAGATTGTGAAGCTGTCAGTAGAGCTTGAAGAGGCAAAGTTAGAGAAGAAAAGAGAGATGAACAATTTAATAGCCTACAAGGTCAACTAGAAAAGAGAAATCTACAATTTAATACCCTTCAAGGTCAGTTGGCCAATTTTTTTGCTAGTGGGGCTTTCTCGATTCCCTGATCTCGTGAGTCTTTCCCAGATGCTACTCCTTCTCATCATAATCCTTCGAACTGTGCCGACAATGAAACTTCTAGTAGTGGAGATGATGCAACATAAAACACTCCTTGAATGTTGTTTGTATTATATGTGAAGTCTTGAACTTCTGAATAGTTTATCTGTTGGAATTTTTGCAACTATATAAATGTTGTTGATTTGGTTTTGATATTGAATTGTTTTATTATTGAATTATTTTGTTATCGTTGTAGTTGCGTTATTGTTATTGTTATTATTGGTTGTGGTTGAGTGGCAGCAATGTAATATTGCCATTATGGGTTGTTATTGGCAGGTGGTGTAACTTTAAACCAACAATATTGTATCAAATTTTTACCCAGAAAATCGATTGCATACTGACCGAAGTCGGTCGAAAATTTGAATATTAAATTCCCAGAAATTTAAAATTACCAACCGAAATCGGTCGATATCTGCAATGTAAAATCTCCAGGATTAAGAATTACCGACCGAAGTAGGTCGGAATTTATGTTTTCAAATTTAATATATTTGAATAATACCGACTGATTTCGGTCGAAATGTTACATTTTCAAATAAAATGTAAAATTAATATATCGGCCGGTATCAGTCGCTAAATTAAAAAATAAATAAAAATTATTTTCTAACATACCGAGCAACGTCGGTCAGTATTTTTAGTTTCCCTAGAACGTGTGTCAATTAATTTGGTCAACTTTTGGTTGAATTAACCGACCACGATTGTCGGAATTTGCGACCGACTTCGGTCGCTAGAGGTTAGTGACCAATCTTATTTCGACGAATTAAAGTCGGTCGAAAATCGGTCGGTATTCTTGGACGATTTTTGGCATTTTTCTAGTAGTGATATATTTTGGTTGCAGTAAAAGAGTTTGCTGATAATCAGGTCATTATCCTGTCACTAGGCCATTTTCGATTGGCTTTCTTCAGTAAATAAATTACTTCTCTGGGATAAATCCATCAGGCTGCAGTGTCTTTGGTACGAATTAGGAAAATATTTTTCTGAAAATGTTTTGTACAAAGATAATTCATTTTTTTATGTTTAGTTTCCAGAAATTATCCTGTTTTTAGAAATAAATTGGATATATGAAATGGGTGAGAGACAATTCAAAAGAATTACCAATGGTGAGGAGTTTTAATTATTACATCAGGTTTTAAAAATGAAGTTGATCCCGCAGGGAAAGGATCAGGGTAGACATATTGGTCAGAAGGCAATCTTTCTACTTGGCTTCCTCATGAATGAAGCAGGCACTGAAAGATTTTCTATTGGATAAGGAAATAATATTGGTATCATGGAATTTTAATCGTAACATGAGTAGGAATGGCAGGCGGTGCGCTGCAGTGCGCACTTTGGAGTAAACGATGTTTTCATAAATTGTATTGTATGGGTTTACAATTCAATTATTTTCTTATTGTTAGATCTTTTGAAATTTATAACTAGTCGAAGTGGATTTTACTACAAAATTATACAGCTAAAAAGGAGGAAAAAAGAAAGGAGAGCAAAGGACCATAATTGCAATTGAAAGAAAGGAAAACAATGAAGCAGAGAGTGATTATTCTACACAGACGGAGGCTTATAGACGGTTACAATCAACTTATTTTGAGGAGTATTTTTTTAGAAGTGCTTTTCGAAAAAGTATTTTTGGAGAAAAACATTTTGTGTTTAGCTAATTAATTTGAAAAACACTTTTGATCAGTAATTTGTGTTTTGCCAAGCTTTTAAAAAAGTGTTGTGTCGCATTACAAATAAGGACATGAAGAGATTTACTTAGTAGTTAATATTGTATAAATAAGTAAATAATCACAAATATTTATTATTAAAAATAATAATTAAGTTTTTTTATTTTATTTAAGTAAAATATAAAATAAAATTGAAAAATACTTTATTCTTTCAAGATAATTTAAATATAGTAAAAAATTATTTAATAAATATGAAAGTTCATCCCAAAAGTCATTTATAGTATACATAATAGTTTAAACTAAGTAAGATTATTTTGATATATATAATATTTTGGTAAAGATATTTTTGGTAGGAAGAAAAGTCAACTGTTTCTGCTTTTGAGAAAAAACAACTTTTTTCTACTTAAAAACTATTTGTGCTTCTAGCCAAAAGCACTTTTTTCTCCCAAAATAGCTTGCGCTTCAAATTGAGGAAAAAAGATACTTTTTTTGAAAAAAAGCACTTTGACTTGAGGAGAAACTTGGCTAAACAGGCTTATATTCACAAAATAAAACAGAGAAGGGAGACATGAAATCAAAGGATGTCCAAGACCCAATAATCAAAAGTAGTCGGAGAAAACTAGCATAAATCCCGGTGCAGATAAATTTTTCTCATCATATTTTAGTTGCACTAACACATCAGACACAAAATCAAACTGTAAATGTAGCAAAATATTAATTTACTCCGCCAATTAGCTATCAACTATATAATTATATGCATTCCGTTCAGGCTCATTTCATTCCAATACAAATACAGACAATTTAGCATTCTAGCGAAGTGGGAAGAGCAAAAAGTTCAAGCAAAGCCATGCTTACGAGAGCTAAGCCTCCAATACAAACAAATAAACTTAAGCATTTGGAACTTATAGATCGATTAATACATGTCCCATTGGAAAGAACATCAACTTGGGTCTGATCAATTTTATATCACCAAACACCAGGTAACTGAACTTCCAAACAATAGATACATGTATTATTTAGTTTACACCATTGAAGTACCATGGTTCATAAAGAATTCTCCTTTGAGCAGATGCAAGATATCCCAATCATGACGAGCTGATATAAGTTCACATGTTATTCCTGCCATACGAAGGTCCATTATAATTGCCATATCCACCAGCTGTGTTATCGTTCTGCAAGGAAGGAGGTGGAGGTCTTGGTCTCGCATACTCAGCAAAGATGACCCATCCATCAAGGAACTACAAATGAGAAAGTGAAAGAGCATTACTTAATCCTCCTCCTAGAACCTTTTGGCAATAACTAAATCATATTCCATGCATTTACCCAATCCATCAAGGAACTATAAAACAGTGAAGCAGCATAACTTAATCCTCCTATAACCACATGGCAATTACTATATTAAATGTCATGCATTAGGAACGTGTCAAGAGAAAGACAAATAGATAACCATGGAAAAAAGGAGACAAATTTGAAGCATATCTATTAACTAGCAACCACAAAGCAGTTTTGTTAATAATCCGGTTTCACAAAATTTGGAGTTGTACCAACAAGCATCCAGGTAAACTAACAAGGAAAACTCAATTTTTCACATGCATGTACCTTACCACATTAACACACTCAGCATGCTATTATAGCCCTGTATATGGAACAATTGGCAAGCTAAAGGAAAAAAACACAACAGCTATGAAGAAAAGACACTCAGAAGAAGTTCATAGTATAAAATAAACCGTACACACCAAAAAGCCATGATATTATAAGTACAAAGATGTATTGATTTGCTCATTTTTCCTTTAAACTTATTCAAAAAAAGAAGCTGAGATTACCAAACTCAAGGTGAATCCAAGCTAGGTAGAAAAAGAAGAGAAGTTTCAATAACTTGGGCAAAGCTATTTACCCACACATGACACCATCAGTGGCAGAAGTATAGTAAGGCAATACGCATTCAATTCGAGAAATATACATCCATTCACAAATATAGATAATGGAGCACGCATGTATCAGAGGCCTTAAATACCATTAACACGATGTGCAAGTTTTGGACGCTTCAGTATTCTTGTACATTGTACAATCAAACCTCTCTATAACAGCTACCATATATAACAATATTTCATTATACAGTCAAATTTCTCTATAGCAACCTCGTTTGTACGGATATTTTTTGGCTTTTATAGCAATTGGCTGTCAACCGCCTATAACATCATTAGTTGGCTATTATAGACAAAAATTAAGGATTATCCTTTTTGTATCTACACAATGCTACCGTTGTTTCTAAAGGAATAGGTTGACATTTCAACCCCATATGACATTTTAAATTCATATTAATTGAAGTTTAAATTCATATGGGGTTTAAACGTCTATCTATTCCTTTAGAAACAAGGATAGCATTGTGTCAATAAAAAAAGGATAATCTTACTGCCACCCATGAAAAGAAATTGACTTTAGATAATTTTTGTCTACACCAGCCAAATAATATTTAAACGTCAAATGTTGTTATAAACATATAACAGTCTATCGCTATAAAGGACAAGAAAATGTCAGAACAAATGAGGATGTTTCTTCTCTTCCTTCTTCCAAAAGCTTAGCTGAATAAGATGTCCTTCAGTATGCCCCGCATGGTCCACATAATTCAAAACCATCTTAAAATCTCCATTGAAGTTGAGACACTATTTGACACTAGAAAAGAAGGTGGTCCACATTCCCCACTAATATTTTTGCGCATAAACACCAATTATTCTCTTCCTCAAGTTTTCAACGGTCAGGATCGCTCCTCTAACCACCAACCATGCAAAGAAGCACACATTTCTTGGAACCCTAGGAATCCAAACTAACAAATGTGGGAAATCTCCTTATCTGCCTAGCTTCTTACTATAATAAGTTAGGGAACAATGGGGTAGTTCTCAATTAAGACTTGCTAAGTTGCTAGCTTGAGCGAAGTTGGGTGTCCCTCATCTATCAGTTTAGATCCCAAGGCCGCAAAGAAAGGTATGTTATTTCACTTGCTCGATGGTAGGGAGTGCAATTCTAACAACTGAACGCTTGAGAAGGAGGATCACCATATCAATTGGTGATTTGATATATGACGAGAATCATCGCTTACTAAATTGCTAGGTAAAATCACATTTGTAGTGGGAGCTTTTAAGATGGTTCAAAGTACAATGGACCATGCCGAATAATGCGAAAGGGTGCTCTATTTAGCTGTGCTTTTAGAGGACGAATAAGAAGGCGCCAAGCATGGGATGTTGCTATGGTAGCACCTATGTGAGCAGTTTGGAGGGAGGGAGAGAATAGAAGAGATTGATTTTGTACATCTAAGGATCAACCTTATGATTTTAATGTCTTTTTGGTTTACCAATGAGGTTCTTTTTATAAAATCATATCTTTTTGTAGATTCTCGATTTTTTGGCACTTGATTTCTTTCTTTTTTACCTATAGCAAGTTCAAGTCTTGTTAAAGTAGGGTTTTTCATTACAACATTAAAAAATGTTTGATATGAGGTAAGGCATTCTTCATAAGATGTTTTATACAAGAACATATTTTCAAAATAACAATTCAATATTTGGTTGGCAAATTGTGGTAATGAAAGAGAAATCGGTTGCATAAGGAGGTGAAGGTGATATTTGACGATAGTCCTAACTAATTAATAGAGTTTACATGTCAATAAAAGCAGTTGATATAGAGTATACAGCAGAAGAAATAGTAGAAAAGAAAGGCTTACACCCTTAGAGTACAAGTGTTTATTCCCCATTTTGGTTTAAAATATTTCCTTATTGAGAAAAATATTTTCATCAGGAAAAAATTGCCACAACATTATACGTCATACTAGACAAGCCTTTGAAGTAACACCTCAATTTATTAGTTTTAGATTTATGAAATATATCTAATATTTATCTTGGTAATTGAAAAGGTTATGTCGCAAACAGCATTTTCTAAATAAAGTTTTGGATTTCAAAAGGATTGATGGCCAGTTAACTTATGTTGATTTCAACTTGATATGTAACAGATAAATAGAAATACCTTCTTTTCAAGCAACAAGATAAGTCGATATTAATTTTGCAGCCTACACCATCAAATTCAACTTAAATCTTCTTTTAGGACTTCCTCAACACACCAATAGTGTGTTGGTATACAAAAATGACCAAAAGAATGAAAATCTCCAAATTAATCCCAAAAAGAGAAAAAGGAAAAGAAGGACGTGCTTAAGAATGCTACTAATATCCACACTGGAACACAAAATCCAGAAGCAAAGATGCTTAATTTAGGCTGAAACTCAGAATACATGCTCCTTTGGTTGATTCTATGGGAATGTAGAGCTTAAGGTTCTTCATCTCCCTATTTGCTAGGTTTTATGACTCTCCTTTCATTTTGAGCACTTCAGCCATGAAATATATCAGAAGGCTTCGCACCTGATGCTTATAACTGTACTATGTTTCTTAATTATAAAACCTGAATTGCTGGCGATGAGATATAATAGAGAAAGTTACCAAAAAGTTTTGACCACCTTAAGAGATTCCAGCCCAAAAGTGTCATGCCATTTTATCAAACTTTTCTAATGTCTAAGCAACAAAGAATTTAAACCGCAGATCATATTTACTCCCAATTAATACATAAGATGCCTATACTCCACCCTTATCTTGATAAGAACAGAAATTCAGATCATTACCCCCAATCAGTAACGAAAAATAAATATGTAATATAATATAACTGCTTTAACTATTCTTGCTGTAGTCATCCTGTTGGAGGTTAACAGGCAAAAATATTGGACACGAAAGTTATGTGCAAGTAAATTTGCTCACTAACAGAAAAAGAGGCAATCTAATATCACAACTCACCTGGCCATCCAGGCCCTTTATACCAGCTGCAGCATCTTCCAAAGTTGCATATCTAACAAAACCAAAACCCTTTGAATAACCAGACACCCGATCTGTCACCACTCTAGCTGCAAAAGCAAAACAAATTACATAAATATATTTATATTTTTTCATAAGATATTATCATGTTGCATTTTATCCAGTGAGATAAGTAAAATGTACCATTGATCACTTCACCGTGTTTGGCAAATGCTTCGCGAAGTCCTTCTGAGGTAGTACGTTTGCTAAGACCTGGATACCAAACAAATGAAAAAATAAGTGAGCACTTTAGTTACTGAAAAAGACACCAGTTTCATGGTCCAGCTTGAAGTAACCAAAAACGACCAATCTTAATCGGATCCTTCACTATTCCTGTCCGGCTGTCCCTAACCAGTTCCTCATCCAAAAATATGGTTAACAAGAATTTGAAAGCAGAAAAGACAATTTTCCATTATCAAAACTAACATAATAAGATACTAGCTGAGACCATGTGAAGCTACAAACTGATAACTCCTGACTTGTAATAAACAAACTGATAACTCCTGACTTGTAATAAACAAACGAAGAGAAAGTCTGACAAACAATAAGAATATTTCTTTTGAAAACATTGAAGGAACCATAAACAGCTAGTGATGTTCATTTCTCAACAAATACATCAGTATCACCAAATAAACTCATCTCATTTTTCACAATAGATCCGACACTGAAAACAAATTACAAAATGGTTTACAAGAAAAGTTCAGATCCTTATTGCATAAGAGAACAAATCTAAAAAAGAAATCTTTTTCTGGTTATTCAAATTCTGAATTAATACAATTAAATCAATAAACTGAAAGGAGAATCCGAAGAAAAAATATACTAAGAGAAAAAGAACAAAAAAAGTGAATAAGGAATTATTAATGATAACTCTTTTTTTGGCATATGAAAGGGAACTAACCGGAAACAAAGAGATTGGTGGATGGTTCAGCCGGCGGCGGCTTTTCTACTTGTGGCTGAGGTGGATTGAAAGGAAAGTTGGAAGAAAATGTAGAGAAAAGTGCCCGTAGACCTCGGGATGCTGCCGGAGTAGTCGTCGCCGCCGCTCGTAAGGCCATTAGGATTTAGGGGTTTAGGTACAGAGACTATTCAGGGTTTTAGATTTGAAGAGGAGAAAAATGATTGGGGGGTTTTATAGAAATATCAAGAATCAACTACTTTAGAGTAGGGTTACGGGTTTGAGTCCAGTTGGCCGAATATCACAGGGACTAATGATGGGTAAAGTTCAAAACTGGCCATTTTTACTTAGCTATACAATTTTAAAATTTATTTACTTTTATTATTGTATACGGCTAAAATCGGAGAGTCCGATTTTATGATCATTATGATATTCCATAGCCCGTCTTCGGGAGGCTTGAGACACAGCTCGAGGTTCGACCCCGGGGTTCCCTATGCTCGATCTCGGGGCAACTCAAATCGGTGGCTATCATGGACAAGCGGAAAATTTCCAAGGCACGTGGTCAAAGCTGACAACACCTACAAGAATAGTACAAGTCCGGTACCGGACCATTAAGTAGTTGTACCAGTTACGTTTTTTTGTAATAATTATTTATGTACCATGTTGGGTTTCCCCCTCCTATATAAAGGAGACCCTTGTCATTTATTGCACACATGATATTCAATACAAGAACAAGAACATTCTATGTTCTCTAACTTAAACATTCTCCATCGTCTTTCCTTTGATTTATTGCTTACATTTATTGTGTTTCATTGGTTGTTCCTCATTTATTATTCATCATTGATCAGAGCCATTATCGAGGCCCTTGGAACTGCTAATCCTTCATCGATCATCCCCAGTCAAGCTCATTAGCCCAACCTCGAGGCCCGGCTTAGGCCAGTCCAGGACCCCGATTCACGGCCATTCGGTTTGCCTAACATACTATCCTCAAGCTCTTATCTCATTTTCCTGACTCATACTTAGCATCTATCGCTTAAGAACTAGCATTAAAATAAATCACGTATTTTTAGAACCACAAAATCAAATCTAATTGTTATTACCATTTTCAAGGTAAACAATTCAGCGCCCACCATGGGGCTAAAAATAATACTCCCTCCGTTTCATATTAAATGAGGTACTTTCCTTTTTAGTCTGTTCCAAAATAAATGACACATTTTTAAATTTGGAAATAATTCAACTTTAAACTCTTTCATTTTACCCATTTACCCTTAATGAGAAGCTTTGATAGCCACACAAATGTCATGGCCCCACAAAATTTTTACCCCTGAAGCTTTTAAGACCGCAAGTTTCAAAAGTCTTTTTCTTTTTTCTTAAACTCCGTACCGAGTCAAACTACCTCATATAATATGAAACGGAGGGAGTAGTGATTATTTTCGTGCTGGTTTATTGAAAACACAAGTTATACTTCACACTTTTTCTTGTCCAAGAATCTTTGATTTCAGGTCAAATGTCTAACTCAGTGAATGCACATGAAAACTACGGTCCTAAGGACCATAGAGAGAATGGTGTAGCTGTTTCAGGCGCTGGTGCACCACTGCGAAACCCTGAGGACACACCAGAGCCAATCCTCGTGGGTGTGGGCTCACGCAACGCCCAACACGTCGGTATAAGCTCCTACACTAACATGAGTATATGCCAAGAATACCAACAAGAAGCTCGGAAAACTCCAGCCCGGGAGGAAAGAGAGGCAGACGGGAGGAACGAAACGGGAAAACCTTAGCACATCGTTCATATGATCATTGGGGGGACCGACGTTCCTCAAGGACCCGTGATCAAGCGGACAAAAGTTTCCGCTGCAACAGAAGGGCAAATTCGGGGCTGCATACCCGAGGACATCCTTGCATTCAGTGAAGAGGACTTCGAGACCTTGTCTCATACACATAACGATGCGCTGGTAATTTCATTTCTCTTGAATAACATTCAAATTAAACGTGTACTCGTGAATCTAGGTAGCGCGGCCAACGTAATTAGGTCGAAGGTGGTAGAACAGGTCAGACTACTCAATCAAATCATACCTACCTCCCGAGTTCTCAACGGCTTCAACATGGTCGGCGAAGCAACGAAGGGGGAGATCACCCTCCCGGTGAACATGTCTTATATAGTTCGGAATACCAAATTTCATGTCATCGAAGGTGACATGAGGTAAAATGCATTGCTTGGAAGGCCATGGATACACAATATGAGAGCAGTACCGTCAACTCTTCATCAGATGATGAAGTTTCCAACAAAAGATGGTATAAAAATGGTATATAGAGAATAGTATCCAGCAAAGGAGATGTTCGTGGTTCACAGGGAGGCACTAACTTCTATACCCTCCACCTCGGAGGAGTCGGAGGGCAAACAGACCCCCGAGGACGATGAAGAAAACTTCCTCACTCCCCGAACTTTCATTGCCCCTGAAGAATCGGATGCAGCAAAATCAACAATTGAAGAACTGGAGCAAACTATTTTGATCGAGCGTCTCCCAGATCGGAAGGTATACCTGGGAACGGGATTAACCCTCGAACTCAGGAAAAAAAATCATTCAATTTCTTATTAATGACATCAATTGCTTTGCTTGGTCCCATTTAGATATGACAGGGATCCCGCCGGAAATAACCACCCATCGACTAAGTGTCGACCCTAGGTTCAAACCGGTGATGCAAAAAAGAGACCTCAGTCCGAGGTAAAACACGCGTTCATCAAGGACGAGGTAACAAAACTCCTCAAAATAGGGTCTATTAGGGAGGTAAAATATCCCGAATGGTTGGCCAATGTGGTGGTAGTTCCCAAAAAGGGGAATATGTTAAGAATGTGCGTAGATTATAAAGACTTAAATCGAGCGTGCCCCAAAGATTCTTTCTCGTTGCCTAACATCGACCGCTTGATTGATGCCACGGTTGGCCAGGAGATCCTCACCTTTCTCGATGCTTACTCGGGGTATAATTAAATTCAGATGAACCCTGAGGATAGGGAAAAGACTTCGTTCATCACGAAGTATGGTACGTATTGTTACAATGTGATGCCCTTCGGGCTAAAAACGTGGGAGCCATGTACCAATGCCTAGTTAATAAGATGTTCGAACATCAAATAAGCAAATCCATGGAAGTTTACATTGATGATATGCTAGTTAAGTCCCTGCGCACAGAATACCATTTGACCCATTTGCAGGAGACATTTGACATCCTCAGAAGCTACAACATGAAACTCAATCCCGAGAAATATGCCTTCGTAGTGGGTTCGGGCAAATTCTTAGGCTTCATGGTGTCAAACAGGGGAATTGAGATCAACCCCGATAAAATCAAAGCCATCGAAGAAATCACAGTGGTAAACAATGTGAAGGCCGTACAATGGCTGACCGGGCGGATAGCAGCCTTGGGCCGATTCATATAGAGGTCATCAGATAGGAGGTCATCATTTCTTCTCCTTAATAAAAAAGAAAAAAAGGTTCGAATGGACTCCGGAATGCCAACGTGCCTTAGAGGAGTTGAAGTGATATCTGACAAGACGACCTTTACTCCACACCCCAAAGGAGGATGAAACGTTGTATTTGTTCCTGGCCGTATCCGAGGTAGCGATAAGTGGTATGCTGGTTCGAGAAGAACAAGGTACGCAATTCCCTGTTTATTATATAAGTCGGACCTTGGGAGATGGCGAAACCAGGCATCCGCACCTAGAAAAATTAGTCCTTACATTGATAAGCGCATCTTGAAAATTAAAGCCTTATTTCCAATGCCATCGTATTTGTGTTTTAACGACATATCCTCTTCGAAGCCTATTGCATAAGCCCAAATTATCGAGCCGACTAGCCAAATGGGCCATTGAACTCGAGGTGTAAGATATCGAGTATCAACCCCGAACGACTATCAAGTCCCAAATTTTGGCGGATTTTCTAGCCCACTTTACGCCCGCCCTCGTGCCCAAGGTAGAGAAAGAACTTCTACTAAAAATGGGCACATCTTCGGGGGTATGGACTTTTTTTACTGATGGCGCCTCGAATGTGAAAGGGTCCGGGCTCGACATAGTTCTGAAGCCACCTACGAGCGGCATGATTAGGCAATCTATAAAAACTGCAAAGTTGACTAACAACGAAGCCGAGTATGAGGATATGATTGCAGGTCTGGAATTGGCCAAAGGCCTAGGAGCGGAGGTCATCGAAGCAAAATGTGATTCCCTTCTGGTGGTAAATCAGGTAAATGGGAACTTCGAGGTTCGAGAAGAAAGGATGCAAAGATACTTAGACAAAATTCAAGTCACATTGCACCGCTTCAAAGAATGGACTCTGGTCCACATACCTCAAGAGCAGAATAGCGAGGCTGATGCCCTTGCAAACTTGGGATCGTCTATCGAGAATGACGACATACTCCCCAAGGTTTTTGTTTAGCTATCCAAATCAGTGATCGAAGAAGGCCATGCCGAGACCAACTCCCCTAGCCTAACATGGAATTGGAGAAATAAATATATCAATTATTTGGAAAGTGGGAAGCTACCCACGGACCCAAAAGAGTCGAGGGCCCTGCGAACCAAAGTAGCCCGATTCTCACTCGACAAAAATGAAACTCTATATAGAAGAACCTTTGACGGGCCCCTAGCAGTATGCCTGGGACCGGGGGACACAGATTACGTGCTCCGAGAAATCCATGAGGTCACCTGCGGAAATCACTCCGGTGCAGATTCCTTAATCCGAAAGGTGATCAAAGTAGGCTACTATTGGGATAACATGGAGAAGGACACCAAAGAATTCATCCGAAAATGTGAAAAATGCCAGAGATTAGCACCAATGATCCACCAACCAGGTGAACAGCTGCATTCAGTCTTGTCGCCATGGCCGTTAATGAAGTGGGATATGGACATCGTCGGATCCCTACCAACGGCACCAGGTAAAACTAGATTTATTTTATTTATGACTGACTACTTCTCAAAATGGGTGGAAGCGCAGGCCTTTGAGAAGATAAGAGAAAAAGAAGTCATTAACTTCATCTGGGACCATATCATGTGTTGATTTGGGATTCCCTCCGAGATAACATGTGATAATCAGAAACAGTTCATCAAAAGCAAAGTAACAAAGTTCCTCGAGGACCATAAAATCAAAAGGGCCGTGTCAATACCCTACCACCCATGTGCAAACGGTCAGGCCGAGTCCACAAGCAAGACCATCATTCAAAACTTGAAAAAGAAGTTAGAAAATGCGAAAGGAAAATAGAGAGAAATGTTGCCCAAGGTGCTATGGGCATATCGAACAACTCCAAAATCGAGCATAGGAGAGACGCCTTTCTCTCTGGTGTATGGCTCCAAGGCTTTGATATCGGTCAAGGTCGGAGAGACAAACGCAAGATTTTAACATGACACCGAGAGCTCAAACAACGAGTCCATGACTGCGGCCCTCGAACTATTAGATGAAAAGCGAGAAGCTTCACTGGTCCGAATGGTCGTCCAAAAACAAAGAATTGAAAGGTACTACAACAGGAGAACAAATCTCTAACATTTTGGAGTCGGGGACTTAGTCCTAAGGAAAGTCACCCTAAACACTCGAAACCCTAATAAAGGGAAGCTAGGCCCGAGCTGGGAAGGACCGTACCGCATCCTCGAAGTGATCGACAAAGGGTCCTACAAGCTCGGTACCATGGAAGGCGAACAACTTCCAAGCAATTAGAACATATCAATGCTCAAACGTTATTACTGCTAAGGTGTCCGATGGAAGACACCGAAATATCCTCCAACTCAAAGACCTTGGGTTTTAAAGCATGCATTGCACTCTTTTCCTTCAATCATATTTTATCCCAAAAAGGGTTTAACCAGTAAGGTTTTTAATGAGGCAACATCTATATGCTCCCTAAGGAAAACTTAACAAATATTCAAGGCTTCTCTTCAATCAACCTCAAATACTGGGGGGAATTCCCCCGGGAGATCGCCTTATCGGAGAGATCGAAATAAGCTAAAGAGGGTCTCAATAGGAAGATGATGTATCAGGCCAAACGGTCAAATGAACTGTGTCCGCATAGAATAATCGAACCCTCGACGACAAAAACTATGTATATTTATGCCAAGTAATCAAGGAATATTTTTTCCATCAAAACACTTTGCGCTTCAAAGAAGTTTTCTATTTTCACAAGAAACGGCCCCAGGGCCAGAAATTCCTCGAACACTCGGAAACTTTGAGCTCATAATCCCTCAATGAGGCAACATCAAGTTTACAAAGAACGGCTCCAGAGCCAAAAACTTTAGATGCCTCGGGGACTGTCGCCGACTATCACCCCATCGAGCTATCAAAAACTCGAGGCCATAAGACTCCAAGCGGGCAACTTCTAGCCGGAAAGCCCTCCATGCAGCAATTCTAAAAAATGTAAGACCTCCATGAGGCAACCTCGAACTCATAAGACCTCCATAAGGCAATACCAAATCTGTAAGACCTCAAGCAAGGGATGAATTATACTTGTGCCAAGTAACCAAAGAATCTGTAAGGCCTTAAGTAAGGCATGTTCAAATTTATAAGACCTTACAAAGGGCATAATCCCAATCTTAAAGTCAAGGCTATATATTCGAACTTGTAAGACTCCTAAAAAGGCATACCCTCGATATAAATGTCGAGGCTACCTCACTCGGGGACTAAAAGGCTATGGTCGAACACAATGACTACTGTCATAAGGCTCTGGCCAAATTAACACGACTCGGGGATGCCTGACCATCGCCATAAAAACACAGGCCTTCAATTACTTCAAAAAGAACCGGTTAATCAGGCTACCCTCGACATAAGCAAAAGAGCTTCGGTCATGTCAGCTTCAAACAATGAAAAGGCTTCAAAACAATTCAGGCATTGAGCGAAACCTCCCGAGGTGCTCATTTATCGTTACATAACGGCTCACAATCAAGGTTCTTATCGAATCGTCGAAGAGTCAAACGAACGCAAAAACTTTAAAAAGTCTTTAACGAGGGAAAAATAAAGCCTATATTAGAGGTCGTACCGACCCAATGCATAAGAGCCTAAGCGCTATCCTATATTAGAGGTCGTACCGACCCAACGCGTAAGAGCCTAAGCGACAACCTATATTAGAGGTCATACCGACCCAACGCGTAAGAGCCTACGGGCCAGCTTAAAAGAGCCTTAGGGCCGATTAGAGGTCGCACCGACCCAACGCATAAGAGCCTAAGCGCCAGCCTATGTTAGAGGTCGTATTGACCCAACGCGTAAGAGCCTAAGCGCCAGCCTATGTTAGAGGTCGTATTGACCCAACGCGTAAGATCCTAAGCGCCAGCCTATATTAGAGGTTGTACCAAGCCAACGCGTAAGAGCCTAAAGGCCAGCTTAAAAGAGCCTTAGGGACGATTAGAGGTCGCACCGACCTAATGCATAAGAGCCTAAGGGCCGACTCAAATAGCCTCAGGGCTGATTTTTAGACCTAAAGGTCGATGAACTCAAGTCGAAACTCGACTCGGAGACTAAGCCCCAACGGTCAACTTTCGACCATTACAAATTGCTCAGTAGTAGCAAGAACCTAAGGGTTTAATCTGAGCTCCAAAATTTCAGACCAATTGTCAACAAGCGTCACAGTTTATTCCTAAAAAGCAAAGGAAAAATGAGAAATGATGAAAAACGAAAGACTTTTTACATATATATTGAAAGTTCACAAGGGTGCATTTACAAGGCCTATGCCTAAAGCCCTTACAAGGGAGAAATCAAGTAAAACCCTAATCTACCACCGGGGTTGTGCTTTCAACGGCTCCCTCGGAGGTTGTGCCTTTAACAGCTCCGGCCACGCCCTCAGGTCTTCAACTGCCTCTTCCCCTTCGGGCATTTCTTCATCATCTTCCGAGCCACTGCTCGACTCACCTTCAAAAGTAAGCAGGGCCGCAGCCTCCTCCTCTAGGGTCTTCACCCTTTCCATCTCGGTAGGTAAATCGATGCCCCTACATGTATATCCTCGAGATTCTGCCTTCGAGACTCTAACCGGGCATGTTCCACGGCTCGGGTCAATTGCAGCTCGGCCTCCTCAGACACCTTCCTGGCTTGAGCATTTGTAGCAACAACATCCTCTCAGTATGAAGATCTTTAAAGTTATTACTCTCCGCCCTCGTATCATGAAGTTGACGTCCGACTGAGACCACCTTCCCCTGGAGGGTATCTCTCTCAGGGGCTATATCACTCATGCACCGTTTGAGTTCGAGAACTTTAGAGTCTCTGGCTCGGAGCTCCTCCCTCATTAGGACATCTTTCTTCTCAAGCTACATAGATCAGCCCAAAGGTGTTAAAACACTAAAGTCAGGTAAACATGTAAACAAAAACAAACGGAAACTACATAACCTGCTCAATGAGATGAGTCCTCTCTTGGGACGCCGCCTCCAAACAATCCCGAAGGCAACGGAGTTCCTCCTCCTTCTTGGTAAAAAGAGCTCTAAGCTCATCGACTTCCGAGGTGAGCTTCCTGCGCTCACCCTCATAGCGAGTCAACTCGTCTTGAAACCTGGCAAAGGTCTGATTATAAAGCACCTTGGCCTGGAACCATCAAAGAAACAAAGTTAGAATGACGAAGATCAGGACGCCGAGCAGAATTTACAAAAAATTACCTGCTCACAGAGCATATCGATCTCACTAAAAATAAGTGAGGCGTCGAGCTTAGGGTTTTCCTCGGGCGCAGCAAAAAGCTTTTCAAATGCATCTTTATCTCTGACGGGCACCCCCATATCAAAAGATTCTTTATTTTGGGCATCCTGCATCTCCCTTGGAGGTAAAGTCGGTCCCTGAGGGGAATCAACCACTTCAATAACCACGACTGGATCAATCGGGGTCGTCTTTTATTTATTGAGAGCTTCAAAACTAGGCTCCTCCGGATCGCCTACCAAATGCACCTTAGCTCGAGGAATATTTTGGACGTCAACCGGCTCGGGGACACTACCCGACACACCCTCGAAGGCCTCTTCAGCCCGAGGTAGAACAACAACAACATCAAGTTTCGATTTAGAAGCCACTGGCTCAGCAATGTGTGGGATGGTCAGGTTTTGTCCTCCCTCGGGTGCTCCCGAGGAATCATCTTTCTTCTTGTCTTCAGCTCGGGGACTCCCAGATACTTCTGGAGTTAAGGCTGCTGAATCAGCCTTAGGTTCTTCCACTTTGGCCTTCTTGGATTTCGAAGGCTCAGTTGACGATTTCCTTCGTTTTTTCTTCTCTTTGTCAGGTTTTGGAGTATCATCTTCCCTAGGCGGTGCCTCTCTCATCAAGGAGGCCTCTCCCAGACCTACACAAATGCAAAATATAAACACAGGGAAGAAGAGCGCAATCAGTGATAGTTCTTCTAAGAGATTCAATTATAGTAGAAGTGACGGCTCACCATGGTTCTTGGCCTCCCATCGAGACCTAGACAAGTCGCGCCACACGCACTCAACATATGGGCAAGTTGAATCTAGCCGGCTAACCCAGCTTGAGAAATCTTTAACCTTGCTAGGGTATACCGCGGCAGTTGCATCAGCGGAGGAAGTTAGTTCATGGGGAAATTGATCCAAAAGGAAAAGAAAATACTTAATTAGTGTATC
Source organism: Nicotiana sylvestris (assembly GCF_000393655.2). Classification (NCBI taxonomy): domain Eukaryota; kingdom Viridiplantae; phylum Streptophyta; class Magnoliopsida; order Solanales; family Solanaceae; genus Nicotiana; species Nicotiana sylvestris. Next base: position 43,678,372 of record NC_091062.1, on the reverse strand, counting down.
CACTTACGTTTCATGTTCCAACTTTCAGGGAACGACATCTTCTCCACCGGAATCAGGTTTGAGGTCCTAACTCGGACAAAACGGCTCATCCACCCTATATCCCTAACCTCATTAGTGCAAGCAAAAAAGGTTTTCGAGGCTCGACATTTGAGCTTAATCAGGCCCTCACGGAAGAATCGGGGACTGTACATTCTGATCAAGTGGTCAAAGGTGAAGGGCATCCCCTTAATCATGTTTATAAAGTATCTGATCATATAAACGATACGCCAAAACGACGGATGAATTTGGCCGAGAGTCACCTGATATCGTTAGCAGAAGTCGAGGATCATGGGGTCTATTGAAGGTGAGGATGGCTCCACTAGGCCAAGAGTAAATGGATAGGTATATACACTAAGGAAGTCGGCCTTGTATGTCGTTATATCCTTTCCCCGAGAAGGAATCTCCACCAGCACCGCGTCCCCCAGTGGCAGTCAGACTTCACCTTCTCGACGTCTGCTACTAAACTAATATATTGGGACATGGGTTCATATCATCCCAGCGGGGGTACTGTTGCCTTGCCCTTAGACGAGTGTGAAGAAGAGGAAGGCACATCTTCTTGAGGGACAGAGGTGGAAGACTTCGCCTTTCTTGTTAAAAGATTTCAGAGGAGAGAAGAAATTGTAATCAGATAAAGAACACAAAAGAGAAGTAAGAAGAACTCTTTCGAAGGCTTGATGATATAGTGAAGAATAACGGGCGAAGGAAGAAGTATTTATAGAGGCCAATCATGTACGTTGGAGCAGGACAAAAGATAGCCAACCGTTGTAATCAATTCAAAGGCTTTTCAAGGGTTGTATGGATGCGACCTTTAGACACCTTTTTTATCACATCAATAGCTTGATAATAGCGTAAATGACATCATGATGGAAGTATCGAAGAGGCAAGAATTCAAGACCGTTTCTTATCATTTTCACTCTAAGAAACGCGGGGACTATCTGTATACGGCTAAAATCGGAGAGTCCGATATTATGATCATTATGACATTCCATAGCCCGTCTCCAGGAGGCTCGAGGTTCGACTCCCTATGCTCGATCTCGGGGCAGCTCAAATCGGTGGCTATCATGGACAAGCGGGGAATTCCCAAGGCACGTGGTCAAAGCTGACAACACCTACAAGAATAGTACAAGTCTGTACCGGACCATTAAGTAGTTGTACCAGCTACGTTTCTTTGTAATAATTATACATGTACCATGTTGGGTTTCCCCCTCCTATATAAAGGAGACCCTTGTCATTTATTGCACACATGATATTCAATACAAGAACAAGAACATTCTCTGCTCTCTAACTTAAACATTCTCCATCGTCTTTCCCTTGATTTATTGCTTACATTTATTGTGTTTTATTGATTGTTCTTCATTTATTATTCATCATTGATCATAAAGATCCATTATCGAGGCCCTTGAAACTGTTAGTCCTTCATCGATCATCCCTAGTCAAGCTCAATAGCCCAACCTCGAGGCCCAACTTAGGCCAGTCCGGGACCCCGATTCACGACCATTCGGTTTGCCTAACATACTGTCCTCAAGCTCTTATCTCATTTTCCTGACTCACACTTAGCATCTATCTCTTAACAACTAGCATTAAAATAAATCACGTATTTTTAGAACCACAAAATCAAATCTAATTGTAATTACCATTTTCAAGGTAAACAATTATTGCGACCAAAAACACTCATGCAAGTGTAGGCAGTCGTCAAGTAATAAATTAGTGAGTAGAGTATCATTCCCACGAAGACCTGTGATTAACTATTGACTGATTCAAACTCAATTAACTTATCGATTCAAGAGATTTTCCACAAAATATAGAGTGACTAATTTACTACCTAAAATTATCAAGCAATGAATGAACTAAAAATCAACCAAAAAATAGCAATTTCGAACAACAATCAGTAGGAGAGAATATTCCAGGGTCACGGGTTAGCTAACATCGTGTTGCGTTCTTGGCTTAAAATGACTAATTGATTTATCTGGATTGTTGATTGACAGGGTTGATATTGCTTATAAGAATCTGTCGAATTTTTACTCGTCTATTCAAGCTAACTTAATGCCTATATGTCTATGGAATTAAGATTAACAAAAATGTATTTATACTTCCTGTATTTCAAACAAGCAAAACAATTAGGTATATGTCTATCCTAATTGCGAATCCGTTTCCTGATGCCTGGGTTCAAGAACTTGCTCTATTTAATTATATATGCAATCTAGAATTTTCACTTTCGAGTTCAACTCTAGATTCGTAGATAGTATTTTGCTGTTAGCTACTCAGCAAAATAATTAAGAACATAATTAAATAAACAACCAGATATGATAAAATTAACTTCGTCAAATTAAACTTCAAACATCGACATTCATGTTTCACCCATGACCCTAGAACAATGGGGTTCTTAGCCACGCATGCTCATAGTGACAATTTCAAGTAATTCCCAAGAATACATAAAAATTAATAAAAGAAGGGAAAAGTAAGAACTCAAGACGAATTCCATGGTTCACAAGCTTTGTCGTGGCTTTTTCTCCTTTCCCAATATGTTAGATGACCTAAAAGAGGTGTTTTGGCTTATATATTGCGTACAAAAGTCGTGGGCCCAAGTTCTCTTATTCCTAGTCCGACTCAGCTTCAGGGATTGATGTTGGGGTGGATGCTTTGCATCTACCTCATCCTCCGCTTCTCAGCTTCGCATGCTAGGGTGGATGTTTCGCATCCACCCTTTGTTACTCCTTCTCAGCTTTGCCCAGGTGCGGATGCTATGGGGATGCTATGGGCCGACTTCACTACTAAGGGGTGCACCAAGTAACCTTCTTTCCAAGGTTGGATGCGACCTCTTCTCCTCTAGTTGAAGTATCTTTTCTTCATATTTTTGCACTCCAAACACCCTAAATCATCACACACAACTCCATTAGTCATAAAACCAATGATTAAACCATGTTGGGCATTTTAAACACCAAATAGCAACAAATGGCGGTTAAAACATGGGTAAAGTAACATCAAAACATATAGAAATATGCCCAACATCACCACCCTACACTTAAATCTTTGTTCGGCCTCGAGCAAAGTAGAATCAACCCACAACCGATCGAACAAAATTAAGCTTATCGCTATCAAGCCACACATTTCAATTAAGTTTAAGCACCCATGACTTTGGTTGATATCAACAATTATCCCCTTGCATATACACTCTCGAACTTCCTTCTCCATGTTAATAACATGTCAAGTACGCTATTGAACAATTCAAACCAATCAAATAGCAAATTCTGGACATCTCAACCTCAGAAACTGACTCTTTGGATAACTACTTTCAAGCCAACTTACTCACTCTGACTGAAAAGTTTAATAAAGTCGTCTATCAATCATGAAACATGTGCCCTTGCCACAAAATTGGGAAAGATAGTCCGCACACTCAAATAAAATTTTAATGTAATTTAAGGACTGCAAAACATTAGAAGAATTCTCTCACTCTCTCAATGAAGTTCACATGCGCACAAAAGGTACCATATGCTTGCCCTTAATGTAAATCTCTACTAATGTAAGCTTGCTTGATCTCAAATCAATTAGGACTTTTCATGGTTATAATGTGGGCTAAGGGACGGGTAGGATATATTTATGAATAGTAGTTCACCCTCCTAAACACTTTAACACATCACATAATCAATTTTGAGCCAAATTCTTCAATCCCAACTTCCATTTTTCAACTAAAATCACTCTCATCAACGTTCTCTTTTTCTTTAAGCACTATCTTAATGTATACCCCACTAGCAAGAATAGGACAACAATTTATTCACTTTTCCTTATCTTTTTTTTTTCTTTTCCAAATTTCGCTAGTGGTGTATTATTTTACAAAATAAGTGCACTCTTCTTTCTTTCATTGGTTCCACTCAAAATCCACCCCACACTCAGTCCCTTCTTACTTCTTTTAGCACTCATTTTACAATTAAAGTGCCTTAAGAGGTAAATGATCAAAATAATATCAATTAAGAATAAAAAGGATATAAGCTTGTAATATGGGTGCGAAATAAAAATATATAGGCTCAAAAGGATTAACTAAGGATAGATTTGATTTGTGGTAGCATTATAGTTCAAAAAGGATCAAAGAAGGCCTAAAATCATATTTCAAACCGAGCAGAACCTAGGATTTCGCTTCAACTCACATATCGTGCCAGTTCTAGACACAAATGTGCAACACAAGACTTATACAAAAAAATCTCACCACACATTGACACATGATTCATTTAGGATGACTATATTTCAACTTTCAATCAAAGAAAGTATTGAGTTAAGCCCCAATTTTTAATGCACACCACACAACAGTTAGCACAGGAGTCAAGACAATGAGCCTAAGCGTCACAAAGAAGCTATTCAACTTTTAAAGGCAACAATAGTTCTCACAACTCATGGAGAAAGTTATAATCCACATGCTCAGGTCTAACTCTGTTAGTATCAAACAAGTCACAGAATATGCTGAATTTAGTCCGAGTCCTTACATCCTACACTACTCTAAAAAAGAAAAACTAATACCCGGTTCAAAAATTCATCCTTTGGAAAAGAACTGATGGCCAAAGAATAACCAAGGGGGATTATTGCCTAATAGATTACATTTACTAACTAATCAAGGCTAAGAAAATCTTTTTGTGCTTTTCTAAGGACCTTAATCCCTCGAGAGAACTGTCCAAGAAGTCCGTCATTGGGAAAAGTCCTCTATTTCCTTTTTTTTTCTTTTTAAAAAAAATCATTATACGGCTACTTAATACAAGTAAACACAACAAAAGTCCAAGAGTTACTACATATAGATGAATTTAGTAACTATTACAGGCCATTAATTTAGTAAATATTATAGCCCCCAAAAGTATCAAAAGCAACAAAAATTGTAATAGTTATGTACATTCATCCACACAAAAATATGAATAACCCCCACCCCACACTTAGAACCGTGCGGTGTCCCAATGCATATAAATAAAGTAGAGTAGGGTGAGAAGAAACTCCCTCAAGTCAAGGTGGAGGGATCCTCCGCGATCTGTGGAAGGGCAGCAGCAGCAGTGGTATGGGCAGTCGGGACGGAGGTAGCATCAACATCTGAGTGGGTACTCGAAGCATCCAGGACATCTATTATGGCCCCCTCTAACCTAGCAATAGCATCCTCCTGAATAGGGATCTCGGTCACAGTCCTATCATCGCCAAGAGGAACTCAGTCTGTAGCATGAAACACGGCGGCCTCAGTAGGCATGGAGGATGGAGCCTCAGGGACTATAGGAGGGGCTGAGGTAGATGGTCCAGCAGTGGACGATGCAAGTAGCTGTGAGATATCTATAGTTGTACGTTGAACCAAATCACAGAGGAGTAATGATACCTCCGTCATCATCGTGGCCTGCTCAGCTTGGACTCGGCTTAGTTCCACACGCGTCTGAATCAACTCAGCTCTAGTGGCACTCAACTCTGCCCGAGTCACTATCAACTCAGCCATGTTCTCTTGCATATCAGGTTGCAATTTCTCAAACAACTGCTGAATGGTGAGCTTAGAGGACCTTCCTATGTTCGGCTCTGTGAGCACGTGATTTTTGTTTTTTGCGCGACAGTCGCTCCAAAAGAATAAAAATTGGTCCTGCTGTACAATTTTTGGATTTTTTGTGCGGCACTTTGTTGATTTGTTTGTAACTTTGGCCCATTTTTATTTATTTACTTTATTAAAACAAAATTGAAAAAAATGTGTACGTGTCATGCATAATCTGAACCGTAACATGGTTTAAATAGAAAGGCATAAACAGGCATCTTTGTCCGTGATTTTGTTTTGATTGATTTTACTTGTTTTGAAATTATTTTAGTGTGTGTGAGAATAATTGTATTGAGTGTGTATTTAATTTTTGATTTTTTTGTTTAGTTTTGTTTTTAAATAAATAAGGAAAAGAAATAAAAAAATAATAAAAAAAAAGAAAAGAAAAGGTCCCTTTCTTCTTCCGGACTTGGGCCAATTTTAACAAAATTGGCCCAAACAAACAGCCCAAAACCCAGGCCTGCCCGGTCCAGACCACCTGATACCCAGGACGTCCAAACGACGACGTTTTAGTCCAGTGTGATCTGGGCCGTTGATCTCAGATTGATCAACGGCCAAGATCACTTCCCCACAACCCACTGAGGAACCCGACCCGTTTACACCCGGACCGAACCCAAACCCTCAACACTTGAAACGACACCGTTCCACTTAACCATCAGATCCAGACCGTAGATCTAAATTGATCTAACGGTCGAGATCCGTCCACCCACTAACTATATAAGTTCATAATCGTACCCTACCCCCCTATCCAATACCCCAACCTCGTCGTCTTCACCCAAACCCACAAACCCTAGAGCCGCCCCTGTACTCTTCACCATGAAAAACCGGCGGCATGAACGCCGGTGACCTCGCCCTGAACACCATAGAACCCCCTCACCACCCTGAACATAGACCTGTTAACCGTTTAGTTCGAATCACCCTCCAGGTCCTCGAATCTTCATTTGAAGATTCGAGTCAAAACTCGATCTACACCAACCAACCCCAGCTTCACACCAGACACTCCCCAGACCCTCCTCGTGGCCAAACCATACTTGGTTTGGTCCGAATCTGACCAGGGAAGCATGAATCCCGGATCTGAGTTTTGGGAAATTTTGTAGTTCTTCGTCACTGGTTCATACCGGTTCAACCGAAGAGATTAAGGTCTAATGGACTTTAATCAAAGTGTTTCTCATCTGAGAAACACTTCGATTAAAGTCCATTCAGCCTTAAGAAAGGTTTGTCCAAATCCGAGTCAAGGTTTTGATTTTTTAAAGATTTGAGGTGAGTCTTGTTTTCTTTTCTTTATTTTTGTTTTAGTCCGTGTGATTTGTTTTTAAAAGTCTGTTCATATTTGTTTTAATTTTACCAACTTCTGCTTGTCCACTTTGCCTGAACTTCTGTTTGTTTGAATGAGTCTTTCCATTTGTTCTGATAATGTGTATGTAAATGTTGTGCAAGTAGCTGATTTTCAAGTTTGGACTGACTAGTTGACTCCTCGAGTGTATTTCTGCTTAGTCAGTATAATTCGAACCATGTATCGATACTGTTTAAATGTCTGATTTTTGGCTACGATTGTGTATGTTAATGCTAATATAGTCGAGTCGACATGTGTCGTCAATTAGTTTCAACTGTCTGAACAAAGTAAATCGATTTGCTTCTGATGAACATTTGCCTGGATCAATTAAGAACCAGTTTTGTTTACTTATAGCTGTTGAATTGGATCAGTAGTGCTTAAATTCTAAATCAGAGGGCATGTGCACTTGTGCACAACATGTGCATTGGTGCACCTCATGTGTTTTGTGCACAACCTGTTTTCCTGCATAAAAGGGCTTTTAATTTTAAAATGGTTTGACAGTATATGCTGTCAGACATATTCTACTGCCCATACTTGTTTTTAGTTAATAAAATGGAAAAGTTAAATCTGCCAGGGAATGATGGGGTTTTTAATACCTAATTAGCTAAAGTGGAACTGAAAATGGAAGGCACATGGGAAGGTACTGGGATATTCTAAAACAGGCTGTTAAAAGGGGTGGTGTTGAGGCTTATAAAAGAAGAAGGACATGGAGAGACACCGGAGGAAAAAATATACAGAATCAGAGGATATAGAGAGGATTAGAGGGGAAAAGAAAAAAATAGATAGACTGTGAGGAATTCGTTGAAAGAGAGAGCTGGAATACACACTGATAGAGAACACAGACAGAGCACACAGAGATAGGGAGAGATACTAAGAGGGAACATCTGAGAGTTCAAATTTTTTGGAAACAGAAAACTGGAAAAGAATTTTTGTCTGATAACTCAGACAGACAAAACCAGAAGTTGCTTCCTTTCCTTTTGTTTCTGACTTCACTAAATCTGGACCTGTTCTGTGCAACACTGATTTCTCACAACTGAGTCTGCTTGTTTGTTGTTTGTTCTACTCGAAAGTTTGGTTTAGTTGGGGTTGATCTCACTCCAATTGTTTTGTGAGTTGTGGTTGCTACTCTTCTGTTTCTTGTTGCTGTTGCTATACTGCCCTGCTGCTACTGTTAGTGCTGTTACTGCTGCTGCATTTGTTCATTGTTACTCTACTGATTGCCCTCTTCTTCAATTGCAAATATTCCCAGGTACACAACCTTTGAACCATGTATTGTTGAAAGTTTGAAGTTGAAGCAGAAATAAAGAAATGAACATCAGTTTATGTTATAGCATTGGTGTAAAAAGATAGTTCGAATGTTAGTTGGGCCTGTATTTTTACTGCAAACTGCAAATATTCTGTATAAACTAGCATACATTCTGTTTAAGATGAACTGTTAGATAGCATGGCTCAACAGTAATGACAGTATGACATAGACAGCATGTTTGATTTAGTATACATTCAGTTCAGTATAACACTTGTTTGGTTTAGTTATGACTCTATAACATAGAGTCATGGTAAGCACTTGTATGTATTTTGCCTAGACCACTGAATTGACAAATCTGTGGTACTAGGTCCGGGATAAATGTATCCCAAACAAACTCTCATGCAGTCACATTAAGAGTTTGGCTATGAAGGCCAGCTTTCCTGTCAGATTATGTGCTCCAATATAAGTTCGATGTCGGGTCTCGGTATAGATTCCTTGTTTCGAAATAATGTGATGAATGTTGAGGGAAAGCTAGTAGTCGTTTTGAGGTCAATTAGTCGTAATTTTCCTAATAAAACAGCCAATTTCGTTTATCAATTTCAAATAGGTTAGAGTTAAAAAACAGAACTTGGAGGTCGTTAAATATAACTCAGTATATGTTGTTAGTTTGCTTGCAATCTCACTTAGCAAATTAATAAGCGCGTTCACTCGATGAAGACAAAGCATGAGGTGACTCTCACCTCATAAATATTCAATCAGGTAATCAAACAAACTTAGGTTCGGCAAACATAATAAAGATTCAGTCTGTATTTGTTCAAATAAGTAAGTTCGGTATCATCTTTCTTTTAGAGACACACATAGTAGAAATGTCGTCACTGTAGGATACCTTTCTAAAATAAAGAGACGAGCCTCGCCAAATAAAAAATGCAAATTGCGGGGCCCTCGATAAATAACCATAATAAATATTTTAGAATTCAGGCTAGGCCGTTTAGCGAATCTCACGGTCCTCCACTAAATAATAACGCGCTAGACTCTTCAGGCACGGTTTAAGTAAATTATATTCTTAAATTCGGGTGCACATTGATGTGACCCAAATTCAAATCTCAACGAAGTCGAAATGTGTTAACAACTACGGGTGCATTGATTGTGACGTGGTTCGAGATGCATTTTCACGACGTTGCAATTCTATAAAAATAAATGATAATGATAAAAGCGGTTTTAAACTTAATAAAAGCACATATAGTCATAACATGTATTTGAATCAGATATTTAGCCATTATAACAATTTAAGCGACCGTGCTAGAACCACGGGATTCGAGGGTGCCTAACACCTTCCCTCGGGTCAACAGAATTCCTTACTTAGAATTTCTGGTTCGCAGACTTCATTTGGAAAAGTCTAAAAATTCCTCGATTTGGGATTCAAGATAAACCGGTGACTTGGGACACCAAAAGCCAAACCTTTCCCAAGTGGCGACTCTGAATTAAATAAATAATCCCATTTCGAATATTGTCACTTAAATTGGAAAAACTCCCTCGCGCATTTAACCCTTCGGGGCGGGCGCGCAAAAAGGAGGTGTGACAGCTCTGGCGACTCTGCTGGGGATATAAACCCAGAACCACTGGTTCAGGGTTCAAGAATTCGAGCTTAGAATAATTGTTATATTTGGCTTTATTATCTGATCTTTATTACATGTTTTTGCATAACGTGCTAAATGTTGTCTTTTACCGCTTTGATATTATCTGAACTGTATATAAACTGTGCCGAAACCCTTCTCTTCTTACCTCCGGGGAGAAGCTCGCTGGTCGAGACTCCCTATTCTGTTAGTGTCAATACCTGAAATAAGAAAGAGGTCGGACAAGTTACAAAGCCGGACGATCTCGCGGGTCCCCGGTACGTAGCCCCCTCCTCGACTCGAGTTGTCCGCTCGGGTACACAGTCTAGAACAAATACCCAGGTTACGAACCTAGAATAACTTGACTTCATGCCGGATCCCTAGTAGGAACGCTTATTTGCATCATGTTGCATTTGACTTAGGGGACTCAACACAGGGGTTGGGTCCGTCTAGGACAGGCAGCCTGAAACGAAAAAGACCACCTTGCTGCATCCTATTTGTGTTGCGCATTTATTTGCTTCGGTTCCGCATGTCGACCGGTTCCTAAAAAAGGGGAAAATAGCAGCGTAGGGGAGATAATTACTTATTTTGGAAAATAAAACCAATGTCAAAGTATTGTCAAAACCTCGCCGGAATTTTTTCTAAAAAAAAAGAGAATAAAAATTGGTCTTTTTAGTTTGAATTATTAAAATTTTTTTTTTTTCTTTCATGTCCAAAATCAAAAAAAAAGAGAAAGGTATTTACTTTTAAAAAAAAATAATAATAAAAAAAATGGAAAATTCCTAAATTCAAAAATGTGTTGTTTCTTTGTAGTACCCCTTTTATAAATTTAGACTAATGGTCCAAATATTGCCAAAATAAAAAAAAAAATTCTTTAGTCTTTATCTTTTTTCAAAAATAATAAAAATACATATTCTTGATTTCTAGGTTTATTTAATTTTCTCTATTCGTGATATGCCCGAACTACACCGGTTTGATTCTCACCGGATGTGAGATACGTAGGCAACCCTCGTCGGGTTCAACCCCATTTTTGCTAAAATAGCCAAAATCAAAAAATATGTTTCAAATTTTTAAAGAGTCATAAATAAGTCAGGTTATGCTGTTTTGTCATAAATAGCCGAATGTTCCCGAAAGGGACGCCGGAAGGCTAACTTTGCATAAACAGTCACCTTTGGGTCATTTTTAAGGTTTAGTCCAGTTGACCCACACAACCTTAAAATCTTCGTCCCCGAGGCGTTGAAAGGTCGTGTTGGCAATATTGAGTTTTCTAATTTGAAAAAAAAAACGATAAAAAGAGTCGTAAATAAAAAGGGTGACGCTGTTTTGTCATGAATAGCCGAATGTTCCCGAAAGGGACGCCGGAAGGCTGACTTTGCATAAATAGCCACTTTTGGGTTTTGTTTAGCATTTTTAGACCCACACAGCCTTAAAATCTTCGTCCCCGAAGTGCTTAAAGGCCGCATTCAAAACTTGGTCCCCTCTGTAAAATATTTTGAGTCAGTCATTTTTGTTAAAATCACCTTAATAAATGTGCAGGATGAGCACGATGCAAAATGAACATTTTTCAATAATGACCAAAATCCCTGTCAAGTTACGGCTATGGTGGAATGATCTAGGTGTTGAAGGACAAAATGAGGTTAAGAAATATCTGAAAGGTCTTGTGGGTCTGTTGGAAATCCAGCCTCGGGGAGATATCATAAGAGCTTTGGTTACCTATTGGGACCCGGCGCACAATGTTTTCCATTTCTCTGATTTTGAGCTCACCCCAACTTTGGAAGAAATGGCCGGATACATCGGGAATACTGAACTTCCGTTGAGGGAAAAATACTTGGTCGCCCCAAGAGTCGTCACGGTACATCGGTTCCTGGATTCATTGAAAATACCTAGAACAGTCCACAACCCGGATCTAGCAGCCGGATTCTGTACTCCATGCTTCATATATGATAGGTACGGTCACGAGGGGGGATTCAATAATCCAATCAACAAACTGTGCAGCAAAGGAGTTCGTCAGAAGTGGGACGAGCACAGACGGGTAGCGTTCATGATAATGTTCCTGGGTCTTCTGGTATTTCCGAGGAAAGATGGAAACATTGATTTGAAGATATCTGGGGTCGTCAGCACTTTACTCACGCAAAGTGACAGTACTCTCGCGCCAATGGTGGTATCTGACATCTTTCGAGCTCTCGCAGCTTGTAAAGCTGGGGGAAATTTCTTCGAAGGTTGTAACTTGCTCCTACAGATATGGATGACCGAGCACCTCTACCATCATTCCGGGATGTTGAGCCATGGTTCCCCGGAAAAGACCCGCATAGAAGAATCTTACACGAGAACCAGAGAGATCATTTGGCCCAAAGGAGTCCTGGCATGGACCTCGTTCTTGCAAGCTCTTACTGCCAGCCAAATACAATGGACGTTGGGATGGTTGCCTGTTGATGAGATCTTATATATGTCGGCGGCTAAAACTCATTTCTTACTGATGGGGCTTAAGAGCATTCAACCTTACGCACCCGGCCGAGTTTTGAGACAGTTCGGAAGATGCCAGACAGTACCTCATGAGGAAGATCTTAGCGCTCAAACAGTTGAGATAAGTCCTAACGGACAGTTCCCAGAAGCGAAGATTCGCCAAATCTGGAATGAGGGTCAATATTTGAAATCAGATACTTGCGTGCGGGATCGAGCCAAAGGAGAGACGGCACCAGGATACCTTGCATGGTATAGAAGGGAACTTGAGCATGAAAGGCCAGCCAAGAGACCCCACATCCGGAATTTCAACGAGTCATCGCAAAGACAGTGGGATTGGTTAGCAAAGGAAAGAAGCTACTGCACCGAAATCAACAGGTTAAAGCAACAAGTGGGAAACTTGAAATATGAACACAACGTGCAAGTTGCTACCAGTCTGGGAGAGCAGAACAGGTTAATTCAAGAAAATGAAATGCTCAGAGCCCAAATCAAACAGATAAGGTTGGATGCGGATAGACAACCAAGACGTCGATCGGACGAGCAGCTGATAAAAGGGCTAAAAGGTGAGATCAGGGAATGGCGAGATGGTTTGGAGAAATCTGAAAACATCATAGCAGAGTTCAAGGCACAGTGGGATACAAGAGCAGATAAGCATCGCAGATACCTGAATCAATTGGAAGGCGACCACGAGAAGGCTGTTGCTAAAATAAAGAGAGAGATGGCAGCACTTGAGATCAAAGCAGCCAGTCAGGCCAAGGATTTCCAAATTGAGAGCAGATACTGGTATGACTCAACAGCCCAGATGAAGTTGGAAGTACGGCGATTGAAGCATCAACAAGTACGAGATGTTCAAGTCTTCAAGATATGCAGCGATCAGATAAAGCGCCTGCTTGTAGAGAAGAAGCAAACCAGAGATAGGATCAAAGCCATTGCCCATGCCATCACCAGACGATGTCTACGATGTGAGAACATGTCCAGTGTTACCTTCCCCTCGGCAGTAATGGTTTATGTCAAGCAGACTATGCACGAGCTAGAGCAACTTGAGAGGGATCTCACGCCTAGGACCGCGGCGAGGCCGAACGATGCCCCGCGGAAACCAATTTTTAAAACCATAATGCATTCATAGGTCAAATCTGTATCTTAGCATCTTCTGCCTGTTTTTCCATCAGGGTGATTTTCAGTCTATTTTGAGTCTAGGTTTATTTTCAAAGTTTGCTCTTTCTTTTGCAAAATGTAGCTTGTAATAGAACGTTTCAACAATAAAGAGGTTGTTTCTTTTACGCTCATTCGTGTTTTTCGAACTACGTAATGATCTGATTCACGTAGGCATCGTGATACGTAGGCAATCCTCATCGGATCCGGTCGCATTTCTTTTACTGCAAAATAAATAAAATAAATAAAAGAAAAACAAAAAGAGAAAAAAAGAAAACTAACAAAAAAAAATGCCGGAATGACGCATGCTCTCGTAGCAAACATATAGTAATCCACTTAACTGTATAGGTGCATCATGCCCAACGTGAGATTAACTATCTGTTATTTGCTACAAATTAACCGTGCGTTTGTCATTGAGCATTTTTCCAGGGTTTTTTGAAAAGACGGTTGGTTTGGTGAAAGTCTGGCCTCGCACTCATATTTCACGAGGTCAAGGAGAAGTGTTCAACCACCTGTTGTTAGGGCCAGAAGCAGTACTCACACTTACTTCACCAGGTCGAAAGGAAGTGTGGAAATGTCTTCAGAAATTCCATTGCAAACGATCCCTGTTTCTGAGGAGAGCTCAATCTCAGCCGTCCTCACACCTGAATCCACAACTGCGGAGGAAAATAGAATCCTACGGCTCCGCATGTTGGAAATGCTGGACGACTGGAACAATGGGAAAGAGCCGCCAAGTGTCGTCCCCGGATTCCCTGAATTATTCTCCAGGTCAAGTGGGACTTCTAATGTCCCCATAAATTATCCTGCTACCCCATTCGGGTACCCAGCCACCTCAGCCTTCTCCGCTGGATCGCCTTCTGAACCTCATCCCCGAATGTCGGCCACTGATGCAAGCATGAACATCTTTACTGCATCGCCTTGCCCGGTTACGGCACAACCTACCACATACAAGCCAAGCCTTGACTCATCATCTTTTACATTCCAAGCCCCATCGTTCTCAATGGAACCAACTAGGTTCGCTACCAATACTAATCCTCTACCGCCTCAGTGCGAGCTTGCACCCGGGCAGGATCAGAACCCCAGATTTGCAGAACAAAATGAGATTGCCAAAAGGATGAGAAGCCTTGAACAAAGTCTGAAGAATATGCAAGGATTGAGCGGGCAAAAGAGCGTCTCTTACGCCGACCTGTGCATGTTTCCTCACGTGCACCTGCCAACGGGTTTCAAGACCCCCAAGTTTGAGAAATACGATGGGCACGGTGACCCCATTGCACATCTTAAGAAATACTGCAACCAATTGCGGGGAGCCGGCGGAAAAGAAGAACTGCTAATGGCATACTTTGGGGAAAGTCTAGTAGGGATAGCTTCGGAATGGTATATGGATCAGGAAATGTCCCGATGGCATATATAGGATGATCTCGCCAGAGATTTTGTAAAACAATTCCAGTATAACATCGACATTGCGCCAGACCGAAACTCTCTGTCGAATTTGAAGAAGAAGCCTTCAGAAAGCTTTAGAGAGCATGCTATTAAGTGGCGTGAACAGGCGTCGAGAGTGAAGCCTCCCATGGATGAAGTGGAAATGGTCACTACCTTTCTCCAGGCTCAAGAGTCAGACTATTTCCAAAACATGATGTCGGCTATGGGTAAGCCATTCGCGGAAGCGATCAAGATTGGAGAGATGGTGGAAAATGGGTTGAAAACGGGAAGGATTTTGAGTCAAGCAGCCATAAGGGCAACCTCTCAGGCCGTCCAAAGCGGATCTGGAGGAACGACAAAGGGGAAGAAGAAGGAAGAAGCGACTATGGCAGCCTCTGAAACAAGGGAGTATCGTCACCCCAGGCCCCATTTTCCGGAAAGAGCCCCACAACACTATTACCCCCACTCAAATTTGGCATATGCTCATCAGCCTTATATGGTCATGAATGCCCAACCTTATAACCATCCACCACAACAAGCCAACCGAGGCCCAGCTCCACCTCCCAGAAGTCAACCTCCTTACCGCAACCACTATAACCCACAACCCTCGCAGAATAATTACCGCCCCCAGGAGCCACCCCGACGGCGGACTTTCACGCCCATCGGTGAACAATACTCTACTTTGTTCCCTAAGCTAGTCCAGTTGGGTTTCTTGCAACCAATCCCTTAAACGAGGCAAAACCCAACATCGCCTTCTTACAAAGCCGGAGTCAGATGCGCCTATCATTCAGGGGCTGAGGGACATGATACAAACGATTGCTGGTCATTGAAAAGAGTGGTCGAAAATTTGATAGAGCAGGGGAAAATAGTGCTAAGGGACGAAGAGATCCCTAATGTGACTAACAATCCATTGCCCGCTCACAATAATGGGCCGCTGATCGGAATGATTTGTGAAGACAAAGAGTTCGACCCTGCTCTGAAAGCCATAATTGCCATTGTCGACACGGGGAAGAGGCCCGAAATGGACCAGAAACCAGAAAAGGGGGAAGAGGCCACAACTATAAAGACAGTGCTTGAGAAGAAGGTAGAGAAGAAAGTGGTACCAGAAAAAGGGGGAGTTCTTTACATACCACGAGGTCAAGCTGAGAAAACGCAGAAATCCGGGATCAAAAAGACAAAACCTATGTACGTGCCAAAAGGGGCCTATGTGGTCCGGGGGACGATTCAACCACCTCGGCTGAATGAGCCAGTGGTTATCGGACGCGTGCCACAAAAGCCAATGACCAACCCGTCCACAGTGCCGTGGAATTATCAAAAGACTTTGGTAATGTACAAAGGTAAAGAGGTCATGGGAGAACTTCCAGAAAATACTTTCATTGGAGGGTACTCAAATACCCAAGAACTGAACAACGCCACACAAAGGCGCTTCCCTCCAAAGAAGCCCGTGAGTGTTGAAGAAGCGGAAGTGTTCTTCCAACAAATGAAGATGCCGGATTACGAAGTGATAGATCAGCTGCGCAAGCACCCTGAGCAAGTATCCATGCTGTCATTATTAATGAGGTCAACCGAGCATCAAAAGATCCTGCTGAAAACCCTGAATGAAGCATATGTACCAGTTGAAACCTCGGTGGAGCAACTAGAGCGGATGACAGAAAGATTCTTCGCCGTCAACCAAATCTCTTTCAGCAAGAATGATTTACCCCCGGAAGGAGCAGCACACAACAAGGCTTTGCATCTAACAGTTAAGTGCGAAGACTATTATGTCAAGCGGGTGATGTTGGATGGAGGCTCAGGCGTTGACATTTGCCCGCTCTCCATGCTACAAAGAATGGAAATTGGGACCGGAAGAATCCGACCCAACAATGTCTGCGTAAGAGCTTTCGACGGCATCAAGAGAGATACCATGGGAGAAATAGACTTGTTGTTGGTCATAGGACCAGTCGAATTTCGAGTAACCTTCCAGGTGATCGACATGGACACATCCTACAATTTTCTCCTTGGCAGACCTTGGATCCATGCGGCAGGAGCCGTGCCTTCCACTCTTCACCAGATGGTAAAGTTCGAGTATGAAGACCGAGAGATCGTGGTCCACGGGGAAGATGAGCATGCCATTTATCGGGACCCATCCATCCCGTACCTTGAACCGAGAGAAGGAAGTGAACATACGGTCTATCAAGCTTTCGAGATTGTACTGGCAGAGCAGCACGAAGAGGGAATACCCGACCCCCAGCCTTTCTTGTCTAACGCCTCGTTTATGGTGGCCAAAGAAATGATCCGGCACGGATTTAGGCCAGGGAAGGGACTCGGATGAACCCTTCAGGGAATAACAGAACCCGTTACTTTGCCAGTCATCAAGAAACATTTTGGACTAGGTTTTAAACCTACTCCAGCAGACGAAGAATGGGCAAAGAAGAGAAGAAATGAGGGTTGGAAGTTACCTCGACCGCTACCGGATTTATATGCAACTTTCATCAGGCCAAGGTACATCGAAGAAGGAGATGATGAGGTCTTCACAGCTGAGGAAATCGAGGAGATATGTGGGGCAATGAGGGAGATGCTCTACGAGGTCCACATGGTTCAACCAGGTGAAGGCACAAGCACTGCTGAGATGCTGTACATGGGGCCGAGCGCCCAACTTCAAAACTGGGAGGCCACGCCATTCCTGACTAGACGGAAGTCCGGGTAGACCTGTCCCGCCACCTTTCCTGTATCACAAGTTATCTCCAGGACATAACTTGAACGTTTCTTCTTTTCTATTGTTGCTTTGAATTCCTAGTTGTAAACATTGTTGTCTTCCAACTTTCCAAAGAAAATATAAAAAAAAATCATCATTGCTTTCCTATTCTTTCTTTTGTTCTGATTTTTATCATTTTTCCTTTTATTTTCCTTTTCAGTCCTAATAATGCGGCTTTAAATATGACATGCTTGCGGACTTCACGCCCGGATCACAATGAGTTATTTAACTGCGAATTAATGAACCCAGAACCAGAATATGATGCGGAAGAGGCTTTTAGGGAGATAAACCGAGAGTTGGAATATTTCGAGAATAAACCTAAGCCAAATCTGAATGACACTGAACCGGTAAATTTAGGAACCCCGGAAGAAATCCGGGAGACCAAGATAAGCATTCACACAGACAAGAAAACGCGAGAGGCGATAATTCAACTTCTTTTTGAATTCAAAGACGTGTTTGCTTGGTCATATGATGACATGCCGGGACTAGGTGTTGATCTAGTGGTTCATAAATTGCCGATTCATCCTGATTGTCCTCCAGTTCAACAAAAGCAACGAAAGTTCAAAACGGAGGTCAGTGACAAGATTAAAGAGGAGATCACCAAGCAACTGAAAACAGGAGTGATCCGGGTAGTCCAATATACAACATGGTTGGCGAATGTGGTTCCAGTACCAAAAAAGGACGGGAAAACTCGGGTATGTGTAGATTACCGAGATCTGAACAAGAGCAAGTCCTAAAGATAATTTCCCGCTGCCCAACATCCACATCCTCGTTGATAATTGTGCCAAGCACGAGATACAGTCTTTTGTAGATTGTTATGCTGGGTATCATCAGGTACTGATGGATGAAGAGGACGCCGAGAAAACTGCCTTCACCACGCCTTGGGGCACCTACTGTTACCGGGTCATGCCATTTGGTCTGAAGAATGCTGGGGCTACTTACATGAGGGCCATGACTGCCATTTTCCATGACATGATGCACCAGGAAATAGAGGTGTACGTGGATGACGTGATAGTCAAGTCCAGGACGCGGGATAATCACATCCAAGACTTGAGGAAGTTCTTCGAGAGGCTAAGGAAGTATGACTTGAAGCTGAACCCAGCCAAATGCGCTTTCGGAGTTCCGTCGGGCAAACTTTTGGGTTTCATCGTAAGCAGGAGAGGTATCTAGCTAGATCCAACTAAGATAAAATCCATCAGAGATCTGCCTCCCCCAAAAACAAAGAAAGATGTGATGAGTCTTTTGGGCAGGTTGAACTACATCAGTCGGTTTATTGCCCAGCTGACAAGCACGTGCGAGCCCATATTCAAGCTGTTAAGGAAAGACGCGGCGATCAAATGGACAGTCGAATGTCAAGAAGCCTTTGATAAAGTCAAAGAGTACCTTTCGAATCCCCCGGTCTTGGTCCCTCCAGAACCGGGAAGGCCGCTTTTCTTGTATCTAACAGTCTTGGAGAACTCTTTCAGTTGCGTCCTCGGGCAACACGACATAACCGGAAAGAAGGAACAAGCAATTTACTACTTGAGCAAGAAATTCACCGGCTACGAGGCCAAATACACTCTGCTGGAAAGGACATGCTGCGCTCTCACATGGGTTGCTCAAAAGCTGAGACATTATCTCCAAGCCCACACTACATTCCTCATAAGCAGGTTGGATCCTTTGAAGTATATATTCCAGAAACCAATGCCTACTGGGAGACTGGCTAAATGGCAGATCTTGCTTACGGAATTCGACATAGTTTATGTCACTCGCACGGCAATGAAAGCCCAGGCGCTAGCAGATCATTTGGCCGAAAATCCGGTTGATGAGGAATACCAGCCATTGGATACCTACTTTCCAGATGAAGAAGTAAACACCGTAGAAGTGATTTCGGAGGAAGCTCATGTTTGGAAGATGTTCTTTGACGGAGCCGTGAATGCCAAGGGCGTAGGGATTGGGGCAATTTTGATCTCGCCTTCTGGTCAGCATTATCCCGCCACAGCTAGACTTCGTTTCTTTTGCACAAATAATACAGCTGAGTATGAAGCTTGCATCATGGGCATGCATATGGCAATCGATCAGGATGTCGAAGACTTACTGATTATGGGAGATTCTGACCTGATCATCCGACAAGTTCAAGGCGAGTGGGAAACTCGGGATGTCAAACTTATCCCATACCGACAACATGTGGAGGACCTCAGCAAGCACTTTATCTCAATAGAGTTCAGGTATATTCCGAGGTGTCACAATGAACTGGAAGATGCACTTGCTACTTTGGCTTCAATGCTACCCTACCCGGGCAACGCCCACGTCGATCCTTTGGAAATCCAAATCAAGGAAAGACACGGTTACTGCAGTGTAATCGAGGCGGGATCAAATACGCAGCCTTGGTACCATGACATCAAGAAATTCCTGAAGACACAAGAATACCCCGAGCACGCTACTGGAGATCAAAAAAGGACCATTAGGCGACATGCAAGTGGTTTCTTTCTGAGCGGCGAATTGTTGTATAAGAGGACCCCGGACCTCAATCTCCTAAGATGTGTCGATATCGAGGAAGCGAGAAAGATCATGCACGAAGTACACGCAGGTGTGTGCGGACCTCACATGAACGGGTATGTCTTAGCGAAGAAAATCCTTAGAGCAGGTTATTACTGGATGACCATGGAAAAGGATTGCTTCAGCTTCGTTCGGAAATGTCATCAGTGTCAGGTGCACGGTGATTTGATTCATGCACCTCCCACGGAACTGCATCCCATGTCTGCGCCTTGGCCATTTGTCGCCTGGGGCATGGACGTCATTGGACCAATTGAACCAAAGGCCTCGAATGGACACAGGTTTATACTGGTTGCCATCGATTACTTCACAAAATGGGTAGAAGCTGTCACTCTCAAGTCGGTCACTAAGAAAGCTGTAGTAGATTTTGTGCACTCAAATCTTATCTGTCGTTTCGGTATTCCTGCGACTATCATTACAGATAATGCAGCAAACTTGAACAGTCACTTGATGGGAGATGTATGCGAGCAGTTCAAGATAACGCATAGGAATTCTACTCCTTATCGGCCGAAAGCCAATGGTGCTGTGGAAGCTGCAAATAAAAACATCAAGAAGATTTTGAGGAAAACAATACAAAGTTCCCGACAGTGGCATGAGCAGTTACCTTTTGCATTATTGGGGTACCGCACTACGGTACGCACATCGGTGGGAGCGACTCCTTATCTTTTGGTTTATGGGACCGAGGCTGTAATACCGGCAGAGGTAGAAATTCCTTCGCTTCGAATCATTGTCGAAGCAGAAATCGAGGACAGTGAGTGGGTCAAGACTCGGCTAGAGCAATTGACGTTGATTGATGAAAAGCGAATGGCCGCGGTTTGTCACGGACAGTTATACCAACGAAGAATGGCCCGTGCTTACAACAAGAAAGTCCGACCCCGGAATTTCGAAGTAGGTCAGCTGGTACTAAGGCGTATTCTGCCGCATCATGAAGAAGCAAAAGGAAAGTTCGCCCCAAATTGGAAAGGCCCATACATCGTAAGGAAGATATTGCCGAGAGGGGCATTGTATTTAGGTGATATCGAAGGAAATGACCCCGACACAGCAGTAAATGCAGATGCAGTCAAGAGGTACTACGTCTAAATCATACTCCAGTGGTCCTGACACGTTTGAAAATGGCAAAGGTTTTATTCCCCACTACTCCCCAAACACTACCCAATCCACTCTAAAAAAAAAAAAAGAAAGAAAACAAAAACAAAATTTGATTGAGGCCTGAACTACGTTTGACTTGATTCCGAAAGGATACATAGGCAGCCTCTCCCTGAGGTTCAGTCACACCAACAGTAAAATCCCATCCACCCTGAAATTGAAACCGGGGCACATCGAGCATTTGAGAAATTGGTATCACTACCTCTCCTTACCAAGCACAAGCCTTCAAATCAATTACCAAATATGGTAGGGAACCAATAAGCGTCACGAGTGGAGACCAGCACACTCTGAATTGAGAGAGATAAAATGAGAGAGTCTCGGCGGTGAAAACCTTCGGGCACCACGAGGCGACGGGAGTAGAGAAACCAAAATGAGAGAGCTTGTTTAGTAAAAACTCGCAAAGAGTGCTATCAAGCGATGACAGGAAGAGAAATGAGAGAGGTCAGCCAGCGAAAACCCGCAAAGGGCGCTGTTGGCCGAAAAAGAATGACGCCACCCCAAGAAAGTTTCGGCAGAATGCCACCAGCTTGGAATCACAGATCCGTTCTGGTTCAGGAAAACGCAAGCTCTTAGAAGGTCAGACGTCCAGTCCAAAGAGCATGTCATGTCATTTAAAGCCAGCGTTATCTTCCTCAGATAAGTCTTTCTCGTCCCGAAAAGGGTATTCCTTTTCTGATTTGTTTTCCCCTTTCTTTGTTTCTTTTCGAATCCCTTTTGCATTCTAACCCCGAGTTCAGGACACACCGGAAAGGACAGGTGGCATGGTTTGTTTGCACGGAATCCCGTCTCACGAAGGAAAGCGCCTCATCTCGTTGGTATGATTGCCCAAGCATGATGAATCATGACGTTTGATGGTGTTTCAGAGTAAAGAGGAAAGGAGAGAAAACTTGAAATCTTCCCCAGCAAGTCCGCCTTCGGACAAGTCCCCACAGAGTCTCCCCCCTGTACAAATCCCCACAGAGTTTCTCCTTTTGAACAATCTCCCACAAAGTCTCCCCAATATACAAAAAAAATGGAATCTCCCCTAGCACATCCCAGCGAGTCCTTTTGTAAAACTTCCCCAGCAAGCTTACCCCAACAAATCCTAGAAATCCCGCTTTGAAATAAATCCCCAGCATGCCCCATTGTACAAAGATCCACACAAAGAATCCACTTTGTAAATATTCCCACAGAGCTTCCTTTTTGTACAAATTCTCACAAAATACCTCCAATAAAATCCCCGTTGAGAACCTCCAAGCAAAACGGGACACAAAAAAAAAAAAAAAAAAGCCTTACTAAGCAAGTCATCACAGAATCCGGAAATACCAGCCTGAGCAGTCTAAAGGTTTCGCCATTCGAATCAAATCAGTGGCGGGACTTCGCAACAGAAATAGAGACGCAACAAAGCAATTGGGAACGATCAAGGTCACCGAACCGACCGTCATTTCCGAACTAACAATTGTTCTTTGTCTGAAAAGTTGAAACAGGTATAATCCAAGACAACCGTGCAAGAAGCAGGTGTCGCCCAAAGAAGAAGGTACACGGGTACAAGAAACATTTTGGCAATAAAGAATTCACTCAAAAGGTAAGTTCCCGCAAAACTCCCTTTTATCTTCTATTAAAACCAGCATTAGGGTTTTAAACCCTAAACTGAATTTTCCTTTTAGTCAGCATTAGGGTTTTAAACCCTAAACTGAACTTTTTCCTTTCAGCCAGCATTAGAGTTTTAAACTCTAAACTGAGCTTTTTCATGCAATCAGCATTAGGGTTTTAAACCCTAAACTGAATTTTCCTTTAGTCAGCATTAGGGTTTTAAACCCTAAACTGAACTTTTCCTTTCAGCCAGCATTAGAGTTTTAAACTCTAAACTGAGCTTTTTCATGCAATCAGCATTAGGGTTTTAAACCCTAAACTGAATTTTCCTGTTAGTCAGCATTAAGGTTTTAAACCCTAAACTGAACTTTTTCCTTTCAGCCAGCATTAGGGTTTTAAACCCTAAACTGAGCTTTTTCATGCAATCAGCATTAGGGTTTTAAACCCTAAACTGAATTTTCCTTTCAGCCAGCATTAGAGTTTTAAACTCTAAACTGAGCTTTTTCATGCAATCAGCATTAGGGCTTTAAACCCTAAACTGAATTTTCCTTTTAGTCAGCATTAGGGTTTTAAACCCTAAACTAAACTTTTTCCTTTCAGCCAGCATTAGAGTTTTAAACTCTAAACTGAGCTTTTTCATGCAATCAGCATTAGGGTTTTAAACCCTAAACTGAATTTTCCTTTTAGTCAGCATTAGGGTTTTAAACCCTAAACTGAACTTTTTCCTTTCAGCCAGCATTAGAGTTTTAAACTCTAAACTGAGCTTTTTCATGCAATCAGCATTAGGGTTTTAAACCCTAAACTGAATTTTCCTTTTAGTCAGCATTAGGGTTTTAAACCCTAAACTGAACTTTTTCCTTCCAGCCAGCATTAGAGTTTTAAACTCTAAACTGAGCTTTTTCATGCAATCAGCATTAGGGTTTTAAACCCTAAACTGAATTTTCCTTTTAGTCAGCATTAGGGTTTTAAACCCTAAACTGAACTTTTTCCTTTCTCAGCCAGCATTAGAGTTTTAAACTCTAAACTGAGCTTTTTCATGCAATCAGCATTAGGGTTTTAAACCCTAAACTGAATTTTCTTTTTAGTCAGCATTAGGGTTTTAAACCCTAAACTGAACTTTTTCCTTTCAGCCAGCATTAGAGTTTTAAACTCTAAACTGAGCTTTTTCATGCAATCAGCATTAGGGTTTTAAACCCTAAACTGAATTTTCCTTTTAGTCAGCATTAGGGTTTTAAACCCTAAACTGAACTTTTTCCTTTCAGCCAGCATTAGAGTTTTAAACTCTAAACTGAGCTTTTTCATGCAATCAGCATTAGGGTTTTAAACCCTAAACTGAATTTTCCTTTTAGTCAGCATTAGGGTTTTAAACCCTAAACTGAACTTTTTCCTTTCAGCCAGCATTAGAGTTTTAAACTCTAAACTGAGCTTTTTCATGCAATCAGCATTAGGGTTTTAAACCCTAAACTGAATTTTCCTTTTAGTCAACATTAGGGTTTTAAACCCTAAACTGAACTTTTTCCTTTCAGCCAGCATTAGAGTTTTAAACTCTAAACTGAGCTTTTTCATGCAATCATCATTAGGGTTTTAAACCCTAAACTGGAACTTTTCCCTTTCAAGTCAGCATTAGGCTGAACTTTTCCTTTCAGCCAGCATTAGGGTTTTAAACCCTAAACTGAGCTTTTCATGCAATCAGCGTTAGGGTTTTAAACCCTAAACTGAATTTTCCCTTTAGTCAGCATTAGGGTTTTAAACCCTAAACTGAATTCTTCCTTTGTTCGGCGTTAAGGTTTTAAACCCTGAACTGAACCTTTCCCAGCTAGTCGGTATTAGGGCTCCAACCCTGAACTGAGCATGCATATCCTCTTTCATTAATTTTATGAACTTCCTGGTGAATAATTAACGAAATTTTCCTAGTGAAACTGGGGCAGAAAATTTCGTTCGTTTGTTTTCTCCCGCAGGTCTGACCTCGAGCCACATGGATCGAAATGACCCACGAGATGAATCCCAGTTCGGAATCAAAGAAGAAAAAAGAAAAAAAAAAGAGAAAATGTCCCGAGATATTGGAGTAAATGCAAGGAGGATTAACTCCAACGTTTGATTAAGGGCCTGAACCTTGCCAATCGCGTCTCACTCAGTATCCCAGAGGTTAAACAAGTCGCCGCAACTCGCGAGCATCAAGATTCAGATCGGAGTCTACAAGCAGAATCAGCTAAGACCCAAGATCAAGTCATAAAAGAATCATAGATAGGAATCTTGTAACTAGCAGTTGACATGCATATAAGTAGTTAGTTCAGTTTCCAATTTTCGTTTGGTTGTAATAAGGCGGTCAGTGACGTAGCAGTGACAACAGCAGCAGCAGTAGCAGCAAGCATTGCAGTCCCATGGTAGTCCCAGCTACCAAAACTTCTCGAACTACATTGACCTGATTCCTGTTTAGCCCAGGATATGTAGGAAATCTTTGAAGCAAGATTCGGTCAGATCTTTCAAAAACATGCTTCATACGGAGTGGCCCATAGGCAAAAATCGCTCATACACGCTCACTTTATCTTTGCACGGAAACTCTTCGTGTTTCCGAACAAAGAGGGGCAGCTGTGAGCACGTGATTTTTGTTTTTTGCGCGACAGTCGCTCCAAAAGAATAAAAATTGGTCCTGCTGTACAATTTTTGGATTTTTTGTGCGGCACTTTGTTGATTTGTTTGTGACTTTGGCCCATTTTTATTTATTTACTTTATTAAAACAAAATTGAAAAAAATGTGTACGTGTCATGCATAATCTAAACCGTAACATGGTTTAAATAGAAAGGCATAAACAGGCATCTTTGTCCGTGATTTTGTTTTGTTTGATTTTACTTGTTTTGAAATATTTTAGTGTGTGTGCGAATAATTGTATTGAGTGTGTATTTAATTTTTGATTTTTTTGTTTAGTTTTGTTTTTAAATAAATAAGGAAAAGAAATAAAAAAATAATAAAATAAAAAAGAAAAGAAAAGGTCCCTTTCTTCTTCCGGACTTGGGCCAATTTTAACAAAATTGGCCCAAACAAACAGCCCAAAACCCAGGCCTGCCCGGTCCAGACCACCTGATACCCAGGACGTCCAAACGACGACGTTTTAGTCCAGTGTGATCTGGGCCGTTGATCTCAGATTGATCAACGGCCAAGATCACTTCCCCACAACCCACTGAGGAACCCGACCCATTTACACCCGGACCGAACCCAAACCCTCAACACTTGAAACGACACCGTTCCACTTAACCACCAGATCCAGACCGTAGATCTAAATTGATCTAACGGTCGAGAGCCGTCCACCCACTAACTATATAAGTTCATAATCGTACCCTACCCCCTATCCAATACCCCAACCTCGTCGTCTTCACCCAAACCCACAAACCCTAGAGCCGCCCCTGTACTCTTCACCATGAAAAACCGGCGGCATGAACGCCGGTGACCTCGCCCTGAACACCATAGAACCCCCTCACCACCCTGAACATAGACCTGTTAACCGTTTGGTTCGAATCACCCTCCAGGTCCTCGAATCTTCATTTGAAGATTCGAGTCAAAACTCGATCTACACCAACCAACCCCAGCTTCACACCAGACACTCCCCAGACCCTCCTCGTGGCCAAACCATACTTGGTTTGGTCCGAATCTGACCAGGGAAGCATGAATCCCGGATCTGAGTTTTGGGAAATTTTGTAGTTCTTCGTCACTGGTTCATACCGGTTCAACCGAAGAGATTAAGGTCTAATGGACTTTAATCAAAGTGTTTCTCATCTGAGAAACACTTCGATTAAAGTCCATTCAGCCTTAAGAAAGGTTTGTCCAAATCCGAGTCAAGGTTTTGATTTTTTAAAGATTTGAGGTGAGTCTTGTTTTCTTTTCTTTATTTTTGTTTTAGTCCGTGTGATTTGTTTTTAAAAGTCTGTTCATATTTGTTTTAATTTTACCAACTTCTGCTTGTCCACTTTGCCTGAACTTCTGTTTATTTGAATGAGTCTTTCCATCTGTTCTGATAATGTGTATGTAAATGTTGTGCAAGTAGCTGATTCTCAAGTTTGGACTGACTAGTTGACTCCTCGAGTGTATTTCTGCTTAGTCAGTATAATTCGAACCATGTATCGATACTGTTTAAATGTCTGATTTTTGGCTACGATTGTGTATGTTAATGCTAATATAGTCGAGTCGACATGTGTCGTCAATTAGTTTCAACTGTCTGAACAAAGTAAATCGATTTGCTTCTGATGAACATTTGCCTGGATCAATTAAGAACCAGTTTTGTTTACTTATAGCTGTTGAATTGGATCAGTAGTGCTTAAATTCTAAATCAGAGGGCATGTGCACTTGTGCACAACATGTGCATTGGTGCACCTCATGTGTTTTGTGCACAGCCTATTTTCCTGCATAAAAGGGCTTTTAATTTTAAAATGGTTTGACAGTATATGCTGTCAGACATATTCTACTGCCCATACTTGTTTTTAGTTAATAAAATGGAAAAGTTAAATCTGCCAGGGAATGATGGGGTTTTTAATACCTAATTAGCTAAAGTGGAACTGAAAATGGAAGGCACATGGGAAGGTACTGGGATATTCTAAAACAGGCTGTTAAAAGGGGTGGTGTTGAGGCTTATAAAAGAAGAAGGACATGGAGAGACACCGGAGGAAAAAATATACAGAATCAGAGGATATAGAGAGGATTAGAGGGGAAAAGAAAAAAATAGATAGACTGTGAGGAATTCTTTGAAAGAGAGAGCTGGAATACACACTGATAGAGACACACAGACAGAGCACACAGAGATAGGGAGAGATACTAAGAGGGAACATCTGAGAGTTCAAATCTTTTTGGAAACAGAAAACTGGAAAAGAATTTTTGTCTGATAACTCAGACAGACAAAACCAGAAGTTGCTTCCTTTCCTTTTGTTTCTGACTTCACTAAATCTGGACCTGTTCTGTGCAACACTGATTTCTCACAACTGAGTCTGCTTGTTTGTTGTTTGTTCTACTCGAAAGTTTGGTTTAGTTGGGGTTGATCTCACTCCAATTGTTTTGTGAGTTGTGGTTGCTACTCTTCTGTTTCTTGTTGCTGTTGCTATACTGCCCTGCTGCTACTGTTAGTGCTGTTACTGCTGCTGCATTTGTTCATTGTTACTCTACTGATTGCCCTCTTCTTCAATTGCAAATATTCCCAGGTACACAACCTTTGAACCATGTATTGTTGAAAGTTTGAAGTTGAAGCAGAAATAAAGAAATGAACATCAGTTTATGTTATAGCATTGGTGTAAAAAGATAGTTCGAATGTTAGTTGGGCCTGTATTTTTACTGCAAACTGCAAATATTCTGTATAAACTAGCATACATTCTGTTTAAGATGAACTGTTAGATAGCATGGCTCAACAGTAATGACAGTATGACATAGACAGCATGTTTGATTTAGTATACATTCAGTTCAGTATAACACTTGTTTGGTTTAGTTATGACTCTATAACATAGAGTCATGGTAAGCACTTGTATGTATTTTGCCTAGACCACTGAATTGACAAATCTGTGGTACTAGGTCCGGGATAAATGTATCCCAAACAAACTCTCATGCAGTCACATTAAGAGTTTGGCTATGAAGGCCAGCTTTCCTGTCAGATTATGTGCTCCAATATAAGTTCGATGTCGGGTCTCGGTATAGATTCCTTGTTTCGAAATAATGTGATGAATGTTGAGGGAAAGCTAGTAGTCGTTTTGAGGTCAATTAGTCGTAATTTTCCTAATAAAACAGCCAATTTCGTTTATCAATTTCAAATAGGTTAGAGTTAAAAAACAGAACTTGGAGGTCGTTAAATATAACTCAGTATATGTTGTTAGTTTGCTTGCAATCTCACTTAGCAAATTAATAAGCGCGTTCACTCGATGAAGACAAAGCATGAGGTGACTCTCACCTCATAAATATTCAATCAGGTAATCAAACAAACTTAGGTTCGGCAAACATAATAAAGATTCAGTCTGTATTTGTTCAAATAAGTAAGTTCGGTATCATCTTTCTTTTAGAGACACACATAGTAGAAATGTCGTCACTGTAGGATACCTTTCTAAAATAAAGAGACGAGCCTCGCCAAATAAAAAATGCAAATTGCGGGGCCCTCGATAAATAACCATAATAAATATTTTAGAATTCAGGCTAGGCCGTTTAGCGAATCTCACGGTCCTCCACTAAATAATAACGCGCTAGACTCTTCAGGCACGGTTTAAGTAAATTATATTCTTAAATTCGGGTGCACATTGATGTGACCCAAATTCAAATCTCAACGAAGTCGAAATGTGTTAACAACTACGGGTGCATTGATTGTGACGTGGTTCGAGATGCATTTTCACGACGTTGCAATTCTATAAAAATAAATGATAATGATAAAAGCGGTTTTAAACTTAATAAAAGCACATATAGTCATAACATGTATTTAAATCAGATATTTAGCCATTATAATAATTTAAGCGACCGTGCTAGAACCACGGGATTCGAGGGTGCCTAACACCTTCCCTCGGGTCAACAGAATTCCTTACTTAGAATTTCTGGTTCGCAGACTTCATTTGGAAAAGTCTAAAAATTCCTCGATTTGGGATTCAAGATAAACCGGTGACTTGGGACACCAAAAGCCAAACCTTTCCCAAGTGGCGACTCTGAATTAAATAAATAATCCCATTTCGAATATTGTCACTTAAATTGGAAAAACTCCCTCGCGCATTTAACCCTTCGGGGCGGGCGCGCAAAAGGAGGTGTGACAGGCTCTGTTACATGAGTAACATCATATGGTCCTGGAGCTTTAGCCTCAATGTCATCATTCTCCTTATCCCATTTTACTCTCATCTCCGTCAAGTAAGCCAATAGGGTGTTTGCAAAGAACAACCTCCACTTGTAGTTCATCCTAGTGCACTGCATCTGGTCGTGCATGATGACCCTCAGGTTGAGCGGTATCCCTTCCAATAAAACATACAACACTAGTGTTCGGTGTCGAGGGACATCAGTTTTGTGTTGGCATGGCATTAAGCGGTTGCATAGGAAATTTAGAACCGCCCCTGCGAATGTGCTCATGAATTCTTTGGCTAGAGAATGGTACTCCACACTCCCATGCTTCCAATCTGCATCTTTCCTGGTAGGGCATATAACAGACTTAATGTGTGAATAATCGGGTGCTTCGCATATAGAGTCAAACCTGTCTGTTGGTGTGTATGGCACCCCTAAGAAATTGTTCAGAGCTTCAGCTGAGACATTAATATCTACCCTCGTACTCTCACAATGTTGCCCCGTAAGTGACGCCAATTGGCATAAAGCTCTTTGACGATAGTGAGGTTGGCCTTACCGTGGCCCTTCAAGATAGGTCCCCATTGTTGCACCTCTCGAATGGATTTTTAGAAAATCTGGATATTTTTTCTTAAGTGCTCCAATGTTGATTGGCTTTTCTGGAATATACTTCTTTGAACCCAGGATCTTATCATAAGCTCGGAATGCCTTTTCACTAACAAATTTCTCCTCCCAGGCAGCTCGGTCTATTGGTTCGCCCTCATCTTTATCACTCATGTTGATATGTGGGAGCTCATCATTTGAAGTAGACTCGGACTCAGATTCTGCAATAGCCTTCTGCCTCCATTTATCTTTCGGGTCACTCTACTTAGAGGATTGGCTTTGGTGCGGCACAAGTTCTTTGATTTTTATCCCTTGCTGGCGGATTTGATGATGTTGTTATAGTACCCTTCTTCACCGTCCTCCTTACTAATAGTTCCTCCTCTTCCTGCTCCGATTCATCAACTAACTGCCTAAGGAACAGTTCCTTTACTTTCTCAATCCGCTTCCTTTTGTTTGGTGGCTTTGGAGTACATGTTGCCTTTTCGGTAGGCTTTTTAGGCAGTTGTTTGTTATTATCTCTCTCTTGTTGTTTGGACATTTTGCTTGTTGCTGCCATTTTGTGAACCTAAGTACTTGTGATCATTGATGTGGGAGGCATTGGGGGCGACGGGATGAAGGAAGAAGATGATGGAGGGAATTTAGGTGTGTGAAGTGTTTTAAAATAACTCTTACCTGGGCTTGCTCGTTGGGACGCGATGTGGACACTATAGGAAGACTTCACTGCCTTGAGCAGTTGGTCTATGAATTTTTAATGCTGAGGGGGATGCGCCTGTTTTCCCATACCTGGAGCTTTTTTAATTTGTAAATACATACAAGAACTAATTCCTACAAAAAAAAAAAAAAAAATCAATGAACTCCTAGAAAAAGAAAAAAATCAGAAATACATAGCAAATTGTAAAAATGAACAAACTACAAGAACAAAAGAAAATACTTGGGTTGCCTCCCAAGAAGCGCCTGATTTAATGTCGCGGCGACGCAACACGTTCTTCGCGCATCAGCCAGGTCCATCGAGGTCTTGTGATGTGCAATGTCACCACCCCAATAATGTTTTACTCTCTACCCATTTACCAAGAATGTCGCATTGGAAATTGTATCACATAATTCCACCGCTCCATGAGGTTTCACACTAACCACTTCAAAAGGACCCGACCATCGAGATTTAAGCTTTCCGGGAAAAAGCTTTAGCCTCGAATTGAACAAGAGAGCTTCTTGACCTGGCTCAAAATCGCGATGTTGGATATGCTTATCTTGCCACCTCTTGGTCTTTTCTTTATACAATTTGGCATTTTCATATGCGTGCAACCGGAACTCATCAAGCTCGTTGAATTGTAGCAATCTCTTCTCACCGGCTAAGTCCATCTCTATATTTAGATTTTTAATCGCCCAATAGGCTTTGTGTTCAAGCTCAATGGGCAAGTAACACGCCTTCCCATAAACTAACTTGTACGGAGAAGTACCTATGGGAGTCTTGTATGCAGTGCGATATGCCCATAATGCGTCGTCCAGCTTCCCTACCCAGTCCTTTCTATTTCCACTTACTATTTTCTCCAGAATATGCTTTACCTCTCTGTTTGAAACTTCCACTTGACCACTCGTCTGTGGGTGATAGGCAGTGGAAACCTTGTGTTTAACTCCATACTTTGCAAGAACATTATTCAGCAATTTATCTTAGAAGTGAGTTCCTCCATCACTTATCAACACTCTTGGAGTCCCAAAGCGTGTGAAGATGTGCTTCTTTGCAAAACTTACCACTACCTTTGCGTTATTAGTAGGAAGAGCAATGGCCTCCACCCACTTAGACACATAGTCGACCGCCACCAAAATGTACCTGTGACCATTAGGGTATGGGAATGGTTCCATGAAATCGATCCCCCAAACATCAAAAAGCTCTACTGCCAGTATATGCTGCAAAGGCATCTCATGCTTCTTCGTGATCGTTCTGGTTCTTTGGCATCTGTCACACATTTTAACAAAGGCATGTGCATCCTTAGACAATTTTGGCTAATAAAAACCAAATTGTAGAACCTTTTGGGCGGTTCTATCCCCACCGTGATGACCTCCATATGGAGAGTCATGACAGTCATGCAATATTGCGTGCATATCCTCCTCAGGAACACACCTTCATACCAATTGATCTACATACTGCTTATATAGGAATGTCTTATCCCACATATAGAACCTCACATCATGTAGAAATCTTCTTCTATTATCAGGTGTCAAATCTGCTGGTGTCACCCCACTTGCAATAAAGTTCACATAATTTGCATACCACGGGGCTTCACTTGAGGTGATTGCTAATAGCTGCTTATCAGGAAATGTTTTTTTGATTGACTCTCCCTCAGCTACATGGCTCCGATTTTCTATTCTGGACAAGTGATCAGCCACTTGATTCTCTATCCCTTTTCGATCTCGGATCTCTAGGTCATACTCTTGCAGGAGGAGGACCCAACGAATTAGCCTTGGCTTGGCGTTTTTCTTTTCAAACAAGTATCTGATAGCTGAATGATCTATGTAGACGATGACTTTGCATCCCACTAGATAGGATCTGAACTTGTCAAACATACACACCACTGTAAGCAACTCTTTTTCAGTAACTGTGTAGTTCATCTGGGCTGGATTCAAAGTTTTGCTCTCATAGAAAATGGAGTGAAAGATCTTATTTCTCCTTTGCCCCAAAACAACTCCGATTGCTATGTCACTCGCATCGCACATCAACTCAAATGGTTGCTCCCAATCCGGAGCAATGATAATTGGTGCAGTCACCAACCTTCCTTTCAGCTCCTCAAATGCTTTTAGACAAGCAACATCAAACTTGAAGGGGACATCCTTCTCAAAAAGCCTGCACAAAGGAGAAGAAATTTTCGAAAAATCTTTAATGAAACGATGATAAAAACCTGCATGGCCCAAGAAACTACGAATGCCTTTGACGGACGTCGGTGGGGGCAATTTTTCAATCGCTTCCACCTTTACTTTTTCCACCTGCAAACCATTTTTGGACACCTTGTGCCCCAGAACTATACCTTCACGTACCATGAAATGGCACTTTTCCCAATTTAGCACCAGGTTCGTCTCTTCACACCTAGCAAGTACTTTATCAAGATTCATTAAACAATTATCAAAAGAGCATCCAAACACAGAAAAATCATCCATGAACACTTCTACAAATATTTCAACCATGTCAATAAAAATAGTCATCATACACATTTGAAAAGTTGCAGGTGCATTACAGAGACCAAAGGGCATTCTCTTGAACGCATACGTGCCATAGGGATACGTAAAGGTGGTTTTATCTTGGTCCTCTAGAGCTATAGAAATCTTATTATACCCCGAATAACCATCTAAGAAACACTAGTATTCCTGACCAGCTAATCTATCAAGCATTTGGTCAATAAAGGGGAGGGGGAAGTGGTCCTTTCGGGTGACATTGTTCAATTTTCTATAATCTATGCAAATTCTCCACCCAGTGACAGTTCTTGTGGGAATCAAGTCATTATTTTCATTAACCACTACAGTCATCCCCCTTTCTTAAGTACACATTGAACAGGACTTACCCATTTGCTATCCGAGATTGGAAATACAATACCTGCATCAAGCCACTTAATCACTTCTTTTCTTACCACCTTTTTCATGATTGGATTTAGTCGGTGTTGTTGCTCTATACTTGGCTTGTGTCCGTCCTCCATGAGGATTTTATGCATGCAAAAAGCTGGACTAATGCCCTTACTATCAGACATTGTCCACCCAATTGCTCGTTTGTGCTCACGTAGCACTCTCAACAGCTTCTCTTCCTGCAAGTTAGACAAGTCAAAAGAAACAATAACAGGTAAAGTGTCAGAATCACCCAAATAAGCATACTTAAGGTGAGGAGGCAGGGGCTTATGCTCCAATTTTGGAGCTTCCTCAATTGAAGGCTTTGGAGGAAGCCCACTTGGCCTATTCGGGGGCTCAAAGGGGTGTATCCCCTGCATGTAAGCACAAGATGCATCTAAGATATGCATCATCTCCTCAACCTCATCATCAATCTCCAATCTATCGAACAACATAAGTGCTTTCTCTATATAATCGTCTAGATATACACTCATGTAAAGAATTTGCTCATCTGCCTCCACAATAGATATCATCGAGAGCTCCTCATAGTGGCGGGGAAGTTGGATTGCTTTGTAGATATTAAAGACTGCTTCCTCGTCATCCACCCTCAAAATCATTTTCCCTCTCTCACTTTAATAATTGCATCACTAGTATCCAAGAGAGGTCGTCCCAATATGATTGGAACTAGTTCATCAGCCTCATAATCTAGGATAATGAAGTATGCAGGGAAGATAAATTTCCCAATTTGCAGCAACACATCTTCAATCACTCCCTCAGAGTGTGCTATGGACCTATCAGCCAGCTGCAATATTACACTAGTTGGTCTTGGAGCTTCCAGACCCAATTGCTTGAACAAGGATAAGGGCATCAAATTTATGCTTTCCCCCAAATCACAAAGTGCACGACCTACATCAATATTACCAATTCACATAGGGATGGTGAAGCTGCCAGGATCCTTAAACTTTTGAGAGAGCTTGTTTTGGACTCTTGAAGTGCACTCCTCATTAAGTGCAACTGTCTCAAATTCAGTCAATCTTCTCTTGTGAGCCACTATATCTTTTATGTACTTAGCATACTTTGCAATTTCACGAAGTACATCCACTAGTGGAATATTCAATTGAACCTGTCTCGGAGAGAAATTTGCTGAACATGCGATCATCATTCTTTTTCTGAAATCTCTGGGGAAAAGGTGGTGGTGGCCTTGTAGCCTCCACTGGCTCTGAATTTGCATCATCTTTCTTTGACTCATGTGTTGCTTTAGGAATCAACTCCCCCTCAGGTATAGGCTTGTCCTTTCTCTTCTTTGGCACTTCCTCTAGTTCCCTCTCGTTTCTGAGTGTAACTGCATTAACTTGATGGTTCTTCTCTATATCATTGGGGAGGGGCCCTGCAGGTCTATATTTTGATTTGCTGCTAACTTCCCCATTTGCCTCTCAAGATTTCTGAAATCGGTTCTGGGCTATTGATTGTCAAGCAACAACTTCTTTACCAAGTCATTTGTACTCTCTTCCATTTGTTAGGGTGGCTTCTGAGGTTGATTGAAATTTCCTTGGGGTCTATAATGATTCTGATTCGGCTGATTTCCACCCCATGAGAAGTTGGGGTGATTCTTCCAATTTGGATTGTAAGTGTTCCCATATTGTGCATATTGATTTATTGGACCTCTACTCTGTTTCCCCACATGGTATATGGATTCAAGATTCATGGGGCACATGTCACTCATATGACTGTCACCACATAGTTCGCAGCAAATAGACATTTGTTGTACATGTTGCATCTATTGTGTTGGTTGCATTGTCATTCTATTCATCTGATTTACCAATTTTGCTATATCATCTCTCATGGCTGAGAAGTCATCAAGCTCAATCAATCCGGCTGCTTTCTGTTTAATTTCCCTTCGTGAATCCCCATCTCCTTGCCAATTATGATCATTAGCAGTGAAGTTATTTAGCAATAGTTGGATTTCACCGTACGGTTTCGGCATGCAACTACTCCCACAAGCTGAATCAAGATTCATCTTTGATGCATCATCTAGCCCATCAACAAAAGTGTGACCCAAAACCTCATCAGTCTGACAATGATGTGGGCAGTCTCTGAGTAGCTTCTTGTATCTTTCCCAAGCTTGACGAAGTGTCTCGCCATCCCATTGTTCGAACCCAAGAATCTGACTCCACAATGACTATGTCTTCTTAATGGGGAAAAACTTGATTAAGAATTTCCTTGTTAGATCATCCCAAGTGTGGATTGAGTTCGCGGGTTCCTTTTGCAACCATTCCTTAGCTTCCCCCAGCAGTAAAAAGGGTAAAAGTGTTAGCCTGACATAGTCCTTGGAAACGTTCAGATAATTGTAAGTGTCCGTAATTTCCAAGAAATTCTGAATGTGCCTCTGCAGGTCTTCATGAGATAGACCCACATATTACCCTATGGACTGAATCAGTTGTACCATGTACTGTTTGAGTTCAAAATGCCCTGTGATCTTAGGCTTCACAATAGCCTGAGTCATATTAGCAAGATTGGCTCTTGCGGCTTCAATCACCACACGCTCTGCATTACCTGCCATCTCTATTGGTTGTGGTTGAACTACAATGTCCAACTCACCTTCTATTCTAGTTCTAGCTTCGACTTCCCACCTCACTCTGTGAAGTGTTCGTTCAATTTCAAGATCAAGAGGAATGAGATTGTTTGCGCTTCTACTCCTCCGCATTCAAGAGAAGAGCATGGTTAACACAAACAAGGTAAACTAAAAATTAAAACTTGAATAAATAACTAATAAAACTCAATTCAGTCAAGTAGCTAATTTCTAAGTCCCCGGCAACGGCGTCAAAAACTTGTTGCGACCAAAAATACTCTTGCAAATGTACGCGGTCGTCAAGTAATAAAGTAGTGAGTAGAATATCGTTCCCATAAAGACTTGTGATTAACTATTGACTGATTTAAATTCAATTAACTTATCGATTCAAGAGATTTCCCACAAAATATAGAGTGACTAATTTACTACCTAAAATTATCAAGCAATGAATGAACTAAAAATCAACCAAAACAAATAGTAATTTCGAATAACAATTAGTAGGAGAGAATATTCCAGGGTCATGGGTTAGCTAACAATCGTATTGCGTTCTTGGCTTAAAATAACTAATTGATTTATCTGGATTGTGGATTGACAGGGTTGATATTGCTCATAAGAATCTGTCGAATTCTTACTCGCCTATTCAAGCTAACTTAATGCCTATATGTCTATGGAATTAAGATTAACAAAAATGCATTTATATTTCCTGTATTTCAACCAAGCAAAACAATTAGGTATATGTCTATCCTAATTGCGAATCCGTTCCCCGATGCTCCAATTAGGTATATGTCTATCCTAATTGCGAATCCGTTCCCCGATGCTCGGGTTCAAAAACTTGCTCTATTTAATTCTATATGCAATCTAGAATTTTCACTTTCGAGTTCAATTCTAGATTCGTAGATAGTATTTCACTGTTACCTACTCAGCAAAATAATTAAGAACATAATTAAATAAACAACCAATATGATAAAATCAATTTCGTCAAATTAAACTTTAAACATCAACAATCATCACCCATGACCCTAGAACAATGGGGTTCTTAGCCACGCATGCTCATAGTGACAATTCAAGTAATTCCCAAGAATACATAAAAATCAATAAAAGAAGGGAAAAGTAAGAACTCAAGACGAATTCCATGGTTCCCAAGCTTTGTCGTGCCTTTTTCTCCTTTCCCAATATGTTAGATGACCTAAAAGAGGTGTTTTTGACTTATATATTGCGTACAAAAGTCGTGACCCAAGTTCTCTTATTCCTAGTCCGACTCAACTTCAGGGATTGATGCTGGGGTGGATGCTTTGCATCCACCTCGTCCTCCGCTTCTCAGCTTCGCATGCTAGGGTTATGCTTCACATCCACCCTTTGTTCCTCCATCTCAGCTTTGCCCAGGTGCGGATGCTATGGGGATGTTATGGGCCGACTTCACTGCTAAGGGGTGCACCAAGTAACCTTCTTTTCAAGGTTGGATGCGACGCATCCAAGCTCTTCTCCTCTAGTTGGAGCATCTTTTCTTCATATTTTTGCACTCCAAGCACCCTAAATCATCACACACAACTCCATTAGTCATAAAACCAATAATTAAATCATGTTGGGCATTTTAAACACCAAATAGCAATAAAAAGCGATTAAAACATGGGTAAAGTAACATCAAAACATATAGAAATATGCTCAACATCAACAATTATTGAGGTTTTAACTTAATTATAAGTTGATATACAATTCACCAATTTTATAAAAATTAGTATTAAATAAGTGACTTAATTGTAGCAGTTTAATTTGGTCACCGATTCCCACATATTCAGTCAGTAATTTCCCTCATTGTCTCTCTTTTCGTTCTTCTGTCCCTATTTTTTCTTCTTTGATTCTTCTATGCTTCTCTTCTCATTTCTTATCTCTTTTTTCTTTTCTTCTTTAGAAATTTCAATATTGGGTTTGATGTTGTCACCGGTCACCAACGAACCAATCTTTGTTCACTGCCCCGATATCTCTCCATGCATTAATAACCATCAAAAAACCTCAAATATTTAATTTTGAATTTGAATTTTTTAAAATTATTATTTGTTTGGATTGGTTATTATTATAAACGATCGAAAATATCTTTTGAAGTTTATATCTCAATTTGAGAGTGTTTGGTGAAGATTAAAATTGATTTTGGATGAATTTTTTTTGAAACTCGAAGAGCACGAAGATGTATTAAAGTTGTATTATAGTTCTATGAAAATTGTATTTAGTTATATTCTGTTGTAGTTGTATTTTTGTATGATATAGTATGAAAGTTATAAATAAATTGTATATTATATGAATCACTGTATGAAATTTATATTTAAGTTATAAATACTTCCTTTTATGTAAAGTTGTATTTATGTATCAAAATTATATTAAAGATGTATTATAGCTATTTAAAACCTGTATAAAAGTTATATTCTATTATAGTTGACAAGTGTGGTTGTGGGGCCCATTTTCGATATTGATTTAATTTGAATAAACAAAGAAAAAAAAGTAATTTTCTTATTGATGTGGATCCCACTCCCACTCATATATTCCATAAACATGTAGCTAAATAGATATTGTAAAAGAGAAATGGAAGGAAATAAAAAGTGAAAGCCATTTCCCTCTTTAATTACCATAATTTGCTCACCACCAAACGTAATATTTATATTTTTGCATATATATGTCTTCTTCGTTATCATTATAAAAGTTTATATCTTTTCAAAATCATCTTAAGTTACCAACGCTTTAAAATGAGCCTTTAGAAGTTGCTCATTGATATAAATATAAAATATATTATACATAATTTGTTAATAAAATTTTCCTCATTTGGTACAGAAATACAAAAATGTGGTCACTAGCATTGAGTACTTTTGCATATTGATTCATTTACTACCATGTTTAACCTGTCATTATCAAAATATTGTTTACTATAAAATTAAAATAAGATTAATATAAATTTTTATCACTAAGAGGATATTTGAATTGACTTAAAAGCTTATCAATTCAACTTAAAACACTTTATGGCTTGTTTTAGTGTTTGATAAACTTAAAAAGTAATTTTGAGTCAAGTGCTTTTAAGCTAAAATAACTTAAAACAAGCTAAAATTTATAATTTGGTCATTTCAATTTATTACTTTTTGGCTTAAAAGCATTTGAGATTTGCCCAAATAATTTAATTTTTTACCCTCATTAAAATATTTCCTCCATGTAAAACTCGTGAAGGCTAAAGCCAGCCATTTCAATTGATTATAGAGAAGGTCGAAATTGGTATACACTAATTGCTTCTCTATTTGTTTATTGTTTCCTTTTGGGAATTCTTAATAAGTTTTAGTTTTTAGTTTTCGCAATTTGAAATTTCATGCATATTTCCCTTAAGGCCATGTGCGTGAATAAATTATTCTAAGATTGTGCCGTCCTTTAATGAAATTCACTTTACATAAAAATAATATTTTGGGCAAACTAGCATAATTACAATTTAAAGAGATAATTATAACCGAGCTAGTATATGTGTTGTTATCAAAACATGTTTCGCAACTTGAAGTTGAAGGCGTGCTAAGAACTTGGATGTATACTTGAAAATCAACAATTATTTTCTTAATTATATCAAATTTTTGCTCTAGTTAAGCATTTTAGTTACAAAGCAAAGTCAAATAATTATTACTGTAGCTTATTTGAATAACTAAGTAACTCAGAATGGTTTTTAGATTAATACCCATGACTCCATGAGGAAATAGTGTTTAAGGATTTTTTTTGTTTTTGTTTTGGGAGTTGTTTCAAGTGGAAAAAACGAAAGGCTCTTAGTTTTAAGTGCTCAAATTCTTCAATTCAATTCAGATGGAGACCGTGGCTTTTACCTAGGAGTACATAGTGTCACACCTACTTTTTACACACCCGAAGGTAGTACAAGGGAGTTTTTCCAATTTAGGTGACATTATTCGAAATGAGATTATTTTATTTGTTTTCAGAGTCGCCATTTGAAATAATTTATGGTGTCCCAAGTCACCGGTTTATTTTTAAATCCCAAATCGAAGAAATTCGACTTTCCTTTTAAAGTCTGCGAACCAGAAATTCTAAGTAAGGAATTCTGTTAACCCGGGAGAAGGTGTTAGGCATTCCCGGGTTCCGTGGTTCTAGCACAGTCGCTTAAACTATTATAATTGGCCTATTATCTGATTTTAATACATGTTTTAACCTATGATGTCATTTTAAACTTATTAACCGCTTTTGATTATTTTAAAGAAGATTTAGCGTCGTTAAAACATGTCTTTGGATTGCGCCACATGAAATGCACCCGCAATCCGAAACACATTTTATTCAACATTATTAAGATTTGGATTTGGGTCATATGAAATACACACCCGAGTTTAGGAAGGTAATATTATTAAAATGACGCGCCTAAAGCAACTACGCATTTTTAATTTTGCGAGGGCCATGGAAATTTACTAAATGGGACGCCTCGAATTCTAAAGATTTAAAAGAAATAATTAAATGAGGGCCACGCATTTGAGATTTTATTTGGCGCGGCGCACCTCAATTCCATTTTTTTAAAAGGATATTCAAACTAAAATTCGGAGGGCCGTAACTACTTTGTATTGTCTAATACGGCCCACCTCTAATCTAATTAATGGGCTTAATTTGCTAAACACTAAATGCATTTAAAAGTTTCACCCAAACTACTTAGAAGCTCACATGAGGAAAAGTTAATTATTTTAAACAAAGGGGTCCGACCCCAACACAAGCGAACCAGTGGCCCAACAAGAAGGAAGTGACCCGAGTCCCTTTAGAAAGAGACTGTCATGCCTGGGCCCAAGAGTGAGCCCAAACTCACAAACTTGCTGGTTCTAAGTGACAGACTCAACGATGAGTCCTCACAATGCACAAATGAGCGCATGAAGTGACAAATATTTGGACGCAAATTCAGAAGGCTAAACATAGAGAACAATACATGTACAAATGAACTTTGGAATAATGATTTACTCCTTGATGGGCAATTATATGACATTTCAATAATGATTTGGTTTGCAATCAATTAACAGTCTAATTTATCAACTAACAGCAAACAAACTTATTTTTTGACCTTCAAACTCAAAACTATGCAAAATACAACCAATATGCTTCAAACTATGCAAACTATGGGGAAACAGAGTTGTTATTAGCCATGGCTAAAGTAAAGAAAAACTAACAAATATGCTTCATGCTGCTTTTAGCCCATCATTCTTTTTGACTACCACATTCCACGAGAGAATTAACAAGCAGTCAACAATACAACATTTATGAGAATCACTTTGACCCCTCAATACTCATAGATACAGAACACAAGATCTGATGTCCAAATAATGTCCGTGTCCCTTTTAATACAGAATATCCATACTAACATACTACTCAAAATCTTAAAAACATCATGAGGAATTAAACAACGAAAATGAAAACACATTATTTATACATATTGAAACCAAATCAAATACACAGATTAACTAGCTTGAAAGGTACAAATCCATCATTTAAATCACTGCTCAACTACAAATCCCAACTTGAATAAGCCAACTTCAAGTTCACCCATTCTCATACATTAGGAGGTGAAGTGAATACCTGGAGATTGAAACAAGGAAAAAAAAATGAGGACCAGTAGAATAGAACAACAGTCAACACCAGCAGCAGCACAGCTCAACCAAATCGAATGCAAAAATAACAGAAGGCAGCCTCACTCGAACAAATACCAGAACAGACTTCAAAACCAAACCTCCAAAACCCAATTTCAATCCATTTTTGAACTATATGAACTAGAAAATCTTTTCAAAGAATAAGAAATTAAGAAGTCACCAAAGAGTTTCAATGAAACAGTGATTTTTCTTCAATTCTTAGCCATTTTCTTTTTCTGAGTTTCTTAGCTTTTTCATCCTCTGAATTGAGCCTCAAGTAATAATGCCTTTATAGGCAAGTTACTAGGGCAGCAAATATAAGCTAGTTTTTGCCCTTTAGACCTTTCTTAATTTTTCTTTTTGCTATTTAGTCCCTTATTTTCTGACTTGCTAGCCAAGCTAGTCTGTTTGCAGCTTCTAAGAAGCTTTTTAATCTGTTACCCAAAAGATTCCCTAACTGAGTTACCCTAATTGCCCCTTAGCTTCCATGTTTTTACCCCTGAACCTTAGACAGATTATGGGTCAAGTTGACCCTAGGCTGACTCATTTAGAAGTCCGGCCCAAGCCTGAACTTCAGGGTATGAGACTCAAACCCAAACAACATCAAACTAAATAAATGAAAACAAAATAAAGAGGCAGAGGCAATTCGAGCAAATTTTTGAAAATTCAACTAATTAGCAAACATTTAATGAAATTGAAACTAAACTAAATAGTAGACTGTTTATACTAATTACAGAAAGAAAGCCTCTTAAAACTAGCATGCATGTAAAGAACAACTCTAAAACTAGAATAGCAAAAGAATCTAAAAGAAGAGGGAGAAGCAGATGACAATGCAAGTTAAAAAATGAAAAGAAAAGTAAAGAAAATTTAACAGAAGAAAACTGAAAAAGAAATACCCACGGGGCTCAGAATGGACTTGAATACATTTGAACAGATCCTTTGATTTTTCGACAAGATTAGACCTTAATCTTGTATTTTCGTGTGAAAACACACGACTAAGGTTCAATATAGTCTAAAATCCTCATAGGCCCGTTGAATTTTGAATTTGGAATTAAGGCTGAGTTCTCTGATTTGATATTCGAGAAGTTTGAGGGGGATTCGAAGGAAAGTAATTGGATATTTGGAATAAGGGGAGGCAGGGGACTACAGGATGTTAATTTGGTGGTGGTTGGTGGTGGCGCCGCCACCAGAGAATGTTAGGGCGGCGCTAGGGTTCTACTCTTTGATTTGAAATTCGAGGGGTTTCAAAGGGATTCGAGGGAAGGTGATCAGGGATTTGGAAAAAGGGAGTTATGGAGATGATTTGGTGTTGGTTTGGGTTTGAACGGAGGTGGTGCCGCCACCAGATATGGCGGAGGATTTGAGGCAACTGGCTAGGGTTTCGAGGTCTCTGAGGGGTGTGAGAGAGATGAGATATGGGGTAGGGGGGAGCGTTTGGACATATTTATATAAAGACCTCCCCACTTCTGAACCGTCAGATCAACAAATCTCGACAGTTAAGATCAAATGGGAGAAAACGGGGTCGTTTAGAGTCCTAATTTTTGCAAAAGGCGACTAGAAAATGAAGGCCCTATGTCTAAAAAGCTTAACTCAGGGATTGGAGCCCTAATGTTGGCAAAAGGCGACTAGGAAATGGAGGCCCTATGTCTAAAAAGATTAACTCAGGGATTGGAGCCCTAACGGTGGCAAAAGGCGACTAGGGAATGGAGGCCCTATGTCTAAAAAGGCTCAACTCAGGGATTAGAGCCCTAATGTTGGCAAAAGGAGACTAAGGAATGGAGGCCCTGTGTCTAAAAAAAAGGCTCAACTCAGGGATTGGAGCCCTAATGTTGCCAAAAGGCGAATAGGGAATGGAGGCCCTATGTCTAAAGAAAAGGCTCAACTCAGGGATTGGAGCCCTAATGTTGGCAAAATGCGACTAGGGAATGCAGGCCCTATGTCTAAAGAAAAGGCTCAACTCAGGGATTGGAGCCCTAATATTGGCAAAAGGCGACTAGGGAATGGAGGCCCTATGTCTAAAAAACTCAACTTAGGGATTTGAGCCCTAAT
The DNA here is from genome assembly GCF_000393655.2 of Nicotiana sylvestris. Lineage (NCBI taxonomy): Eukaryota > Viridiplantae > Streptophyta > Magnoliopsida > Solanales > Solanaceae > Nicotiana > Nicotiana sylvestris. The sequence continues at coordinate 43,634,374 of NC_091062.1, read as the reverse complement.
GTTGGCAAAGAGGCGACTAGTGAATGGAGGCCCTATGTCTAAAAAGGCTCAACTCAGGGATTGGAGCCATAATGTTGGCAAAAAGGCGACTAGGGAATGGAGGCCCTATGTCTGAAAAGCTCAACTCAGGGATTGGAGCCCTAATGTTGGCAAAAAGGCGACTAGGGAATAGAGGCCCTATATCTAAAAAGCTTAACTCAGGGATTGGAGCCCTAATGTTGGCAAAGAGGCGACTAGGGAATGGAGGCCCAATGTCTAAAAAGGCTCAACTCAGGGATAGGAGCCCTAATGTTGGCAAAAGGCGACTAGGAAATGGAGGCTCTATGTCTAAAAAGCTTAACTCAGGTATTGGAGCCCTAATGTTGGCAAAAGGTGACTAGGGAATGAAGGCCCTATGTCTAAAAAGGCTCAACTCAGGGATTGGAGCCCTAATGTTGGCAAAAGGCGACTAAGGAACGGAGGCCCTATGCCAAAAAAAAGGCTCAACTCAGGGATTGGAGCCCTAATGTTGGCAAAAGGCGACTAGAGAATGAAGGCCCAATGTCTAAAAAGGCTCAACTCAGGGATTGGATCCCTAATGTTGGCAAAAGGCGACTAGGGAATGGAGGCCCTATGTCTAAAGAAAAGGCTCAACTCAGGGATTAGAGCCCTAATGTTGGCAAAAAGGCGACTAGGAAATGGAGGCCCTATATCTAAAAAGGCTCAACTCAGGGATTGGAGCCCTAATGTTGGAAAAGAGGTAACTAGGAAGTGGAGGCCCTATGTCTAAAAAGCTCAACTTAGGGATGAGAGCCCTAATGTTGGCAAAGAGGCGACTAGGGAATGGAGGCTCTATGTCTAAAAAGGCTCAACTCAAGGATTGGAGCCCTAATGTTGGCAAATGGCGACTAGGAAATGGAGGCCCTATGTCTGAAAAGCTCAACTCAGGGATTGGAGCCCTAATGTTGGCAAAAGGGGACTAGGGAATGGAGGCCCTATGTCTAAAAAGCACAACTCAGGGATTGGAGCCCTAATGTTGGCAAAGAGGCGACTAGGGAATGGAGGCCCTATGTTTAAAAAGGCTCAACTCAGGGATTGGAGCCCTAATGTTGGCAAAAGGCGACTAGGAAATGGAGGCCCTATGTCTAAAAAGCTTAACTCACGGATTGGAGCCCTAATGTTGACAAAAGGCAACTAGGGAATGGAGGCCCTATGTCTAAAAAGGCTCAACTCAGGGATTGGAGCCCTAATGTTGGCAAAAGGCGACTAAGGAATGGAGGCCCTATGTATAAAAAAAAAGACTCAACTCAGGGATTGGAGCCCTAATGTTGGCAAAAGACGACTAGGGAATGGAGGCCCTATGTCTAAAAAGGCTCAACTCAGGGATTGGAGCCCTAATGTTGGCAAAAGGCGACTAGGGAATGGAGACCCTATGTCTAAAAAAAGGCTCAACTCAGGAATTGGAGCTTAATGTTGGCAAAAGGCAACTAGGGAATGGAGGCCCTATGTCTAAAAAGGCTCAACTCAGGGATTGGAGCCCTAATGTTGGCAAAGAGGCGACTAGGGAGTGGAGGCCCTAGTTCTAAAAAGCTCAACTTAGGGATTGGAGCCCTAATATTGGCAAAGAGGCGACTAGGGAATGGAGGCCCTATGTCCAAAAAGGCTCAACTCAGGGATTGGAGCCCTAATGTTGGCAAAATGCGACTAGGGAATGGAGGCCCTATGTCTAAAGAAAAGGCTCAACTCAGGGATTGGAGCCCTAATGTTGGCAAAAGGCGACTAGAGAATGGAGGCCCTATGTCTAAAAAGCTCAACTCAGGGATTGGAGCCCTAATGTTGGCAAAAGGCGACTAGGGAATGGAGGCCCTATGTCTAAATAAAAGGCTCAACTCAGGGATTGGAGCCCTAATTTTGACAAAGAGGTGACTAGGGAATGGAGGCCCTATGTCTAAAAAGCTCAACTCAGGGATTGGAGCCCTAATGTTGGCAAAAGGAGACTAGGGAATAGAGGCCCTATGTCTAAAAAGCTTAACTCAGGGATTGGAGCCCTAATGTTGGCAAAGAGGCGACTAGGGAATGGAGGCCCTATGTCTAAAAAAAACTCAACTCAGGGATTGGAGCCCTAATGTTGGCAAAAGGCGACTAGGGAATGGAGGCCCTATGTCTAAAAAGCTCAACTCAGGGATTGGAGCCCTAATGTTGGCAAAAGGCGACTAGGGAATGGAGGCCCTATGTCTAAAAAGGCTCAACTCAGGGATTGGAGCCCTAATGTTGGCAAAAGGCGACTAGGGAATGGAGGCCCTATGTCTAAAAAGGCTCAACTCAGGGATTGGAGCCCTAATGTTGGCAAAAGGCGACTAGGGAATGGAGGCCCTATGTCTAAAAAGGCTCAACTCAGGGATTGGAGCCCTAATGTTGGCAAAAGGCGACTAGGGAATGGAGGCCCTATGTCTAAAAAGGCTCAACTCAGGGATTGGAGCCCTAATGTTGGCAAAAGGCGACTAGGGAATGGAGGCCCTATGTCTAAAAAGGCTCAACTCAGGGATTGGAGCCCTAATGTTGGCAAAAGGCGACTAGGGAATGGAGGCCCTATGTCTAAAAAGGCTCAACTCAGGGATTGGAGCCCTAATGTTGGCAAAAGGCGACTAGGGAATGGAGGCCCTATGTCTAAAAAGGCTCAACTCAGGGATTGGAGCCCTAATGTTGGCAAAAGGCGACTAGGGAATGGAGGCCCTATGTCTAAAAAGGCTCAACTCAGGGATTGGAGCCCTAATGTTGGCAAAAGGCGACTAGGGAATGGAGGCCCTATGTCTAAAAAGGCTCAACTCAGGGATTGGAGCCCTAATGTTGGCAAAAGGCGACTAGGGAATGGAGGCCCTACGTTTAAAAAGGCTCAACTCAGGGATTGGAGCCCTAATGTTGGCAAAAGGCGACGAGGAAATGGAGGCCCTATGTCTAAAAAGATTAACTCAGGGATTGGAGCCCTAATGTTGGCAAAAGGCAACTAGGGAATGGACGCCCTATGTCTAAAAAGTCTCAACTCAGGGATTGGAGCCCTAATGTTGGCAAAAGGCGACTAAGGAATGGAGCCCCTATGTATAAAAAAAAGACTCAACTCAGGGATTGGAGCCCTAATGTTGGCAAAAGGCGACTAGGGAATGGAGGCCCTATGTCTAAAAAGGCTCAACTCAGGGATTGGAGTCCTAATGTTGGCAAAAGGCGACTAGGGAATGGAGGCCCTATGTCTAAAAAAAGGCTCAACTCAGGAATTGGAGCCTAATGTTGGCAAAAGGCGACTAGGGAATGGAGGCCCTATGTCTAAAAAGGCTCAATTCAGGGATTGGAGCCCTAATGTTGGCAAAGAGCCGACTAGGGAGTGGAGGCCCTATGTCTAAAAAGGCTCAATTCAGGGATTGGAGCCCTAATGTTGGCAAAAGGCGACTAAGGAATGGAGGCCCTATGTATAAAAAAAAAGTCTCAACTCAGGGATTGGAGCCCTAATGTTGGCAAAAGGCGACTAAGGAATGGAGCCCCTATGTATAAAAAAAAGACTCAACTCAGGGATTGGAGCCCTAATGTTGGCAAAAGGCGACTAGGGAATGGAGGCCCTATGTCTAAAAAGGCTCAACTCAGGGATTGGAGTCCTAATGTTGGCAAAAGGCGACTAGGGAATGGAGGCCCTATGTCTAAAAAAAGGCTCAACTCAGGAATTGGAGCCTAATGTTGGCAAAAGGCGACTAGGGAATGGAGGCCCTATGTCTAAAAAGGCTCAATTCAGGGATTGGAGCCCTAATGTTGGCAAAAGGCGACTAGGGAATGGAGGCCCTATGTATAAAAAAAAAGACTCAACTCAGGGATTGGAGCCCTAATGTTGGCAAAAGACGACTAGGGAATGGAGGCCCTATGTCTAAAAAGGCTCAACTCAGGGATTGGAGCCCTAATGTTGGCAAAAGGCGACTAGGGAATGGAGGCCCTATGTCTAAAGAAAAGGCTCAACTCAGGGATTGGAGCCCTAATGTTGGCAAAAGGCGACTAGAGAATGGAGGCCCTATGTCTAAAAAGCTCAACTCAGGGATTGGAGCCCTAATGTTGGCAAAGAGGCGACTATGGAATGGAGGCCCTATGTCTAAAAAGCTTCACTTGGGGATTGGAGCCCTAATGTTGGCAAAGGGCGACTAGAGAATGGAGGCCCTATGTCTAAAAAGGCTCAACTCAGGGATTGGAGCCCTAATGTTGGCAAAAGGCGACTAAGGAATGAAGGCCATATGTCTAAAAAAAGGCTCAACTCAGGGATTGGAGCCCTAATGTTCTTAAAAGGCGACTAGGGAATGGAGGCCCTATGTCTAAAAAGGCTCAACTCAGGGATTTGAGCCCTAATGTTGGCAAAAAGGCGACTAGGGAATGAAGGCCCTATGTCTTAAAAAAGGCTCAACTCAGGGATTGGAGCCCTAATGTTGGCAAAAAGCGACTAGGGAATGGAGGCCCTATGTCTAAAAAGGTTCAACTCAGGGGTTGGAGCCCTAATGTTGGCAGGAGAGTAACAGATTGAGGTTGGGAATCTAAGCTATCATTTTGTTTGGATTTTCTTCTTTTTTTTCATTTTCCTTTTTTCATTTCATTTTATTTCAATAAAATGCAGGAAAGAATTTTGGAGGAAAACTTCCCTTTTGGATTGATTGTTACTGCGAAGTTGTTTCTAGCTTTTGCGCAGCTTTTCTTTTGGCTGCACCTGCTTTTGCACGGTTGCCTTGGGCTGCACCTGTTTCAATTTTTTCAAACAAAGAACAATTGTTAGTTTTGAAACGGTGGTTGGTTTTGTGGCCTTGATGGTTTTGATCACTCGATCTCGGCCCAACTTTTGGTGAGAACCTATGTTGCTTGCTGGTTTTCTGAAGATTGATCTCTCTTTCAAACCGAGGGACTCAACTTTTAAGATTTCATGACGACTCGCCCGCGTAGGGCTTCGACCCTTTCACTTTATTCTGCCTTTAGGACTTTTGCCTTTTACTTTTTTTTTCAATAACTTTGATTTCAAGGCATTAGTCATCATGGCCAGTCGGGATCGACTTGATGCACCCGCTGAGGCTGTGTACTTTTCTTTAGCTTTTGTTAGGCAGAGCCCTGTAAAGCCAATCTTGCCACCTTTTCTTTGTATTAATTTCGGAAACAGAGTTAGACCGAAAGGGATTCAAGGAAAAAGTAAATAAAAGGCAGGAAAAATGAATTTAAAGAGAAGTGCCCCTTTCGGGAAGGAAGGAAGGACTTATCTGGGGTGTATGCAGGCTTCAAATAGACATGACATGCTTCTTGGATTGGATGCCCGACCCGCACAAACTTTTCCAACTTCTCATAAACTCATTGTGACCAGTGCTTCAAAACCAGGGAATCTTGCCAGGACTCTTTCAGTGGTGAGAGGCGTCTTCTTTTTGACCGACGGCGCCCTTTGCGGGTTTTCGCCAATTTACCTCTCTCATTTCTCTTCTCATCATCGCCCGATAATGCTCTTTACGAGTTTTCACTAAACAAGCTCTCTCGTTTTCAATTTCTCTGCTCGCCGTCGCCTTATGGTGCCCATAGGTTTTCACCAATAAGACTCTCTCATTTTATTTCTATCAGTTTGATTATATCAGATCCCAACAATGGTGTTTTCTAATTCCGATGCCTTTGCCAATTGATCAGAAGGACTTGGACAAGGTTTGGGTAAAAAGAATCTGGATGGAATTATAACTTTGGAACCGTTTTGGTGGGCTGATTGCCGAACCATTATGACATCTGCCCCAGTTTCACTTTTGGGGGAAACTGGGATTTTGTTTTGGTATGACTGAAACCCAGAGAGAGGCTGCCTACGTATCCTTTCGGAATCAAGTCGAACATAGTTCAGGGAAACATTTTGTTTTGTTGTTTTTGCTTGTTTTTTTTATAACACTTTATGGTTTCAAAGAGGGTAATCAAAGAAGAGTAACCAGCTCAAATGGGTATGCAAAAGGGTAGATAGTGTTTGGGTAGCGAGAATGAAAGCCTTCGTCATCCCAATCGGACAAAGTTGTCACTGTAGGAAACCTAAACATAGTACCTTTTGACTGCATCCGCATTTACAGTTGCTTCAGGATCATTCCCTTCGATATCGGCCAGATACAATGCCCCTTTTGGCAATATCTTTCTGATGATGTATGGGGCCTTCCAATTAGAAGCAAATTTTCCTTTTGCTTCCTGGTGATGGGGAAGGATACGCCTTAAAACGAGTTGCCCCACTTCAAAATTTCTAGGCCGTACTTTCTTGTTGTAGGCACGGGCCATTCTTTGTTAGTACAACTGCTCGTGGTAGACCGCGGCCATTCTCTTTTCATCGATCAAGGTTAATTGTTCCAGACGGGTTTTAATCCACTCACTGTCTTCAATTTCAGCTTCAACAATGATCTGGAGAGAGGGGATTTCAACCTCTGCGGGTATTACGACTTTAGTGCCATAAACCAAAAGATACAGGGCGGCTCCAATTGACGTGCGCACAGTAGTGCGATATCCCAACAATGCAAACGACAACTTTTCATGCCACTGCCTGGAACTTTGAATCATCTTTCTCAGAATCTTTTTGATGTTTTTGTTTGCTGCTTCGACGGCACCATTGGCTTTGGGCCGATAAGGAGTAGAGTTCCGGTGCATTATCTTGAATTGCTCACATATCTTTCCCATCAAATGACTATTCAAGTTTGCAGCATTATCTGTGATAATAGTTGCAGGAATGCCAAAACGACAGATAATATTGGAGTGCACGAAATCTACCACAACTTTCTTGGTTATGGATTTGAGAGTGATGGCTTCAACCCATTTTGTAAAGTAGTCAATAGCAACTAGTATGAATCTGTGCCCATTTGAGGCTTTCGGCTCGATTGGCCCAATGACATCCATACCCCAAGCAACAAATGGCCAAGGTGCTGACATGGGATACAGTTATGTGGGAGGTGCATGAATCAAATCACCGTGCACCTGACACTGATGATACTTACGGACAAAGCTGAAATAGTCCTTTTCCATGGTTATCCAGTAATAGCCCGCTCGAAGGATTTTCTTTGCTAAAACATACCCGTTCATATAGGGTCCGCATACTCTCGCGTGTACCTCATGCATGATTCTTCCAACCTCTTCTGCTTCAACACATATTAACAAGTTGAGGTCCAGAGTTCTCTTGTACAAGACATCATCACTAAAAAAGAAACCACTTACATGCCGCCTAATGGTTCTCTTCTGGTCTCCACTGACTTGCTCGGGATATTCTTGCGTTTTCAAAAACCTTTTGATGTCATGATACCATGGTTGGGTATTTGGTGTTGTTTTAACCGTATTACAATAACCATGCCTTTCCCGGATTTGGATTTCCAAGGGATCAATTTGGGCGTTGCCTGGGTATGGCGGCATTGAGGCTAAAGTGGCAAGTGCATCATCTAGTTCATTGTGGTAGCGAGGAATGTACCTGAACTCTATTGACTTGAATCGCTTGCCAAGTTCTTTCACATGTTGCCTATAAGGAATAAGCTTGACGTCTCAGGTTTCCCATTCTCCTTGAGTTTGTCGGATAATCAAATCTGAGTCTCCCATGATCAACAATTCTTCGACATCTAGGTCGATTGCCATGTTCATACCCATAATACAAGCTTCATACTTGGAAGTGTTATTTGTGCAGAAAAACCGAAGCCTAGCTGTGGCCAGGTAATGCTGACCAGTGGACGAGATCAAGATTGCCCCAATTCCAACACCTTTTGCGTTTACCGCTCCAGCGAAGAACATTTTCCAAGCATTGATGTCTTCGGATATTGCCTCAACTGAGTTTACCTCTTCATCCGGGAAGTAAGTATTCAAAGGTTGGTATTCATCATCGACCAGATTTTCAGCCAAGTGATCTGCTAATGCCTGGGCTTTCATTGCCGTGCGAGTGACATATACTATGTCGAATTCAGTAAGCAGGATCTGCCATTTTGCTAGCCTCCTAGTGGGCATTGGCTTCTGGAATATGTATTTTAAAGGATCCAACCTGGTTATGAGGTAAGTGGTGTAGGCTTGCAAATAGTGCCTCAGCTTTTGAGCGACCCAAGTCAAAGCGCAGCAAGTTCTTTCCAACAAAGTGTACTTGGCTTCATAACTAGTGAATTTCTTGCTCAGATAGTAAATGGCCTACTCTCTCTTTCCGGTCACATCGTGTTGCCCAAGGATGCAGCCGAAAGAATTTTCCAATACTGTCAGGTACAAGAACAAAGGCCTCCCTGGCTCAGGTGGGACCAAGACTGGCGGGTTTGATAAATATTCCTTGATTTTATCAAAAGCTTCTTGACATTCCTCTGTCCACTTGACTGTCGCGTCTTTCTTCAGCAATTTGAATATGGGTTCACATGTGGATGTCAACTGGGCAATAAATCGGCTGATGTAGTTCAATCTACCCAGCAAACTCATAACATCCTTCCTGGTTTTCGGAGGAGGCAATTCTCGAATAGACTTTATCTTTGTTGGGTCTAACTCGATGCCCCTTCGACTGACGATGAATCCCAAGAGCTTGCCAGATGGTACCCCAAATGCACATTTGGATGGGTTCAACTTCAAATCATATTTGCACAACCGCTCAAAAAACTTTCTCAAGTCCCGAACGTGGTCGTCCTGAGTTTTGGATTTGATGATTACATCGTCCACGTACACCTCTATCTCTTGGTGCATCATATCGTAAAAAATGGCAGTCATGGCCCTCATATAGGTTGCCTCGGCATTCTTCAGACCAAATGGCATGAGTGTGTAACAGTATGTACCCCAAGGTGAGGTAAAAGTTGTCTTCTCCGCATCTCCTTCATCAATCAACATCTGGTGATATCCTGCGTAACAATCCACGAAGGACTGCATCTCATGCTTGGTGCAATTATCAACAAGGATGTGGATGTTCGGAAAATGGAAGTTATCTTTGGGACTTGCCCTGTTTAAATCTTTGTAATCCACACATATCTGGGTCTTCCCGTCTTTCTTTGGCACTGGGACTACATTAGCTAACCATGTGGTATACCGGACCACTCGGATCACCCCCGCTTTTAACTATTTCGTGACCTCTTCTTTTATCTTATCACTGATTTCAGTTTTAAATTTTCTTTGCTTTTGCTGGACAGGGGGACAATCAGGGTATGTGGGCAACTTGTGAACCACCAAATCAACACTCAGTCCTGGCATGTCATCATATGACCAAGAAAATACATCTTTGAATTCAAACAAGAGTTAGATCAATGCGTCCCGGGTTTTTTCATCTGCGTGAATGCTTATCTTGGTTTCCCTGACTTCTTCAGAACTACCCAAATTAACCGGCTTGGTATCATTTATGTTCGACTTAGGTTTATTCTCAAATTGTTCCAATTCTCGATTTATTTCCCTAAAAGCCTCCTCTTCATCGTACTCCGGTTTTTGGTTCATTATTTCACAGTTAGACAACATGTTTGGATTTGGACAAGAAGTCCGCAAGCATGTCATGTTATTTAAAACCGCATTATTAGAACTGAAAGAAGAAATAAAAGATAAAAATAACAAAATCAGAAAGAAGAAAGATGAACGATGAAATATTGATTTCATTTCTTGGAATTTGAAGATAACATGGTTTACATTGGAAAATTAAAAGACAAGAAACTAAAGAAAACATCCGAGTTACACCCTAAAATAACTCGTGATGCAGAAAAGGTGGCAGGACAAGTCTACCAGGACTCCCACCTGATTGGGAACGGCGTAGCCTTCCAATTTTGTAGCTTGGCTGGACCATGTGGGTTTCATATAGTATCTTCCTCATTTCCCCATAGATCTCTTCAATCTCTTCGGCCGTGAAGGCCTCATATTCTTCTTCCTCATGGTATTTTGGCTTGACAAATGTTCTGTACAGATGCGACATCGGCTGAGGCAAAACCCAACCATCATTCTTTCTATCATTTGCCCATTTTACATCAGCTGCAGTGGGTCGAAAGCCTATCCCAAAGAACTTTTTACTGGCGGTCAGGGTGACAGGTTCAGTTATTCCTTGCAATGATTTCCCGAGCCCCTTCCCCGGTTTGAAGCCATGTCTGATCATTTCTTTGGCCACCATGATTGATGCATTAGAAAGAAAGGGTTGGGGCAAGGGTTTCCCTCTTCGTACTGGTCTGCCACCACAATTTCAAAGGCCTGATAAACCATGTGCTTACTCCCCTCTCTTGCTTCAAGACATGGGACTGATGGATCCCGATAAATTGATTGCTCGTCTTCCTCGTGGACCACAATCTCTTGATCTTCATGCTCAAATTTTACCATCTGATGAAGTGTAGAGGGTACAACCCCCGCTGCATGAATCCATGGCCTCCCCAAAAGAAAATTGTAGGATGTGTCCATGTCTAGAACCTGGAAGATTACTTTGAAGTCTACTAGGCCGATGGTCAGAATCAGATCGATCTCTCCAATTGTGTCCCTCTTTATACCATCGAAAGCCCGTACACAGACATTGTTGGGTCGAATTCTTTTGGTCCTGATTTCCATGCGCTGTAGAGTTGAGAGTGGGCAGATGTCTACCCCAGAGCCTCCGTCCAACATAACCCTTTTCACATAGTACCCTTCGCATTTGACTGTCAGGTGCAGGGCTTTGTTATGCGCGGCCCCTTTTGGGGGCAAGTCATTTTTGCTGAAGGAAATATGGTTAATTACGAAAAACCTTTCTGCCATCCTCTCCAACTGTTCTACAGAAGTCTCAACAGGCACATATGCTTCATTAAGGGTCTTGATCAATACCTTCTGATGTTCGATGGAGTTCATCAACAAAGCCAACAAAGAGACTTGTTCGGGAAATTTTCGAAGCTGGTCGACCACCTCATAATCCGCCATTTTCATATTTTGAAAGAAGGTCTCCGCTTCTGTGGCACTCACGAGCTTCTTAGATGGGAAGTGTTTTCTAGTGGCATTGTTCACCTTTTTCAAATTAGAATACCTTTTAGCGGGGTTATTTTTTTGAACTTCTCCTGAGATTTCTTTGCCCTTATAGGTCACCACCGTTTTGTTGTAGTTCCAGGGCACAGCGGTAGGATCTGTCATGGGCTTTTGTGGCGCGCGTCCAATAACCACGGGCTCACTTAGCCTTGGTGGATTAATTGGCCCCCGCATCACATAAGCTCCCTTGGGCACATACATTTGGGCTGCCTTGTTCAGCTCGAATCTCCTAGGAGGACTCAAAGTCATCTGCTTTTCTTTGCGGCCCCGAGGGACATAGAGAACAACATCTTTGGGAGGCGTTGCCCCAGTCCCCACTTCAACTTTCTTCTCTGATTTTGGAGGGGTGATTTTGTTCTTTTTCTCCCCTTTGTCTTGCTTTGGGGCATCTTTTGGTTTTTTTTCTACGTCAGCAATGGCAATGATGGCCTTCAACGCCGGGTCAAATTCCTTATCCTCCCAAATCATTCCGATTACCGACCCATTGTTGTGGGCTGGCAGTGGGTTATTAGTCACATTGGGAACATCCTCATCCCTTAGCACTATCTTCCTTTGCTCTATCAAATTCTCCACTGCTCTCTTCAGAGTCCAGCAATCATCAGTGTCGTGCCCTTCTGCCCCTGAGTGATAGGCGCATGGGGCACCAACTCTGTAAGAGGGTGATGTTGGGTTCCTAGTTTGAGGAACCGGCTATAGCAAACCCATTTGGACAAGCTTTGGAAACAGACTAGAGTAGGATTCGCCGATTGGTGTAAAATTTGGCCTTCTAGGTGGTTCACGAGGGGGAAAATTATTTTGTGGAGGACGGGGGTTATAGTAGTTTTGGTAAGGAGGCTGGTTTCTAGGAAATGGAGCTTGGTTACGGTTGGCTTGTTGTTGTGGACGGACATAAGGTTGAGCATTCATGACCGTGTATGGATGAGGAGCATAAGCCATGTCTTGGTGGGGGTAATAGTGTTGCGGTGTCCTTTCTGGAGAAGGGATCTGGGAGTACGGTGTTTTTTTGCACCCGACGCTGCCATGGATATTTCTTCCTTTTTCTTGCCTTTCGCTATTCCTCCGGACCCACCCTGAATGGCTTGGGAAGTAGCTCTAATAGCGGATTGGCTTAGAATTCGACCCGTTTTCAACCATTTCGCCAATCTTGATGGCTTCAGCGAACGATTTGCCCATAGCAGACATCATATTTTGGAAGTAGTCAGCTTCCTAAGCTTGGAGGAAAACTGTGACCATTTCAACCTCATCCATCAGAGGCTTTACCCTAGATGCCTGCTCACGCCATTTAACTGTGTACTCCCGGAAGCTTTCCGAGGATTTCTTTTTCAAGTTTGTCAACGAGTTCCTATCTGGAGCAATATCAATGTTGTACTGGAACTGCCTAACGAAGTCTCTAGCAAGATTATCCTAGATGTGCCAGCGGGATATATCCTGGTCCATGTACCACTCAGATGCGATGCCAACCAGACTTTCTCCGAAATAGGCCATGATTAATTCTTCCTTTCCACCGGCTCCTCGCAGCTGGTTGCAATATCTCTTGAGATGAGCAATAGGATCACCGTGTCCATCATACTTCTCAAATTTTGGGATTTTGAATCCCAATGGTAGGTGCACATGGGGGAACATGCACAAGTCGGCATATGATACACTTTTCTGTCCACCCAGGCCTTATATTCTTTTGAGACTCTGTTCCATACTCCTCATCTTCCTCACAATCTCTTCTTGTTCAAGAGTTTTGGTGGTTTCTTCTTGCCCCGCAGTGAACTCAAATTGGGGTGGCTGAGGGTAAGTATAAGTGGGAAACTGAGGAGGTTCCATTTGGAAGGTGGGTGTTTAGAAGGTGAAAACTGAGGGGTCAAAATTGGGCCTAGGCAGTGTAGGTTGTGTCGTGGCCGATCATGGGGGAGCGGTGAAGATATTCGAAGCTGCACCGGACATTAACACTTGGGGGCGAACCTCAGAAGGTGTTCCCACAAAATGAGCTGAGATAGTTGGGCATCCTAGTGGGGTATTTGGGTGACTGATATGTATAGTGGAGGTACCGCTTGCTCTAGGAAAGAGTTCGGGGAATCCTGGGATGGTGCTTGGCGGCTCTCTTCCATTTGCCCAAGCACCCCACATTTCTATAACCCGAAACCGCAGGATTCTATTTTCTTCGGCGGCTGCCGATTCTGAGGTCGAGATGCCCGAGATTAGGCTATCATCCGTGATGGGAATTGTTGGCAGAGTCATTTCTAAAGACATTCCGATGCTCCCCTTTTATCTAGTAAAGTATGGGTGTGAAGCCAGGTTACCACAAAAACCAAGCACCATTCTATAAAAACCTGGACTGGAAATAAAAACAGCAAACGGTTAGTTTGAAGCAAATAACAGATAGGTAATCGCATGTTGGGGTGTGATGCACCTATACAGTTAAATGTGTTTTTACATGTTTTGCAACGGTTGCATGTTTCATCCCAGCTTTACTTATGTTTCCCATTTTTCTTCTTTCCAATTCCACTCTCTCTCTTTTTCATGTCTTTTTTTTTCTTTTTGGTTATTTTCTCTCTTCTTCTTCTTTTTCATACACTTTCTTTACTCTTTTGGGTTATGATCGAACCCTATGTAGATTGTCTACGTATCATGACCCCGCATGAATCATACCAAGCGTAGTTCTAGGGGCGATAAAATGTAAAACTAAATAACAAAATATTTTGGGATTTTCAATTTTTTCTCATAAAAGGGAAATACTCTGGATTACAACGATTCAAAACTAAAAGACTAAAAGGGAAAACAACAGACTCCAACAACAAGATGACAATACAGACTCAAGAACTGACTAACAGAATCGAAAATAAACTAACAGACTCCAACAGAAAAAAGATACAGACTCAAGTAAAAATCAAGAATTCATTAATGCTCCTGGTGCCCGCGGGACATCATTTTGTCTCGCCACGGGCCTAAATGCAAGATCCCCTTGCAGTCGCTCCAAATCACTCATAACTTGGCGGACGAAAGTCATCACTACAGCGAAAAAGGTGGTACGAGTCATGTCCTCGCACACTTGGCACTTCATGGTAATGTAGTCAGCGATGGTTCTGATCCTTTCTCTAATTCTGCCTTTTTCCTGAAGCAACCGCCCTATCTGCTGATTCCGGGCTTCTAACAATTGAGAGTCATAAAGGTCTTGATCTTGCAACTGCTGCATTCCTTCCTCCATTTGAGCCATCAAATCATAACAATGATCCCTATTAGCTTTGAAATCTTTAGCCTGCTTGGCTACCTCATTCTCGAGAGTGGTTACCTTTCTTCTTAGGCTAGTGATGGTCCCTTCATAGTTCCTCTTCATTTGTTGCACAAATCGTGCTCACTCTTCTGCCTTCTTTGTCCATAGTGCCCGGATTTTTGCTAGACTGGCTTCAGACTTTTCCAGGTCTTCTTGACATTCGAGGACTTTCTTTTTCAGACCGCTTATAAGTCTTTCATAAGCCCGACTTCTTTCCGAGTTTCTAGCAGCTATTTCATCTTCCGGATCTGAGGTTTGAGGGCCTCATTTTCCTGAGTTAGTTTTTTCTTTTCTCCCTCGTCTGCGGCGACTTGAACACCATTTTCAAATCGAAGCTCCATGACTCACCTTTCCAACTGGCTTATTTTGGCCCTATACTCGTTTTCTTTGGTCAACCAGTCCCATTGCACCTGTGCCCCATCGGTGAACTGTTGGACATGGGGCCTCTTTGAGGGCCTTTCAAGAATCCGAAATCTTTGCCGAACCAGACAATGTACTTAGGGTCCACTTCACCTCTAGCTAGATCGCGCACCATGGTCTTAGGTTCAAGAAATCTACATTCATTCCATACTTGGCGAATTTTCCCTTCTGGAAATGCAGCTTTTGAGCCCAATTCAATGACATGTTTACTCAAATCTTCATCATTAGAGAAGATTTGAAATCTTCCTAATTGGCGCAAAACCCTGTGGGGAGCATAAGGCTGGATGCTCCGGATGCCCATCAAGAGGAGATAACATACTTCAGCCGACGTGTACACTACTTCGGTGACAGGAAGCCATCCGAATGCCCACTCAATTTTAGCAGCAGTCGAGGATCTCAAATGTGCAAGCCAAGCTTCAGTACCCTCGGGGAATTCAATACCTTCCACTCAGCTTTCAAATTTTTCAATGCAGCTCAAACCGGTCAACCCGTAATTCATATACCCACCCCGATGGCAGAGATGTTCTTGCACCCATAACTGTAGTAACAGATTGCAGCCTTGGAAGAACTTTTCCCCTTCCCGACAGATAGTCAAGGCTCGGTAGATTTCAGATAAGATCAGAGGAACCACAGTGTTGTTGGCTTTCTTGATTGCAACATCGATCATTCCCACGAGACCTATCTCTATATTACCATCTTTTCGTGGACAAACTACAACACCCAAGAAGGCTACCATAAAAGCTAAACCCCACCTTGCCTCCCATTTGTCTTTATTTCCGGCATAGGTTAGACCAGTGTTCGGCTATTTAAAACCTCGGGGGTTACCATATCGATGATACAAGAACTGGAGCGTGCAATAACCTTCAGATAAGTTTCCGTCCTGAATATCCCGACTAATACTCAGCAAATCTAGAAATCTGTGGGGAGATACTGGTCTTGGTGACAATGGATATCGACTTCTAAGGTTTCCATTAAGGCCCGCATAACCCGCAATTTCCTCCAATGTAGGTGTGAGCTCAAAGTCAGAGAAGCGAAACACATTGCGAGTCGGGTCCCAAAAAGGTATTAAAGCTTCAATTATGTCCAACCTTGGCTTGACGTTCAATAGTCCGACGAGGCCTCCCAGAACTTTTACCACTGTTTCTCTACTGCCTTTTCCTAGATCATTCCACCACATGTGGAGCTTTAAGGAGATCCCATTAAGGACTATGAAGGGTTCAATTTCGTTTGTGTTCATCCTACACATTTATTAAGGTGATTTAATAACTCATTTTGACCCAAAAGAGTAACACCATTCTTCAAAAATAAAACCCGGTTTTGCAGATACGGCCTTGCAGCACTTCGGGGAAGAAGATTTTAAGGTTGTGCCTGCTAACAGTTAAAAATGACCCAAGGTGGCTGTTCTTGCAAAAACAGCCTTCCGGCGCCCTTTTGGGGACATTCGCTTAATTCAAACAAGAATGGCATCGCCCGACTTATTTGTGACAAAAAATTAAAATTTTGTTGTTTTTAGGCTATTTTTGCAAAAGGAAAGTTGGACCTGATGAGGGTTGCCTACGTATCCCACATCCGGTGAGAATCAAACTGGCGTAGTTCGGGCAGATTGGACGAAAATAAACCAACTATTTTTCAAACAGAAAATTTTTGTCAAAATTTTGGCAGACTTTCAGCATATTTTTTGGACACTGATTTTTCGAAACAAGTAATTATCTCTCCGAACCCTCACATTAATTTTCTTTTTCCGAACTTTCTTCTATTATCCACAAGCTAGTCAACATGCAAATTCAAAGCAAATAAATATACAAGTAGCAAGTAGAATGCATCAGGATGGTCTTTCATTCAGGTACACTTGTCCTAGACAGACCCAACCCCTGTGTTGAGCCTCCTAAGTCAAATGCACGTGATTCAAACAAACGTTCCTACTAGGGATCCGGCATGAAGCTTTGTTATACTAGGTTTAAAACCTGGGTTTATTATTCTAGACCTGGCTTACCCGAGCGGACAACTCGAGCCGGGGGGGAGGGGGCAGCGTACCGGAAATACAGAAGCTTCACCGGCTTAGCACCTTGTCCGAACCTCGTTCTAAAATGGGATAAGACTCTAGACAGAAGAGAAGCCACACGAAGTGCACCCTTCTCCATGATTTAGAAGACTCAGAGAGAGGAAGGGTTTCGTAGCAGTTTATATACAGTTCACAAAATATCAAAGCGTAGAGCATTTAGCACATTAGGCTCAAACATGTAGGAAAATTAGATAACAGATAAAGCCAATCATAACAACTATTCTATGTTCGAATTCTAAACCCTGAACTAGAAGTTCTGGGTTCTTTCTCCCCAGCGGAGTCGCCAGAGCTGTCATACCTCCTTTTTACACACCCGAAGGTAGTACAAGAGAGTTTTTCTAATTTAGGTGACATTATTCGAAATGGGATTATTTTATTTGTTTTCAGAGTCGCCACTTGGAATAATTTATGGTGTCCCAAGTCACCGGTTTATTTTTAAATCTCAAATCGAGGAAATTCGACTTTCCTTTTGAAGTCTGCGAACCAGAAATTCTAAGTAAGGAATTCTGTTAACTCGGGAGAAGGTGTTAGGCATTCCCGGGTTCCGTGGTTTTAGCACGGTCGCTTAAACTATTATAACTGGCCTATTATCTGATTTTAATACATGTTTTAACTATGATGCCATTTTAAACTTATTAACCGCTTTTGATTATTTTAAAGAAGATTTAGCGTCGTTTAAAACATGTCTTTGGATCGCACCACATGAAATGCACCCGCAATCGGACACACATTTTATTCAACGTTATTAAGATTTGAATTTGGGTCACATGAATGCACACCCGAGTTTAGGAAGGTAATATTATTAAAATGACGCGCCTAAAGCAACTACACATTTTTAATTTTGCGAAGGCCATGGAAATTTGCTAAATGGCACGCCTCAAATTCTAAAGATTTAACAGAAATAATTAAATGAGGGCCACGCATTTGAGATTTTATTTGGCGCGGTGCACCTCAATTACATTTTTTAAAAAGGATATTCAAACTAAAATTTGGAGGGCGTAACTACTTTGTATTGTCTAATATGGCCCACCTCTAATCTAATTAATGGGCTTAATTTGCTAAACACTAAATGCATTTAAAAGTTTCACCCAAACTACCTAGAATCTCACATGAGGAAAAGTTAATTATTTTAAACAAAGGGGTCCGACCCGAACACAAGCGAACCAGTGGCCCAACAAGAAGGAAGTGACCCGAGTCCCTTTAGAAAGAGACTGTCATGCCTGGGCCCAAGAGTGAGCCCAAACTCACAAACTTGCTGGTTCTAAGTGACAGACTCAACGACGAGTCTCCACAATGCACAAATGAGCGCCTGAAGTGACAAATATTTGGGCGCGAATTCAGAAGGCCAAACATAGAGAACAATACATGTGCAAATGAACTTTGGAATCATTTTTTACTCCTTGATGGGAAATTATATGACATTTAAATAATGATTTGGTTTGCAATCAATTAATAGTCTAATTTATCAACTAACAGCAAGCAAACTTATTTTTTGACCTTCAAACTCAAAACTATGCAAAATACAACCAATATGCTTCAAACTATGCAAACTATGGGGAAACAGAGTTGTTATTAGCCATGGCTAAATTAAAGAAAAACTAACGAATATGCTTCATGCTGCTTTTAGCCCATCATTCTTTTTGACTAACACATTCCACGAGAGAATTAACAAGCAGACAACAATACAATATTTATGAGAATCACTTTGACCCCTCAATACTCATAGATACAGAACATAAGATCTGATGTCCAAATAATGTCCATGTCCTTTTTAATACAGAATATCCATACTAACATACTACTCAAAATCTTAAAAACATCATGAGGAATTAAACAACGAAAATGAAAACACATTATTTATACATATTGAAACCAAATCAAATACACAGATTAGCTAGCTTGAAAGATACAAATCCATCATTTAAATCACTGCTCAACTACAAATCCCAACTTGAATAAGCCAACTTCAAGTTCACCCATTCTCATACATTAGGAGGTGAAGTGAATACCTGGAGATTGAAACAAGGAAAGAAAAATGGGGACCAGTAGAGTAGAACAGCAGTCAACACCAGCAGCAGCACAGCTAAACCAAATCGAATGCAAAAATAACAGAAGGCAGCCTCACTCGAGCAAATACCAGAACAGACTTCAAATCCAAACCTCCAAAACCCAATTTCAATCCATTTTTGAACTATATGAACCAGAAAATCTTTTCAAAGAATAAGAAATTAAGAAGTCACCAAAGAGTTTCAATGAAACAATGATTTTTCTTCAATTTTTAGCCATTTTCTTTTTCTGAGTTTCTTAGCTTTTTCATCCTCTGAATTGAGCCTCAAGTAACAATGCCTTTATAGGCAAGTTACTAGGGCAGCAAATATAAGCTAGTTATTGCCCTTTAGACCTTTCTTTATTTTCCTTTTTACTATTTAGTCCCTTATTTTCTGACTTGCTAGCCAAGCTAGTCTGTTTGCAGCTTCTGAGAAGCTTCTTAATCTGTTACCCAAAAGATTCCCTAATTGAGTTACCCCAATTTCCCCTTAGCTTCCCTGTTTTTACCCCTGAACCTTAGACAGATTATGGGTCAAGTTGACCCTGGGCTGACCCATTTAGAAGTCCGGCCCAAGCCTGAACTTCAGGGTATGAGACTCAAACCCAAACAACATCAAACTAAACAAATGAAAACAAAATAAAGAGGCAGAGGCAATTCGAGCAAATTTTTGGAAATTCAACTAATGAGCAAACATTTAATGAAATTGAAACTAAACTAAATAGTAGACTGTTTATACTAATTACAGAAAGAAAGCCTCTTAAAACTAGCATGCATGTAAAGAACAACTTTAAAACTGGAATAACAAAAGAATCTAAAAGAAGAGGGAGAAGCAGATGACAATGCAAGTTAAAAAATGAAAAGAAAAGTAAAGAAAATTTAACAGAAGAAAACTGAAAAAGAAATACCCGTGGGGATCAGAATGGACTTGAATACACTTGAAGAGATCCTTCGATTTTTCGACCAGATTAGACCTTAATCTTGTATTTTCGTGTGAAAACACACGACTAAGGTTCAATATAGTCTAAAATCCTCACAGGCCCGTTGAATTTTGAATTTGGAATTAAGGTTGAGTTCTCTGATTTGATATTCGAGAAGTTTGAGGGGGATTCGAAGGAAAGTAATTGGATATTTGGAATGAGGGGAGGCAGGGGACTTCATGATGTTAATTTGGTGGTGGTTGGTGGTGGCGCCGCCACCAGAGAATGTTAGGGCGGCGCTAGGGTTCTACCCTTTGATTTGAAATTCGAGGGGTTTCAAAGGGATTCGAGGGAAGGTGATCAGGGATTTGGAAAGAGGGAGCTGAGGAGATGATTTGGTGTTGGTTTGGGTTTGAACGGAGGTGGTGCCGCCACCAGATATGGCGGAGGATTTGAGGCGGCTGGCTAGGGTTTCGGGGTCTGAGTGGTGTGAGAGAGATGAGAGATGGGGTAGGGGGGAGCGTTTGGACATATTTATATAAAGACCTCGCCACTTCTGACTGTCAGATCAACAAATCTCGACGGTTAAGATCAAATGGGAGAAAACGGGGTCGTTTAGAGTCGATGGGGGAAACCGGACTAGGTCAGGGTGGTTTTGGGCCGGATTTTGGGTATTTTGACCGGGTCTTTGGTGGGTTTGGTTTGGGCTGGCCCAAATTCAGATCTTTTATTAAGAACTTCAATTTCTTTTTATTTTCTTTTCTTTTTCTTCCCTTTTTCATTTCATTTTCACATTTTGTTAAAAAAATAAAATTAAAAATAAAAACAAAACCTAATTTAAATCCAAAACTAAACTAACTGCTTTTTCTCAAAATTTATTAAGTCCTAATTTAAAAGAAAACTATGACAAATTCGAAAATTAAAAGTTAAAAATGCAAAATGAACTATTTTTGTAATTTTCTTTCATTTTTGTAATATTAAATAACTAATTATCCTAAAAATAGAAAATTGGATCTTAAATGCAAATGCAATGTATTTTTGTATTTTTCATGAATTACCTAAATTAAATATGCACACAAAAATGCAAACAAACACAAAATCATGCAATTAATTCCTAAAAATCAAATAATTAATTAAAAGAAAAATCCTAATTTTGGGAATTCTGTAGGAGTAAATCGTGCGTGGCAAAAATTACGTGCTCACACATAGTACAATTTCCTTTTATTTTTATTTATATCTAATCCTTTAGTTGTGGCCCAAATTCCATCAATTCACCTTTTTTCTTTATCTATTAGTCTATGTCACTAAATGGGCCCACAATCACACATGTCAAATGTAGAAAGTAGCCTCATACAACTATTGTTGGGTGAGTCTTGCCCAAAATAAAATAAAATTTCTCCTTAGCATAGGATTTAGCTGGGAGCACCTTGTCTTTTCCTTTGTACTATTTGACAGCAGTCCTATGCCGAGTGCCAGGTCGGCATTGCTTGGAGCTTGAATCCGAAACCTAAATAATGGTATTTTGGACTCAAAATACCTTTATACAGTTAAAAAAAATACATTTCTAACTAAAACGCAATATAATATACTTTGTTTTAGTTTAACGAAAAGTTAGCCGTTAAAAGAAAACGTAATATAATACTGCGTTTTAATTAATAAATTATTTTTTTAATGTATAACGCATTATAATACAACGTTTTAGTGTAATGCGTATTACATTAGAAAAGTAGCATCTCTTCTTTGTCCAAGTTAAAAAAAGGAACAAAAGTATATGTTGTCCTCTACTGCATCCAAACTTAAAAGCACAATATATATAATCCAAACGTTGTATTTTGACTAATTTACACATAAGAATTAATACTTAATTTGATATATATATATATATATATATATATATATATATATATATATATATATATATATATATATATATATATATATATATAGTTGCGCGTGTATTTTATATCAATAAATACAAATTTTATAAAAATTACATAGATTCAATCATTATCATGATAAAGATATTATACATAAAAATAAACATCGTTACTTCCTTAGGTCAATAATGATGGGTATATCAGTTAGTCACATATCCCTAATTTGATATTTATTTGTAATTACATGCAATATTTATCCGCTAGATAGATTTATCGACACTATGAAAAATTACGAAATTTATGACAACACTTTTGGAGAGTGTTTTATTAACAATTTTTTTTAAAAAGAATAGTTTGAAATAGTTTACGCCATTATTTAGTGACATAAGTGTAGACCTCCACATAGTCGACAAACGATAATATGTTGCAAGTGCTGAATTGCTAAATTGTGTGAATCGAGTTGTAATGCTTTGAGAAAATCTTTGGCTAAATATACAAAATTTACACAGTACTATTTTGAGAAAATCTTTGGCTAGTTAACATTTTATGAAACACACAATTGGTCATTGTCAGTAATTACAATATGCCATATTCAACTTATATATCTATCTATACTATATTAAAAGCACGAAGGCCTTTACCGAAATATCGTTCGCCTTTTTTACTCCTTTAAAATATAATTCACATTAGACAAAATAGTCACTTGATTATTCTAATATTTAGGACCTAAAAATTCATTGAAATTTGGTTATTAAATCTTTACTTATTTAAACTAGGTACCTAAAATGTAGGACTTTAAAAGCAATTAAAATTTTATCTTAAATAAATAATTAAGAAGTCAATTATTTGGATCATCAGTCCAAATTTTGTAGCCGTTCTTTTGAAGTAATTTCTATATGGCAATTGGAAAATGAGTACTTTTTTAGAAGAAATTTATTTACTTCAATTAGTATTTGCGACAAAGTATATTAATTTTATAGTAATTACGTGGTAAATCAAAATTAAAAACTACTAAATATATTTTATCTTCTTCAATCAATCCAGACTATTATAAAAGTATGAAACTTAAATGCAAAATTAGTCGACCTTTTTATCAAATAAAATAAATTTTACATCGGATAAAATTAATATTTAATTAATATTTTTAATAGTTAGGACGCTAAAATTAACTAAAATTTTGATTAATAATTTTTTCCTTATTTGAACTATATAAGAACTCCTAATATTTAGGAACGTAATCCCAATAATATTACCTATATAAGTTGATTAAATTAATTTTCACAAGAATAGATAAAGAATTGTTATTTCACTGGGAATAACAATAATTAAGGTGACATTAAAAGTCTTCCGCTTCAATATACCAAGCTATGAAAACTTAAAGCAAAACTCAGGAACTCACAATTATTTTCAAATTAGCTAAAATTTTAAAGATTTAAGGTGAGTAATGTTAAAAATGTTAGTTATTTCAAACTATTCTTTTTTTAAAAAAAATTGTTAATAAAACATTCTCCAAAAGTGTTGTCATTAATTTCGTAATTTTTCATAGTGTCGATAAATCTATCTAGCGGATAAATATTGCATGTAATTGCAAATAAATATCAAATTAGGGATATGTGACTAACTGATATACCCATCATTATTGACCTAAGGAAGTAACAATGTTTATTTTTATGTATAATATCTTTATCATGATAATGATTGAATCTATGTAATTTTTATAAAATTTGTATTTATTGATATAAAATACACGCACAACATATATATATATGTGTGTTTGGATGCAGTAGAGGACAACGTTTTAGTAAAACGTTGTATTATAATGCGTTTTACATTAAAAAAATAATTTATTAATTAAAACGCAGTAGTATACTACGTTTTCCTTTAATGGCTAACTTTCCGTTAAACTAAAACGCAGTATAATACTGCGTTTTAGTTAGAAATGTAACTTTTTTTAACTGTATAAAGGTATTTTGAGTCCAAAATACCATTATTTAGGTTTCGGACTCCTTGGAGCTTGGATTAAGTGAGACTATATGGTCATGCCATGGATATTTAAATTTTTTTATCATTGTCGTACTTACTTTCAGACCAAATGACTGAAACTTCACGTTCAATTGCCACCTCGTAACCTTTACTTTAATGCTTTCAATAAGATGTTTAATTGAAGGATATGTGACGTAAATTAAAATTGAGGTGGTAGAAGAACAGGGACGCGGCTGAAGAAGAGGGAGATCGCAAAGGAAAAGGAAATTGATGTAATTGAATTAAAGGAATTAATCATGGTTTGAGAGCTTTTTGAGGGGAAATGAATATAATATGTAAAAATAAATAGCGAACTTTAATTAATCCGGATGCATAACTTTATAATATAGTATATCTATGAAAAAGTCCCCATTTTCAGGACTTATAATTGAGAAATAGTTACATATTTAAAAATCATTAAAAAATAAGCAATTCCTGGGTTTGTGACAGTGTTATGAATTTTAAAACTTCTAAAAAAGTAAAATTTCATCACCACGACAATATGCTGGACGAAATTCAATACACACTCATAGAGTTTCAATTTTTTTAAGTTCGAATCCATGACACTTCCATAATTTGAAAAATAAGGATAGTATCGTAAATTTCTCACTCATTTACGTTTGAAATCCATGGTACTTTCACGGTATTTTTGCATTAAAGTGGCTATTTTTTAACCAATTTTTAAATACTGATTATTTTTCAAAAGTTGATTCGAAAAATGGCTAGTTTCGTACAATATTACAATAATGATGTTGTGCAAAAAGCAGCGTAAAAATAGCACGGTATAGCTAGTTTTCGGACTGATCATTCAAAAATAGCCAGCGTTTATGAAGTCAATGAAAAATAGCCACTATTTTGCTGCAACAGAGACCGGTCCAGCATAATATACTGGAGTTCGGTGCACCTGTGTATGAACTCCAGCATATTATGCTGGACCGGTATACTTTGATGACTCCAGTATAATATACTAGAGACTGGAGCACCGATGCTCCAAACTCCAGTATATTATATTGGACAATTATACTTGCTGGAACTCCAGTATATTATGCTGGAGTTCTAGTGTACTTATGCTGGAACTCTATCATATTATGCTGGAGTTCCAGCATACTTATCCTGAAACTCCAATATAATATACTGGCGTATTTTCTGGGTTTTGAACAATTTTTTCGCTCAGATTTATCTTTACATGAAAATTGGCTAAATTTCGATTACTTTTGAAACTCGGCTATTTTTGAACGACCAGTTGTAAATCTGACTATTTTTGAATTTTTCCCAAAAACAGCCCGCTATTGGGCTCTAAATATTCATGTTTTCGGTGTTTGTATTTCCAGGCGAGGTACTTGCAATATTTAAACAGTTTGCATTTTTTGTAATAAAGGATTTAAAAATTTAATTCATCTTATTGTCACGACCCATAATTTACTAATTAGTTATTTTTACGGTGTTGTATGCTTTTTGTGATCGTTTTTTGATATAGTTATTTTTTTATTTTTTATCCGGAGTAAAGTTTATTTATGTGCAAAAAATTATGAAAATTCTTTTGTTGAATAATTAGTGTTATATGTGACTTTAGTGTTGTATATATATAGTATGTGACTTTTTTATTGTTTAGTATCCTTTGGTGTTATGTTGTGCCTTTTATTGTTATGTTGTGCCCTTTAGCCTAGTAAACCTGATAAAAAAAAATTTAGTTTATGTTAGTTGATGTTGTTTATGGCCATTTAGAGAGGTATGACTTTAGTTCTCTTTAGGATTCTTTAGTTTAGAATAAAAACTACGTGCACTTATTAACTAACTCGGTTAGAGTACTCAATTATGGATTAAATATTTTACTATAATTATCAAATATTAGATATGAATCATAAAATAATTAGTTGACATTATAAAAGAGATGCTACCGGATTTTTTGGGCAAAATATAAAAGTTAACAAACAAATCGTTACGAATAAAATAAATTGAATATTATTTAGTATTAAGTTTGTAATTATTTATGTTACATTACTTTAACATCCTTCCTTAATTAATATGTTATATGATATGCAGGCTATTGGCTTACACCGGTTATACCAGTTGGGACTGGAGATGCTACGACATATAGGCGACAGAGTGGAAGTTTTGCATGGGTTTGGTCGTCGAGTTGTTGATCTTGTTGCTGACACATTGAGACGTGCCCGAGAGGATGCGCGGTTAGGTTACGAGACTACGTATGTGCCGCCTGAGAAGTACCATCATAGGCCACACGTGGCCCCAGAATGTGGTAGACGTGGCATGCGTGGCCAAAGAGGAAGGGGTGGCCCACGTGGTCCTGTGGTCGGCGAGGATAGGGTCCCCAGCACGGAGGCGTTAAGGCACCTGTGGAAGATATTAGAGATGATCAGCCGGGTGACTACCCTGAGCCACATAATGCTCCTCATGATATGCCGTCATTCAACTTTCAACTATCACCAGGGACTTCACAGTTGACCCGATCAGCTCCAGTGTTGATCGTGGGCACTGCCATTATGTAGCATGATTGGGATCAGTATTTTCCTGATCATCTAGAGCTATCATGGATTGCTGAGGATCGTCCAATACGAGAGGTGCATAGTGGGCGACGACTGAGTTATGACTCATCATCGAGGGCTGTTAAGGATCTTTCAGGCACATATAAGGAGACATCATATCGGGTCGAGACGTTTTAGCCTTCATCTACTCCAATGCAATTCGGAGTTCCCACAAAGCATTGTGTGGCTACTTAGGCATAGGTTTGTTTGTATTACTATTGCTTCAATTTGTTTTTACCTTATAGATTAGTTAGTAATGTCTAAAGTACTTAGGTTCTTTCAAAGATTTCGTCATCACCCATCACGGAGGCCACATTGTGCGATACTCGCTTGCCAGAGACGAATGATCTTATTCAGGAGCCCGCTGAGACTATGGTATGACCATTAATTTTTTTTAATAACACGTACGCTAGTATTCTATATTTTATATACTAAAATATCTCATTATTTTGTAGGTTACTGATGGCCCAACGACTGCTTCTACTGAGGCTGGCAGCCTTACTGGCGATCATGTTACAACGCATCCTCCGATAAAGAGGTGATGTGATGAGGATGATCCTGATAGCGTAGCCGGGTGGGAGGGTATGCGCCTCATGCCACCCAATGCTTTAAAGCATACAACCTGTGGGACTCATTGATATGTATTTTGTGCATGAATTTTTATTTTTCAGGTTATTTATTAGTTTAAAACTAGAACACAAAAATATAAGACAGATTAACATAAATTTAAATTCATTAAAAATTACAGATAATACATACAATATAAAAAACTATACTTAATGTATCCATGTGTTTGTTTAGTCAATATCGCCTATTATTCTATGCTTCAACCTTTGAAATTTTCTTCCAACTAGTTATTTCCTCTCTTAGTTTCTCTTTCACTGCCGCAAGTTGTTCTTGGAGTTTCAAGATCTGGAGTTCGTACTCACCGGTCAGATTTCAAATGTTTAGCAAACATAATTTGTAGTATTCCTGGTTAATGGGTTCATCATACCATTCTTCAAAACTGCATTGATTTTCGTCCTACAAATGGGAATGTCGACAAAAGACAATTAATTAACATGTTATAAATAATCTATTAACCAACATAACTTTCACTAATAATAACTTACAATTTATTTACACATCCAACCTCTGCGTCCTAGATTGCAATTTGACCAACATGGATTCAAAATTACATATTTGCCACAATAACACCTTGGTACGTCATTGCGTCCAATCATGTCATAATGCTCGAACTTGAAAAAATTATGGAAAGTTGTTTTCTTCGTTTGGTTACACCGCAAACAATAATGCAAAATGTGCGGGGTTTTTAGAAGCAAGAAGAGTGATTTTAGGTTATATAATGCATATTGGTGATATGCTACGTTTCGCGTGCTAATGATTCTTTACGGTACAAGACGATGCAACTTTTCTAGGTCGACATGACAATACACATAATGCATATTGGTGATGCTCTACGTTTCGCATGCTAATTATTCTTTACGGTACAAGTCGGTGCAACTTTTTTCAGGTCGACATGACAATACACATAACGCATATTATTGATGCGCTATGCTTAACATACAAGTTTGTGCAGTTTAGTTATTTTTAAGTTGAGCCAGCATTCCAGTATTCAAAAACCATTTCAAGAACTATTACAACATCCATTTCAAAAATGTCACTAATATTTAATAAGTGGTTTAAAAAGAGGCAAAAAGGTGAAGGTGGTTCAACAGACCCACATGGAACACGTCATAACACAATCGATCCCTACTTTAAAAAAATATGCTAGGTTGCTATACTGATTTGGTGGATCACAAGTGGTATGGTGTTCCATGTCCCTTGTAAAGTAGTCCTATCAATATATTCACTGATTTCAAACTTGCAGGGCACATTACTGAGGGGGAAGCGCATTCTACAAAGTCTGAAGATATGTGAATTTGAGGTAAAAAACTACAATGGGTTCCCCTTTACTCAAAAAGGTGTGATTATGAAGTACTATGCCATTGGCATGGGCTAGTTGTACCACAAAAACTGCCTGCAACCTTCCAAACAAACACACACAAAGATGAACTAGAAGTGATTCAGCATTTGATGAAGGAAATTTTAGAGATGGAAAAGGCACTAGCCGTTCATCATGCACTAGATGATCTTAACTACTTGCAAGGAATGAAGGATTGGTATTGAGATTTATTAGAAACTAAAAAATTGCATAGAGTCATTGATTATCCTATATTTCCAATAGTTGTCAAGTGGGAGGTACTACCTAAGTTTCTACCATAGACGTTGGACATAAGAGTTCCGTATTATTGTAGGAATCAAGCAAGTGATCTCATTGATGATAGCGATGAAATACGAGAAGTGTGTGTCAACTGGGACCTAGATTATGATGCCCTCGGTCCGGACGAATGAATACAAGATGTTGGCGAAGAAGATGTAGACAATGACAATGAAATAATGCCGGGCAGTGACGATAATGGCGAATGAAAATTGTTATTTATTTGTTGAAGTTATTTTTAATTGTTGTATTGAATCTCCAATGCTAAATGTCAATTAGATTTAAGACTATTGTCAATTTAATTTTATTTCATAAATATTGCAAACAACACCAATACAGACATTTAGTATAACAAAATACTGCAACAAAACACTAAGTTTATCCTTGAAAATTGGGCACACTGGATGAATTGCCACCGGAAGCTGAATTACCACTGAAGGACATTTATGGTGACCGTATCCTGTTTGGGAACATATACCATATTTACGTGCATAAAGAATATCACCAGCATCCATTTGGTTCAGTATCCGTATTCTTTTTTGCAGTTACCGGTGACGTAAATAATACTTGTTACACATTATTTTAAATGGTTCCGACAGCTAATAATGCTCAACACCAATTGGTTGGAAGCGGCCACTATAGGTGTTTACATATGCAACAACACTATATTCTTTATCAACGTACCTCGTCGCCGCAAAACTTGTATGTTGAAAGCACTTCATGGCATATGAGCATGATAAGTGATAGATCGACCATTTCCCACATGAACATAATCTTCTGGATTTATTGATGGTGTGGGTATTATTACCGCGATTTTGATACAGACCAGTACGAACTTCAATAATATTTTGCTCGTTGCAGTACTGCAAAATTGTATGTCATGCTCGCTTCCTATATTTCTCAAATCGTTACATCAGTCGTGGCATAAATTCAACACCTATTTCCATCAATGACGATGCATTTTGGGATCTTTCAACAAACCTCTCTGCCATCTGCTTGAATGACATACGTACCATGGCAGTGGCAAGCAATCCACGAATAGACTTCAACAACCCGTTGAAAGACTCTGACACGTTTGTAGTCAAAATTTCCCATCTTTTACCACCATCCTTATGCAAAGTCCACTTATCAAGCTTATGTTGCATCAACCAACAATAAGCTTTTGGGTCTTCTTGCCTAATCAATCTCATTCGCCTCCTGAATTTACACTCTTGATGATCTGTTGCAGCCATCCACATTAAATCATATGAGCTCTTGTTCGGATGAGCTTACTAAAAGTTGGCCTTCAAGTGCTTAACACAGTAATGGTGGTAGGCATACGGTTCCTTCTATGCATCTAAAGTCTGTATAGAACTTAAAATACCACCATGGCGATAAGATATTAGACAAATACCTGAACATTGTCTGACAATGTGCTCCTTCAAGTGGATCAAAAATAATGTCCAAGTCTCTTGACTTTCATCGGCACAAATAGAAAATGTAGAGGAAATATGCTTCCATTAGCATCTACTGCAACAACGATCAATATTTTAATATCACACTTTTCATAGATATGAGTGCCATCTATGGAGATTACTGACTGACAAAGCACAAAACCATCAATTGCTGGTTTAAATGCTCAAAAGACATATCTGAATATGAATTCTGGCATTCTCGGACTCCGCTCAAGCTTCTATTCAACAATAGTCCCGGGGTTAACATGTTGCAAAGTAGCCATGTACCTGGGTGGAGCATCAAATAACTTATCCCAGTTACCATAAATAATCTCAAACGCACGTTTACGCCCGAGAAATGCCTTTCTTTTGGTAATAGTACAGCCATATACCTGGTGGACAGATGTTATACACTCTTTAATCTTGTATCTTATGGACGATTTGATGTGCGGAATCAAGACAAGAGAAATCAAGTCAACATTCAAGTTAGAATAATTCCCACTGAATGTGTCCATATCACAATGTGGGTGCCAATCTATTTCTCCACAACCTACATATTTATTTTCAGCTTTCCCGCACGCAACATCCATCGACAACCTTGAAACTATCTACGACAAATAACCTTATATACCTCTGGATATGACTCATGAACCTCGATATCACGATACTCTTTTATGTTGTACATTCGCACTGCCCTGCTAAGGTATGCTTTATCAACAAAAAACATATTCTTTAACAGTACCATTGGTCTAGATTCATCCCACATTGCTGTTCGAATATCATCAAGATCCCCTGTGAGGGCATCCACATCCGACATACTGGGTAACTGATCAAGGTAGGGAATTGCCCTTGAATGAAAGGGCACATGAGACTCCTACACTCTGGGTCTAACAGAAGGTGGAGTTTGCATATATGGAGCATGCTCATTGGTGGCATCATGCTCCCTCGGTAAATCAGGTTGCTCCTTCTCATTCTCATTAATAAAGCGTGTATCCTTATCATCGTCGCCCTCATCAGAGAAGGGCGTATTTTATCCAGGCTCATTAGCATTATTGTAATAATCACTATCATCTTCCCGACTCTGTGCATCTGCTAGATCCTGATTAAATATATCGTCCTCGGGCAATTGAGTAAGGACAGGACCTTCAAGTTGCTTGTTTTCACTGTACAACCAATAAAATAATGAGTTTCTCAAATTCTTCCCAATATTATATATTAACTTTATCTCTTAACTTACAATTCATAATCTGTTGATATCCCATGATACACATTATCGAGTTGCTGATGACTCCCTAATGGACTACCATGATCCAAAACACCAACATTGGGCATATTCTAACTGTTGGTTCGTTCATAATTTAAAAACTTCATATCTGGCTGGTACCCCCTTTGGAATATATGAGTGTTAGTACGAATATGAGACATAAAAAAAAATTAAGACAAAGAAAAATAAAAATTTATCACTCGGTATGTGAATTTTGTAAACTTGGGGAAGAAATTATGTCCTTGCTCCTCATTCGCCCGTGGAAATAAGTTTAGATTTGGCCAAACTCTTTCAACTGGAACCTGTTCGAATAAAACTGCTCCAAAAATACCACCCGATGATCGAGGATCATCCCTATTTTGCAGAACCTCAATATTGCGAACGTCTTCAGACTTGACTCACATTTTCAACATTTTTATCACAAGAAGTTTCCGGTGTTCATTCAGAGTCCTCAAAAAATCTTTCAGAGTTTCATAGTCTTTGATGTTAAACTCAGCATAACAAGCAACCCCTTGCGGAGTAAGAGAATATGGATATCTTTTGGTTACTTTAATATTAACCGAACGTTTCCTCACACTCATTTTTTTTACATATCAACGATATCAATCTATCGTACTCCAATATAAGTGGCAACTTAACAATACACTATGGAGAAAAACTATATTGTACTGAGTTATTCTCCACGATAACCTCCCCCCTCCCACAATATAATGCAACCCTAATTTTTCGTTCTTTAGACATTATGGCAAAATTCTCAAAAAGTTAAGTAAACAAATATTTCGGAATGAGTAAAGGAAAATAAAAAGGATGCAGAAGAAACTTTTTTGGAATAGATTTTTGAAGAAATAATGAAGCTCCTTAAATAAGCAAACAAGTTGTGCAGGGGGTACAATAATTGGAGGTATAGCGCATTAATTAAACGCACTATATATATATATATATATATATATATATATAGTGCAGTAAAACTATGCGCTATACCTGCCAATTATTATGGGTCAGTCAATAAATAAGTATAGCACATGCATTGCATGCACTATAGCTTAACGGACAAACGTGCCGTTAAGGTGTAGCGCATGCAATCCATGCGCTATACATAAAATGGTCATCAATTGTTTTTTCACCCATTTTTATGCTTTGTGTCAAAAAAAAGCCACACTTTAGTTCCGGTTTCTTCCTGTGAAAGCTGTATCACCTATGAAGATGTGTAAATATGCAATTTTGTTCGGCTTGTAGGACGTGTTATCAGCTAAACCATGTTGTGCACTGTCTGCTAGAATGCCCTTATAGTCCCAAGATTTGGCTGTTAACTTTGTTAACCTATGATATTGTAGCTCATTTCACTCTTGCTTTGCTTAATTTTGTTACTTACTTTCTAAGTATCCATGTTGATACAAACCAGAGCTTCTCATTGGAGAAATGGAATGGAAAGAGATGTTACATGTTAGCTGCAAGGTCGCTTAAAATTGTTTGGGGTGTCGCACCTACATATTGGAGATGGATTTCCTTTGCCGAGTCCAGGTATGTCAAATTAGTAGCAAACTTGTAGCACTTTTACTTTCTAGTAACTCTTAAGAAGATTGGAGATCTCTTTAGGAGATATCTTTTTTTTATTTGAAGTTGATTTTGTGTATGTATATGGTAGTAGGTTCTCAGAAGTTGCTGAGCTTCTTGACGTCTGCTAGTTTGACCTTTCTGGAAAAATAAACATCAATATACTCTCACCTAATACTAGATATGCTGCTTATCTCATCTTCACGACAAAATTCAAGACCTATGGATTTGGAAACCAACCTGCAGAGAGCTCGGTAAGAATTAATGGACATGATAGAGAAACACAGACAATTTATTTGGATCCTCAGGGAGGTTAAAGACACAAGTACCAAGTAGTCCCGAGACACTTAGGAATATTCACCCACCACTGGCTCATTATTGAGACACGAAGTGGATACACCCTATGAACCAGAAGGCCGTTATCCGAAGCAGAGAAGTGATGGGTGGAGGGAGAATTCTTTGTCAAGAGGGGAGAAGAAACTGAACTGGAGATGAGCTTGAAAGAGCTGATAGACTTATATTTAGTTTTAGTCATTCAGTTGTTAGGCATTTGATAGACTGGATTGGTTATAGCTGAGGTGTTTAGAGTTTTAAATTCAGTTCATTTAGATGATTTAATTAGGAATCAGTGTAGTTAATGGGCATAACTGGGGTAGGATAGGAATTCCAGGTAACTCAGGGGGTAATTGGGAAGTTTGAAATTAGAAAATGGCTTAGTTGAATATTCTGTCAGGAAGTACTAATGGACCATTAAATTATTCTATTTGCTTAATGATAGTGGGAAACAAGACATAATGGTATAGGGGGTAATAATAAAAGCTAAAAGGATACACATAGTAGAGGAATATTACAAGCTGGAAAGTAAAAGAAACATGTAGGCAATAATAAAAGATCTCTTTTACAACTGTAAAGAGAAAAAGTGGGCTGGAAAGGGGTTCAAGAGTTGGGTATAAATATGGGGGATCAATTTTAGGGAAAGGGAAAAAAAAGGAGAACATTCTGAGAACTCTAAGGAGTAACATTGTTCCATTGAGTGATTGGTGATTTCTAAAATTTCCTTAAGGCTGAAACAATTTCTGGTCAGTTGATAGTTGAAATAAGTTGAAGTCAAGTCAGGTTAAGGTCTTTTTTGTTCATTCGTTTGAATTGAAAGTGTTTTCCTGGGCTGGTATTTCACTTTTCTGGGTTGGAAATTGATTGAAAACTGTTGCTGATCACTGCACTTGCTACTGTCTTGCTGCTGCTGTCTTCTTCTTGAACTGCAATCTCATTTGTCCTTATTTTGATTGCTGTAATCAGGTACACATTCGAAATTCTGATGTAATTATGAGCTTGAACAAGGAATAAATTGCACGCTTGCTTGGTTATGAGAACTGCTGCTGGCTGATGGACTTAAATGGATGCTAGAATTGTTAAGCATTATTAAGCAGTGATTTGTTGTATATAAACTTTGGATTTATTTTTATTCATGGACTGTTAGCTGATTCAGGGTCTTCTGATGCGAATTTTGTAGTCATTAGGTGACAATTGGATCTGATTTAAACTTCCAATTGATATTATTGAATGTTAATTGAAGCTACTGAAAATCGATTTGAGCCCAGTCATGATTTAATGTTGAGGTCAACTCAGATGTGATAACAATTTAACTGGACTAGGTCGGTAATATGGCTACCCACCGTTTTAACATATACATTCGAATAAGTGTCCTGGACTTAGTTAATATGTGTATTTGAATTGTTATCCTTGAATTAACGTTAGGATTTGTGATTATTCAGATTCAGGGAATTTGTTCATTGAGTTTAGTAGTTTGCTTTAGTTAATAACCTCCCTTAATTTGATCAACACCTTCAAATAAATACCTTCAGTTATTTGCATGCCTAAGTATGAAGCTACAATCAAAACAATCAATACTAGCTTGAATTAAGTGAATAAACTTGAGACAACTGAGGAGTAATTGCTCAATTCGAATTGTTGCGTCTGGGTTTTTGACTCAATATAGTTTTCAGTCTTTGAATGAGCACCCAGGCCCGTCTCTGATGGCCGTGTGTATTTGGGTCCAGGCTGAAATCCGCGCACAACCCATCATTGACGTGGGCCTGAGCATAACACTCTCTTCGTTGGGTTTGTCTTAGAGCCCGATGGCATTAGTGCAGATTTATTATGTGGTTTGCCTCAGTCCAGCAACAAATTAATTAGGACCTTTCTTTTATCGGTAAAGACAATAAAGGTAGAAAATCATAGTCTCTTTAGGTTTGGTCTTTAAATAAAAAGAGATGAGCCTCGCCGAATAAAAATTCAAAATTGCGGGGCCCTCAATAGTTATTTGTATTAAAATACTTAGATTTCAGGATGGGTCGTTCAACGAATTTCACGGTCATCCCCAAAATAATAACGCGTTAGTCTCTTTAGGCGCGTATTTTAATAACATTACCTCCCTAAACTCGGGTGCGCATTTATGTGACCCAAATCCAAATCCCAACGATGTTAAAGTATGTCCCAAAAACCACGGGTGCATTTATGTGACGTGGTTCAAGACTTGTTTTAATGACGTTGCAATTTTCTTTAAAAATGAATAAAAGCGGTTAAGGTTAAAATTTGCACATAGGTTCATAATTGTTAAAATCAGATAATTTAAGCCATATATAACAGTTGAGCGAACGTGCTAGAACCATGGAACTCGAGAATGTCTAACACCTTCTCCCGGGTTAATAGAATTCCTTACTCAGATTTCTGGTTCACGGACTGTAATACAGAGTCAATCTTTTCCTCGACTCGGGATTCAACCGGTGACTTGGGACACCATAAATCTCCCAAGTGGTGACTCTGAATTAAAGAATAAATCTCGTTTCTATTGTCCTTTAATTGGAAAAAACTCCCCTACGCCCCTGCGGGCGCAGGTAAAAGGAGGTGTGGCAGCTCTGACGACTCTGTTGGGGAATGAACCCAGAATCTCTGGTTTAGGGTTCAGAATTCGAGCTTTAAATAATTGTTATAATTGGCTTGTTTTATCTGATTTTTTTACATGTTTGGGCCTAATGTGCTAAGTGATGCTTTTTACCGCTTTGATATTATCTGAATTGTAAATAAACTGTTACGAAACCCTTCTCTTCTCATCATCGGGGATGTGCTCACTGGTCGAGACTCCCTATTCTGTTAGTGTCATACCTTGAAATAAGAAAGAGGCTCGGACAAGTTACTAAGCCGGATGGCCTTTTGGTTCCCGGTACGTAGCCCCCTCCTCGACTCGAGTTTTCCTCTCGGGTACACAGTCTAGAACAAATACCCAGGTTATAAACCTAGAATAACTCAACTTCATGCCGGATCCCTAGTAGGAACGTTTGTTTGCATCACGTGCATTTGACTTTGGAGGCTCAACATAGGGGTTGGGTCTGTCTAGGACAGGTGCACCAAAAATGACAAAAGACCATCCTGATGCATCTTACTTGCTACTTGTGCATTTGTTTGCTTCGGACTTGCATGCTGACCGACTTTTGAATATTTTGAGGAAAGACAGATAGGGGTACGAGGGTTAAAGAGAGTTAATCGCCTGTTTTGAAAAAAAACCAATGTCCAAATAGTGTCGAAACTCTGTCGTATTTTTGAGAAAATGAAAAAAAAAGAAAAAAAATAGTTTTATTTGCCCATGAAAAGGAGCCTCGTTTTCAAAAGAAGTTTGTTTTATCGGCCAGAACTACGCCAGTTTTATTCCCACAAGGTGTGAGGTACGTAGGCAACCCCCATCGGGTCCAACTTCACTTATTGCGAAATTAGCCAAAAGAACAAAAAATTTATTTGAAAATAATTAGGGTGATGCCATTCTTGCTAGAAATAGCCGAATGTCCCTAAAAGGGCACCGGAAGGCTATTTTTGCAAGAACAGCCGCCTGTGGTCATTCTTTTAGGCTTTCACCGGTTAGCCGACATAGCCTTAAAATCTTCGCCCCCGAGGTGCTGAAAGGCCGTATTGGCAAAACCGGGTTTTATTTTAAATAGGAAAGTGTCCATGTTATCCTTGAGTCAATTGAATCGTGATTTTTGCTTAACCACCCTAATAAATGTGCAGAATGAGAACAATTCAGAATTTACACATAACAATAGTGAACAAGATCCCTTTGGAGTTGCACATGTGGTGGGATGACTTGGGCGAATCAGGGCACGACACGGTCAAGCTATACTTGGGAGGCCTCACTAGGTTGCTGAAGATTAATCCTAGGGGGCATATCATAAAGGCTTTGGTCGCGTTCTGGGACCCGGCTCACAATGTATTTCATTTCTCAGATTTTGAACTTACCCCAACATTGGAAGAGATAGCCGAATACATCGGGGGTCCCAAGGTTCCTCTGAGACACCAGTACCTGATTGCTCCAAGGGCCGTAGCCGTACACAGGTTCCTAGACTCTTTCAAAATAAGCAGGGGGTCCACAACCCAGACTTGACAGCTAGTTTACTTTGCGGTTTATATACAACAGATATGGCTACATAGGGGGGTTCAAAAAGCCGGAAAACAAAATCTGTAGCAAAGGAAACCGCCTTAAGTGGGAAGAATATAGGTGTTTTGCATTCATGGTAGCCTTTTTGGGACTCCTGGTGTTTCCTAGAAAAGACGGGAACATTGACATACGAGTATCTGGGGTTGTCAACACTTTACTTACTCAGGCCAACAGCACCCTTGCACCCATGATAGTAGCTGAAATCTTCTGCGCTCTCACAGCCTGCAAAGCCGGGGGAAACGTTTTTGAGGGGTGCAACGCATTGCTGCAGATGTGGATGATCGAACACCTATGTCGTCGTCCTCAATTTATAAGTTATGGGTCGACGGAGAAAACGTGCATAGAGGAATTTCCTACGAGGGTTGACGGAATCAGCTTACCAGAAGGGGTCACAGAGTGGACATCGCGCCTCCGTTCTGTCACTGCGAGCCAAATAGAATGGACATTTGGATGGTTGCCTGTGAATGAAATCATATATATGCCAGCCACTGGACCTCATTTCCTTTTGATGGGGCTCAGGAGTATCCAGCCCTATACCCCTTATCGAGTTTTGAGGCAGTTGAGGAGATGCCAAATAGTTCCGAAAGATGAAGATCTTAGTGGCCAAATAGTCGAGATCGGGCCCAACGGACAATTTCAAAAAGCAGCAGTCCGCCAAATTTGGAGCGAGTGTCAATACTTAACGGCAAATACGTGTGTACGTGATCGGTCCAAAGGTGAAGTTTCGCCGGGATACCTTGCTTGGTATAGGAGAGAAATCGAGTTTGGGAGGCCAGCCAAAAGACCCCTTCTCCAGGAGTTCGTCAAGGCGTCGCAAGGACAGTGGGATTGGTTGACTAAAGAACATGAGTATAGAGCCGCAATAGGCAGATTGGAGAAGCAAGTCATGGAGCTTCAGTTTAAAAATGGTGTTCAAGCTGCTGCAAACAAGGGAGAAAAGAAAAAACTAGCTCAGGAAAATGAAGTCCTCAAAGCTCAAATCCAGAAAATGAAAAGAAACCCGGAGAGAAGCCGAGCTGATAAAAGGCTCATAAATGGTTTGAAGAAGAAACCCCTCGAGTATCAAGAAAACCTGGAAACATCTGAAGCTGGCCTAGTGAGAATCCAGGCGAAATGGATAAAGAAGGCAGAAGAGCAAGCACAGTTTTATGAAGGGACCATCACTATCCTAAGAAGAAGGATAACCACTCTCAAGAATGAGGCAGTCAAGCAGGCTAAAGATTTCAAAGCTGATAGGGAACATTGTTATGATCTGGTGGCTCGGATAGAGGAAGAAATGCATCAGTTGCAAAATCAATACCTGCAGGACTCTCGAGTGTTAGAAGCCCGTAATCAGCAAATAGGGCGGTTGCTTCAGGAGAAAGGCGTCATAAGAGAGAGAATTAGAAACATCGCTGACTATATTGTTATGAAGTGCCACATTTGTGAGGATATGACTCGCACTACATTCTTTGCAGCAGTGATGACCTTTGTTAAGCAAATAATGAATAATTTGGACCGACTTCAAAGGGATCTTGCACATAGGCCCGTGGCGAGACCGAACGATGTCCCACAGACACCAGGAACATTGATGTACTCATAATTTTCCGTTTGAATCTGTATTTCCTTTTTTGTCAGAGTCTGTGAGTCATGTTGGGTTTGCATTTTCTTTCTGTTCCGAGTCTGCATTTCTTTAGAGTATGATAGCTTGATTTCGGAGTCTGTTTGTCGTCTTTGCGTCAGAGTCTGTTGGTCTTTTTAAATTTGTTGATATTGAGTCTGTGTAATCAAAGCATCTATTTTATAAAAGCTAAAAATCCCAAAAATGTTTTATTTACTTGCACACTTATCTGACAGAACTACGCACGGTCTAATTCATGCGGGCCGTGATACATAGGCAATCTCTATAGGATTTGACCACCACTAAAAAAGAAAAAGGGGAAAATGAAAAATAAATAAAGAAGGATAGAATAAAGGAAGCTTAAAAGAAGGGGCACAATTATGAGAGGCCGGAATGACGCACGCAACCGAAGCAAATGCATGATAGAAATGGTTAATTGCCTAGGTGCATTGCATCCCAACCATGTAATTACATATGTGTTAAACTCTAAAAACTAACAAGTTTGTTGTTTTCCAGAGAATTCAAGCAGTTAGTTTATTTAGAAGATACTGGCACATTATCATTACCAAACCAGATCGAAGGGACCAATACCGAAAATCATGTCTATCCCGGATGTCGACACTAGTGTTGAGGTAGAGGAGTTGGACGTCAATAAAATGAAAGAGGAGATGCTCAAGCTTAAGCAACAGATGGCCGAAATGTACCAGGCCTGGTCCAAAGGGCAATCACCGCCATCTTACCCAGCCAACCCGGCTTTTACCCCACCATTAGCTTAGTCTCAGGATCATCCCGCCACCGATCCAGGTTTTCCCATTTATCAACACTACCATGGCACTACTTCTCATACGCCACAAGCTCCACCACCAAATCAATTCCATACCCTCCTTCGCCAATCACCCTTGTCTTTGTGGCATCTCCACCAACTGCACTCCATAAATCCCTGAGTGAACCTGTGTTCCAAGCGCAGGACAACCAGTATTATCCCCCGGAGCTTACCTTCAAAGCGCCTGAAGCCTATCCACATGATCCACATTCTGACCTACCAGGGAAAGCAGAAAAATCGGCCAGAAATCCTGAACAAGAAGAGATGTTCAAAAAAATGAAAAGCATAGAACAATCCTTCAGGGATATGAGAGGGTTAGGAGGTCAGGTGAGTGTAGCTTACAAAGACCTGTGTTTGTTCCCAAATGTACAACTACCAGCAGGGTTCAAAATGCCCAAATTCGACTTGTACAACGGACACGGTGATCCGGTGGCTCATCTGAGAGGTTTTTGTAGCAATATGAGGGAAGCAGGCGGAAGAGATAATTATTGATGGCGTATTTCAGGCAAAGTTTAAGTGGATCAGCATTAGAATGGTACACCAGACAAGATCATAGCAGGTGGTACACATGGGACGATTTGGCCCAAGCATTCACTTGTCACTTTCAATATAATCTTGAGATCATTCCAGACCGACTATCCCTGACCAAACTGGAAAAGAAGCACAGTGAAAGCTTTAGAGAATATGGTTTCCGGTGGAGGGAGCAAGCAGCAAGGGTAGATCCCCCAATGAAAGAGAGCGAGATGGTTCATTACTTTTTGCAGGCTTTGGAGCCGACCTAATTTGGTCATCTAGTGTACGCAATTGGCAAATCTTTTAATGAGGTTGTAAAAATGGGAGGCATGGTCGAAGAGGGGCTTAAGTCCAACAAGATAATGAGTTATTCAGCGATCAAGGCAACCACCCAGGCCATTCAAAGCGGCACTGGGGGTGTGCTTGGGAAAAAGAAGAAAGAAGATGTCATGATTGTTGAGTCCGGAGCCTGGTTCGGATCTAGAGGCCCGTCACCCTACTATAGCCAATCACGAACCTACCACCAAAATTACCCCCACACTTCATATAGCCCTCCACAACATTACTACCCACCGCCAGATCCCCATTTTTCCGTCCATCATGCACAAGCCTATACCCAAACCTCGGCACACGCACAATGGCGTGCGCCGGCTCCACAAAATCCATACCCAGCTCCACAAAACACATACCCGCCCCCAAGGGCCTACATAAATCCCCCCGGGACAGTTTTCCGACCAAACCAAGCCCTCAAGAATGAGAGGTCACAGAAGCAAAAGACTTTCACTCCACTGGGGAATCATATACCAGTCTTTTCCACAGGTTGAGGCAGTTGGACATGTTGAATCCAATTGAGCCTAAAATTCCAAATCCTCTCCTTAGAAATCTTGACCACTCGGTGAGTTGTGAGTACTATTTAGGGGCCCCTGGGCATGATACAGAGAAGTGTTGGAAACTAAAAACAGGTGTGCAAGAGCTTATTAATACTCATCGGATCGAGGTTCAAGCCCCAGAAGCACCAAATATTAATCAGAATCCACTGCCAGCTCACCATGAGACACACATGATTGAGTTGATACAAAAAGAGGGGGAGCCCAGGAAGCCCTCATAGACGGTAATGATGATCCGTTCCAGCGAAACCAGCTCAAAGGAAAAAGTAACCAGTGGGAAATCAGTGGTCCAGTTGAGAGGGGTAGATGATAAGCCAGCTGTGGTAGCCGAGAGAGGGTCGTCAAGCATTGTTGCAGTGAAACCAGAGAAAGTTAAAGTGGTAATACCAGGGGTCGCAAGTAAACCTGTCGTGGTCGTGAAGGGTGTTCGCACAGAGCCTGTTATTATAAAACCAGTAACTCAGCTTCTAGTAATTAACATCAAGGCTGTTCCTTGGAATTATGAACGGGTGACGGTGATTTACAAGGGGAAAGAAGTCAAAGAAGAAGTTTGTGAAGCGCAAGGTTTGACTCGCTCAGGAAGGTGTTTTACTCCCGAGTAGTTAAGAAGAGCTAAAGATAATTCAACGCCGGTAAAGAAAGATGTAACTAAAGAAGATGTAGAGGAATTTTTGAGGAAAATGAAAGTGCAAGACTATTCTGTTGTAGAGCAGTTGAGGAAAACGCCCGCTCAGATCTCATTACTCTCGTTGCTAATCCATTCAGATGAGCACCGCCAATCCCTGATGAAAATCTTGAATGAGGCCCATATTCCCGACAAGATCTCGGTAAACCATCTGGAAAAGATAGCCAACAAGATTTTTGAAGTAATCAGAGTCACTTTTTCCGATGATGAATTGCCGGTAGAGGGTACTAAGCATAACAAAGCCCTTTACCTGACAGTGAAATGCGAGGATGCCATGGTTACCTGGGTATTGGTTGACAATGGTTCAAGTGCGAATATATGTCCTCTCTCCACTCTAATCAAGCTAAAAGTAGACGATGAGAGGATCCATAAGAACAGTATCTGTGTGCGGGGATTTGACGGCGGAGGCAAAGACTCAGTCGGGGACATAATATTGGAGCTGACCATAGGTCCGGTAGAATTCACAATGGAATTCCAAGTGCTGGATATAGTTGTTTCCTACAATTTGCTATTAGGGCGACCGTGGATTCACGCTGCTAAAGCAGTACCATCAACACTCCATCAGTTTGTCAAGTTTGAATGGGACAGACAGGAAATAGTGGTGCACGACGAAGATAATTTATGCGCTCACAACAACACCATTGTGCCATTCATTGAAGTGGAAGATGACAAGGGACCATAGGTGTACCAAGTTTCTGACGCAATGTCAGTCGAGAAAGTTCCAGAAGGGAAGTGTATCCCGAATCCGAAGATAAACGCCGCATCAGTCATAGTAGCGTATGAAATGTTGAAGAATGGTTTTGTACTAGGAAAGGGTTTGGGATCAGCATTTCAAGGCATCATACAGCTCGTGTCTCTTCCTGAAAACTTGGGAACATTTGGTCTGGGATTCAAGCCCACAACCGAAGACATAAAAAGATCCAGGAAATTGAAACAGAGGACATGGGTCCTTTCAAAGCTGGTCCCACGTCTTTCCAGATCATTTGTCAAGTCTGGTACAAGGAGTCGCCCAGTGACAACAATTCCCAGTTCTGTGATCAATCCTGACAAGGAGTTGATTGAAAGATTTGAGAAGTTGTTCGACAGTGTAAACATGGTGGAGATTGGAGAAGGTTCTAGCAACGCAGAAGTGCAATTTGTTGGGCCAAAAACAAAGCTTAATAATTGGAAGGCTACTCCTCTCCCTACTCGGAAGGAGTCTTGGTAGTTCGCTCTGATTTTCCTTTAAGTTTGTACGGATTATTCCAGGGTTGTAATCCAGATTTCATTTTTTTCAGTGTGTTTGAGTGTGCAAACCTTGTTATCTTTGATCATTCAATGAAATACAATTTCCCTTTCTTCATCATTCCTGATGGTTTTCCTTTTTGTTTTCTTTTCTTTTCTATACAGTTCTTTTTACGCTGGTTCTAATGACATGTCATGCATGAGGAATCCTTAGCCCAGTCTTAAAAATCAATCTGATTCCGAAATGTTAGTTCAAGAAGTAGATTGTTGTTACGAATCAGAATATGATGATGAATCCTTCGAAGAGATTAGTAAGGAGTTAATTCACTTCGAAAAAAACCCAAACCCAACCTGAATGATACAGAAGTCGTCAATTTAGGGGACACAGACAATGTCCGAGAGACTAAAATAAGTGTCCACCTCGAGCCAGAAATCCGGGAAGAGTTAATCAAAGCACTCATCGAGTAAAAGATGTTTTTGCATGGTCATATGATGACATGCCGGGTTTGAGCACTGATTTATTGGTCCACAAATTACCTACTGATCCAGCATTCCCTCCCGTCAAGCAAAAGTTGAGGAAGTTCAAAACTGATATGAGCGTGAAAATTAAATAAGAAATTACCAAACAGTTGGATACAAAGGTTATCCGGGTCACCCGATATCCTGTTTGGTTGGCTAATGTCGTGCCTGTGCCGAAGAAGGATGGCAAGATCAGAGTATGCATCGATTACCGCAATCTCAACAAAGCAAGTCCGAAGGATAACTTCCTTTTACCCAATATCCACATTCTGATTGACAATTGTGCCAAGCGCGAGATTGGATCTTTTGTGGATTGCTATGCCGGGTATCATCAAATTTTAATGGACGAAGAAGATGCGGAAAAGACAGCCTTCATTACGCCATGGGGAACTTATTGCTACCGAGTAATACCATTTGGGTTGAAGAATGCTGGGGCAACCTATATGAGAGCGATGACTACTGTGTTTCATGATATGATACACAAGGAGATTGAGGTATATGTAGATGATGTGATCATAAAATCAAAGCATCAGGCCGACCACGTCGGGGATTTGAGGAAATTCTTCCAGAGGCTTCGCAGGTACAACCTCAAGCTTAACCCCGCCAAGTGTGCATTTGGTGTTCCATCCGGAAAACTGTTGGGATTCATAGTCAGCCGGCGAGGCATCGAGTTGGACCCTTCAAAGATCAAAGCCATACAAGAATTTCCACCTCCAAGGAATAAGACTGAAGTAATGAGTCTGTTAGGAAGGTTGAACTATATCAGCAGGTTTATCGCTCAGCTCACGACGACTTGCGAGCCTATTTTCAAGTTGCTGAAGAAGGACGCTGCGGTCAAGTGGACTAATGAGTGTCAGGAAGCATTCGACAAGATAAAAGGTTACTTGACAAACCTACTCGTGCTGGTTCCG
Organism: Nicotiana sylvestris; assembly: GCF_000393655.2. Lineage (NCBI taxonomy): Eukaryota > Viridiplantae > Streptophyta > Magnoliopsida > Solanales > Solanaceae > Nicotiana > Nicotiana sylvestris. The sequence continues at coordinate 43,590,118 of NC_091062.1, read as the reverse complement.
CCAGAACCAGGGAGACCTTTGATTCTTTACTTGACTATCCTGGAAAATTTATTTGGCTGTGTACTGGGGCAGCATGATGCCACCGGAAGAAAAGAACAGGCCATCTACTATCTTAGAAAGAAGTTCACAGCTTATGAGGTCAAGTACACTCACTTGGAAAAAACATGTTGCGCCCTAACTTGGGTGACACAGAAGTTGAAACATTATTTGTCATCCTACACTACTTACCTCATTTCACGCTTGGATCCATTGAAGTATATCTTTCAAAAGCCTATGCCGACAGGAAGACTTGCAAAATGGCAGATTTTGCTCACAGAGTTTGACATAATCTATGTGACTCGGACTGCGATGAAAGCCCAAGCATTGGCCGATCATTTGGCCGAAAACCCGGTCGATGAAGAGTATGAGCCATTGAGGACTTATTTTCCTGATGAAGAGGTGATGCACATTGATGAACTAGAACAGGCCGAAAAACCAGGTTGGAAACTTTTCTTTGATGGGGCTGCTAACATAAATTGAGTGGGAATAGGAGCCGTGCTTATTTTTGAAATAGGATATCACTATCCTGTTATAGCTCAACTTCGTTTTTATTGTACCAACAATATGGCTGAATACGAAGCATGCATTTGGGTTTAAGGCTAGCTGCAGACATGGATGTCCAGGAAGTCTTGGTCTTGGGAGACTCGGACCTTCTGGTACATCAAATTCAAGGAGAATAGGAAACGCGAGATCTGAAGCTCATACCATACCGACAATGCTTGTATGATCTTTGTCAATGGTTTGGATCAGTGGAGTTCAGGCATATTCCAAGGGTCCATAATGAGGTCGCCGATGCTTTGGCTACCCTAGCGTCAATGTTGCACCATCCGGAAAAAGCCTATGTTGATCCTTTGCATATTCAAGTACGAGATCAACATGCTTACTGTAACATGATTGAATAAGAATTTGATGGCGAACCATGGTTCCATGATATCAAGGAATACATCAGAATAGGGATATACCCAGTGCAAGCCACGGGGGATCAAAAGAGAAAAATTCAACGGTTGGCAAGCGGATTTTTCTTGAGTGGGGGAGTTTTATATAAAAGAACACCAGACCTGGGATTGTTAAGATGCATAGATGCTAGACAAGCTACGTTTGTCATGTCCAAAGCACATTCAGGAGTCTGCGGACCACATATGAGCGGATATGTGCTGGCAAAGAAAATTCTCCGAGCAGGTTATTATTGGCTCACCATAGAGCGAGATTGTATTAGTTTTGTGCACAAATGTCATCAGTGCCAGATACACGGAGATTTGATTCATTCTCCGCCATTGGAATTGCACACAATGTCAGCGCCATGGCCCTTCATCGCTTGGGGCATGGATATCATTGGACCAATTGAGCCAGCAGCATCCAACGGGCATATGTTCATTCTGGTAGCCATTGATTATTTCACCAAATGGGTTGAGGCCAAAACTTTCAAGTCTGTGACCAAGAAAGCAGTGGTCGATTTTGTTCACTCAAATATCATCTGTCGATTTGGAATCCCAAAGGTGATCATCACGGATAATGGTGCTAATCTTAACAACAATTTGATGAAAGAGGTATGTCAACAGTTTAAGATTACACAATGCAATTCCACCCCATATCGTCCCAAGGCGAATGGAGTAGTTGAGGCAGCCAACAAAAACATAAAGAAGATACTTCGGAAAATGGTGGAAGGTTCTAGGCAATGGCACGAAAAATTACCATTTGCGTTGCTGGGTTATCGCACTACTGTCCGTACTTCGGTAGGTGCAACTCCTTATTTGTTGGTATATGGAACTGAAGCAGTAATACCGGCGGAAGTTGAAATCTCGTCCCTTCGGATTGTTGCTGAGGCTGAGATTGATGATGATGAGTGGGTCAAAACCCGTTTGGAGCAGTTGAACTTGATTGATGAAAAGAGATTGGCAGATGTGTGCCATGGCCAGTTATATCAAAAGAGAATGGCAAGAGCATACAACAAAAAGGTGCGTCCCCGGAAATTTGAAGTGGGTCAGCAGGTGCTGAAACGCATCCTTCCACATCAGGTTGAAGCAAAAGGCAGTTCGCCCCAAATTGGCAAGGGCCATTCATTGTAACCAGAGTATTGTCCAATGGTGCTTTATGTTTAACAGATATCGAAGGAAAATGCATAGACATGGCTATCAATTCTGATGCAATAAAAAGATATTATGTATGATTTCTTTGGTATAATTGTTGATTGTTTGTATTTGGCATTATTTTGAAGATTGAAATGACGAAGGCAATTTGTTCTACTATCTAAACACTTTACTCTTTGTTCCCCTTTTTTAGCCTTATTTATTTCTTTTATACCCCTTTTTTGGAATCAATAACGAAAAAGAGAGAAAAAGAAAGAAAAGAAAAAGAGAAAAGAAAAGAAGTGAAAAAATATAACAACAAGGAAATTCAGGTGTGAACTACGTTCGACCTGATCCCTGTTAAGAGTACGTAGGCAGCTTTACGGATCGGTCATAATAAAATAAAAGTCAAAAGATCCCCAAGCAAGAAACTGGTGCAGAGGTTGTTTTGTAATAAGAAATGTGATTCCAAAAGTTGTAATTTTAAACCCATGTCAAATTATTTTGAGCCTTTGATACCCTTTCTTTCTAATCCCATCCAAAAGCCCACATTACGGTCCAAAGAAAGACCTTTTGATCAGTTTTCGAGAGATGCCAAGTCGAGCGAATAGAGTGATTCATATCAGGGTAATACTCCGGTCCAAGTTGAGAGAAATAAAATAAGAGAGTCTTATCGGTGAAAACCTTCACAGGCACCATAAGGCGACGAGAGTTGAGAGAAAACGAGAGAGTCTTATTAGTGAAAACCCCTCGAAGGGCACTATAAGGCAACAAGGAATTAAAAGGGGGAAAACGAGATAAGCTTGATGGAAAGGATCCGTCGAGACATCAAGCAGAATAAAGATGTTGTTTTGGAAAAAAGAAGATGGTTTGCGGGACCTTTGAAATGCAAAGTAGGGACATCAGAAAGATTGATTGGTATAAATAGACTGGGTTGATTAGTCCAAAAATGCACGACATGACCATTGGGATCGGTTATACCATTCAGATAAGTTATTTTCTCTTCGAACAATTGCTCAGAAAGATTTTTCTTGTTCTGTCTTTCGAAGTCATCATTTTCCATTTCTTTTTGATCAGTAGTAGTTTGTTTTTAAGAAGGATTTTCAGAGCTAACTACCAGTTGCCAACATGGTGCAAGGTAAATGGGGATAAGACATGCGATGATAATGTGATGGGATGGGAAAGACGTCGTTGTAAGACCAAATGATGGATTGGTCTAAGATTTCGGGACAGTATGGAGCAAATGTGGAAAACAACGGTGGAGAAGTTGGTGAATACAGAATCATCAAGAAGGTCGGAAATTATCAGCCAAGTTTCAAGATGGTCGAACAACGCAGAGCATGAAAAAGAGCGAAAGGGAAAACCGTCCCCAGTAGGAGCATCCCCACGTTTTAAACTAACAAATTCTCTTTGATTTTAAGTAGGGACATGAAATGTTATTGTTGACAGAAAGACATGCCACAAGAAAGATTGTCAAACTGGGGCAGAAAATTTTCTTTCATTTTTTAAAATTTTCTGGAAGTCAGGTACCCACTTGGGGAAGAAGGAAGATAACACAAGTTTGGAGAAAAGTTGTATCCCCAGCAGTCAGAAGAAGACAAAACAAGTTTTAAAGAAAATAATTTTGGGAGGAAGATAACAAAAGTCTTAAGAGAAGTAGTTCCAGAGGAAGGAAAACACCAGCTTTAAGGGAAGTAGTCTTTGCAGGAGGAAAATAACATATTTTGGATGAAACTACGGTGTTATCCCCAACAGTTATCAGAGGAATGAAACACCAGTTTTGAGGGAAGCAATTCTGAAAGAAGATAATTCAAGTTAGAAGGAAAATGGTTCAAGAGGTAGGAAGGAACAATGGCAATAGAACGCATTTCTAAGAAATTGTTGAAGTCAGGAGCCCGCCTGGAGAATGGAGGTGTTATATTTTTAAGAAGTTGTTGAAGTCAGGAGCCTGCCTGGAGAATGGAGGTGTTATATTTTTAAGTTGTCGTTGAAGTCAGGAGCCCGCCTGGAGAATGGAGGTGTTATATTTTAAGAAGTAGTTAAAGTCAGGAGCCCGCCTGGAGAATGGAGGTGTTATATTTTTAAGTTGTAGTCGAAGTCAGGAGCCCGCCTGGAGAATGGAGGTGTCATATTTTTAAGTTGCTGTTGAAGTCAGGAGCCCACCTGGAGAATAGAGGTGTTATATTTTTAAGAAGTAGTTGAAGTTAGGAGATTGCATGGAGAATGGAGGTGTTATATTTTTAAGTTGTAGTTGAAGTAAGGAGCCCGCCTGGAGAATGGAGGTGTTATATTTTAAGAAGTAGTTGAAGTCAGGAGCCCGCCTGGAGAATGAAGGTGTTATATTTTAAGAAGTAGTTGAGGTCAGGAGCCCGCCTGGAGAATGGAGGTGTTATATTTTAAGAAGTAGTTGAAGTCAGGAGCCCGCCTGGAGAATGAAGGTTGTTATCATTTCAAGTTGAAGTTGAAGTCAGGATCCCGCCTGGACAATGGAGGTTGTTATATTTTCAATTTGTAGTCGAATTCAGGAGCCCGCCTGGAGAATGGAGGTATTATCTTTAAGTTGTTTATTGAAGTCAGGAACCCACCTGGAGAATGGAGGTTGTTATCATTTCAAGTTGTAGTCGAAGTCAGGAGCCCGCCTGCAGAATGGAGGTAATATCTTTTTAAGTCGCAGTAGAAGTCAGGAGCCCGCCCGGAGAGCAGAGGATTACAACAAAACCCCCCAACATAAACTCAAGTGCAGAAGTCAAAAGAGAGGAAACGATGGTCAAAGGAATATAATTCACGTGTCGGAGGAGAAACAATTCGAAATTTACAAGAAAGAAAGAAACATCAGAGGAAACACAAACCAACAAGAAAGAAAGGAAACAAGAGCGAGTTTGAAAACCTAGATAAGATTTTGTAATTCCTAGTTTAGTCGAGCTTCTTGTTTTCTTTTACCATGGTGTAATAAGGAGGTCAGTAAGCGGTAGCAGCAGCAGCAACAGCAGTAGCAGTAAAGCCACAGCTCCGTGGTAGTCCCAGCTACCAAAACTTTCCGAACTACATTGACCTGATTCCCTTTTAGCAAGGGACATGTAGGAAACCTTTGAAGCAGAGGTTCGGTTGAATCTTTCAAAAATGTTTCCCACGGAGTATTCAAACAGGCAAAAATCGCTCGTATCCGCTCACTTTATCTTTGCACGAAAACTCTTCATGTTTCCGGACAAAGAGGGGTAGCTGTGAGCACGTGATTTTTGCCTCATACGAACTACCCCAAAAGAATTCCCAAAATTAGGTCTTTTCTTTAATTATATGTTATTTTTAGGAGTTATTGTGGGATTTCCCTGATTGTTTGCATATATTTGTGTGCATGTTTAATTTTATTAATGCATTAAAAATACAAAAATATAGCGTTTCAATTTAAGATCTGATTTTTATATTTTTTGGAATTAATTAATAATCAGGTGTCTTACAAAATGAAAATTCAAAAATAATAACATGTTTTGTAATTTTAGTCAAATTGTTGTGATTCTCTTTTAATTTGGTATTTAATTATTTGTGATAGGTATTATATAAAGTTAATTAATCTTTTTAAAGTTAATTAGGGTTTTAGTTTTAATTTTTGGAAGAAAAGAAAATGGAAATGATTAAATAAAAGAGGGGCAAAATCTGTTGGGCTATTTCTCATTTTTACCCAAGCCCAAGCAAAATCCACCCCAATACCCGCCCCAAATCAGCCCAAAACCCGTTCCCCACCCGGTCCAGCCCCAGTTGAAACCAAAGGACGTCGTTCCTCATTAGTGAAGTGATCCAGGCCATTGATCGTGAATGATCCAATGGCCAAGATCAAATCCCCACCCCACTATATATTCCTAAAACCATACCCCGCCCCCCCAAGCCAAACCCCCCACCTCTTCGTCTCCAAACCTCAGAGACCAAACGCATCTGCCACCCTTCACCACCGTGCTCCGCCCACCGGAAATCACCTCACGACGGTTCCGGTGGTCCAAACAGCCCCAAAATTACACCACAGCCTCCCCACGACGTCCTCTTTCCAAATCCCGAATCAGTTTTCTTCGAATCAGTACCAGACGCTTCGAATCTTAGATCGAAGAATCGAACCAAACCCTAATCCGTCCAATGACCCCCAATTTCACACCATAGCTTCCCCTCAACCTCCCCACCCTAACCCCTCAAACCACTACCTTCGAATCATCCCCGATCTTCTCGAATCTTCAATCAAAGAATCAACCAAAAAACCTCACCTTCTCCGATAACTACCAAACTCACACCTTTTGACCACTAGACCACCCTCGTCCCAATTCCCCTACTAGTTTTGCGCGAATCAGAGCGGAGTTGGTCGAATCTCAAAACGAAAGAGCGAACCCTAAAGGGAAAGAATTGAGGTCGTGGTCGACCTTAGTCGTGTGTTCTCAGTCGAGAACACTCGATTAAGGTCCGTCTCGGCTTCAAACATAAGTGGGAGTTTTCAACTAAAACAAATGGGAACTGGGACTGAAATTCTAAGGTATTTATTTTTCTTTACTTTTTCTTTTATTGTTTCATGGTCTGTCTGATTAAGTTTCGTTATAGTTCTGTCTTTTTCAATTACTTTCCTTTCTTTCTTTTCCATCGGACTTTTTCTTGGTCCAGATTTCTTCTATCAGTCAACATATGGTTAAATAGTTTCGTCGATTAATCCGGTTTAATTGTAGTTCAGTAGTTCTAGTCAAATCGTTTGCTGTTATGCCAAATTGTTTCAATTTTATGTGATGTTTGGTCCCCTACTCTGTGACGTGACTTGGTGTATGAATTTAGTTGTTCATTCAATGTATTTACAGTTTCATCTGCTCATATCTAGGTTTAGTGTGGAATTGTGTTAGTCTATTCCCTGAATCCTTAAACCCTTCATCTTGGTTGCAATACTGTTCGTTCTGATCTGAGTTCAATTGTTGTGTGAGTTTAGTGGTTTGAATCTGACTGAGGATCTGTTTGAGTTTGGAGTCCGATGGAATTGAACTTGTGGTTAAATTCAGCTTTAGTCATTCAGTTGTTAGGCATTTGATAGACTGGATTGGTTATAGCTGAGGTGTTTAGAGTTTTAAATTCAGTTCATTTAGATGATTTAATTAGGAATCAGTGTAGTTAATGGGCATAACTGGGGTAGGATAGGAATTCCAGGTAACTCAGGGGGGTAATTGGGAAGTTTGAAATTAGAAAATGGCTTAGTTAAATATTCTGTCAGGAAGTACTAATGGACCATTAAATTATTCTATTTGCTTAATGATAGTGGGGAACAAGACATAATGGTATGGAGGGTAATGATAAAAGCTAAAAGGATACACATAGTAGAGGAATATTACAAGCTGGAAAGTAAAAGAAACATGGGGGCAATAATAAAAGATCTCGTTTACAACTGTAAAGAGAAAAAGGGGGCTGGAAAGAGGTTCAAGAGTTGTGTATAAATATGGGGGATCAATTTTAGAGAGAGGAGAAAAAAAAGGAGAACATTCTGAGAACTCTAAGGAGTAACATTGTTCCATTGAGTGATTGGTGATTTCTAAAATTTCCTTAAGGCTGAAACAATTTCTGGTCAGTTGATAGTTGAAATAAGTTGAAGTCAAGTCAGGTTAAGGTCTTTTTTGTTCATTCGTTTGAATTGAAAGTGTTTTCCTGGGCTGGTATTTCACTTTTCTGGGTTGGAAATTGATTGAAAACTGCTGCTGATCACTGCACTTGCTACTGTCTTGCTGCTGCTGTCTTCTTCTTGAACTGCAAGCTCATTTGTCCTTATTTTGATTGCTGTAATCAGGTACACATTCGAAATTCTGATGTAATTATGAGCTTGAATAAGGAATAAATTGCACGCTTGCTTGGTTCTGAGAACTGATGCTGGCTGATGGACTTAAATGGATGCTAGAATTGTTAAGCATTATTGAGCAGTGATTTATTGTATATAAACTTTGGATTTATTTTTATTCATGGACTGTTAGGTGATTCAGGGTCTTCTGATGCGAATTTTGTAGTCATTACGTGACAATTGGATCCGATTTAAACTTCCAGCTGATATTATTGAATGTTAATTGAAGCTACTGAAAATCAATTTGAGCCCAGTCATGATTTAATGTTGAGGTCAGCTCAGATGTGATAACAGTTTAACTGGACTAGGTCGGTAATATGGCTACCCACCGTTTTAACATATACATGAGAATAAGTGTCCTGGACTTAGTTAATGTGTGTATTTGAATTGTTATCCTTGAATTAACGTTAGGATTTGTGATTATTCAGATTCAGGGAATTGGTTCATTGAGTTTAGTAGTTTGCTTTAGTTAATAACCTCCCTTAATTTGATCAACACCTTCAAATAAATACCTTCAGTTATTTGCATGCCTGAGTATGAAGCTACAATCAAAACAATCAATACTAGCTTGAATTAAGTGAATAAACTTGAGACAACTCAGGAGTAATTGCTCAATTCGAATTGTTGCGTCTGGGTTTTTGACTCAATATAGTTTTCAGTCTTTGAATGAGCAGCCCAGTCCCGTCTCTGATGGCCGTGTGTATTTGGGTCCAGGCTGAAATCCGCGCACAGCCCATCATTGGCGTGGGCCTAAGCATAACACTCTCTTCGTTGGGTTTGTCTTAGAGCCTGATGGCTTTAGTGCAGATTTATTATGTGGTTTGCCTCAGTCCAGCAACAAATTAATTAGGACCTTTCTTTTATCGACAGAGACAATAAAGGTAGAAAATCATAGTCTCTTTAGGATTGGCCTTTAAATAAAAAGAGATGAGCCTCGCCGAATAAAAATGCAAAATTGCGGGGCCCTCAATAGATATTTGTATTAAAATACTTAGATTTCGGGATGGGCCGTTCAACGAATTTCACGGCCATCCCCAAAATAATAACGCGTTAGTCTCTTTAGGCGCGTATTTTAATAACATTACCTCCCTAAACTCGGGTGCGCATTTATGTGACCCAAATCCAAATCCCAACGATGTTAAAGTATGTCCCAAAAACCATGGGTGCATTTATGTGACGTGGTTCAAGACTTGTTTTAATGACGTTGCAATTTTCTTTAAAAATGAATAAAAGCGGTTAAGGTTAAAATTTGCACATAGGTTCATAATTGTTAAAATCAGATAATTTAAGCCAAATATAACAGTTGAGCGACCGTGCTAGAACCACGGAACTCGGGAATGCCTAACACCTTCTCCTAGGTTAACAGAATTCCTTACTCAAATTTCTGGTTCGCGGACTGTAATACAGAGTCAATCTTTTCCTCGACTCGGGATTCAACCGGTGACTTGGTACACCATAAATCTCCCAAGTGGCGACTCTGAATTAAAGAATAAATCCCGTTTCGATTGTCCTTTAATTGGAAAAACCTCCCCTACGCCCCTGCGGGCGCAGGTAAAAGGAGGTGTGGCACCTGGCAATATCCTCCGGTCACCGCTATAGAACTTTTATCTAATGTGATTTTCTCTCTCTTCAGCAGGGCCGTCTCAACAAGATCGGGGGCCCAAAGCCAAATTTCAGAGAGAGACCCTAAGTAAGAAATCAACGATAAATTTTCAATAAAAAAAATATAAAAATAAAGGTAGAATAATAAAATCGGATCAAGAATTTGATAAGTTGATATACAAAAATAATATACCCAGTGAAAACCTACAAAGTAGTGTCTGGAGAGGTAGAGTGTACGCAACTCCCAAGGCAGAGAGGTTGTTTCTGAAAGACCCTCGGCTCAAGAGAAGCATGGCCAAAAAATAGGTCAGATAAGGACAATCAATTCAATGCAGTATAATAAAATAAAGTAACGAAAGCAAACAAGTCATGATAAAGCAGTCTAAAAAAGGAGCAGTATCTATCAGATAAATAAGACAATCGAAGTACAAGAAACAATAGATAGTAGCAGAAATTAAAGGGTAAGAAGCTATAGAGCAAGATAAGTTGATATAATAATATTGAAAAATATTGTATTGCTTCAATATAATGGTTGCTTATTGTAATGCTTTGAAGAAGACAACTTGTAAGCCGCGGTAAGTTGACGATTGAGAGACTTTTCAATATTGAGAATAAGAATAGTAAAAAAGAGAATGAAAAAGGTAAATATATAAATAATAATATGGGAGCGCATTAGTTGTTAGGATACAAATGAGTCAAAAAAAAAAAGAGAAGCTACCCAACTCATGTAAAGAAATAATTCATTAAAAAATATTTCATTCCCTAATTGTTGCAACGATCCTCACATGAAAGTAACTGTAATTTCGCTTCAAAAATTCTTTTTAAATTTAAATATACACACATTTTTTTAATAATACATATATAATATATTCTTAAAGAAAAAACGGGGCTCCCAAAAAGATGGGCCCTAAGCGAGTGCTTTAATGGCCTTATAGTCGAGCCACCCATGCTCTTCAGTTTCTAAGTTCTTCCTACTATGATACTGGAGTTATTGATTCCTTTGTGGATTTTGCACTACTTTATATCCCAAACTTAAATTTTTGACAACAAAGATTGGGGTTTCGTCTAAGGTTCTTTGTCGCTCTAGCTTTATTTCATCAAGGTAATCGCATTGTTCGAAATTTAGGTGACATCTGTCTTTTTTGCTTTGGATTTGTGCACCATGTTTCTCACGTGTCATTGAGACCTATTAATCAGAAAAGAAAATATATAAAATGCACCTTGTACTTGTCCGAAAAAGTACCTTTCCGAATGTCTTAATACCTCCCTACTGTTGTCCAAAGTAACTTTAATACAACCCTCAAATCTGGCAACCAGATTTTACACGTGTCATTTGTATGATTTTTCTTTTTTTGTTTCCTAGACTAATTCAACGATATCCACCCCCTCCCCAAGAAAACTCCAAACATCATCCCTAAAACTCAGCAATTTCATACCCTTCACTATTTTTATCTAATTCATAACTCTCTACATAGAGCAACCACCAGACCATTTTTAAAAAGATTTTTAGATTTCAATCAACTACAAACACTATAAATCAACATACATTTCTTTCAACCTTTTTTTTGCGCTTGAATACCGTCCAACTAGCTTTAAAAATCAACAATACAATCTATTTATTTTCATATTTTTATCATCTTTTACTTATTTTCTTACCAAATTGGAGATTTTTTTATGTGTGGGAAAAAGCAGCATATTCAGAACTAAAATTAAGAAAGCATTTATACTTTGGACAACAATAGAGAGGTATTAAGACACCCGTAATGATTAAGTATGAAACTGGTTTTTTCGAACAAATACAAAGTACATCTTATGTATTTACCATCAGAAAAATATGGCTTTAGGATAAAAGTGTAGTGGTATCCGTTATAAGTAAATGGAAAAAGGTTAAAATTACCCTTGTTTTTATAGGAAATTGGATAATTTTACCTCCGTCAAAAGTTGATCCTAGATTTGCCCTTGTCGTGACTAAAATGGCTCAAATTTGCCCTTTTTACTAACAGATCTATTTTGTTTTTGTTTTATCAACAATTTTTGTTCAAATATTATGCCACGGGTCCTAACCAAATTAAAGTGGACCATATTTATCCTTACACTATTCGTATGATTCAATTTTATTCTTGTACTGTGTGTATTATTTAATTTTGCCCTCCTTCAACACCTATCTTGAATAAATCTCTAGCTTGGGGTTATGCATCTTTCATGTTAATTATTTTTTGACACTACATAAATAGTGCTAGTTTCTACAATGTACTGATTGAGGAAAAATATGTCAAGTATTTTCTTATAAATTGTCTAGCGTATTGCAAAATGATCTCCTGATTGCAGCGGTTTTTAGACATGTTCCTTGCTTCTTAAATTATCTTGCAGAATGTCGAGTTTGTTCCAAACAAATTGTATATTTGATATTTGGTTTAATATATTCTTAGCTTTGTAGGATCTTTATTTTGCTTATCTTGATTACAATATATGACTTTATTTAGTGTGCAAGTATAACCATCAAAATTAAGTGTCTGAAACAAGAAACATCAGCTATGCATATCATGTCAATAAATTTTCTCACCTTGCATTGTAATGTAGCTTCATGATAGTTCATTATTTAATTTTTTGTTAAAAGTAAACCTCACTAGTCTTTTACTTTCTACTTTTTAGTAAATCCTTAAAGTATATGACGTGTGAATGATAGAAGAAGGGGGAAAGTTGGAACCCATCAACTTAATCCCAGAATCAATAATGGAAGATTCAAATCTCGACGAGGTAAAAGTGTTTATGACAAATTCTAAACTGTCCGATGGCACTTTACAGGTGCACGATGGACAAAGGCCACTAGCCGACCCAATAGTAGGGCAACATGCAATGATCGTGGTGCCCTTCCAGAGAAGGAACCCAGTGCATGCACCAAGAGTACTAGAGAATGGAGATCTACACAATTGGAACCTCAACATGAATAGAGCTATCTCTTTTATTATAGGGAACGTGCGTGGGGAAAACAATGATAATTTCAGATTACACTTTAAGAAAATGATTGACACCCATCGCCCTTGCATAGTCACACTCTTGGAAACAAGATGGACAACCATATGCCTATTCTGAATCCATTTGGTTTCTCTGACATAGTTAAAATTCCGGCTGATGGACAATCGAGTGGTATGATGATTCTGTGGGACCATACACTTGTTAGTGTCCATAGCTTTGTTCGTAGAAGTCAAGAAATTAGTGCAACCATTGAGGTAATCCTCACTCACAATGCTTGGTTATTTACCTCTATATATGCTAGTACTAAGATTAGCTATTGAAATCAAATGTGGTATAATCTTATCAACATGCATGCTAATTATAAGGGACCATGGCTAATGGGGGGAGGGGGCTTTAATGATATCTTAGACTCAAATGAAAAAGTAACTTGTTAACAGTAATCGCACTAAGCATCTTTGGAGCTGCATTAATAAATGTGGTCTCATTGATCTTAGCTTTAAGGGTTGCAAGTACACATGGACTAATCGTAGGATGAAAAATAAAGGCCTAATTATGGAAAGATTAGTTAAAATCTTTGCTAACAGCAATTGGATCAACTATTTTCCTAATGCTTCAGTTATACATCTGCCCAAAACCCACTCCAACCACAACCCTTTACTTCTTCAACTAATCCCTAAATTAACCACTACCCTTCCAAGACCATTTAGATTAGAAACTTATCGGTGTAGACGCCCTAGCTTTAACAATCTAGTAGAAGAAAGTTGGAAGAGTTCAAATTACCTAGAATCGTCGAATTCCTTCCTTGGTAATGTTAAAGCCTAGAAAAATAATGTCTTTGGTGACATCTTCAAGAAGAAGAAAAGAATACTAGCTAGGCTAAAAGGCATCCAAGAATCAAAGCACTACCCTAATAGTATATTCCTTCAGGAATTGGAACATTCTTTACAAATTGAATACAATAATTTCCTAAAAATTGAAGATGATTACTGGAAACTTAGAGCCAGAATCTCTTGGGTCCAAGAGGGTGATGCAAATACAAAGTTCTTCCACATTATGGTCACTAACAATAGAAGAAAAAACAAAATCATGTTCTTTAAAAACAACCAGGGCAATTGGATCAATGATCCATTGGAAATTCTAAAGCATACCCAACAATACTTCCTCAACACTTTCACAACATCTCATGAATCCACTAACTGGTGGAGTATCCGCTAAGATCCCTCAAATTTCAATAAAACTGACCTACTGAACTTGGATAATCCCTTAATGCCTTTTGAGGTCACAAACGCTATTTTTTCGCTTAAACCCTTTAAGGCACCAGAGCCTAATGGTATTCACCCCTTCTTCTACCAAAAATACTGGAAGACCGTTGGGCCATCAGTTATAAATTTTTGTCTCCAAGTATTCCGTAACAATTCACTTCCAATGATCTTCCTAATTCCAAAAATCCATAATGTAAACAATTTAAAAAAAAATTCGGCCAATAGGCCTCTGCAATACAATGTACAAAGTCATTAAGATTATAGCTAACAGAATAAAACCCTTTTTAAATAACTTGGTTAGCCCTTTCAAGCTAACTTTATTAAAGGGAGAAGAACTAGCAACAATACTATCATAATGCAAGAAATCATCAATCAATTCAAAAAAATAAAAGGGAAAAAGGCTAGTATGATCCTAAAATTAGATTTAGAAAAGTCTTTTGACCGACTAGAATGGTCCTTCATCTATCATACACTTAAATTCTTCAACTTTCCACCATCTATCTCTAAATTAATCATGCATTGCATCTGTACAAGCAATATTACTATTCTAGTCAATGGCTCAATGACTGAATTCTTTAGCCCAAACAGAGGTATTAGACAAGATTTCCCCTTATCTTCTTATATTTTCATTCTTTGTATGGAAATGATCTCCCGCCTAATCTCTCATCAAGTAGACATTTGCCAATGTGACCCCATACATCTAAGTACACGAGATCCTGGCATATCTCACCCATTCTTTGCTGATGATCTTATCCTGATGGCTAGGGTTAATGAGAAATCATGCAAATCCATAAAAAATAGTCTATCTCTATTTTGTAAATTATCAGGACAAAATATCAACCTCCAAAAATCCAAGATCATCCTTTCAAAAAACTGTGCTCCTAATTTAGCAAAAGAAGTAGCAAGCACATTCAACATCAAAATAGGTAACTCTTTTGAAAAATACTTGGGATACCCTATTCTTCATAATCAACCAACTCCTAAAGACTACCAATATATTATTGATAACATGCAAAGAAAATTGACCACCCGGAGAGCAAAATTCCTCAATATAGCTGGAAGAACAAGCCTTGCAATCTCTACCCTTAACTCAATTCCGAGTCATGCTATGCATTACACTTACCTCCCCTCCAAAATCCTTAAGCAGATAGATCGTATTCAATGCAATTTTATTTGGGGATCCACTAGTGAATCTAAGAAGCTTCACTATGTAAGTTGGACCAATATTACCAAAACAAAAGAAGAAGGGGCCCTAGGTTTAAAAACAACCAAAAATAAGAACTTAATTACATTGAGCAATCTTGCATGGATGATTTTGACAAATGCCACAACATTATGGTCAAGGCTCCTTATTCACAAATATGCCACAACAATCCAAAAATCAACACTTCATTCATTTGGAAAAATATCCTCAAGGGGTGATCGACTTGTTCAAAAAGAATTATGTGGCAGCCTAGTAAAAACTCAAATCTTAGCCTTTGGACCTCCAAATGGATTCCAAACCTTCATCCACTAAGACAATATATTGAAAGACCTCTTAATAGAGGAGAATCAACCATAAAGGTCAAAGACATCTTTTCCAAAGACCAATAGGATCTATCAAAAATCTCCTTTATCATTCCAAAGGAAATTAAAACAAAAATTGATCAAATTCCAATGCCTTTAAAAGCTGGGAGCAATGATACTCCGATATGGAATCTTAACACCAATGGCTGCTTTACTCATAAATCCTGCTAAAAAATTATAGAAAATACCACTACCCATCAACATGATTTCATGTAGATTTGAAAATTAAAATGCCCCAATAAAATTAAGTTCTTCCTGTGGCAATGCCTCCATAACAGAATCCCATGTCACCAACACTTGCATCATATTGGCATTAATATAGATAATAATTGTCCCATCTGTCATAAAGAAAAAGAGTCCATCACTCACATTTTCATTCGATGCCCCATCATTCAAACTCTATGGGGCAATCTTGGAATCAAGGACCTAACCATAACAACCACTAAACACGGGCTGCTTCACATAAAAAACTTTAGGACAAATTTTAAATCCCCCCACATTGACTGGCAACAGCTCTTTCCCTTCATAATATGGGGGATATGGATTAATAGGAACAAGAACAACACCAACAACACAACTCTCACTCCAAAGAATTCTAAATACTCCCTAGAATTCTACTTCATGACATCAAACAATCAATCCATTCAAATCATCAGAATAATTCAAATTAAGAGGTATGCCCCCCAAGCTGGTTGGGTAAAACTTAATATAGACAAAGCGTTTGAAAATTTGAAATGTGGCCTAGGTGGAGTATTCAGGGACAATACGAACCAAAAATCAACCCTGTCGTGATGGCGCCCATCGTGGTACTAGGGAAGCCGACACATTACCAAAACAAAGCGATATTTTCATTTTTAAGATAAAACCAAAACTATTTAACAATAAATCTTCATAAGGAGTTTAAATCAAAACAAAAGTGCGGAAAAAGGAAGCCTGACATCAGGGTGTCACTAGTCATGAGCATCTACTACAATTTTTTTGACAATATCGAGACTAACATAGTCTGAAAAGATAACAAAATACATCTAAAGGAAGATAAGAGGGAGAAGGGCAGGACTGCGACCATCAGGCAGCTACCTTGCTCTCTTCGAGGAAGATCTGCGACAGGAATAGTCAACAGCCGCTACCGTGTCCAGATACACTTGGATCTGCACACAATGTGCAGGGAGTAATGTGAGTACGCCAACTCAGTAAGTAACAATAGTAAATAAAGGCTGAGAAGTAGTGACAAGCAATAAAACATATACAGTTCATATCATGAAGTCTCAGTAAAATACAACATGCTTTAAAATTAGGGTTTGAATCAATTCATCTCGTTTAAAACCCAGCAGTAAAATCATTTAAAGATATTTTCCAACAGTTTTTCAAACATAGGCTCGATGCAACAATGAGCAAAAATGATGAAAACATAAACAAACCCTCGGGCGAAACATCACTCATATATAGCCCCTCGGGCAAACACAGTCACGTATATACAACCCCTCGGGCATATCTCACAATCACTCGTAAATAGCCCCTCAGGCTCTCGCACTCAGTAGGTACCTGCGCTCACTGGGGATGTGCAGACTCCGGAGGGGCTCCTACAGCCCAAGCGCTATAACAAACCAATCATGGCATAAATCAATCAGGCCCTCGGCCTCACTCAATCATGAATAAATGAAATATGCTGCGTCGTGCAACCCGATCCTATAAATATCCTCACAAATCAATCCTTCGGCCTCACTTAGTCATATACCTCTCCAGCCCCTCGGGCTCTCAAAAATCAAAGTACTCAGCCAAAACAACCTTTACATGATGTAGAAAAATAGAGTAAAAGAGGCTGAGCTATGCAGTAAATATGTATAACATGACTGAGTATAGATTTTTAATCAAAACAATGAGAGGATAGAAAGAAAAAGGCTCCTAAGGGTCCAAACAGCACTGGCACAAGGTCTAAAAAATGGCATTCAACCCAATTTACTGAAATTCTTTCTAAAGCAAGTACGAGGCATGTAGTTTCAACAAAATATTCAACTTTACAGTAGATACGGGACTGATCAAGTCACAATCCCCAAACGGTGCACGCCCACACGCCCATCACCTAGCATGTGCGTCACCTCAAAAATAGTCACATGACACAAAATCTGGGGTTTCATTCCCTTAGGACTAGATTTACAATCGTTACTTACCTTAATTCGAGCAAAATCCTACTCCAAAATGCCTTTGCCCCTCGAATCGGCCTCCAATCGACCCGAATCTAGCCAAAAACAACAAAATACGATCAAAATAGGCTAAAGGAAACAATTTCACAAGAAAAATACCAAAATATAATCAAAATCCGAAATCAGCTCAAACCCGGCCCCTAGGCCCATGTATTGGAATCCGACAAAAATCACAAAATTAGAAAGCCCATTCACTCACGAGTCTACCAATACCAATTTTATCAAAATCCAACCTCATTTGGCCACTCAAATCCTCAAAATCCACTCTCCAAATTTCAAGCCCTAAATTCCCAAATTTCTAGCTCAAATTCCCAATTAGACGATGATTAAAGCCATAGATTCATGAAATTTATACCATTATAAGTTAGAATCACTTACCCCAACATTGCTCCTTCAAATCCCTCGAAAAATCACCTCTCTCCCAAGCTCTCAATCAAATTTTGGAGTTATGGACTCAAACCCTCGTTTTGAACTTTTAAAATTCTGCCCTGTTATTTCCTTAATCCCGATCGCATAAACACCCTCGCGATCGCGAAGAATAACTTTGCTGCCTCATAATAATAACCTTACATGATCGCAGAAATACACACGCGATCGTGAATCACTGCTTCTCTAACCTACACGATCATATCCTTACTCAGGCGATCGCATAGAACAATCCACCTCACCTCCTCACAGCTCGATACTTCTATGCAAACACGACCTTAGCCACGCTTTCGCGGTTCACAGTTTCGCCCACCTACGCGATCGCGATCCAATCTCTGTGATCGCGTAGAACAAAATTACCACTGCCCCAAATAAGCCTACATGATCGCGGACTTACCTACACGATCGCGTATAAGGAAACCAGAAAGTTACACCAACAGTTATTAGCATCTCTCAAACACCAAAAGCTAATCCGTCAACCACTCGAAACTCACCCGAGGCCCTCGGAACCTCAACCAAACACACAAATACATCTCATAACATCATTCAAACTTAGTTGAACCTTCGAATCACTCAATACAATATCAAAACACCAAATTACCCTCGAATTCAAGCCTAAGAACTTCTAAACTTCCAAATTCCGCAAACGACGCCAAAACCTATCAAATAACGTCCGAATGACCTCAAATTTTGCACACAAGTCAAATATGACACCACAAACCTATTCCAACTTCCGAAATTCCATTCCGACCCCGATATTAAATTTTCTACTACCAACCAAAATCGCCAAATTTCCAACATTCGCCAATTCAAGCCTAATTCTACCACGAACCTCCAAATCACATTCCGGACGCGCTCCTAAGTCCAAAATCATCTAACGGAGCTAACGGAACCATCCAAATTTATATCCGAGAATGTTTATACATAAGTCCACATCCGGTTGACTTTTCCAACTTAAGCTTCTAAATAGGAGGCTAAGTGCCTCATTCCAATCCAAAACCACTCCGAATTTGAACCAACCAACACGATACAATAAAATAATGCTGGCGAACACCAAAGGAAGCAGAAATAGGGGAATCGGGGCTATAACACATGAAACGACCGCATAAAACAATCCACCTCACCTCCTCACAACTCGATACTTCTACGCGAATGCGACCTCAGCCACGCGTTCGCGGTTTACAGTTTCGCCCATCTACGCGAGCGATCGCGTATAAGGAAACCAGAAAGTTACACCAGCAATTATCAGCAGCTCTCAAACACCAAAAACCAATTCGTCAACCAGCCGAAACTCACTCGAGGCCCTCGGGACCTCAACCAAACACACCAACACATCTCATAACATCATTAAAACTTAGTCAAACCTTCGAATCACTCAAAATAACATCGAAACACTAAATTACCCTCAGATTCAAGCCTAAGAACTTTTAAACTTCCAAATTCCGCAAACGACGCTGAAACCTATCAAATCACATTCGAATAACCTCAAATTTTGCACACAAGTCAAATATGAAACCACGAACCTATTTCAACTTCCGAAATTCCATCTGAACCTGATATCAAATTTTCCACTGCCGACCAAAATCGATAATTTTCCAACTTTCATCAATTCAAGTCTAATTCTAGCACGAACCTCCAAATCACATTCCGGACGCGCTTCTAAGTCCAAAATCACCTAACCCAGCTAATGGAACCATCCAAATTCACATCCGAGATCGTTTACACATAAATCAACATCAGGTTGACTTTTCCAACTTAAGCTTCTAAATAAGAGGCTAAGTGCCTCATTCCACTCCAAAACCACTCCGGACCTAAACGAACCAACACGATATGATAAAATACAGCTGAAGAACACAGAAGGAAGCATAAATGGGGGAATCAGAGCTATAACTCATGAAACGACCACCGGGTCAATACATCCTCCCCCTCTTAAACAAACATTTGTCCTCGAACGAGTCTAGAAACATACCTGAAGCCTCAAATAGGCTTGGATATCTGCTCCACATCTCTCGCTCGGTCTCTTAAGTAGCTTTCTCCACGCGCTGAACCCTCCACTGGACTTCCACTGACGTTATATCCTTTGATCTCAACTTTCGGACCTGCCACTCTAAAATAGCCACCGGCTCTACATCATAAGTCAAATCACTGTCCAACTGAACCATGCTGAAATCCAAAACATGAGACAGATCCCCGATATACTTCCATAGTATAGAAACATGAAATGCTGGATGCACCCCCGACAAGCTAGGTGGTAAAGAAAGCTCATATTCCACCTCTCCAATCCTACGAAGTATCTCAAAAGGCCCAATGAACCGAGGGCTCAACTTGCCCTTCTTCCCGAATCTCATAACACCCTTCATGGGTGAAACCTTTAGCAGAACCTTCTCCCGAACCATATAAGACACATCATAAACCTTCCTGTTAACTCTTTTGCCTTGACTGCGCTGTACAAAGCCGCTCCTGAATCACTTTCACCATGTCTAAAGCATCCTGCACTAAGTCTGTACCAAGATCCTAGCCTCGCCCAGCTCAAACTATCCCACTGGAGATCTACACCGCCTCCCATACAAAGCCTCATATGGAGCCATCTGAATACTCGACTGATAATTATTGTTGTAAGCAAACTCGGCGAGCGGCAGAAACTGGTCCCATGAACCACCAAAATCAATAAGACATGCACGTAACATGTCCTCCAATATCTGAATAGTGCGCTCAGACTGCCCATCCGTCTGAGGATGAAATGTTGTGCTCAACTCTACCTGAGTGCCTAACTCTTGTTGCACGACCCTCCAGAACTGCAATGTAAACTGTGTGCCTCTATCTGAAATGATAGAAACAAATACCCCATGAAGGCGAACAATCTCTCTAATATAAATCTCTGCCAACCGGTTTGAAGTTTAGGTAGTACACACAGGAATGAAGTGCGCAGACTTGGTCAGCCGATCCACAATCACCCAAATGGCATCAAACTTACTCAAAGTCCGTGGGAGCCCGACTATGAAATCCATGGTGATCTACTCCCACTTCCACTCTAGATCTCTATCTACTAAAGCAAGCCACTCGACCTAAGATGCTCATATTTCACCTGCTGACAGTTGAGACACCGAGCTACAAATCCCACTATATCTTTCTTCATTCTCCTTCACTAGTACTGCTGTCTCAAATTCTAATACATCTTTGCGACACCCGGATGGATAGAATACCGTGAGCTGTGGGCCTCCTCTAGAATCAACTCCCAAAGCCCATCTATATTGGGCACACATATTCGGCCCTGCATCCTCAATACCCCATCGTCCCCAATAGTCACATATCTAGTATCATCATATAGAACCTTGTCTTTGAGGACAAGCAAATGAGGATCATCATACTGACGCTCTCTGATACGATCAAACAAGGAAGACTAAGAAACCACGCAAGCTAAGACCCGACTGGGCTCCGAAATATCAGATCTCACTAGCTGGTTGGCCAAGGCCTGAAAATCAACTGCAAGAGGTCTCTCATCAATAGGAATTAATGCAAGACTGCCCACTGCCTTCCTACTCAAGGCATAGGCCACCACATTGGCCTTCCCCGGATGATACAAGATAGTAATATCATAGTCCTTAAGTAGCTCTAACCATCTCCGCTGCCTCAAATTGAGATCCTTCTGTTTAAACAAGTGCTGGAGGCTACGATGATCAGTAAACACCTTACAAGACACACCATAGAGATAGTGCCTCCAAATCTTTAACGTGTGAACAATGGCAGCTAACTCCAAATCATGAATAGGGTAGTTCTTCTCATGGGGCTTCAACTGACGAGAAGAATAAGCAATCACTCTAACCTTCTGCATCAAAACACATCCAATATCGATCCGAGAAACATCACAATAGACTGAATATAAACCAGAAGTTGATGGCAGAACTAACACTGGAGCTGTGGTCAAGGCAGTCATGAGCTTCTGAAAGCTCACCTCACACTCGTCCGACCACCTAAAAGGAGCACCCTTTTGGGTCAATTTGGTCAAGGGCGATGCGATGGAAGAGAAGCACTACATGAATCGACGGTAATAACCTGCCAAACCAAAAAAGCTACGAATCTCTGTGGCTGAGGACGGTCTGGGACAACTCTGGACCACCTCTATCTTCTTCGGATCAACCTGAATACCTTCACTGGACACCACATGCCCCAAGAACGCCACTGAACTGAGCCATAATTCACACTTGGAAAACTTAGAATAAAGTTTCTCCTCTCTCAACCGCTGCAACACAATCCGCAAATGTTGGGCATGCTCCTCCTGGCTACAAGAGTACACCAGGATATCATTAATGAATACAATAACAAACGAGTCGAGATAAGGCTGGAATACATTGTTCATCAGATGCGTGAACGCTGTTGGGACATTGGTCAGCCCAAAAGACATAACAAGGAACTCATAATGACCGTATCAGGCCCTGAAAGCCATCTTAATAATGTCTGAGTCCCTAATCTTCAACTGGTGATACCCTAACCTGAGATAAATCTTGGAGAGCACCCTCGCTCCCTGAAGTTGGTCAAATAAATCATCAATGCACGGCAAATGATACTTGTTCTAAATTGTAACTTTGTTCAACTGTTTGTAATCAATGCACATCCTCATAGTGCCATCCTTCTTCTTCACAACCAAAAGAGGTGCACCCCAAGGTGACACACTAGGCCTAATAAACCTCTTCTTGAGGAGTTCCTAAAGCTGCTCCTTTAACTCTTTCAACTCAGCCGGTTCCATACGGTATGGAGGAATAGAAATAGGCTGAGTGTCCGGTGGCATGCCCAATAGGTCTGCAGGAAACACATCTGAAAAATCACGTACCATTGGAACAGAATTAATAGTAGGGGTCTCTATACTAACATCCCTCACAAAGGTCAAATAAGAAAGACAACCCTTCCCAACCATTCGTTGGGCCTTCAAGTATGAAATCACTCTACTAGGAACGTAGTTTGAAGAACCTCGCCACTCAATTCGTGGCAATCCTGGTATTGCTAGTGTCACGGTCTTTACGTAATAATCTAGAACAGCATGACATGAAGACAACCAACCCATACCTAATATCACATCGAAGTTGACCATACTAAGCAACAAAAAATCCACTCAGGTCTCCAAACCCCCAACAGTCACCACACATGACTGATATATGCGGTCCACAATAATAGTTACGCTCACAGGAGTAGATACATAAACAGACGAAACTAAAGACTCATGAGGCGTATCCAAAAAATGAGAAAAATATGAGGAAACATATGAATACGTGGAACCAGGGTCAAATAATACGAAGGCATCTCTGTGAAAACTAAGACAATACCTGTGATCACAACATCTGAAGCAATAACATCAGGTCTGGCTGGAAGTGCATAGAAACAGGCCTGACTACCACCTGATCGACCTCCCCCTCTAGGGCGACCCCTGGCTGGCTGACCTCCACCCTTAGCTGACTGGGCGGGTGGGGAAGTAACTGGTGCTAAAGTTGATGGCTAACTCCTCTGCTAAGGTGGACCCCCCTGACGACGAGGACGCTACCTCCACATGTGCCCAAAATCCCCACACTCATAACAACCCTTAATGCTGGTGACGGGGACTGAAGGGAACCCCTAGCACTGGAATAACTGGTAGAAGAACCTGGCATGGAGGAGCCCTGAACTGATGAATGGACCTGATGAGTGTCGCGCCCCTTTTTTTCCCTTTTTGATGGGGAAGTCCGGGTTTCGACATTCATGGGGTGAAATAACTCGTTTCCTTTTAGGAATTGGGTATTTGAAGAGTCGCCACCTAACGGATTATGGTGTGTTAGGGAACCTGGAGTGATTAAATCTTGGACTAGTTTGCGTTACTAGAGATTTAGGGTAAGGGCTCAAAATAACCTTGAGGGGAAGGTGTTAAGCACCCCTCGCGGTCCACAACGGTGGGTCCCGATCGAACTTAAACTATGTGAATTAGTCATTGTAACAAATAAACACATACTCGCAAGAAAGGCATGTTTTGACATTCTAAGTACATGTATGGTTCAAGTAATGAAACAAGGAAAATGTTTGAACAAGTTGCACATATATAGAGAAAAGTAAATTCATTTAAACAATGTGAGTTGGGAAAAGGGGTCCTAGGTTGGTTAGCCTACAAGATCATACCCACACACCCAGTAATCACTCCTCAATGAGGGGCTACACGTGACATTAGTGCGTAGTCATCATATTCTTACTACCCAATTCCCTCCCCTTGGTCATAACCTAAAGTGTTCTAGCAACCTTGAAAGATGTCCTATGTGTGCACTACTCGTCCCTTCCTGGTGGCCCTGGAGGTATTTAGGACCTCTAATTTAGGTAGTTATAGACCATCCTAAAGTACTTAAAGGAGAAAAATCTAGGTGTCAATCAAAACAGTTAGGACTGCATTAAAGAGAACAATTAAGGGCTCATATTTACCTCCACAAACATAACAAGTAAGTGCACGTCTCAAACAATAGTTTCAAGTATTTAAGAGAAAACCTTAGAACATGATATCTAGGTGAGCAGAGATTATACAGTATTGAATTAGGACCAAAGTGTCAAAGATCTATTCAGCTTGCTTACTGATTTTAGACCTGTTTGAATATGAGCAGTCATGACATAGTTTTACAGTTGCGGGATTTTAATCTCCCTACAGGCTTGCCTAGGAGTATAATAGTGATGTCCTATGAGCATGGTATCTAATCGTTAATCAGTAAGGCAGTAAATTAGTAAATAGTTTTTAAACGGGTAATTTGGATCCTATAGGCATGCTTTCTAGTGATATTGATTAACACGAAAAGAGTAGGTTATTTAATTAAGTTGATTCAGAACTTACCAGTATAAGCTTAGTGTTAAACTGATTTTAGGTCTAACTAAACTGGTTTTAGATCCTATAGGCATGATTTCTATTTGAACATAAGGTGAAGCAAGCAAGATTTATTTGATCAAAGCGAAATCCCTATAGGCATGATTTCTATTAAAACTAATTTTAATCCTATAGGCATGATTTCTAAGGAGACGAATTTGAATGCATGTTGTAATAGAAACTGAGCTTCAATTACTTTACACCCTATAGGTATGATATCTAATTATAAAGCTGAGTTAGATCCTATAGGCATGGATTTTAATTGTGTGAAAGTAAAGCATGCAAAATTTACTTTAAACCAAAGCAGATCCTATAGGCATATTATCTAATAAACATATTTGAATTGAAATATACCCTATAGGCATGTTATCTACCCGATTTTACCCACAATATGCAACTACCCACCCTTTTTCACTAATCACCCCAATGTTTGTATACAATAATTATTACAGACCAAGAACTGAATATAAATTACATAAATAAAAGAGAAGCTAAGTTATAGGGAGCCTGAAGTAGGCCCAAAATAGATCTGGTGTACCGAGCCTTTTGCTAGTCTCAAATGCCCAAAGTTCCACAGCCCAATTCATGTCTAGGTGTGTCAGAGTTCCCTAAGGACCTCAAGGATATCAAGCAGTACTCACACCCAGACTTTCCTCAAACAAAAATTGATCATGTGCAGTGTGGAAGTGTCAGCCCTGATATGCCAGAGTTCAGAGAGATCTCAAGGGTCTCAAAGCAGTACACATACCAGTGGGCAGGACTTAGTGATCTAAGAGTAATGTGAGAGTGCATAATGACTTGAAAGAGTTTAGCAAACAGTGTAAAGAAGGTCATAGGAATGAAAAGAGTTTTCTGAAAACCTGTACTAGTTTGAGTGGAAAATGGTTTGAGAAAATATGAAGGACATTTTTTGAGATCAGAGAGCAAGTCACAGAACACACAGTTTACGAACAGACTTCACACAAGGAGAAAGGGGTAGGGGACACCTAGAATGCACCTTAGTGATGGCCAAACAAATACATAGATTCCTCAAGAAGTTATGGAATTGACAAGTTAGTTACAAAGTTATGTTGAGAACACACAGGTCTTAGACACAAATAGGATCTTATTAGTGAAGTAGAACAAGTTAGACTTAGGTGAACAAACTAGACAAACACTTCATGAAGCATTCAAGGTTTTAGAAATACTAATCATATACAGAGCAAGAAGAATATAGACATGTTGGGTGAGACAGTAATCTAGACATGCTGATTGCTCATTGAATAGAATGGCAAATAGAACTGGAAATCACAACTAATGAACTGTAGTAACAAAGAAAAACACATAGTTTTGGAATGGGAATTGAATCAGCGCACATCAGTTAAGGAGAGAATACAGAGTATAGAGCAGATACAGTGCAAGTAGACAGCCTTGGCTCACAGCCGGCTGGATTAGTGAGATTCACAAGTAACATAAGAGAATAGAGAGATTTTGAGAGTGTGAGAGTGTAGATGAACTAACGTTCGTCCAGAAGTGAGGAGTAAATGAGAGTATATATAGCAGTTAAGAGCGAGGAAAATAAGGTAAAGGGAATCAACCCTTCTGCAATTAAGGAAGTCACAGAATCAATTATACATCAGTTAGTATAATTTTCCCTTAATTAAGGGTAATCAACCAACGGTAAAGGCAGAGTACATTTAAGGAAAGAAAATCAAACGAGCAATTAGGGGTAAATAGACAAAATTTTAATTAAGGAAATGATTAGTGAAGAATCAGTAAATATCATAATTAATCGAACAAGGTAAAAAAGCTACTCAAGATTGTAAATAAAGGAAATAGTCAGGAATAGGTCTTAACAAACAAACTGATAAATCAAGAATCTAAATCAATTACTGATTTAAGGAGAAAAGTATAGGTTTACCATGAATAGGTAAAAAATGAACATAGACATATAGAATCAGTAGAAGAGTCGAACCAAGAACATCAATAGAGGCACATTAGGATCAAAAGACATTGAATTAGGCTAAGAAGAATCACAGAAACCAAAGCATAGGACAAAGTCAGTACCCAAGTAACCTAGACAAACTCAGAATCCAAACAATAATGTCAAAAAATTAGGGCTTTTAGCATAAACAAGTTAGGGTTAAAGCGATCTTTATGAAATCGGTCAAAACACACAAGAAATAGAAGATTAAACACTCAAATCATCAAACGTTTTGGAGAAAGGAAATTCTAGGAAACCCTAGTCATAGAAATCAAAAACCTGAAGTGTTGTAGCATTTAAAATCGGTCAGTAGTAGAGGAACAAGAGAAACTTAAAGAAAAAATTATTGAAACTTGAGAACATTTCAAGAGATTCAAACAGTGGATAGCAAAAAACCCAAAATATAGTGCTAAAATCAGTTAACAGTGAAGAAACAAGAGATCTTTAAAGAAAAGTCATCGACAAACTCAAAATCCTTCCAGATCTATAAAGATCAGAACAGATTCATGTCCAAAGATTAGGGTTTTGAGGAGAAGGGGAGGGGTAAAGAGAACCTGGTTTTGAACCAGAGATTTGAACCATGGAACTTCAGTAGAAATTACTCGCAAACCGTGGACGAACCCTTGAAGAGCTTTGAACGAGATCTGGACCAGATCTCTTCGAGGTTCTTCCACAAAAACCACATAATCGAACAACCAAGGGGATAGGAAACAAGTAGAGGCTTCGTACAGCCATAGGACACCATAGATCGGATAGGGATTCAAAGGATTAGGGTTGATTTTGGGTGACGACGATTAGGGTTAGGGGTTGGTTCCAGAGAGAACTAGAGAGGAGGGGATCCAAGGGCGTCCGTATGGAAGCAAATGACTAGGGTTTAGGGGGTCGTTTATATAAAAAAAGGCAAGTATTGATGTGGACCGTTGATCTAAATGATCAACGACCATGATTTGATGGGGATCTTGGGTCGGGTAGGTACAGATTTGGGCTTGAGTGGATTGGGCTGGTATTAAAGGGGTTAAAATTGGGTTGGGCAATCAGGCCAGATTTGAAATAGGGGCCATTTGTTAAATACCTTATTTAATTGATAAAATAATTTTAAAATATAGTTAGTAAATTATAAAAAATAATTTTCATGCTTGGAAATATTTTAAATAATTACTTAATATTTAAAAAATATAAAAGGCTATTTTCGGGCAAAATAATATAATAATGCATGCATAGGCTATAATTGCAAAGTAATTGCAATTGTATCCTAAAAATATATATGTGGCTATTTGTGCAATAATTGAAACTTAATATGAATGCAAATGATAAAATTAATCCACAAAATTATTTAAACCATTTTGTGATGCAATTTACAATTATTTATATGAATAAAATACTGAGATAAATTAATTAAAAGATGTAAAAATTATGGAAAATAACAATTGATACTAATGTTTAGTTGTAAAGGTATATATGCATTTTAAAAATATTATAGGAAAAAATTGGGTGTCAACAGTTGCCTCTCTTTACTCGAAAAGTGTGAAAAGAGTTTTTGGGTAAAGAAATGATGGCCAATTTTGACCGGATGGGTTGTTTTGAAAGATAGAGGCCAGACTCTGGTCTTTGAGCTGCCTACATATCCTTGATTTTACAGGAATCAGGCCACGTGTAGTTCTAGATTCATTGGCGGAATATACCGATGAAGTCATTACAAGAACGGACGTGAGATTTTGGAATGGATGCAAGAGTGGTTATGGTGAACGGTTAAGTTTGAGATAGTTTGAAGGAACTGGAGGGAGGTCGCTCCTGCTAGGATAGCAGTTGCTTGCTAGTCACCTGCAGGTAAAGAGATGTTACGACCATGTATTTGTGCGAAAATTTAAACATGATGCAGGTTCCCTTTGGACCATGAAAGTTGTCTTTGGACGATTAAGGATGACGTCTTTAGACCATGATGTCCCGGGCCATAAATTGTTCAATGAGGGATTCACAAGCCATGAAATGACGTTCTCGGGCCATGAAGATGGTGCCTCCGAACCATGACGCCTTTGAATAATGATATGCAAATTTGAGAGATCCTCCGGCCATGGCATGGTGTCTTCCGGCTATGAGGATGATGCCTTTTAGACTATGACTCCTTTGGATAGGTTGGCGATATTTCAGCCCATGAGATGCAATAACATGATGCTATCAAGACAAGGCTTAGTCTTGTGAAATGCAAGGCAGGGCTTAGCCCGATCGAAAAACAAACAGATAGTACCAGAATACAGCAATATTTATGTAAGAAGGGACAGTGCTTAGTCCCGTGCAAATATGGAGGCAAGGATTAGCCTCATGCAAATGTGGAGGAAGGGATGAAGGCAAGGATTAGCCTCATGCAAATATGGAGGCAAGGATTAGCCTTATGCAAATATGGAGGCAAGGATTAGCCTTATGCAAATAGAGATGAAAGGATTAACCTCATGCAGATATGGAGGCAGGGATTAGCCTTATGCATATATGGAGGCAAGGATTAGCCTTATGCAAATATGAAGGTAAGGATTAGCCTTATGCAAATAGGGAGGCAAGGATTAGCCTCATGCAGATATGGAGGCAGGGATTAGCCTCATGCATATATGGAGGCAGGGATTAGCCTCATCAGATATGGAGGCAGGGACGGAGGTAAGGATTAGCCTCATGCAAATATAGAGGCAAGGATTAGCCTTATGCAAATATGGAGGCAAGGATTAGCCTTATGCAAACAGGGAGGCAAGGATTAGCCTCATGCAGATATGGACGTAGGGGTTAGCCTCATGCAGATATAGAGGAAGGGATTAGCCTCATGCAGGTATGGAGGCAAGGATTAGCCTCATGCAGATACAGAGTCAAGGATTAACCTCACACAGATATGGAGGCAGGGATTAGCCTCATGCAAATATGGAGGCAAGGATTAGCCTCATGTAGATATGGAGGCACAGATTAGCCTCCTGTAAATATGGAGGCAAAGATTAGCCTTATGCGAATATGGAGGCAAGGATTAACCTCATGCAGATATGGAGGCAGAGATTAGCCTCATGCAAATATGCAGGACAAGGCTTAGTCCCATGCAAAAAGCGAGTAGCAAAATAAGAGTAGTATATTTCTTAGTTGGGGATATATTCGGTGTCTGATGGCCGGATCGATAGTGAATTTGCTTTGTGTATACATGTTTGTGAATGCTATTGCTACGTCAAATGTGCCTGCGTTCAAAGAAAATTTTGTAAGTTTTGTGAGGGGAGGTTGGTTCGTGCTTCTGTCTGCTGGCCTTGCTTTGTTCCATTCTAAAGGCCTTATTTAAGTTTCCCTGGGTAACGCCCGACTATTTTGAAAAATAGAGTTTTCGAAAATATGCAATTATTGATAAAAATAGAGTCATTTTAGAAACATATTGAGATATTAAGTGAGTTTTAGATGAACTAGTGACTGTAACACATTTCAGAGACATTGCAACTTTCTCATGTTAGAATTTTGAGGGTCCTCCTCAAAATTCTGCCCAGTTTGGTGGATGATCCTTCGGCTGTTTGTGAACTTTGTTGAACCTTCTTCGGAAATTTAGGAATCCTTCTCAAAATTCTGTCCCAGTTTCTTAACCGATTTCCGACCGTCTGACATACGTTGGCGTTGGCTGGTTCGGAATTTTGAGGGTCCTCCTCAAAATTCTGCCCCAGTTTCTGATCTTGGGGGGAAATGGAAATTTTATTATAATATGACTGAACCCATAAGGCTGCCTACGTATCCCCTCTTAAAGGAGAATCAGGTCAAGCGTAGTTCAATTACATCAGATGAGGAAATATAAATAGTCTAAGCATAGTATCTCTTGACTGCATCTGAATTGATTGGTTTTGGCCAAATTTCTCCGTCTATTTCTTCAAGTATGTGTGCTCCTCCTGTTAGCACCCTGTGAACCATGTACGGACCTTGCCAGTTGGGAGAGAATTTCCCTTTAGCTTCATCTTGGTATGGGAAGATCTTCTTCAACACTAACTGTCCTAGTGCAAATTGCCTTGGTTTGACCCTTTCGTTGAAAGCTCTGGACATCCTGTTCTGGTAAAGCTGACTGTGACATACTGCGTTCATCCTTTTTCTATCTATGATGGCCAATTGTTTATAGCGGCTCCTTATCCATTTTGCATCGCTGAGTTCAGCTTCCTGTATGATTCTTAAAGAATGAATTTCTACCTTGGCTGGGATGACAACCTCGGTACCGTAAACCAGCATATAAGTAGTTGCCCCGGTTGACGTGCGAAATGTAGTGCGGTACTCCAACAGAGCAAAAGGTAGCTTCTCGTGCCATTGTTTGTGGTTTTCTACCATCTTCCTTAGTATCTTCTTGATATTTTTGTTGGGGGCTTCTATGGCGCCATTCATCTGAGATCTATAAGCTGTGGAATTCTTGTGTTTGATTTTGAAAGTTTCACACATGGCTTTCATCAGATCACTATTGAGGTTAGCGGCGTTATTAGTAACAATGGACTCGGGAACTTCAAACCGGCAAACGATATGATCTTTGACAAAGTCTGTGATGACATTCTTGGTTACAACTTTGTAAGATGCAACCTCTATCCATTTTGTGAAGTAATCAATGGCTTCCAGAATAAACCTGTGTCCGTTTGAAGCAGTAGGCTCAATTGGACCAATGACATCCATTCCCCAGGCGGCAAATGGCCAATGTGAGCTTGTTGCGTTGAGCTCATTTGGTGGTACTTTTATCATATTAGCATGCACTTGCCATTGGTAGTATTTATGGACATACTGGACACAGTCTGTCTCCATGGTCATCCAAAAGTAACTGGCCCTGAGTATTTTCTTGGCTAAGACAAAACCATTCATATGTGGACCGCATGTCCCAACATGTATCTCCTCAAGTAACTTAGAAGACTCTTTTGCGTCGACACATCTTAGCAGTCCCAAATCAAGAGTTCTCATGTACAAATTTCCTCCACTATGGAAGAAGTGATTGGATAATCTCTGGAGTGTGCGTTTTTGAGTGTGGTTTGCATGCTCCGGATATTCTCCTTTCGCTAAATACTCCTTGATGTCATGTAACCAAGGTTTTCCATCTGTTTCTTCTTCAATATGCTGACTGATTATAAATTTTCACCAGAATAGGATCAATATAATTCTTATCTGGATGTTGTATCATGGATGATAAAGTGACCAACGCATCGGCAAACTCATTCTGAATTATGGGCACATGTCGGAACTCTATCTTCGTGAACCTTTTTTTAATTCCTGCACATGGTGTAGATATGGCAATATTTTGGAATTTTCGGTGGCCCATTCTCCTTGTATCTAGTGCACGAGCAGATCTGAATCACCAATTACCAGCAGCTCCTGAATATTCACGTCAATTGCCATGTTGAGTCCTAGTATTCAGGCTTCATATTTTGCCATGTTGTTGGTGCAGGGAAATCTAAGTTTAGCAGATACTGGATAATTTTGACCTATTTCTAATACCAAAACTGTTCAAATGCCCACTCCTTTGAAATTTGCAGCTCCGTCAAAGAACATCCTCCAACCGTCGTATGCTTCGGTAATGTCTTCCCGAACGACACTTTTTCATCAGGAAAATATGTTTTCAAGGGTTCGTACTCTCGTCCCACCAAGTTTTCAGCAAGATGATCTGCCAATGCTTGTCCTTTGACCGCCTTTGAGTTACGTAGACGATATCGAATTCACTTAACAGTATCTGCCACTTGGCCAACTTTCTAGTCGGCATGGGTTTCTGAAATATATAATTCAAAGGGTCCATCCTGGATATGAGGTATGTGGTGTAGGCACATAAGTAATGCCTCAATTTATGAGCTTTCTAGGTCAAACCACATCAAGTGCGCTCAAGCAGAAAGTACCGTGCTTCGTAAGGTGTGAACTTCTTACTCAAGTAGTATATGGCTTGCTCTTTTCTCCCTGTCTCGTCATGTTGTCCCAGAA
The DNA here is from genome assembly GCF_000393655.2 of Nicotiana sylvestris. NCBI lineage: Eukaryota > Viridiplantae > Streptophyta > Magnoliopsida > Solanales > Solanaceae > Nicotiana > Nicotiana sylvestris. The sequence goes on along the minus strand of NC_091062.1, from coordinate 43,557,379 downwards.
TGCATCTGAAGGCTCCATCCAACATAGATAGATAGAGTATCAAAGGCCGCCCCGGCTCTAGCAGGACCAAAACTGGTGGTGTGGATAGGTACTCCTTGATTTTGTCAAAGGCTTTCTGAAAATCCTCGGTCCAGCTTGTCTCGACATCTTTCCTCAACATCTTGAAGATGGGTTCACATATGACTGTGGATTGTGCTATGAAGTGACTGATGTAGTTGAGACGTCCCATGAAGCTCATCACGTCCTTTTTGCTCCTAGGTGGCGGTAAGTTCTGAATAGCCTTGAATTTAGACAGATCTAACTCGATCCCTCGACGGTTGAAGATGAATACTAATAACTTTTCTACGGGAACCCTGAATGCATACTTTTCGGGGCTCAGCTTCAGATTGTATCTCCTTAACTGTCAAAGAACTTTCTCAAGTCTGCTATGTAATCTACAGCCCTCTTGGATTTGATAATGACGTCCTCCACATACACCTATATTTTTTTATGTATCATATCATGGAAGATGGCTATCATGGCCCTCATGTAGGTAGCCCCAGCATTCTTGAGACCAAATGGAATCATCTTGTAGCAGTATACCCCCCATGGTGTAATAAAAGTGGTTTTCTCCACGTCTTCTTCGTCCATCCAGATCTGGTGATAACCCACGAAGCATTCTACAAAGGATTGGAGTTCATGCTTGGCACAATTGTAGATCAGGATGTGTATATTTGGCAGTGGAAAGTCATCCTTGGGACTTGCTCTGTTTAAGTCTCGATAGTCAACACATACTCTGACTTTGCTATCTTTCTTCAGAACTGGTACAATGTTGGCTAACCAAGTTGGGTACTCAACCACCCTGAGAACTTTGGCTTTAATCTGCTTAGTAACTTCTTCCTTGATTTTCAGGCTCATATCTGGTTTGAATTTTCTGAGTTTCTGTTTCACTAGCGAACATGTGGGATTAGTAAGCAACTTATGAGCTACTATAGACGTTCTAAAACTAGTCATTTCATCATATGAACATGCAAAAATGTCCTCATACTCTTTTAAGAAGAGAATGTACTTTTCCTTTTTCGTTGGAAATAAGTGAATGCTGATGCGAGTCTCCTTGATGGTCTCGACGTTCCCCAAATTTATTGCTTCGGTTTCGTCCAGGTTGGACTTAGGCTTATTCTCAAAATTTTCAACTTCCCTCACAACTTCCTCAGGTACCTTGTCTCCTTCATCCGAATCACTATTCTCATGTTGCGTTACCTCATTACATGTCACAGTCACCGGTTCATCAAGGAAAGTAACAATAACGCTGTAAAGAGAAAAATATGAACGATAATAATAAATAATAAAGAGCAATGCATTTGATTATTACTTAAAACATCCAAACGAGTACAACTTGGTGAATCGAGCATTTATTTTTAAACAAGTGCATCTTAAAAATAAATTACTGAAAATCTTAAATGCCTAGAATGGCTATAGGAATAAAATCTGCCAAGTTACTGATAACTAGGGATTTTGACGCATTTTATACTCCTTCTTTCTTAAGTTTGATTATAAATTCATATAAAATAGTCCCAAAAGGCTCATAAGTTGTGCTTGATTGCAGGTTTGATCAATAAAGTGACAAGATGTCAATGATCAGCTCAAAAGGAGTGAAACTTGCACAAGTACCAAAGACAAGACAAACTGAGGAAAAACAGGCCTAGTGCGGCTGCACTACACTTTGTACGGTCCGCACTAGGGAGATTCAGAGAAATGGTACTTCAGGCATTAAGGCAGTGCAGCCGCAGAAGGTTTTATGCGGTCCACACTGAAGGCAATGCGGTCGCACTACCATTCTGTGCGGTCCGTAGAGTCAAGGTTCAGAGAGGGTGAAGTTGGAGCTTTCAAGCCTGTGTGGTCCACGATCCATTTTGTGCGAACCGCACTACATTTTGTTCAGAGAGCCAAGTTTTCAAGTTCAAGAGCCAAGTGCGGCCGCACAACATTTTGTGCGGTCCGCACCAACCCCGCAGGGGCATTTTTGTATAGTTTTTCCAGCTTAGTATAAATAGATCATTTTTTCATTTTAGGGTATAAGACATTTTAGAATAGCTGCTGCGCTCGTAGGAACGTATCTTGTAGCCATTTTGGGCATTTTTACTTACTTTTTATCATTGAATCTTTGTATTTATCTTAGAAATTAATTAATATGTGTTCATCTTCATCTATTTCTCTGTTTTTCTCTTCAAGTATGAGTAGCTAGACCCATTAGCTAGGGTTGTGGCTCAACCCTAGTGTGGGTAATTGATGGGTGTTGCAATTTAGGGCTAGATTGACTATGGGTGTTTGCTATTTGGGTCAATTTCATGGTTTAATTACTGAATTAGTGGTTGCAAACACTAGTTTGTGCTAAGTTGACTTGGGCTCTTCTTGAGAAAGAGAGCCTAAGTCTCCGAAATTGATCCAACAAGGAATTGGGATGGACTCAACAGAATTAATAGTCCCAATTAAAGGGTTAAACCTCGAGAGAGTAATACCCGACTTGAACCTTAGTTGCTGGAGCAAATATGCATACCCAATTGTTCTTGGGAAAGTCAATTGGGCAAAATCATTCTTTCTACCGAGAGGTGTGAGAATGGGTAATATCAAGCAACGGTTATAACATATTCCCCAATCATGTCAATCGTGTCTTAGACGCAATTACCCGTCAATTGGCCACCTAAGTGAAAGTCACTACCCTAGTGCCTTTTAGAATATTTGAACAACTTGTAGCATTTTACTCTTAGCTTAATCTAGTTGCAATTATAATTTGTAGTTTGATAATAGTAGAATTATAAAAGAAAACCCAAAAATGAATAGAAGTGCAATTTGGAACCAATATGCAATCCCAACCTAAATAGATACTCAACTCCCTTTCTAGCTCTCTGTGGAAATCGATCCCGACCCAAAATTGTGTAAAAGCTATTGCGACCCTCTCTCGTTACGTTTTAGTGGTGCGGAGTAGGCTGCGATCACTTTTTGGCGCCGCTGCCGGGGAGCTAACGATTTTGGCTATCTATTTAGTTAGTTTTGTGTATTGTTCTTCTTTCCTTCTTTGTTACTTACTTGTTTGTGTTACTAATCAGGTACCAATATGTCATTGAACAACGCTAATGACCCTCTTGGAAACATGATTGCGGGAGAGGAGGTAGATGATGTTGAACAAGATGAGGTGCCTCTTGTACCTCAAGGACAACGTAGAGGCCGCAATGCCAATGCTAATCCAAATGACAATATTCCAGACCCTCCTCCGCCACCTCCAAGAGTGGCTCCCAGAGTACTTCCGAATCAGGGTTATGCAAGTGCTATCATCCCACCCAAAATCCGGGCAGGCAACTTTCAGATAACCAATGTGATGTTGACCTTACTTGAGCAGCATGGGTACTTCACGGGCGATGCGGATCAAAATGCCTACAAACATCTCAAGGGTTTTGTAGATACATGCTGGGGGAGCAAACAGACGAATGTATCGGAGGATGCTCTTAGGTTGAGACTTTTCCCATTCTCACTTCGGGGGAAGGCATTAGATGGGCTCGAGAGACTCCCCAACCATTCCATCACAACTTGGGATGAGTTGGCGGATAAATTTATTTCTAAATTCTTTTCACCATGGCGGCACTACGAGATGAGATATTGGCTTTCAAGCAAGAGCCCACGGAACCTTTGCATGAGATTTGGGGGCGGTATAGAATGATGGTGAAGGAATGGCCCAATAATGATATGACCGACGCTATGATCCAACAAACTTTCTACCGGGGCATCAATACAACAAATCAATGCATAGTGAACCAACTTACCAGGGGAAACTTTATGAAGTTGTCATATGATGAGGCATGTGATGTACTTGATGAGATAGCTGACACTTCTTCTGCATGGCAAAGTAGAGCCAATGTGCCTCAAGGCGACCCTACGGTTATTCATTTGCACAAGGAATTACATGACGGGGAAGCTATAGCGGAGTTGACAACTACTATGAATCAATTGGCTAAGGCACAGTTACAACAAGTCCAAAATCCTCGCCAAGTAAATGCCATGGAGGGTGTTAATATGCTTGTCAACAAGAGAAGGCAACAAAACCAAGGGAATTCTGAGCAATTTGATGATGCATGTGATGATTTTCAAAATGATGGTTATGATGACAAAAGTGAAGAGGTTCAATATGTAAACAAATATCAAGGCCAACGAGGCAACTCTTCCAACCAACAACAGTGGCGACCTCAAGGCAATTGGGGCAACCAACAACAAAACAGTGGTAATTGGGGGAACAACAACCAAAACAACAACTGGGGCAATCAGAACAACAATCAAGGCAACCAAGGGAATTGGAATAGTAATAACAATAATTGGGGTGGCAATAATAATCAAGGATGATGGAACAATGGAAATCAAGGAAACCGGGGGCAAGGCTTTCAAAGGCCTCCAATGTACCAACAACCGAACAATCCACCACCATTTCCATCTCAAGGTCCTAGTTCTTCAGGTAATGATATGGGTAGAATTGAAATGATGTTCGAGAAGATGATGAAGAAGAATGCGAATTCTGATGCACAGTTAGCTTCTCACAACACCTCTATCCAAAACTTGGAGGTGCAATTAGGCCAAATCTCTCAGTCATTGAATACTCGCCCGAAGGGTGCTCTACCAAGTGATACGGTAGTGAACCCAAAGGGTGGGAACAATCATGTTATGGTGTGGGAGAGGCGGTGATGTGAATGCCTCTAAGCAAAAGCAAGTCGTGGATGATGATGTTGAGTTGCAAGATGACGAAGTCCCTTTGGTAGTTGAAGATGTGGTTGATGAAAATGTAAACAATGAAGTGAGGATTGATATTCAAGAAGCCAAGGTGGAAACTCAAAATGATGTGAACCTGTCTAGGGAACACATAATTGACATGCCGGAGCCGGTTGTGATAAAAGACAATGCTCCTTTGCCAAGGCCACCTCCACCTTATCCTCAAAGGCTCGCGAAGCAGAAGAATGATAATCAGTTTAAAAAGTTCATTGATATGATGAAGAGCTTATCTTAATGTGCCTTTGGTGGAGGCACTTGAACAAATGTCGGGTTATGCAAAATTCATGAAAGACTTGGTTACAAAGAAGCGTTCTATAGATTGTGAAACTATAAAGATGACTCACCAAGTTAGTGCTATAGTGCATTCAATGGCCCCGAAGCTTGAAGATCCTGGTGCTTTCACCATTCCTTGCACCATTGGGAGTGCGGATTTTTCCAAGGCTCTATGTGACTTGGGAGCTAGTATCAGTTTGATGCCCTACTCGATTTTCAAAACTTTGGGTATTGGGCAACCTAGGCCAACCTCAATGAGACTTCAAATGGCGGATCGATCGATGAAGCAACCTTTGGGCATTATTGATGACGTGCTTGTCCGAGTGGACAAATTCATATTGCCAGCCGACTTTGTGATTTTGGATTGTGAGGTGGACTATGAGGTTCCTATTATCTTGGGAAGGCCTTTCCTTGCAATGGGGAAGGTGTTGGTTGATGTTGAAGCGGGTGAGCTCACTTTCCGAGTGGGAGATGAAAAGGTCATTTTTCATGTGTGCAAATCTATGAAGCATCCCAACAGTACCGAGGTGTGCTCTTTTGTTGACCTCGTCACAGCAGTGATAATTGATGACACCAGTGCAATGATCAATATGGAGGACCCATTGGAAACTGTATTGTTAAATCTTGATGTCAATGAGGATGCAAGCCGAGTGGAGTGCGTGAATGCTTTACATGGAATGGGATCTTATTCCTATGAGCCTAGAAAATTGTCTTTAGATCTTGAAAACCGGAAAATGCCACCAACAAAACCATCAATTGAGGAGACACCAGTGTTGGAGTTGAAGCCACTGCCTCCACACCTCAGGTATGAGTTCTTAGGCTCAAATTCTACTTTACCAGTTATTCTTTCTTCTTGCCTTACTAACATGCAGGTTGAGGCCACTTTGGCGGTGCTTCAAAAGCGGAAAAGGGCAATTGGATGAACTTTTGCTGACATTCGGGGAACAAGCCCCGCATTCTGTATGCATAAAATTATCTTGGAGGATGATACAAAGCCTTCCTTGGAGCATCAAAGAAGATTGAACGAGGCAATGCAAGAAGTGGTGAAGAAAGAAGTGATCAAGTGGTTGGATGCCGGTGTTGTGTACCCCATTTCCGATAGCTCATGGACTTCTCCGGTGCAATGTGTACCGAAAAAGGGTGGTATGACTGTGGTAACAAATGACAACAATGAACTTATTCCCACTCGGACAGTTACCGGATGGAGGGTATGTATGGACTATCGGAAGCTAAACAAGGTGGCCCAAAAGGATCATTTCACATTGCCATTCCTTGGCCAAATTCTTGATCGTCTTGCGGTGCATGCTTTTTATTGCTTTTTGGATGGATACTCGGGGTATAATCAAATCTTAATTGCCTTAGAGGACCAGGAGAAGACCACCTTTACCTGCCCATATGGAACCTTCACTTTCTCTCGGATGCCGTTCGGGTTGTGTAATGCTCCAGCGACCTTCCAACGATGCATGATGGCTATTTTCACCGACATGGTGGAAGATATCTTGGAGGTCTTCATGGATGATTTCAGTGTGGTTGGTGATTCCTTTGAAGAGTGTTTGAGAAATTTGGATAGAGTATTAGCCCGATGTGAAGACACCAATCTCGTGCTTTATTGGGAAAAATGCCACTTCATGGTGGAGGAAGGAATAGTGTTGGGCCACAAGATTTTAAAGTGTGGAATTGAAGTTGACAAAGCCAAGATAGAGTGGATTTTAAAGATGTTTCATCCGGTGTACTACGCAAGCAAGACCACAAATGAGGCTCAAAGGAACTACACGATTACCGAAAAAGAGTTGTTGGCCATAGTGTTTGCAATGGAAAAGTTTCGACCGTATCTTATGGGGGCCAAGGTCATAGTGCACACAGATCATGCCGCCCTTAGGTACTTGATGACAAAGAAAGACTCCAAGGCAAGATTGATGCGATGGGTGTTACTACTTCAAGAGTTTGATCTAGAAATTGTGGACCGGAAAGGTAGTGAGAACTAAGTGGCAGACCACTTGTCCCGTTTGGAGGAGGAGGGGAGGCCTTGTGATGACCTTGAGATCAATGATTCATTTCTCGATGAACAACTCCTTGAGGTATCAATGAATGATATGCCATGGTTTGCTGATGTTGCCAATTACCTTGTGACCGGAGTAATCCCGTGTGAGCTCTCTTCTAACCAAAGGAAGAAGCTCAAGAGGGATAGTTTGGATTTCTATTGGGATGATCTATACTTGTTCAAGATTTGCAGGGATGGTGTGATTCGTAGATGTGTCCCGGAGGAAGAACAATTGAGTATCTTAGAGGCTTGCCATTTTTCACCCTATAGTGGCCATCACGGTGGGGTGAGGACCACCTCGAAAGTTCTTAGTTGTGCATTCTATTGGCCAACCTTGTTCAAAGATGCGGGTGATTTTGTGAAGAGGTGTGACAAATACCAAAGAGCGGGTGGAATTTCAAAAAGGGATGAGATGCCTCTCAATACCATTCTTGAAGTGGATATCTTTGATGTTTGGGGCATCGATTTCATGGGTCCATTTGTTAGCTCTTGTGGGAATACTTACATTCTCGTGGCGGTTGACTATGTCTCAAAATGGGTTGAAGTCGTGGCTTTGCCTAACAATGAAGCCCGGAGTGTTGTTTCATTTCTTAAGAATAGCATTTTCACAAGGTTTGCACTCCCCGTGCGATTATTAGTAATGGGGGATCTCATTTTTGCAATAAAGCTTTCGACACTTTGCTTTCTAAGTACGGTGTCAATCACAAAGTTTCTACCCCTATCACCCTCAAGCAAGTGGTCAAGTGGAAGTCGGGAAATCAAAAGTATATTGTCAAAGACGGTCAATGCAAATAGGACTGATTGGTCGAAGAAGTTGGATGACGCTCTATGGGCTTATCGGACAGATTACAAAACTCCGATTGGTCTGTCTCCGTATCAGTTGGTGTTTGGTAAAGCTTGCCATCTTCCAGTTGAGTTAAGGCACAAGGCCATGTGGGCTTTGAGGAAGTTGAATCTTGAATGGTATGTTGCAGCCAATCTTTGTGTAGAGCAACTCAATGAACTCGATGAATTTAGATTCCATGCCTACTCTAGTTCGTCCTTGTATAAGGACAAGATGAAGTACCTTCATGATAAATATGCTCGTGGAAAGGAGTTAAAAGTAGGTGATTTGGTTCTCTTGTTCAACTCTCAGTTACGTCTGTTTCCGTGAAATCTTAAATCAAAATAGAGTGGGCCGTTTGAAGTTGTGTTTGTGACCCCTTTTGGTTCTCTTGATTTGAAAAATAAAAATGGTGAAGTCTTCAGAGTTAACAAGCATCGGGTCAAGCATTATCTTGGAAAAATTGATGACAGCCACGTGGTGGCACTTCTTCACTTCAAATGATGTGATGGTAACCTGCGTCGTGCCGCGATGTTAAATCAGGCGCTTCTTGGGAGGCAACCCATGTGTTTTTCTCCTTGTTTTCTTTGATTTTCTTTGTAATATATGATTGATTTTTGGGCTAACTAGTTGTGAGATGTTGCAGGGTTGTGTTGATGCAGTATAAGACATGGTGGAAATATGCACAGGTCTCTGAAGTTGCCAGTGTGGAAGCACTACATTTTGTGCGGTCCGCAATGGTGAAGGGTGAATCAAGACCTTTCTGAAGTTTTCCAGTGCGGCCGTACTACATTTTGTGCGGTCCGCACTGTACCTCTACGACCGCAGTCCATTTTTTGCGGACCGCAGAGCATTGCCTTCTCAGGTTTGAACATAACTGTGCAGTGCGGACCGCGGTCCATTTTGTGCGGTCCGCACTGGTTGGTGAGAATGGGCCCTAGGGTTTTTTTATAAATAGACCCTGAGGGACCCCTTTTACTCTTTTCTCAAAATTTGAACCTCAAATCTTATAAACACTGTTCATTCGTATCTCTGCTCGTAATTAACTGCTTAGGATTATCATTCCTCAATTCATCTCACAACTGGTAACTTTGAAATCATTTTTGTTCCTTGTTAATTTTGTAATTTCGTTTAATTTTTGTTTTTCTTAGCTTCTTTTCTTCTTCCTCCCGTATTTATTTCAATTGTCTAGGCTAGAGTAGTTAAATTTTGAATTCATGAGGACTTTGTTAGTTTAATGGACTGGGAAATGATTTAGGGATACTAATTAGGTGGAAAATTGGACTTTAAGGCAAAATTTCATGAACCCTACTTTAGTGCCGTTTTTGGGCACTCAGTGCGGACCGCGGTCGTTTTTGTGCAGTCCGTGGTGCCCTTGTGCGGTCCGCAGTACCATTTTGTGCGGACCACACTGAAGAACTTCTGGGAAGCTGAACTTTGGGCAATGCGGCTGCACTACATTTTGTGCGGTCCGCACTGGCCCCTATGCGGCCGCACTACCATTTTGTGCGGTCCTCATTGGGTATCTTCTGAGAATTGTTTGCAAAATTTTGCCTCTGTTCTGCAATTCTTTCTGCAACAATAATCTGACTGCTTCTATTGATACTAACAAATGTATTGAATGATGTTTGCAGAAAATGGTGAAACAACGAGGGAAAGGCTCTAAACAACTAGGCCGAGGAGAATCCTCCTGGGGAGGGAAATAGAAAATGGTCAAACTCACTCCCCAAGCTAGGCAAAACATCAAGAACATGAGGAACGCCATAAAAGCGGCTGACAGAGCCATTGACATGTCGGGGAGTGAGTACGAACCCTCTTGGGAGATCTCTTCGAACTCAATCCTAGAATACATCCCGTATCCGGAGAGGGCCAGACACAGAGACACTCCTCCCCCTTCCCCCATTGCCCAAGCATCAGTGAACATTTCTTTTGGGTCATCTGAGGGCTCAGGTAAAGGTAGTAGGGAATACTCCACATCCCCCACAGCTTCATTATCCAGGGAAGTTGCAGGAGGAGGTGAGAAGGATATTCAGGGAGATGAGGAAGTAGAAGAAGGGGGTGTGCCTCAGGTGGGAGGCGTTGCTAGAACTAGGAAACCCAAAGCTTGGGAGGATAGATTTGTAAGTGAGGTAGCATACCATAAGTTTCGGGAGTGGTGGCCGGTGAGAAAGTTGATACCGGAGCGGAGTTTCATTGACAAAGACTTACTACCCCACAACCCCAACGTGCAGAGATAATTTAGAACTAGAGTGGGTTGGGAGCACTTCCTAGATGCTTGTGTGGATTCCAACGAACACTTGGTCAAGGAGTTTTATTGCAATGTAGCCCACATCAAAAAGGGCTCCAAAGTGACCAAGGTTCGGAACCTCAAGGTGTTATTTGATGGGAAGTCAATTAATGAATATCTGGGCTTCAATAAGGAGGATTAGACTCTATATATGGCAAATATGGAGATGGGCGAGGAGGTCCATCCATGGCTAGCACAGTACCTGGCAATCCCAGGTACCGTCCCCGATTGGTTGACTGTTGGGGTCAAAATATTGAGAAGGAGCTTGAACTTTGAAGCGAGGGGATGGGAGACTTTTGTTTGCAGCCGGTTGGACCCTACCACTCATGACAACACCCTTCCTCTCCATCGGGCTGTATTGGTTGCTTCGATTATGGCGGGGTACCCCATAAATGTGGGGAATGTGATGTCCCGGATTATCACGATAGTGGGTGCGGAGCATGACCCGAACTACCCTTTACCCAGTTTCCTCACTAAGTACTTCCAAGACCTAGAAGTGGACAAGAGGCCATATAACATCAAGGTCAAGGCGACAACCCCATTTTCCTGGTATAGCATGAATGGGGATAACAACCCCAAGATCAAGAACTACAAAGTACCAGCTACTACTCCAACTGGCCAATCTGAGGAGCCGGTGGAGGTAGTGGCTTCTGCTGAGCATACCTCCACATCTACAAATATCCCTCCTGGCCCATCCACATTAGCAGGCCTGGAGATCCTATCTACCCGGTCCCATCCTATTACTGCCCACCATCTGATCCAGACACTTTTGAGTATCAACAACTGGATGTAGACTGCCTCATCCAAGTTGTCCATTTTGACTACCACTGTAGAGTCTCAGTCAGTTCCTCCAGCTCCACAGGTGCCACAGTCGATAGAGGATGCACTCAAGGAGATACTTGACAACTAGAAGAAGATCCTCGATACTTAGGCTGTGCTCTCAAAGGCAGTCGATTCACATAGCAAGGCTCTCACGGAGCTTGCTAAGGAGCATAAGAAGCTACGGAAGACACGAGCCTCCTAGGAGTCCGTGAAGGTGTTGCCGGCAGATGTTGATAGACTGAAGGCAAACCAGCTGCCTTTAGACTTGTTGCTTGATGACCCAGTGCCAGCAGCTCACCCACAGCTAGAGCAGACACAAAGGCCTCCGAAGAGGGGGAGGAGGAGGATTCCTAGAGCTGATGATGCTATCATCCAATTGGCGGACCCACCGGAGACTTCCTCCAGTTAGCCACAGGATGTAGCAGTTCTAGAGCCTGTCGAGGTCCAGGCCCAGGTCCCAGTAGCAGAGGAGCAGACCACGAGGAACCAGTCTGAGGTTCCCAAGCACACAGAGGACCCAGGGACCACCCATGATCCTATGCAGACAGACAGGGCTTAGGGGAGTCTTCTATATCCCTTTTCTCTATCTTTTTGGTGCTTATTTAGACTAGTTGGCATTGGGGACAATGGCAACTTTCATTTGAGAGGGTAGGCCCTACTATTCATTTGATGGATGACTGTATATATATTGATACATTTTTATGCTTTCTTGATTTTTCATCTTTGATCTGTATATAATTTGATATTTAGTTACATTTATTGCACTTTTATTTTACTTTGGGTATGTATATAAAGTTATATCACATTTTATATATTCATCCCATCCGTTGTATATTCAAATACCTTTTGTATATATTCATTCTATTTTCCGCAATTTTTTTTTTCGTTTTTAGCTTCTTATTTATGTTCATAGCTTTTTGTTTTGATTTGGACGTTTTCAATAAGCCTTTGGTTTTCTTAATGCCACAGTTCTTTCCAAAGGTGGAGTGTTGTGTGAACCGGGTGGCTCCTCCCAATGATGGATAGCGTGACAACCTTCTTAAGGGTTTGAGTCCGTTTTCCTTTTTGTTTTTTAGTAGTTTGTAGTTGAGGGTACCTCAAGCAAAGCTTCACTTGGGCCTAGCACATTTGCCTTTGATCTCATGATCAAGAACAAGTTGTTGTGTTTAGGATGGTGAAAGTTGTGACCTTGAGACTCTTATGTTGACCAATAATCATCAAGTGGTTTTTTGGGACCATTGTGTGCTCGAATCGTATCTAAGGTCGTTGTGGGCCCCCGACTCTATGTTTTTAGCAATCCCTTAGCTTGTGTGGTGAGTAATTTCATTGTGAGTCTAAGTCCTGAGCCATTGGTCTAGAACTTTCCCTGAATGTTTGTTGAGGCGAAATCCTAAGTGAATTTTGACTTGATACATTAATATAGGCTTTCCTTGATCCAAATGATAGTTTGAACAATTCCATAGCCTACCAATGATATGATCCCTATTTAACCCTTTTGAGCCTTAGAACATTTTCTTTCAAGAACCATGATACAAGCCTATACTCGTTCTAAAAGATACCCTCTCTTGGCACCCAACCTTTCCTTTAGCACATGGCAAAAGTATAAGTTTGGGGGGAGAGACGCGGATGGAAACAAAGTGGTAAAAGGCGTGAAAATGAAAAAAAAGGAAAGACAATGAAAAATAAATAAAAGCAAAAAGACAAAAAGAATGTTCAAAGTGAAAAAGAATAAAAAGGGATTCAAGAAAAAAAAACAAAGGATGAAAGGTGTGGAAAGTTGAGAAAGGAAAAAAAGGGTTTAAAATGCATAAGATAGAGTGACAGTATGTCTCTCTAACCCCTAAGAAAGAAGTGAAATGACTCAAAGAGTCAAGAGAATGTGTGCCAAATGAATCAAAAGAAGTGCTTAAGGGAAGATTGAACCTACTTAGACCAAAACATGTCCTACCCTGAACCAAAAGCCTTCACAATATCTCCACAAAATCCCTATATAATTTTGAGTTAAATGAAGCTTACATTAGTGGATACTCACATAAGGGGCAAGCATATGGTACTTAGAGCCGGACTTGTAACTTTTTCTTGAGAGAGATGAGCGAATTTCCATTAGCCTCATTTTGTGTGACAATATTATAAAGGTGAGGTTTGCTTAGGGAGAGTTGAGGATGTGTGAGTTTGGGTTCCACAATAAACAAAGTAATTGAGAGAGTTCTTTGATGTGTTGAGTCAACTCTTGAAGCTCTTGTGTCGCACTTGATCCATGGTTTTTCAAAGGTTAAATGTTGTTAATGACTCATTTGTACTGGGGGCAATTGTTAGTCCCAATTGATGCTAGTGAGGTTTCTTTAGGACAACTAAAAATTTCTTGGATTTTCCCTTAAGGGGTTGGTCTTATTTTGTTTGCTTGAGGACAAGCAAAAGCTTAAGTTTGGGGGAGTTGATAACTAGGGATTTTGACGCATTTTATACTCCTTCTTGCTTACGCTTTGATTATAAATTCATACAAAATAGTCCTAAAAGGCTCATAAGTTGTGATTGATTGTAGGTTTGATCAATAAAGTGACAAGATGTCAAAGATCAGCTCAAAAAGAGTGAAACTTGCACAAGTACCAAAGACAAGACAAACTCAGGAAAAATAGGCCTAGTGCAGCCGCACTACACTTTGTGCGGACCGCACTAGGGAGATTCAGAGAGCTGGTACTTCAGGCATTAAGGCAGTGCGGCCGTAGAAGGTTTTGTGTGGTCCGCATTGAAGGCAATGCGGCCGCACTACCATTCTGTGTGGTCTGCAGAGTCAAGGTTCAGAGAGGGTGAAGTTGGAGTTTTCAAGCCTGTGCGGTCCGCGGTCCAGTTTGTGCGGACCGCACTAGAAGCCTCCGCGGCCGCAGTCCATTCTGTGCGGTCCGCGGAGCCTGAGTTCAAAGAGCCAAGTTTTCAAGTTAAAGAGCCTAGTGCGGCCGCACACCATTTTGTGTCGTCCGCACTAACCCCGCAGGGGCATTTTTGTCCAGTTTGTCCAGCTTAGTATAAATAGATCCTTTTTCCATTTTTAGGGTGACAGACATTTTAGAATAGCTGTTGCGCTCGTGGGAACGTATCTTGTAGCTATTTTGGGCATTTTTACTTACTTTTTATCATTGAATCTTTGTATTTATCTTAGCAATTAATTAATATGTGTTCATCTTCATCTATTTCTCTGTTTTTCTCTTCAAGTATGAGTAGCTAGACCCATTAGCTAGGATTGTGGCTCAACCCTAGTGTGGGTAATTGATGTGTGTTTCAATTTAGGGCTATATTGCCTATGGGTGTTTGCTATTTGGGTCAATTTAATGGTTTAATTACTGAATTAGTGGTTGCAAACACTAGTTTGTGCTAAGTTGACTTGGGCTCTTCTTGAGAAAGAGAGCCTAAGTCTCCGAAATTGATCCAACAAGGAATTGGGATGGACTCAAGAGAATTGATAGTCCCAATTAAAGGGTTAAACCTCGAGAGAGTAATACCCGACTTGAACCTTAGTTGCTTGAACAAATATGCATACCCAATTGGTCTTGAGAAAGTCAATTGGGCAAAATCATTCTTTCTACTGAGAGGTGTGAGAATGGGTAATATCGAGCAACGGTTATAACATATTCCCCAATCATGTCAATCGTGTCTTAGACGCAATTACCCGTCAATTGGCCACCTAGGTGAAAGTCACTACCCTAGTGCCTTTTAGAATATTTGAACAACTTATAGCATTTTACTGTTAGCTTAATCTAGTTGCAATTATAATTTGTAGTTTGATAATAGTATAATTATAAAAGAAAACCCAAAAATTAATAGAAGTGTAATTTGGAACCAATATGCAATCCCAACCTAAATAGATACTCAACTCCCTTTCTAGCTCTCTGTGGAAATCGATCCCGACCCAAAATCGGGTAAAAGCTATTGCGACCCTCTCTCGCTACTTTTTAGTGGTGCGGAGTAGGCTGCGATCAGCTACCCAGGGACTCGGCAGGCCCGGGATGGTGTGGCGGTCCAAAGAACAACTCCATTCTCCACAATCTTAATAGTGAGGCCTTCTTCCTCTTCCTCTTCAATTATTGCACTGCAGTCCATGTCTTCATCCTCCAAGAACAGATTCCTCAGCCCTGCTAATGCTTCTTCTTCTGTAGTTCCCCATATCATGTCAACTTAGTGAAAAGTCTGATCCAGATGTGGCACTGGTTGCTCGAGATGATAATAAGGTCCACGCCATGGAGGCGACCAATCATCATACTACTGCCATGTATACTGATATCCGAGCCCGAAGGTAGTACCGTAACGCTTCAGCTGTATTGACTTAGTAATACCCTGGAGATATTTTCCAAGCCCTTTGTTGGTTTCATACCCAGACCATGCCAATATGCTTTCTATTTTTCTACTCCAACATTTGTCCTTTTCAGCGGCATTGACACGTTTGATGTGATCATAGGTTTCTCCTCTTAACATTCTTCTGTTTCCAATAATCGGGATAATGTGACTGATGTAAATGGGATTACTCCCATCTCCATGAATGATCACCTCCTGATGGTTCCATTCATATTTCACGGCTTGATGTAGTGTGGAAGCCACAGCCCCAGTGGCATGTATCCATGGTCGGCCCAACAGAAGATTTTATGAGGCTGATATGTCGAGCACTTGAAATTCAACGTCGAACCAAGTTGGCCCCATCTGTAGACAAAGATTAATTTCCCCAATCGTGGCCCTTTGGGACCCATCAAAAGCTTTCACATTCATGCTCCCTACCCGTATTTCATGAAAACCTTTGCCCAGTCTTTTTAGAGTATCCAACGGGCAAATATTGAGGCTTGAACCTCCATCAACCAAGAACCTGGCAATGAATTTGTCTTCAAATTGCACTGTGATATGCAATGCTCTGTTATGATTCAACCCTTCAGGCGGTAACTCATCTCCGTGGAAGATTATCTTGTGACTTTCCAGCACCTGCCCTACCATGTTGGCCATCTCTCCGTAGGTGATATTATTGGGCACGTATGCTTCACTCAACACCTTCATCAAAGCATTCTTATGTGCTTCTGAATTCTGCAACAGTGACAGTATGGATATTTGAGCTGGGGTTTTGTTCAAATGATCAATGATGGAATATTCCCTTGCTTGCAGTTTCCTCCAAAGATCATCTGGTCTTATTTCAATAACAGAATGCTTGGCAGTAGCATCCTTACTTGGCCCTCCCAAGTGTTCAGGTGTATAGATTCTCCCGGTCCTAGTCATTCCTTGTGCAACATCAAATTCCTCTATCTTTGCCTTCCCTTTTCACCTAGCCTCAACAACATAATCCCAGGGTATTGCTTTTGAGTCGAAAGGAGGTGTGGTTGATACTGTCACCATGAAAGGTGTGGCCACTTCCACTTCAAATGGAACAGGGGTGGCCACAAGGGGAGCTACCTCTACTTCAAATGAAACTGACACAATTATCTCAACTTCAATTGGTGACTGAGTTTGTACTACAATAGGAGTGAGTGTGACCGCAAGTTTAAAGGCATCGCCCTCTCGAATAAGCCCGATTGACCCCTCAGTATCCCACTCTTCGTTTGTCTCAATCACGTGTACCCCACCACCTCTATGATCAGGGAGAGGGTTATTGTGGACATTGGGCGTGGCTTCCTTTGCCTGTATGACCTTGTTGTCAATTAGTGTTTGGATCTTATCTTTCAACGTTCGACATTCATCAATGGTGTGCCCTTTCATACCAGAATGGTATGCACAAGTTTTGTTTGGGTTGACCCATTAAGACGGATTCTCTAATGCCACAGCAGGAATGTGGGTGACATAACCATCGGCTTTCAACCTTTCATACAACTGGTTGATGGGTTCAGCAATAGCAGTGTACTGTCTGGGTGGCTTACAGTCAAAGTTTGGTCATGGTCTTGGAAAATTTTGGCAAGTTGGAGGTGATTGGAAATGAGATGGTTGGGAATTATAAGTATGATAGGTAGTGGCTGGTTAGGAATATCTGGAAGATGAGGGTTGATATGTGGGTGGTGGTGCTTAGTATGTGGGTGGAGGTGTTTGATATGTAAGTGGAGATTTCGGGCCTTGAGCTACCATTACTGCTGTAGACATGTCATTTTTGACCCTCCCCAAGATTTTTTATATTTTAGCACGTAAATATATAATTTAGGCCTAATATAGCTATTTCAACTAATTTTTACTCTCGTTCGCATGGAAAGAATAAAACTTGGGCTCGAGCAGCCCATTTTTAGGCCTAATTTTGGATCTAGCCCATAATTCCCAAGCCCATAATTCCTAGGTCATACCCCTAACCTAATTCCTACTCCTATATAATAGTACCTAATGCACAAAATAATAAACGAACACCAAAAACTCATCTGATCCGCTGTTTTACACAAAAAGGAGCCCCATCTTGAACTTTTCTTTCTTCGCGATTAAAACAAAAGAAAACAAAAGAAGAGATCTCTCTTCAACACAAAATCGAGCCATACTCCAACTCCAATTCCTATCTTAAGAATTATTAAGAATTGTGGACGAAAGGAATGAGAGTGAGAGCTTGGGACGATTTTTAGTCCAAAATTCGAAAACAGAGAAGAAAGCATAATGACCGCAAAAAATGACTTTTGGGTTCAGGCGTGGCTGAGATGCAGTGGAGATTGAGTTTGTTTTTTGAGGTTCCGATCCCGGTCCAAGATCTGATCCGAATTTCTATTTGTTAAAGATCCGTTGAGGTCTGTTTCTACCTCTTTTCATTAATTAATTCAAGAATTCTTGGTGTTCTACCTTAGTTCTTTTGGTTTGAATGAATTTGTATTCTTGAAATTTTGAATATTCAGATTAAAGCTATTAAGATGGAATAATTTGCTTTCTCTGTGTTTCTAAATGGAACAATTTGTTATTCAGATGAAATCAATTAAATAAATGTAATCTTGAGTTGTTGAAGGATTTTTTGGTATTCTGTTATGTTGGAGCAGTTCGATTTTGAAACAGTTTGAGGTTGAAATGAAATTTGGTTATATGAATTAATGGAAAATCACTTGAAACATGTTTCAACACTGAGAGTATGGCTTGGTTATCAAATGGACTGAGTTAGGTTCATTTATATTTGGAAGCTTTCAGTTTAGAAATTGCTACTTGCATAAAATTTGTTGAGTACTTCTGCTAGTTTAGAAATAAATTATGACAGTTGTTAGGGGTGTATAATGATCGCATATTCTGTAGATTTTGCTGATGAATATCCCATCACAAAAAGATTTGGCTGATGATTATTTGCACTGAGAGATATGTATTCATATCCTTGTGCATTCTGGCACTTATTCATGGATGCCCATCGGATTTAATAACTTAACAAGCACTAACATGTTTTCTTTGTTTGGTTGCCTCGGTAGATGTTGTTAAATCAGGATGTTTTTCCTAGACTGCACTTGATAAAATTGGTGTTTATGCATATTAATATGTCCACATTGTAGAATAAAATAATACGTGATCTTAAAAAAAATATCCTTTGTGTTATTAAAATGGCCCATTCGGTTAGCCAAATCATTTGTGGCATTAATTTCATTGTTTTTAGAAAGATGTTGAATTAGTCTCGGAAGTAATCATAAAAACTAATTTTCCAGGTGAACTTAAAAGCTGGTTTCTATCTAGAAGGATGTTGATTATTCATACGAAGATGATCAATTTTCTGATTTATGTGCTTTTGTTGAGACATGAAGCTTTTAAGAAATTTTTTGTCATAATTTTCTTTGAGGAAACTTTATCAGAAATGGGTTGAAGATTCACAATTTGAGTGAAACTCAAAAGACGCATAAGTTAGTGGTAGTGCATCTATTCAGTTTAATAATTTTGAAATTTTCTAGCAAAAATAATTTTGTCTTTTGTTTCTTTACCACTGTTTGACATATGCTTAGCTAGTAAGTAATTGAATAAGTTTAAGAGCTACAAATATTTTCCATATCTCAAATTAGTTAGGAATAAATAATTCATGAACATCGAGGTTTGCTTTAGGCGCGATTAATAAACTATCGTGACTATGGGTAAGGTTCCCATGACATAGTCATGATACCTAATTCCCAAATTCGGGTATGCATTTATGTGACCCAAATCCAAATCTCAACAACATTAGATAAAATGTATCGTGGACCGCGAGTGCATTCATGTGACCTGGTTCAAGACGTATTTTAGATGGCGTTGAATCTTTCTAAAATTAATTAAAAGCGGTTATAAAGTTAAAATTGAACCAAAGGTTAAAACATGTTTTAAAATCAGATAAATAGGCCAATAATAACAGTTGAGAGACCGTGCTAGAACCACGGAACTCGGGAATGCCTAACACCTTCTCCCGGATTAACAGAATTCCTTATCCAGATTTCTGTGTTCGCGGACTGTAAAATAGAGTCAATCTTTTCTCGATTTGGGATTTGAACCGGTGACTTGGGACACCCTAAATTATTCCAAGTGGCGACTCTGAATCTTTAAACAAATAAATCTCATTTCGATTGTCACTTTAATTGGAAAAACTCCCTTATATCTACCCTCGGGTGTAAGAAAAAAAGAGGTGTGACAGCTCTGGCAACTCTGCTGGGGATAAGAACCCAGAATCTCTGGTTCAGGGTTCAAGAATTCGAGCTTAGAATAATTGTTATATTTGACTATATTTATTATCTGATTTTATTACATGTTTGGGCCTAATGTGTTAAATGTTTCTTTTTACCGCTTTGATATTATTTGAACTGTATATAAACTGCTACGAAACCCCTCTCTTCTCTCTTCTGAGGAGTGCATACTAGCGTGACTTCTTTTTGTTAGTGTCATATCCCAAATAGAACGAGGTTCGGACAAGTTGCAAAGCCGGATGATCTTTAGGTTACTGGTACGCTGCCCCCCGTCGGCTCGAGTTATTCGCTCAGGTAAGCCAGGTCTAGAACAATACACCCATGTTTTAAACCTAGAATAACTCAGCCTAATGCCGGATCCCTAGTAGGAACGTTTGGTTGCATCACGTGCATTTGACTTTGGAGACTTAACACAGGGGTTGGGTCTGTCTAGGACAGGTGTACCCAAAATGAAAAGACCATTGTGATGCATCTTACGTGCCACTTGCGTATTTATCTGCTTCGGCTTGCATGCTGACTGGCTTCTAGAATAGGGAAAGAAAATGAAAAAAACGAAAATCGAAAAAAAGAGAAAAGAAAAGAGAGTGAGAGGTAGGTATTTGAATTACCCTGAAATTCTGTTGAAATTTTGAAAAAAAAAGTCATTTCAAAATAAGTCATATTTTATTTTGTTCCGTCAAAACTGGGTGAATTACGCGGGTCTAATTCTCACCGGATGTGAGATACGTAGGCAAACCTCATCGGTTCCGGCCCATAATTTTCAAAAAATCCAAAAATATTTTCCTTTGCTTCCTCTCTAGAAAAGTCTTTTTTTTTAGACCCCAATTTTCAAAAATTCAAAAATATTTTCCATTACTTGCTTCTTTAGAAAACCTTTCTTTTAGACCCTAATTGTTTTTTAAAAAAAATATACAAAAATATTTTCTTTTAATTTCTTCCAAAAATCCAAAAATATTTTCATTCTTCTTTCAAAATTGAAAAGAAAATTCAAAATTCAAAAATATTTTCTTTTTTTAGAAGCATTTCTTTCATAAATTCAAAATAAAATTCCAAAAATATTTTCTTTCGAAATTCCAGAAGAAAAAATTCAAAAAAAAAATCTTTCTTCTTTAGAAGTCTTTCTTTGCAAAAATGCTGAAGAAAAATCAAAATCCAAAAATATTCCCTTTCTTCTTTATAAGTCTTTCTTTCAAAAAAATAAAATAAAAAATTCAAAAAAAAAATTAAATTAGTTTATTTACTTTATTCATGATCTTCCCGAACTACGCAAGATCTGATTCATATTCTCACAAACCCACATCAGGTTCGATCACTATTGAAAAGAAATGAAAAAAATGAAGAAGTGAAAAAATGTTGATAATAATAAGGACTGACTGAGTCCATTCTAGCATGTTTTGTTTTGAATTGTGAAGAAAGTTGAGGTGGTCGGTTTGTGGTAAGCTGGAAATACAAGATCCAAGGAAAAATGATAACTGACATCGAAGCTGTTACAAGTGCTTAAGAGACTCAGGGTCAGAGGGTTCAACAAGAATCTACTGTGTTTGAGAAAAATAGAATATTGAAACAGCAAATGACCAAAATGTGTCAAGCATGGGCCAGTGGTCAAGGACAGCCTCGTCATGAGTCACAATTTGCTACACAGCAAGAGCAGTACCACTCTCCTGAGTACCACTCGTACTCGTTCGATCTTCCTGCAAACATTGAGAAGCCTGCCCGAAAGATGGTACAGGAAGAAATGACCCAAAGAGTGAAAAGCTTAGAACAACGGTTGAAAAACAAGCAAGGGTTAGCAGGTCAAAAGAGTGTTGCCTTCAAAGATCTATGTATGTTCCCCGATGTCCACTTGCCGCCTGGTTTCAAGACTCCCAAATTTGAAAAGTATGATGGACATGGAGATCCCATAGCCCACTTGAAAAGGTATTGCAATCAACTGAGACGTGCGGGAAGAAATGAAGAATTGTTGATGGCTTATTTTGGGGAAAGCCTTACGTGAGTAGCCTCCAAATGGTTTATAAATCAAGACGCGTCTCGCTGGTATGTCTGGGATGACATGGCACAGGCCTTTGTCAAACAGTTCCAATACAACATTGACATTGCCCCAGACCGCAATTCCCTTTCAAACCTGAAGAAGAAACCAACTGAAAGTTTCAAGGAATATGCCATTAAATGGAAAGAGCAAGCAGCTAGAGTTAAGCCACCCATAGATGAGCACGAGTTAATCACTGTCTTCCTTCAGGCTCAAGAGCCAGGTTATTTTCAAAACATGATGTCTGCAGTGGGTAAATCCTTCTCGGAAGCAATCAAAATGGGGGAAATGATTGAGAATGGTCTTAAGACAGGCAAAATTATAAGTCAAGCAGTTCTCAAAGTAGTAACTCAGGCTGTCCCGATTGAATCCGATAATTTTAGTGACACGAATGAGAAGCACAAAAAAAACATGATGACATCAGGGTCGAGAAGAGGTCATAGGAGAGCATCTCGAAGGTATGAGCAACCTCACCAAGTTTCCCATGATTCCCCTGAATACTATTATCCACTTCAGAACCCTCAATACTCTGTTGTTGCACCTCAGTATGTTGTCTGGCCACCAAGACACCCCAGAAGGCGAGCACCAGCACCGCAAAATCTCCACCAGCCTCCACAAAATTTTCAAATGCTCTATGACCCACATCCAATCTAGAGGTATAAAGGGGAACAAAGGTTGAAAGATAATTTTACACCAATATGAGAGTCCTATGCAAGCTTATTTGAGAAGTTAAAGCATTATGACATGATTGCACCTATTCCTCCAAATCATGTGGACCCACGTGCAAGAAGCTTTGACCCTTCTAAAAGGTGTGAATACCATTCCAATGCCCAGGGGCACGATATTAAAAGTTGTCGGGATTTGAAAAGAGAAATAGAAAGGATGATCCAGGAAAAATTGATTGAAATTAGAGAAGACCCTGGTGATTCTGATAAGCATATGGGTGGCTAAATGTCAAGCTTAGCAATTGAAAAGCCATTCTCTCCTCACTAGGAAGGAATCTTGGAAGCTTGTTTTGATGTTTTTTCTATTATCTGGGTTATTTCAGGGTTATGATCCAGATTTTATTTGTTTTTATTGAGTCAAATCCTTCTATCCCTCTATTCTGTTTGTGTGAGTCTTGTCTGTCTATGTTGTTGCTATTTTCATTAGCCGGGTTATTTTAGGGTTCTAACTCAGATTTTAGGTTGTTTGTCTTATTGTTTACTCAATGAAATACAATTTGTCTTTTGTGTCTTTCCCTGCTTAGTTCCCTTCCCGCTAGTTTTAGTGACATGACATGCATGCGGAAATTTTGGCCAGATCTTAGAAACTAATTTAATCTGGAATTGTATAACTAAAAAAAATACATTTGAGGATGAATAAAGAGTTGGAATACTTTGGAACTAAGGTCGAGTAAAATTCACCTTCAAATCATTGTGAAGATCGGGCTTGAGTGTTTAATCAATTGAAGTTTGTTGGAAAGTTTGTCACTAAGGGATGAAAAAATGTCTTGTGAGCACGACACACCAAGAAGACAGACATGTTCGCCAATGCTGTGATCGCGAAAAGATACCATATTTGACGTTCTTGAGGTTGGGAGGCCTTTTTTCTGCTACCCAAACACTTTATATCCTTCGCTACCCCCTTTTGAGCCTGTGTTATTTTCTTTGACTACTCTCTTTTGGAATCAAGTTTAGAGTCAAAAAAAAGAAAAAAAAGCCATGTCCCAAGAGTACAAACTGGGGCAACTCTTAGAAAGTTAAAAAAAAAAAGAAAAATAATCAAAGATCCATGCCCCCAGAAAATAAAAGTTGGGGCAACTTGTTTTGGAAAAAAAAGGAAAAAAAAAGACAAAGACAAAGAAAGAAAGATGAAAAATGGTTAGTTCAGATGTTTGAACTACGTTCGACCTGATTCCTTAAAAAAAGGATACGTAGGCAGCCTCACGGTTCGGTCCAACCAAATAAGAATTCAAAAAAAAGAGAGAAAAAAGAGGAAAATCCCCAATAGCTGAAATTGGGGCAAAGATTTTATTTCACTTTTGAAAGAGTCGATTCCAAGAGTTGTAAGTCTACAACCCCCCTTTACTTTGAGTCTATTTTGAGCCTTCATGATGTCCTTTCTTTCCAATCCTATCCAAAATCTTTCCAAATAAAGACCTTCTGATATGCCTTCAAGAATGCCAACAGAAGCATGCAATGAGCAACGGTTGTCACGGGACATAGAACACTGTCAAGTTGCTCACAAAAAGAAGGGGAAAGAAAAAGAAAATAGAGAAGAAAAATGAGAGAGTCTTACTAGTGAAAACCCTCACGGGCACTGTAAGGCGATGGTAAGCAGAGATGAATAAATGAGAGAGACTTGTTGGTGAAAACTCCTCGGGGCACCACTAGTCGAAAGTGGGTCATAAAGCTGGTGCGAAGAATTAACATAAACAAGTTCGACTTCAAAGCTCATAAGAATGGCAAAAGGGAAGATTGGATTAGTTTGATAGATCAGGCCGTTGAGTCCAAAATGCAGTTCATGACTATTAAGGCTAGTTAAAAAAAAGAAAAAAATGAAAACTCTTCCTTCTGTCCTTCCGACATGGGGCATTTCTTGTTAATATTCGTTTCTTTACATCATTGTGTGTCCTTCACTCTGAGTCAATCCTTGTCAAAATAAGTAAGAAAAGATTTCAAAATCTGCTACCACCTTTTCATTTGCTTAAAGTAAATTTGGCCAGCACACTCAGCTATTACTGTCAATATACCTTTAGGATTCATGCAAAGGCTTCCCCAAAAGACTCTTGTCAGCCTACTTAGCACAAGCGAAGATAACTTATGATTCTCTCTGACAGACAAATTGCTCAAAAGCAGGAAGTCAGTCAAGGTATCTGAAAAGGTCACCTAAGCAAAGATCTCCAGTTGGGATAAAGTTGTTTGAGCTGAAAATACAAATGGTACTGGGTGCAAACAATCAGAGTTGGTGCAGAACAAAAGTTTCTTGAGACCGACTCAGGCTGATCGAGCAAAAGCCAAGCTGCTCAGACTCAAGGCCACAAACCGACTACCATTTTCAAAACTGACAAATTTTTCTTTGTGTGAAACAGAAACAAAGCAATACAAGGAAAGTGGTTAAAAAAACCAAAAAAAAACCAAAAAATAAAAAATAAAAAAAATAAAAGAGAAGAAAAGAAAAGAAGAGAAGAGCCGACAAAGGGAAGTTTCTCAAATCTTTGCCTTTATTTGTTTTGCTATTGTGCATAAAGTCTTGCCATTGATTTTCACATTTTTTCTCCGAGGATAAAAAGTCCTAGTCTGATGGATTTTCCTTCCAATCAAAATCTTAGTCTGATAAACTTTTCTCCTAGGATCAAAATCTTAGTCTGATGAATTTTTCTCCTAAGATAGAAGACCTAGTCTGATGAACTTTCTCCTAGGATCAAAATCTTAGTATGATGAATCTTTCTCCTAAGATAACAAAAAAGGGAACCAAATCTGATGAACTTTCTCCTAGGATCGAAATCTTAGTCTGATGAATTTTTCTCCTAAGATAGAGGACCTAGTCTAATGAACTTTCTCCTAGGATCAAAATCTTAGTCTGATGAATCTTTCTCCTAAGATAGAAGACCTAGTCTGATGAACTTTCTCCTAGGATAGAAATCTTAGTCTGATGAATCTTTCTCCTAAGATAGAAGACCTAGTCTGTTGAACTTTCTCCTAGGATAGAAATCTTAGTCTGATGAATCTTTCTCCTAAGATAACAAAAAAGGGGGACCTAGTCTGATGAACTTTCTCCTAAGATCAAAATCTTAGTCTAATGAATCTTTCTCCTAAGATAGAAAACCTAGTCCGATGAATTTTCTCCTAGGATAATAATTTTTAAAAAAAAAAAGGAAGTCTGGATTTGAAAAAAAAGGGGTCAATTTTTTAGTTTTCTTAAGATTATCAATGTTTAGTTTTCCTGAAATCAGGGGGACCCTGCCTGGAGAATAGGGTCAGTTTTTACTTTAGTCAAGCTTAGTTTATAGTTTTTCGCAAGCTCAATCACTTTTAGGAAACGTACATCCTAGTCTAGTCTTTAATTTACTCATTATTTCATCAATAGTATAAGTGGTTTACAATATTTCTAACAACTCACAAATCTTCCTAGTGCAAACTGGGGTAGAAAAATTTCATTTGTTTTGTTGGTTTTGATTGCAGGCACCCACATGGAAAATAAGGGAACATAGAGAGTTTCAGCAATCAGGCGCCCACCTGGAGAATAAGGGAAAACGGTTCAGGTTTCGAGGGAAGACAGGTCAAGTTCAGCAATCAGGCGCCCACCTGGAGAACAAGGGAAGACAACTCAAGTTTCAAGGGAAAACAGTTTCGAAGGAAGACAACTCAAGTTTCAAGGGAAAGCAGTTTCGAAGAAAGACAACTCAAGTTTCAAGGCAAAGCCGTTTCAAAGAAAAACAGTTCATGTTTCAAGGGGAAAATAGTTCAAGGTGCAAGGGAAAATAGTGTCAAGTAACAAGAGAAGACGGTTCAAGTTCAGCAATCAGGCGCCCACTTGGAAAACAAAAGGGGGAATTCAATTCAGAATGCAATTCAGGTCAGCAACAAAAGAAGCTCGCGTCAAGAATGCGAGTCAGCAGTCCAAGATGATCAACAGAAGTTAGTCACAATCCAGAATAAAAAGAAAAAAACAAAAAGAAAGACAAGAAGTGAATCCAAATGCAGAAGTTAATGAAAGATGTGAGCTGCTCAAGTAAGGGCTGAGGTCACAAGCTCTGCATGTCCCGTCTTGGTTTGAAAAGATGAAGAAGATTGAACCAACACCTATGGCTAACAAGCATCAAGATTTAGATCAGGGTCTGCATGAAGAACCAACCAAGACTCAAGATCAAGCTTCAGAAGACTCATAGATAGGAATCTTGTAACTCGTAGCTGATAGGCTTAGTTAGTCTTTTTTATTTTTGATTTTGATGTAATAACGGGCCCGCGCACCGGAACCTCAGCGGAACAGCACCTCGATCGGCTCTCCACCTCGGTACTCCATCACCTCATTCACTTCTGAACTACACGTGACCTGATTCCTTTATAGCCAAGGATATGTAGGCAGCTTAGATACCAGGGCTCGGTCACATTCCCCTTTTCTCTTAATTTTCGTCTCCTTAAATAAGGGCCGGGTCAAAAAAACATGTCTAGTCGTTCTTTGTCTGAAAACTCTTCGCGTTTCCAGTCAAAGAGGGGCAGCTGTAGACATGTGATCTTTGACCCTCCCCAAGATTTTTCATATTTTAGCACGTAAATATTTAATTTAGGCCTAATATAGCTATTTCAACTAATTTTTACTCTTTTACTTTATTTTATTACAAGAAAAATGAAAATTACCATTAATATTTTGTAGTCATTTTGAATCTTGAAAAATACCATAAAAAATAATTTATTTTAACGGTCACTCTTACTTTAATAGTTATTTTATTTAAGTAGGATTAATTAATAAATGAGATCGCATTTTTAATCTCGTTCAAAGGGAAAGAATAAAAATTGGGCTCGAGCAACCCATTTTTAGGCCTAATTTTGGACATATTCATAATTCTCAAGCCCATAATTCCTAGGCCATACCCCTAACCTAATTCATACGCCTATATAATAGTACCTAATGCACAAAATAATAAACGAACACCAAAAACTCATCTGATCCGCCGTTTTACACAAAAAGGACCCCCACCTTGAACTTTTCTTTCTTCACGATTAGAACAAAGAAAACAAAAGAAGAGATCTCTCTTCAACACAAAATCGAGCCATACTCCAACTCCAATTCCTATCTTAAGAATTATTAAGATTTGTGGACGAAAGGAACGAGAGCGAGAGCTTGGGACGATTTTGTTACAACCCATATCCACACGCGTTAATTCATGCCATATATTAGTTAACATAAATTCAAGAAAGAATTACCTTTGAGATGATAAGAAGTTAATCCTATTGGTCTTAAGTGATACAAGGGTGTATAAGGGTGATTAACAAGTATTAGAAGTTAAACGAATCAAGGATGTTGTAACTCGTATTTTCAGGTAAACCTAGAGGTTCTTAATACACTCAAGGTCATGTATTAAAGTGTTTGAATCATATAATATCCGTATCATAAGTCTTGAAGTCAAACGAGTTATGAAACAAAAGTCGACAAACGTTGTCGCAACTTAGGTTCATAATTTTACTTAAACATTAGGTTAAATGTTTCTAAGCTTTTATCCTAATTTACAATGAATTACGAGGTGATATACCCACCAAATTAAAGATCTATGAGTCTAGTTTCCAACTCATTAAACCGTTTGTCAATACGATCTCGTAGTATAGAGATATTCATATTTTCGCAAGCCTGCGCAGATTGGTAGATGACAAGTAGGTGCATCACCTACTTGCCAAAATGATACGACAAAATTAAAAGCCCTAAGTCGGTCAAGAGAGTAATTTTAAGGGGTTATGAACTCAGTTATTTCATCCATTTTTCAGACCCTCAAAACCAAAGTTAACCCCTGCAACTCCTCCCCAAAAATCTCACACAAACCCTAATCGATTTTCCCTCTCTTTCAAGTTCTATTTGAAGGTAAAACCTAGAGTTTGAAGAACCAAGGGAAGGGCTGAGTTATCCAACAAGTAAGGTAAGTTACTGACATCTTTCATACATTTTTCGCTGCTTTGAACTCATGGTAATTCGTTCTATACATGTAAGAACTCACGGGACGGTAATCGGAAGCCATGAGTTCAAGTTATTCACTTGTAGCGGACTGTTTTGTGTTGCTATTGGGCTGCGTGTTTTACTACTATTTTGTGGAGTTTTGGAGGTGGAAGGGTGTGGAGAAATGCCATATATATTTAGGGTTGTGGGCTGATAGTTATTCGTAACATTTCCAGGTCGTTTGACACGACTACGGTGGTCGTTGTATGTATGATGTAATTAGGTTGTGCGTGGACTATTTTGGGAGGCTCAATATGTTTATTATTGATGTTGTTTGGGCTGTTTGGTGATTGTTTGGAATGGTGTGAAGTCATATATATAGGGGAGGTATTGTCCGTTTCAACATAAAATAGGTTGTGGTCGATACATAATAGTTATGACGCTTAAATGATAACGATAGTATCGTTTCTCTTATTGTAGACTAAGGAGTTGTGAAAATTGCATAGCTTGTGATTGGGGAAGTATATACAAGGTATGTGAGGCTATCCCTTTTCTTCTTTTGCACGACTCCGATTGTACATAATGTAATGAACGAGCTTCCAAAGATACTCTACTCTTAGAAGCTAGCAGTACTTACATTGCTTTCCCTCTTATGGAACGATTGATGTTAATGTTGCTTCTCTTATTCTTATGTTATCAATGTTGTTGGTACTTCCTGATTCTTATAAGGTTCATAGTGAAGAGTTAGTCCTAATAACGTGTACAGAGGATACCGACCTTATGTCACTCCGAAAGGTTTAGAATGTGATTCCATGAGTCGAGCATGCATTATATATATGTATCTATTTTACTCTACCGAGCCACGCTATAGTTGGCCGGGTACGGCACCTATTGTGCAACCACTGATCAGTTGGGTTTTACCGAGCTCCACGTGGCCGGGTACGATTCTACCGAGCCTATTATGGCCGGGTACGATATGATGATGATGATGCCCACAGAGGCGAATGCTTTAAAGGTTTATGTATTTATACATATGTATCATGCATTTCATGTAAGTAGCCCTCAGAGGTACTAAGATGTTACAGGTTGTATATTCTCTATCCTTGCTTACATTACTGATCGTATTTATGGTTCCTTGCCTTACATACTCAGTACTTTATTCGTACTGACGTCCTTTTATTTGTGGACGCTGCATGTCGTGCTGCAGGTCCTGATAGACAGGCAGGTGCAGCTCCCCCACCACAGTAGACTGTCCAGTTCAGCGGTGATTGGCGAGATCCCTTCTCCGGACTTGCCTTGGTCTTGGTATGCAATTTTTGTTATAGACATTATGGGTATGTCGGGGCCCTGTTCCGGCTATGTTGCAACACTTATGTTCTTTTAGAGGCTCATAGACAAGTGTCGGCTCATGTATAGTTTGGTATGCCTTGTCGGCTAGTTTTTGTTGTATAGTCTTTCATAGTAGCGTGGTAGCTCATACCTTATATGTAGTTTCTTGATTGTCTGGTCATCCCCTGCTATGTATGTTCATGCCGTCATATTTTATTGCTGGTTGTCCATGATCCAGGTCTACCATTTATATTGATCTCGTCAGCCCTAAAAGATAATAAAAAAAAGGTTAGATAAAATGTACGTTGGTGCTCGGCAAGTATGGTCGGGTGCTAGTCATGGCCCTCCAGTTTGGGTCGTGACAAACTTGGTATCAGAGCAAGTCTGTCCTAGGGATTGTCTATGAGTCGTGTCTAGTAGAGTCTTGATTATGGATGTGTAGCACGCCACATTTATAATCAGGAGGCTACATGACATCTAGGGTTGTTACCTTCTTCCTGAATCTAGATCGTGCGTAGAGTTGAGTCGTAAGTGTTAGTCTCTAATATTCACCTTGTTTTCTTTCAGCGATGCCTTCGACTAGTAAGCAAACAATTAGTAGACGGCTTGATACAGCTGCGGGAGAGGGTACCAGTCAGGTGCCCCAAGCCAGAGTAGGCCAAATTGAGGCTCAGAGTGAGATGTCGTCTCATACCTCAGCTACCCCATCTCCTCCAGAGGATATTAGGAGGCACCCAGCACCTCTAGTTCCTCCGTCTGGCACTACAGACCAGGATATGCGGAGTGCTTTGCAGTTATTGACTAGCTTGGTAGCTGCTCAGGCTCAGAGGCAGAATACAGGTGCTGCTGAGAAACCAGTTAGTACGAGAGTTCGTGATTTTATTAATTTAGACCCTCCAGTGTTTACCGGATCAGACCCCAAGGAGGACCCGCAGACTTTTATTGACCAGGTTCATCGTACACTTCGGGTTATGCATGTTAGTGATACAGAGGCAGTAGAGTTGGCTTCTTATCAGCTACGGGATTTAGCAGTTCTCTGGTATGATAGTTGGGATAGATCTAGGGGTTCGAACGCTCCTCCAGCTATGTGGAAGGAATTTTCTGAGGCCTTTCTTCGTCACTACTTTCCAGTTGAGATACGATGAGCTAGAGATGATAAGTTCTTGAATCTTAGACAAGGTAATATGAGTGTGCGAGAGTACAGTATGCAGTTCGATTCTTTAGCAAGGTATGCTCCCCATATGGTGGCCGAGATGAGTGATAGGGTGCATTTGTTCGTGAACGGATTGGGACCACATATGATAAATGAGTGCACGACAGCCTCCTTGGTGGAGGGAATGGATATTTCCCGTATTCAGGCTTATGCCCAGACCCTAGAGGATCGTAAGCGCCAGCAGAGGGCAGTTAGGGAGCAGGATAGGGGCCAGCATAAGAGGGCGAGATTTGCAGGGTATTCTGATGACTTCAGAGGCCGCATCAGGCCACAGTTTTCGAGGAGTTCGGCGCCACCTGTAGCTAGTGCTCCTCCACAGTTTCAGAGGCCTCGATATGATCGATCCTATTCTGGTCCAGGTCAGAGTTCGCGGGCATCTGGCTCGCAACATCACAGGGATACTAGTCAGATGAGACCCCCAACACCACATTGTGATCAGTGCGGCAAGGCCCACTTTGGACTGTGTCGTCGAGGTTCTGATGCATGCTATTCGTGCGGGCAGCCTGGCCATATGATGCGGGATTGTCCTAATAGAGGAGGTGATGGTATGGCTCAGCCGACTGGATCTGTGTCTGGTTCTTCCTCATCAGTTCGACCTCCAGCACGGGGTTTTCAGCAGTCGACAGGTCGTGGTAGGGGTAGAGGTGCAGTGCCGAGTTCGAGTGGTGCTCAAAATCGAACCTATGCTCTAGTAGGTCGACAGGATCTCGAGTCGTCTCCAGATGTTGTTACAGGTATTATATCTGTGTTTTCTTATGATGTATATGCGCTGATTGATCCGGGATCTACATTATCATATGTTACACCCTTTGTGGCTAATAAGTTTGGCATTGAACCTGAATTGATAAGTAAACCCCTTGCGGTATCTACTCCGATAGGAGATTCTGTGATTGCTAGAAGGGTATATAGAGGTTGCACTGTGATGATTTGTAGTCGTCAAACCTCGGCAAATTTATTTGAGTTAGAAATGGTTGATTTTGATGTGATAATGGGAATGGACTGGTTGGCCTCATGCTATGCAAATGTTGACTGTCGTACGAAGATGGTTAGGTTTCAATTTCCTGGTGAACCCATCATTGAATGGAAAGGGAATATTGCTACACCAAAAGGTAGGTTTATTTCCTATCTTAAGGCAAGGAAAATGATCTCAAAAGGTTACATTTATCATTTCGTTCGCGTTAGGGATGCGGAGGCGAAACCGCCTACTTTACAATCAATCCCTGTGGTCAACGAATTCCCAGATGTTTTCCCAGATGAACTCCCAGGCCTTCCTCCTGAAAGGGAGATTGAGTTTAGCATTGATGTGTTGCCTGACACTCAACCGATCTCTATTCCTCCATACAGAATGGCCCCGGCAGAGTTGCGAGAGTTGAAGGTGCAGTTGAAGGACTTGCTGGATAAGGGCTTTATTAGGCCTAGCACTTCACCTTGGGGTGCACCAGTCCTATTCGTGCGGAAGAAAGACGGGTCGTTACGGATGTGTATCGACTATCGACAGTTGAATAAGTCTACTATAAAGAACAAGTATCCACTTCCAAGAATTGATGACCTATTTGACCAACTCCAGGGTGCCAAGTATTTCTCCAAGATTGATTTACGTTCAGGGTATCATCAGGTGAGGGTTAAGGAGAAGGATATTCCAAAGACGGCCTTCCGGACAAGATACGGGCACTTTGAGTTCTTGGTGATGTCGTTCGGGCTAACAAATGCCCCAGCAGCTTTTATGGATCTCATGAATACTATATTTAGGCCCTATCTTGATGTGTTCGTGATTGTATTCATTGATGACATTCTAGTATATTCTCGTTCGGAGGCGGAACATGCAGGCCACTTGCGGATAGTATTACAGACGCTTCAGGATCGTAAGTTATATGCTAAGCTCTCCAAATGTGAATTTTGGCTGAACTCAGTAGAGTTCCTTGGCCATGTGATATCTGACGAGGGTATTAGTGTCGACACTCAGAAGATCAATGCAGTAAAGAATTGGCCGAGACCTACAACACCATCAGAAGTCCGCAGCTTCCTAGGGCTAGCAGGATATTATAGGCGGTTTGTAGAAGGGTTTTCTTCTATATCATCACCATTGACTAAGTTAACACAGAAAGCTACCAAGTTCCAGTGGTCTAACACTTGTGAACGTAGTTTTCAGGAGCTGAAGAATCGATTGACATCTGCACCAGTGCTCACTCTCCCTGAAGGAACAGAAGGTTATGTGGTATATTGTGATGCCTCAGGTATAGGTTTGGGGTGCGTATTGATGCAGTGTGGGAAGGTGATTGCTTATGCATCAAGACAATTGAAGAAGCATGAAAAGAATTATCCAACCCATGATTTGGAATTGGCTGCAGTAATATATGCTTTGAAGATATGGCGGCACTACTTATACGGCGTCCATGTTGACATCTACACAGATCACAAGAGTTTACAATACATCTTCAAGCAGAAAGAGTTGAATTTGAGGCAGCGTAGGTGGCTTGAATTATTGAAAGACTACGACGTCGAGATATTGTATCATCCCGGTAAAGCCAATGTTGTGGCAGACGCTCTCAGCCGTAAATCAATGGGAAGCTTAGTACATATTGAGGCAAGTAGATGGGGGTTGACTAAAGAGCTTCATCAACTAGCCAATATGAGAATTAGATTGTTAGACTCTGATGACGGAGGTGCTACTGTACAGAATACATCAGAATCATCTTTGGTAGCCGAGGTAAAAGCACGGCAATATGAAGATCCTATCTTAGTACGATTAAGAGAGAGCATTCAGCAGTGTAAAAGTATGGCTTTTGAGATCGGAAGAGATGGGGCACTGAGATACCAGGGCCGATTATGTGTGCCTAATGTGGCAGGGTTGCGAGACAAGATTATGAATGAGATTCATCAATCCCGATATTCCATCCATCCCGGCTCGACAAAGATGTATCATGATGTCAAGGAGCAGTATTAGTGGGATAACATGAAGAAGTCTATTGCAGAATTTGTAGCCCAGTGTCCCAATTGTCAACAAGTAAAGATAGAACATCAGAAACCTGGTGGATTACTTCAGAATATAGAGATTCTGACCTGGAAATGGGAGGTGATTAATATGGACTTCATTATTGGATTACCTCGCTCTTATCATAAGTTTGACTCCATCTGGGTGATAATTGATCGACTTACAAAATGTGCCCATTTTCTGCCAGTTAAGACAACTTACACGGCTGAAGATTATGTGAAGTTGTATATCAAGGAGATTGTTAGGCTTCATGGTGTGCTAGTATCTATTATATCAGACCGAGGAGCTCAATTTACAGCTAACTTTTGGAGGTCTTTTCAGAAGAGTTTAGGCACACAAGTGAATCTCAGCACTGCATTTCATTCGCAGACTGACGGACAGGCTGAACGTACCATTCAGACACTGGAAGATATGCTACGAGCATGTGTTCTAGATTTTAAAGGAAATTGGGATGACCATCTTCCACTCATAGAATTCGCCTACAATAATAGCTACCATTCCAGTATTAAAATGGCCCCATACGAGGCACTATACGGGAGAAGATGTAGATCACCAGTTGGATGGTTCGAAGTCGGTGAAACAGAATTATATGGGCCAGATTTGATTCACCAAGCTATTGAGAAGGTGAAAGTGATACAGGAGCGATTGAGGACGGCACAAAGCAGGCAAAAATCTTATTCTGATGTCCGACGTCGTGATCTAGAGTTTGAGGTTGGTGATTGGGTTTTCCTGAGGATCTCACCAATGAAGGGTATTATGCGTTTTGGGAAGAAAGGTAAGCTGAGTCCAAGGTATATCGGGCCGTATAAAATTCTTCGACGGATTGGACAGGTTGCTTATGAGTTAGAATTGCCATCCGAATTGGAATTTGTCCACCCGGTATTCCATGTATCTATGTTGAGGAAATGTATTGTAGACCCTTCTCGAGTCGTCCCTATCAAAAATGTACAGGTTACAGAGGACCTATCATATGAAGAAGTGCCAGTGGCTATATTGGATCGACAAGTCCGCAAGCTGAGAACAAAAG
Organism: Nicotiana sylvestris; assembly: GCF_000393655.2. Lineage (NCBI taxonomy): Eukaryota > Viridiplantae > Streptophyta > Magnoliopsida > Solanales > Solanaceae > Nicotiana > Nicotiana sylvestris. The sequence continues at coordinate 43,522,519 of NC_091062.1, read as the reverse complement.
ATGTAGCTTCCATCAAAGTATTGTGGATGAACAAGAATATGGAAGAAATAACATGGGAAGCAGAAGAGGAGATGAAGTCTAAATACCCATACCTATTCCAGAATGAAGATAACAAGGATTCTGGTGCAACACATGATACATTGGAAGGTGAAATGTCTCTATGAGGTAAACAATAACTTGAGAAAACTCTTCCTTAATACAAAATAGCGATATGCAGATAATGTACATGTCCATAATGCTTTGCATACTCTTGTAAGGCCATATGTTGAGTTAACCGCTTGCAAGTTTGTCCTCTATTTATAGGAGAAACTTGGCTGGAATCCACAATGATTTAAACTCCATATGAACCCTTACATTCGAGGACGAATGTTCCTAAGGGGGGAAGGGTGTTACAACCCATATCCACACGGGTTAGTTCATGCCATATATTAGTTAACATAAATTCAAGAAGGAATTACCTTTGAGATGATAAGAAGTTAATTCTATTGGTCTTAAGTGATACAAGGGTGTATAATGGTGATTAACAAGTATTAGAAGTTAAACGAATCAAGAATGTTGTAACTCGTATTTTCAGGTAAACCTAGAGGTTCTTAATACACTCAAGGTCATGCATTAAAGTGTTTGAATCATATAATATCCGTATCATAAGTCTTGAAGTCAAACGAGTTATGAAACAAAAGTCGACAAACGTTGTTGCAACTTAGGTTCATAATTTTACTTAAACATTAGGTTAAATATTTCTAAGCTTTTATCCTAATTTACAATGAATTATGGGGTGATCTAACCACCAAATTAAAGATCTATGAGTCTAGTTTCCAATGCATTAAACTGTTTGTCAATACAATCTTGGAGTATAGAGATATTAATATTTTCGCAAGCCTGCGCAGATTGGTAGATGACAAGTAGGTGCATCACCTACTTGCCAAAATGATAGGACAAAATTAAAAGCCCTAAGTCGGCCAAGAGAGGACTTTTAAGGGGTTATGAACTCAGTTATTTCATCCATTTTTCAGACCCTCAAAACCAAAGTTAACCCCTGCAACTCCTCCCCAAAAATCTCACACAAACCCTAATCGATTTTCCCTCTCTTTCAAGTTCTATTTGAAGGTAAAACCTAGAGTTTGAAGAACCAAGGGAAGGGCTGAGTTATCCAACAAGTAAGGTAAGTTACTGACATCTTTCATACATTTTTCTCTGCTGTTAATTCATGGTAATTCATTCTATACATGTAAAAACTCACGGGACGGTGATCGGAAGCCGTGAGTTCGAGTTATTCACTTGTAGCGGACTGTGTTATGGACTGGTTTATGTTGCTATTGGGCTGCATGTTTTACTACTATTTTGTGGAGTTTTGGAGGTGGAAGGGTGTGTAGAAATACCATATATATTTAGGGTTGTGGGCTGATAGTTATTCGTAACATTTCCGGGTCATTTGACACGACTACGGTGGTCGTTGTATGTATGATGTAATTAGGTTGTGCGTGGACTATTTTGGGAGGCTCAATATGTTTATTATTGATGTTGTTTGGGCTGTTTGGTGATTGTTTGGAATGGTGTGAAGTCATATATATAGGGGAGGTGTTGTCCGTTTCAACGTAAAATAGGTTGTGGTCGATACATAATAGTTATGACGCTTAAATGATAACGATAGTATCGTTTCTCTTATTGTAGACTAAGGTGTTGTGACAATTGCATAGCTTGTGATTGGGGAAGTATATACAAGGTATGTGAGGCTATCCCTTTTCTTCTTTTGCACGACTCCGATTGTAAATTATGTAATGAACGAGCTTCCAAAGATACTCTACTCTTAGAAGCTAGCAGTACTTACATTGCTTTCCCTCTTATGGAACAATTGATGTTAATGTTGCTTCTCTTTTCTTATGTTATCAATGTTGCCGGTACTTCCTGATTCTTATAAGGTTCGTAATGAAGAGTTGGTCCTAATAACGTGTATAGAGGATACCGACCTTATGTCACTCTGAAAGGTTTAGAATGTGATTCCATGAGTCGAGCATGCATTATATATATGTATTTATTTTACTCTACCGAGCCGCGCTATAGTCGGCCGGGTACGGCACCTATTGTGCAACCACTGATCAATTGGGTTTTACCGAGCTCCATGTGGCCGGGTACGATTCTACCGAGCCTTATGATGGCCGGGTACGTTTTTACCAAGCCTATTATGGCTGGGTACGATATGATGATGATGATGCCCACAGAGGCGTATGTTTTAAAAGTTTATGTATATATACATATGTATCATGCATTTCATGTCAGTAGCCCTCAGATGTTCCAGGTTGTATATTCTCTATCCCTACTTATATTACTGTTCATATTTATGGTTCCCTGCCTTACATACTCAGTACTTTATTCATACTGACGTCCTTTTGTTTGTGGACGCTGCATGTCGTGCTGCAGGCTCTAATAGACAGGCAGGTGCAGCTCCCCCACCACAGTAGGTTGTCCAGTTCAGCAGTGATTTGCGAGATCCCTTCTCCGGACTTGCCGTGGTCTTGGTATGCATTTTTGTTATAGACATTATGGGTATGTCGGGGCCCTGTTCCGGCTATGTTGCAGTACTTATGTTCCTATAGAGGCTCATAGACAAGTGTCGACTCATGTATAGTTTGGTATGCCTTGTCGGCTGGTTTTTGTTGTATAGTCTTTCATGGTAGCGTGGTAGCTCGTACCTTATATGTAGTTTCTTGATTGTCTGGTCATCCCCTGCTATGTATGTTCATGCCATCATATTTTATTGTTGGTTGTCCATGATCCATGTCTACCATTTATATTGATCTCGTCAACCCTAAAAGATAATAAAAAAAGGTTAGATAAAATGTACGTTGGTGCTCGGCAAGTATGGTCGGGTGCTAGTCATGGCCTTCCAGTTTGGGTCGTGACAGATTTTTAGTCCGAAATCCGAAAACAGAGAAGAAAGCATAATGACTGCAAAAAAATGGTTTTTGGGTTCAGGCGTGGCTGAGATGCAGTCGAGATTGAGTTTGTTTCTTGAGGTTTCGATCGCGGTCCAAGATCTGATCCGAATTTCTGTTTGTTAAAGATCCATTGAGGTCCGTTTCTACCTCTTTTCTTTAATTAATTTAAGAATTTGGTTTGAATGAATTTGTATTCTTGAAATTTTGAATATTCAGATTAAAGCTATTAAGATGGAATAATTTGCTTTCTCTGTGTTTCTAAATGGAACAATTTGTTATTCAGATGAAATCAATTAAATAAATATAATCTTGAGTTGTTGAAGGATTTTTTGGTATTCTATTATGTTGGAGCAGTTCGATTTTGAAACAGTTTGAGGTTGAAATAAAATTTGGTTATATGAATTAATGGAAAATCACTTGAAACATGTTTCAACATTGAGAGTATGGCTTGGTTGTCAAATGGACTGAGTTAGGTTCATTTATATTTGGAAGCTTTCAGTTTAGAAATTGCTACTTGCATAAAATTTGTTGAGTACTTCTGCTAGTTTAGAAATAAACTATGACAGCTGTTAGGGGTGTATAATGATCGCATATTCTGTAGATTTTGCTGATGAATATCCCATCACAAAAAGATTTGGCTGATGATTATTTGCACTGAGAGATATTTATTCATATCCTTGTGCATTCTGGCTCTTATTCATGGATGCCCATCAGATTTAATAACTTAACAAGCACTAACATGTTTTCTTTGTTTGGTTGCCTCGGTAGATGTTGTTAAATGAGGATGTTTTTCCTAGACTACACTTGAAAAAATTGATGTTTATGCATATTAATATGTCCACATTGTAGAATAAAATAATACGTGATCTTAAAAAAATATCCTTTGTGTTACTAAAATGGCCCATTCGGTTAGCCAAATCATTTGTGGCATTAATTTCATTGTTTTTAGAAAGATGTTGAATTTGTCTCGGAAGTAATCATAAAAACTAATTTTCCAGGTGAACATAAAAGCTGGTTTCTATCTAGAAGAATGTTGATTATTCATAAGAAGATGATCGATTTTCTGATTTATGTGCTTTTGTTGAGACATGAAGCTTTTAAGTAAATTTTTGTCATAATTTTCTTTGAGGAAACTTTATCAGAAATGGGTTGAAGATTTGCAATTTGAGTGAAACTCAAAAGACGCATAAGTTAGTGGTAGTGCATCTTTTCAATTTAATAATTTTGAAATTTTTTAGCAAAAATAATTTTGTCTTTTGTTTCTTTACCACTATTTGACATATGCTTAGCTAGTATGTAATTGAATAAGTTTAAGAGCTACAAATATTTTCCATATCTCAAATTAGTTAGGAATAAATAATTCATGAACATCGAGGTTTGCTTTAGGCGCGATTAATAATCCATCGTGACTATGGGTACGGTTCTCGTGATATAGTCATGATACCTAATTCCCAAATTCAGGTGTGCATTTATGTGACCCAATTCCAAATCTCAACAACGTTAGATAAAATGTGTCGTGGACCGTGGGTGCATTTATGTGACGTGGTTCAAGACGTATTTTAGATGACATTGAATCTTCCTAAAATTAATTAAAAGCGGTTATAAAGTTAAAATTGAACCATAGGTTAAAACATATTTTAAAATCAGATAAATAGGCCAATAATAACAGTTGAGAGACCATGCTAGAACCACGAAACTCGGGAATGCCTAACACCTTCTCCCGGGTTAACAGAATTCCTTACCCGGATTTCTGTGTCCGCGGACTGCAAAACAGAGTCAATCTTTCCTCGATTCGAGATTTGAACCGGTGACTTGGGACACCCTAAATTATCCCAAGTGGCGACTCTAAATCTTTAAACAAATAAATCTCGTTTCGATTGTCACTTTAATTGGAAAAACTCCCTTATATCTACCTTCGGGTGTGTAAAACGGAGGTGTGACAACTGCCCCAGCGTCTCTTTTCTTTGATATGCCGCCTGATTGCAATGCTTTATTTGTGGCCTGTAATGCCTCAAAATTCATTACCATCTCGCTTTTGATGCCTTCCTCAATTCTTTCCCCAAGCTTGATGATATTAGAGAACTTATGGTTTTCAATGACCATCAATCTTTCATAATACTGCGGATCCTATGCTCTGACGAAGAACTTGTTCATATGTTCCTCATCCAAAGATGGTCTGACCTTGGCCGCTTCCGACCTCCAACGAGTAGCATACTCGTGGAAGGTTTTGGTGGGTTTATTCTTAAGATTCTGGATGTAGAAAACATCTGGTGCATTCTCTATATTGAACCTGAACCGGTCCATGAAATCCGACGCCATACTCACCCAATTGGACCATTTCTTGGGATCTTAGATGATGTACCAGGACAAAGCATCTCCAGTAAGACTCCTCGTAAAGAGTTTCATCTGGATCTTTTTGTCTTTCCCGACCCTGACAAGCTTGTCACAATAGGTCCTCAGATAAACCTTAGGATCACCTGTACCGTCAAACATCTCGAACTTGGGAGGTTTGTATCCCTCCGGTAGTTCTACACCTGGCTGTATGCATAGGTTTTCATAATTCAAACCTTCTATTCCCTTGTCGCCTTCGACACCCTGAACTCGACTCGTCAACTTCTTGAGTTCTTCAGCCATGTTTTTAATGAGCATGTCCTTCTCGGAGGATTCTGGGGTATAGGATATTGGTTGGATAGAGTGGGGCACGGTTTCCACGTATATGGGGTTGTTTTGGTGAGTGTCCGGTGCCTGGGTATAGTGGTGGTCATTAGTAGAGTTTTGAGGGTCAGGAGTGGGTTGTGGTGTATTATGAGGAGTGTGATAAGTGACGGTTGGTGGGTACTGAATTGGTTGATGGTGGTGTTGTGGCGGAGTTGGTATTGGTAGGGGATTTAGATTTTGGGGTGGGGCTGCGTATTGATGTGGTGCAAGAGGGTTTTGCGTATGTTGGTTTGGTGTGTTTTGGGGTGGTGCTGGGTTCTTTGTGTTTTGTTGGTTGATGCTGAGGACATTCAAGGTGAGTGACAAGTTTGCCAAGTTGCGGACCTGCTCAAGTTCTCCCTGTAGTTCCAATATTTTTTGTTCCAATCTCAAGACTAGATCATTTGGTGTCGGAGTACTCCGACCATTTGATGCTTCTGCATTCTCAGTATTCTCCTTTCGAATACCACTTAAATCGTCCATTTTTGCTTTTCCTTTGCCTTTTGTATTGATTGGAGGAGGAGGAGGTAGAGGGCCTCTGGATCTGGTGTAATATGTTGATGATGACAGTATGAGCAAATAAACCTTAGGGGATGGGAATAAGAAATAAAGAAAAACATAAAGGTAAACAAGTCAGTAAGGATTCTGAAATGTTTGCAATATTTAAACACATATTGCGGGAATGTAAATTCATGTCCTAATTTTGGAGCCTCGTTGTACCCGAGGTAGGCCTAGCGACAAATAAATTCGAAGAAATTTAGTGCCAATAATTACCTCATTTAATTAAAGTAAAAGTAAACGAACCAAAATGAAACTACATAAAATAATGTCACTAATGGCTTTTGGCCTTATTACATTTGAAAGGAAAGCAAATAAATCTAATCTACTTGGTCCCAGAAGGACCCTCTCCAGACTGGATGCTTTTGTCGATCAATTCTCCCATCTCGCGTAGGTTCAGCAGTAGGAATGCCCTTGCCAGGTGCCCTCCTTCATTTCCTTCGGCGTTCTAGCAGTCGATGACCCTTTTTCTCATCTTCCCTTCTAACTTCATTAGACTGTACTCCAGGTATTCCAGCCTCTCGCTGGATTTAACATCTCTTTCTTTTCACTCGTTAATCAACTCCATATCACCCTGTGCAGTGCCATATGCTCGGCTTCAGACTCTCGAACTCTTTTCCGCAGCTTGTTGTACTTCACCTCTGCTTCAGCAACCTCGTTTATGACCCTGTTTCCTGGCCTAGCCCTTGGATCAACGACCCCAGTTATGTTGTCCTCCAACCACGAAGGGTAAAGGTATGAGTGGATCGCGTGATATCGGTCTGGCTCAATAATATCCTTCTCCACAATAATCTTTAAGGTCCATATGTGCTACGCTTTATTCTTATACGGGATGGCGTCACCTTGGAAATTAGCTCTGAAGTGACACATTTTAGCAACCCGTGGTATGATTTGTCTCCTTCCTACTTGTCTCATAACCTTGAGAGGAGCGTAAGGGTATATTCCCCTCAACCCGATCAACACCAAGTACAGAAAATCCCTGATCTGATGATAAAATCATCGGTAGGGAACCACTCGAGATCCACTGGACTTGATCCTCAGTCAAATTTTCGAAAATCTGTACCCATCCCACAGCATCCTCCGGCTGAGCAAACATGTCTGGAATGTAGTTCATTCCTTTGGGATGATGGAAGGTTATATGATCATTCCATGGCCTTCGTGGAAATTCTTGATGGTATTGTCCCTTTTGGAGATGTTCCAGCAACCAGACCTATAGCAACAAATTGCAACCCTCGAAGAACCTGAACCCCTTCTGACATCGCTCCAAAGCCCGGTACATATCTACAACAATCATAGGGACGATAGTGTATGTCTCCCCCTCAATCCCGTCCATCAGAGTTTTGGTTACCATGGCCAGCCTAGTATGGATCTTATCCCCTTGGATTGGGAACACCAGCATGCCCAAGAAACACATAATAAACACGAAGACCCTACGATGAATCCAACCTAAAGAAGTGATTGAGAACTCATCATCAAAAAGGCGATAGGAACTAATGTGGCTGTATCTTTCATAAAGGAACTCAAAAGGTATATAGGAGTCCTTTAGGCATTTCAAGTTGTCATTTTTCTTCAGCCCTATCATCTTCAGAAATCCCCTAGCAGTGTGATTTTCAGGTGCCAACAGATTAGGACTATCCCAAGGTAACCCAGCAAATCCTCCTATTTCTTCTAGAAGGGGTGTCATTTCTATGTTCCCAAAAAAGAACACAGCCCTTTCCTTGTCCCAAAATATAGTTGCAGCCTCGATCAGAATTTTGTTGAGCTGAAGATCCATCAGAGAAGGCAAGTTTCCTAGGACTCGTTTCACATGGTTTTGGTCACATGAAGGAAGATCCCTCCACCAATCTAGCAAGAGTGTGCTAACCATACCAAATTTGGAGACCTCGTGCCTCATTTTCTGCAAAAACAAAGAGAGTTAAGCCCTTTCCCCCTCTAGGTTTGTCTATTTATATAGTAATGATTAGCATATTGGTACTTATTTCTCCAAATTAATGCACATAATCGTGGTTACGTCCGTTGGGATTATGGAAAACTCGATGGACTTTGGACAAGGCTTGTCTTAAAGGGTTATTATGTGGACAACATATTAACCCGGCTATATTTGACCATGATGCATGTATAATTTAATCAGAGTAAGGTTGCTATAGAGGTCTAGACTGGGACCCTCAAGCGGACAACTTGAGGGGGAAAGGTACGGAATCGTCAAACGCACCACTGATCGACTAGTTTTACCGCAAATAGCCTTTCCAAATTTAAAGGGTGATATATAGGAAGAACGCAAACACTCATCAAGCGTTGCTATAGGATTAATTACGCACGAGTGGATTATGATGTTGAGCATGATTTATGCAGCAATAAATAGCATGTTGTCAAGTATTTACACGCAAGAAAATAATAAATGCATTATTTAAATAATTGAAAGACAGTTACAGAAAAGAAAACAAAGAGACACGTCAGTTTCAGGAATAAAGAATCATAAATGCTTGAAAAATAGACAGTTAAACTCAAATAAGGGGAAAGGGTACATGGGATAGAGCATGCTTGGACTAATTCACAAAAGATAAGTTCGTTATGGTAAGAGCCTAAAAATATCCCTAGCAGAGTCGCCATATTGTCGTGCCTCTTTTTTTTCATTTTTGACGGGGAAGTTCGGGTTTCGACATTCATGGGGGGAAATAACTCGTTTCCTTTTGGGAATTGGGTATTTGAAGAGTCGCCACCTAACGGATTATGGTGCATTAGGGCACCTAGAGTGATTAACTCTTGGACTAGTTTGTGTTACCAGAGATTTAGGGTAAGGGCTCGAAATAACCTTGAGGGGAAGGTGTTAGGCACCCCTTGCGGTCCACAACGGTGGGTCCCGGCCGAACTTAAACTATGTGAATTAGTCATTGTAACAAATAAACACATACTCGCAAGAAAGGCATGTTTTGAAATTCTAAGTACATGTATGGTTCAAGTAATGAAACACGGAAAAGGTTTGAACAAGTTGCATATATATAGAGAAAAGTAAATTCATTTAAACAACGGGAGTTGGGAAAAGGGGTCCTAGGTTGGTTAGCCTACAGGATCATACCCACACAATGCCCGATAATCACTCCTCAATGAGGGGATACACATGACATTAGCGCGTAGTCATCATATCCTTACTACCCAATTCCCTCCCCTTGGTCATAACCTAAAGCATTCTAGCAACTTTGAAAGATGTCTGATGTGTGCACTACCTGTCCCTTCCTGGTGGCCCTGGAGGTATTTAGGACCTCTAATTTAGGTAGTTCTAGACCATCCTAAAGTACTTAAAGGAGAAAAATCTAGGTGTCAATCAAAACAGTTAGGACTGCATTAAAGAGAGCAATTAAGGGCTCACATTTACCTCCACAAACATAACAAGTAAGTGCACGTCTCAAACAATAGTTTCAAGCATTTAAGAGAAAACCTTAGAACATGATATCTAGGTGAGAAGAGATTATACAGTATTGAATTAGGACCAAAGTGTCAAAGATCTATTCAGCTTGTCTACTGATTTTAGACCTGTTTGAATATGAGCAGTCATGACATAGTTTTACAGTTGCGGGATATTAATCTCCGTACATGCTTGCCTAGGAGTATAATAGTGATGTCCTATGAGCATGGTATCTAATTGTTAATCAGTAAGGCAGTAAATCAGTAAATAGTTTTTAAACGGGTAATTTGGATCCTATAGGCATGCTTTCTAGTGATATTGATTAACACGAAAAGAGTAGGTTATTTAATTAAACTGATTTAGAACTTACTAGTATAAGCTTAGAGTTAAACTGATTTTAGGTCTAACTAAACTGGTTTTAGATCCTATAAGCATAATTTCTATTTGAACATAAGGTGAAGCAAGCAAGATTTATTTGATCAAAGCGAAATCCATATAGGCATGATTTCTATTAAAACTGATTTTAATCCTATAGGCATGATTTTTAAGGAGACGAATTTGAATACATGTTGTAATGGAAACTGAACTTCAATTACTTTACACCCTATAGGCATGATATCTAATTATAAAGTTGAGTTAGATCTTATAGGCATGGCTTCTAATTGTATAAAAGTAAAGCATGCAAAATTTATTTTAAACCAAAGCAAATCCTATAGGCATATTATCTAACTAACATATTTGAATCGAAATAGACCCTATAGGCATGTTATCTACCCGATTTTACCCACAATATGCAACTACCCACCATTTTTCACTAATCGCCCCAATGTTTGTATACAATAATTATTACAGACCAAGAACTGAATATAAATTATATAAATAAAATAGAAGCTAAGATATAGGGAGCCTGAAGCAGGCCCAAAACAGATCTGGTGTACCGAGCCTTTACTAGTCTCAAATGCCCAAATTTCCACAGCCCAATTCATGTCTAGGTGTGTCAAAGTTCCCTAAGGACCTCAAGGATCCCGGGAAGTGCTCACACCCAGACTTTCCTCAAACAAAGATTGATTATGTGCAGTGTTGAAGTGCCAGTCCTGATATGCCACAGTTCAGAGAGATCTCAATGGTCTCAAAGCAGTACACATACCAGGGGGTAGGACTTAGTGATCTAAGAGTAATGTGAGAGTGCATAATGAATTGAAAGAGTTTAGCAAACAGTGTAAAGAAGGTCATAGGAATGAAAAGAGTTTTCTGAAAACCTGTACTAGTTTGAGTGGAAAACATTTTGAGAAAACATAAAGGACATTTTTTGAGATCAGAGAGAAAGTCACAGAACACACAGTTTTAGAACAGACTTCACACAAAGAGAAAGGGGTAGGGGACACCTAGAATGCACCTTAATGATGGCCAAACAAATACACAGATTCCTCAAGAAGTTATGGAATTGACAAGTTAGTTACAAAGTTATGTTGAGAACACACAGGTCTTAGACACAAATAGGATCTCATTAGTGAAGTAGAACAAGTTACACTTAGGTGAACAAACTAGACAAACACTTCATGAAGCATTCAAGGTTTTAGAAATACTAATTATATACAGAGCAAGCAGAATTTAGACATGCTGGGTGAGACAGTATTCTAGACATGCTGATTGCTCATTGAATAGAATAGCAAATAGAACTAGAAATCACAACTAATGAACTGCAGCAACAAAGAAAAATACATAGTTTTGGAATGGGAATTGAATCAGGGCATACCAGTTAAGGAGAGAATACAGAGTATAGAGCAGATATGGTGCAAGTAGCCAGCCTTGGCTTACAGTCGGTTGGATTAGTGAGAATCACAAGTAACAGAAGAGAATAGAGAGCTTTTGAGAGTGTGGGAGTGTAGATGAACTAACGTTAATCCAGAAGTGAGGAGTAAATGAGAGTATATATAGCAGTTAAGAGCAAGGAAAATAAGGTAAAGGGAATCAACCCTTCTGCAATTAAGGAAGCCACAGAATCAATTATACATCAGTTAGTATAATTTTTCCTTAACTAAGGGTAATCAACCAACGGTAAAGGCAGAGTACATTTAAGGAAAGAAAATCAAACGAGTAATTAGGGGTAAATAGACAGAATTTTAATTAAGGAAATGATTGGTGAAGAATCAGTAAATATCACAATTAATCGAACAATGTAAGAAAGCTACTCAAGATTGTAAATAAAGGAAATAGTCAAGAATAGGTCTTAACAAACAAACTGATAAATCAAGAATCCAAATCAATTACTTATTTAAGGAGAAAAGTATAGGTTTATCATGAATAGGTAAAAAATGAACATAGACATATAGAATCAGTAGAAGAGTCGAACCAAGAACATCAATAGAGGCACATTAGGATCAAAAGACATCGAATTAGGCTAAGAAGAATCACAAAAACCAAAACATAGGACAAAGTCAGTATCCAAGTAACCTAGACAAACTCAGAATCCAAACAATAATGTCAAAAAATTAGGGCTTTTAGCATAAACAAGTTAGAGTTAAAGCGATATTTATGAAATCAGTTAAAACACACAAGAAACAGAAGATTAAACACTCAAAATCATCAAACGTTTTGGAGAAAGGAAAATTCGGGAAACCCTAGTCATAGAAATCAAAAACCTAAAGTATTATAGCGTTTAAAATTGGTCAGTAGTAGAGGAACAAGAGAAACTTAAAGAAAAAATCACAGAAACTTGAGAACATTTCAAGAGATTCAAACAGTGGATAGCAAAGAACCCAAAATATAGTGCTAAAATCAGTTAACGGTGAAGAAATAAGAGATTTTTAAAGAAACGTCATTGACAAACTCAAAATCCTTCCAGATCAGAACAGATTCATGTCTAAAGATTAGGGTTTTGAGGAGAAGGGGAGGGGTAAAGTGAACCTGGTTTTGAACTAGAGATTTGAACCATGGAACTTCAGTAGAAATTACTTGCAAACCGTGGACGAACCCTTGAAGAGCTTTGAACGAGATCTGGACCAGATCTCTTCGAGGTTCTTCCACAAAAATCACATAATCGAACAACCAAGGGGATAAGAGACAAGTAGAGGCTTCGTACAGCCATAGGACGCCATAGGTCGGACAGGGATTCAAAGGATTAGGGTTGATTTTGGGTGACGGCGATTAGGGTTAGGGGTTGGTTCCAGAGAGAACTAGAGAGGAGGGGATCCAAGGGCGTCCGTATGGAAGCAAATGACTAGGGTTTAAGGGGTCGTTTGTATAAAAAAGGCAAGTATTGATTTAGATCAACGGCCACGATTTGATGGGGATCTTGGGTCGGGTAGGTGCAGATTTGGGCTTGGGTGGATTGGGCTGGTATTAAAGGGGTTAAAATTGTGTTGGGCAATCAGGTGAGATTTGAAAATAGGGGCCATTTGTTAAATACCTTATTTAATTGATAAAACAATTTTAGAAAATGGTTAGTAAATTATAAAAAATGATTTTCACACATATAAATGTTTTAAAATAATTACTTAATATTTGAAAAATATAAATGGCTATTTTCGGGTAAAATAATGTAATAATGCATGCATAGGCTATAATTGCAAAGTAATTGCAATTGTATCCTAAAAATACAGATGTGGCTATTTGTGCAATAATTGAAACTTAATACGAATGCAAATGATAAAATCAAGCCACAAAATTATTTAAACCATTTTGTGATGCAATTTGCAATTATTTATATGAATAAAATACTGAGATAAATTAATTAAAAGATATAAAAACTATGGAAAAATACCAATTGATGCTAATGCGTAGTTTTAAAGGTATATATGCATTTTAAAAATATTATAGGGAAAAATTGGGTATCAACAATAAGAACTGTGAGAACCATGGACCGATGATTCACCATAGTGAACTAGGCGAGCTAGATGAGCGTGTCTGAATGGACGACCTCTGTCGTGCCAGAACTGACCCCCATGAGGAGCACCACCTAAACTACCGGATCCCTAAGGCCTTTTGGCCGCCCTCTCCACCTGCTCCTGGCAACGAATCAACTCTATGTCCCGATCAATATCAACAACCTCTTCAAAAGAAGCACCAAACACCCTCTCTCTCTCTCTAGTCATAAGAATCCGCAGTTGATATGTGAGTCCATCAATGAACCTCTTGATCCTCTCCCTGTCTATGGTAACCAACCAAATAGCATGATAGGATAACTTAGAAAATCTCATCTCATACTGCGTGACAATCATATTATCCTTACACAACTGCTCAAACTGTCTATGCAGCTCCTCTCTGCAGGGCTGTGGCGCATACTTCTCCAGAAAGAGAATAGAGAACTGCTGCCAGGTAAGGGGCGCTGAATCAACAAGACTACGCCTCTCATAAGCCTCCCACCAAGTAAAGGCAGCTCCAGTGAACTGAAATGTAGTGAATGAGACCCCACTGGTCTCCAAAATACCTGTTGTACGGAGAATCCTCTGACACTTATCCAAGAAACCCTAGGCATTCTCGCCCTCTCTACCACTGAAAGTTGGAGGCTAAAGTCTACCAAACCTCTACAATCTACGCTGCTCATCATCAGGAATGACTGGAACCACATAGTCCTGAGCAGCTGCAACCGGTTGGGCTGGTGGTACCCTCGGTGTCTGAAGTCCCTGAACAACCTGCTTGGGCGTGCGGGCGGCGGGAGTCTAAGTGCCTCCCCCAGTCTTGGAAGTGGCTGTTGTAGTAGAAACAATGACCGCCTGAGCAAGACTAGTGCACACGGTCAGAATCTAATCTAAGGTCTCCTGAAGACCTGGAATAACCATAGGCACAACTGGTGCCCGAGCTGGTCCCGCTGAGGCATCTATAACCGGAATCTGATCCTGAACTTGGGTAGCTAGTGGATCTAGTGGTGCTATCTTAGTTGCGGTGTGAGCTGCACATCTACCTCTGCCACGACCTCTACCACGACCTCGGCCTCTCGCGGCCCCAACTAGTGGTACTGGTGGCTATCCGTCCTGACCGGTAGTATGCGTCCTTACCATCTGTGAGAAAATAGAATAACAAAAGTTTAGTTACTAGGATCAACAGATTCACATGACAAGAATTCAAGAATGTGAAGTTTTCCTAAAGGTTCTACAACCTCTCGAAGATAAGTATAGACGTCTCTGTACTGATCCGCAAGACTCTACTAAACTCGTTCATGACTCGTGAGACCTATGTAACCTAGGCTTTGATACCAACTTGTCACGACCCAAAAATCAACCATGTCATGATGGCGCCCATCATGGTACTAGGCAATCTGATACATTACCAAAACAAAGCGATATTTTCATTTTCAAGATAAAATCAAAACTATTTAATAATAAACGTTCATATGGAGTTTAAATCAAAACAAAAGTGCATAAAAAGGAATCCCGACATCGGAGTGTCACTAGTCATGAGCATCAACTACAATTTGTTTGACAATATCGAGACTAACATAGTCTGGAAAGATAACAAAATACATCTAAAGGAAGATAAGAGGGAGAAGGGCAAGACTGCGACCGCCAGACAACTACCTTGCTATCTCCGAGGAAGATCTACGATGGGAATAGTCAACAGCCGCTACCGTGTCTAGATACACCTATGTGCAGGGAGTAATGTGAGTACGCCAACTCAGTAAGTAACAATAGTAAATAAAGGCTGAGAAGTAGTGACGAGCAATAAAACATATACAGTTCACATCATGAAGTCTCAGTAAAATACAACAGGCTTTTAAAATCAGGGTTTGAATCAAATCATCTTGTTTAAAACCCAGTTCCAGTAAAATCATTTAAAGATATTTTTCCAACAGTTTTTCAAATAGAGGCTCGATGCAATGGTGAGCAAAAATGATGAAAACATAAACAACCCCTCGAGCGAAACATCACTCATATACAGCCCCTCGGGCAAACCTCATAGTCACTCATATATAGCCCCTCAGGCATATCTCACAATCACTTGTAAACAGCCCCGTAGGCTCTCTGATCGAGGCCAACCCTGCACTACTATTGAGTAGCAAGAGAGGTTGAAGCAGCTTTTACCCGATAAGGTTGGGATCGATTTCCTCAGGGAGCTAGATATGGGAGTTGAGTGTCTATCTAAAGTGGAGTTGCGTATTTGCTCTTAATTGCACTTCTACAGATTTTTGATTTTGATTATGATTATAATTTTATAATGCTACAATGCAAAATTAAGCTAAATAAGACTAAGGTAAAACTATTGCGAGTTGTTCAAATGATTAAAAGGCACTAGGGTAGCGACTTTCACCTAGGTGGTCAATTGACGAATTCTTGAGTATAAAGCTAGATTGTCACATTTGGGGAGTATGATATAACCATTGCACAATTCTACTCACTCTACTCCTCTCGGTAGTTCGAGTGATTTTGCCCGAATTGACTTTCTCAAGACCAATTGGGTATGCACACTTGTGCAAGCAACCAAGGTTCAAGTCGGGTATGACTATCTCTAGGTTTAACCCTTTAATTGGGGCTATCAATCTCTTGAGTACGCCCTAATTCCTTATTGGACTAATTTCATGGACTTAGGCTCCCTTTCTCAAGAAGAGCCAAAGTATACTAGGCATAAACTAGTGTTTGCAACAATTAATTCACAATTAAAACCCTAAATTAGCCCAAATATCAAACACCCATAGACAATCAAGCATCAAAACATAAGACCCATCAATTACCTACACTAGGGTTGAGCCACAACCCAAGCTAATTGGTCTAGCTACTCATAATTAGAGAAGAAAACAAAGAAATAGATGAAGAAAACCCATAATAATTAATTGCTAAATTAAACTTGAAGATTCAATGTTGAAATCAAGCTAAAATTACTCAAAATAGGCAAAAGGAACGAAGTCACGAGCGCAGCTCTCAGTACAAAACTATCTGATAACCTAAAAATAGGAAAAGAATCTATTTATACTAGGCTGAAAAATCTGGACAAAAATACCCCTGCGGAGCTAGTGCGGACCGCACAAAAACGAGTATGGCCGCACTAAGGCTCTGAACTTGAATACTCAGCTCTCTGAACTTGGGCAATACGGACCGCACGAAATCAAGTGCGGCCGCGGTGGCTTCCATTGTGGTCCGCACAAAAAGGACCGCGGACCGCATTGAGCTTCAACCTCCAAAACACCACCTCTCTGAACCTTGGCTCCGCGGATCGTACTAAATCGAGTGCGGCCGCAATGATCCTAATGCGTACCGCACAAAACCCCTTGCGGCCGCATTGCCTTTTGGCTTGAATAACAACCTCTCTAAACTTTACTTGTGCGGACCGCCCAGAATGGTGTGCGGCTGCACTGGCCCTGTTTGACTGAGCTTTGTCTTGTTTTGGTACTTGTGCAAGTTTCACTCCTTTTTAGATAGTTTTTGACATCTTGTCACCTTGTTGATCAAACCTGCAATCAAGCACAACTTGTGAGCCTTTGGGACTATTTTGTGCACATTTCTAATCTAAACTTAAGCAAGAAGGAGTGTAAAATGCATCATATTTCCTAGTTATCAACTCCCCCAAACTTATGTTTTTACTTGTCCTCAATCAAACAAAATAAGACTCACCCTTTAAGAGAAAATCCAAGAAATTCAGTTGTCCTATAGTGAACTCATCTAGCATCAATTGGGACTAACAATTGCCCTCAATACAAATGAATCATTAACAACATTTACTCCTTTAAACACCATGGATTAAGTGCGACACAAGAGCATCAAGAGTTGACTCAACACATCAAAGAACTCTTTCTATTACTTTGGTCATTGTGGAACCCAAACTCACATATCCTCAACTCTCCCTAAGCAAACCTTACCTTTGGGATAGTGGTACTCAAAACGAGGTTAATGGAGACTCACTCATCTCTCTAGAGGAAAAGTCACAAGTCTGACTCTAAGTACCATATGCTTGCCCCTTATGTGAGTCACCACTAATGTAAGCTTTATTCAACTCAAGATCATATAGGGCTTTTGTGGAGACATAGTGAAGGCTTTTGGTTCAGGGTAGGAAATATTTGGTCTAAGTAGATTCCATCTTCCATTAAGCACTTCTTTTGTTTTATTTTGGCACACATTCACTTGACTTTTTAAGTCATTTCACTTCTTTCTAAGGGGTTAGAGAGACACACTGCCACTCTTTCTTGTTCATTTCAAATCTTTCCTCCTTTCTCAACTTTCCACACCTTTCATTCGTTGCTTTTCTTAAATCCCTTTATTCATTTCTATATTGAACATTCTTTTTGTCTTTTTGCTTTTCTTTCTTTTTCATTGCCTTTCCTTTTCTTCATTTTGTGCCTTTTTACCACTTTGTTGCAATGCTCGTCTCTCCCCCCAAACTTATACTTTTGCCATGTACTAAGCAAAGATCGGGTGCCAAGAGAGGGTATCTTTTAGAACGGGTAAAGGCTTGTATTATGGTTCTTGATGGAAAAGGGTCTAAGGCTCAAAAGGGTTGACTAGGGATTTTATCATTGTTAGGCTATGGAAGTGTTCAAGCTATCATTTGGGTCAAGGAGAGCCTATAATCATGTCTCAAGTCAAAATTCACTTAGGCTTTTGCCTCAACAAACATTCAGGGCAAGTTCTAGACCAATGGCTCGGGACTTGGACTTGCAATGCAAATTTCTCACCACACAAGCTATGGGATCGCTAAAGATACAAAGTCAGGGGCCCACAACAACCTTAGATAAGATTTGAGCACACAATGGTTCTGAAAAACCACTTGATGATTATCGGCCAACACAAGAGTCTCAAGGTCACAACTTTCACCATCATATACACAACGATTTGTTTTGACCATAAGATCAAAGGAAAACGTGCTAGGCCCAAGTGAAGCTTTGCTTGAGGCACTCTTAACCACTAACTACTAAAAAGCAAAAAAGAAAAGAAAAACAAACTCAAACCCTTATGAAGGTAGTCATGCCATCCATCATCGGGAAGAGCCACCCGGTTCACACAAACTCCACCTTTGGAAAGAACCGTGGCATTAAGAAAACCAAAGGCTTATTGCAAAAATCCAAAATAAGAAGCTATGAACATAAATAAGAAGCTAAGAAAGAAAAAACTGTGGAAAGTCAAATGAATATTTACAAGAGGGGATTTAATGGAATATACAATAAAGGAATGAATATATACAATGTAACATAACTTTTATATACAGACCCAAGATAAAAAGTAAGAAAAATGTAATGAAGTGCCGAAATTATATACATACCAAAGATGAAAAATAATGAAAGAAATAAAATCTGTCATATATGTATAGTCATCCAATCAAATCAAATTAGGGCCTACCTCCTCAAATGAAAGATGGCATTGTCCTCAATGCCAACTAAGCAAAATAAGCACCAAAAATAAAGGGAAGAGAATATAGAAACTCCCTATGGCTCGTCTATCTGCATGGGACCCTGAGTGGTCCCTGGGTCCTCTGTAAGCTCGGGAACCTAAGACTGGCTCCCTATGACCTGTGGCTCTGGTGGGACTTATGCCTAGACCTGGACCGAGGCCTGGGCTAACTCTTGGGACTGGCTGGAGGAATCTCCCTACAGGTCCTCCAACTGTATGACTGCATCATCTGCACGGGGAATCACCCTCTTCCTCTTGGGAGGCCTCTCCGACTGCACTGGCTGGAGATGGGATGCTGGCACCGGGTTATATAGCAATAAATCCAAAGGTAGGTGATCTACCTTCAACCTGTCAACCTCAAGCCGCAACTCCTTTACGGACTCCTTAGAAGCCTGCGTCTTCCTCATCTTCTTGGCCTCCCTAGCAAGCTCCATAAGAGCTTTCCCATGAGAATCCAAAGCCTCTGTAAGCACTTTCTGAGTGTCAAGGATTTCCTTCTGGTTGTCCAGAATATCCTTGAGGGCGTCCCGAATAGCCTGTGGGACCTGTGGAGGCGGAGGTACCAACTGAGCCGTCTTGGTAGAAGTAAGGACAGACAACTTAGAGGAAGTTGTTTGCATCCAGTTGTTGATGCTGAGAAGGGCCTGGATCAGACGGTGGGCAGTCACTGGGTAGGCCGAGGTGGAGGGTATGTTTGGAACTGCCGAAGTGGATGGACTAGGGGGCATGTCCGCTAAGGTGGAAGAAGGCTGAGTAGAAGCCACTACCACTACTGGCTCTTCAGACGGGCCAGTTGAAGTAGTGGCTATTCCCATGTAGTTCTTGCCTTTAGGGTTGTCATCACCCTGCATGTTATACCATGAGAACAGTGCCTTTGCTTTCACTTCGACATCAAATTTCCGCTTTTCTACCTCTAGGTCCCTGAAGTACATGATTAAGAAGCTGGGGAAGGGGCAGTTTCTGTCACCTTCACTCACTACCTGCGTAATAACCCAAGACATCACATTCCCGACGTTAATCGGGTACCTCGCCATAATTGATGCTACCAGTATCGCCCGGTGAAGAAGGAGTGAGTTGTCGTGGGTAGTGGGGTCCAGTCTGCTGCACACGAATGTCTCCCACCCCTTAGCCTCGAAATTCAAACTTCTCCTTAAGATCTTCACTCCCGCATTCAACCAATCGGGGGTGGTACCTGGGATTGCCAAGTACTATGCCAACCAAGGACGGGCCTCTTCACCTAATGTTATCTTCTCCAGATACAGTGATTCATCCTCCTCATTGAAGCCCAAGTAGTCATTTATAGCTTTCCCATCAAATAGCACTTTCAAATTCCGCACCTTGGTCACTTTTGTGCCCTTCTTGATGTGGGCAGCATTGGTGTAGAATTCATTGACCAGGTGCTCGTTTGCATCCACAAAGTTTCTTAAAAAGTACTCCTAACCCACTCTCTCTCTCTCTAAACTGTCTTCTCATATTGGGGTTATGAGGCAAGAGGTCTCTATCCACAAAACTTCGCTCCGGAATCAATTTCCTCACAGGCCACCATTCTCCGAACTTATGGTAGGCCACCTCACTCACAAAACGGTCTTGCCACACCTCCGGGTTTTTAGTTCTCGCTACTCCTCCCACTTGAGGTTCACCCCCTTCTCCTACTGTCTCTTCATCTCCTACTGCCTCTTCTTCTCTTTCTGCACCCTCTCCGTATAATGAAGTTGTGCGAGAGGTGGAGTATTCATTTCCACTACCGGCAACTGAGCCCTCAGAAGATACGTGCACTGAAGCTTGGGTAGTGGGGCAAGGTGGAGGAGTGTCCCTCAGTCTATTTCTTTCTGGCCAGTCAGCAATGTACTCTGGTGCTGAATCTAATGATGCCTCCTGGGAGGGCTCGTACTCACTCCCCGACTGATCAATAGCCCTATTAGCAGCTCTGATGAGTTTCTTTATGTTTTTTAGGTTTTGTCGGGCTTGGGGGGTCAACTTTATCATCTTTTGTTTCCCACCCCGGGAGGACTCTCCTCTACCTACTTGTTTATCACTCTTTCCTCTTTGTTTCACCATTGTCTGCAAACAACATTCATTAGACTTGTTAGTATCCATAAAAGCATTGTGATTCACAGTTGTAGAAAAATGTTGCAGATAGTTCAAACTTGCAGAGTGCGGACCGCACAAAATGTAGTGCGGCCGCAGAGAGGCCAATGCGGACCGCACAAAATGGCACCGCGGTCCACACAGAGGTGGGGTTCAGACTATCCACTCTCTGAATAAATGCACCGCAGACTGCACAAAATGGCAATGCGGTCCGCATTGAGGCACCGAGGACCGCACAAAATGCAATGCGGTCGCGGTCCTAAATGATCAGGTTTCAGAACTTTTAACAATGCATTCCGCACAAAATACCATTACGGACCGCACAAGGGAATCACGAACCGCACTAAATTCCACTGCGGTCCTCACTGAGTACCAAAGCACAAAACCAACCTAGGGTTCATGAAATGTTCAATTTAAGTCCAATTTTTCACTAATTAAAGAGTCCCTAAGTGTTTGCCCCATATTTTAACTACCTAATCCTAATTTAAACAAGAAATTAACTAACCTAAGCTATCAAATCGAAAGAAATATGGGAAAGGCAAGAAGAAAACACAAGAAAAACAAAAAATAAAAGAAAATAAATAAATTAAATAACTAAAAAGAAGTTAAAGTTACCAGATGTGAGAAGTACTAAAGATTAATCGAGACTATGCAGATGAATTCGTGCAATTTTACTGATGAACATTGATTTCTAGGGCTTTGAGAGTAAAGGATCAAAAAGTTCAACCGGTGGGCCTCATGTACTATTTATAGAAAAAGTCCTGGGGCCCAGCCTACCTACCCACCGCGGACCGCACAAAATGCAGTGTGGTCCGCACCACACAGAATTATAGAAGTTTAAGAAGGCAACCACTGCGGTCCGCACAAAATGCTTCGCGGTCGTAGTGGTCCACCGCGGACTGCACAAAATGTAATGCGGCCGCGGTGGCAAACTTCAGAGAGTGGGTTTTTACATCCATCATCAGTGCGGTCCGCACTGATTTTGTGCCCCCGCACTAAGTTCTTTGCGGCAGCACAAAATGTAGTGTGGTCCGCATTGCAAACTTCAGAAACTTGAACAGTTTTTTACACTTTGTCCTGCACTACATCAACACAATCTTGTAGCATCTCACAACCAGTCAGTCCAAAAGTAAATCCTACACCACAATGAAAATCAAAGGAAAACAAAAAGAAAAACACATGGGCTGCCTCCCAAGAAATGCCTAATTTAACGTCGCGGTACGACGCAGGTTACCATCAAATCATTTGAGATGAAGAAGTGCCACCACATGGCTGTCATCAATTTTTTCCAAGTAGTGCTTGACCATATGCCCATTCACTCTGAAAACTTCCCCATTTTTGTTCTTCAAATCAAGTGCACAGAACGGGGTCACAAACACCACTTCAAAAGGTCTACTCCATTTTGACTTAAGTTTTCCCGAAAACAAACATAACCGAGAGTTGAACAAGAAAACCAAATCACCCACTTTGAACTCCTTGCTACGAGCATATTTATCATGAAGGTACTTCATCTTGTCCTTGTACAAGGACGAACTGGAGTAGGCATGGAATCAGAATTCATCAAGTTCATTAAGCTGCTCCATACGAAGATTGGCTGCAACATCTCATTCAAGATTTAGCTTCCTCAAAGCCCAAACGACCTTGTGCTCTAACTCAACCGGTAGATGGTAAGATTTCCCAAACACCAACCGATATGGAGACATACCAATCGGAGTCTTGTAAGTAGTCCTATAAGCCCATAGAGCGTCATCCAACTTCTTTGACTAATCGGTCCTATTAGCATTGACCGTCTTTGACAATATGCTCTTGATTTTCCTATTGGAGACTTCAACTTGACCACTTGCTTGAGGATGATAGGGAGTAGAAACCTTGTAATTGACACCATACTTTGCAAGCAAAGTGTCAAAAGCTCTATTGCAAAAATGATACCCCCCGTCACTTATGATTGCACGAGGAGTACCAAACCTTGTAAAAATGCTCTTCTTGAAAAATGCAACAACACTTCGGGCTTCATTGTTGGGCAAAGCCACGGCTTCAACCCACTTTGAAACATAGTCCACCACCACAAGAATGTATGTGTTCCCATATAAGCTAACAAACGAGCCCATAAAATCAATGCCCCATACATCAAAAATATCAACCTCAAGAATGGTATTTAGAGGCATCTCATCTTTCTTTGAAATTCCACCCGCTCTTTGACATTCATCACACCTCTTCACTAGTTCACTTGCATTTTTGTACAAAGTTGGCCAATAAAACCCACAACCAAGAAATTTGGACGTCCTCCTCGCCCCGCCATGATGGTCACCATAGGGAAAGGAATGACAGGCCTCCAAGATACTCAATTGCTCTTCCTCCGGGACACACCTTCGGATCACACCATCCATGAAAATCTTGAACAAGTATGGCTCATCCCAATAGAAATCCAAACTATCCCGTTTGAGCTTATTCCTTTAGTTAGAAGAGAGCTAACACGGGATTATTCCAGTCACAAGGAAATTAGCAACATCCGCAAACCATGGCATACCATTCACCGACACCGAAAGGAGTTGTTCATCGGGAAATGAATCATTGATCTCTATTCCATCACGAGGCCTCCCCTCCTCCTCCAAGCGAGACAAGTGGTCCACCACTGGGTTTTCACTACCCTTCCGGTCCACAATCTCCAAATCAAATTCTTGAAGTAACAAGACCCATCGCATCAGTCTAGCTTTGGAATCCTTCTTCGTCATCAAGTACCGGAGTACGGCATGGTCAGTATGGATTATGACCTTGGCACCCATGAGATACGGCCAAAATTTCTCCATTGCGAACACAATAGCCAAAAGTTCTTTCTCGGTCACCGTATAGTTCACTTGAGCATCATTCATTGTCTTGCTCGCATAGTACACCGGATGAAACATTTTGTTCACTCTTTGACCCAAAACCGCCCCAACCGCAACATCGCTCGTATCACACATGAGCTCAAAGGGCAAGCTCCAATTAGGTGCGGTAATGATAGGAGTGGTGGTCAACTTATTCTTGAGAAGTTCAAAGGCTTGCATACATTTTTCATCAAACACGAACTTGGCATCTTTTTCCAATAGCTTACATAAAGGATACACTACCTTTGAAAAGTCTTTGATAAATCTCCGGTAGAACCCCACATGCCCAAGAAAACTTCTAACTCCCTTGACAGAGGTAGGGGGAGGGAGCCTTGAAATCACATCAATTTTTGCTTTGTCTACCTCAATACTATGCTTTGAAATTTTATGCCCAAGAACTATGACCTCTTCCACCATAAAGTGGCATTTCTCCCAATTGAGAACAAGATTGGTTTCTTCACAACGGGCCAAAACTCTATCAAGATTCTTCAAGCACTCATCAAATGAATCACCCACAACACTAAAGTCGTCCATGAACACCTCCAAAATGTCTTCCACCATATCAGTGAAAATGGCCATCATACACCTCTGGAATGTAGCCGGTGCATTACACAACCCAAAAGGCATCCGAGAAAAGGCAAAGGTGCCATATAGACAAGTGAATGTGGTCTTCTCCTAATCTTCCGAAGCAATCAAGTTTTGGCTATACCCCCATCCAAGAAACAGTAGAAGGCATGCCCAGTAAGTCGGTCTAACATCTGATCAAGAAAAGGCAATGGAAAGTGATCCTTACGGGTCACTTTATTCAACTTGCGGTAGTCCATGCATACCCTCCAACCGGTGACGGTTCTGGTAGGAATCAACTCATTTTGTGAATTTTCAACCACGGTCATACCACCCTTCTTCAGTACACATTGCACCGGTGAAGCCCAAGAGCTATTAGAGATGGGGTACACAACCCCGGCATCCAGCCACTTGATCACCTCCTTTTTCACAACTTCTTGCATTGCTTTGTTCGATATTCTTTGATGCTCCAAGGAGGGCTTTGCATCATCTTCTAGGATAATCTTGTGCATACAGAATAAGGGGCTTATCCCCCGAATATCAGCTAAAGTCTATCCAATTGCCTTTTTCCGCTTTTGAAGCACCACCAATGTGGCATCAACCTGCATATTAGTAAGACAAGAGGAAAGAATAACTGGCAAAGTAGAACTAGGGCCTAAGAACTCATACTTGAGGTGTGGAGGCAACGACTTCAACTCCAACACTGGAGGTTCCTCAATTGAAGGCTTTGTTGGTGGAGTCTTCCTATTCTCGAGATCCAAAGAAAGTTTTCTAGGCTCATAAGAGTACGAGCCCATTCCATGTAATGCATTCACACACTCCACCCGTCTTGCATCCTCATTGACATCAAGATTCAACAAAACGGCCTCAAGAGGGTCCTCTATATTGATCATTGCACTGGTATCATCATCTATCACTGTCATGACAAGGTCCACAAAAGAGCACACCTAAGAACTGTTGGGCTGCTTCATTGACTTGCACACATGAAAGACCACTTTTTCATCACCCACCCGGAAGATGAGTTCCCCTGCTTCCACATCAACTAACGCCTTCCCAGTAGCAAGTCTCCCCAAAATGATAGGAACTTCATAAACCACCTCACAATCCAAGATCACAAAGTCAGCTGGCAAGATAAATTTGTCCACCCGGACAAGCACATCATCAATAATACCCAATGGTCTCTTCATCATTCTATCCACCATTTGTAATCTCATGGAATCGGCCTAGGTTTCCCAATACCCAATGTTTTGAAAACTGAGTAGGGCATCAAATTAATACTAGCCCCCAAATAACACAAAGCCTTAGCAAAGTCTGCACTCCCAATGGTGCAAGGAATGGTGAAAGCACCGGGATCTTCAAGCTTTGGGGCCATTGAATGCACTATTGCACTAACTTGGTGAGTCATCTTTATAGTTTCACAATCCATGGACCGTTTCTTTGTCAGCAAGTCCTTCATGAATTTAGCATAGCCTGGCATTTGTTCAAGAGCCTCCACCAACGGCACATTAATGGATAAGCTCTTCATCATGTCAATGAACTTTTTAAATTGATTCTCATTTTTCTACTTCGCGAGCCTTTGAGGATAAGGCGAAGGTGGCCTTGGCAAAGGTACCTTGGCTTTAGGCACAACCGACTCCGGCATGTCTATTATGTGTTTCCTAGACGGGTTCACATCAATTTAAGTTTCCACCTAGGCATCTTGAATATCAATCCTCACTTCTTCGTTCACATTGTCATCAATCACATTTTCAACCACCAAAGGAATTTCATCTTCTTGCAACTCAACTTCATCACTCAAAATTTGCTTTTGTTTGGAGGCGTTCATATCACCGCCTCTCCCACTTCTTGTAGTTACCGCCATAATATGATTGTTCCCACCCTTTAGGTTAACCACCATATCACTAGGTAGAGCCCCCTTAGGACGAGTATTCAAAGACTGTGAGATTTGACCTAACTGTACCTCCAAGTTTCTGATTGAGGTATTGTGGGAAGCCAATTGCACATCAGAATCTGCATTCTTTTTCATCATTTGTTCGAAAATCATTTCAATTCTACTCATATCATTGCTAGAAGAACTAGGACCTTGGGATGGAAATGGGGGTGGATTGTTCGGTTGTTGGTACATTGGGGGCTTTTGAAAGCCTTGCCCCCGATTTCCTTGGTTTCCATTATTCCATCCCCCTTGATTGTTGTTACCACCCCAATTGTTGTTGTTACCATTCCAATTTCCTTGATTGTTTTGATTGTTGTTCTGATTACCCCAGTTGTTGTTTTGGTTTTTGCTCCCCCAATTACCATTGCCTTATTGTTGTTGATTGCCCCAATTGCCTTGGGGTCTCCAATGTTGTTGGTTGGAAGAATTGCCCTTTTGGCCTTGATAATTGTTCACATATTGCACCTCTTCACTCTGTCCATCATAACCATCATCTTGAAATCCACCACAATCATTGTCAAATTGCTCCGAATTTCCTTGATTTTGTTGACCTCTTTGTCTTCTTTTGTTGACAAGCATGTTGACACCCTCCATAGCATTCACTTGGCGAGGATTTTGAACTTGTTGCAACTGTGCCTTTACTAGTTGGTTCAGAGTAGTTGTTAACTCAGCTATAGCCTGCCCATTATCATGTAACTCTTTGTGCAAATGAGTGACCGTGGGGTCACCCTGGGGCACATTGGCTCTACTTTGCCAAGTAGAAGAAGTGACAGTCATCTCGTCAAGAATGTCACAAGCCTCATCATAAGACAGCTTCATAAAGTTGCCCCCAGCAAGTTGGTTCACTATGCATTGGTTTGTTGTGTTAATGCCCCGGTAGAAAGTCTGTTGGATCATCGCCTCAGTCATATCATTGTTGAGGCATTCCTTCACCATTGTTCTATAATGCTCCCAAATCTTATGCAAAGGTTCGGTGGGCTCCTGCTTGAAGGCCAATATCTTATCTCTCAATGCTGCCATATGCCCCGGGGAGAAAAATTTTGCAATGAACTTGTCCGCCAACTCATCCCAAGTAGTGATGGAATGGTTGGGGAATCGCTCAAGCCAATCCAATGCCTTCCCTCTAAGTGAAAATGGGAAGAGTCTCAACCGTAGTGCATCCTCGGACACATTAGTTTGCTTGCTCCCCCAACAGGTATCCACGAACCCCTTAAGATGTTTGTAAGCATTTTGATTGGCAGTGCCCGTGAAATACCCACGCTGCTCCAGCAATGTCAGCATCATATCGGTAATTTGAAAATTGCCCGCCCGAATCCGGGGCGGGACAATTGCATTTGCATAGCCTTGGTTTGGAAGCACTCAAGGAGCCACTCTTTGAGGTGGCGGGGGAGGGTCTGGAATATTATCATTGGTCTGGCGGCCTCTCTTTTGTCCTTGAGGCACAATAGGGACCTCATCTTCAACATTGTCATCTACTTTCTCCCCCAGCGGAAGATCTCCAAGAGGTGCATTGTTTAAGTTTGCTGCCATTTTATACCTAAAGTTGTGACACAAACAAATTAGTAAGACAGAAGGAAAGAAGAACAATACACAAAACTATTTAGATAGATAGCCAAAACCGTTATCTCCCCGACAACGGCGCCAAAAAGTGATCGAGGCCAACCCTGCACTACTATTGAGTAGCGAGAGAGGTCGAAGTAGATTTTACCCGATGAGGTCGGGATTGATTTTCTTAGAGAGCTAGATATTGGAGTTGAGTATCTATCTAAAGTGGAGTTGCGTATTTGCTCTTAATTGCACTTCTACACATTTTTGGTTTTGATTATGATTCTAATTTTATAATGCTACAATGCTAAATTAAGCTAAATAAGACTAAGGTAAAACTATTGCGAGTTGTTCAAATGATTAAAAGGCACTAAGGTAGCGACTTTCGCCTAGGTGGTCAATTGATGAATTCTTGAGTCTAAAGCTAGATTGTCACATTTGGGGAGTATGATATAACCATTGCACGATTCTACTCACTCTACACCTCTCGGTAGTTCGAGTGATTTTACCCGAATTGACTTTCTCAAGACCAATTAGGTATGCACATTTGTGCAAGCAATCAAGGTTCAAGTCGGCCCAATTTACTATCAATCTCTTGAGTACGCCCCAATTTCTTGTTGGACTAATTTCATGGACTTAGGCTCTCTTTCTCAAGAAGAGCCAAAGTCTACTAAGCATAAACTAGTGTTTGCAACCACTAATTCACAATTAAAACCCTAAATTAGACCAAATATCAAACACCCATAGACAATAAAGCATCAAAACACAAGACCCATCAAATACCCACACTAGGGTTGAGCCACAACCCTAGCTAATGGGTTTAGCTACTCATAATTAGAGAACAAAACAAAGAAATAGATGAAGAAAACCCCATAATAATTAATTGCTAAATTAAACTTGAAGATTCAATGTTGAAATCAAGCTAAAATTACTCAAAATAGGCAAAAGGAATGAAGTCACGAGCGCAACTCTCAGTACAAAACTATCTGATAACCTAAAAATGGGAAAAGAATCTATTTATACTAGGCTAAAAAATCTGGAGAAAAATACCCCTGCGGGGCTAGTGCGGACCGCACAAAAACGAGTGCGGCCGAACTAAGGCTCTGAACTTGAATACTCAGCTCTCTGAACTTGGGCAATGCGGACCACACGAAATCGAGTGCGGTCGTGGTGGCTTCCATTGCGGTCCGCACAAAAAGGACCGCGGACCGCATTGAGCTTCAACCTCTAAAACACCACCTCTCTGAACCTTGGCTCCGCGAACCACACTAAACTGAGTGCGGCCGCAATGATCCTAATGCGGACCGTACAAAACCCCTTGCGGCCGCATTGCTTTTGGCCTGAATAACAACCTTTCTGAACTTCACTTGTGCGGACCGCACAGAATGGTGTGCGGCTGCACTGGCCCTGTTTGACTGAGCTTTGTCTTGTTTTGGTACTTGTGCAAGTTTCACTCCTTTTTGAGGTTTTTGACATCTTGTCACCTTGTTGATCAAACCTGCAATCAAGCACAACTTGTGAGCCTTTGGAACTATTTTGTGCACATTTCTAATCAAAACTTAAGCAAGAAGGAGTGTAAAATGCATCATATTTCCTAGTTATCACTCTCGCACTCAGTAGGTACCTGCACTCACTAGGGGTGTGCACACTCCTGAGGGGATCCTATAGCCCAAGCGTTATAACAAGCCAATCATGGCACAAATCAATCAGGCCCTCGACCTCACTCAATCATGGATCAACGAAATATGCTGCGGCGTGCAACCCGATCCCATAAATATCCTCACAAATCAGGCCCTCGACCTCACTTAGTCATAAACCTCTCCAGCCCCTCGGGCTCTCAGAAATCAAAGTACTCAGCCAAAATAACCTTTGCATGATGTAGAAAAATAGAGTAAAAGAGGCTGAGCTATGCAGTAAATATGTATAACATGACTAAGTATAGATTTTTAATCAAAACAATGAGAGGATAGCAAGAAAAAGGCCCCTAAGGGTCCAAACAGCACTGGCACAAGGCCTAAAACATGGCATTCAGCCCAATTTACTGAAATTCTTTCTAAAGCAAGTACGAGGCATGTAGTTTCAACAAAATATTCAACTTTACAGTAGATACAGGACGGATCAAGTCACAATCCCTAAATGGTGCATGCCCACACGCCCGTCACCTAGCATGTGCGTTACCTCAAAAATAGTCACATAACACAAAATTCAGGGTTTCATACCCTCAGGACTAGATTTACAATTGTTACTTACCTCAAGCCGAGCAAAATCCTACTCCAAAATGCCTTTGCCCCTCGAATCGGCCTTCAATCGGTCCGAATCTAGCCAGAAGCAACAAAATACGATCAAAATAGGCTAAAGGAACCAATTCCACAAGAAAATACCAAATTATAATCAAAACTCGAAATCGGCTCAAACCCGGGCCCCGGGACCATATCTCGGAATCCGACAAAAGTCATAAAACTAGAAAGCTCATTCACTCACGAGTCTACCCATACCAATTTCATCAAAACCCGACCTCATTTGGTCACTCAAATCCTCAAAATCCACTCTTCAATTTTCAAGCCCTAAATTCCCAAATTTCTAGCTCAAATTCCCAATTAGATGATGATTAAAGCTCTTCACAAAATGTATACCATTATAGGTTAGAATCACTTACCCCAACGTTGCTCCTTCAAATCCCTCGAAAAATTGCCTCTCTCCCCAGCTCTCAATCAAATTTTGGAGTTATGAACTCAAACACTCGTTTTGAACTTTTAAAAATCTACCCAGTTATTTCCTTAATCACGACCGCGTAAACACCCTCGCGATCACGAAGAACAACTTTGTTGCCTCATACTAATAACCTTACGTGATCGCAGAAATACACACGCGATCACGAATCACTGCTTCTCTAACCTACGTGATCATATCCTTACTCAGGCGATCGCATAGAACAATTCACTTCACCTCCTCACAACTCGATACTTCTACACGAATGCGACCTTAGCCACGCGTTCGCGGTTCATAGTTTTGCCTACCTACGTGATCGCGATCCAATCTCTGTGATCGTGTAGAACAAAATTACCACTGCCCCAAATAAGCCTACGTGATCGCGGACTTACCCACGCGATCGCGTATAAGGAAACCAGAAAGTTATACCAACAGTTATCAGCATCTCTCAAACACCAAAAGCTAATCCGTCAACCACCCGAAACTCACCCGAGGCCCTCGGGACCTCAACCAAACACACCAACACATATCATAATATCATTAAAACTTAGTTGAACCTTCGAATCACTCAATACAACATCAAAACACCAAATTACCTCGAATTCAAGCCTAAGAACTTCTAAGCTTCCAAATTCCGCAAATGACACCAAAACATATCAAATAACATCCGAATGACCAAAAATTTTGCACACAAGTCAAATATGACACCATTAACCTATTCAAACTTCCAAAATTCCATTCCAACCCCGATATTAAATTTTCTACTGCCGACCAAAATCGCCAAATTTCCAACATTCGCCAATTCAAGCCTAATTCTACCACGAACCTCCAAATCACATTTCGGACGCGCTTCTAAGTCAAAAATCACCTAAAGGAGCTAAAGGAACTATCCAAATTCACATCCGAGATCGTTTATACATAAGTCAACATCCGGTTGACTTTTCCAACTTAAGCTTCTAAATATGAGGCTAAGTGCCTCATTCCACTCCAAAACCACTCCGGATTTGAACCAACCAACACGATACAATAAAATAATGCTGAAGAACATCAAAGGAAGTAGAAATTGGGGAATCGGGGCTATAACTCATGAAATGACCGGTCGGGTCGTTACACTACCAGAACTGACTCAATGGTAGGAGTATCAACACTAACATCTCTTACAAAGGCTAGATATGCCTCACACCCCTTCCCAACCATTCGTCGTGCCTTAAGGAAAGACCCTGCTAGGAACATAATCCAAAGTACCCCTCCATTCCAACCGCGGCAAGCCTGACATAGCCAATATTACCAATTTGGCGTGACAATGAAGAATAGCATGATAGGGAGACAACTAGTCCATGCCCAAAATAACATGAAAATCTACCATACTGAGCAATAATAGATCAACTATGGTCTCAAAATCACCAAGAACAACTAAACACGACCAATACACATGGTCAAAATCAATAGAATCTCCTACAGGTGTGGACACATAGACAGGAGAACTCAAAGAATCACGGGATATACCCAAATACGGAGCAAAGTAAGATGATACATAGGAATAAGTGGAGTCTAGATCAAATAAAACTGATGCATCTCTATGACAAACCAGAACAATACCTGTGAGAACTGAGTCGGATATGACCGCCTCCATCTTAGTCGTAAGAGCATAACATCTGGCCTACCCACCCGACCTCCACCTCAGATGGCTGTGTAGGTAGAATGGCAATTGGTGCGGTCACCACGGCCTGAGAAGTCAGGGGCACCTATGGAATGCGTGGAGCCTGAGTAATCTGTGGAGGTGCACCCCTCTTGAGTATCAGGAAGTCCCTCACCATATGACGAGTGTCACCACACTCAAAACAAGCTCTCTGAGGATGTGGCTATTGAGACTGGCTCGAGCCTAGTCGGCTAGACTGATCGCTAAAAGCACCACGTGTAGGAGGTGTACTAGACAATGGCGGTGCATATTGGGCAACCTGAGATATGGGAGTGGCCAGAATACCTCTGAAAGCTGGGAGTCATGAATGAACAGGACGACTCACATAGCCTCTATCATGATGGGCTGCAACTGGGGCACGGACACCACTATATGTGCCAGAATCTTGAGGCCTCTTTCTCCTCTCTCTCTCTCTCCCGGCCCCATATACCCTCCAATCTCTGAGTACCTCCACCACCTGCTGGTATAGGGTATCAGTCTCATACTCTCGAGTCATACCGAATCTAATAACATGGTTGAGCCCCTCGATAAATTGATGGACTCGCTCTCTAACTGTAGAGACTAAGGCTGGTGCATGTCTGGACAACTCGCTAAACCCGACAGCATACTCCGACACGATCATAGCACCCTGGCGCAATTGCTCAAACTCCGGCGCCGCGCCATGCATCACGAAGCTCTAGGGGGAAAACTCTCTCATGAACATCCCTAAAAACTAAGCCTATATGAGTGAAGCTGCCTCGGAGGGGCTACCCAACTCGTTCGCTCTCCACTACTGATAAGCCTCTCCCTCAAACTGGAACGTAGTGAAAGAACACAATACCCATAGTACGGAGGATACGATGGCACTCCTCAAGAAAACCCTGTGCATCCTTTGAAGCTAGGCCACTGAATGTAGGAGGATGGTACTTCTTGTACCTCTCGAGCCTGATTTGCTCCTCCTCAGATGTTGCTGCCCTAACCTCGGGCTAAACTGGTACAACCGGCTGCACTAGTATGACCTCTAGGACCTGGTCAACCTGGACCCACTGCTCTGGGGTACGTGTTGCGAAAGTTTGTGCTCCTCCCCCAGCTTGGGATGTGGCCGGTGCAAATGGGATCAACCCTACCTGATCTAGAGTACCAAACATGCTCAAGAACTTGGCGAGTCTCCTGAAGTGCAGTGGTAGTAACAGGAGTCTCAGGTGTCTGCCCTCTAACTGGAGCTACTGGTGGCTCCTCTGTAGCAGCTCAGGCAGGTTCTCTAGTGCACCACGTGCCCACCGCGGCTCTAGTAGAGGGCGCGGGTGTCTGATCATCAGATCCTATTGTATGTGTCCTCACTATCTGTGAAAGAATAGAAAGATAGAGATTTAGAATTTCGAAGTCAACAAATTCGCACGATAAGGAATCAAAGAGGTGAAGCCTTACCTAATAGTTCTATAGACTCCCGAAGATAAGTACAGACGTCTCTGTAGTGATCCGCGAGACTCTACTAAACCTTTTTGTGACTCGTAACACCTATGATTCTAGAGCTCTGATACTAACCTGTTACGACCCAACTTCCCTCTGTAGGATGTCGTGATGGCACCTAGTCTCTAAGACTAGGTAAGCCTAATATACACTCAGAATATAATCGAAATAACAAATAAACTCTCAAATACTCAACTACTATTAATAAGAAGACTCCACAACTCAGCATATACAAACTTTCTAAGACATGGTGATAACAAATCACAAGCTCTAAGAATAAGTATTGGTCATCCCTATACAATAGTGTCCATGAAGAAAAAAATGAAGTAGACTAGATAGAAGGTGACTCATGCGGGGTATACCTTGAAATCTCCGAAGCTGAGCTCGTCTCACTAGTGCATGGACTGGTAGGAGGTACCTGGATCCGCACAAAAAGATGTGCAGAAGCGTACCATAAGTAAACCATAACGGTACCCAGTAAGTGCCAAACCTAACCTCGGTAGAGTAGTGATGAGGTCAGGACAAGGCCCT
This sequence comes from Nicotiana sylvestris, assembly GCF_000393655.2. Classification (NCBI taxonomy): domain Eukaryota; kingdom Viridiplantae; phylum Streptophyta; class Magnoliopsida; order Solanales; family Solanaceae; genus Nicotiana; species Nicotiana sylvestris. The sequence continues at coordinate 43,488,229 of NC_091062.1, read as the reverse complement.
ACTGGAATAAATAAGAAGCTGAACAGGTATATAACAGTGTAATAATGACAATAATGGAAATGAAGCAATAAAGAAATAATCCAAGTTTAGCAACACTGAACTAAGGCAAATAATGCATCACGGGAGAAAACAAAGAGAGATATGCTAAGGAAAACAAAACAACCAAAACACAAGGGAAGTAATAAAAAAGTATCATCAAGAATCACTACCAAGGCACAACCTCATAGTCTCAATTCACAAAACAATTCACTAGTAAGACCTAGTGATAACAAGTCACAAACTCTACGAATAGGTATTGGTCATCCCTATACAATAGTGTCCATGAAGGAAAAAAATGAAGTAGACTAGATAGAAGGTGACTTCTGCGGGGTATACCTTGAAGTTTCCGAAGCTGAGCTCGTCTCACTAGTGCATGGACTGGTAGGAGGTACCTGGATCCGCTCAAAAAGATATGCATAAGCGTAGCATGAGTACACCACAACGGTACCCAGTAAGTGCCAAACCTAACCTCGGTAGAGTAGTGATGAGGTTAGGTCAAGACCCTACTGGAATAAATAAGAAGTTGAACAGGTATATAACAGTGTAATAATGACAATAATGGAAATGAAGCAATAAAGAAATAAACCAAGTTTAGCTATACTGAACTAAGGCAAATAATGCATCACGGAAGAAAACAAAGAGAGAGATGCTAAGGAAAACAAAACAACCAAAACACAAGGGAAGTAATAGAAAAATATCATCAAGAATCACTACCAAGGCACAACCTGACAGTCTCAATTCACAAAACAATTCACAATCTTTCCTTATATTACCGCGGGAGCGTTGCATTTAGTTTTGAAAATTATTTTTCCCGAAATAGCTTCTCGCATTTTAGCCCACCTTATCACACCGCTTGCCTTCTAGTAGTTACCCTACTAGCAATGCATATCAAGCCCACCTTATCTTACCGCATACGTTTAAACCCCAAAACTTTTTACCACCGCATACGTATCAATATCACAACGTATCACAAATCGCACCTCAAGTGCCCAATATCACAACTTGCCAAGAAATCAACAATAATAGTATTTTCACAATAAATAGTTCGTGGCTCAACCACTATATGCACAGAAGTCTCAACAATAACAATCAAAGGTGAATAACTCAACAAGAATAGTATTTCATAACTTTACAATTTTGCCTCAATGTGAATCACAACCTTCATAACTCAATACCAATTTCAACAACAAGATATCCCAAGAACAACAACTTCAAGTAAAGAACTCAATGAGTAAATAATGAAAGAGGAATAGAGGAAACAATACTTCAATTGAACATGTAAACACAATAAGCAAGTAAGAGATAAGACAAGTAGAGCATGTGAAGATAGACTAGTGATGAAGAATATAACATGTTAAGGTAACTCAATTGAGACATGAAAGGAAGCTACATAGCAAAAAAGGGTCAATTTTCACATTTAGCCCGCGTACACATTCGTCACCTTCCATACACGACTTTCACATATCACAATTAACACAAACCAATACTAATTCTAAGGGGTAATTTCCCCACACAAAATTAGGCAAGACAACAATAACAATAACAATAACGGCCCAGTGTAATCCCACTAATGGGGTCTTGGGAGGGTAGTATGCACACAGACATTACCTCTACCCTGAGGGGTAGAAAGGTTGTTTCCAGGAGACCCTCAGCTCAAGAAAACGACAAAAGACAATATATTAGTACTATCAATAGAATCATAATAAAATAATAGCAATATAAAAAAACACGAAATAGATGGAAAGTACAACAATAACCAGTAGGTAAAGACCGGCATCAGTAGAAACCACTAACATCCTAAGACTAAATCCTAACTGGCAAGTCTCACTCTGATGCGCCGAAGAAATATTCACAACTACCTCCTAACCTATAATCTTAGTGCTCGACCTCCACAATTCCTTGTCAAGGGCCATGTCCTCAGTAATCCTAAGCCATGTCATGTCCTGCCTGATCACCTCTCCTCAATACTTCTTGGGTCGTCCTATACCTCTCCTCGTGCCCACCACAGCTAGTCGCTCACATCTCCTCACTGGAGCGTCAGTGCTCCTCCTCTGAATGTGCCCGAACCATCTGAGTCTTGCTTCCCTCATCTTGTCCTCCACGGGGGCTACGCCCACCTTCTCCTGAATAACTTCATTCCTAATCTTATCCATCTTAGTATGCTCGCACATCCAGCTCAACATCCTCATCTCTTCTACTTTCATCTTCTGGACATGTGAGTAGATGAAATTAGGCAAGACAATTACCTTAAAACACGCTAACTCAATCCACTAGTAAGCCTTTTCCTCGATTATCCAACTTTGAATGGCTCGAATCTAGCCAAAATAACTTTATACCATAAATATAAACTATAGGAAACTATTTTGAACAATAAAATTACGATTTTTACAAAGACACAAAAAGTCAACTCAAAAAGTCAACCCGGACTCGCATCTCGGAACCCAACCAAAATTACAAAATCTGAATACTCATTTGATAACTAGTCCAACCATACAAGAATTTCTCAAATCCGACCTCAAATCGCCTTTCAAAATCCCAAAATTAGTCTAAGAAGTTTTCACAATTTTTTCCCAAATTTTCAACTCAAATAACTAATTAAATGATGAAAATAACAATGGATTCATGTAATATAACCAAAATCGAGTTAGAATCTCTTACCCCAATGTATTTCTTGAAAATCTCTCAAAAAATCTCCACAAACCGAGCTCTCTAGGTCCAAAAATAAAAATAAGATCAAACCCTCGAACTTAGCTCTTTTCTGCCCAGTGAATTCGCATCTGCGAACCCACAGCCAGATCTGCGGCTCCGCACCTGCGAAATTTCCATTGCGGGTGTGGTTCTCACTAAACCCAGCATCCTCCGCTTCTGCGGACCAAATCGTGCACCTGCGCATTTGCTCCTGCAGAATATAGGCGCATCTGCGTACTCGTGCCTGCGGAAGCGGCTCCGCTTCTGCGACCCCAGGCTTGGCTAGCCTTTCTGCTTCTACGCTTCCTCACTCGCTCGTGCGGGTCCGCTTATGCGGAATTCTGACCGCATATGCGGTCCCAGGTAGGCAGGCCGACATTCGCTTCTGCGATCAGCCTCTTGCATTTACGTGTCCACACCTGCAGCCAAACCTCCGCATGTGTAATGACGTCAGAACAACAGAGATATAGCAATGCCTAAGGTCCAAAATTAATCCGGATTCAATCTGAATCATACCCGGAGCCCCCGGGACCCCCTACGCACATACCAACAAGTTCCAAAACACATAACGGACCTACTCAAGGCCAAAATCACATCAAACAACATCGATTCTACGAATCGCAACCCAATTCAAGCCTATAGAAACTATGAACTTCCGAATTCCAAAACCAATGCCGATTCATACCAAAACAATTCTGATTGACTTCAAATTTTGCACACAAATCATAAATGACATGATGGACCTATTTCAACATCCGAAATCAGAAATCGACCCCGATATCAATAAAGTCAACCCCTGATCAAACTTTCCTATCTTCCAAACCTTCAACTTTCAAACTTTCGCCAATTCAAGCCGAAACGACCTACGGGCCTCCAAATCAATATCTGGACATGCTCCTAAGTCCAAAGTCACCATATGGAGTTATTGGAACCGTTAAAACTCCATTACGGAGTTGTCTACACAAAAGTCAAACTATGATCAACTCTTTCAACTTAAGTCTCCAGCTTAGGGACTAACAACCTGTTTGGCCAAGCTTCTCCAAGCCAAAAGCATTTTTTTTTTCAAAAAAAATGTGCTTTTTTCTCAAAGTTGAAGTATTTGGCCAAGATTTTGGAGGAAAAAATACTTTTGAGTAGAAGCAGAAGAAGTTTTAGAGAAGCAAAAAATAGTAGCTTCTCTGCAAAAGTACTATTTTGAAAAGCACTTTTGAGAAAAACACACTTAGAAGCAGTTTTTAAAAGTTTGGTCAAACATTAATTGTTGCTCATAAGTGCTTTTCAAATAAATTAGGCAAACACAAACTGCTTCTCACCAAAAGTACTTTGAAAAAAAAAACACTTTTGAAAAAAAAAACACTTTTGAGAAAAAACACTTTTCAAAATAAGCTCAGTTTTGCAGCTTGGCCAAACAGGCTATAAGTGTCCCATTTCACTCTGAAACTCACCTGAAACCAAAACCAAACACCCCTGCAAGTCACATAACCATAATATAACATAGAAGAGGCAATAAATAGGAGATCGGGGCTAAAATACTCAAAATGACCAACTGGATCGTTACAGCACTCTTGACCAACGTTCTGAGTTTTGAGTGTATAGAATTACTCCTTTACTTGTGTTTGATTACCTTGAGCAATCACTTAGGATTACTTAGAGTTAATAAAGTCAAACCAAGGAATTACGTTAGTTTGTACAAGTCTTTCCTCTATTTTTAGTAATATAAGTATTTATTTCACTATTAGAATAGGTAGAATAGTCTGATAGATATTTTTACTTGTTCGATTTGGTCATCGCGATTCCCTTACTTCACAGAGTGTCAATCAAATACCTCAACTAAACACAACAGTTTAAACACCTCGGACCATTAACTAATCTTATGTGTCATTAGTGTGGCTTAGTTGGACAAAATGTGTGACATACACACACACTAAGAACGTCAACTGATAATTTTCTTCAAAACAAGAATATGATCAGAAAACATAAATAAAAATAAAAAGAAAAGACAAATATTAAACTAAATTTCAATCCTTACTTTTGTTCTCCTTTGCAATAACATTCACGCCACCTGCCAGGCTGCCACCCCCTCTACCTTGATCACCACCACCTCACTGATGCACTGCTTTTTCCCTTCTTCTCTCTTTCCTCATCTCTTCCCTTCCCCAACAATCTCTCTGCCCCATTTCCTACGCTATGTATATAGCACTAAAAGTAGTCTATATTCATTTTGTAACATTAACAAATAAATATTTTAGAACTTTAAATTAAATTAGTTAAATTTTCATATTAGTAAATACAATTTCTTACAATAATATCAAAAGAAATATGTTGTAAATATATGCATAACATCTTGTTTATTTAAAATACCCCTTACTAATATAAATAGTAGTATTCCTATGCAAATTTAAAGATCTTATGTCGTCTAAGAATACTATACTATAAACTATAAGTACGAAAAAATTAATATGGATTCTAATATAAAAATTTTTAAGGCCTCTTATTAAAATTTAGCTCTAGACTACTAATTTTAGTAAGCTCACGAGGGCAACCTTGATGTGATCATCAAGTGCATAAATAAAAGCAATTTACGAGAGTCACTGTGATTTGGTTGTTTTGCCGCTTCAACGTAATATCGACTGCTATGGTACATGGTTATGCCATTTTGAAGCTTGTGATTCCTTTAAGGATCCCCCGAGTGACATACTCCATGAGTTTTACTTGCGGTTGGATGGATGAATACCAACATTTGATGAAACTGAAGAGGAATGGGATGTACTACTGCACATGGGAGATGGAAATGAGGAAGAGAGAGAGGTTCTCGTATGTCAATGATTTGAGCATTTCAGCGATTCAGTTTGAGAGGTGTAGAACGTAGGGATATTAGACATTAATCTAAGCTGCTACTTTAGATGGTAGTTATGTGCTTGCCCATCTTAGCTCTCAACCAGAATAACATTCTTATGCTTGAGTCACTAAAGGAATATGAGAAAATCCAGCAGCTCCTCGAGCGAGATGTGACTGCATATTCTCGGCTTCCACGGGACATGGTCCAAACATATGATGATGCCGTTATACTTGTCTCACAAGGGGTAATCGTGTGAGTCCACATAAAATCCATCAAGTTTCTCAATTATTGAAGAACCTTGTTCGTTTGAATGAGTTGAAACTCTTTTTCCGCTAACAACTAGCAACTTACAGCTTGTGAGATATAAAATTGGACAATTCTTATGATGGGTAAAGTTTTGGAAAAGGGTGTGTAATGTGGTGGGTATTCTCACATTAATTTCGACAATTTTTTCCATTCTCCAGTACATCAAATCATGAAATCCTCCATTGGTTGCTCTTCTTTGGTTGGATGTTATAAATTTTAGAAACTAAAAATGTATAGTCATAGATTGGTTAAACCGGAAGAGGTTTTATTTTATTGTTTTTGTATATAGGCATAGAAACTAAAATAAGAAAATAATGATGTTTACTGCATTTGTACAAACTTGAATTGAATGAAACAAATTCTGTTATGTCCCCTCTGACTTTTACATCCACTGGCGCCATCTTTTTCTCTTTAGATAACTAGTGTGAATAATCAGCTTTTTTTTGTTGATCCTCTTATCAGTAAGAAGTCGTGCATTCTCCTGATTTTAATCTTAAATTTATTTAGTGAGAACATGAAAGGATTCAACCTTTTGTTTTTGAACCGATTCTTGTAGTTGTAAAGAAGAGAAAGGGAGAAGAAGAGAAATGGAGAGATACAGCCTGTGAAAAAAAAATATTAAGTTATATACACTTGACAGTTTAAAAACTGAATTTTTAATTATTATTAACGTATTTTAACCTAGGATAAATTTCATCATATCCAAGTATTAGCGGAACCATGGGACATTAGATCACTTTCGCTGAAACTTTTGTAATGTAAAAAGACACATCAAACTATTACTCCTATATTTCATAGGTCACTAGTATCAGTAGCTACCCATTATATTTTTTCTGAAATTTGAAAGAGTATCAATGGCCTCCTTAATTGTTTCCTTGATGCTCTCCATTTCTTTCTTTCGATCTAAAACAATAAAATACCCATAAAAGAATCAAGCTGCTCTTTCCTAGTATTCTCTCTTTTTTCCCCTAAATTTTAAATATTAGATGAAATTTTTATACAAATACATATAAATTAAGGTAAAAAGACATATTAATCAACCACGATCAAGTGATAATATTTATGTAAAAGACACGCAATACATTTATCATCTTAGTGTATGCACCCTGTTTGCGGCTAAGTATCATAGTATCATCATTATAAAGTGAGACCAGAAGAAATTATATTACAAATATGAAAATTATCTCATAGATTTGAATTCTACTTCAGATTTGAAAAGAAACATTCAACAAAAATATATAGACCCATAGATAAATTATAGTCCTTGTTAATCAAGGCAATTCGAAAATTTCTGTATTAGGAAAATTGAAACTTGAAGCAAAAGAAAGAAAATAAAGAAAATATAGAAACATGCCATTGGAATATGTTGCTTAAATTACACGGATGAGGACCTCTATAAATACTACGACTAACCTAAACTAAGTTTTCTCGTGTCTTCTGCTTATGATTATCGTTTCTTCTCTTTCAGTGGCTTCCCTTATCAACCATTCTTTCTTCGTCATTGTTTCTTCGTCTTGCTATTAGTGATCTCCTCTTTCTTTTTCGCTCTTTCTCATTCTTCTGCTAACGCGCAGCAAGAATCTTCCCCTATTTATTCCATTTACTGCTTCGGAGACAGTGATTCTGCTTCTACTTCTGATCATTTAGCTGTTGTACTTGGTCTGCCTTCTCTACAACATTACACCGAAAAAGTCGTTGAGTTTGAGTCTAGTGTTAGTTTCATGACTGTGGAGTCCATACCATCAATTAAGGAAGACTTTCTTCCTTTTGTTGATTGTTCAAAATTGGTAGCAAACATTTTTCATCTGCATTGTCAAAAAGGGTAGGCTGTAGAAGGAAACTGTTAAATATAGTAGGCGTGAGAGAGAGAGGCTCCGCCTATAAAAGGAGAGCTTCGGCTCTCATTTCTACGAACCAAAATCTCAGACAATACATCTGAGTGAGAGAGAGCAAGGTATTCCATAGACTATAAGAAAATAGTCTGTGAAGAAAAATAGAGTGTGAGAGATATTGTAGTGAGGTGGAAAAAACAAAAGAGTGTTCTTTCTTTTGAGGGTGTAGTGTCTTAGGAGTATTTGTACTCGTTATTACACAGTGTAAAATTCCTTGCTATAGTGATATCAGTTGCTCTTCTTGGCCGTGGTTTTTTTCCTTATTCAGAAGGGTTTCCACGTAAAATCTTGGTGTCATTATTGCTGCATTTTTACTCTTACTGATTTAACCATAACTTAGTGTTCCGCGTTTATCACTAGTATCGTGAATATTATTTTTTATGGGGTTTATTCCCAACAAGTGGTATCAGAGCCAAGATTTTGTCTGAGTATGCTCTGTGGTTACAACACAGTCTGAACTTCCACATCAGAAAAGAATTACTTTGGTCTCCTAATAAATAGTATTTGTATTGGTGATAAACGATGGAAGTCAACACTAGTAGAATGGCTACTTTGAATGACACAAATTATGCCATTTGGAAGGGCAAAATGGAAGATTTGCTCTATGTCAAGAATTTTCATCAACCTGTCTTAACCACTATAAAGCCTGATAATAAATCAGATGAAGAGTGGAATTTGTTACACAGGCAGGTTTGCGGTTTTATTAGACAGTGGGTTGACGATAATGTTTTGAACCATATTTCTGGGGAGACACATGCTCGGACCCTATGGGAGCACCTTGAAAGTTTGTATGCTCGAAAAACTGGAAACAACAAGATGTTTCTGATAAAGCAGATGTTGGGTTTAAAATACCATGATGGTTCCGCGATGACAGATCATCTGTATAATTTTCAGGGGATCATGAACCAGTTATCTACTATGGGCATTAAATTTGATGAAGAAATTCAAGGCTTGTTTCTACTTGGTTCCCTACCAGATTCTTGGGAAGTTCTTAGAACTTCATTATCAAATTCTACTCTGGATGGTGTGATCTCTATGGATCTTGCCAAGAGCAGCCTTTTAAATAAAGAGATGAGAAGAAAATCTCAGGGTTCCTCCTCATCAGATGTCTTGGTGACTGACTCTAGGGGAAGAAGTAAGAATCGGGGTTCTCAAAATAGAGAACATAATAGAAGCAAATCCAGAAGTAGACTTAAAGATATTGAGTGCTATCATTGCGGGAAGAAAGGGCACACAAAGAAGTTCTGCCGGATTTTTAAAAAGGAGAATATAGACAAGGAAGAACAGAAAGAAGATGGAAATCGTGTGGCCACCGTCACTACAAAAGATCTTGTTACTATCCTTAATGCGGGTCTGATAAATATTGCTTGTGATGAGTCAAGCTGGGTTGTGGACAGTGGTGTCGCATCTCATGTGACATCAAGGAAGGAATTTTTCTCATCTTATACTCAAGGTGACTTTGGAACTTTGAGTATGGGTAATGAGACGGTATCTAGGGTGGCTGGTGTTGGAACGATTTGTTTGGAAACTAGTATTGGAACTAAACTAGTTTTAAACAATGTAAAGCATGCACCTGATGTTCGTTTGCACTTGATCTATGTTGGTGTTTTGGATGATGAGGGATATATCAGTACCAATGGTGCTGGAAAGTGGAAGCTCACTAAGGGTTCCATGATTGGGGCTCGTAGGGAAAAATGTCGTGGTCTATACTGGACTACGGCCTCTACTTGTGTTGATATGGTGAATGCTATTGAAAGCAATAGCTCTTCAACGTTATGGCATAAGAGGCTTAGCCACATTAGCGAGAAAGGGCTAAATGTTCTGGCCAAGAAGAAATTGTTGTCAAATTTTGAAAGTGCAAAATTAGAAAATTGTGAGCACTGCTTGGCTGGAAAACATAAAAGAGTTTCTTTCCAGTCTCATCCTCCTTCAAGAAAGACAGAGTTGCTTGAGTTGGTGCATTCAGATTTATGTGGCCCAATAAAGACAAGAACTTTGGGTGGTGCACTTTATTTTGCTACCTTTATTGATGATTGCTCAAGGAAACTTTGGGTCTACACCTTGAAGACTAAAGACCAAGTGTTGGGTGTCTTTAAGCAATTTCAGGCTTCAGTTGAAAGAGAAACTGGAAAGAAGCTGAAATGTATTCGTACTGATAACGGTGGTGAATATTGTGGACCGTTTGACGAATACTGCAAGCAACAGGGTATCAGACACCAAAAGACTCCTCCTAAGACTCTTCAGCTTAATGGTTTAGCAGAAAGGATGAACATAACCTTGATGGAAAGAGTCAGATGTTTGCTTTCTGAAGCAAAGTTGTCGAATTCCTTTTGGGGTGAGGCTTTGTTGACCGTCGCACATGTTATTAATCTATCCCCTACGGTTGCTTTGCAAAGTGATGTTCCAAACAGAGTTTGGTATGGCAAGGATGTTTCTATGACCACTTGAAAGTGTTTGGTTGCAAAGCTTTTGTACATGTGCCTAAAGATGAGAGGTCAAAATTAAATGTTAAGACAAGGCAGTGCATCTTCATTGGTTATGGCCTTGATGAGTTTGGTTACAGGCTATATGATCCAATTGAGAAGAAGGTCGTGAGAAGTCGTGATGTTATCTTCGTGGAGGATCAAACCATTGAATATATTAACAAAGCAAAGAAGCTAAAATCTCCAAGTTCTGAAGGTTTAGTTAATCTTGATCAAGTTCCTCATACAAATACGGATGACGTTGGTGGGCTCAATGATGATGGTGATTCCCAGAACCATATTCCAGATCAGCATATTGATGGTGATGGTGATAACAATGCTAATGTTGATGAGGTAGATGCTCCTACTCACGAAGTTATGGACGAGTTAGATATTCCACTCAGGAGGTCTTCTAGACCTCGTACTCCTTCCTCCTGTTATTCACCCAATGAGTATGTATTACTCACTGATGGAGGAGAACCTGAATGTTATGCGGAGGCCATAAAAGATGAGCACAAGGATCAATGGATTGAATCCATGCAAGATGAGATGAAATCTCTACATGAGAACCATACTTATGAGTTGGTGAAATTGCCTAGGGGCATGAGAGCTTTGAAAAACAAGTGGGTGTTCAAAGTTAAAGCTGAATAACATAGTTTGAAGCCCAAATACAAAGCTAGATTGGTTGTCAAGGGATTTGGTCAAAGGAAAGGTATTGACTTTGATGAAATATTTTCTCCTGTCGTGAAAATGTCCTCCATTCGGACAGTTCTTGGTTTGACTGCTAGTCTTGATTTGTAGATTGAGCAGATGGATGTGAAAACTGCTTTTCTTCACAGTGACTTAGAAGAGGAGATCTATATAGAACAACCTGAGGGCTTCAAGGTAAAAGGTAAAGAAAATCTTGTATGCAAACTTAAGAAGAGTCTATACGGATTGAAGCAAGCTCCCGGACAGTGGTATAAGAAGTTTGAGTCTGTTATGGGGGAGCAAGGCTACAAGAAGACTTCTTCAAATCACTGTGTGTTTGTACAAAGACTTTCTGATGATGACTTTATCATCCTCTTGCTATATGTAGATGATATGTTGATTGTGGGCAGAAATGCTTCCAAGACTGACGAGTTGAAGAAACAGTTGAATAAGTCTTTTGCAATGAAAGACTCGGGTCATGCTAAGCAGATTTTAGGCATGAGAATTACTCGTTCGAGAAACGAAAGGAAGCTTTACTTGTCACAGGAGAAGTACATAGAACGTGTACGGAGCGCTTCAATACGAAAAGTGCTAAGTTGGTTCACACACCCCTTCCTGGTCATCTAAAGTTGAGCATGAAGATGTGTCCTACAACAACGGAGGAAAAAGAGAGAATGTCCAAGTTTCCTTATTCCTCTACAGTCGAAAGTTTGATGTATGCAATATTATGCACTCGACCAAATATTGCTCATGCAATCGGTGTTGTTACCAGATTTCTCGAAAATTCAGGAAAAGAGCATTGGGAAGTTGTAAAGTGGATACTCAGGTATCTAAGAGGAAGCTCACATGAATGCTTATGTTTTGGAGGATCAAATCCAGTTTTGAAGGGCTATACAGATTCTGATATGCATGTGACCTTGATAACAGAAAATCCACTACTGAATATTTGTTTACTTTTTTAGGGGGAGTTATATCATGGCAGTCTAAATTGCGACAGATGGAGTATGTTGTCTACTGCGACAGATAGAGTGCAATAGACCTAAGCAAAAACTTCATGTACCATGCGAGAACAAAACACATCGACGTCAGCTATTATTGGATTCGTGAGCAAGTGGAGAACGAATCACTTCAGGTCAAAAAGATTCACACGAGTGATAATCCTACTGATATGTTAACCAAGGTGGTACCAAGAGACAAGTTCGAGCTTTGCAAAGAACTTGTCGGCATGCGCTCAAACTAGAATCTTTGGTGTTACCTCCGGACTGGAGGGGGAGATTTGTGGGGTCTATCCCATCAATTAAGGAAGACTTTCTTCCTTTTGTTGATTGTTCAAAATTGGTAGCAAATATTTTTCTTCTGCATTGTCAAAAAGGGTAGGCTGCAAAAGGAAAATATTAAATGTAGTAGGCGTGAGAGAGAGAGGCTCCGCCTATAAAAGGAGAGCTTCGGCTCTCATTTCTACACACCAAAATCTCATACAATACATCTGAGTGAGCAGGGGCGGATGCAGTGTTGTATCTACGGGTTCAATTGAACCCATAACTTTCGACGTGGAGTAAAAATTTATACGAAAAAATTCAATAAAATTACAAAAATGTAGATGTGAACCCATAACTTTAAAAATATAATGGGTTCAATACTAAAAATCTTAAAATTGAACCCATAAGATTTAAATCCTGGATCCGCCTCTATGAGTGAGAGAGAGTAAGGTATTCCATAGACTATAAGAAAATAATCCGTGAAGAAAAATAGAGTGAGAGATATTGTAGTGAGATGGAAAAAGCAAAAGAGTGTTCTTTCTTTTGAGGGTGTAGTGGTCTTAGGAGTATTTGTACTCGTTACTACACAATATAAAATTCCTCGCTATAGTGATATCAATTGCTTTTCTTGGCCGTGGTTTTTTCCCTTATTCAGAAGGGTTTCCACGTAAAATCTTGGTGTCATTATTGCTGCATTTTTACTCTTGTTGATTTAACCATAACTTAGTGCTCCGCGTTTATCACTAGTACTGTGAATATTATTTTTTACGAGGTTTATTCCCAACAATGACGCCTGGAGCAACAGTTATGAGTCCCTTTTCCTTCATCAAGAATATAATGGCATCCCAGCGCCTCAGCAGTCTCATCACTAGCAGATTTCAGCATTCATGAAACTCTTCTATAAGGATTGCTTCTCTTTTCATGACTGCGGCAGGAACAAAGTTCTTTAGAAAGCTATTATCTTTATTGATCAGCCTGGTTTTAATGATTACAAGCACTCTCTTTTGCATACAAAATCTATTTCCGAAGTGTGCAAGCTTGTCCCAGATGTTGTGGACACAATCAAGAGTTCTATCGAACAACTGATCAAAGATGCATCGGCCAAACACTATGTGGTTTCTGGAATTATTCCCATGGGTTTCCTGCCTGGTTTCCAAATAATGTCCCGAAAACAACAATAGCAGGAAAATTAAATGTCACAAAGGACTAAATTTGTTTGCAACATTGCACAATGATCATCTGTGGCAAGCGTTGGAGGAGCTGCGATTGAAGTAACCCTGAAGTTGAGATCATATATGCAGATTATTACAAGGCGTTCATGGGTATTATTCGCAATCATGCATTCTTGGGATTCAAGTCTAAGACGTTGATGAGGGTTTGTTGTGGTAGTACCTCTGAAGCAGTGTGGAGAGAAAGGAGTTGTAGCGTGTTCAGATAGGGATTCGTATACACATTAGGGATGGATTTCGATTGACACCTGAGGCTTCGAAGAATATGATTGATACTCTCTTCAGCAAAAATGGTTATGTATTTCCAGAGTTTAAGTACGTACAAGATCATCATGCAGCAGCAGCAACATAACGTACTGGAGCTGGATTACTCTGTATGCTCTCTTAGGAGAAACTTTGAATTGGAGCCACTCCTGTTCTTACCCCAGTAAGTTTTGCTATGGAGAATTCAGTTTGCTGGTTGGCATGTTGTTGCCTTGTCATTAAGTTTCCTATACTGCGGCAATGGATGGGCTAGAGTCCTCCCTAGGGTGAGAGTGAGTGACATCTGCACCAAATTTATGGTAGGACAGTCGCTAACAAGGGGAATTCGCCTCGCTATTGCATCAAGAATAGTGTTTCTTCCTCCCACCTTCACATTTATTTTCAGAGCTACATTGGCTAGATACTGTTTGCTCATCTTAAATACATGTTTTGTCAAACAGCATTGCGCGAGAACTCACAGTTCAGTCTCACAAATTCTCTTCAGATCACCTGGTCAAGAAATAAAAAAAGGTTAGCCACCACATATTGATAACTAGTGCTAAAGAAGATAAGAAGTTTTATTTTCATTTATACCTTAAAGAGAGCCACTATTTTTTACCATGCCATATATCTGGCACATTTGTTCAAGCTCAGAACAAAACTCATGTGCAACACTGTCTTGCACATTTCGAAAAAAGTGTATGCAGATCCAATTGTTAACCGTTCTTCTATTTACCCTTTTCTGCCGATAGTAAAAGATACAATGTTAGTCTTAGCTGAACAAAGAACAATAGCCACTCAAGAATCCCACAAAAAATGCCAGGATGGTGTGTACTAACAGTGCATGCACCTCCAAGGTTTTCACTGAATCAAAATATTGAAAGGAAAATGCAACGCGGGCTTTCTACCGGTACACACCAGTAGGTGCCGATTAACTGAACATAAATGAAAAACAAACAGATGAAACAAGATTTAAACAGTGTTAACAGTACTAGATACCTTATTCATCATATTCCATTGGCCAACTTGTGGCAGACAGTCTTTTTCTCGACCGTATCATGATACTTAAGCTGCAGAAAGACATACTCATTACTGAAATCCTAACTAAAATAAACTTTTTCACTCCACAAATCAAATTTAAGAAAGAATGGTATACTCAGGGGTAGTACTACCATCCCACCTCAACCATGAGAAGAATCAATTTTTTTGAAAAGCCGCGAGGAGCCTAACTTACCTGAAGTGGAGGCAAAATAGGAGACTCAACTTGTGCCAACTTGTCAATAATCTTAATACCAAACTCCTTGGCATATGGGTCATTAGCATAGGCGCTATGACGTACAACCTGACATAGAAACGGAAAAAAATGGAAGTGAATTATTAGCAAATTATCATGTCAAAAACAGTCATCTGATTGTAACAATGATCATCCGTGGCAAGCGTTGGAGGAGTTGCGATTGAAGTACCCTGAAGTTGAGATTATATATGTGGATTATTACAAGGCATTTATGTCTATTCTTCGCAATCAATGCATTCTTGGGATTCAAGACTAAGACATTGATGAAGGTTTGTTGCAGTAGTACTGGAAGCGGTCCGTTTAATTTTGATCCGCATAAGCAGTGTGGAGAGAAAGGAGTTTTAACATGTTCTGATAGGGCTTCGCATATAAATTGGGAAGGATTTCGATTGACACCTGAGACTTCGAAGAATGTGATTGATATTCTACAACAACAACATCATACCTAGTATTATCCCACACCGTGGGGTCTGGGGAGGGGTAGTGTGTATGCAGACCTTACCCCTACCTTGTGAGATAGAGAGATTGTTTCCAATAGACCCTCGGGTCAGGAAAGCATAAGCACCCCATTAATGAAAATATAGACAAGAAGGACAGTACCAAAAAGCTATATAACAGCAGAATAAAAACAATGTGATTGATACTCTCTTCAGCAGAAACGGTTTTTGTATTTTCAGAGTTTAAGTTCGCACAAGATCATCATGCAGTTGCAACAGAAAGGCGCAGTTCCAAGGTTTATGCACGATCTAGAGATGGTCTAAGAGAGTTAATGGAGTTGCATGCTAATAAGGTTGTGGACTACTAATATACTGTTTGTTTTAATTTGTTCTAATATTGGTATGATGAGGTTTGAAGAAAGCAGAGAGTCTTTTGCTTTGGGAGGGTAGGCCCTCAAATTCTTTCCAATTTTGACAAATTCAAAAACAAATATGAGAGTTCTGTGTAGTACTATCAATGAAGAGCATCATAGCAATTAATATGAGGAATTTTGGGGCCACCTTTTTACATGTGGTTTAAATTTTGTAACTACCGTTGCATTGGTGATATATGTGGAAATCTAACGAATTGTTTTATCTGAAGTTACACCAAACAAAACCGGTTTCACTATTGTGACTCGTGAGAGGTTCAATCAATGAGTTAAAGAATATCCAACACCATCACAACATATGCAGCTAGTTCTATCCAGCTCTAGTTCTTGTGGTGACACCTACAACGAAAAAGACTCAAGCTAGAGAAAAGTGCCCACTAGCAATGATCTGTTAATGAACAACTCCAAAAGACCATTCATCTCGAGAATTAACAGGACTTTCACAAATTTATTTAGTTTCACAATATTTGTAATAGAAACAGTGGATCTTTGTACAAAGTATTTAAACAAGTCATGGAAATAGCTGCACATAACCTGTCACAATTGCAATTTCTAAAGTGATAAGGGGTGGAAGGATGACGAAATTTCCAATTGTAGCGAAGAATACAGAGTCATTCCTCTGATAAACTTCATTCAAGTAGAAGTCATTCCTCTGATAAACTTCATTCAAGTAGGCTTGTCTTTTGATGTTTCTTCTGTGAAACAGTTAAGAACTTGGTGCTAGGAAGGAGCAGAAGATTCAGATTAGAGGTGGCAAAATGGTTAAAAGAAAACAGTTATCCACCCATATTATCTATCAAAAAATGGGTTGGATAATGAACCATTTAAAAACGGGTCGAATATGGATAAAGAACCATATTATTCACTTAGAAAATGGTTAACCAAATGTATAACTAATGTGTTTAACTTTTACATTTGTAAAGCCTCAAATTGGAGTTCCTCAAGTTTGGAAAACTACGAATTCTCTCACAAGTGATCATATTTAAGAAGCCGTGGATAATATGGATATCCGTATTATCCCCGGATAGGCCCGTTTTTATCTGTCTCAAATACGGGTCGGATCGGATAATTTATCCGTTTTTTAAATTACCTGCTTTGACTCGCTCATATCCGACCCGACCCGCCTGTTTGTCACCCCTAATTCAGATAAGGTTTTTGTCAACCAATCCGAAAACTTTATCTGATGGCTCAAAGAAGCATCAGAAGAAGAGGATTAACGCAGTAGTAGAGACCGTGTATCTAAAGCAGCTCCAACCACATAGTGCTACCTCATAGTTTACCCTCAGATGAACATACCGCACACCATTCAGAAACCTGTATGTACATTGAAACTGAAGTCCTATTTAGTCTTGGAAAAAAAGAAGTCCTATTTAGTCTGTAGTCTCTTCTGTAGCAATTCTTTTTTGAGAATAACAATCTCTTAGCATTTAGAGAGGCAAGTTTTGTTTCAATAGAATTTTTTGTCTGAGGAAACGCTTCAACATGTCAAAAGTTTTGAGTTATGTTAGTAATATTTTTATACTTTTCCTGCGTCTCCTCTATTTTTCCAAAACTTATATTTTTAGTTATCTTGCTCATATAAATGAAAGAAAATTATTGATTTTACATATTAGCCACCTAAATGAATGACAAAATGAATCAGCAAAAAGAAATCGGATTCATTCCTTTATCTCTAAAGTTCAGTTCACTGCTAGGGAGGGTAAGAACTTAATTAGACAGATCCACTTTCAGTTGCTTCGGGATACTAACAGGGTGGTTTGGAAATGCTTTGATGTTTAGTAAAGAGGCTAGACCTAACGCTAAATTCACAATGTGGGTGCAGCTTCAAGGCAAGCTTCTTACTGCTGATAGACTAAGTCGGGGCTAAGTGTTGATCCAATGTGTATATTCTGTCAGGCTCAATGTGAATTAAAGAATCATTTATTTGTAGAGTGTATTGCAACTAGAACTCTTTGGAATAGGATACTGACCTGGTTGAGAGGAAAGCCTTATGCAGCAGTCAACTGGGATCAGCAAATAAGCTGGACTAACAGAAATACTAAGGGGAAATCTCAAGCGGCTCAGGTGTTCAAGATGGTATATGCTAAAGTAGTTCATGCTATTTGCATATAAAGGAAGCAGAGGATATTTGAGAAGATTAGCAGAGATTGGGACAGTATGGCTAGGCCTACACTTATCCAGAGTTAGGGGATTGCTTCAGCAGTGTTTATTTTAGTTGTTTTGTAGTTTTCTGTGTTGAAAGTTCTCTTTGTAGATTAAGTTTTCCCTGAGGGGTGAAGAAACCCTCCCTTGAAGGTGTGCTTTAGTGTGTTGCTTCTTTGTCCTAGATAGCTTAGCGTGTTGCTATAGCTGTGGTCTTGTATTTGATACTTTGGTGATTAATAAGATTTTAGTTACCAAAAAAAAGAAAGAGAAGACTAACCAAATATAACATTTCACCTAGTGCACTTAAACTATATACTAACCAAAAACTATATTTTTAGAATGCACACATAGAATACCGTACTTATCGGACAGAGAGCATTCACAGAATACCCTTTTTAAAGAAAAGGAAAGAAAGACAACGGATATGGCTCATCAAATCAGTCATTCTTCCTGAAAACGTGTGAATACAACATTTGGAGACCCTAATCCTCATGAAAAATAGCTACTATGAAATTTGAAAGAAACTGTTTAAACAAAAAGAAGAGCATTTCAAGTATACACAAATGCACAAACATAGCATCATCACAAAGTCTCACACTGGATTGAACAACCCCTATTCTGACTTCCATGCTTAGTATAAGCACGGTCAGTACAGATAAATTCGAAAAAGAGACCATCCCTCAAAAATACTTAGGACATGTAAACAGAACCAACTTAAGAACTGGTGCACCAAACGAACTTCAAAAGAATCAAATCAGTGAAGAAAAGGGAAACATAAAGAGAGCCAAGCTAAAACACATTTATAAATGGCAAACTTGTCCAAGCGAGTGTTCCTAAACAAAACTTACTAAATAATATCCAAACAAAACTTAGTATAAAGACGGTCTCAAATCCGATCAGAATACGACAATGAAAAAAGTAACAAACTCAATATCTTAAGCCTTATCAGCCTTGGCAGCAGTAGCAGCAGCTTGGCCACGAAGACGACCAGTTCTCCTTGCAGCAATAAGACCAACCTTCTGTCCAGGTGGTGCATCACGGCGGACAGTGCTGGCATGACCAATATGTTGATGGTTACCACCACCATGAGGATGCTCCACAGGATTCATAGCAACACCACGAACCTTAGGCCAGCAGTTCCTCTTAACCCGGTATTTGTGGTACGCATTTCCAGCTTTGAGCATTGGTTTCTCAGTTCTTCCTCCACCAGCAACCTGGCCAATCATGGCTCTACACCCACTGGGCACAATCTTCTTTGCTCCAGATGGAAGCTTAATCCTGAAAAGAAAAAAAGAGTTAACTATAGTCAAACAAACTTCAAAATCACCTCTATAGACTTTTTTGGGAAAGGTAACAATGAAAAATCACCTCTATAGACTACTAGACTTAGTAATGACAATATGACAATCAAAACTCCACAACAAACCATTAATGTCAAAGACTCGTCAATTATCAATGCAGCAATCATATTAATCTAAGCTGAGTTTTATGTGTAAAGAAAAAAGGAACCAATAAAGAAAGTTTAAAAATCAATGAAATTTACGCCAACAAGTATGCAATTAGGTATAATCAAGGCAAGTTCATAGTACACATTGGTATAATCAAGGCAAGTTCATAGTACACATTCTTCACTACTATAAAAGAAACAGATTATTATATTCCTTCTAGTGTGAATGGAAGGAAGAATTAAGTCTCGCCAACATTATGAACCTGAATTTCCTACACCTAACCATCACCACACCGGGACCAACACATCACAAATCATATTCGATAATGGATAAACTCTGGAACTGTAAAAAGATAAACTTCATTTGTTACTGGAGATGGTAAATTAACCGTTAATCTCCATCATCAAATGCAAACACATGAACTTCCAGTTGAAGCAGTTCAATGAACAGAATCACACATCCACATAAAATAAAAAAAAGAATAGTGCCACACTACATAAGACGCTTTTGTAGCTTGAAAAATAGTGCAAATGAAGAAACAGTAATTCTCTTTACCAGCCAAGCTAATTACTCCAATTCAAACGCTCTTAAAGCTTGTTAATGAGCTGTTTTGCTCGGTGAAAAGGTATCATCAGTACCCCTGAAAGTGTTTCACCATACACTAATTGCATATAAAGCCAAAAATTATTTATCAAATTCATTGTCGGGCCAGGTGCCTGCTACCCTACTATACCACACCCATAACAGGTAACTATCCTAGTGTATTTCGTGCTTAAATTCTAGTTGTTAAACCCTTGCAACCGTTCCACTCCAAGTAAAGCCAATTCATTCCAATACTAAATCAATTCAAATTTATACAGCCCAATAATTACTTAACTATATTCACTCGACCTTTAATTGATCCAACAAAAAATCACCTTCAACCTTTCCAATAATCCAACACAGAAATAAAAACTACAATAACCAATGACTAAAAATCAATCAAGAATTCATAAACAGGTCGAAGATACCTAGTAGTTCCATTATCAGGGTTGTGACTGATGACAATAGCATAATCACCAGAGCATCTAGCAAAAACACCACGGTCACCAACTTTGTGTTCCACGTTACAAACGACAGCACCTTCAGGGATAGATCTAAGTGCCAACACATTACCCACCATTAGATTAGCTTTTTTACCACAGTAAATAAACTGACCAGTGTACATCCCCTCAGCAGCAACGAACAACTCTTTCTGGTGCTTGTAACGGAACGGGTGACGGAATGTTACGCGTGCCAACGGTGCACCCCTACCTGGGTCATGTATGATTTCTGAGACCACACCTTTAAGGTAACCGTTCCGTTCACCGTAATCGAGCGAACGGAATTTGGCAGGGCCCTTACGGTGGTGAGTGTGGGATTTGAAAACGGAGCCTGCTCCCTTACGTTGTGCTCTGATAACACGACCCATTTCGGCGTTCTCAGTTTGGCCCTCTGCTCACTCTATGAAGGGATAGAGGAAGAAATGAAATAAGAAGAAGGGAAACTAGGGTTTTAGAGGAGGGGGGCCGTATGAAGCTTATGGGCTACTGGGCTAGGTTTGCACTAAGTTGTACTTTGGGTCGCGATAAATGAGCCCATACAGGTATCCATACTTATCGGCTGATTCCCATTTTTAGGTCACAATTTAAATTTTGACTCTATTTTGTAGAGTTGCACAAGTATAACCCCTGGGAATTATCCATTAGGATCTAATGTATGCTTATATAGCTTTCAGTTTGCTCACAAAATATTAAATTATGGTCCAACATTTGATATAATTAATAAAATATTAGACTGTAGTCTATCGTTTTTCAAAAAAAGAAAAAAATAGTTTGCTAGAAAAGATACTTAGACCGTGCTCTAAAAGGTTCTCCAATTGCAAGAAAAATAAAGAGGATAATTTACTAAACAGCTGATACAGAAAAGGACAACCAACAAAAATTTTACTTACTTATCTAATATTTCTCCTAGCTAACTGTTTTTTTCATTTTTGCCCACTCCATAGTTTTTTCTTTGGAATTTTTACACTGCAAAAAAATGCTGGATGGACTTATTTTAAATTACTATTTATATTTTGATCCAGTTTAAACTTTTTTAGAAAATAACATTTGCATCAGAATTCTGAAGCACGTTCACCAAAATTTTGAAGCACTATAAAATTCTGACTTTCACCAGAATTTTGAGGTACTAGAAATTCTAATAATTGTCAGATTTTTCAGGCAGAATACTATAAAATTTTGGTTATCCCTCAGTATATGTAGAAAAATTATGAATATTACCATAATTGCTGAAATTCTGCGTAGGATGCTTTAGAATTATGGAAATCGGAGAAAATTCTGTCCAACGTATTTTATAATTCTGACATGAGTCTTTTTAAGTTGTGTTAATAGGGTAAAAAAGTTCAATAGTGGCACCATATTTTTGTCATCCTCTCTTATAACGGCCAACAAAACCCACGACAAAAATTAATCCCAATTTATATTTTATACAAATTATAACCAGTATAATTTATGTGTATATATTTATACACTGACTATGTACTTATTGTACACTGATTGTATTATACACTAAGCATACAAAGAGCGATAGCTGTAAACAGTTATGGCTACGTGGGTGAAAATATTTTTAGCCGCATGGTTAAAAATGGTAACATCCCGAACTTTACCATATTTCAGCTTTCTCCATTTGGTCCATCTATGGAGAAATTAAATGAGGAAATGATTCCCATACACTAAATAACTTTAATATGTAAATAGTGCCTTTAGTTGTTGGATAAAAGTATACTATTTCTGAAGCAAATTAAATTTTAGAAAAGCAATTGTTTTTTATAATAGTTTGATGTAAACACATATTACAATTTTTTTTTTAAATCCCTCCCAATTTAAGAGAATCTATAGTGTTTTCACACTTTCCCTCTAGCGTGACTCGAACTCAAGACCTAACGGTCGTGGGTGGAGGTAGTTTAGTCTTAATTGAGATATCAACCTTCCAAGTGACCAAAACTTAATTTCACTTTGATAACTTTACCATATTTCAAGGAAAATATATAACCATGAAAGAAACGAATTTTTTTTCCTCATGGAGTATGGACAGGCAGGTGCACAAGGTATTCCACGTTTACGCACGGTTCGAAGAAGGGCCGCACTCCAAGAGGTATGATGTAAACAGCCTAAACTAATGTAAATATTAATGACTGCTTCCATAGCTCGAACCCGTGACCTATATGTCTAGTCAATTTTTTCCTCATAGAATATGATGTAACCAATTCACTTTTTACAATTTCTGGTTGTTTTCGTAATAAGTAGTAGCAGAATATTGGAACTGGGCCTTTAATTTTACAAAAGTGGGTTTGTCGATTAGAAGATCATAAGACCATATTGTGAACCAACTATCTTGCTCTTCTATTTTGGGCTTTTATCATTAATCACTTATGCTAAGGTGGAGAATCGAGTTCCCAACCAAAAGGGTAGAAATTTAAAAATAGCCATATTTACCCTTGGTCATTTAAAAATAGTCACAGTTTCAAAAGTAATCGAAATTTAGCCACTTTTCATGTAAAGATCAATCTGAACAAAAATACTGTTCAAAATCTGAAAAAATACTCCAGTATATTATACTGGAGTTCTAGTATATTATACTACAAACTTTTCGCGTGAGTGCACCGATCTCCGATATATTATGCGAACTTTTCGTGTTGCAGTAAAATAGTGGCTATTTTTCAATGACTTTGCGAACACTGGCTATTTTTGAATGACCAGTCCGAAAACTGGCTAGCCTATGCTATTTTTACAACAAGAAGTGGAAATCTGCTCCATGCTAGAAGGCTCTTGTGATGTAAAATCGCCCAAAATGGCCTAGATCCTAGAAATACATTTATAATCCTAAACATTCTCAAGTACAGTACTAGTTTTTATTTGTTGATTTCGCGAATGGTATAATATTTTTTTAATATAATTGGTTGTCTACTTTTGATTACGAGGACAATCTTAGTTAAGGACATTTACCTACTGTAATTAACCAAATAACACTAGCATAGTGAAATTTTAATTCTTCTTTATTTGTTTTTGGTCTTAATATTTATGGAAATTATAAATAGTATAAGAAGAGGATGGATTGATACATGATAAGCCATTTCAAGCTGAAATAAGGAATTAATTATATTATCATAACAAATGTACACGTGGCTTATTTATATTGAAGTTGTTAGCTAATTAGTTAGTCGGTTATTAGTTGTCACTAGTTAGTTGGTTAGTTACACTTTGTATATATACATGTACTGTATCAGAAATAATAAAAACAGTATTCATTTCCCAAATTACTTTCTCTCTTCTTCTCCAATTTCTGCCTGAGCATTTCCATGGATGAGCTTCGTTCTTCTCCACATTTTTTCATGATATCATAGCAGCCGATGTTGATTGCTCGTGTAATCTGATTTCATTTTTCCTCTTGCACAGCTTCCTATTACTTCTTCCTTTTCTAGCTTTTTGTGGTGCGAAAATGGTGACTGACTCGACAACTGAGGAGCCAGCACTTGCATACACTCATCCATTATATCTTGGACCTTCTGACACTCTTAGCGGGGTTTTGATTCTGATTAAGCTTACCGGATCTGAAAACTATGGACTTTGGAGTCGACCGATGAAGATTGCTCTTTTAGGGAAAAGGAAGCTAGGGTTTGTGATGGTACTTGCACAAAGGAGTCGTGCAAAGCAGAATTGCATGAGCAATGGGAAACTTGTAATGTTATTGTACTTTCATGGCTGATGAACACTGTATCTACAGAACTTTTGAGTGGAATTGCATATGCTATGAATGCTCAACTGGTTTGGGAAGATCTGAGAGAGAGATTCGATAACGGCAATCGCATGCGCATTTTCCAGTTACACAAAGCCATCCACACTCTGTCATAAGGTACTAACTTTGTATCTACTTATTTCACAAAATTGAAGAGTCTATGGAATGAGTATGATGTTATAGTGCCAACTCCCAATTCCAAAGATTATGTGGATCATATGCAGCAACAGAGGTTATTACAATTCCTTAGTGGCTTAAATGACTCATACGATCAAGCCAAGAGGCAGATCTTGTTGAAGTCCAGTGTTCCCTCACTTAATCAAGTATATGCTATAATTATTGAGGATGAAGCTCACAATTACCTAGTTTGACTGCAATAGGAATCAAGTCAGATCCAATGGCTATGCAAGTTAGTCAAGGACAAAGCTACAAAGGCAAACGACCTTATATATGCAATATGAATGTTGCAACCTAAAAGGACATACCAAGGAGAACTGCTATAAGTTAATAGGATACTCTGCAGACTTTAAGAATAAGAAGTTTGGACAGGGTGTTGGTGGCTTTGGGACTCAACAAGGGGGTCATTACAGGAGACCATAACAACAGCAAGCTTTAACAGCCATGGATAATATAGTCTGGGAGTTCAATTGCCAACATAGTCAAACACTGAGGGAAAGGAACCGATTGCAGCAAATTTTTCACTGATAAGCCGTATCAACAGATTTTAGCATTGCTAAACAAGGATACTGGGGAGAGTCATGCAAATTTGCTAGGTAATGCTACATGTTTCATGTCACAGGTTCATAAAAATGACTGGATTGTTCTACTCACCATATAGTTGCAAGTTTGGACATGATATTAAATGGCACTAGTGTAGATTCTTCTCTTAGGGATAAGGTTAATCTACCTACTAGAGATAAGATGGACATATCCTATATTGGTCAGACATCTATTTTTAAAGGAGAGATGATCTCAAATGTTTTTCATGTACTTGACTTTAAATTTAACCTCTTATCTATCTCAAAAATAACCAGAGCAGTTTCCTGCTTTGTGGCTTTTTTCCTGATTTCTGTATATTTCAGAACCTATGTAGTGGTAGGGTAAAGGGGATTGGTAAGGAGTCAGCTGGTTTTTACATTTTCAGGTCTGAGGATGACAAGAATAAGTTTCAGAAACATGTTCTAGTGGAAACTACAAACAAGGAAGATTGCAAGCTATGGTATATGAGGCTAGGGAATCCCTCCATCACATATACGAAGAGTATGAGTTTACTAAGTCACAATATAAATAGTTCACTACCGAATCATTTCCCAATTTGTCCTCTTGCTAAGCAGACTAGGTTAAAAATTCCTATAAGTAATTCTAGAGATGCAACACCATTTCATCTTGTACATATAGATCTTTGGGGGCCTTTCCTATTTTTGGTTTAAAAAAAATACTATTTCATGACCATTGTGGATGATCACAGTAGATTTACTTAGATTTCTTTGTTAAAATTGAAAATTGAAGTCATAGTTGCTATAACTAACTACCTGTTGTTGATCAAAAATCAGTTTGCAGTAATGGCTAAAACAATAAAGTCAGAGAATGGCACTGAATTCTTTAATTCACAATGCACTAAGCTATTTCAGGACTTAGGAATTATGCATCAAAGCAGTAGTGTTCATACTCCACAACAGAATGACATTGTGAAAAGAAAGCATAGGCATATACTAGATATGGCAAAGGCTTTAAGATTTCAAGCCAAAATACCTATTAGATATTGGGGACTGTGTACAAGCTGTAGTTTATCTGTTGAACAGGCTGCCTTCTAGTGTTGTACAAGGAAAAAGTCCATTTGAACTACTATATGGGAGACAAGCCTCTCTCACACATTTGAGAGTGATAGGTTGCTTGTGCTATACAATAGTGATTCCCAAAGGTGATAAGTTTGCTGAAAGAGCCAAAGCCTGTGTTCTTATGGGTTATTCTACCACACAGAAGGGTTATCTATTGTTGAACTTGAGTACCAAGCACTTCTTTGTGAGCAGAGATGTTGTGTTCAAGGAGTCGGTCTTTCCCTTTGCACAACCACAAACTTCTGAATTCCCTTCAGATGCTGATTTTCTTATGTAGGAACCTGAGATATTTCATGCACAAATATGTAATACACAACCTTCTACTAGAGCTTCAACTTCACTTTCTGAGGTTGCAGATGCTGCACTATCCTCTGATGCTCAGAATGCCAATGATGCAGCTGACACTGATGTAGCTGAAGATCCTTTTCTTGGCCACCTTGCTGAGACTAGCAGTCATGGAGATTCTCAAGATGCTTCAGTAGCGGACTTTCCAAACTCAGATGCTGGGGCAAGCACACATACACCTTCAAGAGACAATGCGGAAACATGTACTTCTTCACCTTCATAAGATCCCTCCATTTTTGGAAAGTCCAAAAGGCAATATGTGCAACCAATATGGATGAAAGACTATATGTCAACCGGGAAGAATGCTAACAGATATCCCATAACCAACTATCTATCCTACAACAATACCACTACTCAATATCTGTCCTATTTGGCTAAATTTTCCAATCTGGTATAACCTCAAACCTTTAAGCAGGCAGCTAAAGATGAAAGGTGGATAGAAGCCATGAAGCAAGAAATCAAGGCTCTAGAAGATAATCCTACTTGGGAAGTAGTACCACTGCCTCAAGGAATACATGTAGCGGGATCCAAATACCATGCTAATGGTAAAGTTGAAAGGATCAAGGCAAGGTTGGTGGCCAAGGGATCTAGACAACAGGAGGGCTTGGATTATCATGACACATTTTCACCTGTTGTGAAAATGGTCACTATAAGATCAGTGATAGCCTTAGCAGTATCAAAAGGATGGAACTTATGTCAAATGGATGTATATAATGCCTTCTTGCAAGGTGATCTTTGTGAAAAAATGTATATGAAAATACCTGAAAGATTCAGAAGTCAGGGGGGCAGAGAGTGTGCAAATTGGTGAAGTCCTTATATGGGCTCAAACAGGCTTCTAAGCATTAGAACATCAAGCTTACATATGCCGTATTAAGTGCAGGATTTTTTCAAAGCACTCATGACTAATCTCTATTCACTCTGAAGAAGCAGGAAGATATAGTGATCATCCTTGTTTATGTTAATGATTTGCTGATCACCGGCAGCAATTCATAGTTGATCATTGAAGCTATGCAAGTCTTGCATCAACAGTTCAAAATGAAGGACTTAGGAGACCTCAAGTATTTTTGGGTCATTGAGGTGCTTAGATCCAAATATGACATCATCCTAAATTAGAGGAAATATGTGCTAGAGCTAATCTCTAAGCTGGGCTTCAGTGGAGCCAAACCAGCCGGTACACCACTTGAATCAAATCTAAAGCTCACTACAGTGGAGTTTGATGCTGCCATTGGAGCTACAGATGACAAACATTTAGAGGATATCAGTCTCTATCAAAGGCTTGTTGGTAAGTTAACGTATGTAACTATCACTAGGCTTGACATTAGTTATGCAGTTCAAGCCTTGAACCAATTCATCCAAATAAGTCACACCGGGAGGTTGCAGTTAGAGTTGTAAGATACCTCAAGCATGCACCAGGTCAAGGAGTATGGCTTAAAGAAGAATCAAATTACACTTTAACATGCTGGTGCAACTAAAATTGGGTTGCTTGCCCAAACACTAGAAGGTCAGTAACAGGTTATGTCATCATATTTGGGGATTCTTTGATCTCCTGGAAGTCCACGAAATAACATATTGTATCCAGGAGTTCTGCTGAAGTAGAGTATAAAAGCATGGCCTCAGGTGTTACTGAAGTCACTTGGCTACTTGGTCTGATCCAGGAATTGGGAGTTCAAGTTATTTGACCTGTAGCTGTGATCGGGAATTGGAAGCATGGCCTCAGGTGTTGGAGGTTATTGTTTGAAGGATGGAAAGAATGTGGTAATGAAAAATGCTTTCAGGTGTGAACTGGTGGAGTTAATAAGTGGAAAAGGGTTCACTTGAATCCTTTTTCGTTAAAAAATTATACTACTCTACAAAAGAATAAAAACGTTGAATTCACTTGACATCTTGGTAAAATTTTAGTTTAATGATAAAGAGGAGTTCAAAAGTTGTTTTTAGTTACAAGTTTAATTATCTACTATGATATTATTATATTTTCTGAGTATAAAAATAAAATTTTACTTAATGGCACTCGGGAAACTTTTAGCTTAATGATAAAAAGGAGTTCAAAAATTGCTTTTAGTTACAAATTCCCATATATAAATTCTTGACTTCGTCACTGAGTATGAATATTAACTTTTTCAAATGAAACATGCATGAAGGTACACCAAAGCAAAACACTACTAACATCATCCTTATGTAGTTATATATCGAGATCCAAATTCCCATTCTATCTCCCCACAAGCCAATAAACCAAAAAAACTTTAATGAAAAAATTAGATTTCTTCTTTCTCACTGAAATTTGTCTATAGAGTTGTCTCATTAATTTCCCCTGGCCCTGTCTTGAAAGCATTGGCTTTCCTGCTATACATCATGTTTATCTTTGTTTCTTTCTACAAAAGCATTGCCGGGAATATTCATCAATGTCTTATTTATCTATCCTTCTTGCTCTTTCTCTGATATATTCGAGTCTTTTGCAGCATTTGCATCAGATAGCTCCTTCCTCTAACCGTTGTCTATACCGTGAGACAAGACGGTTGCAGTACGTACCATTCACATTATCCAGTCAAAGCTGCAAACATTTTTTTTTTGCTGTTTATATGCGGCAGTTGCAACAACTAAATTTCGTTCCTGAAAAATAATAATCAAGACAAGAAATATAGCGACAAATATAATATTTAATTTTAAGTAATGGGGTTACAATCTCAAGTATATCTCAAATCTAAAAAGATGTAGTCCTCTAATTCTTCTTCTCACAAAAGATGGTTTAAGAGCTTGATCTTGAACATGACAAATTTCAGATTTATGGTACGTCACGAATAATTTGAAGATCGTCACGAACCAGGATTTGGTGTGGGTTGTCACAAACGGAAGATTTGAAGCCCTTCCGTGCGGAGGAAGATCTTGATGCTATTCTTCGGAGCTTCTTTAGCCTTTCCTTGTGCTTACTTGGTGTCTTCTAGCCTTCTCCTTTGACCCCTTTATTTAGATGTAGGGTAGAGTAGCCTCTAAGAAAATTCTACTGGGCCATTTGACTTGAGGCTCATGGGCCGCCCCATTTCATAGAAGACCAATTGACGAGCTAACCTAATAATATATTGAACTTATATTTAAATCAATCTATTATAAATTTAAATAATAGACCCGATTATACTAGCACATAGTATTATTTGGACTAATATGTATTTAATATATAATAATTTCCGAATTACTTGTGGACTTAAATTTAATAAAATTTTAATTGTCTACACCGATATTTCGTACACGTATGCAACAGAAAGAAAAAATACACAATGTCCTCACGTAATTAATCAAAAATGTCGACATGAATTTGTAAACATAAACTTTAATTGCATACCAAGATCTTGAACATGATAATCTTACACAAAAATTGTTACAGAAGACATCAGAGAATCATAAGTCATCACCGTGAAGCGGAAGCGTTAATTGAAATTGGTTTCTCGCCCCTTGCCCTAGCTTTCGTTACCGCCTCCTTTGGTGATGGAGGAAAGAAATAAAATACGGTAACCCTAATGGGTGGGGAGAGGACCAATTTATAGAGGTTCTCACTTAATCTAGTACGTCCATCAAGTAACCAATCGGACGGATGAGATTTGATAATTAATTAAATATTAATTATGGGCCTTAAACCTATTGTGCCACATACACGTAAGAAAATAACTTACATTCTCCCATTTGGCCCTATAATCACATAATATTAATATTTAATATAGGAACATTAGTTGTGTATAAATAAATCTCTTCTATTATGTCCATCATAAATACTACAATACGATAAACTAACAAATGTGAGTTATGGCGGTTATATATAAATTGTCTACATACTCCCTTCCATATACTACAACATTAGTAATTTATCGTATCAGGTTCATAAGCTATAAAATATTATGGTCCACAATAATGTCTCATTGAGACTTATCATGTAATATCTCAAAACAATAATGTGCACGCTATTATGAGAAACAGGAAACCATTAATGTATATCAGAAACACATAAATGAGCTCAGAGTGTCAAAACATCATAAATACATCAATCATAAATACAACCAAGACCCATTATATGTATATGTTCTTTAAATATCTTTGGCTGTAAACCTTTCGTTAACAGATCTGCAATCATGAGATCAGTTCTATTATGCTCAAGTGACACTCTTTGTTTCTGAACTTCCTCCTTTACGGTAAAGTACTTTAATTCCATATGTTTGGCACGTTTGGAGTACTTATCGTTCTTGGAGAAGAATACTGCTGCAGAATTATCACAGTAAATTTTCAGCGGCTTGGTAATGGTGTCGACAACCCCAAGTCCTGAAATAAAGTTTCGCAGCCATAATGCATGAATTGTGGCTTCAAAATATACCACAAATTTTGCTTTCATCGTGGATGTAGCAATGACAGACTGTTTGACACTCTTCCACGATATTACTCCTTCAGCTAATTGGAACAAATAACTAAACGTGGATTTTCTAGTGTCAATACATCCAGCGAAATCTGAATCCGAGTATCCAACAACTTCCAAATGCTTAGATCTCCTATACATGAGCATGTAATCCTTCGTTCCTTTTAGGTACCTCAAAACTTTCTTTACAGCTTTCCACTGATCAATTCCTGGGTTACTCTGATATCTTCCTGGTATTCCGACCGCAAAACTAATATCCGGTCTTGTGCAAGTCTGAGCATACATCAGACTACCAACAATTGAAGAGTAAGGAATTGATTCTATTTCCTTTCGTTCTACATCATTCTTAGGGCATTGCATGAGACTAAATTTGTCCACTTTTTGAATTGGAACAATTCCTGCTGAACAATTGTTCATATTAAATCTCTCTAGAATTCTTTCGATATAGCCTTTCTGAGACAATTCCAATAATCTTTGTGATCTATCACAGAATATTTCTATTTCTATCACATAGGATGCTTCACCCATATCTTTCATTTTAAAATTCTTAGAGAGAAAAATCTTTAGTCTCACGCAATATGCCTAAATCATTAGCAGCAAGTAAAATATCATCAACATATAGGACTAAAAATATAAACCTGCTCCCACTGATCTTTTGGTACATACACCGATCAACGGTATTTTTCATAAATCCAAAAGATGTTATGGTATCATTAAACTTTATATACCATTGTCGTGAGGCTTGTTTAAGTCCATCTATTGACTTCTTCTGTTTACACACCATTTGACTAGGGGTGTTCAAAACTGATCCGAAACCGAAAACCGAACCGAACCGAAGCTTAATATCTTACTGGTAATTGCTTAACGGCTTAACGGACGGGGAACAGATTGAATTTTTTTTATTAACAACTTATCGGTTTTGGGGCGGATTATTCAATTTTTTTAACGGATAATTTGTTAACCCGTTAAGAATATATATATATGATGAGTCCGGTAATGGAATATAGAATTGATCAAATTTTTCTAAATAGGAGTATAGGAATATATTCAATTTAACTAGAAGAAGAAGTTGAATAAAAAGTTTCTGATTTATTACAACACTAACAGAGATAAAAGAAATTGATTCATTATCTATCACTTCCGGAGCAAAATGACATACATAAATTGTTGACCAAAACACTCACGCAAGTGCACGTGATCGTCAAGTAATAGAGTAGTGAGTAGAGTATCGTTCCCACGAAGACTTATGATTAACTGTTGACTGATTCAAACCCAATTTCTTTATCTACCCAAGAGATTGTTCACTAAAGAGAGATGTAATTGTTTTACTACTTAAACTATAAAGAATTAATCTAACTAACGCAAGTACCCAAACGAATAGCAATTACGAGTAACAAACAGTAGGAGAAGATATTCCAGGGTCACGGGCATAGTCATCAATCGTGTTGTGTTCTTGGCTCAAAATGACTAATCAATTTATCTGAGTTATTGATTGACAGGGTTGATATTACTCATAAAAATCTGTCGAGTTCTTACTCGCCTATTCAAGTCAACTCAACGCCTATATGTCTATGGAATTAAAATTAACAAGAACGCATTTACACTTCCTGTATTTCAACCAAGCAAGGCAATTGGGTATATGTCTATCCCAATTGCAAATCCGTTCCCCGAGGGAAACAAGAACTTGCTCTATTTAATTCTATATGCAATCTAAAGTTCCCACTTTCGAGTTCAACTAAAGATTCGTAGATAGTATTTCACTGTTAGCTACTTAGCAAAATAATTAAACGCAGAATTAAATAAATAACCCAATATGATAAACCAACTTTGTAGAATTAAACTTCAAACAACAACATTCATGTTTCACCCATGACCCCAGAACAATGGGTTTTAGCCACTCATACTAGTGTTCATCATAAATAAGTTCAATTTCATCACAAAACAGCAAAAACAAGAGAAAAAAAGAAGAACTTGATGGTCAAAGCTCCTCCTTGCCTCTTGTCTCTCTATTTCTTCCACTAAACTATGAAAAACTTGATACTTTAACCTTGGGCGAGCTTGACTTTATATAGGTTAAGTGGGTTTCCCTCCAGATTTCCAATTTTACCCCTAAATAACGTTTTTTTCCAGACCGGACACGCGCGAGCTCGCGCATAACTTCGCGTGTTTCTTCGCGCATGATTCTGCCTCGGCCTTTCTTACGCGCGAACTACTGCGCGACTTCGCGCGTTTCTTCGCGCACCTGGAGCTTGATTTCGTCCATTTTTTCGTCTCGTCCTTGCGCGCATTCGACTTCGAGGAGTTGTTCTTGCTCATAAATCATTCTAATATCCTCTTGAAAGCATCATATAGGCTCCTCATCCTGCAATGTATACATATCACAATTAGAGCCTATTTTTCATCAATTAACCATAATATATCATTGGAATATAATCAAGCGGAAGCATAAACAATAGCTAAACCACCTAGATTTCGCCTATTATCAGCTAAATAGGAGTATAGGAATATATTCAATTTAACTGGAAGAAGAAGTTGAATAAAAAGTTTCTGATTTATTACAACACTAACAAAGATAAAAGAAATTGATTCATTATCTATCACTTCCGGAGCAAAATGACATACATAAATTGCTTATATTTTATGAACATTACTTAGATGAAACAACAGATCTGTCCCCGAGAAATTAATGAGATTAGACCTGGCTTTTTTTGTAGAATTAGTGCAATACGATTTCGATGATCGAGGGAAAGTTGGGAAATCTAAAGAAAAAAGGAACACACGTTTCACAAACCTTAATGATTTCAAGAGGAAGCTGTTGTCGAAGAGAAGCGCAAAAAATAGCCATTTCTTGTCTTTTTTTTAAACCAAAGTCATGTCAAGTCCTAATTTTTTTGCTTATTTTCCATCTTCTGGTAGTACTGCTGGATTCCTAGAATCATTGATAATTTTGCTAGGCCGATAAATCGCCCGATAACCATCCGATAAGAGCTAAACCGACACCAATCCGCCCGATATCTTATCGGGCGGCTAGCGAATTAATACATTTAAAAGCCGATAACCGATAAGCCAAACCGTTAAGAGTAAATAACCGCCCGATAAGCAGCCCTATATTTGACCTTTTTCTTTAGCTGGTTGGTACATATAAACTTACTCCTCGAGGTCTCCATTAAGAAAGGCAGTTTTCACATCCATTTGGTGTATCTCTAAATCATAATGAGCCACCAAAGTCATAATAATTCTTAACGATTCTTTCTTTGAGACCGGTGAAAAAGTCTCTTTATAATCAATGCCTCCTTTCTGAGTATAACCATTGGCAAAAAGTTTGGCTTTGTATCGTTCAATATTTCCATTTGAATCGCGTTTGGTCTTAAAGACCCATCTACACCCGATTCTTTTAGAACTTTCTGTCAATTCAACAAGATCCCAGACTTTATTGTATTCCATGGATTTTAACTCTTCCTTCATGGCATCAATCCATTTGTCAGACTCATTACTTTCTATGGCTTGTGAAAATGAAATCAGATCCTTATTAAAACCAGTGTCAAAATTCGACTCTTGCAAATAAGCCATATAATCATTCGAAATAGCCAATTTTCTAACTCTTTGAGATTTTCTTAATGGCATTTCTTGTGGTTCATTTGTGTGAGATATTTGTGAGTTAGTTTCTTAATAAAGTGTTCCATCCAAATATTGCTCGGTATTGTCAAAGTGTTCTTCAACAATTGGAACAATATTTGGTATTTGTGTGGAAGTAGGCACATTCGTGGGTAACAGAATATTGACTCTCTCCTATTTTATTTCCACACTTTGCTTTTTAACACTCTCACTAACTTCACCATTCTCAATGAATCTTGCATTACCGGTTTCAACAATTCTTGAACTATGGTTTGGACAGTAAAACACATACCCTTTAGATTTCTATGGGTAACCAATAAAGTAACCATTTACCGTTCGAGAATCTAATTTCTTTTCTTGTGGATTATAAATTTAACTTCCGCTGGACAACCCCAAACATGCGGGTGCCTTAAACTAGGTTTCCTTCATGTCCACAGTTCAAAAGGGGTCTTTGGAACAACCTTACTAGAACCCCTGTTTAATAATATACAACGGTTTTAAGAGCATACATCCACAATGATTTGGGTAATGAAGAATTAATCATCATGCTCCTAACCATATCCATAAGTGTTCGATTACGCCTTTATGCAACACTATTTTGTTGAGGTGTTCCTGGCATAGTATACTGTGCACATATGCCATGTTCCTCGAGGAACTTTGCAAATGGACATGGACATTGTCCTAATTCATTATATTTTCCATAATATGCACCACCTCTATCTGACCTAATGATTTTTGCATTTCTATCTAATTGTCTTTCAACCTCATTAACAAACACCTTGAGAGCATCTGTCGCTTGAGATTTTTCTTTCAGCAAATAAATGTATCCATAACGTGAAAAATCATCGATAAAAGTGATAAAATATTTCTCTCCACCAAAAGATGGAACATCAAAGGGTCCACAAATATCGGTATATATAATTTCAAGAAGCTGGGTGCTTCTTGTGGCACCTTTCTTGCTATACTTGATTTGCTTTCCCTTAATGCCTTGCCCGATCCTTAGGCCCGGCACCGTTTCGGTTCAAATTTTTACCGGCGACGCACAGAACCGGTAAAATGGATATTTTGAGACGGGTAACTAGACCAGTACGGAGATCGTCCGGTCTCCTTTTCCATTAGCCCGGCCCGGCCCCTTGACACCCATAGGTAAACCCAACAATGAAAGTTATGGGCTAGGGCATGATTGGGCAAGTAAGAAGACATTATGGGTTGGGGGGTGGTCAGATGACAGTATGGAGAAACTTGTAATCCACAAAAGAATAGTAAATAAAATAGTCAAGTCACCTTAGACGCCAACAAAGAACTTCAGAAATTTTGTATTCTTATCACATCTCTCCTTCATTTCCATCTGTTTGTATGTATTCAGTACAGCAATTTATTCCTTCCTCCTCTTTCCTATCAGTTGGTAATCAATCATGAAATCATGCTCATCTGGGAAAGACATTATACGCGCTACCAAGTAATAATGTAATAATACAGTAATTTGTTCGACATGTTAGGCTTGATTCAGAATTAACTCCAACCAGGAGCATTCAAATCAAAGGAAACGGAAAGCATGTGGTAACAAAAGTAGAACTAAACCGACTCACAAAATTGATTGATTATTTAGTTTGGTTTAGTTTGTTGCTACATTAAAAATATTTGATACTTGTGAACATCTAATTTTTGATAACATTTAATTTTTTTTATCACTTCTTTTATGTAAATATTTTAGGGGGTTTTAACCTACTATTATTTTAGCTTTATTACACTTTTTATTATAGGATAAAAATACCAAAAAAATTAAAAGCTGAATTATCACTATTAATATTTTTATTATTATTTTTTGTTTTTTTATATAAAAAAATCCGAAAATATTTTTTTTTAAACAAAAATAATAATTTCGGGAATGATTTAAAAAAATAAGAAAAAGGGAAGTATTGAATAAAAAAATATATAAAAGTAAAAATAGGTGGAATTCTCTTTTAAAAAAAAAAAGTAAAAGAATGTAGAAAATTTTAAAAAATAAAAAGTTTTGTGGAAATTTTTAAAAAATTAAAAAGTAAAAGAAGGTTGGAATTAAAAAATAAATATAAAGGTATCTGAAAATTTAAAAAATTTAAAGTAATTGAAAGTAGCATTTTTGAAAGAAAAAGAAAAGATAGTGGTTTGTGTTTTTTTTAAAGAAAAGTTAAATAAAGTGAGATTCTCTTTTAAAAAAATAAAAAGTGGGATTTTAAATAAGATAAAGTAATTAAAGTTGGAATTTTAAAAATAAAAGTAAATAAAGGTGGGATTTCTTTTTCTAAAAAAATAAAAGCAATTTGTAAGTGGGATTTCTTTTAATTAAAAAAATAATAAAATAATAAAAAAATAAATCTGAAAATTTCGAAAATTTTGCTATAAATAGAAGAGAAAATTTAGGAAGAAGGGTGGAAAAAAAGAGAGGAAAAACTAGATAGAGAGAAGAAAAAAAGAGGGGGCGGAGTGAGAAGTATACACCCGATATACATTCTGGATACACTGAATATACAGGGACAGAATTCATTTTGGAGAGAGAAAAAAAGATAGAACCAAAGTTTCTGAAATATTGAGAGCGGAAGAACACCATAGAGAGTTCAAATCTAGAAAGAAAAAAACAAAGAGAGATTTCCGCACTATTTGTCTTCTCCATTTTTACTAGTTTTCTCCGTGTTGCTGAGATTTCTGGACTGAGGTGTTGAAGCTACTGTGTTGGGCTTTCTGCTGCTGTATGTTGATGTGTTACATACTACTTTGCTGACCTTCTTCTTCTTGTATTGACAATACCAGGTACACAAATGATACACTGGTTCATCTTGTAAGCTACTCGAAACATGAATGCAAAAATGAGAAAGATTTGAAGTTGTAGTTTAATGTAGTCTTTTCTTTCTTTTATTGTCTGTATGTAGAACATTCTATGCGCTGCCCATGTAAACTCTTTAAACGACTCACTTTCGAAACTTAACTATAATAACTCGAAAGTGTAAGCACGTGATTTTTGCCCTATATGAGAATTACTCCCAAAAAATTCAAAAATAAAATAATTTTTCTTGGTGTGCAATTTTTGTGATATTTTGTGTAACTATTTGTATGTTTGTCTATGCATGTTTATTTGTTAAATTAATAAAAAATACAAAATATGTCGCATTTTGCATGTAGGATTTAATTCTACAATTGTTAGTAATTAAATTTGTTTACAAAAATTAAAAATTACAAAAATAGGCATCTTTTGCATTTTTAGCATTTAATGTCCAAATGAACAATTTTATGCTTAATTATTACTTAATTGTGCGTTAATTGTTATTGGAAGTTAATTTGCGCTTTTATAACTTAATTTAGTTCTTAATAATAATTTAAGTACTTTTATAATTTAGTTTTAGAAAAATAAAAGAAGAAAAGAGAACAAAAATACAAAGAAAAATCGGATTGGGCCACTTCTTCAATTTCAAACCACAGGCCCAAATAATTGCCCAACTTTCCCCATGACCCGGTCCACTTCAAACCGGGTCGACCCGGTCCGCTCCATTAACCCAACACCCCTTCTTCATTTTTGTCCAACACAAAACAAAACCAAAAAAAATAAAAAATAAAAGGTGAATTATCACTATTAATAGTTTTATTTTTTGTTTTGTTTTTATATATAAAAAATCCGAAAATATTTTTATTTTTATTTTTATTTTTATTTTTATTTAAAAAAATAAAAATATATAATAATTTCGGGAATGATTTAAAAAAAAAAAGGGAAGTATTGAATAAAAAAATATAAAAGTAAAAATAGGTGAAATTCTCTTCTTCTTTTTTTTTAAAGTAAAAGAATGTAGAAAATTTAAAAAAATAAAAAGTTTTGTGGAAATTTTTAAAAAATTTAAAAGTAAAAGAAGGTTGGAATTAAAAAATAAATATAAAGGTATCTGAAAATTTAAAAAATTTAAAGTAATTGAAAGTAGCATTTTTGAAAGAAAAAGAAAAGATAGTGGTTTGTTTTTTAAAGAAAAGTTAAATAAAGTGAGATTCTCTTTTAAAAAAATAAAAAGTGGGATTTTAAATAAGATAAAGTAATTAAAGTTGGAATTTTAAAAATAAAAGTAAATAAAGGTGGGATTTCTTTTTCTAAAAAAATAAAAGCAATTTGTAAGTGGGATTTCTTTTAATTAAAAAAATAATAAAATAATAAAAAAACAAATCTGAAAATTTCGAAAATTTTGCTATAAATAGAAGAGAAAATTTAGGAAGAAGAGTTGAAAAAAGAGGAAAAACTAGATAGAGAGGAGAAGAAAAGAGGGGGCGGAGAGAGAAGTATACACTCGATATACACACTGGATACACATAATATACAAGGAGAAAGTTCATTTTTGAGAGAGTAAAAAAGATAGAAACAAATTTTCTGAAATATTGAGAGTGGAAGAACGCCATAGAGAGTTCAAATCTAGAAAGAAAAAAATAAAGAGAGATTTCCGCACTATTTGTCTTCTCCATTTTTACTAGTTTTCTCCGTGTTGCTGGGATTTCTGGACTGAGGTGTTGAAGCTACTGTGTTGGGCTTTCTGCTGCTGTATGTTGCTGTGTTACATACTACTTTGCTGATCTTCTTCTTCTTGTACTGTCATTTCCAGGTACACATTTGTACACTCTCGGCTTGAAGCGAAATGAAATATTAATCAGGCTTTGTTCCTGTTGAATCCCTCCTGTTTAGATTTGTGTTTGAATATAATTTTCCTTTCTTTGTATAAAAATGTAGTCGATTAATTAATGAGTAATGGGCTTGCATATGTATAACTTCTTCATCTAATAATTTTAGTTTAAATTAATCAAATACTAGTTAATTTGTTTTTGATATTATGGTGTGTCAATCTCATGTTCCAGTATTATTGAATAATAGAATATAGAATGAAAGCAATTTTTCTTTGTACAAACTCGATCGCAATTTTTCATTCACATTAGCCGTAAACTAATAACTAATAAGTTATTTTTTTTCAGCATGTAATTAATTGAGAAATTTTCTTTTATTTTTAGAGACAAACTTAATAGAAGAAATGTAGTCACTATAGGTTTATCTTTAAAAATAAGAATGAGATGAGCCTCGCCAAATAAAAATACAAAATTGCGGGGCCCTCAGTAAATATTTGCTTTATATTGCTTAGACTTCGGGATGGACCGTTTAGCAAAATTCCACGGCCCTACCCAAAGTAGATGATACGCTAGTCGCTTTAGGCGCGCCTTTAATAATTTAATTTTCTTAAACTCGGGTGCACATTGATGTGACCCAAATCCAAATCTCAACGGAGTCAAAGTGTGTCGACGACCACGGGTACATTGATTGTAACGCGGTTCGAGATACATTTTCACAACGTTGCAATTCCTTGTAAAAAATAATAATAATAATTATGAAAGCGGTAAAAAGTTAAAATTTGCACATAAGTTCATATTTGTATTAAATCAGATAATCAAGCCAAATATGACAGTTGAGCGACCGTGCTAGAACCACGGAACTCGGGAATGCCTAACACCTTCTCCCGGGTTAACAGAATTCCTTATCCGGATTTCTGGTGCGCAGGCTGTAATATGGAGTCATTCTTTTCCTCGATTCGGGATTAAAATTGGTGACTTGGGACACCCTAAATCTCCCAAGTGGCGACTCTGAAATAAATAAACAAATCCTGTTTCGATTGTCCTTTAATTGGAAAAAACTCCCTTGTACCCTCTCGGGTACGGAAAAAGGAGGTGTGACAGCTCTAGCGACTCTGCTGGGGATAAAACCCAGAACCATTGGTTCAGGGTTAGAAATTCGAGCTTAGATAAATTGTTATATTTGGTTTTATCTGATTTTTACATGTTTGAGCGTAATGTGCTAAATGCTGCTTTTACCGCTTTGATATTATTTGAACTGTACATATAAACTGTGCCGAAACCCTTCTCTTCTTACCTCCGGGGAGAAGCTCGCTAGTCGAGACTCCCTATTCTGTTAGTGTCAATACCTAAAATAAGAAAGAGGCCGGATAAGTTACAAAGCCGGACGACCCCGCGGGTCCCCGGTACGTAGCCCCCTCCTCGACTCAAGTTGTCCGCTCGGGTACACAGTCTAGAACAAATACCCAGGTTATGAACCTAGAATAACTCAGTTTCATGCCGGATCCCTAGTAGGAACGTTTGTTTGCATCACGTGCATTTGACTTTGGAGGCTCAACACAAGGGGTTGGGTCTGTCTAGGACAGGTGTACCAAAAATGAAAATGATCATCCTGATACATCTTACTTGCTACTACTTGCGCATTTATTTGATTCGGACTTGTGTGTTGACTGACTTGTGAATATCAGGAATAATATTTTGAAATTGAAAAAAAAAATAGCGGCTAGGGAATTGATTGTTTATTTTTGAAAAGAAAACCAATACCCAAATACTATCAAAACTCTGCCGAAATTTTGAGAAAAATATGAAAAAAATGTCTTATTAATTTATTTTATTAAAAGCAAAGAAAAAAAGAGTCGTCGTTCTGTTTTGTTTTTCAAAAAAAAAGAAGAGAAAAAATATATAGTTTGTCTTGCCATGAAAATGAAAATGAAAAAGAGTCTTATTTTTAAAATGGTTTTTTATTATTATTTATTTGCTTATGAAAATACAAAAAAAAAAATCTTTCATTATTTGTTGCAAGTATATATAAATCCAAAAGTTTTTTTTATTTTCAAAAATATATATGTCTTTACTTGTTGCAAAAATATTTCTTTTGCCAAAAAGTCTAGAAAAGTTTTTAGACCCCCAATTTTCAAAAACAAAATCCAAAAATATTTTCTATTATTGACTTCTTTAGAAAGTTTTTTTTTATTATTTAAAATATATATATATATATATATATATATATATATATATATATATATATATATATATAATAAAAAATCCGAAAATACTTTCCTTCTTCTTTCAAATTGAAAAGGAAATTCAAAATTTAAAAAAATATTTTTTTAGAAGCATTTCTTTTATTAAAGGTAAAATTCCAAAAAAATATATTTTCTTTTTTCTTTAGAATAAGAAAAAACAATTGAAAATTCAGAAAAAAAATATCTTCCTTTTACTTTTGAAATTCTCAAAGTTCAAATCAAAAGAAAAGGAGTTTTTAGAAGTCTTTATTTTAAAAAGAAAATCAATCAAAATCCAAAAAAAAATAATAAATAAATACTTCCTTTTTTTTAAAGCAGTTCTTTTACAAATTCAAAAAAAAAAAATCTAAAATATAGTTTATTTATGACATGTCCGAACTACGCAAGGTCTGATTCATGCAGGGTCATGATACGTAGGCAATCTCCATAAGATTCGACCACAACGAAAAAAAATGAAAAAAAAAATCGAAAAAGGAAAAATGAAAAAATCGAAAGGAAAAGAAAATACAAAACAGAATAAAATACAAGGGTTCCCAAAGTACTTCAAAGGGGCAAATAAGCAAGCCGGGATGACGCATGTTGTTTGAAGCAAAGCATGTTAGAAACGGTTAACTGCCTAGGAGCATTGCATCCTCAATGTGTTGTTATCAAATCTGTTAAACTCTAAACGCTAACAAGTTTGTTGTTTTCCGAATCTCAAACAGTTAGTTGTTAAAGAATTCTGGCAACACACCCTTACCAAACTAGATCCAAAGGACCGATAACAACAAGCATGACTACTTCAGAGAATAGTACCGAGGAAGAAAGGCCGATGAGCCAGTTGTTAAAAGAAGCGATGGAAAAGATAGAAAGGATGGGACTAGAGATGAATGCAATGCAGTTAGCTCTAGCCAAAGCACAAAAGAGCCATTGTTTTCAGGAGAGAAGCCCCCATGATTCCCAAGCTCCACCATCCCATCAACCTCTCCCGACACCAAATGTTCCCACTTTTGTGGGACCCACATCAGCCACCCTGCAAAGATCAACCAGCGAGCCATTGTTTCAGGCTCATGATACGCAATACTATCCCCTTGAGCCCACATTCCATGCCCCCGAACCACATGCCTACAATCCGCACTTGGAGGTACCGGCAGAGATTGAAAAGCCGGTTAAAGCCCCAGAACAAGATGAGGTATTGAGGAAGTTCAAAAGCCTGGAGCAGTCTTTCAGGAACCTGCACGGATTGGGCAACTAGGTCAGCGTGGCCTACAAGGATCTATGCCCTTTCCCGGACGTCAAACTCCCGGCGGGGTTCAAGATGCCTAAGTTTGATTTATATGAAGGGCACGATGACCCCATGGCACATTTGCGGGGTTTTTGTAGCAAAATGAGAGGGGCAGGTGGCAAAGATGAGCTGCTGATAGCTTATTTCGGCCAAAGTCTGAGTGGATCGGCACTAGAATGGTATACCAGGCAGGATTCCAGCAGATGATACACTTGGGATGATCTGGCGCAGGCTTTCGCAGGTCATTTTCAATACAATCTCGAGATAGTCCCTG
Source organism: Nicotiana sylvestris (assembly GCF_000393655.2). NCBI lineage: Eukaryota > Viridiplantae > Streptophyta > Magnoliopsida > Solanales > Solanaceae > Nicotiana > Nicotiana sylvestris. Next base: position 43,445,411 of record NC_091062.1, on the reverse strand, counting down.
ACCGTCTCACATTGCTGAGGACTGGAAAGAAGCCTGGGGAAAGTTTTCGTGAGTTTGGGTTTTCCGCTGGAGAGAACAAGCGGCCAGAGTTGATCCTCCCATGAAAGAGGGAGAAATGGTGGACTACTTCTTGCAAACACTGGATCCAACTTACTTTGGTCACTTGGTGACAACGGTTGGGAAATCCTTCAATGAAGTGGTAAAGATAGGGGTCATGATAGAGGAGGGTCTAAGGTCTGACAAAATCCTAAATTACTCAGCGCTCAAGGCAACGACCCAGGCTATTCAGAGCGGCGCGGGAGGTGCGCTCGAGATCGCATCAGTCGAAGCAGGTACTGCGTCCAAATTCAGAGGTCCTTCTTCTCACTACCAGCCCAGGCCCAGTCATCCAAATTATCCACACACTTCATACAACCTTCCACAACCCTACTACCCACCATCAGAGCCACTCTTTTCAGCCCATCATGCCCAAGCCTGCCCCCGAGCTCCATATAATCCACCTCAGTATTATCCTCCGAACAAAGTCCGGTCGCAGGGTCAACTATCAGGTCACCCCCGCTGGCGAGAGCCAGCACCACGTAATGCATTCTTGCCTTCACAACGTTTTCAAGCACCCAACGACCCTAGAAAACAGGGGCATGGGGGAAAACAAAGGCAAGGAAACAATTTCACGCCAATTGGGGAGTCCTACGCAAGTTTGTTTGAAAAGCTAAAGCTTTCAGGACTGATTGAGCCGCTCCTTGGCTATACTCCAGACCCATATGCAAAAGGATTCGATCCTGCTGTACGATGCATGTATCACTCTAATGTCCAAGGACATAGCATTGAAGACTGTCGTTCTTTGAAAAAGGAAATAGAAAGAATGATTCAGGAAGGGGCAATTGTGATCGATGACAGTGACAGGGAGCACACGAATCCTCTTGAGAACTTGTTGACCGATATTGATGATATTGAAGCTGGTAATGGTATTGGCAGTATCGATGCGAAGCTCAGTGGCTAAGATGCCAGTCTTGATAAAGTGGAAGGACGCTCTGTTCCTTGGTTAACAAGAGAGAAACTTGTGGTGGCTTATTTTGTTGTCATTTCTATTGTTCGGATCATTAGGATTGTAATTCGGATTGTTTTGTGTCAATATCTTGCCGCTTATCTTTCCATTTTGTCATAGCGGTCTGTTTAAGTTTTGTCAGGGTTGTTTAGGATTTTGTTCTGGTTTGTTTTGTTTTGTTATTCAAACCATTTCACCGGTAGTCTAATGCAAAATCCGGGCTTTTATTATTTCCAATTTTCTTTTGTTTAGTCCTTTTATCATTTTTATTCAACGCTGATTCTAGTGACATGACATACGCACACAGTTTGGGCCTAATCTTAAAGTTAATCATAAAACCCCGAAAAAGTGATCAGACCATTTAAAGGAAATAAGGACGGTTGAGATTATTCAGAGCTCGAGTCATATGGAACTGGGGCAAGTAAAATATGAAGAAAACCGTTAAAAACAAGATTCGCCAAATTGGCATGAGGGTCATTCATGATAATGAGAGTGTCACCCAACGGTGCTTTAGAAATGATAAAGGAAAAAGCAAATGTTTAACATAATTTTCAAGCCCAGCACCATCGGAAGAGACTATAAATCTATTGTTTGATTATGTTGTTTGCACTTGGCATGTCTTGAAGACTGGAATGACGAAGGCATTTTGTTCTGCTACCTAAACACTTTATCCTTTGTTACCTATTTTGAGCCTTATTTATTTTCTTCCATACCCCTCGTTCGGAATCAGTAGTAACGAAGAAAAAAAAAGAGAAAGAAAGAAAACAACAAAACGAGAAAAGGCGAAAAAAAAGAGAAATGATAAAAAAAACAAAGGAAAGTCAAATGAAAACAGAGGAATTGGGAACTACGTTTGACCTGATTCCTCAAAGAGGATACGTAGGCGCTTCACGGCTCGGTCATAATTTTGAAAAATGAAAAAAAGATCAATCAATTAAAAAATCCCCAAGCAAGAAACTGGGGCAGTGTTGCGTTTGTTGTAAATATATCTAGTTCCGAAAGTTGTAATTAATAACCCGAAGTCGATGCATTTTTGAGCCTTCAATACCCTTTCTTTCTAGCCCTATCCAAAACCCACATTACGGTCCAAAGAAAGACCTTCTGATCAGTCTTCAAAAGATGCCAAGTCAGACAAATGAAGAGTCTTACCGGCGAACATAACATTCTGTTCCACAGCAGAAAGGACTCTAATCTCCAGCAGAGAGAGTCATACCGGCAACACTCCAAATCCCCAGCTGGGAAGTGATACAAATGAGAGAGTCTTATCGGTGAAAACCTTCACAGGCACCATAAGGCGATGAAAGCTGAGAGAAAACCAAAATGAGAGAGGCTTGATAGTGAAAACCCTTCGGGCACTACAAGTCGAATAAGATTGGGAATCAGATAGGGAATCGTCAAGGGAAGGTCTTGAAAGACGATTGACGGCAGAAGATAGGCCATATGTGCATGTCATGACCAATAGAGTCGGTATCTGCGTTTGATAGATTTTTATTTATAGTTTCTTTTGTTAAAGAGTCATCATTTCCTTTGTCTTTTATTTTGTTTCTTTTATCTTTCTCCTTTCATAGAAAAATTCCCTAGTAGAGTCTGTTTGGTCAGAACAAGTGAGAATTGACTTCAAAATATGCCATCAGCTTTCCAATTATGCCAGATGAGATCTGACTAGTACATCCAAATGGTATAGTCAGCAAGGAACAAGCGCGAGGCCAATGTCAAGAAAGATATCCCCAGCAAAAGGGAATTGACAAAGGAGTGACGAGTGTCAAGAGGGATATCCTTGCCAAAACCAAAGTTATAAACCTCAAGGCCAAGGCCCATGAACAAAGCAAGGAGAGCAGTGAGCATGATTTGGGGAAATTCATACTAGACTAAAAGGTCGGGGAAATGCCAGTTTCCGAGCTATGCCACAAAAGAAGAGGGATATCCCCAGCAGAAAGGGATTATCCCCAGCAAATAATATCATCCCCAACAAGTTGTGCAACGCAGAGCAAGGAAGGAAAAAGGGAAAACCATCCCAGCAGGAGTATCACAACCAACCACCATATTTTAAACTAACAAATTCTGTTTGATTTGAAGCAGGTAAAGGAAATGGCATTGAGGCCAGAAATGCATGCCACAAGGGATATTATCAAACTGGGGCAGAAAATTTTCCTTCCATTTAGAAGATTTTCTGGAAGTCAGGTACCCATTCGGGGAAGAATAAAGATAACGCCAGTCTCAAGGGAAGTGGTCTTTAAACCAATGTTGCCCCCAACATAATAAGTTTCAATGGAGGAAGTCGTTCCCCAGCAAATGGATGAAACTTGAGCTTAGAAAAAGCAAGAGGCCAGCATCATTCCCAACAGCCTTCCGAAGAGTGAAGCACTAGTTCTGAAGGAATCAGAATCCCCCAGCAGTGTTATCTTCAACAGCGCTATCCCCAGCTGATAACATTTTATCCCCCAACAGGTAAGTAAATAATTCCTCAGCAGTGTTATCCCCAACAAGTTTTCGAGGTAAGACATTTTTCAAGTTTTTTTCTTTGGGTTCATCCGCCCTCGAATAGGATATGTCGGGTTCATCCGCCCTCGAATAGGATATTTCGGGTTCATCCGCCCTCGAATAGGATATGTCGGGTTCATCCGCCCTCGAACAGGATATGTCGGGTTCATCCGCCCTCGAACAGGATATGTCGGGTTCATCCGCCCTCGAACAGGATATGTCGGGTTCATCCGCCCTCAAATAGGATATGTTGGGTTCATCCGCCCTCAAATAGGATATGTCGGGTTCATCCGCCCTCAAATAGGATATGTCGGGTTCATCCGCCCTCAAATAGGATATGTTCGGGTTCATCCGCCCTCAAATAGGATAGTTTGGGTTCATCCGCCCTCAAATAGGATGTTATTTTCAAAGTTATTGATGAAGACAGGCGCCCACCTGAATAACGAGAGGAATACATTTCTGTCTTTTCATTTCTGTTCTAGGTCACCCACCAGTATAATGCGGGCATATCATTTTTCATGTCTTTACTATTAGGCGCCCACCTGCATAACAAGGGAATACATTTCATGTCTTTACCAACAGGCGCCCACCTGAATAACGAGAGGAATACTTTTATGTCTTAGTTTAGACAGGTGCCCACCTGAATAACGAGAGGAATACTTTTTGTCTATGCATTTCATATTTTAGGCGCCCACCTGTATAACAAGGGAATACATTTTGTGTCTTTACCATTAGGCGCCCACCTGTATAACAAGGGAATACATTCCACGTCTTTACCCATAGGAGATGCATTTCCTCCTAAGTTTGTTTTAGTTTCACCCATAGGAGATGCATTTCCTCCTAAGTTTGTTTTAGTTTCACCCATAGGAGATGCATTTCCTCCTAAGTTTGTTTTTTACCCATAGGAGATGTATTTCCTCCTAAGTTATTTTTACCCATAGGAGAGGCATTTCCTCCTAAGTTTGTTTTTTACCCATAGGAGATGTATTTCCTCCTAAAGTTTATTTTTACCCATAGGAGATGCATTTCCTCCTAAGTTTGTTTAGTTTCACCCATAGGAGAGGCATTTCCTCCTAAGTTTGTCTTTACCCATAGGAGATGTATTTCCTCCTAAAGTTTATTTTTACCAATAGGAGACGCACTTCCTAAGTTTAGTTTCACCCATAGGAGAGGCATTTCCTCCTAAGTTTAGTTTCAACCAATAGGAGACGCACTTCCTAAGTTAAGTTTCACCAATAGGAGACGCACTTCCTAAGTTAAGTTTCACCAATAGGAGACGCACTTCCTAAGTTAAGTTTCACCAACAGGAGACGCACATCCTAAGTTAGTTTCACCAACAGGAGACGCACTTCCTAAGTTAGCTTCACCAACAGGAGACGCACTTCCTAAGTTAAGTTTCACCAATAGGAGACGCACTTCCTAAGTTAAGTTTCACCAACAGGAGACGCACATCCTAAGTTAGTTTCACCAACAGGAGACGCACTTCCTAAGTTAGCTTCACCAATAGGAGACGCACATCCTAAGTAAGTTTCACCAAGAGGAGACGCACATCCTAAGTTAGTTTCACCAACAGGAGACGCACATCCTAAGTAAGTTTCACCAACAGGAGACGCACATCCTAAGTTAAGTTTCACCAACAGGAGACGCACATCCTAAGTTAGTTTCACCAACAGGAGAGGCACATCCTAAGTAAGTTTCACCAACAGGAGACACACATCCTAAGTTAAGTTTCACCAAGAGGAGACACACATCCTAAGTAAGTTTCACTAAGAGGAGACGCACTTCCTAAGTTAGTTTCACCAAGAGGAGACGCACGTCCTAAGTAAGTTTTACCAATAGGAGACGCACTTCCTAAGAATAGTTTTACCAATAGGAGACGCACTTCCTAAGTTTAGTTTTTCCCAATAGGAGACGCACTTCCTAAAGTTATTGTACCCAATAGGAGACGCACTTCCTAAGTTTACTTTTACCCCATAGGAGACGCACTTCCTAAATTAAGATTTCACGCATAGGAGACGCACTTCCTAAATTATTTTCATTCATAGGAGACGCACTTCCTAGTTCAAAATCATTAAGGTTTCACCCATAGGAGACGCACTTCCTAAGACTATTTTACCCCTAGGAGACGCACTTCCTAAGTTTAATTTCATGCATAGGAAACGCACTTCCTGAATTAAGTTTTCATTATTAGGAGACGCACTTCCTAGTCTGGTTCGCTCAGGTTATACTTTTGCTTTAGGAGACGCACTTCCTAGTCTGGTTCATTTAAGATTTCATTCGTAGGAGACGCATTTCCTAGTTTGAGTCATTGAGATTTTACCCATAAGAGGCACACTTCCTAATATTGATAGTCCATTTATAGGAGACGCACTTCCTAGTTTGGCTTTTTCAGATTATATTTTATTTCAGGAGACGCACTTCCGGAATTGAGATTTCACCCTTAGGAGATGCACCTCCTAGTTTGATTCATTTTAAGTTCGACCATAGGAGACGCACTTCCTAGTCTAGTTTATTGAACTTTTACCTGTAGGAGACGCACTTCCTAATCAAGGTCTTTCAAGTTTTTTTAGGAGACGCACTTCCTAAAATCGAGATTTTATTCATAGGAGATGCACTTCCTAGTTCTAGTCACTGAAGTTTTCACCCCAAGGAGACGCACTTCCTAGTTTAGTTCATTCCGATTCAACCATAGAAGAAGCACTTTCTAGTTTGAGTCATCGAGGTTTTTATTTTAGCAGACACATTTGCTAGCAAGAGTTTTTGGTTTTACTCGTAGGAGATGCACATCCTAGTCTAGTCTTTAGTTTACTCTCATCATTGCATCAGTAGTATAAATAGGTTACAATTTTGCTAACGACTCACAAATCTTCCCAGTGCAAACTGAGGTTAGGAAATTTTCGTTTGTTTTGTTTGTTTTGGTGCCGCCTGGAAAATAGAGGTTGTTAAATTCAAGATGATGAAGCCAGGCGCCCACCTGTATAACGAGAGGAATACATTCAGTCTTTACATTTCAAGCGTTGAAGTTGGGAGCCCGCCCAGATAACAGAGGCATACATTTCAGCATTAATTTTCAAGTATTGAAGTTGGGAGCCCGCCCATACAACAGAGGCACACATTTCAAGATCAAGTCAGAGGACAATAAAACAGAGGGTTACAACAGGAATCCCCAGCAGGAAACAATAAAAATCCCCAGCACCGGGAAGCAAAAGGATGCAACAAGAGGTCCCAGCACAAACTCAAGTGCATGTGTCAAAAGGAAGAAAAGCATCTGAAGAAAAGCACCGGAGGAAACACAAGCCGACAAGAAAGCAAGGCAACAAGAACAAATTTTAGTCTAGCCTAGCTTCTTGTTTTCTTTTAAACACGGTGTAACAAGGAGATCGGTAAGCAGTGATAACAGCATGCAACAGCAGTAACATTGCAGTCTCACGGTAGTCCCAGCTACCAAAACTTCCCGAACTACATTGACCTGATTCCTGTTTAGCCCAGGATATGTAGGAAACCTTTGAAGCAAAGGTTCGGTCAAATCTTTTTCAAAAAAAAAAAATGCTTCACACGGAGTACTCGGATGGGCAAAAATCGCTCGCTTTATCTTTGCACGAAAACCCTTCGTGTCTTCGGGCAAAGAGGGGCAGCTGTAAGCACGTGATTTTTGCCCTATATGAGAATTACTCCCAAAAAATTCAAAAATAAAATAATTTTTCTTGGTGTGCAATTTTTGTGATATTTTGTGATATTTTGTGTAACTATTTGTATGTTTGTCTATGCATGTTTATTTGTTAAATTAATAAAAAATACAAAATATGTCGCATTTTGCATGTAGGATTTAATTCTACAATTGTTAGTAATTAAATTTGTTTACAAAAATTAAAAATTACAAAAATAGGCATCTTTTGCATTTTTAGCATTTAATGTCCAAATGAACAATTTTATGCTTAATTATTACTTAATTGTGCGTTAATTGTTATTGGAAGTTAATTTGCGCTTTTATAACTTAATTTAGTTCTTAATAATAATTTAAGTACTTTTATAATTTAGTTTTAGAAAAATAAAAGAAGAAAAGAGAACAAAAATACAAAGAAAAATCGGATTGGGCCACTTCTTCAATTTCAAACCACAGGCCCAAATAATTGCCCAACTTTCCCCATGACCCGGTCCACTTCAAACCGGGTCGACCCGGTCCGCTCCATTAACCCAACACCCCTTCTTCATTTTTGTCCAACACAAAACAAAACCAAAAAAAATAAAAAATAAAAGGTGAATTATCACTATTAATAGTTTTATTTTTTGTTTTTTTATATATAAAAATCCGAAAATATTTTATTTTATTATTATTTTTTTTAAAATAAAAATATATAATAATTTCGGGAATGATTTAAAAAAAAGGAAAAAGGGAAGTATTGAATAAAAAAAATATAAAAGTAAAAATAAGTGAAATTCTCTTTTTTTATAAAAAAAGTAAAAGAATGTAGAAAATTTAAAAAAATAAAAAGTTTTGTGGAAATTTTTAAAAAATTTAAAAGTAAAAGAAGGTTGGAATTAAAAAATAAATATAAAGGTATCTGAAAATTTAAAAAATTTAAAGTAATTGAAAGTAGCATTTTTGAAAGAAAAAGAAAAGATAGTGGTTTGTTTTTTAAAGAAAAGTTAAATAAAGTGAGATTCTCTTTTAAAAAAATAAAAAGTGGGATTTTAAATAAGATAAAGTAATTAAAGTTGGAATTTTAAAAATAAAAGTAAATAAAGGTGGGATTTCTTTTTCTAAAAAAATAAAAGCAATTTGTAAGTGGGATTTCTTTTAATTAAAAAAATAATAAAATAATAAAAAAACAAATCTGAAAATTTCGAAAATTTTGCTATAAATAGAAGAGAAAATTTAGGAAGAAGAGTTGAAAAAAGAGGAAAAACTAGATAGAGAGAAGAAGAAAAGAGGGGGCGGAGAGAGCAGTATACACTCGATATACACTCTGGATACACAGAATATACAAGGACAGAGTTCATTTTTGAGAGAGTAAAAAAGATAGAAACAAATTTTCTGAAATATTGAGAGCGGAAGAACGCCATAGAGAGTTCAAATCTAGAAAGAAAAAAATAAAGAGAGATTTCCGCACTATTTGTCTTCTCCATTTTTACTAGTTTTCTCCGTGTTGCTGGGATTTCTGGACTGAGGTGTTGAAGCTACCGTGTTGGGCTTTCTGCTGCTGTATGTTGATGTGTTACATACTACTTTGCTGATCTTCTTCTTCTTGTACTGTCATTTCCAGGTACACATTTGTACACTCTCGGCTTGAAGCGAAATGAAATATTAATCAGGCTTTGTTCCTGTTGAATCCCTCCTGTTTAGATTTGTGTTTGAATATAATTTTCCTTTCTTTGTATAAAAATGTAGTCGATTAATTAATGAGTAATGAGCTTGCATATGTATAACTTCTTCATCTAATAATTTTAGTTTAAATTAATCAAATACTAGTTAATTTGTTTTTGATATTATGGTGTGTCAATCTCATGTTCCAGTATTATTGAATAATAGAATATAGAATGAAAGCAATTTTTCTTTGTACAAACTCGATCGCAATTTTTCATTCACATTAGCCGTAAACTAATAACTAATAAGTTATTTTTTTTCAGCATGTAATTAATTGAGAAATTTTCTTTTATTTTTAGAGACAAACTTAATAGAAGAAATGTAGTCACTATAGGTTTATCTTTAAAAATAAGAATGAGATGAGCCTCGCCAAATAAAAATACAAAATTGCGGGGCCCTCAGTAAATATTTGCTTTATATTGCTTAGACTTCGGGATGGACCGTTTAGCAAAATTCCACGGCCCTACCCAAAGTAGATGATACGCTAGTCGCTTTAGGCGCGCCTTTAATAATTTAATTTTCTTAAACTCGGGTGCACATTGATGTGACCCAAATCCAAATCTCAACGGAGTCAAAGTGTGTCGACGACCACGGGTACATTGATTGTAACGCGGTTCGAGATACATTTTCACAACGTTGCAATTCCTTGTAAAAAATAATAATAATAATTATGAAAGCGGTAAAAAGTTAAAATTTGCACATAAGTTCATATTTGTATTAAATCAGATAATCAAGCCAAATATGACAGTTTAGCGACCGTGCTAGAACCACAGAACTCGGGAATGCCTAACACCTTCTCCCGGGTTAACAGAATTCCTTATCCGGATTTCTGGTGCGCAGACTGTAATATGGAGTCATTGTTTTCCTCGATTCGGGATTAAAATTGGTGACTTGGGACACCCTAAATCTCCCAAGTGGCGACTCTGAAATAAATAAATAAATCCCGTTTCGATTGTCCTTTAATTCGAAAAAACTCCCTTGTACCCTCTCGGGTACGGAAAAAGGAGGTGTGACAGAAAGTATGTAAATAAAGTAGGACATTTTCTTCATTTATTTTAGAGAAAAATGAAAAAATAAAAAAATGTAGTCATTCTAAGATTATCCTTTTAAAAAAAATAATAATGAGACGAGCCTCGCCAAATAAAAATGCAAATTGCGGAGCCCTCAATAATTGGTCATAATAAATACTTAGAATTCGGGATGGACTATTTAGTGAATTTCACTGCCTTCCCCAAAGATAATAACGCGTTAGACTCTTTAGACGCGATTTAATTAAATTACATTCTTTAACTCGGGTGCACATTTATGTGACCCAAATCCAAATCTCAACGGAGTCGAAATGTGTCTCTAATCATGGGTACATTGATTGTGACGTGGTCCGAGATGCATGTCCATGACGTTGCAAATTCCTTTAAAAAATAAGAATGAGATGAGACTCACTGAATAAAATTACAAAATTGCGGGGCCCTCGGTAAATATTTGCTTTAAAATTGCTTAGACTTCGGGATGGACCGTTTAGCAAAATTTCACGGCCCTACCCAAAGTAAATGATACGCTAGTCGCTTTAGGCACGCCTTTTAATAATTTAATTTTCTTAAAACTCGGGTGCACATTTATGTGACCCAAATCCAAATCTCAACAGAGTTGAAATGTGCCAACAACCACGGGTGCATTGATGTGACGTGGTTGGAGATGTATTTCCATGATGTTGCAATTCTTGAAAAAATATATAATAATAATGACGAAAGCGGTTAAAAGTTAAAACTTGCACATGAGCTCATAATTGTATAAAATCAGATAAACAAGCCGAATATGACAGTTGAGCGATCGTGCTAGAACCACGGAACTCGGGAATGCCTAATACCTTCTCCCAAGTTAACAGAATTCCTTATCCGGATTTCTGGTTCGCGGACTGTAATACAGAGTCGTTCTTTTCCTCGATTCGGGATTAAAATGGTGACTTGGGACACCCTATCTCCCAAGTGGCGACTCTGAAATAAACAAACAAATCCCGTTTCGATTGTCCTTTAATTGGAAAAACTCCTTCCCTCCTCGCGGGGACGGAAAAAAGAGGCGTGACAGCTCTGGCGACTCTGCTGGGGAATGAGTAATCCAGAACCATTGGTTCAGGGTTAGAAATTCGAGCTTAGATAAATTGTTATATTTGGCTTTATCTGATTTTTACATGTTTGAGCCTAATGTGCTAAATGCTGCTTTTACCGCTTTGATATTATTTGACTGTATATATAAACTTTGCCGAACCCTTCTCTCTTCACCTCTGGGGATGTGCTTACTGGTTGAGACTCCCTATTCTGTTTGTGTCATACCCTGAAATAAAAAAGAGGCTCGGACAAGTTACGAAGCCGGATGGCCTTTTGGTTCCTGGTAAGTTTCCCCCTCCTCGACTTGAGTTGTCCACTCGGGTACACAGTCTAGAACACCGACTCAGGTTTTGAACATAGAATAACATGACTTCATGTTGGATCCCTAGTAGGAACGATTATTTGCATCATGTTGCATTTGACTTAGGGGACTCAACACAGGGGTTGGGTCCGTCTAGGACTAGCAACCTGAAATGAAAAGACCATCCTGCTTCATCCTATTTGTGCTGTGCATTTATTCCGAACCCGCATGTTGACCGGTTTTTGAATCTCGGGAACGTTGGAAAATTGAAAAAAAAAGAGAAAAAGAGAGAAATAACAGTTAGGGAGTTAATTAATTATTTTAGAAAAATTCAGTGTCCAAGTACTGTTGAAACTCTGCCGAAATTTTTTTTTTTTAAAAAATAAAATAAAATATATTTTACTTTTAAAATTGTTTGTTTACCCAAAAAAACAGAAAGTGTGTAGGAAAAAGTCCTTTATTTTAGTTTGCTTTGTTTTCAAAAAAAAAACGAAAAGGAAAAATAGTTTCTTTCGCTAAAAAAAAAGGGAAAAATATGTTTGTTTTCAAAATCAGTTAGTTTATTTGGCGAACTACGCCGGTTTGATTCTCACAGGGCGTGAGATACGTAGGCAACCCTCATCGGGTCCAATCGCCCATTTTGCAAAAATAGCTCTAAAAAAAATATATGTCAAATTTTAATTTCATCATAAAGAAGTCGGGTGACGCTGTTTTGTCAAAACATAGCCGAATGTTCCCGAAAGGGACGCCGGAAGGCTGACTTTGCATAAACAGCCACATTTGGGTCATTTTTTAGATTTGGTCCAGTTGACCCACACAGCCTTAAAAATCTTCGTCCCCAAGGTGCTGAAAGGTCGTGTTTGCAATATTGAGTTTTCTATTTTGAAAAACAAGAAAAGGTCATAAATATGTAGGGTGACGTTGTTTTGTCAAAACGTAGCCGAATGTTCCCGAAAGGGATGCCAGAAGGCTGACTTTGCATAAACAGCCACTTTTGGGTCATTTCTTTTTTTAGATTTTGACCGATTGACCCACACAACCTTAAAATTTACGTCCCCGAGGAGTTGAAAGGTCGTGTTGGCTATATCGGGTTTCCTATTTTGAAAAACATGTCAAAACTTTTGTCATAAATAAGTCGGGTAATGTCCAACCTCTCCTTTGCAAAAATAGCCAAAAAATGTTGAATCTTTGTCATAAATAAGTCGGGTAATGCTGCTCAGGTCAAATATAGCCAAATGTTCCCAAACGGGACGCCGGAAGGCTGATTTTGCATAAACAACCACCTTTGGTTATGTTTTGATTTTTGACCCTCGCAGCCTTAAAATCTTCGTCCCAGAGGCGCTGAAAGGCCATGTTTGCAATACCGGGTCTTTTATTCTAATTTGAAAAAAAAAACAAGAAAAGAGTCATAAATAAGTTGGGTCACGCCGTTTTGTCAAAAATAGCCGAATGTTCTCGAAAGGGACGCCGGAAGGCTGATTTGGCGTAAACGACCATCTTTGGTCATTCTTTTGGGTTGCGACCAGTTATCCCGCACAACCTTAAAATCTTCGTCTCCGAAGTGCTGAAAGGTCGTGTTTGCAAAATCAGGTCTTTTATTATTTGAAAAACAAGAAAATAGTCAGTGGTCAAGTGAATACCGTTTGGTTTTTAGTTAAAATAAGCCGGCCCGGCTTCGGTGATGTCTTAAACCGTTCTTGCCGAGATAGCCTTAGAGTATCTTTCAGTTGTCGAAGGGCTATTTTCGTAAAAGAACGAACAGGTTTGTGAAAGGTCGTAAAATAGTCCTTCCCGGCCTTAAAATTCATGTGAAATTGAGAAGGGGCCACGTCTGAAAAACAACCATTTGGTTAAAATTGGCATATAGGGGAAGGAATCTGGCTGTTTGTTTTTGAGTTTGTAATTCTTTGATTAGAGTATGCGAGTTATTTGATTTTTGAGTCCGTTTGTTGTCTTTTGTCAAAGTCTGTTAGTATGGTCAGTTTTTAAACTTTTATAATCAAGTTTGTTTTATTATGAAAATTGAAAAAAAATAAAAATAAAAATAAAATGTTTTATTATTATTTATCTTTTATTGGTCCGAACTACGCAAGGTCTGATTCATGCGGGGACATGATACGTAGGCAATCTACATAAGGTTCGACCACCGCTAAAAAAGAAAAAAAAGAAAGTGAATAAAAGAAAAGAAAAAAAAGAGAGAGAGAGAGAGAGAGAGAGAGAGAGGAAAAGAGAAAAAAAAGAGAGAAGAAGAAAAGAGAGGTCCCTGAAACACTCGAAAGAGGCACAAATAAAATAAGCCGGAATGATGCATGCGGTCAGAGCAAAAGCATGTTAGAAATGGTTAACTGCCTAAGAACATTGCATCCCCCAACGTGCAATTACAATATATGTTAAGACTCTAACACTGACAAGTTTGTTGTTTTTCCAATCAATACCAGTTAGTTTGTTAGAGCGTACTGGCACCATACCATTATCAAACAAGATCGAAAGGTCCTATACCAGAAAGCATGACTGGGTCAGACAACAACGTTGAGTCGGAAAAGACAGCCAATCAGAAGCTGAAGGAGGCAATGGCCAATATAGAAAAAATGAGATTGGAAATGAATGAAATGCAGCTAGCCATGGCTAAGGTGCAAAAGGGGCCCGAACCACTCGTCACTCCTACTCCCCCACCGGGACACACGCTAGAATACCCTTCCCCAGGCCCTTCAACAAGCTTCCCAAGCCACCACTACTATCAGGGGAGAGATGCCTATGATCCCCAAGCTCCGCCACCCAATCAGAACCCTCCACTACCAAATGTTCCTGTCTTTGTGGCACCTCCCCCAACCACATTACAAAGATCGTCTAGTGAACCACTGTTCCAAATTCACAACACCCAATATTTTCCTCCTGAACCCACTTTTAAAGCTCCTGAGCCATACACATATACACCCCAATTTGGGATCCCAGAGGAAGCTGAGAAACCGGTTAAGAACACAGAACATGAGGAGGTGATTCGAAAGGTCAAAAGCCTGGAGCAATCCTTCAGGAACATGCACGGGTTAGGCCACCAGGTCAGCGTGGCCTACAAGGATCTATGCCCTTTCCCTGACGTGCAATTGCCGGCAGGGTTCAAGATGCCGAAGTTCGATTTATACAAAGGGCATGGCGATCCTGTGGCACATCTACGAGGTTTTTGTAGCAAGATGAGGGGAGCTGGTGGCAAAGACGAGCTGCTGATAGCTTACTTTGGCCAAAGCCTAAGTGGGTCAGCACTAGAATGGTATACAAGACAAGATCCGAGCAGGTGGTACACCTGGGACGATCTAGCACAGGCTTTTGCAGGACACTTCCAGTACAACCTTGAGATAGTTCCTGACCGTCTCACATTGCTAAAGTTTGAGAAGAAGCCCGGGGAGAGCTTCCGGGAATTTGGGTTCCGGTGGAGAGAACAGGCAGCCAGAGTTGATCCTCCCATGAGGGAAAACAAAATGGTGGACTATTTTCTGCAAACTCTAGAGCCAACGTACTTTGGTCACTTGGTGACGTCAGTTGGCAAATCCTTCAATGAAGTAGTGAAAATGGGAGTTATGATAGAAGAGGGACTTAAGTCCAATAAAATCCTGAGTTACTCGGCAATCAAGGCAACGACTCAGGCCATTCAGAGCGGCACGGGAGGTGCGCTTGGAAAGAAAAAGAGAGAAGAGGTCGCGATAATAGAGGCAGGCAACTGGTCCAGATCGAGAGGTCCTTCCCCTCGATACCAACCCAGACCCCATCACCCAAACTACCCTCACACTCCAAATTATCCTCCACAACCTTACTACCCGCCACAAGAACCATACTTCTCCATACACCATGCCCAGACATACGCTCAGCCTCCGGCTCACCCACAATGGCGCGCACCAGCTCCCCAAAACATATACCCACCTACACAAAACACCTATTCGCCGCCAAGGGCCTACAGGAACTCTTCAGGGGCAGGTTTTCGGGGAAATCAGGCTTTTAGAAATGAAAGAATATAGAGAACATTCACTGAGTTGGGAGAAACCTATACTGCCTTGTTCCACAAATTAAGGCAGTTAGGCTTGTTCAGTCCTGTTGAGCCCAGATTGCCAAATCCCCTTCCCAAAAATATGGACCACTCGGTAAGTTGTGAGTATTGTTCGGGGGCTCCCGGACATGATACTTAGAAGTATTGGAAGTTGAAACATGCAGTGCAAAATCTTATTGACACTAACAAGATTGAGGTTCAGACACCAGAGGTACCCAACATCAATCAGAACCCGTTGCCGGCACACCATGAAACCCACATGATCGAGCTAGTGCACGAAGGAGGGGAGCTAAAAAAACCCTCACAAACAGTGATGATGATCCGTCCCGGTTTAAAAGAAAAGTCAACCAGTGGAAAAGCGGTGGTATAGTTGGAAAAGGTAGATGACAAACCAATTATGGTGTTGGGAAAAGGGTCCAGTGGGGCAAATGTACAGTTTGTGGGGCTGAAAGCAAAAATCAACAATTTAATGGCTACTCCTCTTCCTATACGAAGGGAGTCTTGGTAGTGGGCTCTGATTTTCTTTCTTGTTGTCTGGATTATTCCAGGGTTGTAATCCAGATTTCTTTTTGTGCTCGCCAAAGTGTGAAACCTTGCTATCCAGTATTTTAATAAAGTGAAAGTTTTTTTTCTTCATTCCTTATTTTGTTTTAAATTTTCTTCTTCTTTTTCTCTTCTGAACAGTTCTCTTTATACTGGTTCTAATGACATGGCATGCACGACGGATCTTCAACCTAGTCTAAAAAAATCAATCTGATTTCGAACTTATTGTACAAGATTGTGATGATAAGTCGGAATACGATGAGGATGAAGCCTTCGAAGAAATTAACAGAGAGTTGAGCCAATTTGAAAAAAAAAAGAAAAAAAAATCCCAACTCAAATGACATGGAAGCCGTCAATCTAGGGGATGCAGATGATATCAGGGAAGCTAAGATAAGCGTCCACATTGAACCAAACATCAGGGAAGAACTAATCAAAGCACTTATTGAATTCAAAAACATTTTGCATGGTCATACGACGACATGCCGGGTTTAAGCACCAATCTAGTGGTTCACAAATTACCCACTAACCCGACATTTCCTCCCGTCAAGAAAAATTGAGGAAGTTCAAAACCGACATGAGTGTGAAGATTAAGGAAGAAGTAACCAAACAACTGAATACTAAGGTTATTCGGGTCGCTCGATATCCTGATTGGTTGACTAATGTGGTGCTAGTGCAAAAAAAAAAGAGGAAAAATCTAGGTGTGTGTTGATTATCGCAATCTGAACAGATCAAGCCCAATGACGCTTTATGTTTAACAGATATCGAAGGGAAATGCGTCGACATGGCTATCAATTCTGACGTAGTTAAGAGATATTATGTATGATTTCTTGTAATTGTAATTGTTATTTGTTTGTACTTAGCATTTATTGAGAATGAAATGACGGAGGCAATTCTTTCTTCTATCCAAACACTTTAACCGTTGCTTCCCCTTTTGAGCCTTATTTATTCTTTCATACCTCTCCTTTTGGAATCAGTAATGAAAGTGAATGAAAAAGAGAAGAAAAAAATAATGATAATAAAGACAAAAGAAAAGTCAAAAAAAAGGGAATTGGGAACTACGTTTGACCTGATTCCTCAAAGAAGGATACGTAGGCGCCTCACGGCTCGGTCATAGTGTAACATAGTGTGCATAAGGTAACATAGTGTGACAAAATAAAAATCCCCAAGCAAGAAAAACTGGGGCAGAAGTTGACGCTTGTAATTTTGGCAAGAAAGTTTGATTCCAAGAGTTGTACTATTTTACCCTTAAAAATTATTTTTGAACTTTTGATACCCCCTTCTCCTTTCAGCCATACACAAAACCCCCTATTGATGTCCAAAAAAGACCTCCCGATCAGTATCTGAGAAGTGCTAAGTCAATACAAATGGAAGTCGGGAATAACACTCTGATCCCCAGCAAAGAAGAAGATCATAAGCTGGAAATGAATTGATAACCGAAAGAATCCCCAACAGAGAGAGTCATATCGACAGCACTCTAATCCCCAGCTGAAAAATAAAATAAAATGAGAGAGTCTTATCGGTGAAAACCTTCACATGCACCATAAGGTGACGGGAGTTGAGAGAAATGAGAGAGTCTTATTAGTGAAAACCCCTCGAAGGGCACTATGAGGCGACAAGACAAGATTGGCGGGAAGGATCCGCATTTGGCAAAGAGTTGAGTGCCTGTTTATCCCCATCAACATGAGGCCGTCCGAAAGGTTTATTGATACAAATAGACTGGGTTGATTAATCCAGAATGCGCGACATGATCGTTGGGATCAGTTATATCATTCAGATAAGTTCTTTTCTTTCCTTTTCCCCAGCATTTGTTCAGAAAGACTTCTTCTTTTTCTATTTTTGAGATCATCACTTTTTCATTTCTTGGTTTAAAGATTTTACATCCCCAGCAGTTTGTTTTTGAAAAGGATTTTCAGAGCTTACTACCAGTTGCCAAAATGATGCAAAGCAAAATGCGAATAGGATAGGCCAAAGATAAGGCGATAAAGTGAAAAGAAGTTGGTCGCAAAGACCAAATGATGAATGGGTGTAGATCCCAAGAGGACCAAATTTCCAAGGAAAGTTGGAGAAAAACAGGAAAACAATAGTTGAGAAAATTGTGGACCTAATTCCAAGAGGGCCCCCAGCAGATCATCGAGATGTAGGAGCATCCCCGACAGATTTTCGACCAAGTTCCAAGAGGGTCGGACAACACAGAGTGGGGAAGGAAGAAAAGGAAAATTCATCCCCAGCAAGTTTTGATAGCGTAATGAAACACAGAGCGGGGAAGGGAGAAAGGGAAAAACCATCCCCAGCAGGAGTGGCACGACCACTCACCATGTTTTAAAACTAACAAATTTTCTTTGATTTGAAGCAGGAAAAGGAAATCTTATTAATGGCGAAAAAACATGCCACAAGGTAAAGCACCAAAACTGGGGCAGAAAATTTTCTGCCATTGTCGAAAATTTTCTCGGAGGAACGAGGAAATCAATTCAAGTTTTAAGAGATAGCAAGACAACACAATTTTAAGAAAAACAGTCGGAGGTAAGACAATTTCAAGTTTTGAAGTCGGGAGCCCGCCCGTATAATAGAGGTATACAGTTCACTCTTTAAATTTCAAGTTTTGAAGATGGGTTCATCCGCCCTCGAATAGGATATTTTGGGTTCATCCGCCCTCGAATAGGATATTTTTGGGTCCATCCGCCCTCGAATAGGATATTTTGGGTTCATCCGCCCTCGAAAAGGATATGATGGGTCTATCCGCCCTCGAATAGGATATTTTGGGTTCATCCGCCCTCGAATAGGATATTTTGGGTTCATCCGCCCTCGAATAGGATACGATGGGTCTATCCGCCCTCGAATAAGATATTTTGGGTTCATCCGCCCTCGAATATGATATTTTGGGTTCATCCGCCCTCGAATAGGATATTTTGGGTTCATACGCCCTCGAATAGGATATTTTTGGGTCCATCCGCCCTCGAATAGGATATTTTTGGGTCCATCCGCCCTCGAATAGGATATTTTTGGGGTCATCTGCCCTCGAATAGGATATTTTGGGTTCATCCGCCCTCGAATAGGATATTTTGGGTTCATCCGCCCTCGAATAGGATATTTTGGGTTCATCCGCCCTCGAATAGGATATTTTGGGTTCATCCGCCCTCGAATAGTATATGATGGGTCTATCCGCCCTCGAATAGGATATTTTGGGTTCATCCGCCCTCGAATAGGATATTTTGGGTTCATCCGCCCTCGAATAGGATACGATGGGTCTATCCGCCCTCGAATAGGATATTTTGGGTTCATCCGCCCTCGAATAGGATATTTTGGGTTCATCCGCCCTCGAATAGGATATTTTGGGTTCATCCACCCTCGAATAGGATATGATGGGTCTATCCGCCCTCAAATAGGATATTTTGGGTTCATCCGCCCTTGAATAGGATATTTTGGGTTCATCCGCCCTCGAATAAGATATGATGGGTCTATCCGCCCTCGAATAGGATATTTTGGGTTCATCCGCCCTCGAAAAGGATATTTTGGGTTCATCCGCCCTCGAATAGGATACGATGGGTCTATCCGCCCTCGAATAAGATATTTTGGATTCATCCGCCCTCGAATAGGATATTTTGGGTTCATCCACCCTCGAATAGGATATTTTGGGTTCATCCGCCCTCGAATAGGATATTTTGGGTCTATCCGCCCTCGAAAAGGATATTTTTGGGTCCATCCGCCCTCGAATAGGATATTTTTGGGTTCATCCGCCCTCAAATAGGATATTTTGGGTTCATCCGCCCTCGAATAGGATATTTTGGGTTCATCCGCCTTCGAATAGGATATTTTGGGTTCATCCGCCCTCGAATAGGATATTTTGGGTTCATCCGCCCTCGAATAGGATATTTTGGGTTCATCCGCCCTCGAATAGGATATGATGGGTCTATCCGCCCTCGAATAGGATATTTTGGGTTCATCCGCCCTCGAATAGGATATTTTGGGTTCATCCGCCCTCGAATAGGATACTATGGGTCTATCCGCCCTTGAATAGGATATTTTGGGTTCATCCGCCCTCGAATAGGATATTTTGGGTTCATCCGCCCTCGATTAGGATATTGTGGGTCCATCCGCCCTCGAATAGGATATTTTGGGTTCATCCGCCCTCGAAAAGGATATGATGGGTCTATCCGCCCTCGAATAGGATATTTTGGGTTCATCCGCCCTCGAATAGGATATTTTGGGTTCATCCGCCCTCGAATAGGATACGATGGGTCTATCCGCCCTCGAATAAGATATTTTGGGTTCATCCGCCCTCGAATATGATATTTTGGGTTCATCCGCCCTCGAATAGGATATTTTGGGTTCATCCGCCCTCGAATAGGATATTTTGGGTTCATCCGCCCTCGAATAGGATATTTTGGGTTCATCCGCCCTCGAATAGGATATTTTTGGGTCCATCCGCCCTCGAATAGGATATTTTTGGGTCCATCCGCCCTCGAATAGGATATTTTTGGGGTCATCCGCCCTCGAATAGGATATTTTGGGTTCATCCGCCCTCGAATAGGATATTTTGAGTTCATCCGCCCTCGAATAAGATATTTTGGGTTCATCCGCCCTCGAATAGGATATTTTGGGTTCATCCGCCCTCGAATAGGATATTTTGGGTTCATCCGCCCTCGAATAGGATATTTTGGGTTCATCCGCCCTCGAATAGGATATTTTTGGGTCCATCCGCCCTCGAATAGGATATTTTGGGTTCATCCGCCCTCGAAAAGGATATGATGGGTCTATCCGCCATCGAATAGGATATTTTGGGTTCATCCGTCCTCGAATAGGATATTTTGGGTTCATCCGCCCTCGAATAGGATATTTTGGGTTCATCCGCCCTCGAATAGGATACGATGGGTCTATCCGCCCTCGAATAGGATATTTTGGGTTCATCCGCCCTCGAATAGGATATTTTTGGGTTCATCCGCCCTCAAATAGGATATTTTGGGTTCATCCGCCCTCGAATAGGATATTTTTGGGTTCATCCGCCATCGAATAGGATATTTTGGGTTCATCCGCCCTCGAATAGGATATTTTGGGTTCATCCGCCCTCGATTAGGATATTTTGGGTACATCCGCCTTCGAATAGGATATTCTGGGTTCATCCGCCCTCGAATAGGATATTTTGGGTTCATCCGCCCTCGAATAGGATATGGTGGGTCTATCCGCCCTCGAATAGGATATTTTGGGTTCATCCGCCCTCGAATAGGATATTTTGGGTTCATCCGCCCTCGAATAGGATATTTTTGGGTCCATCCGCCCTCGAATAGGATATTTTTGGGTTCATCCGCCCTCAAATAGGATATTTTGGGTTCATCCGCCCTCGAATAGGATATTTTGGGTTCATCCGCCCTCGAATAAGATATTTTGGGTTCATCCGCCCTCGAATAGGATATTTTGGGTTCATCCGCCCTCGAATAGGATATTTTGGGTTCATCCGCCCTCGAATAGGATATGATGGGTCTATCCGCCCTCGAATAGGATATTTTGGGTTCATCCGCCCTCGAATAGGATATTTTGGGTTCATCCGCCCTTGAATAGGATATTTTGGGTTCATCCGCCCTCGAATAGGATATTTTGGGTTCATCCGCCCTCGAATAGGATATTTTGGGTTCATCCGCCCTCGAATAGGATACGATGGGTCTATCCGCCCTCGAATAAGATATTTTGAATTCATCCGCCCTCGAATAGGATATTTTGGGTTCATCAACCCTCGAATAGGATATTTTGGGTTCATCCGCCCTCGAATAGGATTTTTTGGGTCTATCCGCCCTCGAATAGGATATTTTTGGGTCCATCCGCCCTCAAATAGGATATTTTGGGTTCATCCGCCCACGAATAGGATATTTTGGGTTCATCCGCCCTCGAATAAGATATTTTGGGTTCATCCGCCCTCGAATAGGATATTTTGGGTTCATCCGCCCTCGAATAGGATATTTTGGGTTCATCCGCCCTCGAATAGGATATGATGGGTCTATCCGCCCTCGAATAGGATATTTTGGGTTCATCCGCCCTCAAATAGGATATTTTGGGTTCATCCGCCCTCGAATAGGATACGATGGGTCTATCCGCCCTTGAATAGGATATTTTGGGTTCATCCGCCCTCGAATAGGATATTTTGGGTTCATCCGCCCTCGATTAGGATATTTTGGGTTCATCCGCCTTCGAATAGGATATTTTGGGTTCATCCGCCCTCGAATAGGATATTTTGGGTTCATCCGCCCTCGAATAGGATATGGTGGGTCTATCCACCCTCGAATAGGATATTTTGGGTTCATCCGCCCTCGAATAGGATATTTTGGGTTCATCCGCCCTCGAATAGGATACGATGAGTCTATCCGCCCTCGAATAGGATATTTTGGGTTCATCCGCCCTCGAATAGGATATTTTTGGGTTCATCCGCCCTCAAATAGGATATTTTGGGTTCATCCGCCCTCGAATAGGATATTTTTGGGTTCATCCGCCATCGAATAGGATATTTTGGGTTCATCCGCCCTCGAATAGGATATTTTGGGTTCATCCACCCTCGAATAGGATATTTTGGGTTCATCCGCCCTCGAAAAGGATATGATGGGTCTATCCGCCCTCGAATAGGATATGATGAGTCTGACCGCCCTCGAATAGGATATGATGGATCTGTCCGCCCTCGAACAGGATATGATGGGTCTGTCCGCCCTCGAACAGGATATGATGGGTCTATCCGCCCTCGAATAGGATATTGAATTTAATCCTTCCTCAAAAGGACATTTAATTTATTTCGACCCGAGTGGTCCTGCTTGTATAAACATTGCCAAAATATATATTTTCATAAATCATTGCCAAATGCATTTTATTTTCAAAGTTGCTGATGAAAGTCAGGAGTCCGCCTGGAGAATGGAGGGCGTTAAATTCCAAGATTATTGAAGAAGTCAGGAGCCCGCTTGGAGAATGGAGGTTGTGTCATCTTTCAAAAGTCAAGGTGGAGTCAGGAGCCCACTTGCGGAACAGGAGAATACATTGAAGTTTGAAGTCAGTAAAGTAGAGGGTTACAACAAAAATCCCCAGCAGAAATCAGAAGGAAGACCACAAGTCGAGCTATAAGTAAAGAAATACCAGAGGAAACACAAAGTAACAAGGCAGCAACAATCACATGACCAAGCTCGAGAATAAATCTTTGTAATTCATAGATCATAGCTTAGTATAACTTCTTGTTTTTTTTCTAGCAATGGTGTAATAAGGAGATCGAAAAGTAGTGGCAATAGCACGTAACAGCAGTAACAATAACATCGCAATCCCATGGTAGTCCCAACTACCAAAACTTTCTGAACTACACGCGACCTGATTCCCTTATAACCAGGGATATGTAGGCTGTCCAAAATCAGGACTCGGTTGCGCCTTTCCTTTTTTATTTTCTTCCTATTTTGAATAACGATATGATCAAAAATTAGTCGCATTGTTCACTTTATCTTTGCCCGAAAGCTCTTCGTGTTTTCGAGCAAAGAGGGGCAGCTGTGAACACCTAATTTTTGACAACATTTAATTTTTTATCACTTCTTTTATGTAAATATTTTAGGGGGTTTTAACCTACTATTATTTTAGCTTTATTACACTTTTTATTATAGGATAAAAATACCAAAAAAATTAAAAGCTGAATTATCACTATTAATATTTTTATTATTATTTTTTGTTTTTTTATATAAAAAAAAAATCCGAAAATATTTTTTTAAAACAAAAATAATAATTTCGGGAATGATTTAAAAAAATAAGAAAAAGGGAAGTATTGAATAAAAAAAATATAAAAGTAAAAATAGGTGGAATTCTCTTTTAAAAAAAAAGTAAAAGAATGTAGAAAATTTAAAAAAATAAAAAGTTTTGTGGAAATTTTTAAAAAATTAAAAAGTAAAAGAAGGTTGGAATTAAAAAATAAATATAAAGGTATCTGAAAATTTATAAAAATTTAAAGTAATTGAAAGTAGCATTTTTGAAAGAAAAAGAAAAGATAGTGGTTTGTTTTTTTTAAAGAAAAGTTAAATAAAGTGAGATTCTCTTTTAAAAAAATAAAAAGTGGGATTTTAAATAAGATAAAGTAATTAAAGTTGGAATTTTAAAAATAAAAGTAAATAAAGGTGGGATTTCTTTTTCTAAAAAAATAAAAGCAATTTGTAAGTGGGATTTCTTTTAATTAAAAAAATAATAAAATAATAAAAAAATAAATCTGAAAATTTCGAAAATTTTGCTATAAATAGAAGAGAAAATTTAGGAAGAAGGGTGGAAAAAAAGAGAGGAAAAACTAGATAGAGAGAAGAAAAAAAGAGGGGGCGGAGTGAGAAGTATACACCCGATATACATTCTGGATACACTGAATATACAGGGGCAGAATTCATTTTGGAGAGTTTTGAAGTTGAAAAAGAATAGTTACTGCTTCATTGCCTCGCTTAAGATCTGAAATAGTCAGAACAAAGAGAGATTTCTGCACTATTTGTCTTCTCCATTTTTACTAGTTTTCTCCGTGTTGCTGGAATTTCTGGACTAGGTGTTGAAGCTACTGTGTTGGGCTTTCTGCTGCTGTATGTTGTTGTGTTACATACTACTTTGCTGACCTTCTTCTTCTTGTATTGACAATACCAGGTACACAAACGATACACTGGTTCATCTTGTAAGCTACTCGAAACATGAATGCAAAAATGAGAAAGATTTGAAGTTGTAGTTGTCACACCTCGTTTTTGCGCGCCCCGCCCCGAAGGGTTAGATGCGCGGGTGGAGTTTTTCCAATTTAAGTGACAATATTCGAAATGGGATTATTTATTTAATTCAGAGTCGCCACTTGGGAAAGGTTTGGCTTTTGGTGTCCCAAGTCACTGGTTTATCTTGAATCCCAAATCGAGGAAATTTTCGACTTTTCCAAATGAAGTCTGCGAACCAGAAATTCTAAGTAAGGAATTCTGTTGACCCGAGGGAAGGTGTTAGGCACCCTCGAATCCCGTGGTTCTAGCACGGTCGCTTAAATTGTTATAATGGCTAAATATCTGATTTAAATACATGTTATGACTTACGTGCTTTTATTAAGTTTAAACCGCTTTATTATTATTACTTATTTTTTATAGAATTGCAACGTCGTGAAAATGCATCTCGAACCACGTCACAATCAATGCACCCGTGATCGTCGACACATTTGGACTTCGTTGAGATTCGGATTTGGGTCACATCAATGTGCACCCGAATTTAAGAATGTGATTTAATTAAGCCGCGCCAACAGAGTCTAACGCGTTATTATCTTTGTAGAAGGCCATGAAATTTATTAAATGGCCTATCTTGAATTCTAAATAATTATCATGGTTATTTATTGAGGGCCCCGCAATTTTTGCATCTTTATTTGGCGAGGCTCATCTCTATTTTAGAAAAGGATATCCTAAAATGGCTACATTTCTAATGCATTTGTCTTTAAAACTAGAAGAAAAGGTACATGCTAATTCAATTATAGGCTTTTGCCTAATCCGGATTTTTGTCAGTTTCTGATTAACTACTTATAAAGTAAAAACGCCATGCCTTGCGAGGACGTTTCAGTCGAACAAAAGACTACATATGAGATTGATGAAATGCAATACCTAATCCGAACATTTCTTGAGTTGAACTAAACTGAACTTATGTGGACTAGTCTTAACTAAACAAAAAAAACTAAATGAAACAAGAACAATATTGTATAAAGTCGAAATATACATGCCCCTACTGACAAACAACTACAGAGTTAAAATACAACAGGGTAAACTCAGTCAAATATCAATACATACTTTCGAACTGTTGAATCATAAACTAAATCAACTTTCACAGGCCTGCTAATGTATTATGAATACTACAACAAATACTTGAACTTCTTCAACCTTTTTTCATTTCATGCTTTCCAACTGTTTTAATTACATCAATACGGGACTTGAAATGTGTACCTGGAAATGCTGAAAATGCAAAGGAGAAGAAGAAGAAGATGTGGAAATCAGCAGCAGAAAGAAGCAGGACTAGTAGTAGCAGCAGGACAGGGCAGCAACAACAGTGAGCAGAATAGCAACAACAATCAGAACAGCACAAAAGAAAAGGATTCTGATGCGAGGTGGAACTAGAGTTGAAGGAAAATAACAGCCAAACGAAATAGCACACAGTGTGATGGCAACAATGCTCCAGACAATCCAATTCCGGAATATACCAAATGCCACAAAACACTAACAATAATCTCGATTGAATTTTAGAAGAAGCAACACTGCCTAATGTATTGACAATAGATGAAGTTCAGACAAACGAGACCAAATTTCTGATTTCCTAATCTGTTTTCTCTCTTTCTTGCTCTCTTTCTATTCCTGTCAACTCTCTCTTTTCTTTCTATCTTCACAGTGTGTGTGTGTTTCTTTTCTAATCCCTCTGCCTCTAATTCTGTATGTCCTCAGTCAGATGTCTGCCCCTTTTATATGCCTTCCTTAAACCTTTAACAGCCTGTTTTTTAGAGTATCCCAGTACCCTCCTATGTGCCTTTAACCTTTTTTCAGTTCCACTTTAGTTAATTAAGTATTAAAACCCATTCACATTCCCTGGCAGATTCAACTTTTTCATTTTATTATCTAAAAGCAAGTATGGGCAGTAGAATATATCTGACAGCATATGCTGTCAACCCATTTTGAAATTGAAAACCCTTTTATGCAGGAAAACAGGCTGTGCACAATGCACATGCTGTGCACAAGTGCACATGCCACCAACTCAGATTTCGGTTACAGACCAAACCTTAGGTTTCTGAAACCATATTCACGACTATAAGTAACAGGGCTTGGTTCTTAATTGATTCAGGTAAATGTTCAACAGAGGCAAGTTGATTTGTTATTGTTCGGACAGTTGAAACTAATTGACGACACATGTCGACTCGACTATATTAGCATTATCATACACAATCGTAGCCAAAAATCAAACATTTAAACAGTATCGATACATGGTTTGAATTATACTGACTAAACAGAAATGCACTCGAGGAGTTAACTAGTCAGTCCAAACTCGAAACACAACCAATACACATGCCTTATCAGAATAGGAGGGGGGGGGGGGATTTAGACAAACACAGAGGTTTAAGTAAAGTGGACAAACAAAAGTTGATAAAATCAAAACAAATATGAACAGACGTTTTTAAACAATCACACGGACTAAAACAATAAAGGAAAGAAAGCAGACTTACCTTAAAACTTGAAAAGTTTAACAGTTTGAACTCGGATTTGGACAAACTTTTCTTAAGGCTGAATGGACTTTAATCGAAGTGTTTCTCAGATGAGAAACACTTTGATTGAAGTCCATTAGACCTTAATCTCTTCGGTTGAACCGGTATGAACCAGTGACGAAGGGCACAAAACTTTCAAACTTAGATCTGGGATTCAGGCTTCCCTGATCAGATTCGGACCAAACCAAGTATGGTTTGGTCACGAGGGGGTCTGGGGAGTGTCTGGTATGAATTTGAAGCAGATCGGTGTAGATTAGGTTCCGACTCGAATCTTCAAATGAAGATTCGAGAAGGTGGGATAAGATTCGAAGCATGGGGTTGGTAGATTTGGGTTCAGGATGGCATGGGGGTTCTATGGTGTTCAGGGGAAGGTCACCGGCGTTCATGCCGCCGGTTTTCATGGTGGGGGATACAAGGGCGGCTCTAGGGTTTGAAGGGGATGAGGTTGAAGACGAAGGTTGGGGTTCAGATAGGGGGGGCAGGGTAGGATTATGGCCTTATATAGTTAATGGGTGGATTGATCTCGACCGTTAGATCAATCTAGATCTACGGTCTGGATCTGATAGCTTAAGTGGAACGGTGTCGTTTCAAGGGTAAAGGGTTGGGGTCGGTCCGGGTAAGATGGGTCGGGTTTATTGATGGGTTATGGGGAATTGATCTTGGCCGTTGATCACTCTGAGATCAACGGCCCAGATCACACTGGACCAAAACATCGTCGTTTGGACGTCCTGGGCATCAGGTGGCCTGGACCGGGCAGGCCTGGGTCTTGGGCTGTTTGTTTGGGCCAATTTTGTTAAAATTGGCCCAAATCCGGAAGAATAAAGGGACCCTTTCTTTTTTCTTTTTTTTTTTTATTATTTTATTTATTTCCATTTTCTTATTTATTTTAAAAACAAAACTAAGCCAATAATCAAATTAAAATTAAATACACACTCAATACAATTTTTTGCACACACACTAAAATATTTCAAAACAGGTACAGTCAAACCAAATAAAATCACGAACGAAAATGCCTATTCATGATTTTCTATTTAACGACCGGATTACGGTTTGAATTATGCAGGACACATATATTTTTTGAATTTTATTTTAATAAAGTAAATAAATAAAAATGGGCCGAAGTCACAAATAAATCAACAAGGTGCCGCACAGAAAATCCGAAATTGTACCGCAGGGCCAATTATTATTTTTTATTTCTTTTTGGAGCGATTGCCGTGCGAAACAAAAATCACGTGCTCACAGCTGCCCCTCTTTGTTCGGAAACGCGAAGGGTTTTCATGCAAAGATAAAGTGAGCGTGTATGAGCGATTTTTGCCTATAGACCGCTCCGTATGAAGCATTTTTGAAATATCTGACCGAATCTTGCTTCAAAGATTTCCTACATATCCTGGGCTAAACAGGAATCAGGTCAATGTAGTTCGGGAAGTTTTGGTAGCTGAGACTACCATGGGATTGCCATGCTTGCTGCTACTGCTGTTGCTGTTGTCACTGCTACGTCACTGACCGCCTTATTACAACCAAACGAAAATTGGAAACTGAACTAACTACTTATATGCATGTCAACTGCTAGTTACAAGATTCCTATCTATGATTCTTTTACGACTTGATCTTGGGTCTTAGCTGATGCTGCTTGTAGACTCCGATCTGAATCTTGATGCTTGCGAGTTGCGGTGACTTGTTTAATCTCCGGGATACCGAATAAAATGTGACTGGCAGAGTTCAGGACCTTAGTCAAATGTTGGAGTCGATCTGCTTTCCCTTTACTCTGATATCTCGGGATATCTTCTTTTGTCTTTTTCTTCTTTGATTCCGAACTGGGATTTATCTCGTGGGTCATTTCGATCCATGTGGCTCGAGGTCAGACCTGCGGGATAAAACAAACAAACGAACGAAATTTTCTGCCCCAGTTTCACTAGGAAAATTTCGTTAATTATTCACCAGGAAGTTCATAAAATTGATGAAAGAGGATACGCATGCTCAGTTCAGGGTTGGAGCCCTAATACCGACTAGCTGGGGAAAGGTTCAGTTTGGGGTTTAAAACCCTAACGCCGAACAAAGGAAGAATTCAGCTTAAGGTTTAAAAACCCCAATGCTGACTAAAAGGAAAATTCAGTTTAGGGTTTAAAACCCTAATGCTGACTAAAGGAAAAATTCAGTTTAGGGTTTAAAACCCTAATGATGATTGCATGAAAAAGCTCAGTTTAGAGTTTAAAACTCTAATGCTAGCTGAAAGGGAAAAGTTCAGTTTAAGGTTTAAAACCCTAATGCTGACTAAAAGGAAAATTCAGTTTAGGGTTTAAAACTCTAATGCTGATTGCATGAAAAAAGCTCAGTTTAGAGTTTAAAACTCTAATGCTGGCTGAAAGGGAAAAGTTCAGTTTAGGGTTTAAAACCCTAATGCTGACTAAAAGGAAAACTCAGTTTAGGGTTTAAAACCCTAATGCTGATTGCATGGAAAAAGCTCAGTTTAGAGTTTAAAACTCTAATGCTGGCTGAAAGGGAAAAGTTCAGTTTAGGGTTTAAAACCCTAATGCTGACTAAAAGGAAAATTCAGTTTAGGGTTTAAAACCCTAATGCTGATTGCATGGAAAAGCTCAGTTTAGAGTTTAAAACTCTAATGCTGGCTGAAAGGGAAAAGTTCAGTTTAGGGTTTAAAACCCTAATGCTGACTAAAAGGAAAATTCAGTTTAGGGTTTAAAACCCTAATGCTGATTGCATGGAAAAGCTCAGTTTAGAGTTTAAAACTCTAATGCTGGCTGAAAGGGAAAAGTTCAGTTTAGGGTTTAAAACCATAATGCTGACTAAAAGGAAAATTCAGTTTAGGGTTTAAAACCCTAATGCTGATTGCATGGAAAATCTCAGTTTAGAGTTTAAAACTCTAATGCTGGCTGAAAGGAAAAAGTTCAGTTTAGGGTTTAAAACCCTAATGCTGACTAAAAGGAAAATTCAGTTTAGGGTTTAAAACCCTAATGCTGATTAAAAGGAAAATTCAGTTTAGGGTTTTAAAACCCTAATGCTGATTGGCTGGGGATAAAGCTCGAGAATACTACACGATCTATTTTTGAGTTTTCTTGTTTTAATAGAAGATAAAAGGGGGTTTTGCGGGAACTTACCTTTTGAGTGAATTCCTTATTGCCAAAATATTTCTTGTACCCGCGTATCTTCTTCTTTGGGAGACACCTGCTTCTTGCACGGTTGTCTTGGATTAAAACCTGTTTCAACTTCTCAGACAAAGAACAATTGTTAGTTCGGAAATGACGATCGGTTCGGTGACCTTGATCGTTCCCAATTGCTTTGTTGCGTCTCTATTTATGTTGCGAAATTCCGCCATTGATTTGATTCGAATGGCAAAACCTTTAGACTGCTCAGGCTCGTATTTCCGGATTCTGTGATGACTTGCTTCGTAAGGCTCTTTTTTTTTGTGTCCCGTTTTGCTTGGAGGTTCTCAACGGGGATTTTATTGGAGATATTTTGTGGGAATTTGTACATTAAAGGAAGCTCTGTGGGGAATATTTACAAAGTGGATTCTTTGTGTGGATTTTTGTACAATGGGGCTGGGGATTTATCTCAAAATGAGTTTCCCAGGGTTTGTTGGGGTAAACTTGTTGGGGAATATTTACAAAAGGACTTGCTGGGGATGCGCCGATGAAATTCCAGCGGGGAGACTTTGTGGGAGATTGTACAAAAGAGAAACTCTGTGGGGTTTGTACAGGGGGAAACTCTGTGGGGATTTGTCCGAAGGTGGACTTGCTGGGGAAGATTCCAAGATTTCTCTCTTTTTCCTTTACTCCGGAACACCATCAAACGTCGTGATTCATCATGCTTGGGTAATCATATCAACGAGATGAGGCGCTTTCCTTCATGAGACGGGATTCCGTGCAAACAAACCTGCCACCTGTCCTCTCCGGTGTGTCCTGAACTCGGGGTTAAAATGCGAAAGGGATTCGAAAAGAAACAAAGAAAGGGGAAAATAAATCAGGAAAGGAACACCCTTCTCGAGACGAGGAAAACTTATCTGAGGAAGATAACGCTGGCTTTAAATGACATGACATGCTCTTTGGATTGGACGTCTGACCTCCTAAGAGCTTGCGTTTTCCTGAACCAGAACAGATATGTGATTCCAAACTGGTGGCACTCTGCCGAAACTTTCTTGGGATGGCGTCATTCTTTTCGGCCAACAGCGCCCTTTGCGAGTTTTCGCTGGCTGACCTCTCTCATTTCTCTTCCTGTCATCGCTTGATAGCACTCTTTGCGAGTTTTTACTAAACAAGCTCTCTCATTTTGGTTTCTCTACTCCCGTCGCCTCGTGGTGCCCGAAGGTTTTCACCGCCGAGACTCTCTCATTTTATCTTTCTCAATTCAGAGTGTGCTGGTCTCTATTTGTGACGCTTATTGGTTCCCCACCATATTTGGTAATTGATTTGAAGGCTTGTGCTTGGTAAAGAAAAGGTAGATGATACTAACTTCTAAACTGCTCGACGTGCCCCAGTTTCAATTTCAGGGTGGATGGGATTTTATTGTTGGTGTGACTGAACCTCAGGGAGAGGCTGCCTACGTATCCTTTCGGAATCAAGTCAAACGTAGTTCAGGCCTCAATCAAATTTTGTTTTTGTTTTCTTTCTTTTTTTTTCTTTTGTAGAGAGGATTGGGTAGTGTTTGGGGAGTAGTGGGGAATAAAACCTTTGCCATTTTCAAATGTGTCAGGACCACCGGAGTATGATTTAGACGTAGTACCTCTTGACTGCATCTGCATTTACTGCTGTGTCGGGGTCATTTCCTTCGATATCACCTAAATACAATGCTCCTCGCGGCAGTATCTTCCTTACAATGTATGGGCCTTTCCAATTTGGGGCAAACTTTCCTTTTGCTTCTTCATGATGCGGCAGAATACGCCTCAGTACCAGCTGACCTACTTCGAAATTCCGGGGTCGGACTTTCTTGTTGTAAGCACGGGCCATCCTTCGTTGGTATAACTGTCCGTGACAAACTGCAGCCATCCGCTTTTCATCAATCAACGTCAATTGCTCTAACCGAGTCTTAACCCACTCGCTGTCCTCGATTTCTGCTTCGACAATGATTCGAAGCGAAGGAATTTCTACCTCTGCCGGTATTACAGCCTCGGTCCCATAAACCAAAAGATAAGGAGTCGCTCCCACCGATGTGCGTACCGTAGTGCGGTACCCCAATAATGCAAAAGGTAACTGCTCATGCCACTGTCGGGAACTTTGTATTGTTTTCCTCAAAATCTTCTTGATGTTTTTATTTGCAGCTTCCACAGCACCATTGGCTTTTGGCCGATAAGGAGTGGAATTCCTGTGTGTTATCTTGAATTGCTCGCACACATCTCCCATCAAGTGACTGTTCAAGTTTGCTGCATTATCTGTAATGATGGTCGCAGGAATACCGAAGCGACAGATAAGATTTGAGTGTACAAAATCCACTACAGCTTTCTTGGTGACCGACTTGAGAGTGACAGCTTCTACCCATTTTGTGAAGTAATCGATGGCAACCAGTATAAACCTGTGTCCATTCGAAGCCTTTGGTTCAATTGGTCCAATGACGTCCATGCCCCAAGCGACAAATGGCCAAGGTGCGGACATGGGATGCAGTTCCGTGGGAGGTGCATGAATCAAATTACCGTGCACCTGACACTGATGACACTTCCGAACGAAGCTAAAGCAATCCTTTTCCATGGTCATCCAGTAATAACCTGCTCTAAGGATTTTCTTCGCTAAGACATACCCGTTCATGTGAGGTCCGCACACACCTGCGTGTACTTCGTGCATGATCTTTCTCGCTTCCTCGATATCGACACATCTTAGGAGATTGAGGTCCGGAGTCCTCTTATATAACAATTCACCGCTCAAAAAGAAACCACTTGCATGTCGCCTAATGGTCCTCTTTTGATCTCCAGTAGCGTGCTCGGGGTATTCTTGCGTCTTCAGGAACCTCTTGATGTCATGGTACCAAGGCTGCGTATTTGATCCCGCCTCGATTACACTGCAGTAACCGTGTCTTTCCTTGATTTGGATTTCCAAAGGATCGACGTGGGCGTTGCCCGGGTAGGGTAGCATAGAAGCCAGAGTAGCAAGTGCATCTGCCAGTTCATTGTGACACCTCGGAATATACCTGAACTCTATTGAGGTAAAGCGCTTGCTGAGGTCCTCCACATGTTGTCGGTATGGGATAAGTTTGACATCCCGAGTTTCCCACTCGCCTTGAACTTGCCGGATGATCAGGTCAGAATCTCCCATAATCAGTAAGTCTTTGACATCCTGATCGATTGCCATATGTATGCCCATAATGCAGGCTTCATATTCAGCCGTATTATTTGTGCAGAAGAAACGAAGTCTAGCTGTGGCGGGATAATGCTGACCGGAAGGCGAGATCAATATTGCCCCAATCCCCACACCCTTGGCGTTCACGGCTCCGTCAAAGAACATCTTCCAAACATGAACTTCTTCCGAGATTACTTCTACGGTGTTTACCTCTTCATCTGGAAAGTAAGTATCCAATGGCTGGTATTCCTCATCAACCGGATTTTCGGCCAAATGATCTGCTAACGCCTGGGCTTTCATGGCCGTGCGAGTGACATAAACTATGTCGAATTCCGTAAGCAAGATTTGCCATTTAGCCAGTCTCCCAGTAGGCATTGGTTTCTGAAATATATACTTCAAAGGATCCAACCTGCTTATGAGGAATGTAGTGTGGGCTTGGAGATAATGTCTCAGCTTTTGAGCAACCCATGTGAGAGCGCAGCATGTCCTTTCCAGCAGAGTGTATTTGGCCTCGTAGCCGGTGAATTTCTTGCTCAAGTAGTAGATTGCTTGCTCCTTCTTTCCGGTTATGTCGTGTTGCCCGAGGACGCAGCCGAAAGAGTTCTCCAAGACTGTTAGATACAAGAAAAGTGGCCTTCCCGGTTCTGGAGGGACCAAGACCGGGGGATTCGAAAGGTATTCTTTGACTTTATCAAAGGCTTCTTGACACTCAGTTGTCCACTTAATCGCCGCATCTTTCCTTAACAGCTTGAATATGGGCTCACACGTGCTCGTCAGCTGGGCAATAAACCGACTGATGTAGTTCAACCTGCCCAAAAGACTCATCACGTCTTTCTTTGTTCTTGGAGGAGGCAAATCTCTGATGGATTTTATCTTAGTTGGATCTAGCTCGATACCTCTCCTGCTTACGATGAAACCCAAAAGTTTGCCCGACGGAACTCCGAAAGCGCATTTGGCTGGATTTAGCTTCAAGTCATACTTCCTTAGCCTCTCGAAGAATTTCCTCAAGTCTTGGATGTGGTTATCCTGCGTCCTGGACTTGACTATCACATCGTCCACGTACACCTCTATTTCCTGATGCATCATGTCATGGAAAATGGCGGTCATGGCCCTCATGTAAGTAGCCCCAGCATTCTTTAGACCAAATGGCATGACCCGATAACAGTAGGTGCCCCAAGGCGTGGTGAAGGCAGTTTTCTCGGCGTCTTCTTCATCCATCAATACCTGGTGATACCCAGCATAACAATCTACGAAAGACTGTATCTCGTGTTTGGCACAATTGTCAACGAGGATGTGGATGTTGGGCAGCGGGAAAGTTATCTTTGGGACTTGCTCTGTTCAGATCTCGGTAATCTACACATACCCGAGTTTTCCCGTCCTTTTTTGGTACTGGAACCACATTTGCCAACCATGTTGTATATTGGACTACCCGGATCACTCCTGTTTTCAGTTGCTTGGTGATCTCCTCCTTAATCTTGTCACTGACCTCAGTTTTGAACTTTCGTTGTTTTTGTTGGACTGGAGGACAATCAGGATGAATCGGTAATTTGTGAACCACTAGATCAACACCTAGTCCCGGCATGTCATCATATGACCAAGCAAACACGTCTTTGAATTCAAGAAGAAGTTGAATTATCGCCTCTCGCGTTTTCTTGTCCGTGTGAATGCTTATCTTGGTCTCCCGGACTTCTTCCGGGGTTCCTAAGTTTACCGGTTCAGTGTCATTCAGATTTGGCTTAGGTTTATTCTCGAAATATTCCAACTCTCGGTTTATCTCCCTAAAAGCCTCTTCCGCATCATATTCTGGTTCTGGGTTCATTAATTCGCAGTTAAATAGCTCATTGTGGTCTGGGCGTGAAGTCCGCAAGCATGTCATATTTAAAGCCGCATTATTAGGGCTGAAAAGGAAGATAAAAGGAAAACTAATAAAAATCAGAACAAAAGAAAGAATAGGAAAGCAATGAAGATTTTTTTGTATATTTTCTTTGGAAAGTTGGAAGACAACAATGTTTACAACTAGGAATTCAAAACAACAATTGAAAAGAAGAAAACGTTCAAGTTATGTCCCGGAGATAACTCGTGATACAGGAAAGGTGGCAGGACAGGTCTACACGGACTTCCGTCTAGTCGGGAATGGCGTGGCCTCCCAGTTTTGAAGTTGGGCGTTCGGTCCCATGTACAGCATCTCAGCAGTGCTTGTGCCTTCACCTGTTTGAACCATGTGGACCTCGTAGAGCATTTCTCTCATCGCCCCACATATTTCCTCGATTTCCGCAGCTGTGAAGACCTCATCATCTTCTTCTTCAGCGTACCTTGGCCTGACAAAAGTCGCATATAAATCCGGCAGTGGTTGAGGCAACTTCCAGCCCTCATTTCTCCTTTTCTTTGCCCATTTTTTGTCTGCTGGAGTAGGTTTGAAACCTAGTCCAAAAGGTTTCTCGATGACTGGCAAAGTAACGGGTTCTGTTATTCCCTGAAGGGTTCGTCCAAGTCCCTTCCCTGGCCTAAATCCGTGCCTGATCATCTCTTTGGCCACCATGACCGAAGCGTTAGACAAGAAAGGCTGGGGGCAAGGTACTCCCTCTTCGTGCTGCTCTGCCAGTACCACCTCGAAAGCTTGATAGACCGTATGTTCGCTCCCTTCTCTCGGTTCAAGATACGGGATGGATGGGTCCCGGTAAATGGCATGTTCGTCTTCCCCATGGACCACGATTTCTTGGTCTTCGTACTCGAATTTCACCATCTGGTGAAGAGTGGAAGGCACGGCTCCTGCCGCATGGATCCAAGGTCTGCCAAGGAGGAAATTGTAGGATGTGTCCATGTCGATCACCTGGAAGGTTACTCGAAATTCGACTGGTCCTATGACCAACAACAGGTCTATTTCTCCCATGGTATCTCTCTTGATGCCGTCGAAAGCTCTCACGCAGACGTTGTTGGGTCGGATTCTTCCTGCCCCAATTTCCATTCTTTGTAGCGTGGAGAGCGGGCAAATGTCAACACCTGATCCCCCATCCAGCATTACCCGCTTGACATAGTAGTCCTCGCATTTCACTGTTAAGTGCAAGGCCTTGTTGTGTGCTGCTCCTTCCGGGGGTAAATCGTTCTTGTTGAAAGAGATTTGGTTGACGGCGAAGAATCTTTCTGTCATCCGCTCTAGTTGCTCCACCGAGGTTTCGACCGGTACATATGCTTCATTCAGGGTTTTCAGCAGGATCTTTTGATGCTCGGTTGACCTCATTAATAACGACAGCATGGATACTTGCTCAGGGTGCTTGCGCAGCTGATCTATCACTTCGTAATCCGGCATCTTCATTTGTTGGAAGAACACTTCCGCTTCTTCAACACTCACGGGCTTCTTTGGAGGGAAGCGCCTTTGCGTGGCGTTGTTCAGTTCTTGGGTATTTGAGTACCCTCTAACGAAAGTATTTTCTGGAAGTTCTTCCATGACCTCCTTACCTTTGTACATTACCAAAGTCTTTTGATAATTCCACGGCACTGTGGACGGGTTGGTCATTGGCTTTTGTGGCACGCGTCCGATAACCACTGGCTCATTCAGCCGAGGTGGTTGAATCATCCCCCGGACCACATAGGCCCCTTTTGGCACGTACATAGGTTTTGTCTTTTTGATCCCGAAGTTCTGCGTCTTCTTGGCTTGACCTCGCGGTATGTAAAGAATTCCACCCTTTGCTGGTACCGCTTTCTTCTCCACCTTCTTTTCAGGCTTGCTCTCTGCAACCTTGGCCTCCTCCCCCTTTTCTGATTTCTGGTCTATTTCAGGCCTCTTCCCTGTGTCGACAATGGCAATTATGGCTTTCAAAGCAGGGTCGAACTCTTTGTCTTCACAAATCATGCCGATCAGCGGCCCATTATTGTGAGCGGGCAATGGATTGTTAGTCACATTCGGGATCTCTTCGTCCCTTAGCACTATTTTCCCCTGCTCTATCAAATTTTCGACCACTCTTTTCAATGACCAGCAGTCGTTTGTATCATGTCCCTCGGCCCCTGAATGATAGGCGCATCTGACTCCGGCTTTGTAAGAAGGAGATGTCGGGTTTTGCCTCGTTTGGGGAATTGGTTGCAAGAAACCCAACTGGACTAGCTTAGGGAACAATGTAGAGTATTGTTCACCGATGGGCGTGAAAGTCCGCCGTCGAGGTGGCTCCTGGGGGCGGTAGTTATTCTGCGGGGGTTGTGGGTTATAGTGGTTGCGGTAAGGAGGCTGATTTCTGGGAGGTGGAGCTGGGCCTCGGTTGGTTTGTTGTGGTGGATGGTTATAAGGTTGGGCATTCATGACCATGTAAGGTTGATGAGCATATGCCAAATTTGAGTGGGGGTAGTAGTGGCGCGGGGCTCTTTCCGGAAAATGGGGCCTGGGATGACAATACTCCCTTGCTTCAGAGGCTGCCATAGTCGTTTCTTCCTTCTTCTTCCCCCTTGTCGTCCCTCCAGACCCGCTTTGGACGGCCTGGGAGGTTGCCCTTAGGGCTGCTTGACTCAGAATCCGACCCGTTTTCAGCCCATTCTCTACCATCTCTCCTATCTTGATTGCTTCCGCGAATGGCTTACCCATGGCCGACATCATGTTTTGGAAATAGTCAGACTCTTGAGCCTGGAGAAAGGTAGTGACCATTTCCACTTCATCCATGGGAGGCTTCACTCTCGACGCCTGTTCACGCCACTTAATAGCATACTCTCTAAAGCTTTCCGAAGGCTTCTTCTTCAAATTCGACAGAGAGTTTCGGTCTGGCGCAATGTCGATGTTATACTGGAATTGCTTTACAAAATCTCTGGCGAGATCATCCCATATATGCCATCGGGACATTTCCTGATCCATATACCATTCTGAAGCTATCCCTACTAAGCTTTCCCCAAAATATGCCATTAGCAATTCTTCTTTTCCGCCGGCTCCCCGCAATTGGTTGCAGTATTTCTTAAGATGTGCAATGGGGTCACCGTGCCCATCGTATTTCTCGAATTTGGGGGTCTTGAAACCCGTTGGCAGGTGCACGTGAGGGAACATGCACAGGTCGGCGTAAGAGACGCTCTTTTGTCCGCTCAACCCTTGCATATTCTTCAAACTTTGTTCAAGGCTTCTCATTCTCTTAGCAATCTCATTTTGTTCTGCAATCCTGGGGTTCTGATCCTGTCCCGGTGCGAGTTCGCACTGAGGCGGTAGAGGATTATTGTTGGTAGCGAACCTGGTTGGTTCCATTGAGAACGATGGTGCTTGGAATGTAAAAGAGGATGAGTCAAAGCTTGGCTTGTATGTGGCAGGCTGTGCCGTAACCGGGCAAGGCGATGCAGTAAAGATGTTCATGCTTGCATCAGTGGATGACATTCGGGGATGAGGCTCAGAGGGCGATCCAACAGAGAAGGCGGAGGTGGCTGGGTACCCAAATGGGGTAGCAGGATAATTTATGGGGACATTAGACGTTCCACTTGACCTGGAGAATAATTCAGGGAATCCGGGGACGACACTTGGCGGCTCTTTCCCATTATTCCAGTCGTCCAGCATTTCCAACATGCGGAGCCGTAGGATTCTATTTTCTTCCGCAGTCGTGGATTCAGGTGTGAGGATGGCTGAGATTGAGCTCTCCTCAGAGACGGGGACTGTTTGCAATGGAATTTCCGAAGACATTTCCACACTTCCTTTTGACCTGGTGAAGTAAGTGTGAGTACTGCTTCTGGTCCTAACAATAGGTAGTTGAACACCTCTCCTTGACCTCGTGAAGTATGAGTGCGAGGCCAGACTTTCACCAAACCAACCGTCTTTTCAAAAACCCTGGAAACATGCTCAATGACAAGCGCACGGTTAATTTGCAGCAAATAACAGATAGTTAATCTCACGTTGGGCATGATGCACCTATACAGTTAAGTGGATTACTATATGTCTGCTACGAGAGCATGCGTCATTCCGGTATTTTTCCTCTTATTTCCCTCTTTTTTTTTTCTTTTCTTTTCTTTTTCTCTTTTGTTTTCCTTTTATTTTATTTATTATTTTTTTTATTTTAGTAGTAAAAGAAAATGCGACCGGATCCGATGAGGATTGCCTACGTATCACGATGCTTACGTGAATCAGATCATTACGTAGTTCGAAAAACACAAATGGGCGTAAAAGAAACAATCTCTTTATTGTTGAAACGTTCTATTACAAGCTACATTTTGCAAAAGAAAGAGCAAATTTTGAAAATAAACCTAGACTCAAAATAGACTGAAAATCGCCTTGATGAAAAAAACAGGCAGAAGATGCTAAAATACAGATTTGACCTACGAATGCATTATGGTTTTAAAAATTGGTTTCCGCGGGGCATCGTTCGGCCTCGCCGCGGTCCTAGGCGTGAGATCCCTCTCAAGTTGCTCCAGTTCGTGCATAGTCTGCTTGACATAAACCATTACTGCCGAGGGGAAGGTAACACTGGACATGTTCTCACATCGCAGACATCGTCTGGTGATGGCATGGGCAATGGCTTTGATCCTATCTCTGGTTTGCTCCTTTTTTATGAGTAGGCGTTTTATCTGATCGCTGCATATCTCGAATACTTGAATATCCTGTATATGCTGATGCTCCAATCGTCGTACTTCCAACTTCATCTGGGCTATTGAGTCATACCAGTATCTGCTCTCAATTTGGAAATCCTTGGCCTGACTAGCTGCTTTGATCTCGAGTGCTGCCATCTCTCTCTTTATCTTAGCAACAGTCTTCTCGTGGTCGCCTTCCAATTGATACAGGTATCTGCGATGCTTATCTGTTCTTGTATCCCACTGTGCTTTGAGCTCTGCTATGACGTTTTCAGATTTCTCCAAACCATCTCGCCACTCTCTGATCTCGCTTTTTAGCCTTTTTATCAGGTGCTCGTCTGATC
Source organism: Nicotiana sylvestris (assembly GCF_000393655.2). Lineage (NCBI taxonomy): Eukaryota > Viridiplantae > Streptophyta > Magnoliopsida > Solanales > Solanaceae > Nicotiana > Nicotiana sylvestris. The sequence continues at coordinate 43,405,161 of NC_091062.1, read as the reverse complement.
GACGCCTTGGCTGTTTATCTGCATCCAACCTTATCTGTTTGATCTGGGCTCTGAGCTTTTCATTTTCTTGAATCAACCTGTTCTGCTCTCCCAGATCGGTAGCAACTTGCACGTTGTGTTCATATTTCAAGTTTTCCACTTGTTGCTTTAACCTGCTGATTTCGGCGCAATAGCCTCTTTCTTTCGCTAACCAATCCCACTGCTTTTGTGATGATTCGGTAAAATTCCGGATGTGGGGTCTCTTAGCTGGCCTTTCATGCTCGAGTTCCCTTCTGTACCATGCAAGGTAACCTGGCGCCGTTTCTCCTTTGGCTTGATCCCGCACGCAAGTATCTGATTTCAAATATTGACCCTCATTCCAGATTTGGCGAATCTTTGCTTCTGGGAACTGTCCGTTAGGACTTATCTCAACTGCTTGAGTGCTTAGATCTTCCTCATGAGGTACTGTCTGGCATCTTCCGAACTGTCTTAAAACTCGGCAGGGTGCGTAAGGTTGAATGCTCTTAAGCCCCATCAGTAAGAAATGAGTTTTAGCTGCAGACATATATAAGATCTCATCAACAGGCAACCATCCCAACGTCCATTGTATTTGGCTGGCAGTAAGAGTTTGCAAGAACGAGGTCCATGCCAGAACTCCTTTGGGCCAAATGATCTCTTTGGTTCTCGTGTAAGATTCTTCTATGCGGGTCTTTTCCGGGGAACCATGGCTCAAAATCTCGGAATGATGGCAGAGGTGCTCGGTCATCCATATCTGTAAGAGCAAATTACAACCTTCGAAGAAACTTCCCCCAGCTTTACAAGCTGTGAGAGCTCGACAGATGTCGGATACCACCATAGGCGCGAGAGTACTGTCACTTTGCGTGAGTAAAGTGCTGACGACCCCAGATATCTTCAAATCAATGTTTCCATCTTTCCTCGGAAATACCAGAAGACCCAGGAACATTATCATGAACGCTACCCGTCTGTGCTCGTCCCACTTCTGACGAACTCCTTTGCTGCACAGTTTGTTGATTGGATTATTGAATCCCCCCTCGTGACCGTACCTATCATATATGAAGCATGGAGTACATAATCCGGCTGCTAGATCCGGGTTGTGGACTGTTCTAGGTATTTTTAACAAATCCAGGAACCGATGTACCGTGACGACTCTTGGGGCGACCAAGTATTTTTCCCTCAAGGGAAACTCAGTATTCCCGATGTATCCGGCCATTTCTTCCAAAGTCGGGGTGAGTTCAAAATCAGAGAAATGGAAAACATTGTGCGCCGGGTCCCAATAGGTAATCAAAGCTCTTATGATATCTCCCCGGGGCTGGACTTCCAACAGACCCACAAGACCTTTCAGATATTTCTTAACCTCATTTTGTCCTTCAACACCTAGATCATTCCACCATAGCCGTAACTTGACAGGGATTTTGGTCATTATTGAAAAATGTTCATTTTGCATCGTGCTCATCCTGCACATTTATTAAGGTGATTTTAACAAAACGACTTGACTCAAAATATTTTAAACAGAGGGGATCAAGTTTTGAACACGGCCTTTAAACACTTCGGGGATGAAGAGTTTATGGCTGTGCGGGTCAACTAGACAAAAAAAATGCTAAACAAGACCCAAAGGTGGCTATTTATGCAAAGTCAGCCTTCCGGCGTCCCTTTCGGGAACATTCGGCTATTTATGATAAAACAACGTCACCTGACTTATTTACGACTCTTTTAAAAATTTGACACATCTTTTATTTATTTATTTACTGATTTTTGGCTATTTAGAAAAATGGGGTTGAACCCAACGAGGGTTGCCTACGTATCTCACATCCGGTGAGAATCAAACCGGCGTAGTTCGGGATATCGTAAAATAAAAAAAAAATCGAATAAACCTAGAAATCAGGAATGCGTATTTTTTACATTTTTTTTTGAAAAGAGATAAAGATTAAAGAAACTATTTTTTTTTATATTATATTTTTTTTAGGAAAAATTTGGACTATTAGTCTGAATTCTACGAAAGAAACAACACATTTTTTGAATTATGAATTTTCGATTTTTTTTTACTTTTAAAATAAATACCCTTTTTTTTTATTTTGAAAGTGATAAAAGAAAATTTTTATATATATTTTTTTTAATAACTCTCAATAAACAAAACAGTTTTTTTTTTTTTAGAAAAATTCCGGCGAGGTTTTGACACTACTTGGACATTGGTTTTATTTTCCAAAAATAAGTAATTATCTCCCCTACGCTGCTATTTCCCCCCTTTTTTTTAGGAACCGGTCGACATGCGGAACCGAAGCAAATAAATGCACAACACAGATAGGAATGCAGCATGATGGTCTTTCCATTTCAGGTTGCCTGTCCTAGACGGACCCAACCCCTGTGTTGAGTTCCCTAAGTCAAATGCAATATGATGCAAAGAAGCGTTCCTACTAGGGATCCGGCATGAAGTTTCGTTATACTAGGTTTAAACCTTGGTATTTGTTCTAGACTGTGTACCCGAGCGGACAACTCGAGTCGAGGAGGGGGCTACGTACCGGGGACCCGCGAGATCGTCCGGCTTTGTAACTTGTCCGACCTCTTTCTTATTTCAGGTATTGACACTAACAGAATAGGGAGTCTCGACCAGCGAGCTTCTCCCCGGAGGTAAGAAAAGAAGGGTTTCGGCACAGTTTATATACAGTTCAGATAATATCAAAAGCGGTAAAAGACAACATTTAGCACTTTTATGCAAAACATGTAATAAAGATCAGATAATAAAGCCAAATATAACAATTATTCTAAGCTCGAATTCTTGGACCCTGAACCAGTGGTTCTGGGTCAATTTCCCCAGCAGAGTCGCCAGAGCTGTCACACCTCCTTTTTGCGCGCCCCGCCCCGAAGGGTTAGATGCGCGGGTGGAGTTTTTCCAATTTAAGTGACAATATTCGAAATGGGATTATTTATTTAATTCAGAGTCGCCACTTGGGAAAGGTTTGGCTTTTGGTGTCCCAAGTCACCGGTTTATCTTGAATCCCAAATCGAGGAAATTTTCGACTTTTCCAAATGAAGTCTGCGAACCAGAAATTCTAAGTAAGGAATTCTGTTGACCCGAGGGAAGGTGTTAGGCACCCTCGAATCCCGTGGTTCTAGCACGGTCGCTTAAATTGTTATAATGGCTAAATATCTGATTTAAATACATGTTATGACTTACGTGCTTTTATTAAGTTTAAACCGCTTTATTATTATTACTTATTTTTTATAGAATTGCAACGTCGTGAAAATGCATCTCGAACCACGTCACAATCAATGCACCCGTGATCGTCGACACATTTGGACTTCGTTGAGATTCGGATTTGGGTCACATCAATGTGCACCCGAATTTAAGAATGTGATTTAATTAAGCCGCGCCAACAGAGTCTAACGCGTTATTATCTTTGTAGAAGGCCATGAAATTTATTAAATGGCCTATCTTGAATTCTAAATAATTATCATGGTTATTTATTGAGGGCCCCGCAATTTTTGCATCTTTATTTGGCGAGGCTCATCTCTATTTTAGAAAAGGATATCCTAAAATGGCTACATTTCTAATGCATTTGTCTTTAAAACTAGAAGAAAAGGTACATGCTAATTCAATTATAGGCTTTTGCCTAATCCGGATTTTTGTCAGTTTCTGATTAACTACTTATAAAGTAAAAACGCCATGCCTTGCGAGGACGTTTCAGTCGAACAAAAGACTACATATGAGATTGATGAAATGCAATACCTAATCCGAACATTTCTTGAGTTGAACTAAACTGAACTTATGTGGACTAGTCTTAACTAAACAAAAAAAACTAAATGAAACAAGAACAGTATTGTATAAAGTCGAAATATACATGCCCCTACTGACAAACAACTACAGAGTTAAAATACAACAGGGTAAACTCAGTCAAATATCAATACATACTTTCGAACTGTTGAATCATAAACTAAATCAACTTTCACAGGCCTGCTAATGTATTATGAATACTACAACAAATACTTGAACTTCTTCAACCTTTTTTCATTTCATGCTTTCCAACTGTTTTAATTACATCAATACGGGACTTGAAATGTGTACCTGGAAATGCTGAAAATGCAAAGGAGAAGAAGAAGAAGATGTGGAAATCAGCAGCAGAAAGAAGCAGGACTAGTAGTAGCAGCAGGACAGGGCAGCAACAACAGTGAGCAGAATAGCAACAACAATCAGAACAGCACAAAAGAAAAGGATTCTGATGCGAGGTGGAACTAGAGTTGAAGGAAAATAACAGCCAAACGAAATAGCACACAGTGTGATGGCAACAATGCTCCAGACAATCCAATTCCGGAATATACCAAATGCCACAAAACACTAACAATAATCTCGATTGAATTTTAGAAGAAGCAACACTGCCTAATGTATTGACAATAGATGAAGTTCAGACAAACGAGACCAAATTTCTGATTTCCTAATCTGTTTTCTCTCTTTCTTGCTCTCTTTCTATTCCTGTCAACTCTCTCTTTTCTTTCTATCTTCACAGTGTGTGTGTGTTTCTTTTCTAATCCCTCTGCCTCTAATTCTGTATGTCCTCAGTCAGATGTCTGCCCCTTTTATATGCCTTCCTTAAACCTTTAACAGCCTGTTTTTTAGAGTATCCCAGTACCCTCCCATGTGCCTTTAACCTTTTTTCAGTTCCACTTTAGTTAATTAAGTATTAAAACCCATTCACCTTCCCTGGCAGATTCAACTTTTTCATTTTATTATCTAAAAGCAAGTATGGGCAGTAGAATATATCTGACAGCATATGCTGTCAACCCATTTTGAAATTGAAAACCCTTTTATGCAGGAAAACAGGCTGTGCACAATGCACATGCTGTGCACAAGTGCACATGCCACCAACTCAGATTTCGGTTACAGACCAAACCTTAGGTTTCTGAAACCATATTCACGACTATAAGTAACAGGGCTTGGTTCTTAATTGATTCAGGTAAATGTTCAACAGAGGCAAGTTGATTTGTTATTGTTCGGACAGTTGAAACTAATTGACGACACATGTCGACTCGACTATATTAGCATTATCATACACAATCGTAGCCAAAAATCAAACATTTAAACAGTATCGATACATGGTTTGAATTATACTGACTAAACAGAAATGCACTCGAGGAGTTAACTAGTCAGTCCAAACTCGAAACACAACCAATACACATGCCTTATCAGAATAGGAGGGGGGGGGGATTTAGACAAACACAGAGGTTTAAGTAAAGTGGACAAACAAAAGTTGATAAAATCAAAACAAATATGAACAGACTTTTTTAAACAATCACACGGACTAAAACAATAAAGGAAAGAAAGCAGACTTACCTTAAAACTTGAAAAGTTTAACAGTTTGAACTCGGATTTGGACAAACTTTTCTTAAGGCTGAATGGACTTTAATCGAAGTGTTTCTCAGATGAGAAACACTTTGATTGAAGTCCATTAGACCTTAATCTCTTCGGTTGAACCGGTATGAACCAGTGACGAAGGGCACAAAACTTTCAAACTTAGATCTAGGATTCAGGCTTCCCTGATCAGATTCGGACCAAACCAAGTATGGTTTGGTCACGAGGGGGTCTGGGGAGTGTCTGGTATGAATTTGGAGCAGATCAGTGTAGATTAGGTTCCGACTCGAATCTTCAAATGAAGATTCGAGAAGGTGGGATAAGATTCGAAGCATGGGGTTGGTAGATTTGGGTTCAGGATGGCATGGGGGTTCTATAGTGTTCAGGGGAAGGTCACCGGCGTTCATGCCGCCGGTTTTCATGGTGGGGGATACAAGGGCGGCTCTAGGGTTTGAAGGGGATGAGGTTTAAGACGAAGGCTGGGGTTCGGATAGGGGGGGCAGGGTAGGATTATGGCCTTATATAGTTAATGGGTGGATTGATCTCGACCGTTAGATCAATCTAGATCTACGGTCTGGATCTGATAGCTTAAGTGGAACGGTGTCGTTTCAAGGGTAAAGGGTTGGGGTCGGTCCGGGTAAGATGGGTCGGGTTTATTGATGGGTTATGGGGAATTGATCTTGGCCGTTGATCACTCTGAGATCAACGGCCCAGATCACACTGGACCAAAACGTTGTCGTTTGGACGTCCTGGGCATCAGGTGGCCTGGACCGGGCAGGCCTGGGTCTTGGGCTGTTTGTTTGGGCCAATTTTGTTAAAATTGGCCCAAATCCGGAAGAATAAAGGGACCCTTTCTTTTTTCTTCTTTTTTTTTATTATTTTATTTATTTCCTTTTTCTTATTTATTTTAAAAACAAAACTAAGCCAAAAATCAAATTAAAATTAAATACACACTCAATACAATTTTTTGCACACACACTAAAATATTTCAAAACAGGTACAGTCAAACCAAATAAAATCACGGACGAAAATGCCTATTCATGATTTTCTATTTAACGACCGGATTACGGTTTGAATTATGCAGGACACATATATTTTTTGAATTTTATTTTAATAAAGTAAATAAATAAAAATGGGCCGAAGTCACAAATAAATCAACAAGGTGCCGCACAGAAAATCCGAAATTGTACCGCAGGGCCAATTATTATTTTTTATTTCTTTTTTGGAGCGATTGCCGTGCGAAACAAAAATCACGTGCTCACAGTAGTTTAATGTAGTCTTTTCTTTCTTTTATTGTCTGTATGTAGAACATTCTATGCGCTGCCCATGTAAACTCTTTAAACGACTCACTTTCGAAACTTAACTATAATAACTCGAAAGTATGTAAATAAAGTAGGACATTTTCTTCATTTATTTTAGAGAAAAACGAAAAAATAAAAAAATGTAGTCATTCTAAGATTATCCTTTTTAAAAAAATAAATAATGAGACGAGCCTCGCCAAATAAAAATGCAAATTGCGGGGCCCTCAATAATTGGTCATAATAAATACTTAGAATTCGGGATGGTCTGTTTAGTGAATTTCACTGCCTTCCCCAAAGATAATAACGCGTTAGACTCTTTAGACGCGATTTAATTAAATTACATTCTTAAACTCGGGTGCACATTTATGTGACCCAAATCCAAATCTCAACGGAGTCGAAATGTGTCTCTAATCACGGGTACATTGATTGTGACGTGGTCCGAGATGCATGTCCATGACGTTGCAAATTCCTTTAAAAAATAAGAATGAGATGAGCCTCACCGAATAAAAATACAAAATTGTGGGGCCCTCGGTAAATATTTGCTTTAAAATTGCTTAGACTTCGGGATGGACCGTTTAGCAAAATTTCACGGCCCTACCCAAAGTAAATGATACGCTAGTCGCTTTAGGCACGCCTTTTAATAATTTAATTTTCTTAAAACTCGGGTGCACATTTATGTGACCCAAATCCAAATCTCAACAGAGTTGAAATGTGCCAACAACCACGGGTGCATTGATGTGACGTGGTTGGAGATGTATTTCCATGATGTTGCAATTCTTGAAAAAATATATAATAATAATGACGAAAGCGGTTAAAAGTTAAAACTTGCACATGAGCTCATAATTGTATAAAATCAGATAAACAAGCCGAATATGACAGTTGAGCGACCGTGCTAGAACCACGGAACTCGGGAATGCCTAATACCTTCTCCCGAAGTTAACAGAATTCCTTATCCGGATTTCTGGTTCGCGGACTGTAATACAGAGTCATTCTTTTCCTCGATTCGGGATTAAAATGGTGACTTGGGACACCCTAAATCTCCCAAGTGGCGACTCTGAAATAAACAAACAAATCTCGTTTCGATTGTCCTTTAATTGGAAAAACTCCTTCCCCCCTCGCGGGGACGGAAAAAGGAGGTGTGACAATACTCATTTGATTTGGATTTAGTATAAAAGAAAACTTTTTAAAAAGGACAATCTAAACGACACCGAAGCTTTGCTAATCACAAACAATCTAATTGCTCGATGTCTAGCATGACACTTTTGTCTTTTGGAGAATATGAATTTCTCATATTTTTCTTTTTGGTACGTTATTATGAGCCGCTTTCATTCTCGATTTTGGGTCGTAGCTTGTGGGCTTATTAATTACAAATTTGCAAAATCAATCTTTTCAGCATGAGCAAACAATATAGAAAGGACAACAAATGAGATAGCCATTACGTATTGCCTATCTGTTGAAGGATTAAGTAGACAAGCTATAATTAACTGTAGTTAACTGTTATTGTAGTCACTAACTAAATTGGTTAGTTAGTAGTCTTAAGAAGATATAAATATCTTCTTATCTTAGCTTAAATGTACAATAGTCATTTTTTCTCAAAAATTCAATGGAACAGTGTTCCCTTCCTTCTCTTCTTTACTGCTTCAGTTCATCTTCTATCTGAGCTTCAGAACTTTGTCCATGGCAGCTAATATGGTATTAGAGCCACCGACAATGATCTAGGCTATCGTCGTCTCAATTCTCTTTTCTGATTTCTACTCTCTGCTTCTAAATTACTTCAATTTTTTTGCAAAATTAGGTGCAAAATTGTCTTAGAGTAATCACAAAATCGAAGCTAGGGTTTGTATTTTTTTCAATTCAAAGTGAAGTTTACAATGGCGATTGGCACTGAAGAAGATAATACAACAACTCGTACATCAGCTACTGGTTCCGGTTCGTCATTTCCTTCTATAGATCACAATCACCCCTATACCTACAACCAACAGACACACCAGGTAGTTCTCTAGTCTCTATTCAATTGACTGGATCTGATAACTATGCCTTGTGGAGTCGTGCTATGAGAATTGGTCTGTTAGGTAAAAGTAAGTTAGGTTTTGTTGATGGAAGGTTTCCAAAGTCTAAATTCGAACCAGAACTTCATGATCTGTGGGAAAAGGTCAATGTTGTTGTGTTGTCATGGATAATGAATGCAGTGAGATCTGGTCTGTTGAGTAGTGTTCTATATGCATTTACTGCTCATAAGGTGTGGGAAGATCTAAAAGAAAGATTCGACAAAGTGAATGGCTCTAGAGTACTGTTTCTTCATAGAGAAATGCACAATTTGACTCAAGGAACCATGATTGTATCAGATTACTTCTCAAAACTGAGAGATTTATAGGATGAGTTTGATGCTCTAATGTCTTGCCCAGGGTGTCCATGTCCTGAGTCCAAGCTATATGCTCAGCACTTTGAGGCTTAAAGACTGCTGCAGTTTTTTACTGGCTTGAATGATTCCTATGCACAATCCAGAAGTCAGATTATGATGATGACTCCAGTACCTACTACTAACAAGCCTTATTTACTTCTTGTTGATCAAGAAAGTCAAAGAAATCTGGCAAGCATGGCCCAGGTTACAAAGCTTGCAGAAGGTCTAGAGAGCACTGCCCTGTATGGGAACAAATGTTCAAATGTCACCAGTGGAGGTTATAGACAAAGAAAGAATAATGTTCAGTATGATTATTGTCATTACAAAGGACATACCAAAGAGAATTGCTTCAAGCTAATAGGCTATCCACCTGATTTTAAGTCAAAAAGAAAGGGAAGTGCACCTAGACTTTATGCTAATTTTGTAGGTAATTCAAAGTTCAACAGAGGATGAGCACACCAGCTATGAAAGTCAACTGAACACTGGGTCTCATTGTCAAAAGGGATTCACTTCAGCTAATTCTGTACCACCACAAATGACATAGACACAACCATTCTTTACTCAGGAACAATACCAAAAGATTGTTCAAATGCTTTCCAAAGGAAGTGCAGAAGGTTCTGGCTCATCTAGCAAAATAGCTGCTGCAGGTATTCTAACTCATGTGAATGCATTTGTGTCTCAGTGTATCAATAGTGATTGGATAATTGATACTGAAACCTCAAATCACATGACATCTAGACTTGAGTTACTACAAACACATAAGTCACTTTCTACAACACAGAAAAATATAGTGCATCTTCCTAATGGTAATGCAGTGCAAATTTCACACACAAGGAGTACATCTGTGTTGGACAATCAAAAGATTTCTAATGTGCTCTACATTCCAGATTTTAAGTTCAATTTACTCTCAGTTTCATAACTCACCAAGGAACTAAAGTGTATGGTAGGCTTCTTTCCTGACTTTTGTATTTTTCAGGATCTTTATAGTGGTCAGGTGAAGGATATTGGTAGAGAGGCATATGGACTTTATATTCTTAAAGGAGGTGTTTCAGAACAATTCCTAGTTCAAATGACAAATAAGAGTGCATCTGCAGTTACTGCTCCCTCTCTTACATGCTTAAGCTGCTTATGGCACAGGAGATTGGGACATGCTCCCTTAGATGTAATAAAAAGAGTAGACAAGTTAAATAAGATGACTACTAGTGACAGTCAACACTGTATTATATGCCCACTAGCCAAGCAAAGTAAACTTCCTTTTTAGCTTAGCAGTACTACAACTCAATCCATGTTTGAATTGATTCATTGTGATGTTTGGGGACCATACAGATATCATACTCATGATGGAAAAAGATTCTTTGTTACTATAGTAGATGACTATAGTAGATATACTTGGATATTCCTTTTAACCTCTAAGTCTGAAGCCTATGTTGTTCTAAAGAATTTTCTCATTCAGGTTCAAATTGTATTCTCTACCACAGTTAAGGTCTTGAAAACTGACAATGGAAGTGAGTTTTTCAGCACTGATTTCAAAAATTTGTTGTCTAGTCTTGGTATTGTGCATGAAAGCTCATGTGTGTATACACTCCAACAAAATGGAGTGGTAGAAAGGAAACATAGAACTATTCTTAATATGGCAAGGGCACTCAGATTTCAAGCTTCCGTTCCTTTAAAGTTTTGGGGTGAATGTGTCACTACAGCTACTTACATACTGAATAGACTTCCTTCCAAAGTGATTGACTACAAATCACCATTTAAGTTGCTTTATTTGCACTCTCCTTCTTTGGCTCATTTGAGAGTCTTTGATTGTCTGTGTTATGTTGCAACTCCTAGAGTACTAGACAAGTTCTCACCCAAAGCTGTTCCTGCTGTGCTTATGGAATATTCTTCAACACAAAAGGGTTACCTTATGTATGAACTACACTCCAAAACATTTCTGGTGAGCAGAAATGTCATATTCAGGGAAGATATTTTCTCTTCAAACATGTGAAGTCATATGGCAACCCTGTATTCCCTATGTTAGATCTACTCTCCCCAGTGATTCATGAAAGATCTACAGTTGATACTGCTACACCAGCTCCTTTATTATCACCTTCCTTGAATTCAGAGGTCAATCATTTCTCAGATGTTGAACTACAACAAACTTCTTATTTGGAGGAGCATATACATCAACTTCACAACTTTGAGCCAAATGTTGTTCTTGATGTTCCTTCACCTCCTGCTGAAGCCACTGCTCCTGTTGTAGTAAGTGATGAACCTTCTATAGACTGTAGAAGATCTTCCAGACCAAACAAGCCTCCTATTTGGCTACATGACTATGTAACAAAGACTAAAGGGGCCAAGTGCAACTTCCCTATCTCTGCCCATGTGAACTACAATCATCTCTCCCCAACTTACAAGCAGCCAATCTCAGTTTATTCAGCAGTCTCAGAACCATCCAACTTCAAGGAGGCTGCATCTGATCCTAAGTGGATAGAAGCTATGAAACTTGAGTTACAGGCACGGGAAGATAACAATACTTGGTCTGTTGTAGACCTACCTCCTGGAAAGACACCTATTGATTGTAGGTGGGTGTTCAAGATTAAGTATAAGGCTACAGGTGAAGTTGAGAGATTTAAGGCTAGACTGGTAGCTAAGGGGTACAGTCAAAAAGAGGGCCTAGACTATGGAGAAACTTTTTCACCAGTGGCCAAGATGGTCACTGTGAGATCTGTTGTTGTTGTTGCTGCCTCAAAACAGTGGTACATTTATCAAATAGATGTCCATAATGCATTTCTTAATGGTGATTTAGATGAAGAGGTATATATGGTGTTACCTAAAGGGTTTTCTAGACAAGAGGAGTCTCAGAAGGTCTGCAAACTTCAAAAATTCTTGTATGGCCTCAAGCAAGCACCCAGACAGTGGAATCTAAAGCTTACAGAAGCACTTGTACATATGGGATTTCAGCAGAGTCACTATGATTACTCACTATTTGTGAGGAGAGTTGGGGATGATATTGTGATCATACTTGTATATATAGATGATCTCTTAATTACTGGCAGCAATCACAAGTTGCTATGTGACACAAGGCTAGATCTTCAAAGCAGGTTCAAAATGAAGGATCTAGGAGAGCTAAAGTTCTTTCTAGGTATTGAATTTGCAAGGTCTACCAAAGGGATCCTAATGAGTAAGAGGAAATATGCTCTAGAACTGATTTCTGAAACAGGTCTTAGTGGAGCAAAGCCAGCTAATACACCTATGGAGCTCAACCAGAAGCTGACTACTGTAGAATATGATCTATCTTTCAACAGAGGAAATGCTACTGCTGATGAAGTACTAAGAGATCCTGGTGTCTATCAAAGATTAGTTGGGAAATTACTATATCTAACTATGACCAGACCTGATATCTCCTTTATAGTACAAGTCTTAAGTCAATTCATGCATTGTCCTAGAATGTCCCATATGGATGCTGCATCAAGAGTAGTGAGATATATAAAGCAAGCACCTGGCCTTGGACTGTTTATGCCTGCAGAAGACACAAAGAATCTGACTGCCTACTATAATTCTGATTGGGGAGCTTGTGTGGAAACAAGAAGATCAGTAACTGGCTATCTGGTGAAGTTTGGAAATGCTTTAGTATCTTGGAAGTCCAAGAAGCAAAGCACTGTCTCCAAAAGCTCAGCTGAAGCAAAGTTCAGGAGTATGGCCTTTTGTGCAACAGAGATCACTTGGTTGATATGGTTATATGCAGAACTAGGAATCAAAGTCTGTTTGCCTGTTAAGTTGGTATGTGACAGCAAGACAACAATCCAAATTGCTGCAAATCCAATCTTTCATGAGAGAACAAAGCATATTGACATTGATTGTCTCTTTGTGAGAGAAAAGCTATGTGAAGGAATGTTGAAGACTGAATATGTACATACAAAAGATCAATTGGCAGACCTACTAACTAAGAGTCTTGGAAAAGCTCAACATGAGCATCTGTTGAACAATTTTTGGTTGAAGAATGTGTATCAATCATAAGCTTGAGGGGGAGTGTTGAAGGATTAAGTAGACAAGCTGATAATTAACTGTAGTTAATTGTTATTGTAGTCACTAACTAAATTGGTTAGTTAGTTGGTAAGGTAGTTAGTTAGTAGTCTTAAGAAGATATAAATATCTTCTTATCTTAGCTTACATGTACATCAGTCATTTTTACTCAAAAATTCAATGGAACAGTGTTCCCTTCCTTCTCTTCTTTACTGCTTCAGTTCATCTTCTATCTGAGCTTCAGATCTTTGTCCATGGCAGCTAACACTATCACGGCCATCAATATATAGTACTCCATCCGTTTCAATTTAAATGACACATTTGCTTATTAACCCGTTAAAAAAATAACATATTTCTATATTTAGAAATAATTTAACTTTGAACTTTTTATTTTACGCACTTTACCCTTAATGAATATTTTTTATAGCTACACAAATATTATGGATCCACAATTAGGACCACATATATCAAAAGTCTTCTTTTATTTCTTAAATTTTGTGCCAAGTAAAACTACATCATCTGAACTAAAATGGAGGGAGTAATAAGTTTTACGCTGAAACAAAAAGTAAATATAATAAGTTTTAGGTAGAACCGTAGAAGAATAACTATAAATCACTTGATTAAGATCTTTTTGACAACATCGTGCTTATAGCAACAGCGAATAAACCCAAAAGAGTCTAACGATCTCAAAACTTAAAAAAATTGACCAAAAACAAAACTGATAAAATTTGCATTAATGTGTGGTTTGGTTGGTTTAAATACTTTTTAAAAAATTGACCTAGTTGCTTTCATTTAAAAATTATGTTAAATCAAACCAAATACTTTTGACTTGAACTGATTATTTCAAATCTATGTCAAATTTCAGTATTTCACAATTTAAACATGAAAGTAAAGTGTGAAAGAAACAAGCATCATTTGACGACTAAACGTCTGCGACTACTTAAGACTTTTCCTCTGATGGCCAATTTGGCAACTCGACGACCAAACCTGCAGCTAATAATTTAGCATCTCTTTATGCTGCAAAGGGTTCCAAAAATGGAAGATTTCCATATTTGGATGAAACAACAGAAATAAAATATACTAGCAGCATTTGGCTTTCATAGAATGAAGGCAACCTCAAATGAAGGTTTTAAACTCTTCTTCCTCCTCTGCTTATTTTCTATTTATCAAATTTTAGGTGCTACAGATACTATAACAACAACTCAATTTCTCAAAGATGGGGAACTCAATATTAGTTCATCCGGTGGAAGTTTCGAAATGGGGTTTTTCAGTCCAGGTAATTCTAAGTTTAGGTATTTCGGTATTTGGTATAAGAATATTTCTGTTACTACGGTTGTGTGGGTTGCCAATAGAGAAGCTCCTTTAAGCAATACATCAGGTACAGTAAAAGTTATTAAGACAGGAGTAATTGTAATAGTTAATGAGACTAACCACATCATATGGTCAACAAATACCTCAAGATCTGTGCAAAATCCCATTGCAAAGTTGCTTAATTCTGGAAATCTTGTTGTTAAAGAAGCTGATGTTGATGATAAAGTTGGAAGTTTTCTTTGGCAGAGTTTTGATTATCCTACTGATACCCTTTTACCTGGTATGAAAATTGGGTTTAATTTTGTAACTGGTAAAGAAATATACTTGTCATCTTGGAAAAATGAGGAGGATCCTGCTCCAGGTGATTATACATACCATTGTGATCCTTCTGGTTATCCACAGAATATTTTGAAGAAAGGGTCAAATGTTATTTACAGGTCTGGACCATGGAATGGATTAAGGTTTAGTGGGGCAACAAACTCAAGAGAAAGTCAATTTTATACATTTGGTGTGTTTTCAACTAAGGCAGAGGTGTATTTTAGTTATCAGCTTTTAGCTTCAGTTGTTACAAGGTTTATATTGAATCAGAATGGTGCGCTACAACGTTGGACTTGGGGTGATAGGAATAAGGGTTGGGCACTTTACCTTTCACTACCAACAGATAATTGTGATACTTATAGGTTATGTGGTGGATATGGTAGTTGTAATAGTCTGAATTCTCCGGTATGTGGATGTTTAGATAAGTTTGTTCCTAGAATTCCTGAAGATTGGAAGAAAGCGGATTGGTCAAGTGGTTGTGTTAGGAGGACTGAAATGAATTGCCTCAAGGGAGATGTGTTTTTGAAGTATTCGAAACTCAAATTACCAGACACGCGGAATTCATGGTTCAATGCGAGTATGAACCTTGAGGAATGTAAGAAAATTTGCTTGAAGAACTGCTCTTGTATGGGTTACTCAAATCTTGACATACGCAATGGAGGAAGCGGCTGCTTACTGTGGTTTGAAGATCTGCTTGACATTCGACAGCTAGCTAATGAAGGGCAAGATATCTACATTAGAATGGCTGCTTCTGAATTAAGTAAGTTTATTGCGGAAAAAAAGAATGATTAATAGTTTGTGATTGATTTCTTAAAGACAGTAAAATGTACGAGTTGCAGGGGCCCTGGATAAAGCATATCTGAATTTACATTCTGGACAGTGCCAATGATTATAAACATGTTGTACTTTTAATACACTAAAATTCACAATTTAACAGAACATTAGACCATGAACTTTAGTCACTGGTACAAGGAAACATGATTTAGAGTGAAATTAATGCTGAACCTATATGCATCATGTCTAGACAAATTTAAGGAAGCTTTATACTTGGGAAAGAGCGCATTGAGAGTATTAGACTTACACTGTTTTTAAAGGTTGCAGCAACCATTGTTTAAAATCTGTTGTCACATCCTTTTTACTTTTGCATTGCCAAACTAATAGCATCTTGCAGAACCTTGATAACTCCATAACGTAGTCCTGTCTTACCAGCTGATGGAGAAATTCGAACTGATTAACTTATACTTGGATTGAAAACTTGCAGCTAGTCAGGATAAATCAAATGGACACAAAGGAAAACTTCTTGCCTGGATTATCTCATTATCAGCTGGTGTGGTTCTGATATTCCTAAGCCTAGTGATCTTCCTCAGAAGATGGAAGCGAGCTTCAGAGAAAAAGAAAGGTAACCTCAGCCGGTCATTTTGTTTGGAATTTGAAATAGTAGAGGAATTCAAATTCAATTAGAAGTAAAATGAAATATAGTAGAGGAATTCAAAATCTATTAAAAGTGAAATGAAATATCCTCCTTGTCTAGTATTTGCAAAACTGAATTTGGTACATTGGTCTTTGGCAGGATTTTGGGGCTGCAATGGCAATTACAAGATGGATTACCACAATGGAAACCGAAGTGAAGAATTTGAGTTACCACTGTTTGACTTATCTACGATAGCCAAATCTACGTACAACTTTTCAGAAGAGAGCAAAATTGGAGAGGGTGGCTATGGACCTGTTTACAAGGTAACAACCATTTATAGCTTGCAGTTTTGTACATGATATAAGCAATTAACGGCCCACCTAATAGAGCACAGCAAGAATCTGGAAGACTGACTGTAACTTCAGATTTGTTCGATATAAGGTGACTGAAAATAAAAGGTCTGTTCTAACAAATGGGACATTTGGAGAGCAAAGAGAGCATTTATGCTAATTCATCAATAAATGGAGGACAGGGGGTTTAGTGGAAGATCTTTTGATTCATGTACTTCAAAATATCCAAAATGTTTCAGAGTCAGTCCAAAAGTTTCTGAAAACGTGTCTTCTAATATGTGCTGAACTGCTGATTAATATCTAATAAGAGGAATGGCTTAGCCTAATTTGGTAAGAGAAATATAGTGCAATTAAGATGTGTTGGAGGAGTTTTATGAACAACAGCTGAACTTGATTGGATTTATTATGATTGCTCAATTCTTCAAATTTGGTGCTTCTACCTTTTACTTGGAAGCATACAAGAGTCTTGCATGGTTTTCACTTTCATGTTAGGTATTGAAAAAGTTTAACATGCAGAGATTTGATGTTTAGGGCGTGCTTGAACAAGGACAGGAAATAGCTGTGAAGCGGCTATCTAAGACTTCCACACAAGGACAAGACGAGTTCAAGAATGAAGTGATGTATATTGTGAAACTTCAGCATAGAAATCTGGTGAAGATTCTTGGATGCTGCATTGAAGGAGAAGAAAAAATGTTGATCTATGAGTACATGCCAAATGGAAGTCTTGATTCATTTATATTCGGTAAGGATTTCTAAGACCAATAGTGTGCGTAATATTTGCACTTCAGTTAAACGATGCCCTATATGAGTACCTAAACGATCTTCTTCCCTTTTAATCCACATCTAGCAGGAAAAATAGTGTAAGAGAACTGGGAACTAAGATTTATATGAGCCGAAGGCCCAAAATTATGTCTTTCTTTTTACCAATAACGGAAGAGTTTGATGTTTTAATGCCACTCACATTTTTACCTGATTGGTGTGTATTAGTGATCCAATTGTGAAACTTTTGGCAGATGACACAGGAAGCAGGGTATTAGACTGGCCTAAGCGCTTTCACGTAATCAACGGGATAGCTCGGGGGCTTATGTATCTGCATCAAGATTCTCAGTTGAGGATCATTCACAGGGACCTGAAAGCTAACAATATTTTACTAGACAATGACATGAATCCAAAGATATCAGACTTTGGCATAGCAAGAAGTTGTGAAGACGATAAGTTTGGAGCCAAGACACACCGAGTAGTTGGAACATAGTAAGAATCTCAACATGATTTTTTACTGAGTAGTTGAAAACTGGAATAGAAGAACCTTGAGATTATCACAGTATGTTTTCCAGTATCGATAATGCTATTTTGTGCATATATTTTATGCAGTGGCTACCTCTCACCGGAATATGCTGTGCATGGGGTCTACTCAGTAAAGTCAGATGTATTTAGCTATGGTGTCTTAGTGCTGGAAATTGTGAGTGGGAAAGGGAACAGAAGATTCTCTCATCCGGACCATAACCTTAACCTCCTTGGACACGTAAGGGTTGCATTTTTTGTTGTCCCATCAATAAATAGCTCGCAAAACTAGTCATACTAACACGATTTTAAATTCTACAGGCTTGGAAACTCTTTAAAGAAGGTAGATCAATGGAATTACTCGGGGATTTCCCAATTGATGTTCATTCTACACCTGAAGTAATACGATCAATCCATGTTGGTCTATTATGCGTACAACACTGTCCAGAAGATCGTCCGAGTATGTCTTCTGTGGTGATGATGTTAAACAATGAAGGTGAACTGCCACCGCCTAAACAGCCAGGTTTCTACGTAGAAGCAAATGCACCAGATAATGAATTCTCTTCTAGTCAATATGCACATAGTACAGGAAATGAGATAACCATCACAGTATTAGATGCCAGATAGAAAATACCAGTTAATTGTTCATTGCAACAAGTAATTCTTTACACCCTTAATTCTTTGGTTCTTTTTAGCAATGTGGCTAACCTTGGATAGTGAAAATTTGCACTTACAACTTGGTGCAAAAATACCAAACGTGTCTTGTGGTTGCAAAATGTGTTATACAAGTGTTTATATCTCCTGTGCATTCTGTAATTTGTTGGAAGAAAAAGAACCTTACCACAAAATGACTGGTAATCTTGGCTTTTGTGAGGCCATGAGCCAAGTAGCATCAATGGTAGTTCAAAATTTGAGTAAGCTGGGAGAAGGAAGCTGGAAGTTAAAGGATCTTACTTTAAGAATTTGTGGAAAGTTCTGTAGAAACCAACTAGGGAAAATTTGAACCAAGAATTTCAGATAATGCAAAGCTAGGGCAAGATATCCCTTCAACGACTACCAGCAACTCTCCAGTTTCAAGGCATGTCTGGATTCAAAATGTTAAAAGACGTTGGGATACAAATCATGGCACTTTTTGTAATAATAGAATTTCTTAGTTTAAGTTAAATGTAATCCTCAGTAATATGGTTTTAGCTCTTAATCCATTGGTTGAATATGGATGCAATGTGTCATTAACCAGCCTTTCTGACATATTTCTTGCTGAAACAAACATGTTTCTGACCAGATCAGATTCTTTTATGTGTGAATTGACATGGTCTTCTAAGCATCTACTTTCTTAGTTGTTTGTTCAGCTTACCCTTGAATCGCGAGTCGGAGATACTTGCATTGTGTAATCAACAAATCTGTCATCTTGTGGCTTAAAAATGGCACATTACTATCCATCTGGTTAATCTTTCAAAGTGTTGTGTGTGTGAGCGAGCGTATGTGCGTCTGGGTCTGTGTGTGTTGGGGAAGAAAACAACTTTAGACAATCGAACAATTGGAAGAGTGAAACCGATCCGGAAAATGATGGATTCAGAATTAGTCTGTTTTGAAGTAAAAGACTACGGTGGGAAACAAACGAATGTTATTTGTCAGAGTTTTTAGCTATTTTAAATCAGCAGAAGTTTCCATATTTCAAAAATCTTCCATCATTTTTTCCTTAACGTACACATCTAGGGATCAACAGTAGTTCTGTACTTACATGCAGCTCAAGCTCCCTGTTGGAGGAATATCCTCCAACTGACCAAGTCTTACTCGTCCTCTTATTCAAAGATCTATCATAATTGTAGCAACCTGGAGGAGAACCATGAGGTCGCACACGTTTAAATTCCAGCGAAGACAAACAAATACAAGTGCTTGTTTCTCATTTGTCTAAGCTTTAGTGAACAGAGTTATCCAGTATCTCTGTTAAAGGGGGTAGCAAGTATCCGGTGAAATAGTTGAGGTGCACATAAGCTGGCACCATCGCCATAAAAAAAAAGTTGTAACAACTTGGGATTTGCCAGTCGTATTATGTCATTTGGATTTTGGGCAGCTGGAGTTGGTGATTGTGAGTCGTTCCAAAGCTTTGAAGTTGCCTGGAATGTGGGATGACCAATTTTTCAATAGATACTAATCTTATTATAGAACTATTTGTAAAATACTTCATCAAAAAAAAAAAAAAAAACTATTTGTAAAACGAATTGTCCTTTAGAAACCAATTTCTAACCACAATTCTTTTTTAATAGCCATCACTGTCATTGTGAATGCTTCCACAGATTCCACAAACACAAAGAGAAGTCACTTGAACGACAAAGTGACTAGCTAGTGCTTGTTTAATTGTGAGGTTATAGTAAGAAAAAAATTGAACTTTTGGAACGCTATGATCACGCCCAACTATGGCTTATAAAAAAGATTAAGCGGTCGTTGCAAATATAATCCGGTTTACAAGTCCGAAGTCGAATCCCACAGAGAACTAAGACTTAGCTACAGTTGTTCAATATCGCTAAGAAACGCAAGTCCAAACAATTTTCTAATTATAAAGATGATAATGTTTATTTTTATCTAATTAACTAACAAATACTAGAAAGCAGTAAAACTATCAATTAACAAGGATAAGGATTGGAGACAAGATTAAGGAGGTCTAGAGTTATGATTTTCCCTATTGTCGGAATCCTTTCCGCTATATTTCCTATAAATTTGCCTAAGTCTTCTCTACCGATCATGAGCACTCTGACTGTCGTAACTCTCTCCCGAGTAATTACCACAATTTACTAGACATATTCTCCCGAATTACGCTAGCTGGCCTTAAGTACGACTCACTCGGATCACACCAAGGTTTCGTTATCCCTAATCTCACCTTTAAACCCTCCGTATTGATACGTTAGAAGTAATGTTGTTCAATAACTACCTAAATATGCACTCTCTCTCAAGTAATGCACACTAAATAGGCACAGTCGATTGAGAGCTCTTCAACCAACCACAATATAAACATAGTTGAACAAATAGAGAAAAAGCTACATCAAATTTATTTTAACGTAACAGGAAAATCATCCTCTAATAGGTTCCATCAAAACCCTAGATAACAAATTAACTATTCATAATAGTATGCCTAATTACAATACTAGAATTCATAACCAATAATGAAAATAGGAAGAATGAAGTGAAAAACTCGTAGAAGAATTCTCCGCCTTGCTCCTAGTGTGTTCTTGCCTCCTTAGGTCGAATCTCCGGTATCAAATCTGTCCAATCTCTGTCTCCTTCTTCAAAGTGGCGTTTTTAGGTCTATTTATATGTGTAGGAAAAGACCTAAACGTGTAGGTCAAATCCTAGTCAAATCAGGAGACAAAATAAATCTTTAAAACTCGGAATGGATCTCGCCCCAGGCCTAGCGTCGCCAGGCATAATGCCTGGTGGAGCTGTCCTTTGCCTGGTCTCGCCAGGTCTAACGCCTAGTTAAGATGGCCTTTGCCTGGCATCGCCAGGTCTAACGCCTAGTTAAGCTGGCCTTTGCCTGGCCTCGCTAAGTATAAAGCCTGCTTAAGGCTTGGCGTCGCCAGCTTTCTCCTTTTCACTGTTCTCGAGCATGATTTCAATGTTTAAGTATTCCTTTTACTCTACTTTCATTTTCAATTCATCTACACATAAAATAGACTCCATTACACGCAAATAAAGTATAATTTATCATTAAAGCATATAAAATGCAAGCCAAATAGTGTACGAAACTATGAAATTATAGCCACACATCAATACCCCACACTTAAATATTGCTCGTCCTCGAGCAATCAAATTACACTTATAGACACGACCTTTTTAAGCGATTCTCCTAACTCATTACACCAAGAATCTTTAAAATAGACTTAGCACAAAGGTGTAACATCTTCACCTCAAGATTTAACTCGCAAGTACCATACATTATTCACCACTCACTCACTTACTCTAACATAGATGTCAATGACATTACCTTTCCATCATGAATCACGTGCTCTCACACAACAAAAGAGATTAGTTCCACACACAATAAATTTAAGACCGTAGGAACTCAATATGAGAAGAATTCACTCACTCTCAGAAATAACATTCATATGCTACAAAAGATGCACCATAGGCTTGCCCGTAGTGTACTACTCTACTAATCGAGCTCATTCAATCTAAAATCAAGTAGGACTTTATTTGGTTGTAATGTAGGCTGCGGGACGGGTAGACTACATTTAGATATAAGAGTGACAATACCTCCCTAAGCACTTTAATACATATATTTTAACATATAAAACCCTACACTTATGTCAAACCATAACTCAACCTTCACATCAATATATATTAACTCCATACTTATTTAAACACAAGTATATCACTAGCCACCACCATCAAGAATTATTTTTCACAATAATACAACTATTTTTTTTCTTTTTCAATTCAAGTGGCTTTTATTTTTTCCAAAACAATGCACCTTTCTCATTATTTCATTAGCTCCACTCAAAAGCCAAACCAACTACTCCACACTTTACAAAGTTCAAATAGATGGTTAATTCATTAGCCATCTATTTGAACTTATTTCATTAACTTTTACAAAGTTCATTACAATTCAAATGCTCATGAGAGACGACAAAGTTCAAATAGATGATTAATTCAAACAAATGGGTAAGGCCCGTAATGTGGTTGCCAAAGAAACATGATTATATGCTCAAAGGGGTTAACTACGATACATAACAATTAGGCGGATAAAACATACATATTTGGCTCAACAAAGAAACACATATATCACTTTCAAGACTAAATAAAACTACTATTTTGCTTTGCAAACACACGAAGCAAGTTATAGACATCAAATGCAACGCATAAAAAAATACAAAACCTTACACACACATGACACATAACTCACTGAGGATTAATTTTATCATGGCACTTCAGTCAAAGCATTCAAGCAAATTTAAGAATATACTATTTAAGGTACTTATGCTAGAGTCAAAAGCTGAGCCTAAGCGTCACAACCAAAGTACTCGCTATTCTCAAGGCATAACAAAGTCAAGAGATATTGCTTCAATTCAATTTATCTCACACTGGCTCCTACTCCTAAAAAAATAAAACTAACGATACCCGGTTCAAACAAAACCCTTGGAAAAGAGCCGCGACACAAAGAAGAATCAAGGGGGAATTACTACACTACCTACAAAGAAAATCTTTTTTTTAGACTTAAATCCCTCAAGAAAAAAAATTTTATTAATTAAACTAACACAACTAAAATAGCATAGAAAGTCACCAAGACAATCTCCTCACCCCACACTTAAAATTGTGCATTGTCCCCAATGCACACCATAACTAATAAGAGGGTAAAAGAAACTCCTTGGTAGACCAAAGGCCGAAGCACTAGCAGCTCATGGGGTACTCAGACTTCTCCCAGACTTGGTCCTTCGTGCGGGTACCTCACACTTAGTTCCAACCATCTGGTTTGATGTTGCATCCTTCCAATATCTTTGCTTTTCATGCTCCTAGAAAATCAAAAATAGACACTAAAAAAATAATACAATTAAAAAAATAAATAAAAGAAAGCAGTAAAGTTAGGTTGCCTCCCAACAAGCGCTTGATTTAACGTCGCGACACGACACGAATCACTTTCTACCTCCACTTTGAACTTATGAATTGGATCCCAAGTTTTGATTCTGCTCTATGATCATGCTCCTAGGGTGGTGGAACGAATCTGATGGCCTAATAAAACAATTTAGTATGATGCACTTCTTGGCCTTTAGATGAGATGTGTAATCTCGACTTTCTAGCAAGAAGAATTTCAGAATATAGGCATCTTGTTCCTTATTCCTTGGCTCCTCAAGTGGCTCGGATGACTCTATTTCTATATCATCATCCAAACACAATGTGAAAAAATGCTTGGAGTGTAGATCAATGCACTCAACTATATGAACATTGGGATTGTCAACATCCTCAATACTAATGACACTAGAGTCAACTAAATATGTATCCTCAATGTTCTTGGTTGACTCTAGTATCTCTTCTACAACATCGGCATCCTCAAATTCTAGTTGATTGGTTTGATCATATTCTACTCTCAACTCCTCCATTATAATGGCAATTTCTCCAGCCAATTCATACTCATCTTGGCTACTATCCACAATGTAAACTTGTTGCGCTTTGCAAGGTTCAATTAATTTATTCTCTTGAGCCTCCAATTTGTGAATAGTTACCTCTTACATTTGTATTTGCAGTGGTTTCTTATCATATAGTTCCATGAAACACTTTAACATATCTTTGATCTCCTTCAGGTCAGCTTCCCAGGATTCTTTTTTCCTATTAACTTCACCGAAAAAGTAGAACCATCATAGTAAGGGGTTGGGGGAGGATAAGGCAAATAATCACAACAATAAAAGTGACCATCTTGACCACCATACATATCACACACATTCCACACATAAGATTGAGTTGGTGCACATAAGTCGCTCTCGATAATATTTTGATAATTTTGCATGGGTGACTTTCTTCACAATATGCATAAGGAGGATTAAAAGTAGAATTACCAACATCAAAACTCTCATAATTCCAAGATGCCATATTTTTATAATCAACAAGTAAAACAAAAATTTTAAAAAAAATCAAATACAAAAAAAAAAGTTTAAACTTGAAACCTAGATAACAAATTAGCTATTCATAGAAATCTATATTAACGTAACATGAAAATCATCCTCCAATAGGTTTCATCAAAACCCTAGATAACAAATTAGCTATTCATAATGGTATGCATAACTACAATACTAGAATTCATAACTAATAATAAAAATAGGAAGAAGGAAGTGAAAAACTCGTACAAGAATTCTCCGCCTTACTCCTAGTGTGTTCTTGCCTCCTTAGGTCGAATCTCCAGTCTCAAATCTGTCCAATCTCTATCTCCCTCTTCAAAAGTGACATTTTTAGGTCTATTTATATGTGTAGGAAAAGATCTAAACGTGTAGGTCAAGTCCTAGTCAAACCAGGAGACGAAATAAATCTTCAAAACTCGGAATGGATCTCGCTCCAGGCCTGGCATCGCCAGGCATAACGCCTTGTGGAGCTGGCCTTTGCCTGGCCTCGCCAGGTCTAACGCCTGGTTAATCTGGCCGTTGCCTGTCCTCGCCAGGTCTAACGCCTGGTTAAGCTGGCCTCGCCAGGTCTAATGCCTGGTTAAGCTGGCCTTTTTCCTAGCCTCGCCGGGTATAAAGCCTTCTTAAGGCCTGGCATCACCAGCTTTCTCCTTTTCACTGTTCTCGAGCATGCTTTCAATGTTTAAGTATCCCTTTTACTCTACTTTCATTTTCAATTCACCTACACATAAAATAAACTCCATTACGCGTAAATAAAATATAATTTATAATTAAAGCATATAAAATGCAATTCAAATAATATACCAAACTATGGAATTATAGCCACACATCATGCTACCTAAAAGAAAATCCCGCTTTCGATGCAAGGTTTAGTCATTCAACGAATAGACTTGGAGTAATCAAAACAGAAACAATTTCATTAAAAAAGCGAATTAACAATAGTTTTAGACATTACAACCGGGTCGAAAAAGGATTTATCTAAATTTGAACGGATCAAACGAGTTGCATTTAATGAGTTTAATTTGACAGTGGACTAATCACACAATTTGACACGTTTTGCGCAAAATGTAGGGCAAAATACAAAATTGAGAAAATGACACAGTATGGCGATTCAAAGATTTTATTAGCCCATGTTTCCATTATTGACCCAAAATGGTCTTCCGGTCCAATTTATTCACAACTTGTAGCCACCGTCTATTTTTAATGCATTTATCTTCCAAGACCACATTTATTTCCAGACTTTCTTTTTCTTTCATTCTATTCAATGCATAGATTTTTCTTCCCAATACCACTTTCATTCATGTCCTTTTTCTTTCTCACCCTCTTTTACGCCTATTTCTTTCTCTATGTCTTCTTCGTCTTCCTTTCTTTCTTTCTTTGGTTATTTTTTTTCATTTTCCTTCCTTTCTCTCTCTCTCATTTCAAATCCACATTTTTTTATTTAATTTTTACTTAACACTGAAAAAACTTATTTGAGTACCTAGAAAAATCACAAAAATTTCAATTTCAATTTCAATTTCAATTCTTAAAGAGATTTACTCGGTTAATGCTACAGTGCGTGACATTGGAGTGGTTGTAGAAGTCGTGAGATTTTCTAGTCAAGCTTTGTGATTGTTGATGGTGTTTTATTGGTAGTTATGAATTTTTTTTGAGAATATAAGACTTTATGACAGCTCAACAGGTTTTTCTTTTTTGTACATGTGATTGCTTCTTCTTCTTCTTCTTCTTCTTCTTCTTCTACTTCTTCTTCTTTGGATCATAATGTATTCTGTGAGGAAGATCTTTTGAAGTGGGTATCGGTAGTATGTTTTGGGTTTAATGGGAAGGCTAGATGGTACTTGTATTATAATTTTTATTAAATATTGTATATACACAATTATCGTGCATGTATAACTTGTTACACACACACATGTATATCAAGTTATACATGCATGATAGTTGTATTATATTTTTGTATAAAAGCTGTAAATATATTTCTATGCAATGTATAAAAATTGTATATATATTTTATCCTAGTTTGACAATGTATTCTTAGTGTATATTAAGTGTATCCCGAGTGTATTGTGTATCTAAAGTGTATATTGAATGTATCTTGGGTGTGTTTATATATCATGAGTGTATAGTCTATTCATAAATGTATAATAATTGTATCTATATCGACTTTTACTTTGGGAAAAATCACGTATAAAGTTATAAATGTACGATAGTTATATTATAAACTTAATTGTAAAAATTATATATATATATATATATATATATATATATATATATATATATATATAAAGCTAAATATAACCTTCATATTAATGTTTTGGCTCATAACTGCCCCTATAGTTAACATCCCAAATCTTCTTAAAAATTAAAGTTTTTTAATGGAATGGCATTCTACTATTCGTTGATTTAAAATCCACCCAAAATATTTCTAGCCTACTCATTTTGCCCGACCCATCAGACTAAAACTAACATAGTCGATGATTTCTATACCCAAAAACCATTTCTTATTCCCCCAAAACTTACTGTGACGATAACGATGATGTAGGGTAAAACTTCTGACTGCTCTCTGCTATATTTCTTCGAAAGATTCAAGTTAAAGAACAAATTTTAAAGTCTTTCTTTGTTCAAATAAGTTTTTACTACATTTTTTGAATAATGTGGTTAGGGGTTTTGGAAATTTATCATCTAGTGTTACTTTCGAGTTGTGGGGATTTTTTTACGGCTTCTTTGATACTTTTAATGTCATTGGTAATAGTTTTGAGGTTGCATGTGGTCCTTCCTAATTCAAATATCAAAGTTGATTTTTTGCTTTGTACGTACCTTTTTTATTTTTGCATTTCCTTTTTCTATATTTGTGTGTTTTGCTTCTGTACTTTCTTCCTTCACTGTTATCCTTTGGGTTACAATAGTCATGGAGTTGAGTGGCCATGGATCGAGGAGCTTTTTGGTCGTGTTTGTTGAACGTCCATATTTCTAGTTGAGATGTGGCCAAGGGCCAATAGCTGTTGTCCGAGTTGGTAAAATATACCTTTTCGTTGAGTCGTGGCAAAAGGCCAATAGGTGTTTGTTCGAGCTGGTCGAACCTATCTTTTCGTTAAGTCATGGCCAAGGGACGATAAGTATTGTTTGAGCTAGTCGAACGTACCTTTTCATTGAGTCATGGCCAAGGGTCAATAGGTGTATGTTTGAGCTGGTCGAACATACCTTTTAGTTAAGTCATGGCTAAGGGCCGGTGGGTTTTGTTCAAGCTGGTCAAACGTACCTTTTAGTTAAATTGAGGCCCAGGGCTGATAGGTGTTGTTCTATCTGGTCGAACGTACCTTTTAGCTAAATCGAGGCCGAGGGCCAATAGATGTTATTCAAGCTGGTCGAACTTACCTTTAAGTTGAAGTGAGGCCGAGGGCCGATAGGTGTTGTTCGAGCTTGTCGAACGTAACTTTAAGTTGAGTCGTGGCCGAGGGTCGATAAGTGTTGTTCAAGCTGGTCGAACGTACCTTTTTAGGAGAGCAATTTCAATGAACATGTATCTCATTTATTTCAATATCATCGCATTGATACAACATTTTGTCTTGAGGCGCTTTTGGAGAAAATTACAAGTTTTGGGTTCTAGTAACAGTATATATAGTCCCTTCATTGTTTGACTTGAAGATTTTTAAGGAGCCGGGCAATGAAAATATGCCTGTTCTCGCATACTCCAACCCGAAATGTTCCGTATGTTGCCTCGTTAAAAACCTCCTTGAGAAAACCCTGTTGGGACAAAACTCAAGTGAGAGAAAAAGAGTGCGACTTATGAGGCACTTCTTGTTTTTTTTGAAGTTGAAGTATTTGAGTGTCTGATGTTCCAATTGTTTGGTAAGAGCTTTCCTTCCAATGTCTCTACTTGGAATGAACCCTTATCTGCTTTGCCAATGATTTTGTATGGTCCATCCCAATTGGTTCCTAATTTGCCTTCTCAGGGATCTCTTCCTGCTTGAGTCTTGGCTTTGAGCACGTAGTCCCCAACCTTGAGTAGCAGTACCTTGTTTTTTTATTTTATTTTATTGTGGTAGCGTTCTGCTTGTTGTTTCTGTGCGGCAATTCTTATATATGCCATATCTCGTCGTTCCTCAATCTCGTCAAGGTCTTGTCTTCTGTTCTCATCATTGTCGTCACCGCTCTCATTAGTGTACCTTAGGTTGGATTCTCTAATTTCAACAGGTATGACGCTACATTGAGTCTTTTCTTCATGATGTTCAAGATTGACTTGTTGGAGGACTTTTCTTGCCCATTGTCGGGTGGGTGGAAAGGGGTTGAGAGTATCCTTTTAATGTGTTATTTTTTGAGAAACTCGGTGGTTTTTCTTCCCCTGAACTGGGGTCTGTTGTCGCAACTTATTTGTTTAGGCAGGCCAAATTCACAGATGATGTTTTTTCGTATGAAGGTGATTACCTCTGCTCGCGAACTTGGGAAAATATGCCTGCTTCCACCCATTTGGAGAAGTAGTTAGTCAAAACTAAAAGGAATTTAACATTACCTCGTCCTGGCGGAAGCAGTCCCAAGATGTCCATTCCTCATTTGATGAACGACCATGGGGATGTCATGGAATGGAGGTGTTCACCTATTTTTGGATTATTGGGGCGTACATCTGGCACTGCTCGCATTTCTTTACGAATTCTAGGGCGTATTTCTTCATGGTAGGACAATAGTATCTCGCCCGTATGAAGCATATGGGCAGTGCTCGGTCACCAGAATGACTGCCACAGTGGCCTTCATGGACTTCCTTAAGAACGCGTTGGGTTTGATTCGGGCTGAAACATTTTGCTAAGGGGCTGCCATGCGTTCTCTTGTACAAGTTGTTGTACCTGGCGGCTTACATTCTCAGCTTCCTGGCTTCCTTTTTATCATTTGGGAGGGTACCGTCATGAAAATAGTTTATAATACAATTACGCCAATCCCTTGTTAGGTTTACGAATTTTACCTCTATGCAGTCTAGTGTTGATCTGAGGAGATGCACCACGCTCCTATCCCCAAAAGTTAAACTTTTTGTTGAGACGACTAATTTTGCGAGGTCGTCTGCCTCGATGTTCTGAATTCTTGGAATTTGGTCGAGCTGGCATTCGTCGAATTTGGGTAGCAATTTGAATATCTCAGTCTGGTATTTCTGCAACATTTGCTCTTTGATCTGGAAAGTCCCGGTGACTTGGTTGACGACGAGCTAAGAATCACAGTGCAACTTTAGGTGCCTTGCCCCATATTTGAGTCCTAGTCTTAATCCTGCAATCATGGCCTCATGCTCAGCCTCATTGTTAGTCATATATGGGCACCTTATAGATTGACGAACGACTTCTCCGGCAAGGACTTCAAGCACAAGTCCTAGTACATACCCGCTTGCATTAGACGTGCTATTAGTGTGTAATACCCAGAGGTCATGTGTTAAGTGAGAAGTTTGAGTAGCTTATCTTCATCCTTGGGCATCACTTTGGCACTGAAGTCCGCGATAAATTCCATGATAAAGTCGGGTTTGTGCAATATGCTCCTCAAAGGAAATGTGGTAATGACCAAGATTGGGTGGCACTGGAACTACTACCTAAGCTTTCGTGAAGCTACAACAAGGGCAAGAGCCAGTTTCTCGAGGCGAGGATACCTTGTCTCGACATCGATAAGTGTTTTACTGATATAATAAATTGGAGATTGCGTACATTTGTCTTCTAGAACTAGGACTGCACTTACCGCTACTTCTAAAACAGCGAGGTAGATGAGAAGACGTTCTCCGGGCTCGAGCTTTGAGAGCAAGGGTGGTTATGTGTCACGACCCTAATTTCCCACCTTAGGATGTCGTGATGACACATAATCTCTAAGACTAGGTAAGCCTAACACATGCTGATTTAATAACATAATTGAACTATTTAATCATTAATCATAAATCATTAAATGACATACATAGCCGCAAACGGCCAATAATTATACATTTTTCAAAATTGGTAGTACGGAGTCATAAACACTACTGAAACATACTAGAATTTCTAAACACAATACTATTTTGAATTACGATTTAACAGTAGCATAATGAAGTAGGTGACTCTGGGGCCTGGAACGTTAATCAGGTATACCTTGAAGTCTCCAGTCGCGCAGACGTAACTCTCAACAACACGATCAGAATATCTGGATATGCACAAAAATGTGTAGAAGCGTAACATGAGTACACCACAACGATATTCAGTAAGTATAAAGCCTAACCTCGGTAAAGCAGTGGCGAGGCCAGGTCAAGACACCTACTGGACATTGAAACCTGTTCAAGATATACATAAGCTAACAATGGAAAGAACATCAATGTAAGACCAACAACGAAAAAATTATTTACTTACAACTAATAATGAAGTAATAAAAACACAAATGGCAGCAAGTAGCAAATGAGTAATAAAGAAACAATGGTATAAGAACACTGATGAGATGTAAATGAACTCAAATAAGGACAAATCGATGATAACTCAAATAATCAAATCGCTCCCAACGCATGGACTTGCAATAAGAATTACCCTGAGGCACCATACCTCAACTACAATTCATGAACCTCAATTTCCAAACCTTGCACATATGTCACCTCGTGCCCACAATAACACTCACCTTCGCACGGCAAAGCCCACATGCTACCATGTACTTTGCAACCGTGACTGTGATGACCCTAAAGGCCATCTTTTGTTTTAGAAGTGAAATCTGTGTTCCGAGGCCTTAAAAATCTCTTTTTCTCTCACCTCGATTTGCATGCGCAGTCCGGACGCATTTCTGGAAGCTTTTATGTGGAATTTAAGAAACAAATAATGAAATTGGCCTTTAAAATTAATTAAAGATGACTTTGGTCAACATTCTTGGTAAATGGACCCGGACTCGTGATCTGACAATCCCGTATGGTCCGTAGTAAAATATGGGACTTGGGCGTATGCCCAGAATCGAATTCCGAGGTCCCAAGCCCGAGAAAAGAATTTTTAAAGAAAATTGTTTGATGGAAAATATAAAGGCTTTTAGAAGTGAAATAATGCGTTTTCTTGATGGTATCGGACCCGTATTTTGGTTTCGGAGCCCGATATAGGTTTAAAATAATAATTAAGTCGAATATGTAAAATTTGGTAAGAATCGAAGTTGAGTTGGTATAAATCGGACCTTTAGTTGAGGAAATGGGAATTTCAATGTTCTTAAGGAATTTCATGAATTTGAGGTTAAATTCATAGTTGTTGATGTTACTTTAATGATTTGATCATACAAGCAAGTCCGTATGATATTTTTAGACTTGCGTGCATGTTTGGTTTGGAGCCCCGAGGGCTCGGGTGAGTTTTGGATATGCCACGGGGTGATTTGGACTTAGGAAAGTTGCAGTTGTGCATCTGGTATTTTGCCCAGGCCTCTGATCTCGCAATTGTGAGATCAGGCTTTGTATTTGCGAAGTGTTCAGGCTTGGGAAATGCAACCAAAGTGTCGCAATTGCGAACCAAAACTGGGCAGGCCCTCATCGCAAATGCGACCTCAGGGTTGGGAAATGCGAAGCCCCTTCGTCGCAAATGTGACGCCCCCCTTTGCAAATGCAACGCCCCCCTTCGCAAATGCGACCCCTCCTTCACAAATGCGAAGATAGCAGACTTCCAAAGGGTTCACAATTGCGAACCCCTGGTCGCAATTGCGACATCTGCGACCTGTTAAGTGGGATTTTAACGGGATTCTTCTTCATTTTTACAACTTTTCAAACCCTAAACTCCCATAGGCGATTTTCTTGAAGAGAGTTCTTCCCCAAATCATAGGTAAATGATTTCTAACTTATTTTCTTCAATCTATAACATCTTTTTACATGATTTCACTTCAAAATCTAGGGGTTTTCATGGGAAATTGGGTGTTTTTGGGTAGAAGTTAGGATTTTTAAATTTTGGGGATTTGGACCTCAATTTGAGGTCTGATTTCAAAACCAATTGCATATTTGAGTTTGTGAGCGAATGGGTGATCGGGTTTTGGTTCGAACTTTTGGTTCGTGAGTGAATGGGTGATGCCGTGCCATGATTTGAGAGTTAATGCACAAAGGGTGATGTCGTGCCGATATTGTGAGGAATAATACATGAAGGGTGATGCCGTGCCATGATTATGAGATGAAATGCACGAAGGGGTATGCCATGCCGTTTCTGTTGTTTCCTATGGTGAGCACGAGAGTAAAAGCACGAAGGGTGATGCCGTGCACGTGTTACCGTTTCATTATTTTTGTTAATTTTGAATATGATGTTCATTATGCTCCTTTATTGATGCTTCTTTATTGGCTTATTGTTAGAATCTGATATCCCCCGCAGCATGTCCCCTTCCTACCTTATACTGTTAATTCCTGTTACTATGATTATGTTTGTACATGATTTAACTGCACAGGTATATTTTATTGTCATGTCCTAGCCTCGTCACTGCTTCGCTGAGGTTAGGCTCGACACTTACTCAGTACATGGGGTCAGTTGTACTGATGCTACACTCTACACTCTTTTGTGTAGATTTTGGTACCGGACCCGGTGAGTAGCTGAGGTAGCTGCCTTTAGTCCAGGAAGACCAAGGTAGATTTGCTGGCGTCCGCAGAGCCTAAAGTCCCCCTTCCCTATTTTAGCTTTCTGCTTTCTCTTTTCATTCTGAGAACAATTGTACATTTTCTTTCTAGACATGTGTTTGCAGTAAAAATTTTAGTTGTTCGTGAAATTGTGACACCAGATTCATGGGTAGACATGTATTGGAGTATTTAGATTTGTTTGACTCTTCTGCGCTTTTCATTTGTTTAGCTATTGTTACTATTTATAATTGTTTGGGTTGATTGTTAATGTGTAGAACCTTAATAGTTGGATTGCCTAGCTTTCACGAGTAGGCGCCATCACGACTCCCGAGGGTGGGAAATTTGGGTCGTGACAAGTTGGTATCAGAGCTCCAGGTTGCCTAGATCTCATAATTCACGAACAAGCTAGGTAGAGTCTGAGGGGTCGGTACGGAGACGTCTGTGCTTATCTCCTAGAGGCTACAGAGTATAGGAATAACTTTACATCTATTCTCCTCTGTCGTGAGATTTGACTTCTCAATGCTAATTGAACTTCTACTCTATTCTTTCGCAGATGGCGAGAACACGTGTTTCTTTATCCGTTGATCAGCAGCCTGAGCCACCAGTGGCAGCTCCTACAAGGGGCAGAGGATGAGGCCGAGGCTGTGCTAGAGGTTGAGGTAGGGGCAGGGCTCAGCCCAGAGCACCAACACCAGCAGCGGAGCCTCAGGTAGAGTTTGAGAAGGAGGTTCTAGCCCAGACCATTCCAGCAGGGCCAGCTCAGGTCCCAGAGGGGTTCATCGCCACCCCGGTACTCCAGGATGCTCTGGTCCATCTAGTGGGCCTTATGGAGAGTGTCGCCCAGGCAGGCTTACTTCCTGTAGCATCAGCTGTCTCTCAGGCTGGGGGATGAGCAAAGACTCCCGCTACTCGCACTCCGGAGCAGATGACTCCTCAGTTTCAGACTCTAGCAGCTCAGCCAGTTGGGGTAGTTCAGTCGGGTATTGTGGCTCAGACCAGTGATAGAGCAGCTATGTCTTCTGATGCTTTGTGGAGGTTGGACAGGTTTACCAAGCTCTTCACTACTACTTATGGCGGTACATCTTCAGAGGATCCCTAGGACTACTTGGACAGCTGTCATGAGGTTCTACGGAATATGGGAATAGTGGAGACCAATGGGGTCGACTTTGCTGCCTTTCATCTGTCAGGTTCCGCCAAGACTTAGTGAAGAGATTATTGTTTGGCTAAACCAACTGGGTCACCGGCTTTGACTTGGGATCAGTTCTCTCAGCTATTTCTAGAGAAGTTTCTACCTATCACTCAGAGGGAGGACTATCAGAGGCAGTTTGAGCGTCTCTAGTAGGGTTCTATGACCATCACCCAATACAAGACCAGATTCATTGCCTTGGCCCGTCATGCTCTTATTATACTTCCCACCAAGAGAGAGAGGGTGAGGAGGTTCATTGAGGGAGTCGCTTAGCCTATTCGACTGCAGATGGCTAAGGAGTCTGGAAGCGAAACTTCTTTTCAGGAT
Organism: Nicotiana sylvestris; assembly: GCF_000393655.2. Taxonomy (NCBI): domain Eukaryota; kingdom Viridiplantae; phylum Streptophyta; class Magnoliopsida; order Solanales; family Solanaceae; genus Nicotiana; species Nicotiana sylvestris. The sequence continues at coordinate 43,370,788 of NC_091062.1, read as the reverse complement.
GCGACCAATGTGGCCAGGAGAGTTGAGATGGTTCTATTACAGGGGAGTGGTCAGGGGTTTGACAAAAGTCCTCGTCATTCTAGTCGATTCATTGGTGCCTCATTTGGAGGCAGAGATTCTTTTGATAGAGTTCATCCTTCCAGGTCGTTTCATTCAGTATTTCAGACTTCTCACGGTGCTCCAGCTGGCCATGGTTCTCATGTGTAGTATTCTAATCAGTTTCCCTACAGTGCACCACCAGCTCCTATCAGTGCACCACCGCTCCAGAGTTTTTAGGACAGTTACTCAGGCCGTCAGGTTCAGCAGTCCCAGCAGTCGAGGGCTTGTTATACTTGTGGCGATATGAGGCATATTGCTAGATTTTGCCCTCAAGCACCAAGAAATTCTCAGCATTAGGGTTCCCGTGCCATGGTTTAGGCACCGAGTGTTCCACCGCCCGTTCAGCCAGCTAGAGGTAGGGGTTGAGGTGTTAGAGGTGGAGGTCAGGAAGTTAGAGGTAGAGTCCAGCCAGCAAGAGGTCGTCCTCGGGATGTAGTTCAGAGTGGCGGGGCCCAGCCCTGATGTTATGATATTCCAGCTAGACCTGTGGCTGAGGCCTCTGATGCAGTTATCATAGGTACATTTCAGTTTGCAGTGGAGATGCTTCAGTTCTATTTGATCCGGGGTCTACGTATTCCTATGTGTCATCTTATTTTGCCCCTTATCTGGTTGTGCCTCGTGATTCTTTGAGTGCACCTGTATATGTGTCTACACCGGTGGGTGATTCTATTGTTGTAGATCAAGTCTATCGCTCGTGTGTGGTTATTATTGGGGGTCTTGAGACACGTGTATATCTCCTACTTCTCGATATGGTAGACTTCGATATCATTTTAGGGATGGACTTCTTATCCCCTTATCATGCTGTATTGGACTGTTACGCCAAGACTGTGACCTTAGCCTTGTTGGGTTTGCCTCGATTGGAGTAGAGAGGGACTCCTAGTCATTCTGTCAGTAGGGTTGTTTCTTATATAAAGGCTCAACGTATGGTTGAAAAAGGATGTTTGGCTTATTTGGCGTATGTTCATGATTCTAGTGCTGAGGTTCCTTCTATGGATTCTGTGCCCATTGTTCGTAACTTTCCAGATGTATTTCCTTCAAACCTGCCGGGGATACCACCCGACAAGGATGTTGACTTTTGCATTGATTTGGCTCCGGACACTCACCCTATTTCTATCCCGCCATATCGTATGGCCCCACCAGAGTTGAAAGAATTGAAAGAACAGTTGCAAGACCTTCTTGATAAAGGCTTTATTAGACCTAGTGTCTCACCTTGGGGTGCGCCGGTGTTGTTTGTTAAGAAGAAGGATAGATCTATGAGGATGTGCACAAATTATCAGTAGTTGAACAAGGTCACCATCAAGAACAAGTATCCATTGCCGAGGATTGATGATTTGTTTGATCAGCTTCAAGGTGCCAAAGTATTTTCGAAGATTGATTTGAAATATGGCTACCATCAGTTGAGGATTAGGGAATCCGATGTGCCTAATACAGCCTTTCGCACTCGACGGGCATTACGAGTTCCTAGTAATGTCCTTTGGGTTGACAAATGCCCCAATAGCTTTCATGGATTTGATGAACCGAGTGTTCAAGCCTTATTTGGATTCATTCGTGATTGTTTTCATTGAATTGATATTTTGATCTATTCCCGCAGCCGGGAGGAGCATGAGCAACATCTTCGAGTCATTCTTTAGACTCTAAGGGACAGTCAATTATATGCTAAGTTTTCGAAATTTGAGTTTTGGTTGAGTTCAGTTGCATTCTTGGGTCATGTTGTATCAGCATAGGGTATTCAGGTGGATCCTATGAAGATTGCGGCAGTCAAGGACTGGCCTAGACCCACATCAACCATAGAGATCCGGAGTTTCTTGGGTTTGGTGGGCTATTACCGTCAGTTTATGGAGGGGTTTTCATCTATTGCAGCTCCGATGACCAGGTTGACCCAAAAGGGTGCCTAGTTCAGGTAGTCAGACGAGTGTGAGGCGAGCTTTCAGAAGCTCAAGATAGCTTTGACTACGACATCGGTGTTGGTTTTGCCCACATGTTTAGGGCCATATACAGTGTATTGTGATGCATATCATATTGGACTTGGTATGGTGTTGATACATAATGTCAAGGTTATTGCATATGCTTCACAACAGTTGATGATCCACGGGAAGAATTATCCAATTCATAATTTGGAGCTTGCAACCATTATTCACGCACTGAAGATTTGGAGGCATTATTTATATGGCGTGTTGTGTGAGGTGTTCACGAATCACAAGAGTTTGCAATATTTGTTCAAGCAAAAGGAGCTCAATTTGAGGCAGAGGAGGTGGTTAGAGCTATTGAAAGACTATGATGTCACCATCTTGTATCATCCGGGGAAGGCCAATGTAGTGACCAATGCTTTGAGTAGGAAGTCAGTCAGTATGGGCAACCTTGCGTATATTCCAGTCGGTTAGAGGCTGCTTGCTTTGGATGTTTAGGATTTAGCCAATCAATTTGTGAGGTTGGATGTTTCTGAGCCCAGTCGTGTGCTAGCTTGCACAATCTCTCGTTCTTCATTATTTGAGCGTATCCGAGATCGACAGTATGATGATCCTCATTTTCTTGTCCTTAGGGACACAGTACGACATGGGGGTGCCAAGCAGGTTACAGTTGCAGATGATGGAGTTTTGAGGATGCATGGTCGTATTTGTATGCCTAATGTGGATGGACTTCGTGAGTTGATTCTAGAGGAGGCCCATAGTTCTTGGTATTCTATTCATCCGGGCACCGCTAAGATGTATCAGGACTTGCGTCAACATTATTGGTGGAGGGGAATGAAGAAGTATATTGTTGCGTATGTAGCCTGGTGTTTGAATTGTCAGCATGTAAAGTATGAGCATCAGAGACCTGGTGGTTTGTTCCAGAAGATTGAGATTCTTGAGTGGAGGTGGGAGCGTATCACTATGGACTTTATTGTTGGACTCCCACAGACTTAGAGGAAGTTCGATGCAGTGTGGGTTATTGTGGATAGGCTGACTAAGTCAGCACATTTCATTCCTATGGCAGTTTCCTATTCTTCTAAGCGGTTGTCAGAGATTTATATCCGTGAGATCATTCGTCTTCATGGTATGCCTGTGTCTATCATTTCTGACCGAGGTACGCAGTTTACCTCACATTTCTAGAGAGCAGTTCAGCATGAGTTGGGCACACGGGTCGAGTTGAGCATAACATTTCATCCTCAAACGGACGGACAGTCCGAGCGTACTATTCAGATTTTGGAGGATATGCTCTGAGCATGTGTTATTGACTTTGGAGGTTCGTGGGATTAGTTCTTTCCATTAGCAGAGTTTGCCTACAACAACAGCTACCAGTCGAGCATCCAGATGGCTCCCTATGAGGCTTTATATGGTAGGCAATGTCGGTCGCCGGTTGGATGGTTTGAGCCGGGAGAGGCTCGGTTGTTGGGTACAGATCTAGTACAGGATGCCTTGGATAAGGTTAAGATAATTCCGGATAGGCTTCGTTTAGCTCAGTCCAGGCAAAAGAGTTACGCCGACCACAAGGTTCGTGATGTGACATTCATGGTTGGAGAGCGAGTATTGCTTCAAGTGTCGCCCATGAAGGCGTGATGAGATTTGGGAAGAAGGGCAAGCTAAGCCCTAGATTCATTGGTCCTTTTGAGATTCTTGATCGAGTGGAAGAGGTGGCTTACAGACTTGCGTTGTCGCCGAGTTTATCAGTTGTGCACCCGATGTTTCATGTGTCCATACTTTGGAAGTATCACAGCGATCCATCCCACGTGTTAGGCATCAACTCTGTCCAGTTGGACAAGGACTTGACCTATGAGGAGGAGCCGATATCTATTCTAGACCGAAAAGTTCGTCAGCTGAGATCGAAGAGTTTTCCTTCAGTTCGTGTGCAGTGGAGAGGTCAGCCTGTTGAGGCAGCGACCTGGGAGTCCGTGTCCAATATGCGGAGCTGTTATCCCCATCTTTTCATCGACTCAGGTACTTTTCTATGTCCGTTCGAGGACGAATGGTTGTTTTAGAGGTGGAGAATGTGATGATCCTAAAGGTCATCTTTTGTTTTAGAAGTCAAATTTGTGTTCTGAGGCATTAATAACCTCTTTTTGTCTCACCTCAATTTGCATGCGCAGTCCGGGCACATTTCCGAAAAGCTTTTATGTGAAATTTAAGAAACAAATAATGAAATTGGCCTTTAAAATTGATTAAAGTTGACATTGGTCTACATTCATGGTAAACAGACCCGGACCCGTGATCTGATAGTTCCGTTGGGTCCGTAGTAAAATATGGGACTTGGGTGTATGCTCGGAATCGAATTCCGAGGTCCCTAGCCCGAGAAAAGAATTTTTTAAGAAAGTTATTTGCTGGAATATATAAAGGCTTTTAGAAGTGAAATAATGTGTTTTCTTGATGGTATCGGGCCCGTATTTTAGTTCCGGAGCTTGGTACAGGTTTAAAATAATAATTAAGTCGAATCTGTAAAATTTGGTAAGAACCGGAGTTGATTTGGTATAAATTGGACCTTTAGTTGAGGAAATAAGAATTTCAATGTTCTTAAAGAATTTCATGAATTTGAGGTTAAATTCGTAGTTGTCGATGTTATTTTGATGATTTGATCGCACGATCAAGTCCGTATGATATTTTTAGACTTGCGTGCATGTTTAGTTTGGAGCCCCGAGGGCTTGAGTGAGTTTTGGATAGGCCACGAGGTGATTTGGACTTAGGAAAATTGCAGCTGTGCATTTGGTATTTTGCCCAGGCCTCTGATCTCGCAATTACGAGACCAAGCTTCACATTTGCAAAGTGGTCAGGCTTGGGAAATGTAGCCAAAGTGTCGCAATTACGAACCAAGCCTGGACATGCCCTCATCGCAAATGCGACCTCAGGGCTGGGAAATGTGAAGCCCCTTCATCGCAAATGCGACGCCCCCCTTCGCAAATAAGAAGATAGCCCTAAACTCCCATAGGTGATTTTCTTGAAGAGAGTTCTTCCCCAAATCATAGGTAAACGATTTCTAACTTATTTTCTTCAATCTATAGCATCTATTTACATGAGTTCACTTCAAAATCTAGGGTTTTTCATGGAAAATTGGGTGTTTTTGGGTAGAAGTTAGGATTTTTAATTTTTGGGGATTTGGACCTCAATTTGAGGTCCGATTTCAAAACTAATTGCATATTTGAGTTCGTGAGTGAATGGGTGATCGGATTTTGGTTCGAACTTCGGGTTTTGACCAAGTGGGCCCGGGGTCGATTTTTGACTTTTGGGGAAAACAATGAGAAATCTATTTTCATGCATTAGAATTAGTTTATTTATCATTTATTAATGTTATTAAGTAAATTCTAACTAGATACAAGCGTATTGGAAGTCGAACCGAGGGGTAAAGCGGTAGTTGAGACTTAATCTTATTAGTGGATTCGAGGTAAGTGTTTGGCCTAACCTTAGCTTTAGGGAATATGAGTAGTGGTCAATTTTCTATGTGTTAGTATCGAGTACGACGTATATGTGTGGTGACGAGTATCTATACGTTGGTTTCAAGCACGCCCATGAGTCTTATATCATAATTGTTGTGACTCTAATATGTATCGATCATGCTCAAATTGATGATTGTAAATGTTGAACAAAGATTATGAAAGTTTCTTGGTAATTGACTATTGTTGAGTATTGGCTCAAGTTAAGTTTCATTTTGTAACGTATTTGTTGAACACAAGATTGGTTATAGCTGATTCCCTTACTGGGATATTATTGTTGATATTGTGGATTCCCATGCCGGGATGTTATTGTTTATATTGTTGATTGCCTTTCCGGGACGTATTATTTCTATAGTTTTCGTGAGAAAGAGTGTAAAGCATGAAGGGTGATGCCGTGCATGTCACACCTCCTTTTTACCCACCCGAGAGGGATATACGGGAATTTTACCAATTTAAGTGACATTAATCTAAATGAGATTATTTAATTTAATTTCTTCAGAGTCGCCACTTCGGATAATTATTTTGGTATCCCAAGTCACCGGTTTATTTTAAAATCCCAAATCGAGGAAATTTCGACTTTATTTTAAAGTCTGCGAACCAGAAATTCTAGATAAGGAATTTTGTTAACCCGGGAGAAGGTGTTAGGCATTCACGGTTTCGTGGTTCTAGCAAGGTCGCTTAAACCATTAATAATTGGCCTATTATCTAATTTACTACACGTTTTAAACATATTGTACATTTTAGCTTTATAATCGCTTTTAATTAATTTAAAACTTCTTTTAGGATTCATGGGATTATTTTCTTGAACAAATCATTTTGGAACATGACACGAATCACGCTACATGAAATGCACCCGCGATTCACGACATGTTTATTTTATTAAAATTCGAAGTTGTTATGATCGGGTTACATGAAATGCACTCCCGAATTTGGAAATTAGGTATCACAACTATGTGACGGGAACCGTACTTGTAGCTATGATGATTTTATTATAAACGCGCCTAAAGCAAACTACGAGTGTTTAAAAGAGTGTTTTACTATACTAAATTAATACCTAATATGAGGGCCATGAGTTATGAATTTGTTTGTGTATGGCACACCTCAATTTTATTTTTTAACAAGGTTTACATTTCACTTAAGCAAAACTAAGGATACTCATATTTTAATCCTAATTAGAAGTTCAAACTAAGAATCTTTTAATCAAGGACAAACTTAAAATGTGAAGGGCTAGGCTTTTAAATCGCTTTTGAAAAGGAGTTTTGGGCCAGCAATAGCTCATTACTTAATTAATTCAGCTTTGCAAGCTGTATTTGGGCTCACGATTTGGCCCAATAGAAAAGAACCCAAAGTCCCTTCGCCCCTATTGGAATTTTAATCAAGTTTGCCCACATTGGGCTGATATCAGGCGGGCCTAGTTATGGTTATCTAACATCTGGGCCTATCTACCTTTAAATTTCTAAGCAAAACCATCAGAATATACACGTTTCTTGCCAAGGTTATAAATCAATTCACTTTTTGTGAAAGAAAAATCAGAGTATAATTCCGATTTTAAGAATGAAAAATGCATGATTTGAAAGACGAAGAAAATATGCTTGTGTTGTTTTTCATGAGGGAAATCCATAACTAAAAGTCAAATTGCTGGGCTTAACGCCCAGGACCATTCGCCAAACCCAAACTTGCTCAGGTGATTCCCATATTGGCCTTGTTGCTAGTCTGACCGAACTTGTGCTACATTCGAACAGTTTGCAAATAATAGGCTATGCTTATTACAAAGTGATCACATGCTATAAATCTAACTAATAATCAAACATAATCAAATCTGGAAATTAGAACATTCCAACAATCTTTTACTAGTGACAGTCCATGAATTTATATATTCTCCTAAATGCAATTGTGTCTAAAAAAATAATTAAGGTGAAGAGTAGCTTTCTTCCTAACTTTGAATCTTCCAGCTATTACAAAATCCTTTGAAAATAACTTCAACTTGCAATAAATCAGCTATAGAATTGTTTCTTGCAGGCTAGTACTTAGTTCCAGCTCTAAAGCTTCTTACTGCCAAACCAGCTTTTGTTTCAACTTAGACTTTCATGGATCTGACCATGTTAAAGGTTAGATTCACAAAAATATCTTCAGATACATGGACCTACTACATTATCAAACCAAACTCAAGTAAACAGTGCAACAATGAGTGGAAAAATGCAGTGTGATTCATGAGTTTGACCATATTAAAGGTTAGACTCACAAACAAACAAAGGCTTCAAACCCAAAGGCATACTATACTGCCTAATATACTAAAACAAATGCAAGAATGAACCAAAAGGGGGGGGGGTAGTGTAATTCATGGATCTGACCATGTTAGAGTTAGATTCATGAACAAACAAGGTTTCAACTACAGGGATCTAACATGCTGCCTAACCAATGCAACAAAAAAGGAAGTGTATACCAGCTGAAGTAAACAAATAACCAATGTTATTTTCAACACTTATACAGGGAAACAGATTCTCATGGTATAAAAACTAAATGAACAAAGAATCACACATTTCAAATAAAAGCTTCAATGTTGTTGTATTTCAGTGGATAAGTCACATCATAACAGGAAACACATACATACATCATTGATAGAAAAACAACTTGTATTTATCCTTAACTTTCAATTTACAAACACTTAAGCATAGGAGAAGATATGTACGTTGAACAGCAATAGAAAAAAGAAGAGAAAATAAATCACTTGGAAGAAAAAGCAGCAGCAAACAGAACAACAGGATTACTAGAGCAGCGAACCAGAAAACCCAACCAGAAAATCAATCCAAATCAACCAGCTTTTAAACCAGAAATCCCAGCTAAAGAAACTAGTTTTAGAGTATTTTTGTGTTCATTTTGGTATTTTTAGAATTAGTATGTATTTTCAAAGCAGTATCTGTGTGTTTTTAGAACCTTTTGTGCAGAAAAATGCTCATGAATGCGTGTGTGTGTGAATGAGGAAATGTTTTCTTTTTATAGAGTGTTTTAAAATGGCATCAAAAAAGTATATTCTAATCCTAAATTCTGAAAATCAGAATAGTACAACATTTTTTTTACAACTGTCTATCCTTTTCCCCACCCAATTTAAGCATCTTTTGCTAAATGGGGACATCTGTCCAAAGACCTAGAACTTTCTGATATTAACCTATGTAAAACCCAATTTTACCCTCCCATTTGCTGGTTTAATTCTATTCTAACTAGCCCTAGCCTAAATTCTGATTTCAAAACTCTTGTGGAACCTTTTAGAATTATCTAGAAGATTCCAGCATTAGGGGTTCTAGGCTAGTTTCAATGTCCTTTTAATTCTGAAATAAATTTAGGCTTAAAGGTATTTTAGGGTTTAATTCAAAACATTTACTCCTAAACTAGTGAATTAACAAGTTAAACTTAAATAAGAACACTGAATTTTAAAACCTTTATTTTGAACAATAACAAAACAGGGTGGTGAAGCCAAGAAAACCTGAAAATTAAACTAATCAATTTGCCAATCAAACGAGTTAATCAGCTAAACTAATGTTTCTAAGGCTAAATTGGAAACAGGTCTGATGTGTTGTTAATTAACCTTTTGGGGCTTGAGTAAAACTCATCTTACTGAACACAAACAAATAAACACCAGAGAGAAATTAACAGAAACATGGAGAAGGAAAAGAACAATTAGGCAGTTTATATATAAAAAAACTAACATTAACCCTAATTAATCTAAATCCGATGCAATCGAGATTAAACTATAATATTCAGCATGCTTCAATTGACAAATGAAACCAATAGACAATACTAATTAAAAGGAAAATATTGTCATTATCTAGGTCATGCATGCTAAAAGAAAGAGAAAAAATGGAAGAAAGTAGAAGATAACATAAAGAGAAAAAAAGAAAGAAAGAAAAAATGGAAAAGAAATTACCTAGGGCTGTTTCGGACTGGACCGGTTAATGAGCTATTTTGAAAAAAGAAAATGTGAACTCATACAACCATTAATTGACTGTTCTTAACAAGAACAGTCAATTAATGGACGTTTTGGGTTCACCTACTCCAACAACTGACCAAGAAAAGAAAGGAAAATTTAGGGTTTTTCTGGAATCTTAGATTTAAGATTCGACCAGATTGGGGCTGATTCGAGAGGAACCATGGGGATGTTTGGGAAGAGGAGGAGGGGGGGGATTGAATGGTGTGAATTTGGTGGCGTTTGGGTGATTTAGGGTTTAGAACCTAATTTTTGGGATCTAAGATTTGAGGGTTTGGGTGGGAATTTTGTAGAAAAGGCTTGTGGATTTGGAAAGAGGAAGGGACTGGGGTTATGGGGTGTTAATTTGGTGGTGTTTGGAGGTGGTCCACCACCGTGAAGCGATTTTCGATCGGCGGACCACGACGGAGGCGATGAGGTAATTCAGGGCGGCTAGGATTTGGGGTTAGAGACATGAATGATTGAAATGAGGGTGTTTCTAGGGTTAGGGGGTGGGTTCCGACCGTTTTATATTAAAAACAAGATCAGTTCCCAGCCGTTAGATCCATGATGATCAACGACTGGGATTTAAGAGGGGTTAATACAGGGTCGTTTGAAGGGTGGGGGTGTCGACGCCCCCTTTTTCTCTAACCGCGGGGTCAGAAATCGGGTATACGACATTGAGAAGGACAACTCTATTCCCTTTCGAGAATTGGGTTTCAGAATTTGAAGAGTCGCCACCTAATGATTATAGTGCATTAGGACACTTTTTTAGAAGAGTTTGAGTTGGAAAACCAGAGTTCGGGTAAGGGCTAGAAATTATCTCGAGGGGAAGGTGTTAGGCACCCCTCAAGATCCACTAGTGTGGTTCCCGACCATGTTACAATTGTGACTTTACAAGTAAACAATTAGGGCTCAAATAAGGATTCACATATAACATTGCAATCAGGTTGAAAACTTTCGAAGGTAAGTAGAGAGGGCAGAAATTTTTAAAAAGAGATTTGAATAATTTTACAAGAAAAGATGAAAGCAAATAAAGGGAGGGGGGTCCTAGGTTTACAATTAATATGGATCACATCAATGCAATATCCAGCAATCACTCCTCAGAAGAGGGGTTGCACGTGATATTGGCGCACCGATCATCATATCTATATTCTACCCTTCCCACCCCGTTAAGGTATTAAATCGCGGAAAGTTTCGTTACTTATTATATGCTAGTACCCGTCCCACTCCTATCAGTACCGGAGGCATTTAGGATTACTAATCCTAAAGGGAAAGGGATTTAGGGCCTTTTGAGAGTTTTAAAGGACAAAATACTAAGGCGTCAATCAAAATACATAATACAAGTAAAAGTGGAGGCAGATAAGCAAGTAAGGCTCAAGTAAACCTCCTTAAATCAGATAAGCCACAAAGTTTAGCTTGTCTCACATGTACTGGTTTGGTCTTTAAAATTAAAGCGATAAACAGACTGATTTAACTCATATTTTTAGACAGGAAGTTCGCATGAGGCTTACTCGAATGCAGTCATCAAAGACTGGACCACTTTAATTAGTCAACTTTACCTTAAATGTGGGACAGAACTACTGATTGTAAAGGAGTTGCAGAATAAGATAAGTTTTAGAAAAGATTGCAGGCTTAATACAAAGAAAATGGTTTAAAACGAGTTTCAGAAAACATACTTGTTTAAGAAAAAGAATTGCCAAGTTTTAACAAAAGAACTGAATTGCAGAATGATTCAAAAGGTTTATCAAATAAGTATAAAGAAGTAAATTCATATTGATTTGAAAAATGTTTGTCAAATTATCAGGAAAGCAGTAAGTTTCCAGAAAATATGCACCGATTTTGAGAATATTTATCAAGAAGGAAAATGATGCACTGGTTTGGTTACAAGAAAAGTTTTAAGGGTTCAGAAAACGTGCAGAAAGTCGCTTGTTTTAGCAAAAAGGGGCAGTACTGTTTTAGACGAGTGAAACAATTCCGATTTGAAGTTCCTATAGGCATGATCTCTACAAGTTACTGATTTTAATACCTTTCAAACGTTAACATCCTTACAAACATGATATCTATATGCTGGCTTATCGTTAACTTAACGGTTTGCCTAATGTCATTATAAATGCAGAAATGCAAATCCCCATAGGCATGGTATCTAAATGCATAGTTGTAGAAATCAGAAAGTTAGATCCTATAAGCATGGTTTCTACTTGTGAGATTGCATAGATCAAAAATTAAATCCTATAGGCATGATCTCTACCCTTTGTGCATAAAGTAACTCCCTCCCTTTTCACTAAATCCCCATGATTTTATACAAATTATTACATGCCAATAAAAACAAGAGAGAAATTAAAAGTACATCAGAAATCATCAACTACATCCGAGCAGCCTAATTCAGACTTAGTGTCTAACAATATGAAATTGAACCAATTCCGAAATTCAGATTTCCAAAGCCTTCTCTTATCTGGGGTGTCTCAGAGATCCAAGGAGTTTCAGGAACTCCAGGTAGTGCTTACACCCCAAATATATTGCAGATTTAGATTATAGTGTAGTGTGGAAATGCCAGCTCTCAGATGTCCAAGTTCGGAGGGAACTCAAGGTCCCAAAGCAAGGCTCAAGAGAGAGGGGCAGAACTTAAGATTCTAGGAATAGGTGTAAGTGCACAAGGGGGGGGGGCAGGGAATCAAAGAGAGACAGGGCAAGCTAGTGGTCATGCTCAGCAATCGGGATGCTGGCACACCCCTGACCAGCCTGCTGGTCAAGCATTGAGAGTTAGGATCCATTGTGGATCAAGGCAAGGCCTGGACAGTAATTAGGATACTGTCAGGCCAAGAACTTAACTCGGCACATAGATGGGTATAGTGGTAGAGGGTTCATAACAGAAATAGAAGCAAGGAAGAAAAATATTTAACACAAATTACTGAACATAGGCAGTAGAGTAAACAACAGTCTGAAGGTGTGAAGTAAACACATAGGAGGTGAGGCAGAACATTTAAACAAAGGACATACCAGTTTCAAAGAAAATAATTAAGCAAAAGTAGCCTTGAGAGAACCAAGTTGTAAACAGCAGTTCCAAAAGATCTCAAGCAAAGCCGAATTTAAAACAGTATTGCAAAAAAGTGTTTTTGTTTGTGTGTATTTCAGTGTGTGTCTGTGTGTCAAAAAATGTGGAAGGGTAGTCCCTTTTATAGTGCAGAGAAGCAAGTAAGAGAGGTAAGAAAATAGTTTACCATCAATCACATAGAATTTCCCTTCAGTTAAAGGATTTGATCTCAAACGGGTAGGAGATAATTAAGGAAAGAATTTTGATTAAAGCCTTTTCAAAGTAGCATAAAAGGGGTAAATACATAAAGGCTATTTAAGGATAGGGTCTTGACAGTACATGGCTGTAACATTTAAGGAAAGAAAATCAATTAATAGCCAAGAAATCAGCATTATAAGCTCAATTCGAATGAACCAAGTTAAGAAAAGGTAAAGGGGGTTCAATCAAAGAAAATCAGTGACAATCAATCAAACCCCATTAGAGGATTTCAGAATCAATCAATGAGTTAGTAAAAACCTTTGAAAACAGAGTTCTCATATATAAAGCACACAAATATGTGAATCAAGAAGAGGCTGTCAAATTATTTAGAAGAGGGTTTAATTGAAGAGAAGTCCAGAATCATAAGCAACAAGATGCAGGTTCAATTTGCAGACTCATAGCGAGTCTGAGAGTTCAGGGTCCCAAAGTGGAGCCTCAACTCGAACACAAAATATCAAAATTGTCAAAGGAAACCCCCGAATCCTAGGGTTTCAAAATTGAATCAGACATGAAAGTGAGAAAGCAAGTCATTGAAACCGGGATGATAGCAGATTTGAAACGCAAAGCAAGAAAGCTGATTTAAGAGCATAAAAGAACATGTTTTAGAAAAGTCGGGGCTTAAGCAAGTTCAGAAGAGAAGAAAGGATACAAACTTAAACAAAAGTCGATGAAACATGCTTAGCAAGAACACAAACAGAGTTTAGTAAAGCAAAAATCAAAGAACTCAACGGTAATCATATATAGTAAAAGAGTAAGGAAAACATAACACGGATTAACATGTGAGTACTGGAGTAACATGTGTAGTAGAAAAATAAAGTGGAAGAACAGTACATGCATAGTAAAAGAAGTCATACGAGCCTAACATAGACAGACACACGTAAAGAAAGAACAAAAAGAATCAGAAAGATGCTTTTTGAAAAACCTTTCAGGAACCCTAAATCGAAGGTAAACGATTTTAAAAAAGAAAATCTGGGGAAAACCTTTTAAAATGTCAAATAAAGCATAGATCTAAGCAAACAAACAGAGAAAGAACCTCGAATAACTTAGGGTTTTGGAGAAATCCTAGAAATGAGAAAGGCTTGGAAACAGGTCCGATCTAAGTCGGATGAGGTCAAAAACAGGCTCAGAAGACCAAGAGCCACTGGAGCAAAGTCGGAGATGGCCGGAATCTTCGAATCGGTGAAGTTTTGAGCGAAGACCTTCGAGGTCTGGCCTCGAACCTTCGAGCATCAGGCATGCAAGAGCCGGAGGAGGTAAGTATAGGCTGTTCATGGCCTGGGAAGCCATGGACTCCGGCGAAAACACGGTGGAACAAGGTGGGAGGAGGCTAGGGTTCCGAAGAGCCTTGAGAGAATCTCAGAGCGTTTGGGATTCAAAGGCGGCGAGTCAGGTAGAAAATGAAGGAATTAGGGTAGGTCGTTTGGTTTAATTATGGAAGGGTGGGTTATGGCCGTTGATCTTGAATGATCAACGATCCAGATTTGGAAGGGTAGGTGGGAATCGGGTAGGGTCATTTAGATTGGGTTATGGGTTGGGTCAGGTTAAAAAGTGGGCCGGTCCGGTTGGGGTTGGGGTCAAATGGTGTTAAAATTGAAATATAAAAGGGGCTGTAATTGAAATAAATGAGGCTAAATGTTAAACGACCATTTCTTCCCCTTTTATTTTATATAAAATAATTAAAAAGATTTTTAAAACATATTAAAAGCATTGAACTAATTAATAAGGTATAAGTATTAATTTAAAAATACTGAAAATAATTTAATAATAATAAAATGCTGTTAATTGTAAAATAGGCTATAATTGCAATTACATGCAATTTAGCTTTTAAATATCAAATAAATTTGTAAAAATATGAAAAAATCACCTTAATTATATTTTGGTATAAATATGAGAAATAAATAAATTATTCACCAAAATTATCATTTTGGAAATAATTATTGAATTTTGCATTGCTAAAATAGACAATAAATTAGTTTTGAAAATCTTTAGAAATTTGGGAAAAATACCAAAACACTTGGGAATGCTTATGTATTCACATATATGTTATTTTGAAAGTATTTTGAGTGTAAAAAATACTTAGGGAAAAATTGGGTATCAATAGGGGGATTTGGATCGGGTAAGGCTGGGTTTTTGAGCTTGAACCTGGGTTAGTTTTGGAACGGGTTTGAGCCCTAAATCAATCCAAAAATCCGAATTTAATCCCTTTTTCAATTAACCCCTTATTTCTTTTTTCTTTTGTTTTTTTTCTTTTTCTATTTATTTGATTAACATCCTAAATTAATCTAAATTGTAAAACTAGCTAATTATCTAATTATAAAAATTATAAAAATTATTTGATCCTAAATTAAAAGAGAAAAATCAATAATCTAAAAATTAAAAGGTAAAAAATGTAAAATGAGCTATTTTTGTGATTTTTATTTTTTAATAAAACAAATAATAACTAATCATTCCAAAATATGTAAAAACAAAATCTAAATGCAATGCATTGTATTTTGTTTTAACATTTTCATGATTTTTAATACAAATTAAACGTGCACAAAAATGCAAACAATTGATAAAATCCTACAAAAATCCTATAAAATGGCAAATAATTGAAACAAAATCTATTTTCTTGGATATTATAGGAGTAATTCATATAGGGCAAAAATCACATGCTCACAGTTGCCCCTCTTTGCTCGGAAACACGTAGGATTTTCGGGCAAAGATAAAATGAGTAATTACGAGCGATTTTTGCCCGTTTGAAACTCCATGAGAAACATCTTTTGCAAAAGTCTAACCGAACCTTGCTTCGGATGTTGCCTACATATCCTTGGCTATAAAGGAATCAGGTCAGTGTAGTTCTGGAAGTTTTGGTAGCTGGGACTACCGGAAAACTATGATTTCATTGTTGTTGGTGCTGTTTCTGCTTGCTGAGCTCCTTATTACACCGAAATAAAAGATGAAAAGCTAAACTAGCTAAGCCTATTAACTACGAGTTACACGATTCCTATCTATAAACCTTCTAAAGTTTGATCTTGAGTCTTGGCTAGTTCTTCCTGTAAACTCTGATCTGAATCTTGATGCTCGTTGGCTGCAACCGCTGATTCATCCTTCTTCAGCTTTTTGGATCAAGGCGGGACATGCAAAACTTGTGCCTTTAATCATATCTTGAGCAGTCCGCATCTTTTCTCTGCTTCTACATTGAGAGTTCAACTTCTTTTCTTGTTCTTCTTTTCTTTTATTTGGGTTGAGATTTCTTCTTCAGGCACCAAAGCAAACAAACGAACGAAATTTTCTGCCTCAGTTTTCATTAGGAAAATTTCGTGAGTTATTGTAACAAAATCTAAACTATTTCTTTATTGAAAGCAATTAAAATCGGGATTGTGTATCCCTGAGAAAAAGAGATTAGAGAGTGGAGACCCTATATCTAAAATGCAATCAAATGGGGATCGGAGGCCCCAAGTTGGGAAGATTACCAGGTTATGCTGGAAATATGACCAGATTATGCCGTAAAGATCCTCGGGCTATGCCGGGAAAGTCATCGAGTTATGCCGAAAAAGAAAAAGGTCCTTGGGTTATACCGGAAAAGAAAAAGGTCCTTGGGTTATGCCGGGGAGGTCCACGGATTATGCCGGGAAAGGTCATCGGATTATGCCGGAAAAGAAAAAGGTCCTCGAGTTATGCCGGGGAGGTCCACGGGTTATGCCAGGAAAGTCATCGGGTTATGCCGGAAATGAGAAAGGTCCTCGGGTTATGCCGGGGTGGTCTACGGGTTATACCGGAAAAGTCATCGGGTTATGCCGGAAAAGAAGAAGGTTCTCGGGTTATGCCAGGGAGGTCCACGGGTTATGCCGGAAATGAGAAAGGTCCTCGGGTTATGCCGGGGTGGTCTACGGGTTATACCTGAAAAGTCATCGGGTTATGCCGGAAAAGAAGAAGGTTCTCGGGTTATGCCAGGGAGGTCCACGGGTTATGCTGGGGAGGTCCACGGGTTATGCCGGGAAAGTCATCGGGTTATGCCGGAAAAGAAAAAGGTCCTCGGATTATGCCGGGAAAGTCCTTGGGTTATGCTGGAAAAGAAAAAGGTCATTGGGTTATGCCGGGGAGGTCCACGGATTATGCCGAGGATCAACTAGGGAGTGGAACCCTATAATGGAAAAGACTACCAGATTATGCTGGGAGTAACTAGGGAATGTGACTCTATGTTGGGAAAGCGCAGCTAGAGATTGGGGACCCTAGACTACCATGATTTTGAATTTTTATTCTTCTTTTCTTTCTTCTTTCTTTTCTTTTATTTTCTTTTTACTTCACTTTTATTTTATTTAGGAGAATGAATGAAGAGTTTAAAAGGACTTCCCTTTTGGGTCAACTTTTGCTGCAGAACCGTTTTGGTTTCTGTGTGCCTTGCTTTTATTGCTCCTGCTTCTTGCAAGGTTATTTTGGACTGTACCTGTTTTCTTGTTTTCAAACAAAGAACAATTTGTTAGTTTGAAAAGATGTTTGGTTTTGCGAACTTGATTGTTTTGATTACTTGATCTCGACCCAACTCTTTTGATGAAAATCTCCATTGCTCGCTGGCTTTCTGGAGATCAGTTTCCTCTCTAAACCCAAGGATCTTGACTTTCCAAAATTCCACGTGACGGTTAGCCCGTGTGGGGATTTGGCCTTTTCATCTTATTTTTCCTTTAAGGGAACTTGACTTTGGATTTCTTTCCTTTTCAACAATTTTTAATCTGGAGCATCGGCCATCATGGCCAGTCGAGATCGTCTTGATGTACCCGTTGAGGCTGGGTGCTTTTCCTTGAATTTTGGCTTTTGTTAAGCAGAACCCTGTAAAACCAATCTTGCCATCTTTTCTTTGTATTAGTTTCGGAGGAGGATTAAATCGAAAGGGATTCAAAGAAAAGTAAATAAAGGACGGGATACTGAATTTAACGAGAAGTGTCCCTTTCGGGGGAAAGGAAAGAAGGACTTATCTGGAGTACATGCAGACTTCAATAAATATGACATGCTTCTTGGACTAGATACCTGATATGTGTAACCATACAATCTCTCATAAACCCATAATAACTCGTATCTCAAAACCGAGAAACCTTGCCAGGACTCTATCAACGCTGATGGTTGTAAGGAATTCCTTCTTTTCGATCAATGGCGCCCTTTGAGGATTTTCACCAACTGACCTCTCTCATTTCTCTTCTCACCGTCGCTTTATAGTGCTTTTTGCAAGTTTTCACTAAAAAGACTCTCTCATTTTCAATTTCTCTGCTCACCATCGCCTTACGATGCCCGTGCGGGTTTTCACCAATAAGACTCTCTTATTTTATTTCTCTCATTTGATTGTATCAGATCCAAATAACCAACATCCTCCTATTTTGAACTTCTTTACCGATTGATTAGAAGGACTTTGAACAGGATTTAGGGTAAAAAGAGTTTGGATTGAATTATAGCTTTGGAACCTTTCAGGCGAATCGTCGCCGAACCATTATAAATTCTGGCCCAGTTTCAAGTTTGGGGAAATGTGGATTTTTGTTTTGGTGTGACTGAACCCTAGAGAGGCTTCCTACGTATCCTTTCGGAATCAAGTCAAATGTAGTTGAGGGAAACTTTGTTTTTTGATTTTCTTCTTCTTCTTTTTTACAAACGTTTTCGGGTCCCAAAGAGGGTATTCAAAGAAAGGTAACCGGCTCAAAGGGTTAGCAAAAGGTTGAAGTGTTTGGGGTAGCGAGAATGAAAGCCTTCGTCATCCCAATCGGATAATATAGGTACCACAAAAGGGTTAAACATAATACCTTTTGACCGCGTCTGCATTGACAGCTGTTTCAGGGTCATTTCCTTCAATGTCTCCCAAGTACAATGCCCCTTTCGGCAATAATTTTCTTATAATGTATGGACCTTTCCAGTTTGGAGCAAACTTTCATTTTGCTTCCTTGTGATGCAGGAGAATACATCTCAAAATGAGTTTCCCCATTTCAAAGTTCCTAGGCCACACTTTCTTGTTGTAGGCACGAGCCATTCTTTGTTGATACAACTGCTCGTGGCAAATTGCGACCATCCGCTTTTCATCAATCAAAGTCAACTGTTCTAAATGGATTTTGACCCACTCACTGTCCTCAATCTCAGTTTCAACGATGATTCGAAGAGATGGAATTTCAACTTCTGCAGGTATTACGGCTTTAGTGCCATAAACCAATAAATAGGGTGTTGCCCCAACTGATGTGCGCACAGTTGTGCGATATCCCAACAATGCAAAAGGCAACTTTTAATGCCATTGCCTAGAACTTTGGATCATTTTCCTGAGGATCTTCTTGATGTTTTTGTTTGCTGCTTCAATGACATCATTGGCTTTAGGCCGATAAGGGGTGGAGTTCCGATGCGTGATCTTAAATTGTTCGCATACCTCCCTCGTCAAATGACTGTTCAAGTTTGCAGCATTGTCCGTAATGATAGTTTTAGGAATACCAAAATGACAGATAATGTTGGAATGCACAAAATCTACCACTGCTTTCTTAGTGACGACTTTGAGAGTGACTGCTTCAACCCACTTTGTGAAGTAGTCAATGGAAACTAATATGAATCTGTGCCCATTTGAAGCTTCTGGTTCGATTGGCCCAATGACATCCGTACCCCAGACAACGAACAGCTACGATGCTGACATAGGATGTAATTCGGAAGGCGATGCATGAATTAAGTCACCGTGTACCTGATATCGATGACACTTTCGGACAAAACTGAAGCAATCTTTTTCCATAGTCATCCAGTAATAACCTGCTCGAAGGATCTTCTTTGCAAGGACGTATCCATTCATATGGGGCCCGCACACTCCTGCGTGCACTTTATTCATAATTCTTTTGGCCTCTTGGGCATCCACACATCTTAGAAGGTTTACATCTAGAGTCCTTTTGTACAATACCTCTCCACTCAAGAAGAAGCCACTGGCAAGCCTTCTAATAGTTCTCTTTTGGTCTCCACTAGCTTGCTCGGGATATTCTTTTGTTTTCAAGAATCTTTTGATATCATGATACCATGGCCGAACATCTGGTTCAACCTCAACTGTATTGAAATAACCATGTCTTTCTGGGATTTGGATTTCCAATGGGTCAATGTGGACATTACCTGGATACGGCAACATTGAGGCCAAAGTAGCTAGTGCATCGGCTAACTCATTGTGAAACCAAGGAATGTACATGAACTCGACGGATTTGAACCGTTTGCTAAGATCTTCTACATGTTGCCTGTATGGAAGAAGCTTGACATCCCGAGTTTCCCATTCACCTTGAGCCCGTCGGATAATCATGTCAGAATCTCCCATGATTAACAATTCTTCCATATCCTGATCGATTGCCATGTTCATGCCCATAATGCAGGCTTCATACTCGGAAGTGTTGTTCATGCAAAAAAACCGAAGCTGGGCTATGGTTGGATAGTGCTGACCAGTGGGCGAAATGAAAATTTCCCCAATCCCGACACCTTTTGCATTGACAGCTCCATCGAAGAACATTTTCCAAGAATTAATGTCCTCTGGAATTACCTCAACTGAATTTACTTCCTCGTCCGGAAAGTAAGTACTCAAAGGCTAATATTCATCATCAATAGGATTCTCAGCTAAGTGATATGCCAAGGCTTGAGCTTTCATTGCTGTGCGGGTGACATAGACTATGTCGAACTCGGTGAGCAGGATTTGCCATTTTGCTAACCTTCCCATGGGCATCGAATTTTGAAATATGTACTTCAAAGGGTCCAATCTGGTTTTGAGGTAGATGGTGTAGGCCAACAAGTAATGCCTAAACTTTTGAGCAACCCAAGTCAGGATGCAACAAGTTTTTTCCAACCAAGAGTATTTGTCTTCATAACTAATTAACTTCTTGCTCAAGTGGTATATGGCTTGTTCTTTCTTCCCGGTCACATCGTGTTGCCCGAGAACACACCCAAAGGAATTATCCAAGACTATCAAATATAAGAACAAAGGCCTTCCAGGTTCGGGTGGGACCACGACTTGCGGATTTAACAAATATTCTTTGATTTTGTCGAAAGCTTCCCAACACTCATCTATCCATCTAATCGCCGCATCTTTCTTCAACAACTTAAATATGGGTTCACATGTGGAAGTCAACTGAGCAATGAATCTGTTGATGTAGTTCAACCTTCCCAACAGACTCATAACCTCTTTCTTGGTTCTCAAAGGAGGCAAATCCCGAATAGACTTTATTTTTGTTTGTTCTACCTCGATGCCCCTTCGACTAACTACAAACCCCAAAAGTTTCCCGGATGGTACTCCAAATGCACACTTAGCCGGATTTAACTTCAAGTCATACTTACGCAAATGCTCAAAGAACTTTCTCAGATCCTGAACATGGTCGTCCCGCATTCTTGATTTAATGATCACATCATCCACATACACCTCGATTTCTTGATGCAACATGTCATGAAAGATGACAATCATAACTCTCATGTAAGTTTCCCCAGCATTCTTCAAACCAAAAGGCATGACCCTGTAATAGTAAGTACCCCAAGGGGTGGTGAAAGCTGTCTTTTCTGCATCTTCTTCATCCATCAAGACCTGATGATACCCAGCATAACAATCCACAAAAGACTGTATCTCATGTTTGGCACAATTGTTAACAAGGATGTGGATGTTTGGTAATGGGAAGTTGTCCTTGGGGCTTGCTTTGTTCAGATCTCGATAGTCAACACACACTCGGGTTTTCCCATCTTTCTTTGGCACCGGGACCACATTAGCTAGCCATGTGGTGTATCGGACCACTCGGATCACATCTGCTTTTAATTGTTTGGTGACTTCTTCTTTGATCTTGTCACTGATGTCGGTTTTGAACTTTCTTTATTTTTTTTTGACCGAGGGGTAATCAGGGTAAGTTGGCAATTTGTGCACCACTAAATCAACACTCAGTCCTGGCATATCATCATAGGACCAGACAAATACATCTTTGAATTCGAACAAAAGTTAGATTAATGCATCCCTAGTCCTTTCATCAGTGTGAATGCTTATCATGGTTTCCTGGACCTCTTCTGAACTACCCAAATTAACTGGCTCAATTTTATTTAAGTTTGGCTTAGACTTATTCTCAAATTATTTCAATTCTCGATTTATTTCCCTAAAAGCTTCATCTTCATAATATTCTGGTTCTTGATTCATTATTTCGCAATCAGACAGCATGTTAGGATCTGGGCATGAACTCCGCAAGCATGTCATGTTATTTAAGTCCACATTATTAGAACTGAAAGAAGAAATAAGAAAAGTAACAAAAATCAGAAAGAGATTCATAGACGATGAAATATTGATTTCATTTCATTGAATTTGAAGATAGAAGGGTTTACATTGGAATTTGAAAGACAAAAAACTAAAAGACATTCGAGTTATACCTTGAAATAACTCAGAATACAGAAAAGATGGCAAGACTGAACTACCAGGATTCTTGCCTGACTGGGAACAGAGTAGCCTTCCAATTTTGAAGCTTGGTGTTGGGCCCCATATACTGTACCTCAGCAGTGCTCGAGCCTTCTCCCGGCTGGACCATGTAAGCTTCATATAACATTTGCCTCATGGCTCCACATATATCCTCAATTTCTTCGGCCGTGAAGGCCTCAGCCTCTTCCTCTATGTACCTTGGTTTAAGAAAAGTTCTAGCAATATGCGAGACCGGATGAGGTAGAACCCACCCGTCGTTCTTACGTTCTTTATCCCATTTAACGTCAACTTCTGTAGCTTGGAAACCGACACCAAAGAAGTACTTACTGGTAGTCAAGGTGATGGGCTCCGTAATGCCTTGCAAAGATGCATCGAGCCTCTTCTCGAGTTTATAGCCATGCCTGATCATCTCACTGGCAACCATGATTGATGCGTTGGACAAAAAGGTTTGAGGACACAGGGTTCCTTCCTCACATTGGTCTGCAACCATAATCTCAAAATCTTGGTAGACTATGTGCTCGCTACCTTCTTTATCCTCTAGACATAGGACTGACGGGTCCCTATAAATTGATTGCTCATCTTCTCCATGGACCACAATTTTCTGATCTTCGTGTTCAAACTTAACCATTTAGTGTAGAGTAAAAGGTACGACCCTTGCCGCATGGATCCAAGGCCTCCCTAGGAGAAAATTGTAGGAAGTGTCCATGTCCAAGACCTGAAATGTCACTTCAAAATCCACATGACCGATAGTTAAGATCAAATCAATCTCCCCTATTGTGTCTCTCTTGACGCCATCAAAAGCACGTACACAAACATTGTTAGGACTGATTCTCTCAGTCCCAATTTTCATTCTTTGCAAAGTTGAGAGAGGGCAAATGTCAACGCCAGATCCGCCATCCAACATGACTCTTTTCACGTAGTACCCTTCACATTTAACTGTTAAAATGAAGAGCTTTGTTGTGGGCGGCCCCTTTAGGGGGCAAGTCATTTCTGCTAGATGAAATCCGGTTGACTTCAAAGAATCGTTCCGCCATTCTTTCCAATTGTTCAACAATGGTCTCGGCAGGAACATATGCCTCATTAAGGGTTTTTATCAGCGCTTTCTGATGTTCACTCGATTTTATGAGTAAAGACAAAAGCGAGACCTGGGAAGGAGGCTTTCGGAGTTGGTCAATCACTTCATAGTCCACAGTTTTCATCTTTCAGAAGAATTCCTCTGCCTCTTCGGCACTGACTGGCTTTTTAAGCGGAAAACGCTTCTGTTTGGCATTGTTCACTTATTCCAGATTCAGATACTTCCCCGACGGGTCTGTTTCATTCACTTCCCCCATGATTTATTTTCCCTTGTACATCACTACCGCTTTGTTGTAGTTCTAGGGGATGACAGTGGGATCCTTCATGGGCTTCTGTGGTGCGCGACTGATAACCACAGGCTCAGTCAGCCTGGGTGAAATTACCAGCCCCCGCGCCACATAAATCCCCTTTGGTACATATATCTTTGGTACTGTCAGCATGACCTTGTTTTGCTCAAACCTTTTGGGGGGACTCAACACAAACTGTTCTTTCCTGGGTGCCCTGGGAACATATAGAATGGCATCTTTAGGAGGCACTACCCTGGTCTTGGTTTCTACAACCTTTTCTACGCTTTAAGGAATGTGATTGTTTTTCTTCTCATCCTTAGCTTGCTTTGCTGCCGTTTTGGGCTTCTTTTCAACATCAACAATATCAATGATAGCTTTCAAAGCCGGGTCAAACTCTTTGTCTTCACAGATCATCCCAATAATCAGCCCGTTATTGTGAGCTGGTAATGGGTTGCTGGTTACATTGGGGACCTCTTCATGCCTTAGCACTACCCATTTTTGTTCTATCAGATTTTCAACCGCCCTTTTTACGGTCCAACAATCCTTAGTGTCATGCCCTTCTGCCCCTAAATGATAAGCACATCGGGTACCGTGTCGGTAGGAGGGTGACTCTGAATTTTGCCTATTTGGAGGTACAGGCTGCAACAGACCCATTTAGACAAACTTTGGGAAGAGGCTGGAATACGACTCACCAATGGGTATGAAATTTGTTCTTCTAGGTGGCTCACAGGCACATGCATTGTATGGAAAATTATTTTGTGGGGGAGGAGGGGTTACATGGAGCTTGGTGAGGAGGATTATTTCTAAAAGGTGGAGCTCGATTTTGGTTTAACGGTTGTTGTGGCCGAGCGTATGGCTGGGAATTCATCACCGTATAAGGCTGAGGAGTCATAGCATAAGCTGCATCCTGGTGAGGATAATAATGTTGCTGGGTGTTTGGAGGGAAGTAACCTCGGGGCTGATGGGGGGTTCTCAGACTTGAAGCAGCCATTGCCACTTCTTCTTTCTTTTTCCAATTTGTCGCGCCCTCTGACCCGCTCCAGATTGCTTGAAAAGTAGCTCTTATAGCCGATTGGCTCAAGATGCGGCCCGTTTTCAAACCATTCTCTACCATTTCCCCAATATTTATGGCTTCTGCAAATGTTTTGCCCATAGCAGACATCATGTTTTGGAAGTAATCAGCCTCTTGGGCTTGCAGGAAGACACTGACCATCTCGGTCTCATCCATTGGGGGTTTCACCCTGGCAGATTGTTCATGCTACTTGACAGCGTACTCTCGGAAGCTCTCCGAAGATTTTTTCTTGAGATTAGACAAAGAGTTTCTATCTGGATCTATGTCCACGTTGTACTGGAATTGTCTAACAAAGTCTCGGGCCAAGTCATCCCATATGTGCCAGTGGGAGATGTCTTGGTCTATATACCATTCGGATGCAAGTAAGCCATTAAGAGCTCTTCTTTTCTGCCCGCTCCCCTCAACTAATTGCAATACCTCTTCAGGTGAGCTATGGGGTCCCCATGTCCGTCATACTTTTCAAACTTGGGAGTCTTAAAATCGATGGGCAGTTGGACATGCGGGAACATGCATAAGTCAGCATAGGAGACACTTTTCTGGCCACTTAAGCCTTGTATATTCTTGAGGCTTTGTTCCATGTTTTTCATTTTCTGAGTGATTTCCTCTTGATCGGGATTCTTTGTAGCTCTCTGTTGTCCTGTGGTAAACTCATACCAAGGTTGTTGAGGGTAGGAGTTTAGGGTGACATGAGTCGTGTCTGATGGAAAGGACGATGTTTGGAAAGTAAAGGATGATGGCTCAAAACTTGGCCTGGGCAAGGTTGGCTGTATCGTAGCTGAAGTTGGTGGTGCGATGAATATGTTGGAAGATACTCCCGAAACCATAGCCTGGAGGCAAACCTCAGAAGGCGTTCTGGTGAAATGGGCTGACATAGTGAGGTATCTGAATGGGGCGGTCGAGTAATTTATGGGGATGTTGGAGGTCCCACTTGTTCTGGGAATTAGTTCAGGAAAACCAGGTATTGCACTAGGCACCCATGTGGAGGCGCAGTGCCATGTTCTCTTCAGCAGCTGCTAACTCTGACGTCGGGATCACTGACAACGAGCTATCGTCTGAGGGGGTAACTATTGGTAGCTGAATTTCTGACGTCATTTCGACACTTCCTTTGGACCTTGTAAAGTACGGGTGTGAAGCCAGGTTACCACAGAACCAACCACCTTAAAGAACATAACCTAAACTCAATAGCAGACACAACAAACCGGTTAGTTTGAGGTAAGTAACACATAGGATATCGCACGTTGGGATGAAATGCGCCTAACAGTTAAACACTTTTCTATATGTTTTGCAAAGGTTGCGTGTCTCATCCCGGCTTTGGTCTATCTCCCAAACCTTTGCATCTTTCTTTTCTTTTTGGCGCTTTTATTATTTGCTCTCTTTTCTTTGCACTCCCTCATTGTTTTCTCTCCTATTCTTGTTTTCACTTTTTTTTCTTGTTTTCTCTCTTTTTCTTATTTCCTCTTTTTTTGTTTCCTCTTTTATTTGAGTTATTTAAAACCATGACCGGATCTGATGGGGATTGCCTACGTATCATGACACCGCGTGAATCAGATCATCACGTAGTTGAAGGAATAAATGCGGAAATAAAAGAAAGAAACAATTTTGGGTTTTTTATTTCAAATTTTCATTAAAACTTCTAATTTTTCTATTACAATGACTCTATCATAGCTTTCTAAGAATTGAGAAACAAAAAACAGACTCGAAACATACTTTAGAAATGGAAACTGAAATACATACTCGAAAAGAAAATCAAGAATACATAAGTGCTTCTACTCCATGGGCCCATGGGACATCAGTCAGTCTCGCCACGGGCTACGTGCAAGATCTCCTTGGAGGCGATCCAGGTCATCCATTATTTGGCGAACAAAGGTCATCACTGCGGCGAAGAAGGCAGATCTAATCATGTCCTCACACTCATGGCATTTCATGACGATTTAGTCAGCAATCCCTCTAATCCTCTCTCTAATGATGCCTTTTTTTGGTGCAGGCGCCCAATTTGTTGAGATCTAGCTTCCAAAACTTGGGTATCATTATGGCTTCGCTCCTACAATTGTTGCATATCCTCATCCAATCGGGCCATCAATGCATAACAATGTTCCCTCTCTGCCTTAAAGTTCTTTGTTTGTTTAGCCATTTCATTCTCGAGGGTAGTTAGCTTTTTCTTCAGGTTTGCGACTTCTCTATCATATTTCCCTTTTAATTGCCGAACAAACTCTGCCCGTCCCTCTACATTCTTTGTCAACTGTGCCCGAGATCTTGCCAAACTACCTTCAGATTTTTCCAAATCATTCCTGTACTCACATATTTTCCTCTTAAGACCATTTATGAGTCTTTCATCTGCTCGGCTTCTTTCCGGATTCTCAGCAGCTATCTTCATTCTTTGGATCTGGGCTCGAAGGGCTTCATTTTCTTGGACCAGCTTTTTCTTCTCCCCTTCATCAACAACAACCTGTACACTACTATCAAATTTCAGATCTCTGATTTGCCCCTCCAATTTGCTTATCGTGGCCCTGTAGTTTTTCTCCTTTGCTAACCAATCCCATTGTTCTCGCGCCCCATCAGTGAACTGTTGGACGTGGGGCCTTTTGGCGGACCGTTCGGGCTCTTTATGGACTTGAAACCTTTTACCATACCAGGCAGTGTAACTAGGCTCTAACTCGCATTTGGATTAATCCCGTACCCGAGTCTGTGGCTCCAGGAACCTACACTGATGCCAAATCTGGTAAACCTTATCTTTCGGGAATGCAACTTTTGGACCTAGTTCAATGACTTGTCGAGTCAAATCTTCATCATGAGGGACAGTTTGGTACCTTCCTAGCTGATGCAGAGCCCTGTGTGGAGCATACGACTGAATACTCTGAAGACCCATCAATAGAAGAAAACATACTTCGGCCGACATATAGATGACTTCAGTGACCAGGAGCCAACCAAATGTCCACTCAATTTTGCTTGCAGTCAAAGAACTCAAATGCGCGAACCATGCCTCTGTACCCTCTGGAAACTCATGACCCTCCATCCGGTTTTCATGTTTTTCAATGCAGTTAAGACCAGTCATACCATAGTTCATGTACCCCGGACGATGACAAAGGTGTTCTTCCATCCAAAGTTTTAAAAGCATGTTGCAACCCTAAAAGCATTTTCCCCCTGCTTGGCAAACAGTTAGAGCTCGATAAATCTCTGCTAGGATCATTGGTACAATAGTTGCGTTAGCCTTTTTAATCATGAAGACGGCCATTCCTATAAGCCCTAACTCTATATGTCCATCTTTCCTCGGGCAGATTAAGGTGCCCAAGAATGCCACTATGAAGGCCAGTCCCCGACGTGCTTCCCATTTGCCTTTGTTCCCTGAATGAGTTAGACCTGTGTTCGGAGCCTCAAAACCATGGGGATCCCCATAATGATGGTACAGGAAGTAGAATGTGCAAAATTCCTTAGTCAAATTTCCATCTTTGATCCCGACTGATACTCAGAAGGTCCAGAAAATTGTGAGGAGTCACCGCTCTTGGTGCCACTAGGTACCGGCTCCTAAGATTCCCACTAACGCCCGCATAGCCCGCTATTTCCTCAAGTGTAGGAGTCAGCTCAAAATCAGAGAAATGGAATACATTATGCGTTGGGTCCCAAAAAGGTATTAAAGCTTCAATTATATCCAATCTCGGTTTAACCTTCAAATGACCAATGAGACCGCCCAAAGCTTTTATCGCAGCACCTCTGCTGACCTCCCCCAGGTCATTCCACCACATATGGAGTTCTAGCAGGATTTTCTCTACAACTTTAAAAGGTTCATTTTCCATAGTGCTCATCCTGCACATTTATTCAAAGTGATCGGTTAAAAACCATGATTTATTTTGACTCAACAACAACAACAAAAACAACCCAGTGAAATCCCACTAGTGGGGTCTAGGGAGGGTAGTGTATACGCAGACCTTACCCCTACCCCGAAGGAATAGAGAGGCTGTTTCCGAAAGACCCTCGGCTCAAAAGAAGATTATCAATTTTTCAAAATCGCAATTCAGAACAAAAGCACTTTTGCAAATACGGCCCTTCAGCACCTTAGGAAAGAAGATTTTAAGACTGTGTTTGCTAATTGACCAAAATTTGAAAAAATACCATAGGTGGCTATTTTTACAAAAATAGCCTTCCGACGCCCTTTTGGGAACATTTCGGCTATTTAGACAAAAGCGGCATCACCTAACCTTATTTGTGACAAGACGACAATATTTTAAAATTTTGGGTTATTTTTGCAAAAATGGGGTTGGACCCGATGAGGGTTGCCTACGTATCCCACATCCGGTGAGAATCAAACTTTGCGTAGTTTGGGAAATTTTGACGCAATAGAAAACAACACCTAATATTTTTGAAACAATTTTCCTTTTTCTCTTTTTTTTTTTTTCAAATTTTTGGCAGAGTGCCGGTACTTTTTGGACATCAGATTTTCCAAAGACGGGTAATTATCTCTCTCATACCTCAATTTGATTTTTCCAATTTTTCTCCCTTATTTTAGAAGTCAGTCAACATGCAAGCCGAAGCAAATAAATGTACAAGTAGCAAGTAGAATGCATCAGGATGGTTTTTTGATTTCGGGTACACCTGTCCTAGACGGACCCAACCCCTGTGTTGAGTCCCCAAAGTCAAATATATGTGATGCAAACAAGCGTTCCTTCTAGGGATCCGACATGAGGCTATGTTATACTAGGTTTAAAAACCTGGGTGTATTGTTCTAGACCTGGCTTACTCGAGCGGACAACTCGAGCCGGGGGAGGGCAGCGTACCGGGAATACAAAAGCTTCACCGGCTTTGCAACTTGTCTGAATCTCGTTCTAAAATTGGGATATGACTCTAACAGAAAAGAAGTTACATGAAGTTCATACTTCCCAGATGATTTAGATGACTCAGAGAGAAGAGGGTTTCGTAACAATTTATACAGTCCAATCAATACCAAATCGGTAAAAAGCGGTATTTAGCACATTATGCTTAAACATATAAAAATTAGATAATAAATAAAGCCAACTATAATAGTTATTCTAAGCTCGAATTCTTAAACCCTGAACCAAAAGTTCTGGGTTATCATCCCCAGCAGAGTCGCCAGAGCTGTCACACCTCCTTTTTACCCATCCAAGAGGGATGTAAAGGATTTTTTCCAATTTAAGTGACATTAATCGAAATGGAATTATTTAATTTAATTTCTTCAGACTTTCCACTTAGGATAATTATTTTGGTGTCCCAAGTCACCAATTTATTTTAAATTCCCAAATCAAGGAAATTTCGACTTTATTTTAAAGTTTGTGAACCAGAAACTCTAGATAAGGAATTCTGTTAATCCAGGAGAAAGTGTTAGGCATTCTTGGGTTCCGTGGTTCTAGCACGATCACTTAAACCATTAATAATTGGTCAATTATCTGATTTACTACACGTTTTAAACATATTGAGCATTTTAGCTTTATAACCGCTTTTAATTAATTTAAAATTGCTTTTAGGATTCATGGGATTATTTTCTTGAACAAATCATTTTGGAACATGACGCGAATCACGCTACATGAAATGCACCCGCGATTCACGACATGTTTATTTTATTAAAATTCGAAGTTGTTATGATCGAGTTACATGAAATACACCCCCGAATTTGGAAATTAGGTATCACAACTACGTGGCGGGAACCGTACTCGTAGCTATGATGATTTTATTATAAACGCGCCTAAAGCAAACTACGAGTGTTTAAAAGGGTGTTTTACTATACTAAATTAATACCTAATATGAGGGCCATGATTTATGAATTTGTTTATGTATGACACACCTCAATTTTATTTTTTAACAAGGTTTGCATTTCACTTAAGCAAAACTAAGGATACTCATATTTTAATCCTAATTAGAAGTTCAAACTAAGAATCTTTTAATCAAGGACAAACTTAAAATGTGAAGGGCTAGGCTTTTAAAGCGCTTTTGAAAAGGAGTTTTGGGACATCAATAGCTCACTACTTAATTAATTCAGCTTTGCAAGCTGTATTTGGGCTCACGATTTGGCCTAGTAGAAAAGAACTCAAAGTCCCTTCGCCCTATTGGAATTTTAATCAAGTTTGCCTACATTGGGCTGATATCAGGTGCGCCCAGTTATGGTTATCTAACATCTGGGCCTATCTACCTTTATATTTCTAGGCAAAACTTATAGAATATACACATTTCTTGCCAAGGGTTATAAATCAATTCACTTTTTATGAAAGAAAAATCAGAGTATAATTTCGGTTTTAATAATGAAAGACGCGTGATTTGTAAGATGAAGAAAATATGTTTGTGCTATTATTCATGAGGGAAATCCATAACTAAAAGTTAAATTGCTGGGCTTAACGCCCAGGCCCATTCGCCAAAACTCAGACTTGCTCAGGTGATTCCCATATTGGGCCTTGTTGCAAGTGTGACCCAACTTGTGCTACATTCGAATAGTTTGCAAATAATAGGCTATGCTTATTATAAAGTGATTACATGCTATGAATCTAACAAATAATCATACATAATCAAATCTGGAAATTAGAACATTCCAACAGTCTTTTACTGGTGACGTCCATGAATTTACAATATTCTCCTAAATACAACTATGTGTCTAAAAAAAATTAAGGTGAAGAGTAGCTTTGTTCCTAACTTTGAATCTTCCAGCTATTACAAAATCCTTCGAAAACAGCTTCAACTTGCAAGAAATCAGCTATAGAGCTGTTTCTTGCAGGCTAGTACTTAGTTCTAGCTCTAAGGTTTCTTATTGCTGTTGATACCCAATTTTTTCTGTATATTTTATATAGGCAAAATACTTTCAAAATAGTATATGTATGCATATATAAGCGTGTCTAAGTGTTTTAGTATTTTTTCTCATTTTTAAAAAAGATTTTCAAATCAATTTATTGCCCTATTTTAGGAGTACAAAAACCAATAATTATTTTCAAAATTATCATTTTGGTGAATAATTTATTTTATTCTCATATTCATACCAAAATATAGTTAAGATAATTTTTACATATTTTTTATAAATTTATTTAGCATTTTAAAACTAAATTGCATATAATTGCAATTTTAGCCCACTTTAAGATTTAATTGCGTTTATAATTACAAAAATTAATTCTAGTATTTTTTAATTTAATATTTATATATTATTAATTAATTTAGTACCTTTAATTCGTTTCAGGAATCATTTTACTTATTTTTATAAAATACAAAAGGGGAAAAGTGGCTATTTAAACACTAGCCCTATTTCATTTCAATTATAGCACAAATCAACCCCCCAATTAACCCAATTTCAAAACCCCAATTGGCCGGCCCAATTTTAATCTAAGACGCCCTGACCCAACTAATCTAACCTGCCCGGCCTCCCCTTTTGATCCAGGCCGTTGATCATTTTGATCAACGTTCATGATTTTCCCTTTCCTTTTTAATTCACAAACACCCCCAACCCTACCTCATTTCTCACCAACCGCCGCCTCTGAACTCTCAAACTCTCTCAAACACTCTCGAACCTTCCTTATCCCTAGCCCCCTCTCACTATCTTCCACCTTAAACTCACCGGAATCCATGGCTTCTCAGGCCATGAGAGTCTTAAACTCACCTCCCTTTACTCGTGTACACTTGGTACTTGAAGATTCTAGGTCTGAACTCGAAAGTTCTCACTCAGATCTTTTCCGGCTCGAGGTTTCACGGCCATCTCCGGCTTTGCTCCGGCATATCTTGGTCTTATGAGCCTGTTTCTGACTTCTCCTACTCAGATCGGAGACCTTTTCAAAGCCTTTCTCATTCTAAGGTTCTTCTGAAACCCTAACCCTTCGAGATTTTCTCCAATTTTTCTTAGATATGTTATATATCTATGCTCTATTGAGTTTTCAAACAATTTTCCCAATTTTTTCTTTCGAAAATTACTTTTTTTAAGGTCTTTCTTTTCCGATCTAGGGTTTTATAAAATGTTTAAGTGATTTCTGACTTTCCTTTTCCTTTACGTGTACTTGCTCCTACTGTGTTCTTGTATTCTTCCTTTTACCATGCTCTTATATGTCTATCTTACTGTGTTCTTCTATATGTGCTTTTCTGCTATAATTTTCTGATATTTGTGTTCTTCTACTGTATTTTCCTACTAAGTTCTTAAAGTTCTTTGTTTTCCTTCTACTGAGCCTTGTTTAAGTTCCTTTTTAGAAAACTCCTTAAGCATGTTTCTTCTACTATTCCTACCACTATTTCCATTATGTTCTGTGAATCTCTCTAATGTATTTTTTACCACGTTCTTAAGTGTGCTTACTACTTTTCTTCTACCGAACTTTATTTGAGTTCTTCTAAAAGAGCCTCTTAAGTATGTTTCCTCTGCTATTCTTGTCGGTATTTTCCATTCTATCCTCTAAATCCTGCTACTGTTTGCATGTTACTTTGTTATCATGTTCTCTTATGAGTTTTGAAAGAAGCATGTTAGAAGCTTCAATTCTCTTCTGAAACCTCTACACATGTCTCGACTTAACTTGCTTGCCCTCTCCTTTATGTTTTCTGGTTTGTTCGAACTAGGGCTTTATTTCAAAGACCCCTTAACTCTTTCAGACTAGTTTTGAAACTCTGAATGAGTTTGGATATCTTTGTTTTCATACAATGTTGAACCTTTTCTCTCTATTGATTTTACAAAGGCATGACAAGTTTCTTTCATGTTTAATGTGTCTATATGCTTTTATATGTGATGAATCTTTCTTCAAAAAGGTTTCAAGATTGTGATTGATTCAAAATTCCTTTTTAATAGGTCTAATTGATTGTTTGCTGATTTTCCTTAAGTTAAATCATTCCCATCCTTCTGACTTGGTTCATTCATACCAAATCTCGGACCTTGTGATTTACAGGCTATTAATTGATTTCCTTACCTTATTTGCACAACCGTGTATTTCAAAGACCTTGTCCTTATATAAAGTTTGTGTATTTTCCCCTAATTTGCTACTTTGCACAAAGAGTTTGATTAATTTCTTTTCTTAATTAGTTTATGCCAGTTTGAATCTGAAACCCTTAATTAAGGGAGGTTTTGTGTAATTGATTAGCAATCAGTTTTCAAATTATTTCTTACCTTATTCCTGCCTTCTTTCTACACTATAAAAGGCACGACCTCTTTTTCACAAAGACACTTTTCAATTCAGAACACTACACTTCACACTTCACAACTCTTTCTGAACTCTTACTCACACTTATATTATTCTGTCTTCCTGCACTTTGGCTCTCACAAGACTACTGCTTTCTCTTTGTTTGTTTTCTCTAATATTGGTATGTCCTACTTTAAGTTTTAGCATCACCCCAATGTGTTTACTTAAAGTTTTATATCCATGACTACCTTACTGTTTATGTAGAGTTCAATATTTGACTTAATATTCCCATGTTCTACTATCTGTTTCTACTGTGAATCTTTGCTCCCTATCCCATTACCCCTATGTGTTTGTAAGTGGTGACTTAGGGCATGATAACATGAGTTGTTGCCCATGACCTAAGTTCTGAATCAGTCGGGTCCTAACCTCTAACAAGCTGGAGGATGTGCCAGCATATCCCATTGCTGAGTATGCCCATCAGCCAGCTTTTCTTGTGTTCTTGCAAATTCCCTACTCCCCTATACCCCTATATGCACTGATTTCAAGTTATTCCCCTCTTCCCTTTCCCTTTTCATAATTTCACTTCTGCACTTGCACTCTTTCTTAGCTTCTAAGTTCTGCCCCCTCTTATGAGCCTTGCCTTGGGACCTTGAGTTCCCTCTGAACTTGGACACTTGAGGGCTGGCCCTTCCACACTGCACTATATCCTAATCTGGTTACACATTTGGGTATGAGCACTGCCCAGAGTCCCTATGAGGCTCTTAGGGAACTCTGACACATCCAAATGAGAGAGAGGCTTTGGTTCATGATCTCTTGAAGCCGGTTCATCTCATACTTCAGACATGGAGTCTAAATTAGGCTCCCCTTGGTTGTGCTTTAATTGCTGATATACTTTTGCTTTTCTTATTCATTCGGGGCTGTAATAACTTGTAATAAACGATTGAGGATGGTTAGTGAAAAGGGGTGGGAATAAATGTATGCAAAGGGTAGATAACTTGCCTATAGGTTTATAGAATTCTGCATTCACATAGATATCCTGCCTATAGGTTTATTAATTTTTGCATTTACATCCTGTCTACAGTTTACTTATAAATTTCTGCATATCATGTAGACATCCTGCCTATAAGAGTTTCTTTCTGAATCTATGCACTCACATATAGAAATCATGCCTATAGAATTCTGCATTCGCATATAGACACCAAGACTATAAGAACTTCTGCATTCTCATCTTTAGATAACATGTCTATAAGAATTTCTGCATAGATACCATGTCTATAGGATGCACATGCATGTAGATAATATGCCTATAGGACCTTTCTGATTCTTGCATACTCATCTCTCATTAGGCAAACATAATTATAGGCCTTAATAATCAGTGTAATCAAATATCACGTTCGTAATAAAATACAACACCTAGACAACATGTTTCTGCATTTCTCTGTGTCTATAACAGTGTTTTTAAGTTAACAAACACTTAGAAAGCATGCCTATAGGAGTTCTAATCAAATCTGAATCTCCTCACTCGTTTTAAGTTTAATCTGTCAGTAGTAATGCATTATCAATCGCAGAACTTGTTTTACTCTGTTAAAACTGGCGACCTTCCTGTAATCAGTTTACCTCTTTGTAGATATCATGCCTATAGGTTTCGTCTAACACTTAGGCAAGCATTAGGGTAAAAGTTTTAACTGTACTAGTCTTTATTAATTACAACCAGCGGGCAAGCCTAATTCAGACTTCTTATCTGAAAATATGTGATAAATCAGCCTGCTTTAACCTTTTTTAAAGTTTAAATCAGACCATAGCCAGTACATGCAAGACATGCTAAACAATTTGTTTTTAAGTTGAGGAGGCATGTTTGAGCCTTTAAATATTATGTGTTTTCCCATATCTGCTCTGTGTGTTTTGTTTGTCGCCCTAGATTTTGTCCTTTAAACCATAAAAGCCCAATCTCCCTTCCCTTTAGGACTAGCAGTCCCAAATACCTCCGGGACTGATAGGATTGGGATGGGTAAGAGCATGCAATGAGTAACGAAACTATTCCGCGTTTTAATACCTTAATAGGGTGGGAAAGGGTAGATATGGATATGATGATCAGTGCGCTAATACCACGTGTAACCCCTCTTCTGAGGAGTGATTACTGGATATTGCATTGATGTGATCCATATTATTTGTAAACCTAGGACCCCCTTCCCTTTACTTGTTTATTTTACTACTTTTCAGAATTTTCAAACTATTTCCTCAAAATTTCAGCTTTCTTTGTTTCTTCAAACTTTAATTTATTTGCAGCCATAATGTGACAATCCCTCATATTTGAAACCTTTATTTTCTTACTTGTTACTTGTACTTAAAGTCACAATCGTAGCATGGCTGGGAACCACACTAGTGGATCCTGAGGGGTGCCTAACACCTTCCCCTCGGGATAATTTCTAGCCCTTACCCAAACTCTGGTTTTCTAAATCAAACCCTTCTTAGTGT
Organism: Nicotiana sylvestris; assembly: GCF_000393655.2. Lineage (NCBI taxonomy): Eukaryota > Viridiplantae > Streptophyta > Magnoliopsida > Solanales > Solanaceae > Nicotiana > Nicotiana sylvestris. The sequence goes on along the minus strand of NC_091062.1, from coordinate 43,334,653 downwards.
CCTAATGCACTTTAATCATTAGGTGGCGACTCTTCAATTCAAACCCAATTCCCAAAAAGGGAACGATTTGTCCTCCCAAATGTCATAAACCCAATTTCGCGAGAAAAAGGGGGCGCGACAGCATGGCGACTCTGCTGGGGACTTCTTTTAGGCTTTTACCATTTCAAGCTATTACTGTGACTTTACATTTCTTATGTGCTTTATTTGTTTAATACATTTAAGCATTTAATTCCCTCTTCTACTGCAAAAACTAACTTATCTCTTGTTTCTTTTCTTTATTTCTTTTACTGCTTTCCTTTACTGCACTCCTTTATTACTGTTTTAAATTATTGTAATTATTACTTTATGAACATGCAAATACGTGACAACTTGTTTAATCATTGCATAAATATGTTTTCAACATCATATTCCACTCGTGCCAAACAAAATACCATAGCAACGCTTATAATGAGTGGTTGCGCTCTTCCGATATTATCACCCTTTAAATCCAGCAAAGGCGTATTTGCGGTAAAACCAGTCGATCAACGATGTAGTCGACGGTTCCGTGCCTTTCCCTCTTGAGTTGTCCGCTCAAGGGTACCAGTCTAAAACCCCCATAGAAACCTTACTCTGTCTAATTGTGCATGCATCATGGTCAAACTTAGCCGAGTCAGTTATGTTGTCCGCATATTGACTCTTTAGGATAGCCTTGTCCAAAGTCCACTGGGTTTCCCTAAAATCCAAATAGACACTATCACGTTCTGTACATTTATTTGGAGAACTAAATGCTTTTATGCCAATTATTGATATTTAAATAGTCAAGTCTGGTGGGGGTAAGGTCTTAACCCTTTTTTTTTGCAGAAAATGAAGAACGAGGTCCCCAACTTCGGTATGGTTAGCATACCCTCACTCTTACTAGACTGGTGGAAGAGTCTTCCATCAAATGACCAAATCAATGAGTGGAAAAAGAGGGCTGCCAAAGCTAGCAAAAAGTTGGAATATCTGGAGTATAGTCTGTTGGAATTGGAAGGGAAAGTGAGGAAGAGAGTCACCGACTGCCAGAACGCTGAAGGAAACGAAGGAGAACACATGGCAAAGGCATTTCTACTGGTGAACCTACGCGAGCTGGAGGATTTTATTAACGAGAGAATTCAACCTGAGGAAGGTCCTGCTGGGACCAAATAGATAGGAATTTGTTTTTTCGCTTTATGAATGTAATAAGGCCCATGGCCACTAGTGACATTTTATTTCCTATTATTAGCGTCGTTTTGGGATTTGTCTACTTCTTATCAATAAAATGAGGCATTTAGCATTATAAGTTCTCCAAATCAACTTGTCGCTAGGCCTACCTCGGGTACAAAGAGGTTTCCCAAATAGGACGCGATTTATATTCTAGCACTATGTGTTTAAATATCGCAATATTTTTTCTTATAATCCTCACTGACTTGTTAACTTTTTGTTTTTACTTTTTGTTTATTTACTCCCCTCCCCAAAGGTTAGTTCTTGCACTCTGGAAACATCATCTTATTCAACGAGATCAAAGGGCCCTCCACCCACTCCTCCTCCAAGTCCTGTCAAAAACAAGACCAAAGAAAAGATGGAGAATCTGAACAACTCAACTGAACGGGTAGAGGTCACTCATGGTACTCAGGTCTCCAAAGAAAGTGCGTCCCAACTCGAGCAAAAACTATTGAAATTTCAGGAGGAACTTGATCAGGTTCGAAACTTGGCGAGCTTATCATTTTCCCTCACCACCCTAGATGTCAAATTTCCTAATGCTCAGAACCCTACACCTCTACAGAACATCCCAAAACCACAAAACCATCCCGCTCCTCACCACCACTGCAACACCTGTCATTCTTCCAACAATACTCCACTGCTCATCCCAGAATCGGTGAACTCCACAAATGACCATTTCCACACTCATAACACCCCAATCTACGTGGAAACCATGCCACACTCCACCCAACTCATTTCAAGCATACCCGAGTCTGATGATAAAAACTCACTCATCAAGAGTCTGGATGAAGAGCTTAAGAAGTTGACCAGCCGAATTCAGGGCGTCGAAGGAAGCAAAGGAATTGAGGGGTTAAACTATGAAGATCTTTGCATACAGCCCGATGTTGAACTACCCGAGGGGTACAAACCTCCGAACTTCGAGATGTTCGATGGTACGGGAGATCCACGAGTTCATTTGAGAATATACTACGACAAGCTGGTCGGAGTAGAAAAGGACGAAAGGATCCGCATGAAACTTTTCATGAGAAGTCTGAAGGGAGATGCTCTGTCTTGGTACATTAGCCAAGATCCGAAGAAGTGGTTGAACTGGGTAAGCATGGCATCCGATTTCATGGACAGGTTCAGGTTCATCACAGAAATGCGCCAGATATGTTCTACATCCAGAACCTAAAGAAGAAACCCGCGGAGACATTCCGCGAGTATGCTACCCGCTGGAGATCAGAAGCTGCTAAGGTCAGATCGGCTTTAGAAGAAGAACAAATGAACAGATTTTTGTCCGAGCTCAAGACCCACAGTACTATGAAAGGTTGATGCTGATTGAAAGCCAGAAATTCTCCGACATCATCAAGCTAGGTGAGAGGATCGAGGAAGGCATCAAAAGTGGTATGGTCACAAACTTTGAAGCCTTGCAGGCTACCAACAAGGCTCTACAGTCTGGTGGCACGTCCAAGAAAAGGGACATGAGTGCCGTAATGGTTGCATAGAGAACCAAATCCCCTATCAAATACCAAACCTACCCGATGCCTCCACTCACATATCAACCTACTCCAAATTACCAAGCACCCTCGCCCTCTTACCAAACTCCACCACCTACTTACCAATCACCTCTACCTCCCACATATCAGCCTACTTCACCTAGATATTCCCAACCTGCACATGTCTACCAAGACTACAATGCTCAACCCTCTTATTATCAATCGCCTCCCACTCGCCAAAACTTTCCTAGACCCCGACCAAATTTTGACCGCAGACCTCCCAAACAATATACCGCCATTGCTGAACCAATTGACCAGCTGTATGAAAGGCTCAAAGCTGCTGGTTATGTCACCCCCATCCCTGCTATAACCCCTGAAAACCCTTCCTAATGGGTCAATCCAAATAAATCCTGTGCATACCATTTCGGCATGAAAGGGTATACCATTGATGAATGTCGTTCTCTGAAAGATAAGATCCAGGCACTAATTGATAACAAAATTATTGTGGCAAAGGAGCCTGCTCCAAATGTCCGCAACAACCCTCTGCCCGACCACAAGGGTGGAGGCGTTCACATGATTGATATAGAAAATGATTGAGACCCCAAGGGATCGATCTGTTTTATCGCGGAAGGTGAAGATCCAAAGAAACCGACAATCACCCTTAATCCGATTGTAGTCTAGATCCAGCCTTCTGGGGACACCGAGGTGAATATGTCCATACCACTTGAGTTTGAAGCGCTCTCCCCCACAAATATGTCAACACCAATTGAGGTCAAGTTTGGGTCTCCAGCAAACACATCTGCGCCGTTTGAAGTTACGGTTTTACCGTCCAAAATACATGCTCCGTTTGGGGTAAAGGTGACCATTCCAGTAGCAATGATGGCTATAGCACCATTCCATACAAAGGCCATCCCTTGGGACTACACAACAGAGGTAAGAAGGAAAGGGAACGCCAAATCCGGAGAAGCAGTCACAACACAGGGTATGACAAGAACCGGCAGAGTATACACCCCGGAACATTTGGCTGAATCAAGCAAGTAGGCCTCTGGACGTCCAACCATCATCGAAGCTAGGCCTGATGATCTCTGGAGAAAAATACAAGCAAAGGAGTACTCAGTCATTGATCAGTTGAACAAAACACCGGCACAAATCTCTATCCTAGCTTGCTGCAAAGCTCCGATGCACATAGGAACACCTTGTTGAAGGTGCCGAGTGAGGCATATGTACCGAGCAACATCACTGGAGGAGAAATATCAAACATGGTAGGGGAGGTATTGGAGAGTCACAAGATCACTTTTCATGAAGATGAGTTGCCACCAGAAGGGTTGAGTCACAACAAGGCATTGCACATCACTATGCAATACGAGGATTATTTCATCACCAGAATCCTGATCGATGGTGGGTCCAGCCTCAACATTTGTCCGTTGATAACACTCAGGACATTGGGAAAGGGGTTGCATGAGATCAAGGATAGGGCCATCAATGTCAAAGCTTTCGACGGTTCCCAAAGGTCCACTATTGTGGAAATTAGCTTGTGTTTGCAGATGGGGCCTACTTGGTTTGATGTTGAGTTTCAAGTAATAGACGTGCCGGCATCTTACAACTTGCTTTTGGGACGGACTTGGATTCATGCCGCTGGGGCTGTAGCATCAACCCTACATCAGGCAGTAAAGTTTGAGTGGAATCACCAAGAGGTGATCATTCACGGCGATGGTAGCAATCCCATATACAATCGCCAAACCATCCCAGCGATCGGAGGTAGAAGAAAGATAGGCGGAGAGATCTATCACCACATCGAGCGAGTCAACACCGTTGATAAGGACAAATGGTGGGACAACAAAATCGAAAGCATATTGAACTGGAGTGGATATGAACCTGGCAAGGGACTTGGAAAAAACCTCCAAGGAATCGCCAAACCTATCAAGCTGAAGAAGCATGGCACCACTTTCGGTCTGGGATACGAGTACACTTGGGAAGAGTTCAACAACTGGTCGCCACCATGGCGCGGCCCTTACTACCCATTGGAGCAGCCGATACCCCATTTAGAATAGACTTTCCAGCCCGTCAATGTTATATATGGGTCGGAAGAAGAGGAAGCACTAGCAGCAATAAGGAATTTATTCGTGGAAGATGATGACATGGATTGTTGTGTCATTTTCAAGGGGGAGGGGGAGAAAGACCCTTCCATACATGCTGTTAGCCAAGGAGAATGCCTCAACAATTGGACCATCAGAGCCACCAGAGCCCGGAAAGCCTCAGTGTAGCAAGGCTGAACAAACATCATGCACTATCTTTCCATTTTACTAGTTGACTTTCCTTTCGCATTTTAAAATTTCACACTAAGATCTTCAATGTTCAAAACAGTTATGGAATTTTTTTAAAAGCATTTCGATTTTCCCTATAAATCTTACTCTTATTATTTTCTCTCATTACTTTACTTATACAACATTACTATTACTTATCTTGATGAACCAATGACTGTGACATGCAACGAGACAGTGCAACAAACAGACACAGATTTATAGGAAGATGAAATACCGGAAGAGATTGTTAAAGAAGTCGAGAATTTTGAGAACAGACCTAAGTCTAACCTGGACGAGACTGAGACTGTTAACCTGGGAGATGCAGAGAACGTCAAAGAAACACGAATCATCATTCATTTGTCACTATCATAAAAGGAAGAGTACACAGAATTTCTAAGGAAATATGAAGACATATTCGCTTGGTCGTATGATGACAAGACTGGTTTGAGTACATCCATTGTGGCTCACAAACTGCCAACCGATCCAACATGTCCGCCGGTAAAATAGAAGCTCAGAAAGTTCAAGCCTGATATGAGTCTGAAGAACAAAGAAGAAGTCATTAAGTAGGTAAAAGCTAAGGTTCTCAGGGTGGTAGAATATCCGACATGGTTAGCCAATATTGTGCCGGTGCTGAAGAAGGATGGGAAGGTCAGAGTCTGTGTCGACTACCGGGATCTCAACCGGGCCAGTCCGAAAGACGACTTCCCCTTGCCAAACATACACATCCTATCGACAATTGCGCCAAGCATGAGTTGCAGTCATTTGTAGATTGTTTTGTGGGGTATCATCAGATCTGGATGGATGAAGAAGATGCTAAGAAAACGGATTTCATTATGCCATGGGGGATGTACTGCTACAAGATAATGCCATTCGGGTTAAAGAATGCAGGGGCCACCTATATGAGGGCCATGACTACTATTTTCCATGATACGATACACAAAGAGATTGAGGTGTATGCAGATGATGTCATCATAAAGTCCAAGAAAGCCACTGATCACATGGAAGATTTAAGGAAGTTCTTCAATAGACTGAGAAGATACAACCTGAAACTAAATCCCGTGAAATGTGCATTTGGGGTTCCTGCCGGAAATCTACTTGGATTCATTGTGAGTCGCCGAGGGATAGAACTGGATCCATCTAAGGTCAAAGCTATTCAAGAACTGCCACTACCAAAGAATAAGAAGGACGTAATGAGCTTTCTGGGAAGACTTAACTACATCAGCCGTTTCATAGCACAATCTACGGTCATCTGTGAGCCGATCTTTAAGATGTTGAAGAAGGACACCGGTACCACATGGATTGATGATTAACAAAAAGCTTTCGACAGAATCAAGGAATACCTATCAACACCACCAGTTTTAGTTCCGCCTGAGCCAGGTAGACCTCTATTACTCTACCTTGCAGTGCTAGATGGAGCGTTCGGTTGTGTTCTTGGACAACATGATGAAACAGGAAGGAAGGAGCATGCCATTTACTATCTTAGCAAGAAGTTCACCCCGTATGAGGCCCAGTATTCTCTGTTAGAACGCACCTGTTGTGCTTTGACTTGGGTAGCTCAGAAGTTAAGGCACATTCTCTTCCCATTCTTCTTTATAACCATTTCCATGTTGACAATCCACTTGGGGTATTTTGACTCCCTAATTAAGCCATTGGCCAATAGTTTCTCTACCTCCTCGTGGACGACCTCATAGATGAAGGGTTGAACTTTCATTGGATCTACCTTACTGGAGGGGGGGGGTAGTAGGGGTCGACATTTAGCTTGTGTGTGGCTATCTCCTTGGGGATCTCGGGCATATCTGCATGGCTAAGGCAAATAAATTTGCGTTAGCTATTAAATATTGACTAAATTTACTTGGGTCTTGGAGTTTGCAGCTGATGTAGGCTTTTTTGCTGGGGTTGCTGTGATCTAGATGGACGAGATTGAAGTCCTCTATGGTCGATCCTACAGCTTTGACCATTTCTAGGTCCATAATAGTGTCTTTGTCTTCGACCTGTGGGGACCTCGTCCCTACTGATTGCTATGCTTCTTTTTCCTTTTCTTTCTTTTGTTGGATTGTCGTACCATCTAGGGCAATCCGATAGCATTCTCGGGATATACGTTGTTCTCTTTGTATGCTAAATATTATCTAGGGGTTGGGAACTTGATCACTTGGTACAAGCTCGAGGGTATTGCCCTCTTGGGGTGTATCCATGTTCGACTTACTAAGGCATTGTACACGGTGTCCTGATCCATGATATGGAATGTAGTCTCCAGCATCACCCCACCTGTGAGAATGAGGGAGTATGATCTCGCCTGATGTTCGTTCAACTACACTGTTAAAACCGGTTAGTGTGATGCAGCGCAACACTATCCTATCCTCAAGTCGCATCTGTACGAGTACTCGAGGATGGATGATTCACGCTCAACTTCTGTTGTCTACCATTAGTATTCTAACATCAGTATCAAGAATTTGTAAAGTAATAATAAGTGCATCATTGTGAGGGAAATTCAAACCGTGGGCATCTGACTTATCGAAGATGACACTTTCTTTGAGGCCATCATACCACTCGTGGGTAATTGATCTATTAAGTTTGTGAGTGGTGGTGAACTTGATGCGATGGATGTGTCATCACTACCACCAATAATCGTGTTGATGGTGCGAGGGGGTGAAAGTGCCTTTAATGGGCCTGGCATTCTCAGTCCCTTGCTAAGGTGTTCATGCCATTTTCGCCGAGTAACTCTTTGAGGTGCCCTTGCTGTAGTAGGTTTGCTGCCTCTAATCTAAACATGTGGTAGTCCTCCATTTTGTGTCCACATTTTTAGTGGAACTCACAGAAGGCGTCAGACTTCCTGATGCTAGGGTCGGACCTCAACTTTGGTGGCCACTTCACCTTTGTTTTGAGCTTCTCAAGTGAGTAGACCACCTCTATAGGCTAATCATAATAGTTATGAGCAGATAGTAGGGGGCATACCTCGATTATTTATGTGGATTTCTAATCTCGGCTTAAAGAGGTCGTCTTCGCGATGGAAGCTGGGGATGGGTGGCTTAAAGAGGTCGTCTTCACGGTACCGGAGGGTCTCTCCTCGCATTTTTCCTACATTCCCTCGAGGTTCGGATTGTACTAAGGTGAGTCGTCGGGTTAGCCCATATAGGTCTTTGTTTCTGCCCGACCTCAGCACAGTAGGCATTGTGGATCTCGTCCTAAGGAGCCAGCGATTACTTCATCAATTAGCTCAGTAGCTTTCTGGTCGCCTTTAAACCTTCTCTGTTAAGCCCGTTTTGAAAGGCTGCCACGGCTATTCCTTTGGAGACGTTAGGTAAAGTCATCCTCACCCAATTGAATCGGGCTAGGAAGTCACTCAGTCCTTCTCCTAGGGATTATCTTATGGCAAAGATATCATTCACCCTCGTTTCGGCTTTCTTGGCCTCAGCATGTGCCTTCACGAACTTGTCTTCCATCTCTTCGAATATTTCTATGGAGTAGGCTGGCAGCTGCGAATACCATGTCAATGCCTCTCCTGTGAGGGTTTCATCAAATTTTTAAGACAAGATGGATGACACCTGCTCTTTAGTGAGGTTGTTGCCTTTTACGGTAGTGACATTATGGGTTACATGATCCTCGGGATCGGTCATTACATCATAGATTTGGAGGTATGGGGGCATTTTGAATGTTTTTGGTATGGCACAAGGATCCGCTTCCTCCCTGTACGGATATTCCGCAAACTTGTCGGCGTCCCTTTTTGGTAGTGATTTGGGGGAACCTAGTATCTTTTCTATATGTTCCTGGTGCTCCTTCATCTATTCCTTGAACGCCTTATTCTTTCTTTCCATTTCATCCATTCTCTTTAACACTGCAACGAGGACGTTGTCACCTACACCGTTAACAATTGTATGAGTGTTACCTGAAGTAGGAGGGTTTGGTTGGTTGTGTCATTCGTTCACATGCTGTGTTGCATTGATTTTTGTAGTTTCTATGGTCGTGCATGGGGCTTGCTTGCTCATTACGTTTACTAGAGTAACGGTTAGCCAAGCTTCAAGGAGCTTTTTTATAGCGGGTGACGCCCCCTCTCCCACGGACGTGGAAGCCCCCTTTCCAGTCGGTTTGGTTGTGATGCAGAAAAGTATAGGCGACTTCCCTAATCTAGGGGATGTCATGGGGGTCAGGTCCTCTCCTTGGATGTCATGCCCTTCGTCGATGGCACTCATAAGATTGAGAGGGATGTTGTCCGTAGCTTTTGTTTCATTTCCTTAGTTACCTTCCATTGAATCCTTGTATAAACAGAGAGAAAGAATAATTTTACAGCATGTTAGGTTAACAAGTCATGAAAGTTATAGATCTGGAATATGTAAACTAAAAGGTTGACTAAGAAATTCCCACAGACGGCGCCAAACTGTATGACCCAAATTTTGGATTTAGGTTTTTATATAATTAGATTTATAGAAGAAAAGGTTAATCTGAGTTAATTTAATTCCCAAGTATTAGATCTGGTATTTTTATAAAGAGTACTAAACGTGTGCTGTTGGATAAAAGTATCTTAGAGCAATAATGGAGCAATAAGGACTTAAGAATGTAAAAGATAGCAATAAATTACAATAAAGGGCATTTAAGTAATAAATGGAACAAGATTCACCCGACAAGGGTGAGATTTTTCACTGAGCTTTATGATAATGATGGATGATGATAAACAAGTGAATTTTCTGATTCTTCTGGGATTAGGAGAGAAATATAGATGAAGAGAGTTGTAAAGGTAAACTTTTTATGTATTCAATAAAGAGAGAATCTCCATAGAGAATGTCAATATTGTTCTTTACAAAGATGTTTCATCCCCTTTCTAGAACTACATCTCTTCCTATTTATAAGGGCACATGGTTCACAAAATCCTAAATAGTACAACCGAGAGGAATGTTTGCCATAATATTCTGTTAGAAAATCTAAATCCTTAAACTAGCCTTTACTGCATACCGAGGATGGGTACTCATCCTCGTCTTCTTACAAGCCATTGTTTCCTCGATGATGATTTGCTTTCTTTTCATGAACTTGACCCTTTGGAGTCGGGTCGACACGTCACAACCTCCAAAGGCTTTTATCTCCGTTGACCGAGAAAATACATGGTATAAAGTTTTGCACCCATACACTTACTGTTGTTGGGGTTTCTCTATGTCAAAGGTTACAGAGTGCAGAAGAAGAATGACACAAAGAAATGCAAAACATTTTGATATTCTTTCTTTGTTTTTTGAATAAGCTAAGATAAATGCACAAAGATCTTTTCTACTTTTAATCTTGGGTTCACGATAAATCTTTTCTTCAATTTACTTTATATTTTTTCCTTTATCTTAATCTACTTCTCTTCTAATAATCATAATTCTTTAAATACATTCATAACATGTCTGTCTCCAACACTTTCTGAATGTTTTCTCAAAATTTTAGTTTGTTTCCATTTGGTTCATAATACTCAAAGATTTGTGTTTTCCTTTTTGTTTTGGAAAAACAAACAAAAGAAGCAAAAACAAATGAGGAAGAGAAAAGAAGAATGATTCCCAGGAGAACAAGTTTGGTAATGACTTCCTTGGAAAAATAAAGAATGATACCTACCACACCATTGTCTTAAAGCTTGACTTGCGTTGTGAACGTCTTTCCAAGAAATTTAAACCAATTAGCCATTTAGAAGGTAATTAACAAGGCATCTAATGTCATTAACAAAATAACATGTTACAATAGGTTACATGACATTTATAGAGTAAATTTTTCTATAGTATCTAAGTATATGTTTACGGGTAAAATCAGGGGCAAAGTTTCCCTCGATTCCCTAATAAGGAAACAAGAGGGAAGCACGGTTCGACGCAACTACGAGCAAGGTCGAAGGAGACCTCGTATCAAAAATTGAGAGGAGTGAACAATGTATCTAAGAGCGGGAACAACAAAATAATGAACTCGGACCAAGTAAAGTTTTGAGGCCAAGTGAAAAGGAGGAACGGTTGGTCGTGTTAAGTAGAGAGCCGTAATATTCTCCCTCAATCGGATATTATGGCGCAAATCCCGCCCGATATCAACTGCAGATTGGCATTTACCAAGAAAAGAATATTTTTACCTTATTTAGACTTGTATTAGGACTAATATACCCCTACTATATAAAAGGTAAATACTTTGGTGCCCACAATGGGGGCTAAGGATAATAGTGATAATTTGATACGAATCTCCATAACACACCCTTTTTATGCTTGTTCTTTGAAGTTTTGATTCTAGGTTGTCGCGCACCATTTTCTCGTGAAAGAAGGATTCGATGTGTGACAACTCTTTTGAATGGAAGATAGAGCGTTAAAAGAAGAGTCGCCACATAACGGGTTTTAAGGTGCATTAGGGCACCTATTATGTAGATAACTCTGTTTAAGTAGTCAATGCCACCAAATATCGGGTAAGAGCTCAAATTACCTTAAAGAGAAGGTATTAGGTACTCTTCGAGGTCCACAACTGTGGGTCCTGACCGAACTTAAGACTATGTGGATTATGTAATTAGGAAAGATGATCAAACAAAAGGGAATATAAAGGTCCAAGAATTATAACACAAAAGGAATTGGTACAACTCTTTAAAGACTACGAGGATACAGTTATAACGGTCTATACTAGATGACTAAGTGTATAAAGGAAAGGGAAAGGGGGGGGGGGGTCCTATATTTTTAGGCCTAATGGATCACCCCGTGCAACATAAATAATACTTCACAACTCCTTTTAGATAGGAGTTGTTCACATTATTCAGCGGGCACAGACTATCATCTCCTACTACCCGATTACTATGTTGAAGTTATTTACCTAAAGCATTCTAATTCAATTCTAGGCCGCGTTTTATGCGTGCACTACCCGTCCCATACCTATGGTCCAGGAGGCTTTGGACCTACTATTTGGGTGGTTCTAGAATTTACTTAAGTTGCTCAAAAATGATAAAACTAGGCGACATTCCAAATAAATAGGACTCCATGTAAAGACAGTTAAAGGCCCAAGTTAGCCTCCACACATAAACAACTAATGCACGCAGGCAGATTCTTACATTTGGCAGTAGACGGTTTCAGAATTGAGACGAATTAGAGTCAATAAGTCCTATATACATGGCTTCTATATGATTTTGATTTCATCCATACAGGGAGTGCTGATTGTTTTTAACAAAGAATTTGCAGATTATAGGTATTACAAATCCTATTGGCTTGATCTCTAAATTGTTTGCGCAATGAAGCAATAAAACAGTTAAAAAACTAAAAATTATTCGCGTTTGATTTTATTAGCATACTTTCTAGGTGAGTAACAGTATCCTATAGGCAGGATTTCTAAGAGTTGGCAATTGAGACTGGTTCTATAACACTTCATCCCTATAGGCATGTTTTCTAGGCGAGCAATGTGATAGAAATAACGATAACAGTAGCTAACTAATCAATTAAGGTCATATAGACATGATATCTAGACAAATATTAGTGTAATATATAGGCATGGTATCTAATGAATACGCTGTAGTTGCGCAATTTAATGAACAGTTATTGACACTGGTTCCTATAGGCATGCTGTCTAATAACGCATAACACTGGCATAGTAAAATAGGTTGAGTGAGTGTGTGATTTCCTATAAGAATGGTTTCTACTAGTGTTTAATTCATGAAAAACCAGATGGTATATATGGAATGTTGTCTAGAATAACAAATAGATCACATAGGCCTTATAGGCATGTTTTCTACCCTTTTAAGCAAACATTAGAATAAACCCGTTTCCCCAATTTTACTAACACCCCAATTGTTTGTTATTACAAATATTACATGCCCACAATATAAATACTACACGTGAAAAAAAACTGCAGGCCCAAGAGGAGGCCCAAAAATGAAGATAACTCAGCGTTGCCTGGGCCTTCAACAAGCTCACTTTCCACAAATAGCACGCCTAGATCCAAGCCTCTCAAATAGGAGACTATGCCCATTCACACGGCCCTAATTCACATATGAACTCATGCTAGGCCAAATAGTTACAAATTGACCACATGACCCAGACAAATTATCAAATCACACAAAACATCAATTAAGTAACCCTGAAGTATCACCTCATAGAGAAATGTTGCATAACATTTAGCAATATCAACATATTGGTATCTTTGAAGCAAGAGTGAAAAGAGTGATTAAACAAAAGAACATGAGAATCAATAGGACCTAACTCCAACATGGTAAATTTGACATGACAAACTAATAACATAGGTTCAATCGTGGATGATAGGCATAACATTAAGAGAATTGAGGAGACATGCCAACTAGAGTAATGGGGCAAGCATATTAGGAACATACAAGATGAACATACTAAGCTTTTCAGAATGAATTTAGAGTGCAAACTGAGAATCTAAGTCATGGAGGTCTAATAGAGTTGTAGTTAGAGGACGGAGATCACACATAGCAAGCAAGAAAATAGGCATGGTTCATCACAACCAATAAGAATCCTAATCATGATGAGTATAACACAAAGGTTCTCAAATTCAAAGATATCATGTGGGAAGACATGTCAGCTTAAGGACAAGTAGAGAAAACATATTTCAGAAGTTAAACTAGTCACTCTACATAATCAGGAAAACTAAATGCAGTAGGACTCAACTAGAAGCACAAATAGTCCCAAAGAGTACATGATTAACCAAATACAACAATAAGTTTGATTAAAGCATCATGGCAACATATTTGATACATGTAAGCAGGTAACAACAAAGTTCACATAAAGGACTTAAGGCAAATTCTGGGAAGGAACTAGTTCCCTAAGAGTTCAAGTACAAAAGCATGGTAAGACATGAGACATGACTCATAACAAATAGCCAATAAATGAATTCAATTGAATACACTAAATGAACATATCGAGGCTTATACAGATTCTGATAAGTAATTATAGTAGGATTTCGAACAAGGTCGTCATTGGTTCGAATAATATGAGTATTCAAAGCACTAGAAACAAGCAAAGAAAATAGAATTGCAGAGTTAGGGAACTCACCAAATTAAAGATTCAACAAACAAAATAATAGCTAAGTGTCAGAGATAGCTTGAGTTCCACTGATAAAGAGAATGGCCAAAAGACCTAAATACTAGTGCGTCAGAGTTCACAGGAGTCTCAAATGGACCCCCGAGCAGTGCTCACACTAGGGAGTCAACAGAGAGAGTTTTGCTAGCATTGACTTTTAGCCGACCAAGAGCAATAGATTCAGAATAATATATATAGCAAGTGAGAGTGAGAGAATAGTTATTAAGGTCCGTCTTAGGGGAGTCAGGGGAGGGGTTTTTATAGTAGTAGAAATTAAACACCCTAACAAGGAAAAATTATCAGTCAAACATAAGAAAGGAAAAAATATCACATGCAATCGAAAGTCAGTGAGGAAAAGGAAAAATCTCAAATCCTAGTTGATAGAAATTAAAGATTGGCTGAAGATCTTGGTGAACCGGACCCATATAGCCTTGCTACAAACATATATATAGACAAAATATCATCTGGATCTCAATGATTGAAGCCGATTTCTCATGATTCAAAGCTTGGTACTTGCAAAAAATAGGCAAGTACTAAGTAATACCATAATCGTATAAGTAACAATGAGGTAACACATAAAAGGTAAGAAAATCACATAGGGAATCCATGATTTGATCAGATTCAGAGAAGATTGAAGAAGGCGGCTAGGGTTTTTGGAGGAGGGAGTGTTTGTGGGTAATAGAGGTGGCTGCTGAAGGGAAATGATGATTAGGGTTTGGGTGAGGGGATATAAGGAAAAAGGGGGGTGTTGTGAGCCGTTGTTCGCTTTTGATCAACGATTGATATTTAAACGAGCTGGGTCGGGTTTTGTACTGGGCAGACCTATTGGGTTGCTTATGGTTGGTCTTCTGGGGGTCAATTTGTAACGACTCGACCGATCGTTTTAAGAATTTACATCCCGATCCCCTATTAACTGCTTTTCCCATATTTGTTTCTGCTATTTTGGTTTGCCGGGATGATTTGTTTTGAGTTTCGGAGTGTTTTGGGACACTTAGTCCCTAAATGAGAGTTTAAGCTTTAGAATTTGGACCGTAGTTGGAGTAGTATGAAGATGGCCTCAAAATGGAATTCCGTTAGCTCCATTGGGTGATTTCGGGATTAGGTTCGTGTTCGGATTGTGTTTTGGAGGTCTGTAGCTTTTTTAGATGTGAAATGCCGAAAGTTGAAATTTGAAAGTTTCCGGTTTGATAGTGAAATTTTGATATCCGGGTCGAAATTTGATTCCAAGAGTTGGAGTAGTTCCATAGTGTTGAATGTGACTTGTGTGCAAAATTTGTGGTCAATTGGACTTGGTTTGGTTGGTTTTATCATCGGATGTAGGATTTTTGAGATTTCTAGTTCATAAGGCTTAAATTGGAGAGTGATTTGTTGGTTTTGCTTTGTTTGATGTGATTCGAGGGTTGGAATAAGTTTGTATGATGTTTTAGAATTGGTTGGCATGTTTGGTGGAGGTGCCGGGAGCCTCGGGTGAGTTTCGGGTGGTTAACAGACCTTTAGACTCAAGAGGAAAATTGCAGAAATTGTAGCAGGTCTCTAGTTCTGGTTTTCTTCTTCGCGTTCGCGAGTGGGGTCTCGCATTCACGAAGAGGATCTGGGGCAGGTGGAAGCTTAATGCTTTGCATTTGCGATGTGGCCCAACATTCGCGAAGCTGAGAGGTCATATGCCTACACATTTGCGGAGAAGGTCCCGCGTTCACGTAGGAGGGAGGGAGTTGCTACCGTGTTCACGACAGGGTCATCGCGTTCATGATAAAGGAATTCTGGTCCAAGCCAAGTTATGCTTCGCGAACACGATGGGCCTTCCACATTCGCGAAGAAGGAATCACTTGGGCAGATTATAAAGTTTCAAAATCGAGGGTTTAGCCATTTTTGTCAAAACTAGAGTTTGGGAGCTCGGATTTGAATGAGATTTTGGAGGATTTTCAAAGATATCAAGTAGTTAATGATTCTACACTTGATTTTGGTTATATCCCACTAATCTATCATTAATTTTATCATTTAATTTTGGATTTGGGGTGAAAAATTGGGAAAAATGGAATAGAGTTCTTCAACTAAGATTTTGAGTTTTGATTGGGAATTTGACATCGTATTTAGATAATTTTGGTATGAGTGAACTCGTGAGTGAATGGGCGTTCATAATCCATAACCTTTACCCGATTCCGAGATGTGGACCCGGGGGACTTTTTGGGCAATTTTCTTAATTTTGTATGTTAGCTTCGAATTAATTAGTGGAATTAGTTACTTAAAGTTATATTTACATTATGCAATTGATTTGAATAGATTTGGGCCATTTGGAGTCGAGTACTCGTGGCAAGAACGTGATTTCGAGTTGATTGAGCTGGTTCGAGATAAGTGGCTTGTCTAACCTTGTGTGGGGGAACTCCCCTTAGGATTTGGTATTATTGATATATGAAATGCCTTGTACGTGAGGTGACGAGTGCGTACATGTGCTAATTGTTGAAAAATCATGTTTTCATTAAGTAACTATAATTGTGTTTTTCTTCCTTGTTGTACATTACCTGCAATTTAAGCCTACTATTAGTTCAGGGAAACATGTCTAAGTGATCTAATTGCTTTACTTGTTCAAACTGCTTTATGAATTCTATGCAGCATGCTAGGTTAGAAATACCTGTTTTACCTTGGTATGAAATTTGATTGAATTGAATCTTCTTCGTGTTGCTGTTGTGTGTTTACTTTGAGACTACAGGATGATATCCCGGGAGATCCCCCTGCTTGTTTACTTTGGGACTACGGATCGGTATTCCGGTAGATCCCCCTGCACATTTATGATTGGGACTACAGGACATCACTCGGTAGATTCCCCGTTCTGGATATTTACTTTGGGACTACAGATTTGGTATTCCGGGAGTTTCCCTTGCACATTTACGTTTTGGACTACGGGATGGTATCCCGGGAGATCCCTTGTTGCTATTTTTGTGTACTAAGTTAGATTCTTTCTGTGTTTTTATTCATTATAGACTGTTAGCACTTTAATTATATTGCCGTATTCTATACTGTTTTACCTTGTTTTTCATCTATAATCAGTAGGGCCCTGACTTTCCTCGTCACTACCCGACTGAGGTTAGGCTTGGCACTTACTAAGTATCGCTGTGGTGTACTCATGCCTGTAATGACCCGGTCAGTCATTTCATGAGTTACAGCTCTGTTTCCCCCATTTCAGCTTGTTATTGCCCCGTTTAGCTGTATTATGTGTTATCAGGTTGGTTAGTTCGGGTTCGGAGAGGTTTTGGTAAGGTTTGATACACTTAGTCTCTTTTGAGTAAGCTTAAGTTGGAAAAGTAAACCGAATGTTGACTCATGTGAAAAAGGGCTCAGATGTGAATTCCGATGGTTCGGATAGCTTCGAGAAGTGATTTCGGACTTAGGAGTGTGATCAGAACACATTTTGGAGTAGATTTAGGCTTGAATTGGCGAAAATGGAATTTTGGCGTTTTCCGGCTGATAGGTGAGATTTTGATATAGGGATCAGAATGGAATTCAGGGAGTTGCATTAGGTCTGCTGTGTCATTTTAGATGTGTGTGCAAAATTTCAGGTCATTCAGACGTGATTTGGTAGACCTTTTGATCAAAAGCGTAATTCGGAAGATTTTGAGAACCTTAGGCTTGAATCCGATGTGTTTTGGTTGATTCGATATTTTTTGATGTGTTTTAAAGATTGGTACAAGTTTGGATAGTGTTATAGGACTTGGTTGTGCTTTTGGTTGAGGTCCCGGGGGCCTCGGGGTAATTTCGGATGGTTGGCGGAAAGTTTGGAAGTTGGATGTAGTAGCTGAAGCTAAGTCTACTGTCATAACCGCACCTGCGGCTAGGGGACCGCATGTGTGGGATCGCAGAAGCGTTGAGGGAGCCACACATGCGTCCAAGAGGAGGATCAGCTGGAACCGCAGAAGCGATAAGGGGAGTGCACCTGCGATAGGGCGTAGGTGTGGGTAGTGCATCACAGATGCGGATATTGGCCCATAAGTGAAAACCGCAGATGCGGTGTCTTAGACCGCAGATGCGGTGGACGGACCGGAGGTGCGAAAAGCCTGGGCCAGAAGGTATAAAAGAATTCCTTTGCAATTTTTGAGTTGTTCTTTACCATTTCAAGTAGGTTTTGGAGATTTTTGGGAGATTTTGAAGAGGGATTCAAGGGATAACGTCTGGAGGTAAGATTTTTGAGCCTAATAATCGATCCTATGGCATTATTTCACTGATTTGGCCTAAGATTAATGGAAATTAAGGGTTAAAAATTGGGGATTAGGGCTTGGTATTGGAGACCTTGACTTGAGGATTTGAGGGGCCATTTGTGGTTGGATTTTGGGACTTTTGATATGTATGAACTCGTGGGGAGATAAGGAATCTATTGATGTAAATTTTATCGAATTCCGAGACATGGGCCCGGGGTCGGGTTTATGTAAATTTTGGGATTTATGTTGTAAATTGATTATTTTCGCGTGGGCTTCGTTGCCTTAGCATATTTTGACACCGTGATTCTGATTTTGGATAGATTCAACGAGAGTTGAGGCCGATTCGAGGGGCAAAGGCGTCACGGGCTAGAGTTTGGACTAGATCGAGGTGAGTAGTGATTTTAAATGTTGTCTTGAGGGTATGAAACCCCGGATTACACATCGTTGTGCTATGTTGAGGTGACGCACACGCTAGATGACGAGCGTGAGGTCGTGCACCATTGGGAATTGTGACTTAGTCCGTCTTGAATGACTATTTTACCATGTATTTGATTGAAAACTGTTAGCTATCATCATGTTTTGGGCTGAATGCTATATTTGGGCCTCGTGCCAACTATTTGGACCCTTAGGGGATTTTTACTGTTATTTCCTCACTGTTTTGAGTTTATACCTATACTCAGTCATGCTATAATATATTGTTTTCATAACTCAACTATGTTTACTCTGTTTTAATACTTTAAATGATATTTTGGGTTGATCACCATATTTTACTATGCCCGAGTGGCTTTTAGAGAATTCTGACTGAGTAAGGCCGAGGGCCTGTGTTGCGAGGATACTTTTGGGTCGGGCTGCACGCCGCAACAGTGATACATTGATTTATGATTATGAGGCCGAGGGCCTGAGATTGTATGCCACGAGGTGGCCTGTTGATATGAGGTCGAGAGCCTATTGATTATGCCACAAGATGGCTTGATATTGCGCTTGGGCCGTAAGGGGCCCCTCCCGGAGTTTGTACACCCCCAGTGAGCTCGGGTACCCATTTGTGATATGAGATATAGCCCGAGAGGCTGGTGTTGTTCCATGTTATTACCCGAGGGGCTGATTCTATTAACATTGTGCCTGAGGGGCGGATTTAATATGTTTATCTTTTCTAGATGCCTTTCATTTACTTGTGTTAACTGTTAAAAAGGCATTTTAAAGAAGCTTATTCTGAACTAAGGCAACTTTATATGTTTTCACTGCTTCATTACTTTTATTGGTTTTACACTGCTTCTTTATAGCATGTTGATGTGTTTTACGTGATTTCTTATCGCTCAGTCTTCATTTATTGTTATTACTCACTGAGTTGGAGTACTCACTTTACTCCCTGCACCCTGTGTGCAGATTCAGGCGCTTCAGGTCCTGCTAGCGAGGGTTGATAGCTTCCAGCAGATTTTTGGAGTCCACTAGGTAGCTACTCGGCATTCGCAGCCCAGTGTTTCTCCCTCTTATCATTATTTCTTTCCCTTGTACTGAATTTTGTAATAGACTGTATAGTCTTTTTTTCCGTATTCCTAGACTATGTTAGATGCTCAGACTGGTAACACCTCGATGTCGGGTTGTGTTTGGTTTTCCGCAGTTGATGTATTTCACTTTATTATGGGATTTATCATTATTAATGACTTAATTATGAATCATTATCTATTAATTTAATTGGGTGTTGTGTCGGCTGGCCTTGTCTTCACGAGAGGCGCCATCACGACCGGGTCTAGGTTTAGGGTCGTGACAATGCCCTTCTTGCGCATGTTTTTCATGTGCAGATCCAGGTTCTTCGGCTCAGCCCTACCATCCTTGAGGCGAGGCGATTCTTTAGAGACTTCGAGGTACATCTGCTGCGTCCATAGATCGAGGAGTCCCTCTCCATTCTCTCTTGTAGTTATAGTCCTTCTGTATTTACTTTGATTTAGACATTTTGGAGTTAGATCACTATGTAGTATCCATAGCTTGTGATTTCATGAGATTCCTGATTTTGGGAGATCTTTTCAGTTGAGAGTGTATATTTGTATATGCTGAACGACATCTTAAACGTTTTCATTATGTTTATCCGCAGTTTCTACTAGTTTTTATCTGTTGATTCCTTTTTCCGCAAATTGTTAGGCTTACCTAGTCGTAGAGACTAGGTGTCGTCACGATAGTTCACGGAGGACGAATTGGGGTCGTGACACAATTGGGAATGGTCTTATTCATTTGGACCTTAATTGGTCCAAAATTAGCCCTATATTGGGCTACAATTTAAAATACATGAAACTCATTAAAATAAATCATAAAATGTCTATTAAATAAATAAAAATATTATTTAAGATGTTTAATGCTTAAAAACAATAAACCAACGTTTTAAAATATAAAGATTCTATTTTGACATAAATAATACAATAAAATGTAATTATTGTGAGAATATAGGCTATTATTGCAAAATTACGTAAATAGCTAAAAATACAAGCATAATTGTATGAAATGATGTAAAACTGTTATAGACATATATGTGGGTGTAAATAGTAAGTTTGGATGATTAGGTCATCACAAAATAATTTGAAAGGATAATTAACAAATACTCAAATAATTTAAATGCAAGAAAATTAGCTTTAAAGCTCTAAAAGTTGCTGAAAATTATGGAAAATACATGTATAATTCTTATAAATTAAATAATAATGCAAAATGATGTGTTGAAAATATATATACTATATTAAAAAATATGAGGGCAAAATTGGGTATCAACAACCGCCCCTCTTTACGTGGGAATGATGAAAGAGTTGTCGGGCAAAGAAAATAATGACCAATTTTGTCTGAAGTTAGTGGGAAATGATGTGTTTTGAAAAAATATGGAGGCCGAACCCTGGTTCTTGAGTTGCCTACATATTTCTGGTTCTACGGGAATAATGATTCAAGTGTAGTTCTTGATCCAACAGTGAACGAAATCGATGGAGTTATTATAAGAATTATCGTATGTTTCGGAAAGGTTCTTTTGGGCAGGATATTATCGCAAATAACAGATGATTTTATGCGGAGTCATGAATGCGAATTTGAAACGTTACGGATGTATCACAAGGCAGATATCTGAATGGTCATAGAGTAAAAGGTAGGCAATTACTGGTAGTCGGTTACGTTTGAAGCAATCGAAGGATGTGAACATTGTGAACGGAAACCGGAGCGAAGATTGCTCCCATTTGTAGAACGGTTACCTCCCGAGTTACCTAAAAACTTAAAACACGTTGCATGCGAATATATATGGGTTATTGCGAGAGTTTAAACGTGATGCAAATTCCCTTTGGACAATGAAGATTGTCTTTGGACGATGAGGATGATATCCTTAGACCATGACGTCATGGGCCATGAAGCATATGATAAGGGATTCACAGGCCATGAAATGGTGTCCTCGTTCCATGAGGATGGTGCCTCTAGGCTATGACGCCTTTGAATAATGATGTGCAATTTCGAGAGATCCTCAGGCCATGGAATGGTGTCTTCCAGCTATGAGGATGATGCCTTCGAACTATAACGCCTTCAGACAAAATGGTGATATTTCAGCCTTTGAAATGCAAAGATAGGATGCTTGGTCATATGCGAGGACGAGACAAGATAAGGCTTAGTCTTGTGTGAGATGAGGGCAATGCTTAGCCCTAGATGAATTAAGGGGATAGTGCTTGGTCTTAGGTAGTGTAGTGGAGATAATATTTAGTCTTATGCAAAGGAAAGACAGTGCTTAGCCTTATGCAATTACGGAGGCAATGCTTAGCCTCATGTAAAGAAAAGCAATGCTTAGCCTTATGCGATTATGAAGGAAATGCTTAGCCTCATGCAAAGAAAGGCAATGCTTAGCCTTATGCAATTACGGAGGCAATGCTTAGCCTCATGCAGGAAGTGAAGACAATGCTTAGTCTCATGTGAAGAAAGGCAATGCTTAGCCTTATGCAATTATGGAGGCAATGCTTAGTCTCATGCAAGAGATGGAGACAATGCTTAGTCTCATGCAAGGAAGAGAGACAATGCTTAGTCTCATGCAAAGAAAGAGAGACAATGCTTAGTCTCATGCAAAGAAAGGCAATGCTTAGACTTATGCAAGGAATAGAGACAATGCTTAATCTCATGCAAAGAAGGGAGACATTGCTTAGTATCATGCAAGGAAAGGCAATGCTTAGCCTTATGCAATTATGGAGGCGGTGCTTAGCCTCATGCAAAGAATAGCTATAAGAGTGAATTATTTCTTAGCTTGATGCGATGCATTTGATGCCCTTGTCGTTATGAAGATAGTAACTTTGCTGTGTGTATGTATTTTCGAATACCCTTGTTATATTCCTTGTGCCTGTATTCAAAGAAAAATTGTGAGTTCTACGAGGGATGGTTGTGTCACGACCCTAAATCCAACCCGGTCATAATGGCGCCTCTCGTGAAGACAAGGCCAGCCGACTCACTTCCAATTCACTTTAAACAATTAAAATAATAACAACTAAGTCTTTAATCAGAAATAAAATCCCAAAATAAGCATTTAATAGTATAATTTGCGGAAATAAAAGCCAACACAGCTCGACATCGGGGTATCACCAGTCAAGAGCATCTAAAACAATACTACCAGTCTGAAAGTCTACTCCACTACTAAATAACTGAATTAGAAAAGAAATAAGATAAAGGGAGGTTGCACTAGGCTGCGAATCGCCAAGCAGCTACCTAGTAAACCTCTAAAGATCTGCTGGAACTGTCAACCCTCAGTAGCAGGACCTGTAGCGCCCGAATCTGCACACAGAGGTGCAGGGAGTAAAATGAGTACTTCCAACTCAGTGAGTAATAAGAATAAATGAAGACTGAACGATATAAAATCACGTTAAACACAACATTTAGCTATCAGAGGCATAACAAAATCAGTAACACAATTTAACAATGAAATCTCATAAAAACACCCTTTTAAGCAATCAACAATAGATAGGAAAAACAACTAGGAATGGTAAACACATAAGAACTGCCCCTCGGGCACAATAACATCAAATCAGCCCCTCGGGAAATATCACAGAACAATACCAGCACCTCTAGTTATATCTCATGTCACAATGGGTACCCGCACTCATTGGGGGTGTGCAGACTCCTGGAGGGGCCCCTTACGGCCCAAGAGCATATCAAGCCATCTCGTGGCATCATAAACAGGCTCTCGGCCTCATATCAATATCAAGCCACCTCGTGGTGTACAACCTCAGGCCCTCGACCTCATTATCATAATTAGTGTATCACTGTTGCGGCGTGCAGCCCGACCCAAAAGTATCCTCACAATATAGGCCCTAGGCCTTACTTAGTCAGAATCTCATAAGCTCTTCGGGCAATAGTAAAAATATGCAGCTCAGCTCAAAATATCTTTAAAACATCATTTAAGGTTTCTAAAACAGAATAACATAGCCGAGTTTTGAAAATATTGAAAGATCTGGCATGACTGAGCACAAGTATGAAATCAAACAGTGAGGAAAATATCATTAACGATCCTCTAAGGATTCAAACAGTTGGCACGAAGCCCAAAAATAGCATTTAGCCCAAAGTATAATAATATCAAACAATTAGCTACCAAATATATAGAAAAATAGTCATTCGGGATGGACTAAGTCACAATCCCCAACGTTGCACGACCCCACGCTCGTTATCTAGCGTGTGCGTCACCTCAACACAGCCGAACGTTGTATAATCCGAGGTTTTATACCCTCATAACAACATTTAAAATCATTACTCACCTAGAACTAGCCCGAAAAGCTACTCTGCAACACGCTTGCCTCTCGAACTAACTTCCGAGTGCTCCAAATCTACCAAATTCAGATTTTTATCATCAAATTATGCTAAACGAATGAATTCCAATTGAAAATATCGATTTTTAAGCACAAAACCCGAAATCAGTCAAAACCTGACCCCCGGGACCGCATCCGGAACTAGACAAACATTATACCAAAATGTTCTTCATCATCTCACGAGTCCGTACATATAAAGAACTCGAAAATCGGAGTTCGCTTGACCCTCAAATCATCCCTAGAAGGTCTCATAATCTCAAGCTCTAACTCCACCTTTTTCTATTGATTTTCATGAATTAAACACTGATATTTTGTTCCTTAATCACAAATAATTGAATTTTTAGGGTCCAAAATTCTTACCTCAATGAAGAACAATGATTTCCTCTCTTCAAAATTGCCTCAAAGCTCTTTTACTTTTGAAAAATGGTGTAAAAGGGTTTAATGGTCGCGGAGGGTTTATTTAAATACTGCTCATGCGTTTTACTGTTCATCGAGTACTGATGACCCGAGTTACTGCTCACCCGAGTTACTGTTCATGCTGCTGTGAAAAATTGCAGCAGCTTTTCTTCTAGTCTAAATTGATCCGTTAACCTTTCAAGATTCACTCGAGGCCCTCGGAAATCTCAACAAATATACCAACATGTCCCATAACATCATTCAAACTTAGTCGAGCCTTCTAAACACCAAAAACAACATCAAAACACCAAAATCATATCAAATTCAAGCCTATGAACTTTGAAATTCCTAAATTCTACCAACGATGCCGAAACTATCCAAAACAACTCCGATTGACTTGAAATTTTGCAGACATATCCAAAATGACATTATGAACCTGTTCCAACTGTCAGAATTCCATTCCGACCCCAATAGCCTATTTTCCACTGCCGACCGGAAATCGCCAAAAACTAACTTTCGCCAATTCAAGCCTAATTCTATACCGGACATCACAAAAATATTCCGGAGACACTCCTAAGTCCCAAATCACCTAACAAAGATATCCGAGCCATAAAATCTACATTGCGAGGTCGTTTACCAGCAAGTCAACTCTTAATTGACTTTTCTAACTCTAAAGCTACTTTTAGAGACTAAGTGTCTCAAACCTTACCAAACCATTCCGGATTCGATCCGACCAACCCGATACCATATAAAATGGATAAACAAAGCATAAAGAAGCAGAAATGAGGAAAAACAGAGCGGTAACTCATGAGATGACTGACTGGGTCGTCACAGGTTGGTTCATGCTCTTGACTACCTGCTTTGCCTTTACTCCTGTCTTAAGGTCTACTTGAGTCAACCTGGGTAGTAGGGGTCGGCATAAAATCCGAAAAATCAAATTCCCAACCGAATTGAATTAATTCGACATTTCGGTTTTGATTTTTTTTTGTATTTCGGTATCAAATTTTTGGTATTTCGGTATAACGGTACGGTCCTCGGTATTAAAATCTTGAAATTTTGGTATACCAAAATACCGAATTTTTAAAGAATTTCATGTGCTTCCTACCCAACCAACCCAAAATTTTAATGTTGTATCTATACTGTCTAACCCAATAACACTAGGCCCAACTTCCTTACCCTCTTTCCCTAGCTTCACTATACGAATTAGTAATTAGAAACCTAAATATTGAGCAGATCGGCTGTGAGAGAGAAGTGAGAACTGAGAAACCTAATTAGATCTAAGAAATAGATTGAATGCGGTCTGTCCGTCTGGGAGTGTGATAGAGACGACGTTGATTATATCATTGAGAATAGCATATTGCAACTAAATAGTTGTCTTACTTCCTGGAATCATTTTGAAGAATAAAAAGTGGAAAGAAACTTTTAGATGCTGAGTCTTGGATTCATTTTGTTTTGAAAGCATTGAAACAGAGATTTAAAATTTTGCAAGCCTGTCAGATGTATTGAAGTTGCTAAGTTTGTCGCCAACTTTTTTGCGCCTGAAACACATCTATTGCAGCATTATGCTGTCTTCAACGGAGGCTTAACGTTTGGCATACAATGTTGTGTTCAAAGAGTAGCCTTAATTTGATTGTTTTAGTTTCAATCTCATAAGACCAATTTGTTTGATGTTCCAAACAACTAATGTTACATACTACTGCCTGCTTTTTCCTTTGTATTCAATTCTCATGTTGTTTATCTAATGGTTACCACTCTGTATTTCTGTTTGCTGCCGAATGACAAATTGTTAGGCATGGTAGATTATTAAACTGAAACCGTATCGAACTAAAATAAGAAATATCGAACCGTACCGAAATACTTTAGTACAGTATTTGGTATACACAGTTGATAAACCGAATACCGAAATACCAAACCGAAATTCCTAAATACCGAACCGAAGTACTGAATGCCCACTCCTACTGGGTAGCTCTGGCAGTCATAGAAATAAAGTTTTCGAAAAACATGTATGCATTTGACAAATCAATTGTAGAAATATAGTTGTTTGAAATGTAGGAGAGTGCGTGAGAACAAATAATTTAGATGAATTGGTGAATGTGATGTATTTTAGAGACATTGCAACCTCCTTGCCTTAGAATTTTGAGGGTCCTCAAAATTCTGCCCCAGTTTAAATGCATATTTTTGACAATATTTTTTGGTTGTTCCACATATGACGAAGTTGGCCGAACTTGCGATCTTGCCCCAGTTTCTGATCATGGGAAAATAAAGATTTTATTAAGATGTGACCGAACCCACAAGGCTACCTACATATCCCCTCTTGAATGAGAATCAGGTCAAGTGTAGTTCAGTTACATCAAATAAAGAAATGCAAACAATCCTAAACATAGTATCTCTTGACTTCGTCTAAGTTGATAGGTTTTGGCCAAATCTCTTCGTCCATTTCTTCAAGTATAAGTTCTCCTCCTATTAGTACTTGATGAACCATGTAGGGACCTTGCTAGTTGGGTGAGAACTTCTCCTTGGCTTCATCCTAATGTGGGAAGATCCGCTTTAGCACCAATTTCCTCAGTGCAAATTGCCTTGGTCTGACCTTTTTGTTGAAAGCCCTTGACATTCTATTCAGGTAGAGTTGATCATGACATACCGCATTCGTTCTCTTTCCATCAATGAGAGCTAGTTGCTCGTATCGTCTCTGTACCCATTCTGCATCGCTGAGCTCAGCTTCTTGTATAATTCTTAAAGAACGGATCTCTACTTCGGCAGGAATAACCGCTTTGGTACCATAAACCAATAGGTAGGAAGTTTCCCCAGTTGATGTGCGAACCATGGTATCATACCCGAGCAGAGTAAATGGCAGCTTCTCGTGCCATTGTTTGTAATTATCTACCATTTTCCTCAGTATCTTCTTGATGTTCTTGTTGGTGGCTTCTACGACACTGTTCATTTGCGGCCGGTATGTTATGGAGTTCTTATGCTTGATCTTGAAGGTTTCACACATGACCTTCATCAGATCACTGTTGAGATTGGCAGTGTTATCGGTGATAATTGACTCTGGTACTCCGAACCGATAAACAATGCAGTCCCGAACAAAATCTGCTACGACCTTCTTAGTTACAACTTTGTAAGATGCGGCTTCAACCCATTTTGTAAAGTAGTCTATGGCCACTAGAATGAATCTGTGCCCATTCTAAGCGGCGGGCTCGATCAGGCCGATGACATCCATACTCCAAGCCGAGAAAGGCCAAGGTGAACTTGTTGCATTGAGTTCATTGGGTGGTACCTGTTGATACTCAATTTTGCCCTCATATTTTTTTAATAGTATATATATTTGCAACATGTCATATTTCATCATTGTTTAGTTTATAAGAATTATTTTCGTAATTTTTAGCAATTTTTAGAGTTTTAAAGCTAATTTTCTTGCATTTAAATTACTCGAATATTTACTAATCATTCCTTTAAATTATTTTTCTAATGCCCTAATCATCTAAAATTATTATTTTACACCCATAATACATGTTTCAAATATTTTTACTTTATTTTATATAATTATATTGGTATTCTTAGGCTATTTGCACAATCTTGTAATAATAGTCTATATTTTGTCTTTTATTGCATTTGTCATTTTATTCAGGGTCAAAATAATATTTTACATTTTTATAAATCTTCTACTATTGTTTTAAAGTATTAATTTACATAAATAGCATTTTATATATTTATTTAACTGTTTTTATTAAATTATTTCCCTTTTAATCTCTTATTTAAAAGCTGGGCCGATTTTTGAGCTATTTTTCGGACTAAACATACCCCAAATCCCTGGACCAATCCTCAAGCCCAACCCTAAGCAACCTTGCCCAGTCCAAAAACCTGACCCAGCTTGTTTTAAATCTCATCCGTTGATCAAAAGTAATTAACGACTCACAACACCCTACTCCCTTTCCTTATATCCCCATAACCTAACCCTAATCCCCATTTCCTAAAGATAGCATCCTCTATTCTCTCTGTTACTCCCTTCTCCTTCACAAAACCTAGTAGTCACATCCTTAATTATCTCCGATTCCGACTTTGATATGGAATCCTCTTACTATTTTCCTTCCATATATGCTCTATCGCCGTGTTACTTACACGATTTTGGTATTACTTAGTACTTACCTATTTTTGGCAAAGACCAGATCTTGCATTATGTGGAAATCATCTTCAATATTCAAGATCTAGACGGTATTCCGTCTATATACGTTCATGGCAAGGCATATGAAGCCGATTCACCAAAATCTTTGGTTGAATCTTTGATTTCTGTCAACTAGGGTTTACCTAATTTTTCTCTAATCCGATTTTTAATTGATTCTGCATGTTATTATTTCCTTATTTATGTTTGATTTTACAGTGTTTCCTTGTTCATTTGCTTGATTTCTACTACTATGTAAATCCCTCCCCATCTCCCCATGAGACAGACTTTAATCACCAGATTCACTAAAAACTAAAGGTTATCACTCTATTATTCTCTCATTCTCTTGTTCTATACATTATCTCTTGGCCGACTGAAAGCCAAGGCCACCGGAATTCGATTATTCAACCTTTCTTAGTGTAAGCACTGCCCGGGATTCATTTGAAACCCTTAAGAACTCTGACGCACTAAGATTCTGGGTTCTATTGATCTTTGTTGACGTTCAGAGTTCTGTGGAGTTTGCTCTTTCTTGTTAGTCTGTTTATCAATTGATAATTGGTAAGTTCCTTAGCTTTTGCAATTTCATTCTCTTGTGTTCGTGTATTGCATATGCATACCTCGGAAATTTAGTGACTTAAATGTGTTTCTAGACCATCTCTGTGTACAACCTTGTTGGAACTGAATTTGTTTTATGATCTGAACTTCTTTAGCATTTGAATTAACCTAAAATTTCTAGTTCTGAGACTTGTTTATTGTACTTGCTTAACTTGAATAATTTGGACTCTCTTAAGCTTGTTTAGTCTAGTGCGTTGGTACCTGAATGTTTACATTTTCTTCTTGGCATGAGTTTGCTTCCCTGCTTTGTTCTGAATCATTGTAATGACTAGCTCATACTTAGAACGTGCTCTAATCTCTGTTAAGGCATTCATACTAACTATGATCTGCTCCCATGCTAGTTTTGTCACTTTATTATGTCTTTGGTCTGCTAAATCATGTATCCCTCTGTGATTATTTAAGACCTTTAGAGTAGCTATCTTTCCTATAAAGTTTGATACTGGTTTGCTTCACTGATGTAAGTTGGCATGTCTGTTTTATGGCATTGTGATGGGTACTCAACATAACTTGGATCCCTAGGCTTTAAATCCTTTAAATTAATGCTTTACTTTGAACTTGTTTGGTATTGTGCACCCTTGTATATTGATCTTGTAATCCCAGAAAACCTGATTCCCCTAACTCTCTCAATGTGTTTTCTGCCAATATGTTATTTCTTTCTAAGTGTTTGAACCTGTAATACCAACTTGTCCTTTAAGTCTTGTTGATTCTCCTAACTGGCATGTTCTGTGTTTTAAGCAATTTTTTTATGTCTGCTTCTCTTCAAATTCTATCACTTAATCATTGTTCTCTCACTCCCATCTGTTATCTATATTATTCTGAATCTATCATTCTTGGCCTGCTGAAAGCCAAGGCCACCAAAACTCTCTCTATTGACCTCCCTAGTGTGAGCACTGCTCTGGGTCCATTTGAGACTCTAGTGAAATCTGACACACTAGGATTTGGGGTCCTCTAGCCATTTTCTTCCTCATTTTATTTGTTGAATCTGCAAACTGGGTTGCTTAAGTGATTTCTTTGTGATTCTATAATTTATTTGGGTCATATGTAACTATTTGGCCTAGCATGAGTTCCTCTATGGCTTTTGGGTTGTGCTGATGGGCATAGTCTTCTGTTTGGATCTAGGCATGCTATTTGCAAAGAATAAGCTTGTGAAGGCCCAGACAATACTGGATATCTCCTTTTGGGCCTACTTTTAGGCCTACTGTTGTTCCTTGTGTAATATTTACACTTATATTCATTATCTGGCCTGTAATAATTTTGTAATAAATAATTGGGGTGTTAGTGAAATTAGGGAAATAGGTATATTCTAAGGTTTGCATAAAAAGGTAGGAAACATGACCATAGGATTTACATGATTTACTTGTTATTTTATACAACCTGTCATATATGCTATTTAGTTTCCATGAACACTCGTAGAAACCATGCCTATAGGGAATCAGACACTCACTCAACATGTTTACTATCAAAGCATGAGCTTCAGTATTTTATTTGTTCCCCATGTCTACTGCTATGTGTTACTAGACAACATGCCTGTAGGAAACAAATGCCAATAACTGCCGTTCAATTTGTGCAACTACAGTGTGTTTACTAGATAACATGCCTATAAAATTGTATTTACTTATGTTCTACTGATCTTCGTTTAGATATCATGTCTATAGCGTATTAATTAATAAATTAGCTACTGTTATTGCTTTTCCATCATATTGCTCGCCTAGAAAACATGCCTATAGGAACGACGTGTTATAGAATCAGTTTCAATTGCCAACTCTTAGAAATCTTGCCAATAGGATACAGTTACATGCCTAGAAAGTATGCTAATATAATCAAACGGGATGTAATTATGTCAAGCTTTCAAACGGCTTTACTGCCTCATTTAGAGATCACGCCTATAAGTCTTAATAACTTATAATCTGTAATCTCAATGATCAGTATAGCAGTACCAGATACTCATAAATTGTGTAGTCATTTAGAAACAATGTATATAGGTTTAAAGTGATGCCTTGAATCTGAAACTGCCTATATGTAATACAAAATCTGCCTACGTGCATTCGTTGCTTATATGTGGAGGCTAACTTGGGCCTTTAACTGTCATTACGTGAAGTCCTACTTGTTTTGAATGTCGCTTAGTTATATCATTTTGAGCAGTCTAAGTAAAGTCTAGAACCACCCAAATAGAGGTCCAATGCCTCCTAGACCATAGGCATGGGACGGGTAGTGCACGCATAGGGTACGACTTAGAATTAAATTAGAGCACCTTTAGGTCAACAACTTTAACATAGTAATCGGGTAGCAGGAGATGACAGTCTGTGACCGCTGAATAATATGAGCAACTCCTATCTAAAAAGAGTCCCTTTCTTTATACACTAAGTCATCTAATATAGACCGTTATAGTTGTATCCTTGTGGTCTTTAAGACGTGTAGCAATTCTCATTGTGTTATAATAAAGTTCTTTGATCTTTCATTCTCTTCGTTTATGTGATCATCTTTCCTAATTATAATCCACATAATCTTAAGTTCGGCCGGGACCCATAGTTGTGGACCTCGAAGAGTGCCTAACACCTTCTCTTTGAGTTAATTTGAGCCCTTACCCGATCTTTGGCGGCGTTGACTAGTCAAACAGAGTTATCTGCACAATAGGTGCCCCAAAGCACCTTAAAAATCGGTAGGTGGCGACTCTTATTCTTTTAACACTCTATCTCCCACTCAAAAGAGTTGTCATATGTCGAAACCCGTTTCACGAGAAAAAAGGGACGCGACAGCATGGCAACTCTGCTGGGGATTTATACTTTGGCTCTTACCATAATAAACTTGACTTATGTGGATTATTTTCTTTCATGCACACCCTTTCCCATCTTCACCTTTATTTGTTTAAATCTGTTGTGACATGCACATCCCATCCTCGTTCACCATTATCTGCTATGACTACTCTTCATCTTGTCTAAGACTGCCATATCATGCCTCTCCCATCCCTACTCCCTTACTTGCTTTATTACATTTTCGCACATATCCCACGAACTAACTTCTTCCTTTTGTCTTTCTTTTCTATGTTTTTGATGTTTTACTTTACTACTGTATTTACTGCTTTTATATATTTATCATGCAAATACTTGGCAACATTTATTATCTCTACATGAAGCATGCTCCATGTCATACTCCATTCGTGCCAATTATCAACATACCGGAACTTAATGAGTGTCCGCGCTCTTCCAACATTACCCTTTTTAAATCGTAAAGGCTTATTTGCAGTAGACTAGTCGATCAGCGGTGCAGTCGATGGTCCCGTGCCTTTCCTCACAAGTTGTCCACTTGAGAGTACCAGTCTAGGCCATTCTAGAAACCTTACTCCAATATCAAATGTACATGCATCATGTTAAACCTAGTATGGTTAGAATGTTGTTAACGTAATAGCCCGCTAAGATAAGATTTGTCCAAAGTCAGACGGGATTTCCACAATCCCAATGGACACTATCATGTTATGTTCATTACTTGGAGAAAATATGCCAATATGTTGATCATTATTGTGTAAGTGGTCGAATCTGGAGGGGAAAAGGGCTAACTTTATTTGTTTGCAGAAAATGAAGCACGAAGTCCCCAAGTTCTGCATGGTCCAAAACATCCCACCTCTGCTACTTGAATGGTGAAAAAATCTCACGCCTTGCGACAAGAATCAAGTAAGAAGGGTACTTGGTGACTTGCCATCTTTGCTTGACATCCGACCAAATAAGGCATTAATTGAGGCCGCCACCATGTTCTGGGATGAGAAAAGTGTTGTCTTCCGCTTTGTTGACACAGAAATGACTCCTCTCCTGGAAGAAATAGGTGGCTTCGCTAAGTTTCCTTGGGATAGTCCAGGATTATTAGTGCTAGAAAATCGCACCCCTCACGGTTTTCTAAAAATGGTAGGTTTCAAGAAAAATGATGAGTTGCTTTGTTTGAAGAAATCATACATCCCATTTGAATTCTTTTATGAGATTTATGGGCATAGTAAGTCGTATCGTCTTCATCATGAGAAACTCGCCATTACTTCTTTGGGTTGGATGCGCCGTCGAGTTTATGTGTTCATCGTCTGCCTCTTGGGGTTGTTGATATTTCCAATGAAAGGGGGAAGGATTTATACTCGTTTATCCATGGTCGCTAGAACTTTAATGGAAAACATCGAGGGACAAACTTATACTACCATCCCCATGATTTTAGTCAAAATGTATTGCACTCTAGATCGGCGTAAGAAGGGATTCGGGCACTTAGAAGGTTGTAATTTGTTATTGCAAGTTTGGATGTTGGAACACTTTCAGAGGGGAGAATATCGTCAAGAGCTTTTTCAACGACCGTTGAATGACTACATAGCTTACCATCACCCAAGGAAAATGACATTTATCCCAGACAGGTTTGCACAGCCTGGAAATGTTGTAAGTTGGGTGAGTTTCTTCAGCAATTTGACAGACGAGCAGGTATATTGGATGTTTAAATGGTTTCCTAGCAGTGAGTTCATCATCAGGTCAAGGGAGACTACTCATCTGGTACTGATCGAGTTGAGGGGCATCTATCTTTATGCTCCTATAAGGGTATTGAGACAAGAATGAAGAAAATAGGTTATACCTCGGGTATCCAACATAGTCCAATACAAAGCAAATTTCAAAGGGGACGTCATTCCGTTCAAGTTCGAGGCACAACATATGTGGAATCAGAAGATAATTGTGGAAAAAGAAACAATAGAGCCAGACAGGTATCATGCCGGCCATGTGTAATTCTACCCATCATGGTTGGTATATGATATAACAGGAGACGTCAAGATGGGAATCAATCTAAAAAACAGGACCATAGATGATGTTGTTGAAGCAAAGGTCAAGTATAGGAGGCTACGCAAGAGGATTTTCGAGTCTGAGGCTAGACATCTGGAACAACACAAAGTAGATATGGAAGCAATCAACGAATGGAAGGAAATTGCCACTAAGTCAACAGAGAGATTGGAATATTTGGAACAAGGATTGATGGAGCTTGAGGGGAAGATGAGAAAGAGGCTTTCAAATTGTCAAAACATGGATGGCAATGAAGGAGGGCATCTAGCAAAGGCTTACCAATTATTGGATATGCGCGATCTAGGGAATCTGATTGATGGAGCCATGAGAGCCAAGCACGGAGAAGGTCCTTCGAGGCCAAGTAGATTAGAACATGATGCTTTTGTCACTATTTTCTAGCTGAGTTTTAGATTTCGACTAATAAGGCCAAGTGCCATTAGTAACTTTATCATTATTGTCGATTTAATAAGGGTTTGATTCATTTTTGCATTAATAAAATAACGCAATTATTGGCATCAATTTTTCTCCAATTCTATGTGTCGCTTAGGCCTATCTCGGGCACAACGAGGTCCCCTAAATTAGGACACGTATTTATTACCTGATTTTGCAAAGCATGTTTAATATTGCAAGCATCCCTTCAATACCCCTTACTAACTTGGTTACCTTTTTGTTTTTCTTTCTTTTGATTATTCCCATTCCCCAAGGTTGGTTCGTGTATACTGGCATCATCCGCATATCACACTAGATTTAGAGATCCTCCACCTCCTCCTCCACCAAGTAATCCTAAAGGCAAAAGTAAAGGGAAAGAAAAAATGGATGATTTGAGCGATATCAGGAAAGACAACGCTACTATGGCAGAAAATGCCGAAACCTCAGATGGCCGAAGTACTCCGGCCAAGAATGAATTGGTCTTACGTCTAGAACAGAAAATCCTAGAGTTACAAGAAGAACTTGAGCAGGTCCAGAACTTGGAAAATCTTTCTCTCACCCTCAATGTCCCTGAAATTAACCAACAAAATCCTACTACCCAAAACCCAATACCACACCAAAACACACAGAACCAAAAGCCACCTCCAAATCCTCCTACACCACATCAATACCCTGTACCTCCTCAGAACCTTAACCCTCTGCTAGTACCTATTCCTCAACAACACCACCATCACCCAACTCAATACCCGCAAACCACCACTTATCACATGCCCCAGAATGCACCACAACCTACTCCTGATCCTCAAAACTAAACTGACGACACCCTTATGCCCACATTCTCGGAGTTCATCAAAGCAATCCCATATATATGGAAACCTTACCCTATACCCACAACAAACCCAATACATACATACCTGAATCAATCGAGAAAGATCTGCTCATCAAGAACATGGTGGAGGAACTCAAGAAGCTTGCTAGTAGAGTTAAAAATATTGAAGGTGGTAAAGGCATTGAAGGTTTGAACTATGAGGACTTGTGCATTCAGCCAGATGTGGAATTGCTGGAGAGTTACAAACCTCCCAAGTTCGAAATGTTTGATGGAACTGGTGATCCAAAAGTACATCTAAGGACATGTTGTGACAAACTTGTAGGAGTGGGCAAAGATGAACAAATTTGTATGAAGTTGTTCATGAGAAGCCTCACAGGAGATGCTTTGTCTTGGTATATCAGTCAGGACCCAAAAAAGTGGGTTAGTTGGGTAAGTATGGTGTCAGACTTCATGGATAGATTCAAGTTCAACACAGAAAATACACCAGACATTTTCTACATTCAAAATAACAAGAAAAAACCAACAGAAACCTCCGCGAGTATGCTACTCGGTGGAGGTCCGAAGCTGTGAAAGTCTTGAAGAAGAACAAATGAATAAGTTCTTCGTTAGATCTCAAGACCCGCAGTACTATGAAAGGCTGATGGTTATTGAAAACCATAAATTTTCTAAGATCATCAAGCTAGGAGAAAGAATAGAAGAAGGGATTTAGAGTGGAATAGTGACGAATTTCGAAGCACTACAAGCCACAAATAAAGCCTTGCAATTGGGAGGTACCTCAAAGGAGAAAGAACTGGGTGCTGTAATTATGGCCCAGGGTCCTAAGTCTCCTCTTACATACCAAACACCTCCATCTACATACCAAAGGCATCCACCCATATACCAGCCTTCACCCCTAGATACCAACAACATGCTACCACTTACTATGCATATAACACCCAACCTGCATATTATCACTCACCACCACCTGCCCGCCAAAAATTACCAAAAACCACGTTCAAACATCATCCGCAGACCACCTAGACAATACACTCCAATTGCTAAACCTATGGACTAACTATATAAGAGACTGAAGGTTGTTGGTTATGTCACTCCTATTCCTGCCATTGCTATAGAAAATTCTTCTTAGTGGATTAATCCAAACATGACATGTGCCTATCATTCAGGAATGAAGGGCCATACCATTGATGAGTGTCGAACACTGAAGGACAAGATTTAGACATTAATCAACACCAAGGTCATACAGGCAAAGGAAGATGCACCGATTGTTCATAGCAATCGTCTCCTAGACCACATAGGTGAGGGAGTAAACGTGATAGAGACTGATGAGGAATGGGATTCGGAGGGGTTAATTGGACTCATTCGAGAGGGAGATGATCCTAAAACATCTCTGGTCACCCTCACACCCGTTATGGTACAAACCCAAGCACTATTTGAAGTCGAGATAGCCATGGCCTTCACTCTGATGGTAGCTTCCACGCCATCTTACAAGTCTGACGCAATCCCGTAGGATTATGTTGTGGAAGCAAGGAGAAAAGTAAAAGCAAAAAGGGAGGAAACAGGTGCGACACATGGCATGACTAGAAATAGCAGGGTTTATACACCTGAGCACCTGGGAGGAACAAGAAAAGAAGTTGCATCTAAGCCACCTGTTGTTGAGACAGGACCTGATGACCTTTGGAGAAAAAGTACAAGCGAGAGAATACTCTATGGTTGACCATTTGAACAAAACTCCCGCTCAAATATCCATCTTGTCACTGCTGCAAAACTCTGACACACAGAGGAATGCCTTGATGAAAGTACTGAGTGAAGCTTATGTACCCACCAAAAGCACTAGTGGGGAGATGGCCAATATGGTCGGGAAGGTATTGGAAAGACACAAAATCACCTTTCACGAGGATGAATTACCACTAGAAGGACTAAGTCACAACAGGGAAGTACATATCACAATGCAATTTGAGGATAAGTTCATCGCCAAAGTCCTAATAGATAGGGGTTCAAGTATCAATATATGCCCACTGACTACTCTAAAAAGGTTGGGTAAAGGTCTGCACGAGATACGAGCAGGAAGCATGAATGTGAAAGCGTTTGATGGATCTCAAAGAGCCACCATCGGAGAAATCAACATCAGCCTACAGATGGGCCCAACCTGGTTTGATGTTGAGTTCCAAGTGTTGGATATATCTGCTACCTATAATCTATTGTTAGGACGACCGTAGATACATGCCACTGGGATAGTGGATTCTACTGTACATCAGGCTGTAAAGTTCGAATGGAACCATCAAGAGGTGATCATTCATGGGGATGGAAGTAATCCTATCTACACCAATCAGACCATTCCAGTCATCGAGAACAGGAAGAAGCTGGGTGGAGAAACATACCATCGCACTGAGTGCATCAACGCAATTGAAAAAGACAAATTGTGGAGCAGCAAGACAGAAAGCATACTGCTATGGACAGGGTAGAACCTGGCAAAGGTCTCGGCAAAAATCTCCAAGGGATCACCAAACCAGTACAACCGAAGCATCATGGTACAACGTTCGGGCTTGGGTATGAATATACTTGCCAAGAATACCAGGATTGGTCGCCTCCATGGCGTGGTCCTTCTTATCTGCTGGAACAACTGATACCACATTTGCACCAGACATTTCATCAAGCTAACATGGTGTGGGGATTTGAGGAAGATGAAGTCTTAATTGGCATGAGGAAGCTATTTCTGGATAAAGAAGATATGGAATGCAATGTTATAGTTGAGGAGGAGGAAGACCTTACCATTCAAATCGTAGAGAAAGGAGTTGTTCTCAAGAACTGGACTGCTGCACCATCCCGGGCCCGTCGAGCTTCCGGGTAGCCTGGCCAATTGGCATCAATTATTTTAAAATAGTTTTGAGTATTTAAGACATTTTCAGTATTTTGTTTTGAAATAATTGCTCGAGTCATCGATCCGTACTTGTTGATGTTTTCGATATTTTATCAATGCATTGCTATTTTTCATATTTATTATTATTCTTTACATTTTCTCTTTACAACATTATTATTACCTATCCGGATGAACCTACGACTGTATCATGTAATGAGACAACGCAACATAAGGATAGTGATTTAGAGGATCTAGAAGATGATATAATACCCGAGGAAATCTTTAGAGAAGTGGAAAACTTTGAAAACAAACCTAAGTCTAATTTGGACGAAACTGAGACAGTTAACTTAGGAGATTCCGAAACGGTCAAGGAAACACGCATAAGCATTTACCTGTCACGATCAAAGAATGAAGAGTATGTCAGATTCCTAAAAGAGTATGAGAATGTCTTTTCATGGTCATACGATGATATGACTGGTTTGAGCACATCCATAGTGGCTCACAAGTTGTCCACCAATCCCACGTGCCCACAGGTAAAGCAGAAGCTCATAAAGTTTAAGCCGGATATGAGTTTAAAGATAAAAGGGGAAATTACTAAGAAAATCAAATCCAAGGTTCTTAGAGTGGTTGAGTATCCGACTTGGTTGGCCAACATCGTGCCGGTTCCGAAGAAAAGTGGGAAAGTCAGTGTGTGTGGATTATCAAGATTTAAATAGGGCGAGTCCCAAAGATGATTTCCCGTTGCCCAATATACACATACGGATCGACAACTGTGTCAAGCATGAGCTCCAATCCTTTGTGAATTGCTTCGCGGGATATCATCTGATCTGGATGGATGAAGCAGACACCAAAAAGACAGCCTTTATCACACCGTGGGGAATGTACTGCAACAAAATAATGTTGTTTGGTTTAGAGAATGCTACGGCCACTTACATGAGAGCCATGACAACCATTTTCCACGACATGATACACAAGGAAATAGAGGTGTACGTGGATGACGTTATCATCAAATCCAAAAGGAGTACAGATCACATAGCGGACTTGAGGAAATTCTTTGATCGGCTTCGAAGGTACAATCTGAAACTGAATCCTACAAAGTGTGCCTCGGAGTCCCTGCTGGAAAATTGTTAGGATTTGTCGTCAGCCGCCAAGGGATTGAATTAGACCCATCAAAAGTCAAATCTTTCCAGGACATGCCACCTCCAAAGAATAAGAAAGACGTGATGAGCTTTTTAGGGCGTCTCAATTATATTAGCCATTTCATAACACAATCAACCGTGATATGTGAGCCGATCTTCATAATGCTGAGCAAAGATGCTGCAACAAGTTGGACTGCAGAATGCCAGAAGGCCTTCGAAAAAATCAAGGAGTATTTATCCAAACCACCCATTCTGGTCCCACCAGAACCAGGAAGACCTCTGCTGCTTTATTTGTCCATATCGGACGGAGCGTTTGGTTGTGTTCTAGGACAACATGATAAGATTGGAAGAAAGGAGTAGGCGATATACTATCTGAGCAGTAAATTCACACCTTACGAAGCTTGATACTCTTTGCTGCAATGCACTTGATGTGCTTTGACATGGATAGATTAGAAGTTGATGCATTATTTTTGTGCATACACTACATATTTCATATCAAGGATGGACCCGCTAAAATACATTTTCCATAAACCCATTCCTGCGTGTAAGCTAGCAAAACGGCAAATATTGCTGAGTGAGTTCAACATCGTCTACGTAACTCAGAAGGCAATCAAAGGACAAGCATTGGCAAATCATCTGGAAGAAAATCCCGTAGATGGAGAATACGAACCATTGAAAACATATTTTCCTGATGAAGAGGTATCGTTTGTAGGAGAAGATATCACTAAGGCATACAATGGTTGGAGAATGTTCTTCGACGGAGCTGCAAACTTCAAAGGAGTGGGTATCAGAGCTATCTTAGTATCAGAAACCAACCAACACTATCCGATGTTCGCAAAACTCAGGTTTCCATGCACCAACAATATGGCAGAATATGAGGCTTGCATCTTGGGACTCAGGTTGGCTATTGACATAAATGTTCAGAAATTGCTGGTAATTGGAGATTCCGATCTTTTGGTGCTCTAGGTTTTAGGAGAATGGCTACCAAAAACACCAGAATATTGCCTTATTTGCACTGTGTGCAAGAGCTGATCAAGAGGTTTACAAAGATAGAATTCAAACATGTTCCGAGGGTTCAGAATGAGTTCGCAGATGCATTGACCACTTTATCATCCATGATACAACACCCAGACAAGAATTTCATCGATCTTATCCCAATAGGAATTCATAAGCATCCAACTTATTGTGCACATATTGAACAACAGAGTGATGGAAATCCATGGTTTCATGACATCAAGGAAGATTTGGCTAAGTGAGAGTATCCAGAGCACGCAACCCATAGTCAGAAGCGCACATTTCGAAGGTTAGCCAACCATTTCTTTCAAAGCAGAGGAATTCTGTATATAAGGACTCATAACCTAGGGTTACTACTATGTGTCGATGCCAAGGAAGCATCCAAATTGCTCGAAGAAATACATGCTGGAACTTGTGGACCGCACATGAATGGCTTCATCTTAGCCAAGAAAATACTAAGAGCTCGGTATTTCTGGATGACTATGGAAACAGACTGTATCAAGTATGTTCAGAAGTGTCACCAGTGCCAGATACATGTTGATATGATACGAGTACCACTCAATGAACTCAATGCGACAAGTTCACCTTAGCTTTTCTCGGCTTGGGGTGTGGATGTCATCGGTCCAATTGAACCCGCTGCTTCAAATGGGCATAGGTTCATTCTGGTGGCCATAGACTATTTCACAAAATGGGTCGAAGCCGCATCTTACAAAAATATAACTAAGGAGGTCATCGCAGATTTTGTTCAAGATCGCATTATTTGTCGGTTCGGAGTACCAGAGTCAATCATCACCGACAATGCCGTCAATCTCAATAGTGACCTAATGAAGGCCCTGTGTGAAAATTTCAAGATCAAGCATAAGAATTCCACAACATACAGGTTGGAAATGAGCAGAGCTATCGAAGACTCCAACAAGAACATCAAGAAGATACTGAGGAAAATGGCAGATAATTACAAATAATGACACGAGAAACTTCCATTTGCTCTACTTAGGTATCGTACCACGGTTCGCACATCAACTGGGGCAGCTCCCTACCTATTAGTTTATGGTACTGAAGCGGTCATTCCTGCCGAACTAGAAATCCCTTCTTTAAGAATTATACAAGAAGCTAAGCTCAGCGACACAGAGTGGGTACAAAGCCGATACGAGAAACTAGCTCTCATAGGTGGAAAGAGAATGAATGTGGTATGTCACAGTCAACTCTACCATAATAGAATGGCAAGAGCTTTAAACAAAAAGGTCAGACCAAGGCAATTCACACCGATGCAGTTGGTGCTAAAGCGGATCTTCCCACATGAGGATGAATCCAAGGGGAAGTTCTCACCCAACTGGCAAGGTCCCTACATGGTTCATCGGGTACTAACAGGAGGGGCACTCATACTTGTAGAAATGGACAGAGAGATTTGGCCAAAACCTATCAACGCAGACGCAGTCAAGAGATATTATGTTTAGGATTGTTTACATTTCTTCACTTGATGTAATTGAACTATGCTTGACCTGATTCCCGTTTAAGAGGGGATACGTAGGCAGCCCTGTGGGTTCGGTCACATCTTAATAAGATCTTCATTTTCCCCATGATAAAAAATTGGGGCAAGATTGCAAGTTCAACCAACTTCGTCATATGTGGAACAACCAAAAGTATTGCATTTAAACGAGGGTAGAATTTTGAGGGGGACCCTTAAAATTCTAAGGCAAGGAGGTTGCAATGTCTCTAAAATGTGTCACAATCACTGGTTCATCTAAATTATTTGATATCACATATGACTACATTTCAAATAACTATATTTTGAATATAACTTGTCAAATGCATACATATTTTTGAAAACTTCATTTCTATGACAGTCACACGTTATCCAGGGTAATTCAAATAGGATCTCAAGACGAGAGCGAAGGCAAAACAAAAGTCAAGAGCACGAACCAACCTTCCACCTCACAAAACTCACGATTTTTCTTTGGATACAGGCACAATAAGACAACAATATCTGCAAATACATCAAATCACTACCTTCATGACGACAAGTTACCAAGCGCAAACACCTCCAGCTAAGAAATACCTTACTTTCTCACGGTCACTCACCGTTTTCTTGCATAAGGCTAAACATTGCTTTTCCTTGCATGAGACTAAGCATTGTCTCCTTTTCTTGCATGAGGTTAAGCACTGTCTCCCTAATTGCATGTGTGTTGTGGCCAAACGCACACGCAAGTATACGCGGTTGCCAAGTAATAAAGTGACTAAAAGTCATATGTCGAACCTACAAGGACTTGTGATTAACTATTATCTAAATTAGACTATCCTAAGTATCTAACAAGAATTAAACCTAGAAATATTTGATTCTAATCTAATTAAAATAAAAAGAAAACAAATAATGAACTCTGAACAAAGGAAGAGCAACTTTTTATGTTATCAATGTGATGAAAATGATCTAGAGTTATGGGCTATCTAACAATCATATTGTATTCTTCAATTGAATTGACTAATTAATTTATTTGGTTTATTGGTTGACAGGGTTAATATTGCTCATAAGAATCTGTCGAGTTCTTACTCGCCTATTCAAGCTAACCTAACGCCTATATATCTATGGAGTTAGAATCAACAAGAATGCATTTATAATTATTGTAAATCAACCAAGCAAGGAAATTAGGTATATGACTATCCTAACCGCGAATCCGTTCCCCAATGCCCAAGTTCAAGAACATGCTCTACTAAATCCTATATGCAATCTAGAATTCCCACTTTCGAGTTCAATTCTAGATTCGTAGATAGTATCCAATTGGTGATCCATCAATCAAATAATTAAGCGCATGATTGAATAAATAAACCAATATAATAAACTAAAAAATTAAAATCAATATCCGAATAACAATAGTCATGAAAGAACCACAACCCTAGAATGTGAAGTTTAGCTCCACATAGACATGGTAGCCAAACAACAAATCATACAAAGAAACATAAAAATTACAAAGTTTGGTGGAAGAAAAGATGAAACTCGTCCTTCACGGAAGCTTCTTGCTCTCCCTAGGTTGAATCCCTTTCAAAGTGGCGTTTTAGGTCTATTTATATGTGTAGGAAAAGACCTACACGTATAGGTCAAGTCCTAGTCAAACCAGGAGACGAAATAAATCTTCAAAACTCGGAATGGATCTCGCCCCAGGCCTGGCGTCGCTAGGCATAATGCCTGGTGGACCTGGCCTTTACCTGGCCTCGCTAGGTATAACGCCTACATACAAGCCTGGCTTCTCCAGCTTTCTCCTTTTTACTGTTCTCGGGCACACTTTCAACGTTTAAGTATCCCTTTTGCTCTACTTTCATATCCAATTCACCTACACATAAAATAGACTCCATTACGTGCAAATAAAGGGTAATTTATTATTAAAGCATGTACCAAGAATCTCTAAAATAGACTAAGCACAAGGGTGTAATATCTTCACTTCAAGATTTGACTCACAAGTACCATGCATTATATCACAATTCACTAACTTACTTTGACATAGAGGTCAATGACATTACCTTTCCTTCATGAATCAAGTGCCCTCACACAACAAAAGAGAGTATTCCACACACAATAAAATTTAAGAACAATTAGGAACTCAAGATAAAAAGAATCCACTTACTCTCAGAAATAATATTTATATGCTACAAAAGATGCACCACAGGCTTGCCCATAGTGTAATACTCGACTAATCGAGCTCATTCAGTCTAAGATCAAGTAGGACTTTCATTGGTTGTAATGTAGGTTGCGAGTTGGGTAGGATACATTTGGATATAAGAGTAGATACACCTCCCTAAGCACTTTAATACATATACTTTAACATTCAAATCCCATACTTATGTCAAACCATAACTCCACCTTCATATCAATGTATATTAACTCCATATTTCTTTGAGCACAATTACATCAAAAGTCACCACTATCATGGAATACTTTCACAGCAATACAACTATATTTTTTTATTTTCTTCTTTTTCAATTCAAGGGGCTCTTACTTTTTTTTTTCAAAACAGTGCACATTTCTCCTTATTTTATTAGTTCCACTCAAAAGCAAAACCAACCACCCCACACTTTAACTTTTACAAAGTTCATAACAATTCAAGTGCTCATGA
The DNA here is from genome assembly GCF_000393655.2 of Nicotiana sylvestris. NCBI lineage: Eukaryota > Viridiplantae > Streptophyta > Magnoliopsida > Solanales > Solanaceae > Nicotiana > Nicotiana sylvestris. The sequence continues at coordinate 43,290,333 of NC_091062.1, read as the reverse complement.
GAGGTGAAAAGGTTCAAATAAATGATTAATTCAAACAAATGGGTAAGGCTTGTAATGTGATTTCCAAAGAAACAGGATTACAGGCTCAACGGGGTTAACTACGATACATAACAATTAGGCGTGTAATATATATATATATATATATATATATATATATATCAGCTCAACAAAGAAATTCCTATATCACTTCCAAGACTGAACAAAACTACTATTTCGCTTTGCAAACACACAAGGCAAGTTCTAGACATCAAATGCAATGCACAGAATAACATACAAACCTCACGCATACATGCCACATAACTCACTCAGGACAGGACTCATCAAGACACTCTAGTCAAAGCAGTTAAGCAAATTTAATATTATACCATTTAAGGCACTTATACAAGAGTCAAAAACTAAGTTTAAGTGTCACAAGCAAAGTACTCACTATTCTCAAGGCATAACAAAGTCAAGAGATATTGTTTCAACTCAATTCACATCACCATGGCTCCTCTCCTAAAAAAATAAAACTACCTACACCTGGTTCAAACAAGATCCTTGGAAAAGAACCGCAACACAAAGAAAAACCAATGGGGAATTACTACACTACCTACAAAGAAAATTATTTTTTCCTTTTTCTATAGACTTAAATCCCTCAAGAAAACTGTCTAGGATATCTATCATCGGGAAAAGTCCAATTTTTCTACCTTTTTTCGATTTTTTTTCATAACTACTTCGATACTACACAACTATGAAATCACAATTAAGAAGTTAACATTTTTTCTAACATCCTACTACTAATTATTTAGAGAATTCTCTCACCCCATACTTAAAAGAGTGCAGTATCCCTAATTCACAAATAAAGCAAAATAATAACAAGGATGGACAAGAAACTCCCTAACAGGCCAAAGGCCGAAGCACTAGTGGCTCATGGGATACTCAGATCACTTCTCCCAAAGATGGTCCTTTCTGCGGGTACCTCACACTAGTTCCAACAGACTAGCTAACTTTTGCGCATCTTATGGCCTTCTTCTTATGCTCATAATCCTACAAAACAAAAGCGACGCTACAAATATATTAGAAAAATAAAATAAACAAAAATAAATAAAAATAAAAGAAAGCAAAATAGTTGGGTTGCCTCCCAACAAGAGCCTAATTTAACGTAGCGGCACAACGTGAACCACTTTCTGCCTCAACCTTGAACTTATGAATTGTACCCCTAATAGGGCATCCAGTCTGTGGATATGCTCCTTTGGTGGGGATACAAAGATAACCAGGCCAAGTAATAAATTTTTCACTCTTCACTTCTCGGCCTTTAGATGAGGAATATAATTTTGGCTTTTTGGCACAACAAATTCAAGAATATAGGCACTCTCATCCTCACCCTTTGACTCCCCTATAGGCTTAGATGACTCTATTTCCATGTCATCATCCAAACACAATGTCGAAAAATATTTAGAATGAGGACCAACGCGCCCCCAACTCTAGAATTGTATCACTATTTATATCCTTGTATGTACACACATTAGAGTCTTTCAAATATAATATTATCTACTTCCTAACATGACTCTAAAACACTCTTCTCAACATGGACATCCTAAATAAAAATATGGTCTAATGCTTGGTATTCTCGTTTTAGCTCCTCAATTTGGTCTAGAAGATTTTTTTCAGTTTCACACAACTCATCATTAAATTGTTGGGTGTTGAACGCACCAACCTTTGAACTCAAATATGCATCCAAGTTGTGGAAAGCCAAGTCAAGATCAACTCTCTCCTTCGATCAACCATTCACCAATTTTGTTAGAAGATAATGCCATTCCTCATATTCCCTTAATCGTGAATGTCACACCTCCTTTTTACCACTCGAGGGCATATGGAAGTTTTTCCAATTAAAGTGACATTAATTGAGATGTGATTAATTAATTTAATTTATCAGAGTCGCCACTTGGAATAGTTTATTTTGGTGTCCCAAGTCACCGGTTTATTTTAAAAATCCAATTCGGGGAAATTTTGACTTTATTATAAAAGTCTGCAAACCAGAAATTATAGATAAGAAATTTTGTTAACCTGGGAGAAGGTGTTAGACATTTCTAGGTTCCGTGGTTCTAGCACGGGCGCGTAGCAATTTATACTTGGATCAAATTATTTAATTACTCATTTTTAAGACCTACGTGCATTTAAATTTTACCTCTTTTAATTGCTTGATTTATTCGTAATTAAAGAATTAAGTCACGCGTTCATTTCGTTTGGCGCATCAAAATTCATGTCACACATCCGTGTCCATAATTAATCACGCTTTATTAATTATTAAGAAAGTTTGGTTGAAGTTACGCGAACGCATCCCTCGATTTATTTTTAGAACGAAATTCATAATTATGTTACGCGAACGTATACATAATCACAGTAATAAACTAAGTCGCGCCTAAAGCAAACTACGAATGTTCGTTCTTTAAATCGTAATCATGTCACGCGAATGTGTATATAATCACAATACATTATAACATTCTAAAATCCAAACTTCTCTACCTAATGCAGCCTTTTAATAGATCATAATCTCCACTAAGCAATTAAAAATTCCCAAACATAAGTCAAGCTAAATGGTGTTTGAACGTAGCAATTTAAGAAGCAACTTTAGTTTTCTAACAAATACTTCAAAAATCTATCCTATATACACATATTTAAACATGGCTCATACATGAATAAGATAGATAAGCAAGCAGGTACGACCACTAAATAAGAAAAGAAGTTGGAACGAAATCATACATGATAAAGAAACATGGCATTCCAACAACAAACCTTTTGAACTTTCAAGAATAACAGTAATGATCCTATTTTGTAAAATGAAAAGTATCTTATCTAGTGAAACATGAATCCCTACCATTTTGTCATAGTTCCACAAACCCAAAAGCAATTTCTTTTCACCACTGTATTATAACCAATTTTCCCCCAAAGACCATATATAGAATAAGACCAGATGTCCCTCTAAAATTGTTTTGCATGTTCTTCCAGGTTAAAAATTATGTCCTAATAATGAGAGCTTATCTTATGCGCTAAAAAGAAGAAGAAAGAATTGAAACTACACTTGAAGACATATCAGAATGGGCAATGAATGTAAAACATACAGTTTCCATGAATGGAGCATCCAAAAGATCAATATCCAACACTACTATCGTAAGATTCAAAAACCAAACAAAATAATATAGAGATGGACCTTCAATAGCCGTAGCTTCAATTCAATTAATAAACTTTCCAGCTTGGTTTATACAACGGGCAAATGGTTATTCCGAAAATGCTAAAGGGTCGAAATCACTACTGGAGCTCGAACAGTAAACCGACCGCACCGAAACCTCGAACACAACCTCACGTTTCAACCTTTTATACCTTTTATAACTCGACTAAAATGAAGAGACAAAACCGGCATCCTGCTGATTTTTAAAAGCTGGCTTACAGGTTTTTTTGTTGTGGATTTTTAATTGATTTTGGGAGGGGTTTTGAAGTGGTTTTGGAGCTGAACTTGCTGCATTTTTAGCTGATTTCCGCAAGTCTTTGGCTCGTTTTGGGGGTGGATTTGAGCTCGTCTCTGGGCTGTATAGATGGCGTTTTCTGAGCAGAAAACAGAGCTGATTTGGGGGTGATTTGAGGTGGTGTTTTGGAAGGTTTTTTAGGTGATTAAAGGCTGAGTTTTAGGACTGTTTTGATGGGGATTTCGGGGTTGTTTTGCAGCGGAACTGGCAGCGATTTTAGCTTGGATTCGTCATCTTTATTGGGCCGGTTTTAGGACCAATGTTTTGGAGCTAAAATGGGGCAGCTTTGGGCAATTTTTCACATGGCTCTCATGGTGTTTTGTGTCTTTTCCATATCTCTTTGATTTTGAGGGATAGAGGATGAGGAAAATCTGAAGGAGGAGAGAGGCGAATTGGGTCCTCTTGTGTTGATGGGTGATGAAGATGAAGTCCGGGGGGAGGGGGGGTTCGATTTTTATGAAAATGGCGGATTCACTCTTGCTTAGGGATCTAAGGTCTATATTGATTTTTAGGGGTTAGCATTATTTTATCGGGGTAGGATTTAGGTTAGGTCAAATGGAGAATGGGTATGTGCTAAATATTTTGGGCTTGAAGGGATTTGGGTCATGAATTTGGGCTAATTAACTTTGGAGTAGGAAGACTAAATCAATTTTTTTTTTCATTTTTCTTTTTCTTTGATTTTAAAAATCTAATAAAATCCTAAATCAATCTAATTTGTAACAATTAAAATGTTTTATCTATTAAAACAACTAATTAACTTAAAACTAAATAAAAATACTACAATCTAAAGACTAAAAGCTAAATATATAATAATGACCATTTTTGTGATTTTTTCATAATAAAATTAATTCCTACATGCAAATTGGACCTTAGATGACATTAAATTAAAAGGTGATATTTTTTATGATTTTTCTATGATTTTAAAATATTAAAAATGTATGAAATGCAACTAAATAAGAAAAAACTTCTAAAATCCCTTAAAAATCATTTTTTGTTTATTTTTAGGAGTCATTTTCATGTAGGGCAAAAATTAGGTGCTCACAGCTGCACCACTTTGCTCGGAAACATGAAGAGTTTTTGGGCAAAGATAAAGTGAGCAATTACGAGCAATTTTTGCCCGTTTAAAACTCCATTTGGAAGAATTTTGAGAAAGTTTGACCTAACATTGCTTCGGAGGTTGCCTACATATCCTTGGCTATAAAGGAATCAGGTCGGTGTAGCTCTAGAATGATGATGAAGTGATGAGTTTGAGAGTCGAGTGAGGTTCCGTCAAGGCTCCAGTCCGCGGTCCTGTTATTACATCAAAATCAAAATAAAAAAAAAACTAACTAAACCTATCAGCTACGAGTTACAAAATTCCTATCTATAAATCTTCTGAAGCTTGATCTTGAGTCTTGGCTGGTTCTTCCTGCAGACTCCGATCTAAATCTTGATGCTCGTTAGCTGCGAACGCTGGTTCATTTTTCTTTAGCTCTTCGGATCAAGGTGGGACATGTAAGGCTTGTGACTTCAATCATATCTTGGGCAGTCCGCATCTTTTCTCCGCTTCTGCAATTAGAGTTCAACTTCTTTTCTTGTTCTTCCTTTCTTTTATTTGGGTTTAGACTTCTTCTTTTGGTCATCTCAAACCTTGTGCCTCATGGTGGAAACCTGTTCAGGTACCAAAGCAAACAAACGAATGAAATTTTCTGCCCCAAATTTCACTAGGAAAATTTCATGAGTTATTTGTAACAAAAATCTAAACTATTTCTTTATTGAAAGCAACAAAATCAGGATTGTGTATCCTTGGGTAAAAGAGATTTGGGAGTGGAGCCCTATATTTATAATGAAATCAACTAGGGAGTGGAGACTCTATGTTGGAAAAGAGACTAGGGAGTGAAGACCCTATATCTAAACTAAAATCAACTAGGGAGCGGAGACCCTATGTTGGAAAAGTAACTAGGGAGTGGAGACCCTATATTTAAAATAACTTCAAGTAGGGAGTGAAGACCCTATGTTGGAAAAGTGACTAGAGAGTGGAGACCCTATATCTAAAATAACTTTAACTCAACTAGGGAGTGGAGACCCTATGTTGGAAAAATGATTAGGGAGTGGAGACCTTATGTCTAAAATAACTTTAACTAGGGAGTGGAGACCCTATGTTGGAAAAGAGACTAGGGAGTGGAGACCCTATGTCCAAAGTAAATTCAACTAGGGAGTGAAGACCCTATGTTAGAAAAGTGGCTAGGGAGTGGAGACCCTATGCCTAAAATAATTTCAACTAGGGAGTGGAGACCCTATTTTGGAAAGGTGACTAGGGAGTGGAGACCCTATGTATAAAATAAATTCAACTAGGGAGTGGAGTCCCTATGTTGGAAAAGCAGACTAGGGAGTGGAGACCCTATGTCTAAAGTAAATTCAACTAGGGAGTGGAGACCCTATGTTGGAAATGTAGACTAGGGAGTAGAGACCCTATGTTGGAAAAGCAAACTAGGGTGTGGAGACCCTATGTCTAAAATAAATTCAACTAGGGAGTGGAAACCCTATGTCTAAAATAACTTCAACTAGGGAGTGGAAACACAATGCTGGAAAAGTGACTAGGGAGTGGAGACCCTATGTCTAAAGTAAATTCAACTAGGGAGTGAAGACCCTATGTTGGAAAAGTGACTAGGGAATGGAGACCCTATGTTGGAAAAGTTACTAGGGAGTGGAGACCCTATGTCTAAAGTAAATTCAACTAGGGAGTGGAGACCCTATGTTGGAAAAGCAGACTAGGGAGTGGAGACCCTATGTCTAAAGTAAATTCAACTAGGGAATGGAGACCCTATGTTGAAAAATTAGACTAGGGAGTCGAGACCCTATGTCTAAAGTAAATTCAACTAGGGAGTCGAGACCCTATGTTGGAAAAGCAGACTAGGGAGTGGAGACCCTATGTCTAAAATAAATTCAACTAGGAAGTGGAGACCCTATGTCTAAAGTAAATTCAACTAGGGAGTGGAGACCCTATGTTGGAAAAGCAGACTAGGGAGTGGAGACCCTATGTCTATGTTTTTGAATTTTTTTCTTTTTTTTTATTTAAGAAAAAATTAGTAAGAATGCAGGAAATATTTTGGAAGAGACTTCCTTTTGGATTGATTATTGCTACAAAACTATATCTAGCACTTGCGCAGTTTCTTTTGGAGGCACCTGCTTCTTGCAAGGTTGCTTTGGATTGCACATGTTTCATGTTTTTAAACAAAGAATATTTGTTAGTTTGAAACGGTGGTTGGTTTTGTGGCCTTGATTGTTTTGATCTCGGCCTAACTCTTTCGATGAAAACCTCTATTGCTTGCTGGCTTTCTGGAGATCGATCTTTCTTCTAAACCCAGGGATCTTGACTTTCCAAAATTTCACACGATGGTTCAACCATGTGGGGTTTTGGTTTTTTCATCTTATTTTGCCTTTATGGTCACTTGACTTTGATTTCCTTTCTTTTCAGAAGTTTCTTTTTATTTCAAAGCATCGATCATCATGGCCAATCGAGGCCGACTCGGTATCTTCTTGAATATTGGCTCGTATCAAACAAAAGCCCAATAAATTAATCTTGACATCCTTTCTTTGTCTTTATTTTGGAATAGAGTTAGACCGAAAGGGATTCAAAGAAAAACAAATAATGAAATGGATAATGAATTTAGACAAGAGGTATCCCTTCCGGGGAGAAGAAAGAAGGACTTATCTGGAGTGCATGCGAACTTCAATGAACATGACATGCCTTTTGGACCGGATGCCTGATCTGTGTATACCGTCCGACTCTCAAAAATTCATCACAACTTTTGCCTCAAAATCGAGAAAACTTTCCAGGACTCTGTCGATGCCGATGGCTGTGAGGATCTTCTTTTCGATCAGGGACGCCCTTTGCGGGTTTTCACTAGATGACCACTCTTATTTCTCTTCTCACCATCGTCTTATAGTGCTCTTTGCGAGTTTTCACTAACAAGACTCTCATTTCTAGTTTCTCTGCTTACTGTCGCCTCACGGTGCCCGTGTGAGTTTTCACCAATAAGACTCTCTCATTTCATTTCTCTCATTTTGTTGTATCAAATCCAAGTAACTGTATCCTCCAATTTTGAACATCTTTTACCGATTGATCGAAAGGACTTGAATAGGATTTGGGGTAAAAACAATTTGGATTGAATTACAACTTTGGAACCTTTCAGGTGAAACCATTGCCGAACAATTATAACATCTGCCCCAGTTTCACTTTTGGGGGGGGGGATTTGGATTTTTATTTTGGTGTGACTGAACCCCAGCGAGAGGCTGTCAACGTATCCTTTTCGGAATCAAGTCGAACGTAGTTCAGGGAAACTTTGTTTTTTATTTTGATTTTGATTTTTTTGATTTTGTTTTGTTTTCTCTTTCTTTTTCCTCTCTTTTTCATTTTTTTGTTTTTCATTTTCTTTGTATTTTCTTCCTTTATTTTTTTTGTGTTCTTCTTCTTTTTCTTCTCTTCTTTTTTTTCATCTCATTTTTTCAATTCAATTTTTTTTCTCTTTTTTTTTCAATAACATTTTCAGGTTCCAAAGAGGGTAATCAAAGAAGAGTAACCGGCTCAAATAGTTTACAAATGGGTTAATGGTGTTTGGGTAGCGAGAATGAAAGCCTTCATTATCCCAACCGGAGAATATTAATATTGTATGAAGGATCAAACATAGTACCTTTTTGCTGCATTTGCATTGACAGTTGTTACAGGGACATTTCTTTCGATGTGTCCCAAGTACAATGCACACTTTTAGGAGTACTCTTGTTGCAATGTACGAACCTTTCCAAACTGAAGCCAATTTTTCTTTAGCTGTTCTGATTCTTTGTTTTATTTCCTTAGACCTATTTTCATTACAATCTAATTCTTGATTCATTATTCTGAGGTCCGACAGCATTTCACGATCTAGGCATGAAGTCCGTAAGCATGTCATGTTATTGAAATCTGCATTTAACAGAATTAAAAAGAGAATAAGGAAAGTGACAAGATTAAGAAAAGAGACATTCCTGGACAATGAAATATTAATTTCGTTTGATTGAATTTTTTTAAATTTTTTATTTTTGATTTTTTTTTCAATTTTTGAAAATAGAAAGGTTACATCGGAAAGTAAAACAATAAAGTAAAACATCCGGATCACACCCTGAGATAATCCGGACGTAGAAAGGATAGCAAGACTGGCTACTAAAACTCCCGTCTGATGGGGAACTTTCATGCTTGGAGGCCATTTTTGTCTTTTCTTCTATTTCGGCAATGTCTGCAATAACCTTCAATGCCGGCTCAAATTCTTCATCTTCACAAATCGTTCCGACTATTGGACCAGTGTTGTGAGCAAGCAACAGATTGTTCATCACATCAGGAGCTTCTTCATCCTGAAAAACGATTCTTTTAGCTTCAATCAAGTCTTCAACTGCCCTTTTAAGGGTCCAACGGTCCTCCGTACTGTGTCCTACTGCCCCAGAGTGGTATTCACATCTAGCATCAGCTCAGTGCGAGAGGGACTCGGGGTTTGGCCGGTTTGGGGACACCGGCTGTAATAGATTTAGCCTGATTAGCTTTTGGAACAAGCTTGAATACGATTCACCAATAGTGGTGAACTGATTCTTTCTGAAAGACTCTTTTGGACGAGGATTGTATTGGGGATCATTTGGTTGAGGATTATATGGAAATTAGTAAGGATGGGCATTTCTGGGAGGTGGAGCTCAATTTTGTGAATAATGTTGTGGCCGCGGGTAAGGTTGCACGTTCATCACCACATAGAGAGGTGGTGCCACGGCATAAGCAGCATCATGAAGGGGATAATAGTGTGGTGGGACCAAAGGAGGCACATATGATTGGTTGAATGACCTGTGGGCCCCCCTCGAGCTTGAAGCCATCATGGATCCCTCTTCAACTCCATTGTTATTCATCAAACCCTCTAAACCATTCTGAGCAGCCTGTGATGTGGCCTTAAAAGCAGTATGACTCAAGATTCGACCCGTTTTTAAATCTTTTTTCAACCATTTCCCCAATTTTGATAACCGCAGCGAACGACTTACCCACAACAAACATCATGTTCTGGAGGTAGTCAGCCTCTTGGGCCTGCAGAAAGACTGTGACTATTTCAGTTTTGTCCATTGGAGGCTTTACCGTGGAAGCTTGCTCACGCCATTTGACAGCATATTCGCAGAAGCTTTCCGTGGTTTTTTTTTTCAAATTATACAAGGAGTTTCTGTCGTGAGCGATATCCACATTATATTATAACTGGCGGACAAAATCTCGAGCCATATCGTCCAACGCATGTCAATGAGTAATTTCTTGATCCGTATACCACTCAGAAGCGATTTCGGTGAGGCTTTCCCCAAAATAAGCCATTAAGAGCTCCTCTTTTCCACCAGCACCCCTTAACTAGTTACAATATCGTTTCAGATGAGCGACCGAGTCTCTGTGCCCGTTGTACTTTTCAAATTTTGGCATCTTGAAGCCAACTGGCAAGTGGACATGGGGAAACATAAAGAGGTCAGAGTATGAGACACTCTTTTGGACACTCAGACCTTGCATGTTTTTCAGGCTTTGTTCTAGTCTCTTCATCTTCCGAGCCATTTCCTCTTGCTCGGGATCTTTAACAACCTTTTATTGCTCCCGCGAGAGATCATATTGCGGAGGTTGAGTGAAATAGTACGGGGTCACATATATTATTTCTGGTTGAAGATGTGGACCCTGAAAGATGAACATTGGAGGCGGTGCCCTTGAAGCCGGTGTCTGGGAGCGAACCACAGAAGGCATGCCAAGATCATTGAACGGCATTGGAGGGTGCCCGCATGGGATGAGTGGGTTGGGAACAAGAGCGTTGGTAACCTCACTTGACATGGAAATCAACTCAGGGAACCCAGAGATTGCACTTGGAGGTTCCCTACCATTAGACCAGGCGTCCCACATTTCCAATATGCGGAGACGCAACATCTTATTCTCTTCAGCAACTGCTGATTCTAGCTACAGAATAGCCAATGTCGGGCTATCCTCAGGACCAATGATTGGTAGATTGCTTGCGGAGGTCATCTGTGCCTTTGGATCTTGTGAAGGAGGGGAGGCTAGACTACCAACAAAATCAACTACCAAAACCTGGCTAGTTTGCACATCAAACAACCTTGTTAGTTTTGAGACGCTTAACAGATAGGAAATCGCACATTTGGATGTAATGCACCTCAACAGTTAAACGTTTCTACCATGTGTTTGAACGGTCACATGTTTCATTCTGGCCTTAACTAACCCTTTTCACTTTGTACCTCTTTTCTTTTATTTTTGTCTCTCTTTAATCACTCTTGATTTGATTTTCTTATATTTCGTTTCTGTCGCTCTTTTATTTTTTGGCACTCTCTTTTCTTTTTTTGTTGGTCACTTTTTATTTCTTGTCACTCCCTTTTTTCGCTCTTTTATTTCTTTTTCACTCAATCAAAAAAGAATTCTTTCTCTTCTTTTTTTCAAATTATTTTTCACTCAGTTTTATTTTATAGCTATGATCGAATCCGATGGGGATTGCCTACGTATCATGACGCCGCATGAATCAGATCTTGCGTAGTTCGGGAAGATCGAGAATGGAGTAAATAAACTAACTCTTTTTTTTACATTTTATAAAAACTCAGACCATGGAGTAAATAAGCTTTTTTTGTTGGAATTTTCGAAAGAAATGCTTTAAAAGAAGAAAAGAAATATATTTTTGTTTGAATTTTGAATTTGATTTTTTCTTTTATTTTTGAATGAAAGACTTCTAAAAATTCATTTGCTTTTGATTTGTACTTTGGGAATTTTAAAAGTAAAAAGAAAATATTTATTTTTTCTTGAATTTTTATTTGTTTTCTCTTTTTCCAAAGAAGAAAGAAAATATTTTTGGCTTTTGGATGTTGCCTCTTATTTTTCGAAAGAGGGACTTTTTAGAAAATGTTTTGGATTTCTGAGTTTTTATTTATTTATGAAAGCACTTCTAAAAAAATAAAAATATTTTTGGACTTCATTTTTTTCAATTTTTTTTAAAGAGAGACTTTTAAACAAGGAAAAGATTTTTTTAATTCATTTTTTTTAATTTTTGAGAAAAATACTTCAAAATAACGGAAACCCGTATTTTGATTTTTGATTGATTTTTTTACTTTATTTCTTTTTTTCCGTATGAAAGACTTCAGAAAGAAGAAAACTTTTTTTTAAAAAAAAAACTTCTTATTTTTTATTGAATTTTCTAAGGAAAGATTTCTAAAGAAGTAACTACAAGAAAAAAAAATAGATTTTTAAAAATTGGGGCCGGAACCGATGATGTTTGCCTATGTATCTCACATCCAGTGAGAATCAGACCCGCGTAGTTCGGTCAATTTTGACATAATTGAAAAAATGATATTTGACTCACTCTTTTTCAAATACATTTTTATTTCTTCTTTTTCTTTTTTTTAAAAAGAAATTTGGCAGAGTTTTGAGGCAATTTTCAAAAATCGGGTTTTCAGAACCGGGTGAATTCTCTATCCTATCTCACTCTTGGTTTTTCTCTTGATTTTCTTTTCCTAGCCAGTCAACATGCAAGCCGAAACAGATAAATATTCATATAGCACGTAGGATGCATCAGGATGGTCGGTTGTTTTGGGTCCACCTATTCTAGACGGACCCAACCCCTTGTGTTGATTCCCCAAGGTTAAATGCACGTGATGCAAATAAACGTTCCTACTAGGGATCCGGCATGAGGTTACATTATTCTAAGTTTAAACCTGGGGTTGTGTTCTAAACCTGGCTTACCCAAGCGAACAAACTCGAGCCGAAGAGGGGGCAACGTACCGGGAGCACGAAAGTCTGCCCGGCCTTGTTGCTGGCCCAACCCCATTCTATTTGGTATAACTCTAACAGAAAAGTGGGTCACGTGAACGTGAGCACCGTTTTTTAGAAGACTCAGAAGGGAGACGTAAGAAGATATTTAAATACAGTTCAAGTAATATCAAATCGGTAAATGGCAATTAGCACATTAAGTATACAAATACAGTAATATCGACAATAAAGCCAAATAAAATCACATTAACAAGCTCGAATTCTTGAACCCTGAACCAGAGATTCTGGGTTCTTTTTCCTAGTAGAGTCGCCAGAGCTGTCACACCTCCGTTTTACCGCCCGAGGGCATATGGGAGTTTTTCAATTAAAGTGACATTAATCGAGATGGGATTAATTAATTTAATTTATCAGAGTCGCCACTTGGAATAGTTTATTTTGGTATCCCAAGTCACCGGTTTATTTTTAAAATCCCAATTCGAGGAAATTTTGACTTTATTATAAAAGTCTGCAAACTAGAAATTCTAGATAAGGAATTCTGTTAACCCGGGAGAAGGTGTTAGGCATTCTCGGGTTTCGTGGTTCTAGCACGGTCCCTTAGCGATTTATACGTTGCTCAAATTATTTAATTACTCATTTTTAAGACCTACGTGTATTTAACTTTTACCTCTTTTAATTGCTTGATTTATTCGTAATTAAAGAATTAAGTCACGCGTATGTGTACTCATTTCGTTTGGCGCGTCAAAATTCATTTCATGCATACATGTCCACAATTAATCACGCTTTATTAATTATTAAGAAAGTTTGGTCGAAGTTGCGCGAACGCATCCCTCGATTTTTTTTAGAACGAAATTCATAATTATGTTACGCGAACGTATACATAATCACGGTAATAAATTAAGTCGCGCCTAAAGCAAACTGCGAATGTTCGTTCTTTAAATCGTAATCATGTCACGCGAACGTGTATATAATCACGATACATTATAACATTCTGAAATCCAAACTTCTCTACCTAACGCAGCCTTTTAATAGATCGTAATCTCCACTAAGCAATTAAACATTCCCACACATAAGTCAAGCTAAATGGTGTTTGAATGTAGCAATTTAAGAAGCAACTTTATTTTTCTAACCAATACTTCAAAAATCTATCCTATATACACATATTTAAACATGGCTCATACATGAATAATATAAATAAGCAAAGCAGGTACGGCCAAAGAAATATCTGAAAGGTCTTACGGGTTTGCTGGAAATAAAGCCTCGGGGTGATATTATAAGAGCGTTGGTCACTTGCTGGGACCCAGCGCACAATGTCTTCCACTTCCCAGATTTTGAGCTCACCCCAACTCTGGAGGAAATTGCCGGGTACATCGGAAATGCTGAGGTTCCGTTAAGAGAAAAATATCTGGTTGCTCCAAGAGCCATCACGGTGCATCAGTTTTTAGATTCATTAAAAATACCCAGGACAGTCCATAATCCAGATTTGGCAAAAGGCTTCTGTACTCTGTAAATAAGAAAAGAAGTTGGAACGAAATCATACATGATAAAGAAACATGTCATTCAAACAACAAACCTTTTGAACTTTCAAGAATAACAATAATAATCCTATTTTGTAAAATCAAAAGTATCTTATCTAGTGAAACATGAATCCCTGCCATTTTGTCATAGTTCCACAAGCCCAAAGGCAATTTCTTTTCACCACTGTATTATAACCAATTTCCCCCAAAAACCATATATAGAATAAGACCAGATGTCCCTCTAAAATTATTTTGCATGTTCTTTCAAGTGAAAAATTATGTCCTAATAACGAGAGCTTATCTTATGCGCTAAAAAAGAAGAAGAAGTAATTGAAACTACACTTGAAGAAATTAATTAAAAAAACTACTCCATTATTGATAGTGAAGACATGTGATTTTTGACCCTCCCCAAGTTTTTTCATATTTTAGCATGTAAATATTTAATATAGGCCTAATATAGCTATTTCAACTCATTTTTACTCTTTTACTTTATTTTATTACAAGAAAACGTAAATTACAAAAAAAAAAAAATAGGTTCATTAATATTTTGAAGTCATTTTTAATCTTGAAAAATACCAAAAAAAAATATAGTTTTGTTTTAGCGGCAAGTCCTATTTTAATGGTTATTTTACTTAAGTAGGATTAATTTAAATAAGATCGTACTTTATTCTCGTTCGCGGGAAAAGAATCAAATTTGGGCTCGAGCAACCCATTTTTAGGCCTAATTTTGAACCTAGCCCATAATCCCTGAGCCCAATACCCTTAACACCTTTCTTAAAACCTAGGGACCTAAGGAAAAAGCTGAAGAGGAGCCGCAAGAAAATAGAACGCCCCTCCCCTCCAATATTCTGCTATATGAGCTTCCAAATTCCAACTCTAGCTATTACAATTACATTATGACTAAGTATTTGGGATGACGATTAGAGATAAGATTTTCAAATTACACCACCACATGTCAACTTCTTCTTCGATTTCTGAGAAATCAGGCCAACGACTCGATTTTTCCTTCTCCAATCTTCATGCTCGTCAGTTCTGCTAGAAACGATCATTGTTGTTGTACAAATCTTGGCTTGGTGGTTCTATATTATTAATATACTGAAAAAGGTGATTTGGAGTGAGTGTGTCGTTCGAGTCGTCGAGTTCGAGGTTCCGACGTGGTCTTGCTTCCAGAATTTTGTTCGAATTTCTTGGAATATTAGCTTGAAGCTTTTGTCCGGTGCTTGTCTATGTTGTAAAGCTTTCTTAGAGAAGCTTTTCTCTATTCAATCAGAGAACACAGTTTTGGCTTCATCAAAGGATGTTGTATCTTTGGTTGGCTATCCGTTTGGAGGTTGGCTATCTGTTTGGAGGAGAAACCATATATGTGACTAAGGGAGTGTTTTTCAAGAATTGAGGTTTGTTTTCTGTTGTTCACATTTCAATTAAGGTAGTATTAATTTATTCCTTGGCTGATGGTAACTATCTCTAGATGGTTTTACTTAAAAAATTTGATCGTTACTCTTGCTTGGACCAATGTAGGTTTTGAACTATTCAATCTTAAAGTATAATATTTTCTAGAATTTAGATTAATAAGTGGATAAGGTTAGGAAAAGAAACTTGTGTAGGTAATGCACAATGGCCACAACTGTTGCCAATTCACTGTGTACAGCTATAAGAGATTTAATTGCTGAAAGTGAGTGCGCTGTAGAGGAAAACTGATTTGTTTTCCCACGTTAGTTTGTATTTCATATTGGTTTACTTTTTCATTTGTTTAGTCATAGAAATCATCATAACTACGGGTACGGTTTCTGTGACGTGGTTGTAATACCTAATTTCAAATTAGATTTAAATAGGAGTATCTTTAGTTTGCTTAGTGAAATATAATTCTTTTAATAAAATTGAGGTGTGTCGTGCCAAACAAAATCTCAAAATGCATGGCCCTCATTTAATTAATACTTGAATCCTTAGAAGTCGAGGGGCACCATTTAGTTGATCTTCCATGGCCCTCGCAAAGCTGAAAGTGCATAGTTGCTTTAAACGCGCTATTTTAAAAACTACCTTCCTGAACTCGTGTGTACATTTCATGTGACCCAAATCCAAATCTCAATAATGTTAAATAAAATGTGTCTCAGACTGCGGGTGCATTTCATGTGGCGTGGTCCAAAGACGTGTTTTAGATGACGTTGAAATCTTCTTAAAATTAATTAAAAGCGTTTAATAAAGTTAAAATGTACCATAGGCTAAAACATGTGTTAAAATCATATAATAGGCCGATTATAATAGTTTAAGCGACCGTGCTAGAACCACGGAATCCGAGGGTGCCTAATACCTTCACTTGGGTTAACAGAATTCCTTACCTAGAATATCTGGTTCGCAGACTTCAAAAGGAAAGTCGAATTTTCCTCGATTTGGGATTTAGAATAAACCGGTGACTTGGGACACCAAATAAACTATCCCAAGTGGCGACTCTGATTTTAATAATTAATCCCATTTCGAATGATGTCACTTAAAGTGGAAAAACTCCCTTGTACTACCTTCGGGTGTGTAAAAAGGAGGTGTGACAGCTCTGGCGACTCTGCTGGGAATAAGAACCCAGAATCTCTGGTTCAGGATTCAAGAATTCGAGCTTAGAATAACTGTTATAGTTGGCTTTTATCTATTATCTGATTTTTACATGTTGAGCCTAATGTGTTAAATGCCGCTTTTACCGGTATGATATTGTTTGGACTGTATATAAATTGCTACGAAACCCTCTTCTCTCCGAGTCTTCTAAATCATCTAAGAAGTGTGCTCTTCGTGTGACTTCTTTTCTGTTAGAGTCATATCCCAATTTCAGAACGAGGTTCGGACAAGTTGCAAAGCCGGTGAAGCTTCTGTATTCCCGGTACGCTGCTTCCCCCTCGGCTCGAGCTGTCCGCTAGGGTAAGCCAGGTCTAGAACAATACACCTAGGTTTTAAACCTAGTATAACAAAGCCTTATGTCGGTTCCCAATTAGGAACCCTTGTTTGCATCACGTGCATGTGACTTTGGAGACTCAACACAGGGGTTGGGTCTGTCTAGGACAGATATGCCCAAATTAAAAAGACCATCCTAATGCATCTTACGTGCTACTTACGCATCTGTTTGTTTCGGCTTGCATGTTGACCGGGTTCTAGAATAGGGAAAGAAAAAAAAACAGAAAAAAAAGTGAGGTAGATATTTAAAAAATTCTGAAACTCTACCGAAATTCTGAAAAATAAAGGTCATTTCAAAATGAGCCAAAGTTTTCAAAGTTCTGCTTCCCTGTTCCGTCAAAATGGGCGAACTACGCGGGTCTGATTCTCACCGGATGTGAGATACGTAGGCAAACTTCATCGGTTCCAGCCCACAATTTTCGAAAATCCATAAATATTTTCCTTTACTTCCTTCTTTAGGAAAGTCTTTATTTTAGACCCCAATTTGAAAAAAAAATTCCAAAAATATTTTTCTTTACTTCCTTCTTTAAAAAAGTCTTTATTTTAGACCCTAATTTTCAAAAATCCAAAAATATTTTCCTTTACTTCCTTCTTTAGAAAATTCTTTCTTTGAGACCACAATTTTCAAAAACATCCAAAAATAATTTTTATTTACTTCCTTTTTAGAAAAGTCTTTTTTTGAGAACTAATTTTAAAAAAAATCCGAAAATATTTTTTTTAAATTCTTCTAAAAACCCAAAAATATTTTCATTTTTCTTTGAAAAATTAAAAAGAAATTCAAGATTCAAAAATATTCTTTTTCTTTACAAGTATTTCTTTCATAAATTCAAAATAAAAGTCCAAAAAATCAAAAATATTTTCTTTCTTCTTTAGAAGTTTTTCTTTCGAAATTCCAAAAAAAAAAGGTCAAAATTCAAAAAAACAATCTTTCTTCTTTAGAAGTCTTTCTTTTCAAAAATTCTGGAAAAAAAATCAAAATCAAAATTCAAAAATATTCTCTTTCTTCTTTATAAGTCTTTCTTTCGAAAAAATAAAATAAAAAATTCAAAAAAAAATTAGTTTATTTACTTTGTTCATGATCTTCCCGAACTACGCAAGATCTGATTCATGTTCCCACATGATACGTAGGCAACCCACATCAGGTTCGATCACTATTAAAAATAAATGAAAATAAATGTAGAAATGAAAAATATTGATAATAATAAGGACCGATTGAGTCCATTCTAACATATTTTGTTTTGAATTGTGAAGAAAGTTGAGGTGGTCGGTTTGTGGTAAGCTAGAAACACAAGATCCAAGGAAAAATGATAACTGACATCGAAGCTGTTACAAGTGCTCAAGAGACTCAGGGTCAGAGGGTTCAACAGGAGTCTACTGTATTTGAGAAAAATAGAATATTGAAACAGCAAATGATAGAAATGTGTCAAACATGGGCCAGTGGTCAAGGACAGCCTCGTCATGAGTTACAATTTGCTACTTAGCAAGAGCAATACCACTCTCCTGAGTACTACTCGTACTCGTTTGATCTTCCTGCAAACATTGAGAAGCCTGCCCGAAAGATGGTGCAGGAAGAAATGACCCAAAGAGTGAAAAGCTTAGAACAACGGTTGAAAAACATGCAAGGGTTGGCAGGTCAAAAGAGTGTTGCCTTCAAAGATCTATGTATGTTCCTCGATGTCCACTTGCCGCCTGGTTTCAAGACTCCCAAATTTGAAAAGTATGATGGACATAGAGATCCCATAGCCCACCTGAAAAGGTATTGCAATCAACTGAGATGTGTGGGAAGAAATGAAGAATTGTTGATGGCTTGTTTTAGGGAAAACCTTACGGGAGTAGCATCTGAATGGTTTTTGGATCAAGACACATCTCGCTGGTATGTCTGGGATGACATGGCACAGGACTTTGTCAAACAGTTCCAATACAACATTGACATGGCCCCAGACTGCAATTCCCTTTCAAACTTGAAGAAGAAACCAACTGAAAGTTTTAGGGAATATGCCATTAAATGGAGAGAGCAAACGGCCAGAGTTAAGCCACCTATGGATGAGCACGGGTTAGTCACTGTCTTCCTTCAAGCTCAAGAGCCAGATTATTTTCAGAATATGATGTCCGCAGTGGGTAAATCCTTCTCGGAAGAAATCAAAATGGGGGAAATGATTGAGAAGGTCTTAAGACAAGCAAAATTATAAGTCAAGCATTCTCAAAGCCGCAACTCAGGCTGTCCCGATTGAATCCAATAATTTTAGTGACACGAATGAGAAGCACAAAGAAAGGGTCGAGAAGAGGTCCTAGGAGAGCATCTCGAAGTTATGAGCAACCTCATCAGGTTTCCCATGATTCCCCTGAATACTATTATCCACTTCAGAACCCTCAATACTCTGTTGCTGCACCTCAGTAGTTGCCCGGCCACCAAGACACCCCGGAAGGCGAGTACCAGCACCGTAAAATCTCCACCAGCCTCCACAAATTCAAATACCCTATAACCCACATCCAAGCCAGGGGTATAGAAGGGAACAAAGGCTGAAAGATAATTTTACACCAATAGGAGAGTCCTATGCAAGTTTGTTTGAGAAATTAAAGCATTATGATATGATTGCACCTATTCCTCCAAATCATGTGGACCCACGTGCAAGAAGCTTTGACCCTTCTCAAAGGCGTGTATACCATTCCAATGCCCGGGGGCACAATATTGAAAGTTGTTGGGATTTGAAAAGAGAAATAGAAAGGATGATCCAGGAAAGCCTGATTGTGATCCAAGACAGTGACACCCAGAATATTGCGCAGAATTCTTTACCTGCACATGATGATGTACACTTTGTAGGGATGATGCCTGGTGACATGGAGTATGAGAATCCTCTGGGGAACTTGCTAACTGAAGTTAATGATGTTGAAATTGGAGAAGGCTCTGCTGATTCTGATGAGCAAATTTGTGGCTAAAGATCAAGTCTAGCAATTGAAAAGTCATTCCCTCCTCACTAGGAAGGAATCTTGGTAGCTTGTTTTGATGTTTTTTCTATTATCTGGGTTATTTCAGGGTTGTGATCCAGATTTTATTTGTTTTATTGAGTCAAACCCTTCTATCATTCCATTCTGTTTGTGTGAGTCTTGTTTGTCCGTTCTATTGCTATTTTCATTATTCGAATTATTTTAGGGTTGTAACTCGTATTTTGGGTTGCTTGTTTAGTTGTAACACCCTTTCATCCTTTACTCAATAAAATACAGTTTGTCCTTTTGTGTTATTCTGTTCCTACTTCTTTTGTCGCTAGTTCTAATGACATGACATGCATGCGGAAATTTTGGCCAGATCTTAGGAACTGATTTAATCTAGAATTGGATAACTAAAAAAAATAAATTTGAGGATGAATAAAGAGTTGGAATACTTTGGAACTAAGGTCGAGTAAAATTCACTTTCAAATCATTGTGAAGATCGGGATTAAGGATGTTTAATCAATTGAAGTTTGTTTAAATGTTTGTCACTAAAGGATGAAAAAATGTCTTGTGACCATGGCACACCAAGAAGACAGACATGTTCGCCAATGCTGTGATCGCGAAAAGATACCATGTTTAATGTTCTTGAGGTTGGGAGGTGTAGACATGTGATTTTTGATCCTCCCCGAGATTTCACCCATTTTAGCGTAAATATTTAATTTAGGCATAATATAGATATTTTGAGTAATTTTGGCTCTTTTACTTTATTTTATTACAAGAAAACAAAAATTACAAAAATAGGTTCATTAATGTTTTATAGTCATTTTTAATCTTAAAAAAAATACAAAAATAGTATCGTATTTTTATTTTAATATGATATTTGAAAATACCAAAAATAGGTTTGTTTTAATGGTTAGTTTTATTTTAGTAATTATTTGAATAGTAGGATTAATTAATAAATGGGACCGTATTTTTAATCTCGTTCGCAGGAAAAAAATAAAGCTTGGGCTTTAGCAACCCATTTTAGGCCTAATTTTGGACCTAGCCCATAATTCCCAAGCCCAGAATTCCTAGGTCCATACTCCTTAACCTAAAAACCCTACAACTATCTAGACCTAGACTCTACAATATAAAAAGAGGCCTAAGACTAAAAAAAAAGTCTAAAGAAGGAAGGCTGAATGAAAAGCTGAAAAGGGCTGAGCAGCTTTTGAAAGAGACCCCCCTCCCCCCCCCCCCGTATCATCGTCTTCTCAAAACGACCCCCCATGATCTCATCTTCCTCGATCAAAAAACCGACGACCCCTGCTTCTTCACTCGATCCCAAACACAGCAGCCATCAGCAACCTTCTCATGCCGCAACAGCCATAACAAAAATGACCCCCACCCGTTCTCTTCATCTTCTGTAGCCACCACTCGTCCACCCTCATGCATCTCACCCTTCCCCTCACCATACGACCATGCACGCATGTACATCGGCAAGAACAAATACAGAAAAACAGGGGTTCCAGACAAGATTTTCGATAGAAATGGATATAAGATAGTTCTGGGGTTGGGAGCGTTTTCTTCTTGGTTTCTTTGGTATTTCAAAAATCATAAAATACAGCCCAAAAAAAATATTTCAATCTTTCTGTCTCTACTTTTCAATTCTAGTTTTGATTTTAAGATGAAATATAGTTGAATCAATTTTGTTCGTCGTCGCTGCCCGAGGTTCGCCGTGCGCAGTTCAGTTTGTGGTTTTGTTCAAATTCGATTACTATTCGATCTTGTGTTTCTCTATTGTTGTTCGAATTGTGGTCGCCGGGCTCGATTTTTGGTTGTAGCATTTTATCTGGTGGGTTCGGATTCATCGACATTCACTGTTTGCCGTCGAATTCAGAGTCGTCGTTTCAGTTGGTTCGGCGATTTGAAGGATCTTATTCCAAGTTATCCGGTTCTGAATTTGGAAATAATGCTATTATTTGAACTAAGATTATCAATATTGAATTTCGGACCAACCTTTTTTCGTGGTTTTTAGATTTGTTAAAGCTGAGAGAACATTTAAATGCCTTTTCCTTAGAAAGCTTTATATTTGGCCTCGATTCCAGCGTGAACAGTGATTAAAGGGTGGGTTTAAATCGTTGAGTTTCCGGTTCTAATTCGGGTTTCGTTAGCGATTCGTCACATTTTGAGTGTTAAAAATTGAAACGACCAATTTCCCGGTTACATTGAGGTCCAATTCGATCATCCTCTATCCGTTTTATTCAAGCTTAATGTTAAATGTTTGTTTGGTGATATGATCGTTGTTTGTGTAGTTGTTTTTCATTGTTTTGAATTTTCTCATTTAGTTACCTGCTAATATGTTTGCTTGAATTGGTTATAGCTGAACATGATGTTGTCACAGTATAGATATTGGGTTGCTAGTATTCAACTGAACTACGTCGTTAGAATTAAATTAGCTTCTGGGTGTGCCACATTAATAGAAATAGTCTATGGCCCTCTTGGCTTCAAATAAGAAATTTTAGACAATGAATTGAGGTGTGCCATACTTAGCTAATATAGTTATGGCCTTCACGAGTTAGCTTAGAAATCTCTTGATTAGAATAAATCGAGGTGCGCCGTGCCAAACAAAAATGACAATTGCATGACCCTTGTTTTAATCAATTTTCTTTAAAATCCTTAGAATTCGAGGCGCTCCAGTTAGCAAATTTTCCATGTCCCTCGCAAAATTGCAAACGCATAGTTGCTTTAGGCGCGTTGTTTTAATAATTTACCTTCCTAAATTCGAGTGCGCATTTATGTGACCCAAATCCAAATCTCAGCGATGTTAAAATATGTCAAGAACCACGAGTGCATTTATGTGACTTGGTTCGAGACGTTTTTTCATAACGTTGCAATCTTCTTAAAAACGAATAAATGCGGTTAAAGTTAAAATTCGCACATAGGTTCATAATTGTTTAAAAATTAGATAATTAAGCTGAATATAACAGTTGAGCGACCATGCTAGAACCACGAAACTCGGGAGTGCCTAACACCTTCTCCCAGGTTAACAGAATTCCTTACCCGAATTTCTGGTTCGCGAACTGTTAAACAAAGTCAATTTTTCCTCGACTCGGGATTTGAAATCGGTAATTTGGGACACCATAAACTATCCCAAGTGATGACTCTGATTTTTAATAGAATAATCCCGTTTCGATTGTCACTTTAAGTTGGAAAAAAACTCCATTTATACCCCTTCCGGGGTAGAAAAAGGAGGTGTGACAGCTCTGACGACTCTGTTGGAGAGACGAACCCAGAATCTCTGGTTCAGGGTTCAGAATTCGAGCTTAGATAAATTGTTGTATTTGGATTTGTCTTTTATCTGATTTTATTACATGTTTGGGCCTAATGTACTAAATGTTGTTTTTACCGCTTTGATATTATCTGAATTGTATATATAAACTGCTACAAAATCCCTCTCTTCTCTCTCTTGAGGAGTGCACGCTGGTCGTGACTTCTTTCTGTTAGTGTCCTATTCCAAATAGAACGAGGTTCGGACAAGTTGCAAAGCCTGATGATCTTTTGGTTACCGGTACGCAGCCTCTCTTCGGCTCGAGTTGTCCGCTCGGGTAAGCCAGGTCTAGAACAAATAAACCTAGGTTTTAAACCCAGTATAACAAGACCCCATGCTGGATCCCTAGTAGGAGCGCTTGCATGCATCATGTGCATTTTGACTTTGGGGACTCAACACAGGGGTTGAGTTTGTCTAAGACAGGTGCACCCAAAATAACAGACCATCTTGATGCATCTTATGTGCTACATGTTGCAATTTTCAAGGGTAAAAGGGTCGTTTGACGGACCAATGATACCTGAGGGCAGATGAAAAAAGGGAAAAAGAAAAAAAAAGAGGAAAAGAAGAGAGGGTGAAGTGTGAAAATAAAGCAAGTAGGGCCTGGTTATGTTTTTTACATTTTTATTAAGAAAAAGAAAAAAAATGAAAAGTCAAAAAGATTTTGCACTTTTTCATCGTTTTTCGAAAATAAAAAATCAATAAAAAAGGGAAAAAAAGAAAATCCAAAAAAGATTTTGCATGTTTCATCATTTTTCAAGAAAAAGCAAAAAAAATATGTTTTCTCTAAATTAGTTATTTTTTTTTAATTCTCGCCCGTATCCAATCGGCCCGAACTCCGCATACCTGATTCTCGTCTTTCGGGGTATGATACGTAGGCAACTCACATAGGGTCCGGTCTTCCTAGTAAATCTTAGGTTCTTGGCTTTGCGGGGTCTTAGCCAAATTTTGCACTTCTAACCACCTTTTGGCCAAATAAGTCATTTTGCAAAAATAGCCTCAATTATGTCTGACATGTGTCTAGTAGGGAATGTTATTGTCTCACATAGTGTTGGTTTAAGTTTTCTCATACAGGTGTGGATCCACTTACCGGAGTTTGAGCATGACTAATACCACAAGACCACCGCATTCAGGAGTTGCTTAAGGAGATTTTTTATATTTGTTATTTTTATGTTTATTTTTTGAGTATGTTTTTTTTATGTCGTCTTTTACTTTCTAGTTTTGTACAACAATGTCGAGTTCTTTGTTATTGTACTTTTTATTTTGTATTGGAAAAAGATGTGTTATAAATCAAAAATCCAAAAAAAGATATTTTGCATTTTTATATTTCCGTTAGAATTTTCTTTAGGAATAGTACTCCTAGAAATTGAAAAAAAATCGTTTGATGTGGTTTTTCCTTTAGCCAATTAATATCTAGAACTTAAAATAAAAATTTATTTTTATATTTCTTTTAGTATATTAGGACTACAAAAAAAAGAATTTTTGTTTTTAGTACCTCTTTAAAGGTTTCCTCTAAGATATTAATTTCAAAAAATCCAAAAAAAAAAAAATTCTTTTGAGGTCATAGAAAAATATTTCTTTTATTTTTACTAGATTTAGGACATTGTACATAGAAGAAATAAGATACTCTATCTTCTATTTATTTTTAAAATTTCTCCTTTAGGTAATTAAAAATTGAAATCCAAAAACAGTTTTTATCTTTTTCATTTCTCGTTACGAAGTTTTTCTTCACGGATGTCAAATGAAAATTCAAAAAAAAAGAGTCAAAAAAATATCTTTCTCTTCTAGGATTTTTCCTTAATAGAGTTTTTTTTCCAAAAAGAAAAAAAAAAGAAAAAAAATCCGTTAAGCTTGAGTTTAGAATAGGTTATAGAACATTAAGTCTAGAAAATTCAAAAAAAAAAAGGTTTTGCTTCTTTTATTTCTCTTTTCTCATCGGATTAGTCATTAAGGTAAAAAAAGGAGAGAATGTTAGTTTGTTTCCTTTATTCCTGACGCAAAGATCTGATTCATGCGGCGTCATGATACGTAGGCAACCTACATAGGGTTCGATCGAATCATTTTTTTTACTGTTAAAAAAAAAAGTAAAAGGGAAAAAAAGGGAAAAAAAGAGATGAAATTGTGGGATGTGAGAAATGAGAGGAAAGAAAAAAGTGAAATTAGAAGAAGAGGAAGGAAAATGATCAAGCAAGTGTCAGGAAAGAAAGAAAAGAGAAGATTGAAATGAACAAATTGGGATGATGCCAACTGACCTTTGTACCCTCGAAGTCATTTTAGAACCGATAACTGTGGCTAGGTGCATCGCACATAAAGTGAGATTATCTTATGTTAAATGCCCTAACGCTAACATGATGGCTTCATTTTGTTATATTCATTGTAGAGGGATAGTTGGTTTGTGGTTTTAAAGTGGTAACTCTTCTCTGCAACATAAAGTCAAAAGGCAATGACAGACAATAACAGAACTGAGTTGGTTGATACCGGCACTCGAAAACAGTTGGTTAAATAGGACAAAGGGTTGGTTGAAGAGGTGAGGATGTTAAGATAACACATGGCAGACATGTATCAGGCCTGGATGACTGGGAAGGCACCACCCCCGCCACCACCTAGCTTCCTAAATGCTACCCTTACCCAAGCTCCGAACACAATGCCAGATGATCCTCCATACTTTCCAGATCTACCCGCTTATCACAGCTTTCCCAACCGTCGTAGTAGCTCCATCACTCATCCTCCAATTGCCTCTCCCTAAAATCGCCCCCTGTCTCATCCACTATCCCCGACAATGAATACTCACTCAAAGCTCATGATGCCCAATATTACCCCTCAAAAGTTGCCCACAAGGTTCCCAACTCATACAAGCAGGGTCCGCGAGATGGGCCTCATGTTGAAAATAAAAAGTTCATAGGAAGAGAAGGGCGTGATGATATACCCAGGACGCTGAAAGGCATAGAACAGTCCTTAAAGAAAAAGCAAGGAATGGGAGACCAGGGTAGCATGGCTTACAAAGAACTGTCTGTGTCCCCTAACGTTCGTCTGCCTGCGGGGTTTAAAGTGCCAAAGTTTAACTTATATGATGGGTGTGGGGATACAGTAGCCCATTTGAGGGATTATTGCAGTGAAATGAGAAGTGTTGGCGAGAAAGATGATTTGTTGATGGCGTACTTCAGTGAGAGCCTGACTGGGGCAGCTTTGGAATGGCATAATCGTCAAGATGTTGGTAAGTGGCCTACATTGGGTGACATGACTCAAGATTTTGTTCGATACTTTCAATACAGATCAGGCGTTACCCCATACCACTCCTCCCTATCTAGAATGGAAAAGAAGCCGGAGGAAAGCTTTAGAGAATTTGGACTCAGATGGAGGGAACAGGCTGCTCGAGTCAATACCTCAATTGGTGAAGAAGAAATGGTTGAGCTTTTCCTAAAAGCCCAGGGGCTCACCTACTTCAGTCATTTGATCCAGGCCTTGGGAAAGCCTTTAAATGATGTGTTAAAAATGGGGGAGATGGTAGAAGAGGGAATCAAATCAGGCAAAATCATGAGTTGGTCGAAAGACATTCAGAACATCCCAGTAAGCTTGGGTGGAAGAAAGAGAAACATAAAAGATGATCCGATGGGCTTTCCCGATCAACACTTCCAACCTCGACATCGTCCCCGTGGATATCATTGTGCACCAGATGATCCTCCCCAATTCCACTTCTCTCCACAGAACTCCCAAAGTCGTACATCATTTTCCCAGTACCTAGCTCCACAAAATGCCTATCTACCCCCGTGATCCTACCGAAAACCCCCTGGATCAGGTTTCCGGCCGAATCAAGCCTTTAAGAATGAGAGGTTACAGAAGAAGAAAATATTCACTCCATTGGGAGTGTCATATGCCAGTCTATTCTAGAGGCTAAAGAAATTGGATATGTTGAAGCCGACCCAGATAAAAATGCCAAACCCTCTCCCAAAGAAGTTTGATTTTTCTCAGAGGTGCGCATACTGCTCAGATGCCTCGAGGCATGACATAGAGAAGTGTTGGAATCTGAAGAATGCAATTCAGAAGCTTATTGATGTAGGCGACATTGTCGTACAAAATCCAGATGCAGCAGACACTAGCCAAAGTCCGTCACTTGTGCATAATGAGACGCATATGGTGGGTATGATTTATTTTGAAAAGGAATGTGAGAACTCTTCTGGGATCCTCGGAGGTCCACGTGCTACGAAGCTTTTAGCGCTATCAGAGTTTGATCCTAAGGACGAGCAGGCAAAGGGAACCTAAAGGCAATCTGTTAAGAACAATGTGATGGAAACTTGTGAAGGTCCTAGTATTGTTGATGCAGAAGTCAGTGGCTAAGATGTTGCGTTTGATGATTGGAAAAACGCTCTTTTCTTGGTTAGCCAGGGAGGAGTTTTGGTGGTTTATTTTGTTGTCATTCCTGCTGTCCGGGTTATTTCAGGGTTGTAATTCGGATATTGTCTTGTGACTCAAAACTTTCTATCCTTTTATTTTGCCTAGTTTTTTTAGTCATAGTAGCCCGTTTAGTGTTGTCTAGGTTTGTTCTAGGTTTGTAATCCTAGTTTAATTTGTTTGTTTTGTTGTCCAAACCCTTTCACCATCTGTCTAATGCAATTTTTTGTTTTCTGTGATTTCTAGTCATTTTCGTTTAGTTCTCTTTTCTTTTTATAGTTCTTTTCCTGTTGACTCTAGTGACATGATATGCACACATAATTCTCAGCCTGGTTTTAAAGTCAGTTTAATCATGAAGCAACAAAATAATGTTGAAGATGTAGGGACATTTGAGGGAAATAAGTGAAGGCATTTTGAGATCACTTCAAGTCCGAATTGTGTGAAGCTGGGGCAGATAGAACATAAAAATACAACTATTGAAATGCATCATGTTGTATCGGGTGAGGATAACGACAAGTTTGCCC
Source organism: Nicotiana sylvestris (assembly GCF_000393655.2). Classification (NCBI taxonomy): domain Eukaryota; kingdom Viridiplantae; phylum Streptophyta; class Magnoliopsida; order Solanales; family Solanaceae; genus Nicotiana; species Nicotiana sylvestris. Next base: position 43,262,464 of record NC_091062.1, on the reverse strand, counting down.
CAAATTTGTAGGGGGCCATTCGTGGTAATGAGAGTGAGAGTGTTGTCCAATGGTCCCTTGCATGTAACAGATGTAGAACGCGAATGTGTGGATATAGTCATCAAGTCTGGCGCAATAAAAAGATGTTACAAATGTTTTCCTTGGTTTGTTTAATTGTGTTGTTTGTACTTGGCATGTTTTGAAGATTGGAATGACGAAGGCATTTTGTAATGCTATCTAAACACTTTATCCTTCGTTACTCCTTTGAGCCTCATTTATTTTCTTTCATACCCCTCTTTTGGAATCAGTAGCAAAGTTCATAAACGCAAGTGCAAAAGATAAGTAAAGGAAGAAAAAAAAAGAGAAAGAAAAGAGAAAAAGAGAAAGAAAGAATGAAAAGAGAAAGAAAAGAATGAAAAGAAAAAAAGAAGAAAAACAACAAAAAAATAAAGAAAGCAAAAAAGAGAAAGAAAAGAAAGAGAAAAGAGAAAATCACAACAACAAAGTAATTTCTATGAAATGAACTACGTTCGACCTGATTCCTTTTAAGGATACGTAGGCAGCCTCACGGTTCGGTCCCATCAAAACAAAAATCCAAAAGTCCCCAAGCAAAGAAACTGGGGCAAAAGTTGTGGTTGTTGTAAGAAATCTAATTCCGAAAGTTGAAATCTTGAACCCAAATGAGTTGTTTTGAGCCTTTTGATACCCTTTCTTTCTAACCCTATCCAAAAGCCCACATTACGGTCCAAAGGAAGACCTTCTGATCAGTCTTTGAGAAATGCCAAGTCAAGCAAGTGGAGGTGATTCATATCAAGGGCAACATTTTGGTCTAATCAGAAAATAATGAAAACAAAAGAGTCTTATTGGTGAAAACCCCCATGGGCACCTTAAGGCGACAGGAGCTGAGAGAAGTCAAAAATGAGAGAGTCTTATTAGTGAAAACCCTCATGGACACCGTAAGGCGATGGAAGCTGAGAGAAATAAAAAATGAGAGAGTCTTATTGGTGAAAACCCTCGCGGGCACCATAAGGCGGTGGTAAGTTGAGAGAAAGAACAAAATGAGAGAGGTTTGATGGTGAAAACCCTTTCGGGCAATACAAGTCGAATAAGGATTGTGAATCAGATTGGATGATCAGAGCATTGAAGCCCAGTTTCATGGTTTAGGGGTATAACAGGAGTTGAACACCAGACTTGCTCAACAGAATAGGCCACAGGTGCATGTCATGGTCATTATTGTTGGTATCCACATCTGATAGGTTTCTACTTTGTAGTTTTCTTGTTAGGAATCACCTCTTTCCTTTGTCCTTCACTCTATTCCTTTTGTCTTGTTTACTTCCACTTCCTGAGTCTGTTTGGTCAAAATAAGTGACAAATGACTTCAAAATTTGTCACCAGCTTTCCAATTGCACAAAACGGGATCTGGCCAGCACATCAGTGTCATAACTCAGGAAAGAACAACAAGCGCACTGAGTTGGTAACAATCAACATGCTTTGGGGTCCATCAGAAATACAAAGGTTTGGTATATTTCAATTCGTGAACAGTGCAACAGATAGAGGATGTTGGGTGAACGGGTCAAAGGTATTCTCTATGATGAGATCAATAAAGAAAGTGGTTAACCAGTGACAAGCGAGGTCTTCCAAGTAGAAATCAAAGTTATCGTGACAAGTGAGGGAACAATAGACTTCAAGGCCAAGGCCAGTGATTTAATCCAGGAAAGAACAGTATGCACACTAAGTGGATGGCAATTAACGTGCTTTGGAATTCATGAGAAACACAAAGGTGCAGTACATGTAAACACAAAAGCACGATACAACAGATGGAGGTTGTTAGGTAGACGGATCAAAGGTATTTTCGGTGAAACACAAAGGTTGGTAAATGTTATTTTATGAGCAATGCAACAGATAGAGGGTATTGGGTCTGAACGGAGAAAAAGTATTTTCTGTGGTAAGGATGACAAAGAAAGTGATTAGTCAAGGAACAAGCAAGGTCTTTGAGTGGAAATCGATTATCATGAGAAGTGAAGGAGCAACCGCCCTCAAAGTCAAGGCCACAAACTAATCACCACATTTTTAAACTGATAAGATTTTTCTTTGATTTGAAACAGGTTCAGAAAATCTCGTTTGTTTCGGAGAAACCCTCCGTAAGGAAAGGCAAGCACTAGACAGGTTTGACCATAAATTTTCAGGACCTTCCTGGAAAATGTGACTTAGTTTAAAATTCAAAACAATCATAAGTAGCAAAAATTTAGCCCAAGGAATATAAGTTGGTTTCAAAGTTTGCATGTTTAAGATAGGATTCAATTAGGAGTTTTCAGGACCCTCCTGGATAATGAGATGTAGTTTTAAAACTTGATTGGATAGCAAAACTTAGCATAAATCACACCTTTAGAAGATATAACTTAGATTTAAAATTGTCGTTTAATTAAGAGTTTCCAGGACCCTCCTGGATAATGGGACTTAGCTTTCAAATTCTTAGTAATATTTAGTAATATGATTCTGTTTAACACTCACGTATGTGCCCAGTTACCAAACTGGGGCAGAAAATTTTCTTTGTTTTGTCTATTTTTTTGTTGAAATCAGGTACCCACTTGGAGAATAGGGAGAAGCAGTTCAAGTCTAGCAGTCAGGATCCCGCTTGGAGAGGAGGGAATACATTTCAAGTTAGCAGTCAGGAGCCCGCCTAGAGAGCATGGAATACATTTCAAGTTCAGCAGTCAGGAGCCCACCTGAAAAGTAGGGAATACATTTCAAGTCAATAATCAGGAGCCCACCTGGAGAACAAGGGAGTACAATTCAAGTTTTAGCTTTCAAGTTCTTATTGATATTTGGTAATGTAATTCGTTTTACACTTACATATGTGCTCAGATACCCAAACGGGGGCAGAAAATTTTCTTTGTTTTTGTCTATTTTGTTGAATTCAGGAGCCCGCCTAGAGAGAAGGGAATACATTTCAAGTCAGCAGTAAGGAGCCCGCCTGGAGAGTAGGGAATACATTCAAGTCAGCAGTCAGGAGCCCGCCTGGAGAGCAAGGAATACATTTCAACTCAGCAGTCAGGAGCCCGCCTGGAGAGCATGGAATACATTTCAAGTTAGCAGTCGGGAGCCCGCCTGGAGAGCAGGGAATACATTTCAAGTTCAGCAGTCAGGAGCCCACCTGAAGAGCAGGGAATACATTTCAAGTCAGCAATCAGGATCCCACCTGGAGAACAAGAGAGTACAATTCAAGTTTTAGCTTTCAAGTTCTTATTGATATTTGGTAATGTGATTCGTTTTACACTTACATATGTGCCCAATACCCAAACGGGGGAAGAAAATTTTCTTTGTTTTTGTCTATTTTGTTGAAGTCAGGAGCCCGCCTGGAGAGTAGGAATACATTTCAAGTTAGCAGTCAGGAGCCCGCCTGGAGAGCAGGAAATGCATTCAAGTTTAGCAATCAGGAGCCCGCTTGGAAAGCATGGGAATATAATTCAAGTTCAGCAGTCAGACGCCCACCTGGAGAGAAAGAGAATACAGTTTGAGTTCAATAATCAGGCGTCCACCTGAAGAAAAGGAAAAGCATCTCAGATTGCAATTCAAGTCAGCAACCAAAGAATCTCGCGGCAAGAATGCGAGTCAACAGTCTGAGGTGATCAACAGAAGTTAGTCACAATAAAGAAAAAAAAGAAAGACAAGAAGTGAATCCAAATACAGAAGTTGATGGAAGACGTGAACTACTTAAGACATGGTGGAAGTCACAAGCACTCCATGTCCGGTCTTGACCCAAAAGCTGTAAAAGAACGAGCTAGCACCTATAGCTAACAAGCGCCAAGGTTCAAATCTAAATTCTGCATGAAGAACCATTCAAGACTCAAGATCAAGCTTCAGAAGACTTATAGATAGGAATCTTGTAACTCGTAGTTGACAGATTTAGTTAGTCTTTTTCATTTGATTTTGATGTAATAACAGGAACCGCGGACCGGAACCTCGGCGGAACGACACCTCGACCGACTCTCCACCTCGGCATACTCCATCATCTCACTAACCTCTGAACTACACGTGGCCTAATTCCTTTATAGCCAAAGATATGTAGGCAGCTCAGATACCAGAGCTCGGTCACATTCCCTTTTTCTCTTAATTTTAGTCTCTCCAAATAAGGGTCGGATCAAAAAACTTGTCTAGTCGTTCTTTGTCTGAAAATACTTTGTCTTTCCAGTCAAAGAGGGGCAGCTGTAGACATGTGATTTTTGACCCTCCCCGAGATTTTACCCATTTTAGCGTAAATATTTAATTTAGGCATAATATAGATATTTTAAGTAATTTTGACATTTTTACTTTATTTTACTACAAGAAAACAAAAATTACAAAAATAGGTTCATTAATGTTTTGTAGTCATTTATAATCTTAAAAAAAAAATACAAAAATAGTATAGTATTTTTATTTTAATATGATATTTGAAAATCCCAAAAATAGGTTTGTTTTAATGGTTAGTTTTATTTTAGTAATTATTTGAATAGTAGGATTAATTAATAAATGGGACTGTATTTTTAATCTCGTTCGCAGGGAAAGAATAAAGCTTGGGCTTTATCAACCCATTTTTAGGCTTAATTTTGGACATAGCCCAGAATTCCTAGGCCCATACCCCTTAACCTAAAAACCCTACAACTATCTAGACCTAGACTCTACAATATAAAAAGAGGCCTAAGACTAAAAAAAGTCTGAAGAAGGAAGGCTGAATGAAAAGCTGAAAAGGGCTGAGCAGCTTTTGAAAGAGACCCCCCCCCCGCATCGTCTTCTTCTCAAAATGACCCTCCCCCCCCACGATCTCATCTTCCTCGATCAAAAAACCTACGACCCCTGCTTCTTCACTCAATCCCAATCACAACAGCCATCAGCAACCTTCTCACGCCGCAGCAGCCAGAACAAAAATGACCCCCACCCGTTCTCTTCATCTTCTGTAGCCACCACCCGTCCACCCTCACGCATCTCACCCTTCCCCTCACCACAAGACCACACACGCACGTACATCGGCAAGAACAGAGACAAAAAAACAGGGGTTCCAGACAAAATTTTCTATAGAATGGATATAAGATAGTTCTGGGGTTGGGAGCGTTTTCTTCTTGGTTTCTTTGGTATTTCATAAATCAGAAAATACAGCCAAAAAAAATATTTCAATCTTTCTGTCTCTACTTTTCAATTCTAGTTTTGATTTTAAGATGAAATTTAGTTGAATCAATTTTGTTCGACGTCGCTGCCCGAGGTTCGCCTTGCGCAGTTCAGTTTGTGGTTTTGTTCAAATTCGATTACTATTCGATCTTGTGTTGCTTTGTTGTTGTTTGAATTGTGGTCGTTGGGCTCAATTTTTGGTTGTAGCATTTTATCTGGTGGGTTCGGATTCATCGGCATTCACTATTTGCCGTCGAATTCAAAGTCGCCGTTTCAGTTGGTTCGACAATTTGAAGGATCTTATTCCAAGTTATCTGGTTCTGAATTTGGAAAAAATATATTTGAAATGTGTACAAGGAAATAATGCTATTATTTGAACTAAGATTATCAATATTGAATTTTGGGCCAACCTTATTCCATGGTTTCTAGATTTGTTAAAGCTGAGAGAACATTTAAATGCCTTTTCCTTAGAAAGCTTTATTTTTGGCCTCGATTCCAGCGTGAACAGTGATTAATGTGTGGGTTTGAATCCGTGTTTGGTTGAGTTTCCAGTTCTAATTCGGGTTCCGTCCGCGACTCGTCACATTTTGAGTGTTAAACATTGAAACGACCAATTTCCCGGCTACATTGAGGTCCAATTCTATCATCCTCTATCCGTTTTATTCAAGCTTAATGTTAAATGTTTGTTTGGTGATATGATCGTTGTTTGTGTAGTTGTTTTTCATTGTTTTGAATTTGCTCATTTAGTTATCTGCTCATATGTTTGCTCGAATTGGTTATAACTGAACATGATGTTGTCACAATATAGATATTGGGTTGCTATTAGTCAATTGAACTACGTCGTTAGAATTAAATTAGCTTCGGGGTGTGCCACATTAATAGAAATAGTCTATGGTCCTCTTGGTTTCAAATAAGGAATTTTAGACAATGAATTGAGGTGTGCCATACTTAGCTAATATAGTTATGGCCCTCACGAGTTAGCTTAGAAATCTCTTGATTAGAATAAATCGAGGTGCGCCGTGCCAAACAAAAATGATAATTGCATGCCCCTCGTTTTAATCAATTTTCTTTAAAATCCTTAGAATTCGAGGCGCACTAGTTAGCAAATTTTCCATGGCCCTCGCAAAGTTGCAAATGCGTAGTTGCTTTAGCCGCGTTGTTTTAATAATTTACCTTCCTAAACTCGGGTGCGCATTTATGTGACCCAAATCCAAATCTCAACGATGTTAAAATATGTCAAGAATCACGGGTGCATTTATGTGACGTGGTTCAAGGCGTGTTTTCATAACGTTGCAATCTTCTTAAAAACGAATAAAAGCGGTTAAAGTTAAAATTCGCACATAGGTTCATAATTGTTTAAAAATCAGATAATTAAGCTGAATATAACAGTTGAGCGACCGTTCTAAAACCACGGAACTCGGGAGTGCCTAACACCTTCTCCCAGGTTAACAAAATTTCTTACCCGGATTTCTGGTTCGCGGGCTGTTAAACAGAGTCAATTTTTGCTCGACTCGGGATTTGAAACCGGTAACTTTGGATACCATAAACTATCCCAAGTGGCGACTCTGATTTTTAATAGAATAATCCCATTTCGATTGTCACTTTAAGTTGGAAAAAAACTCCCTTTATACCCCTTCCGGGATAGAAAAAGGAGGTGTGACAGGAGACCCTTTTTCTGCTACCCAAACTCTTTATATCCTTCGCTACCCCTTTTGAGTCTGTGTTATTTTCTTTGACTACCCTCTTTTGGGATCAAGTTTAGAGTAAAAAAAACGAGAAAGAAAAAAATCCATGTCCCAAGAGTACAAACTGGGGCAATTCTTAGAAAGTTCAGAAAAAAAGAAAGAAAAGAATTGTAAAAGGTCCATGCCCTCAAAAATAGAAGCTGGGGAAAACAAAAACAAAAATGAAAAAAAATAGTTAGGTCAGATGTTTGAACTACGTTAGACCTGATTCCTTTAAAAAAGGATACGTAGGCAGCCTCACGGTTCGGTCCAACCAAATAAAAATTCAGAAAAGAAAAAAAATCCAAAAATTCCCAGTATCTGAAACTGAGGCAAAGATTTTATTTTACTTTTGAAAGAGTCGATTCTAAGAGTTGTAAGTCTATGCCCCCCCTCCCCCTTTATTTTGAGTCTACGTTGAGCATTCATGCCGACCCTTCTGTCCAACCCTATCCAAAACCTTCCAAATAAAGACCTCCCGATATGCCTTTAAGAATGCCAAGAGAAGAATGCAATGAGTAACGATTGTCACGCGACATAGAATACTATCAAGTTGCTCGCACAAGAAAGCAAAAGAAAAATAAAAATAAAAGAAAATGAGAGAGTCTTACTAGTGAAAACTTTCACGGGCACTGTAAGGTGATGGTAAGAATAGATAAATAAATGAGAGAGACTTGTTGGTGAAAACCCCTCGAGGCACCACTAGTCGAAAATGAGTTGTGAAGCTGATGCAAAGGATTGGCACGAACAAGCCCGACTTCAAGGTCATAAGAATGGTAAAAGGGAAGATTGGATTAGTTTGATAGATCAGGCCGTTGAGTCCAAACATGTCATGATCATTAAGGCTAGTTATTAAAAAAAGAAAAAAAAAGAAAAAAACACTCTTCCTTCTGTCCTTTCGACAGGGGGAATTTCTTGTTAATATTCATTTCTTTACATCATTGTGTCCTTCACTCTTAGTCAGTCCTTGTCAAAACAAGCAAGATACTTCAAAATCTGCTACCAGCTTTTCAGTTGCACAAAGTAAATTTGGCCAGCACATCAATTGTTAATGTCAACATGCCTTGAGGATTCATACAAAGTCTCCCCCAAAAGACTCTTGTCAGCCTGCTTGGTGCAAACAAAGATAACTTGTGATTCTCTCTGACAGACAAATTGCTCAAAGCAGGAAGTCATTCAAGATATCAGAAAAGGTCATCTAAGAAAAGATCTCCAGTTGGGATAATGCTGATTGAGCCAAAAATACAAAATGGTACCGGGTGTGAGACAGTTGGTGCAGAACAAAAGTTTCTTGAGAGCGACTCAAGATAATCGAGCAAAAGCCAAGCTACTCAAGACTCAAGGCCACAAACCGACGACCATTTTCAAAATTGACAAATTTTTCTTTGTATGAAACAGTATCAAAGCAGTGCAAGGAATGTGGTTCAAAAAAAAGAAGAAAAAAAAGAAGGGAAAAGAAAAGAGAAAAAGAAAGAAAAATAGAAAAAAAGAGAAAAAAATGAAAATTAAAAGAATAGAAGAGCCGACAAAGGGAAGTTTCTCAAATTTTTACCTTTTTCTATCTTGCTCATGTGCATAAAATTTTGTCATTTGGTCGTCACATTTTGCCTCCTAGGATAAAAAGTCCTAGTCTGACGGATTTTCCTCCCAATAGAATCTTAGTCTGATGAACTTTTATCCTAAGATAAGAAAACCTAGTCTGATGAATCTTCCTCCTAGGATCAAATCTTAGTCGGATGAATCTTTCTCCTAAGATAATAAATAGAAATCTTAGTCTGATGAATCTTTCTCCTAATATAACAAAAGAGGACCTAGTCTGATGAACTTTCTCCTAGGATAAAAATCTTAGTCTGATGAATCTTTCTCCTAAGATAGGAAACCTAGTCTGATGAATTTTCTCCTAGGATAAAATCTTAGTCTGATGAATCTTTCTCCTAAGATACCAAAAAAAAGACCCAGTCTGACGAATTTTCTCCTAGGATCAAAATCTTAGTCTGATGAATCTTTATCCTAAGATAGAAAACCTAGTTTGATGAATTTTCTCCAAGGATAAACGTCTTAGTCGAATGAATCTTTCTCCTAAGATACCAAAAACAAAAGAAAAAAAAGAGAGAAAAAAGAGACCTAGTCTGACGAATTTTCTCCTAGGATCAAAATCTTAGTCGGATGAATATTTCTCCTAAGATATAAATTAGAAAACCTAGTCTGATGAATTTTCTCCTAGGATCAAAATCTTAGTCTGATAAATCTTTCTCCTAAGATAGAAGACCTAGTCTGATGAACGTTCTCATAGGATAGAAATCTTAGTCCGATGAACCTTTCTCCTAAGATACCAAAAATGAAGTAAAATAGAGACCTAGTCTGATGAACTTTCTCCTAGGATCAAATTCTTAGTCTGATGAATCTTTCTCCTAAGATAGAAAGCCTAGTCCGATGAATTTTCTCCTAGGGTAATAATTTTTGAAAAAAAGGAAGTCTGAATTTGAAAAAAAGGGGGAGTCATTTTTTAATTTTCTTAAGATTATCAATGTTTAGTTTTCTTGAAATCAGGGGGCCCCGCTTGGAGAATAGGGTCAATTTTTACTTTAGTCAGCCTTAGTTTATAGTTTTCTGCAAGCTCCCGTTTAGGAGACGCACATCCTAGTCGAGTCATTAATTTTACTCTCATCATTGCATCCTTCATCAGCAGCACAGGTGATTTATAGTTTTGTTAACACTCACAGATGTTCCCAATATCAAACTGGGGCAAGAAAACTTCTTTGTTTTATCTGTTTTGTTGTAATCAGACGCCCACCTAGAGAACAAGGGAAGACAACTCAAGTTTCAAGGGAAAGCAGTTTCGAAGGAAGACAATTCAAGTTTCAAGGAAAAATGGTTCAAGGTGCAAGGGAAAACAGTGTCAAGCAACAAAAAAAGACAGTTCAAGTTCAGCAATCAGGCGCCCACCTGGAAAAAAAAGGAATTCAATTCATAATGCAATTCAGGCCAGCAACAAAAGAAGCTCGCGTCAAGAATGCGAGTCAGCAGTCCTAGATGATCAACAGAAGTTAGTCACAATCCAGAATAAAAAGAAAAAAAACAAAAAAACAAAAAGAAAGACAGGAAGTGAATCCAAATGTAGAAGTTAATGAAAGATGTGAGCTGCTCAAGACAAGGCCGAGGTCACAAGCTCTGCATGTCCCGTCTTGGTTTGAAAAGCTGAAGAAGATTGAACCAACACCTGCGGCTAACAAGCATCAAGATTCAGATCAGGGTCTGCATGAAGAACCAACCAAGACTCAAGATCAAGCTTCAGAAGACTCATAGATAGGAATCTTGTAACTCGTAGCTGATAGGCTTAGTAAGTTTATTTTATTTTATTTTTTATTTTGATGTAATAACGGGACCGCGGACCGGAACCTCATTGGAACGACACCTCGACCGGCTCTCCACCTCGGTACTCCATTACCTCACTCACCTCTGAACTACACGTGGCTTGATTCCTTTATAGCCAAGGATATGTAGGCAGCATAGATACCAGGGCTCGGTCACATTCCCCATTTCTCTTAGTTTTGATCTCTTTAAATAAGGGTCGGGTCAAAAAACCTGTCTAGTCGTTCTTTGTCTGAAAACTATTCGCGTTTCCAGTCAAAGAGGGGCAGCTGTAGACATGTGATTTTTGACCCTCCCCAAGATTTTCCATATTTTAGCATGTAAATATTTAATTTAGGCCTAATATAGCTATTTCAACTCATTTTTACTTTTTTACTTTATTTTATTACAAGAAAACGAAAATTACCAAAAATAAATAGGTTCATTAATATTTTGTAGTCATTTTTAATCTTGAAAAATACCAAAAAAATATATAGTTTTGTTTTAGCGGCAAGTCTTATTTTAATGGTTATTTTACTTAAGTAGGATTAATTTAAATAAGATCGTATTTTATTCTCGTTCGTGGGAAAAGAATAAAATTTGGGCTCGAGCAACCCATTTTTAGGCCTAATTTTGAACCTAGCCCATAATTTCTAAGCCCATTCCCTGAGCCCAATACCCTTAACACCTTTTTTAAAACCTAGGGACCTAAGGAAAAAGCTGAAGAGGAGCCGCAAGAAAATAGAACGCCCCTACCCTCCAATATTCTCCTATATGAGCTTCTATATTCCAACTCTAGCTATTACGATTACATTATGACTAAGTATTTGGGATGACGATTAGAGATAGGATTTTCAAATTACACCTCCACATGTCATCTTCTTCTTCGGTTTCTGAGAAATCAGGCCAACGACTAGATTTTTCCTTCTCCAATCTTCACGCTCGTCAGTTCTGCTAGCAACGATCATTGCTATTGTACAAATCTTGGCTTGGTGGTACTATATTATTAATATACTGAAAAAGGTAATTTGGAGTTAGTGTGCCGTTCGAGTCATCGAGTTTGAGGTTCCGACGTGGTCTTGGTTCCAGATTTTGTTCGAATTTCTTGGAATATTAGCTTGAAGCTTTTGTCCGGTGCTTGTCTATGTTGTAAAGCTTTGTTAGAGAAGCTTTTCTCTATTCAATCAGAGAATACATTTTTGGCTTCATCAAAGGATGTTGTATTTGTGGTTGGCTATCCGTTTAGAGGAGATACCACATCTGTGACTAAGGGAGTGTTTTTCAAGAATTGAGGTTTGTTTTCTGTTGTTCACATTTCAATTAAGGTAGTATTAGTTTATTCCTTGGCTGATGGTAACTATCTCTAGATGGTTTTACTTAAATATTTTGATCATTACTCTTGCTTGGACCAATGTGGGTTTTGAACTATTCAATCTTAAAGGATAATATTTTCTAGAATTTAGATTAATAAGTGGATAAGGTTAGGAAAAGAAACTTGTGTAGGTAATGCACGATGGCCACAACTGTTGCCAATTCACTGTGTACAACTATAACAGATTTAATTGCTTAAAGTGAGTGCGCTGTAGAGGAAAAATGATTTGTTTTCCCACGTTAGTTTGTATTTCATGTTGGTTTACTTTTCCATTTGTTTAGTCATAGAAATCATCACAACTACGGGTACGGTTTCCGTGATGTGGTTGTGATACCTAATTTCAAATTAGATCTAAATAGAAGCATTCTTAGTTTGCTTAGTGAAATACAATTCTTTTAATAAAATTGAGGTGTGTCGTGCCAAACAAAATCTCAAAATGCATGGCTCTCATTTAATTAATACTTGAATCCTTAGAAATCGAGGCGCACCATTTAGTTGAACTTCCATGGCCCTCGCAAAGATGAAAGTGCGTAGTTGCTTTATGCGCGCTATTTTAAAAATTACCTTCCTAAACTCGGGTGTGCATTTCATGTGACCCAAATCCAAATCTCAATAACATTAAATAAAATGTGTCTCGGACTGCGGGTGCATTTCATGTGGCATGGTCCAAACACGCGTTTTAGATGACGTTGAAATCTTCTTAAAATTAATTAAAAGCGTTTAATAAAGTTAAAATGTACCATAGGCTAAAACATGTGTTAAAATCAGATAATACGCCGATTATAATAGTTTAAGCGACCATGCTAGAACCACGGAATCCGAGGGTGCCTAATACCTTCCCTCGGGTTAACAGAATTCCTTACTTAGAATTTCTGGTTCACAAACTTCAAAAGGAAAGTCGAATTTTCCTCAATTTGGGATTTAGAATTGTAACGACCCGACCGGTAGTTTTAAACTTTTGCACTTTGATCGCCAGTTCCCGGGCATGACTTACCCCGTGTAACGTATTATGACTGATGTAGATCGTTGGTTTTGATTTTCAGGAAAAATTAGAATGAATTTGAAGGAACAGTCTCAGTTGAAAGCTTTGAATTTGAAAGGTTTGACTAAGAGTTGACTTATTTGTATATGAGCTCGGATCGGAAATTTTATGATTTAGATAGCTTCGTTGGGTGATTTATGACTTAGGAGCGTGATCGGAGTGCATTTTGGAAGTCCGTGGAAGGATTTGGCTTGAATTGGCAAAGTTAATATTTTGGCATATTCCGGTTGATAGGTGAGATTTTTATCCGATGGTCGGAATGAAATTTTGAGAGTTGCTGTAGCTTCGTTATGTCATTTGTGATGTGTGTGCAAAATTTTAGGTCATTTGGACGTCGTTTGGTCGACCTTTTGATCGAATTCGGATTTCGGAAGTTTTGGAATTCTTAGGCTTGAATCCGAGGGTGATTTGATGTTTTGATGTTGTTTTGAGCGTTCCGAAGGTTGGAACAAGTTTGCATTATGTTATGGGGTGCGTTGGCATGTTTGGTCGGGGTCCCATGAGGATCGGATATGTTTTGGAATAGCTTTTGGAAGATTTTGACGTTTTGAGCATAAACATGTAATGATCCAAAGGTCCATTTTTAGTTCTAGAGATCGAAATTTGATTTCGAAACTTCCAGAATTTTGATAATGTATTATAGGACTGATCCAGAAAGTTTGGTCTAATTTCATCAAGTCACGATTGGGTTTTTGACACGAAATATGAGTTAATTATTTAACGAGCGAAATGGGTATTGAACTGAGAAAATGAGCTCCGAATTGAGTTTCGAGTGAAGGGCTATGTTTGTATTATTATTTGTGACTCATAGGAACAAGAATCATCGAATTCCGAGTTCGTATGATGGAGTTAAAGCCTTTTAGTGAAAAGAAAAGCTGTTGCAATTTTCTGGGCAGTTTCTGCATTTTTCGCACGTGTGAACAGTGATCGCTCCTGCGTGAACAGTACGTGAACAGTAAAAACGTATGAACAGTACCCCCGAAAATTCTGGACAGTTTTAAGTCCAGTAGTCCGATTTTTGGTCATTATTTTTGACTGCCAAGCTCGGGTTTTGGGCAATTTTGAGCAAGAAATCACGGGAATTCTTGGGGTAAGTGTTATTGAATCCCTTGTGATTTTATTTCATGAATAAATCTTCATTTTTGGCGTTAGATTATTGATATTTGAAGAGAAATGGAGGAATTTTCTAAAATTCCATAAAGATGAATTTTTAATATTTGAAAGCCAATCCGATGTCGGATTTTGGTAAAATTTATTTGGTTGGATTCGTGGTTGGATTGGTGTTCATATTCCGTGATATTTGTCATATTCCGAGATGTGGGCCCCACGGGTGAATTTTGAGTGCAATTTCGGATTTTTAATGGAAAATGTAGAATTTCATATGGAATTAATTCCTATAATTTTTATTAAATGAATCGAATTATTGTGGCTAGATTCGAGAATTTGGAGGTCGATTTGAGAGAAAAAGGCATCGCGAGCTAGAGGATTAGCCGGTTCGAGGTGAGTAATGATTGTAAATGATGTCCTAAGGGTTTGAAACCCTGGATTTGCACATCGTAGTGCTATATTAAGGTGAGACACGCGCTGGATGATGAGCGCGGGGTATTTTACTACCGGGGATTGTGACTTGGTCCATCCCGATTGATGATTTTACGCATATTTGATTGAAACTTATTTGTTATCATCATGATTTGGGCTGATTGCCATACTTGGGCTTCGTGCCAATTATTTGAATCCTTCGAGAATTTTTATCACTATTTCCTCACTGTTTTGACTTATATTTAAACTCAGTCCTGTTTATAATTATTGTTTTACAAACTCAACCGCTTTTATGCAGATTTTAAAACTCAAATGATATTTCTAAATGGTATTTTGGGCTGGGAACTACTGTTTTACAAATGCCCGAGGGGCTTATGATGATTTCCGGACTGAGTGTGGCCAAGGGCCATATGTGAGGATATGCCGAGTGATATGAGGCCGAGGGCCTGAGATACTTTATATGCCACGTGGTGGCTTGAGTGATGTGAGACCGAGGGCCTGAGATACTTTATATGCACGTGGTGGCTTGAGTGATGTGAGGATATGCTGAGGGATGATTCCACGAGGTGGCTTGATATTGCGCTTGGGCCGTAAGGGGCCCCTCCGGAGTCTGCACACCCATAGTGAGCGCGGGTACCCATTGTTCTGAGTGATTGATACTATGCCCGAGAGGCTGATATGAGTGATTGTGAGGTAGCCCGAGTGGCTGATACTATTCTGAGAGTTAGCCCGAGGGGCTGTTACTGATCTGATATTGAGCCCGATGGGCTGTTACTGTTCTGATATTGAGCCCGAGGGGCTGGCACTGTTCTGATATTGAGCCCGAGGGGCTGGTTCTGTTGATATTATGCTCGAGGGGCAGTTTGTTGTACATGTTTTGCCCGAGGGGCCGTTTACATTTCTATCATTTTTGTTACTCACTTGTAAACTACTTGCTTTACTTGTTGGAAAAAAGAAATTTTCACTTGATTTCTCACTGCTTTACTATTTAAAGTGATTTTACTACTTCAGTATGGAATACCTTGTGTTTTTGCGTGATTTCTTGCTTTCAGTCTTTATTTATTATTATTAATCACTGAGTCGGAGTACTCACATTACTCCCTGCACCTTGTGTGCAGATTCAGGTATGTTTTGGCTGATCGGAGGCACAGTCATTAGGGTTTAGCAAGGTAGCTGTCGACGTTCACAACACTGCTTTTCTCTCTCCTCATTTCATTAGTTTGTATTTGTACACTCCAAGCATTCAGTTGTATTTATACCCTAGTAGATGCTCGTGACTTGTGACACCCCGGTTAGGTTGTGTCGGGTTGTGCTTCTGTTAATTATATCATTAAATCATATTTAAACTGTTTATTAATATTTAACTATTTTTGAAAAGGCGATATGGGTTTGTTGGCTGGCCTTGTCTTCACGAGAGGCGCCATCACGACAGGAGCGGGGTTTGGGTCGTGACAAGTTGGTATCAGAACCTTGGTTACGTAGGTCTCATGAGTCATGAGCAAGTTTAGTAGAGTCTCGCGGATCGGTACGGAGATGTCTGTATTTATCCTCGAGAGGCTGCAGAACCTTTAGGAAAACTTCACATTCTTGAATTCTTATCGTGCGTCCTTTGATTCAGCTTGAAGTGTAACTCTTTGAATTCCTTCCACGCATTCGTATGCGCACGTGAGCGCTCAGTATCAGATGTGCCTTGATGGTTTGTGATTTCCCGATTGAGGGGCGATGTGTGATCTCTATAAGTTGATGTTGGGCCAATCTGAAGGACTTGAGGCCGGATATTTGCCTATGGATTGAGCACCAAGGTGCTGATTGTGTGAGCAAGTGTTTTGAACTTATATGTTCGGTATTGTCCCTATTAGTGGAAGTGACGATTGAGTAACTATGTGATGAGTATGTTAGTACTGCGAGATGTATCCATATGATTTGGAAACGACAAGAAGGGTCTGCTGGAGGGTAGAAGAACTATTATGTACTTGAATTCCATCTTGATTCGAGGTATAGCCCCGAGTTGTAGGCGTGTGAAGAATCTTTTCATGTTTCCCAGTTGTGAGTGAAGTAAAAAAAAATTCATATTGCGGTATGAGTTTAGACTCAGGAAGACTAAGTGACTGCGTACAGTTCATGATGCTGGAAGGTATACATAAATGTTAGTTAAGACGAAACAACTGGGTTATCTCCTGCAAAGTGTTCTGGAGTTGTGTGATCTTTATGTTGTCTGTTAGAAGATCCCATTTACAAGTGAAATATATATGTGAACTTAATTTGGGTCGCTTAAGAGAGTGAGTTTAATTGTTATGAGAGTAAATACGAGATTTGTAGAAGATATTAAGTACCAGATGGTCTGTGTTCCACGAGCTTATGAAGGATTGAGTTAATCTCACTATGGTATTATGGCAGAAATAAAGCGTATGTGTTATGAGTTATGGTGCGTGTTTGACCTATGGCTTTGAGCCAAGTGGGGGAGTCTGCTATTGAATAGTTGATTGCACGGTTATGTACTCTAATGGTCCCAGTTCGAGGCGCATTTGTGAATCAGTTATGGCTCGAGTAAAGGAAATTTCAATAAGGCTATGTTATGCTTTATGGGTGTACGAGAATCGGGAAATGACTTGAGTTGTGGTTGTTAAGGAATGCTCGGTGTATAGGGCAAGAATTTGCTTGGTTATATTGGAATGAGGTCACATTCTGCAGTGTCAGAGTGCTAATGAAACATAGGTTGTTCGGTTCGTTTAATCAATCTAACTACGGTTTGAGTAGTGTGGATGACTCTAGAGAATGGTCCTATTGTGTTCAAAACTCTACATGCAATAATTGGAGGCTTCTAAGTTGTACTTATGGATAGAAACTGAGTTTTCAGTGGAAGATGGCAAGACTTGTGGTATTTTCTATATTAATTATGGGATTTTATATATCAGTATCGGGAAGGTGAAGGTAATGACAATTTAGATAGATGGGGTATCTTGATAGTAGACCAAATCGGTATGGTAAGGATATGATTAATTCCTTGTGTGTGTTTGAGGTAATGAGTTCCTACATCTATTTTGCAAAAATTCTCTTGGGTTTTGATGGCTTGCTTAGCTTGGTCTAGTCAGAAGGATTCAATCCTGGCAGTTGAATTTGTGCAAATGGAATTGGGAGAGTTCTTATTGATTTCTACCATGGTTGGAGAGGTGCAATTTCTCCGAGTGTGAGAAGCATAGGATATGTAATGATTTTTCTTCTAGATGGGATCAATGGAAGTTCTTGTCTAGATGAGTTACAGTTCAATTCTGAAAGGAAGTTCATAAAACTCTTTGGCAACAGGTAGCCTCAGATGATTCAGGAAATGGTACTGCTAATTGGAAATGATTTGACGAGAGTCTATGTTTTAGTAAAAGGGCAATGTTATTAAGTTGATAGCACTTCGGTAGTATTGCGGTACTTTCTTTTTAGATCGACTGGTGATATTTGGGTTTTCTTGGTGGCACAAGGAAATTTTAGAGTATCTATAGTGGAATGATTGGGTATTAGAGGTGTTGCATATATTCGGACGGCGAAATTGGGATAGGATATGGTGATTCATGTGTTGTATGGACGTGGAGACGGAAGTTCTCATATTCAGGCTATGTTGTGATTGTAGATCGTGTGTATCAGCACTGTTTAGTGACTACCGAGATTTTGAGGCCCGAGTAGATATTTCTTTGCTTGGTATGTTAGATTTTGGATGTGATGTTGGGGATGTAGAGTGATCGTCTCAGTGTTGGGTTATTCTGGACTATTGCATTATGGGCTAGGTTGGAAATGCCAAAGGTTGAGTGGCGATGTGCGTCGGGTTATGTTCTAGTGGAGTGGTTTATTTTTCATAGACCCAACGAACAGTTGGGAAGGATTGCTTTTCTTAATTGGGCCTTCGTGATAGATGTCAATGCAGAGGTTTCTACCATTGATTCAGTTCCTGTGTTGAGGGACTTTCCGGAAGCATTTCTTGTGGTCGGGCATGTCGTCGGGCGAGGTTGTGGATTTCGGTATTTATGTGATGTCGGGCACCATATCGTATGGCTACGGCAGGAGTTATGGTAGTTGAAGGAGCAGCTTTAGGCTTCTTTGGTAAGGAGTTCGTTGGCAGGCCAATGTGGATGCGTGTTCTAGCTCGAGTCAGCTTGGTTGGCCCCGAATTGTATTGTTGAGGGATAGGTTGATTCAACCGTTATTGAGCTTATTAGTGATCTGGGGAGATCTATGAGTTGTCTTTCTGTGTTGCGAGACATTATGATTTATTAGTTATGGGCACATATGGTGCGGTTCTAATGGGGTTCATAGTAGAAGTCAAGCGGGAAGAGTAATCAGGTGTTGCTCGGTGAATGGTGTATCGGTTACGTCCTATCGGGTTTGCGTGGTATATGTTACTTGTTTCACCGTTGGTGTAAGGATTTGCTTTGGTTCCAGACGTCAAATTGTGCGTGGTTGTCAATTTCGAGGATAGTGACTTGAGGTATCCCATGTGGAGCAGTGTTTGGATAGGATCGCGCATTGTAGCGATGCTATGTGGAGATATGACCTTGCGGGTTATATTCGTGTGTCCTATTCTATGATGTGATACGGGTTCTCAGCCCTGTGTTGTGGTGGTACTGGTGAGCTTGAGGTACAACTCTTTCATTTGAGTCATTTTCATGATTTGAGTATGTTCGGACCGTTGCTTATTGGTGCGTGTATTATGCTAGATGTGGCTTAGGCCTCTATTGGAGTGACATGTCACCAGGGTAGTGTGTTGGGTCAGAGGAGATCGTTGGGATCATTAATGAAAATAAACGGATTCGATTTCAGCATGTTTGATGGGTAAACATCGAGGTTCGGTTCAAAAAAAAAATTGCTATGGTAATTGCCAAAGGAGAAATGGCTTCATGAATGGTTGATCTGAGAAATGGTTATGGTTTATTGCGTGTTTCATTTATCGTTGGCAGTATATGAAAGTGTTGGAATGAGACTTTAGCTGATAAAAGGTTTTCTATCGGTATTTGGTTGTTATGGGCAGCTGCTGTGAATAGAAGTTATTGCTGCGAGCGTTAGAGTTATATGGTATATCATGGGATTGCTCTCGAGGTTGCAAGCATGGGTTACTACAGCTAGTTCGGGTCTATTCAAAGTATAGGTGTGAGGTTTTGATCGTATTGATGGTTTTAGAAGTGAAAATGTGGTTCTATGGTTTATGGGCTAGATTGGATTGTGTAATTTTAGTTAAATGGTGTTATCGGACCTATATGAGAAAGGGTGACGTGGGATCACCCCCGGCTATATGCATGGTAAGGTTATTCAATGATTGGTGGGATTTTAGAACAGCTCTAGATGTTCGAGGACGAACGTGTGTTTAAGTGGGGGAGGATGTAACGACCTGACCGGCAGTTTTGAACTTTTGCACTTTGATCGCCAGTTCCCGGGCATGACTTGCCCCGTGTAACGTATTATGACTGATGTAGATCGTTGGTTTTGGTTTTCAGGAAAAATTAGAATGAATTTGAAGGAACAGTCTCAGTTGAAAGCTTTGAATTTGAAAGGTTTGACTAAGAGTTGACTTATTTGTATATGAGCTCGGATCGGAAATTTTCTGATTTGGATAGCTTCGTTGGGTGATTTATGACTTATGAGCGCGATCGGAGTGCATTTCGGAAGTCCGTGGAAGGATTTGGCTTGAATTGGCAAAGTTAATATTTTGGCGAATTCCGGTTGATAGGTGAGATTTTTATTCGAGGGTCAGAATGTAATTCCGAGAGTTTCTGTAGCTTTGTTATGTCATTTGTGATGTGTGTGCAAAATTTTAGGTCATTTGGACGTCGTTTGGTCGACTTTTTGATCGAATTCGGATTTCAGAAGTTTTGGAATTCTTAGGCTTGAATCCGAGGGTGATTTGATGTTTTGATGCTTTGATGTTGTTTTGAGCGTTCCGAAGGTTGGAACAAGTTTGAATTATGTTATAGGGTGTGTTGGCATGTTTGGTCGGGGTCCCATGAGGCTCGGATATGTTTTGGAAGAGTTTTTGGAAGATTTTGCCGTTTTGAGCATAAGCATGTAATGATCCAAAGGTCCATTTTTAGTTCTAGAGATCGAAATTTGATTTCGAGACTTCCGGAATTTTGATAATGAATTATAGGACTGAATCTAGAAAGTTTGGTCTAATTTCATCAAGTCGCGATTGGGTTTTTGACACGAAACATGAGTTAATTGTTTAACGAGCGAAATGGGTATTGAACTGAGCAAATGAGCTCCGAATTGAGTTTCGACTGAAGGGCTATGTTCGTATTATTATTTGTGACTCATAGGAACAAGAATCATCGAATTCCGAGTTCGTATGATGGAGTTAGTTCCTTTTTAGTGAAAAGAAAAGCTGCTGCAATTTTCTGGGCAGTTTCTGCATTTTTCGCACGTGTGAACAGTGACCGCTCCTGCGTGAATAGTACCCATGTACAGTACACGTGAATAGTACGTGAACAGTAAAAACGTATGAACAGTACCCCCGAAAATTCTGGACAGTTTTAAGTCCAGCAGTCCGGTTGTTGGTCATTTTTTTTTGACTGCCAAGCTCGGGTTTTGGGCAATTTTGAGCAAGAAATCACGGGAATTCTTGGGGTAAGTGTTCTTGAATCCCTTTTGATTTTATTTCATGAATAAATCTTCATTTTTAGCGTTAGATTATTGATATTTGAAGAGAAATGGAGGAATTTTCTAAAATTCCATAAAGATGAATTTTTAATATTTGAAAGCCAATCCGATGTCGGATTTTGGTAAAATTTGTTTGGTTGGACTCGTGGTTGGATTGGTGTTCATATTTCGTAACTTTTTTCATATTCCGATATGTGGGCCCCACAGGTGAATTTTTAGTGCAATTTCGGATTTTTAATGGAAAATGTAGAATTTCATATGGAATTAATTCCTATAATTTTTATTAACTGAATCGAATTATTGTGGCTAGATTCGAGGATTCGGATGTTGATTTGAGAGACAAAGGCATCGCGAGCTAGAGTTTCATATGGAATTAATTCATATTATTGTTTTACAAACTCAGTCGCTTTTATGCAGATTTGAAAACTCAAATGATATTTCTAAATGGTATTTTGGGCTGAGAACTACTATTTTACAAATGCCCGAGGGGCTTATGATGATTTCCGAACTGAGTGAGGCCAAGGGCCATATGTGAGGATATGCCGAGTAATATGAGGCCGAGGGCCTGAGATACTTTATATGCCACACGGTGGCTTGAGTGATGTGAGGCCGAGTGATATAAGGCCGAGGGCCTGAGATACTTTATATGCACGTGGTGGCTTGAGTGATGTGAGGATATGCTGAGTGATGATGCCACGAGGTGGCTTGATATTGCGCTTAGGCCGTAAGGGGCCCCTCCGGAGACTGCACACCCACAGTGAGCGCGGGTACCCATTGTTCTGAGTGATTGATACTATGCCCAAGGGGCTGATATGAGTGATTGTGAGGTAGCCCGAGTGGCTGATACTATTCTTAGAGTGAGCCCGAGGGGCTGTTACTGATCTGATATTGAGCTCGAGGGGCTGTTACTGTTCTGATATTGAGCCCGAGGGGCTGGCACTGTTCTGATATTGAGCCCGAGGGGCTGGTTCTGTTGATATTATGCTCGAGGGGCAGTTTGTTGTACATGTTTTGCCCGAGGGGCCGTTTACGTTTCTATCATTTTTGTTACTCACTTGTAAACTACTTGCTTTACTTGTTGGAAAAAAGGGATTTTCACTTGATTTCTCACTGCTTTACTATTTAAAGTGATTTTACTACTTCAGTATGGAATACCTTGTGTTTTTGCATGATTTATTGCTTTCAGTCTTTATTATTATTATTACTCACTGAGTCGGAGTACTCACATTACTCCCTGCACCTTGTGTGCAGATTCAGGTATGTTTTGGCTGATCGGAGGTAGAGTCATCAGGGTTTAGCAAGGTAGTTGTCGGCGTTCGCACCACTGCTTTTCTCTCTCCTCATTTCATTAGTTTGTATTTGTACACTCCAAGCTTTTAGTTGTATTTATACCCTAGTAGATGCTTGTGACTTGTGACACCCTGGTTAGGTTGTGTCGGGTTGTGCTTCCGTTAATTATATCATTAAATCATATTTAAACTGTTTATTAATGTTTAACTATTTTTGAAAAGGCGATATGGGTTTGTTGGCTGGCCTTGTCTTCACGAGAGGCGCCATCACGACCGGAGAGGGGTTTGGGTCGTGACAAGAATAAACCGGTGACTTGGGACACCAAATAAACTATCCCAAGTGGCGACTCTGATTTTAATAATTAATCTCATTTCGAATAATATCACTTAAAGTGGAAAAACTCTCTTATACTACCTTCGGGTGTGTAAAAAGGAGGTGTGACAGATAGAAATGGAAGCTAGAAAGGGCAAAAGCAGTCACAACCCAATACACAGATAAAGACATATCAGAATGGGCAATGAATATAATACATAAAGTTTCCATGAATGGAGCATCCAAAAGATCAATATCCAACACTACTATCATAAGATTCAAAAAGCAAACAAAATAAGATTGAGATGGACCTTCAATAGCCGTAGCTTGAATTCAATTAATAAACTTTCCAACTTGGTTTACACAACGGGCAAATGGTTATTCCGAAAATGCTAAAGGGTCGAAATCACTACTGGAGCTCGAATAGTAAACTGGCAGCACCGAAACCTCGAACGCGACCTCACGTTTCAACCTTTTATACCTTTTATAACTCGACTAAAATGAAGAGACAAAATTGGTATCCTGTTGATTTTTAAAAGTTGGCTTACAGGTTGTTTTGCTGTGGATTTTTAACTAATTTTGGGAGGTGTTTTGAAGTGGTTTTGGAGCTGAACTTGCTGCATTTTTAGCTGATTTCAGCAAGTCTTTGGCTCGTGTTGTGGGTGGATTCGAGCTCGTCTCTGGGATATATAAATCGCGTTTTTTGAGCAGAAAATAGAGCTGATTTGGGGGTGATTTGAGTTGGTGTTTTGGAAGGTTTTTAGGTGGTTAAAGGCTGAGTTTTAGGAATGTTTCGATGGGGATTCCAGGGTTGTTTCGCAGCAGAACTGCCAGCAATTTTAGCTACTATTTCGGCTCGATTTTAGCTTGGCTTCGTCATGTTTATCGGGCTAGTTTTAGGAACAACGTTTTGGAGCTAAAATGGGGCAGCTTTGAGCGATTTTTCACATGACTCTCATGGTGTTTTGTGTCTTTTCCATATCTCTTTGATTTTGAGGGAAAGAGGATGAGGAAAATATGAAGGAGGAGGGAGGCGAATTGGGTCCTCTTGTGTTGATGGCTGAGGAAGATGAAGTCGGGGGGGGGGTGTTTCGATTTTTATGAAAAATCTAATAAAATCCTAAATAATAAATCAATCTAATTTTTAAAAATTAAAATTATTTATCTATTAAAACAACTAATTAACTTAAAACTAAATAAAAACACTACTTTGTAAAGACTAAATGCTAAATATGTAATAATGACCATTTTGTGATTTGTTTCATAATAAAATTAATTCCTACATGCAAATTGGACCTAAGATGACATGAAATTAAAATGTGATATTTTTTATGATTTTTCTATGATTTTAAAATATTAAAAATGCATGAAATGCAACTAAATAAGGAAAAACTTCTAAAATCCCTTTAAAATCATTTTTGGTTTATTTTTAGGAGTCATTTTCATGTAGGGCAAAAATTAGGTGCTCACAGTGAATATTCTTCCCAACGCCAACCCTTACTCCCAAATTCAAATTCAGACCTCCCTGAGTTCAGGTCATGACAAGCCCAAAAAGATGGGCCATAAAAGTCTTCCTTCAACCAAGCGTCTTCATCAATAACCTTTCCTTCGGATGTTTCATCCCCAGATGTCATGTTGAGAGAACTATGAACACACTAAGAGAAAAATCAAATAGTTATAAAAATAAAAATATATACAAAACAAAATGGATAAAATTAAAAGTCTAGTCTAGAAAATAGCTAATTTCTATGTCCCGGCAACAACGCCAAAAACTTGTTACAGCCAAATACATATGCAAGTATACGCGATCGTCAAGTAATAAAGTGACTAAAAATCGGATATCGAACCCATGAGGACTTGTGATTAACTATTAACTAAACTAGACTATCCTAAGTATCTAACAAGAATTAAAACTAGAAATATTTGATTCTAATCTAATTAGAATAAAAAGAAAACAAATAATGAACTCTGAACAAATGAAGAACAGCTTTTTATGTTATCAATGTGATGAAAACGATTTAGAGTTATGGGCTATCTAACATTCATATTGTATTCTTCAATTGAATTGACTAATTAATTTATCTGGTTTATTGGTTAATAGGAGTTAATAGTGCTCATAATAATTTGTCGAGTTCTTACTCGCCTATTCAAGCTAACCTAATGCATATATGTTTATGGAGTTAGAATCAACAAGAACGCATTTATAATTCCTATAAATCAATCAAGCAAGTCAATTAGATATATATCTATCCTAACCGTGAATCAGTTCCCCGATGCCCAGGTTCAAGAACTTGCTCTACTCAATTCTATATGCAATCTAGAATTCCCACTTTCAAGTTCAATTATAGCTTTGTAGATAGTATTCAATTGGTGATCAAGCAATCAAATAATTAAGTGCGGGATTGAATAAATAAACCAATATGATAAACTAAGAAATCAAAATCAATATCCGAATAATAATTGTCATGAAACAACCATAACCTTAGAACATGAAGTTTAGCTCTACATAAAGATGGTAGCCAAACAACAAATCATACAAAGAAAAATAAAAATTACTAAGTTTGGTGGAAGAAAAGATGAAACCCATCCTTTACGGCGGCTCCTTGCTCTCCCTAGGTCGAATCCCCTTTAAAGTGGCATTTTTAGGTCTATTTATATGTGTAGGAAAAGACCTAAATAGGTAGGTCAAGTCCTAGTCAAACCAGGAGACGAAATAATTCTTCAAAACTCGGAATGGATTTCGCTCCAGACCCGGCGTCACTAGGCATAACGCGTGGTGGACCTGGCCTTTGCCTAGCCTTGCCAGGTCTAACTCCTACATACAAGCCTAGCGTCGCCAGGCTAATGCCTGCTTTAGGCCTGGCTTCGCCAACTTTCTCCTTTTCACTGTTCTCGAGCACACTTTCAATGTTTAAGTATTCCTTTTCCTCTACTTTTATTTCCAAATCAGCTACACATAAAATAGAGTCCATTACGCGCAAATAAAGTGTAATTTATCATTAAATCATGTAAAATGCAAGGCACATAATGTACTAAACTATGGAATTATAGCCCCACATCAATAAGGCTAAGCACATCCTTTCCTGCATGAGACTAAGCATTGTCTCCTCTTCTTGTATGAGGCTAAGTACTCTGTCGCTAATTGCATAAGGCTAAGTACTACCTTTCCCTGCATGAGACTAAGCACTGCCTTTCCCTGCATGAGACTAAGCATTATTTCCTCTTCTTGCATGAGTCTAAGTATTGCCTCCCTAATTGCATAAGGCTAAGCACTGCCTTTCCCTGCATGAGATTAAGCATTGTCTCCTCTTTTTTGCATGAGGCTAAGCATTTTCTACCTAAAGACCTAGCACTATCCCTTTGTTCACCTAGGGATAAGCACTACCCTCATCTCACACAAGACTAAGCCTTGTCTTGTCTCATCCACGCGTGTGTCCAAGCATCATATCTTTGCATTTCATAGTAACATCGTCACTTGTCCAAAGTGTCATAGTCCGAAGGCATCATCCTCATAGTCGGGAGACACTATTCCATGGCTTGAGGATCTCTCAAAATTGCACATCATTATTCAAAGGCATCATCGTCTAGAGGCACCATCCTCATGGCCCGAGGACACTATTTCATTGCTTGCGAATCCCTTGTCATGCACTTCATGGCCTAGGACATCATGGTCTAAGGATATCACTTTCACCGTCCAAAGACAACCTTTATGGTCCAAAGGGAATTTGCATCACGTTTCGCAATAACCCATATATATATTTGCATGTACCGTGTTTTAAGTTTTGAAGGTAACCGGAGCAATCTTCGCTCCAGTTTCCGTTCGCAACATTCATATCCTTTGATTGCTTCAAACGTAATCGACTACTAGTAATTGCCTACATTTCACTCTATGACCGTTCAGATATCTACCTTGTGACATACTCGTAACGTTCATTTCGCATTCATGACTCCACCCAAAATTTTTCGTTACATACAACACTACCCTACCCAAATAAATCTCTTCGAAACATATGACAATTCTTAAAATAAATCCATCGGTTTCATTCACCGTCGGATCCAGAACTACACACAGCCTGATTCTCATAACACCAAAAATTTGTAGGCAACTCAGGAACCAGGGTTCGACCTCCATTTTTTTAAAATCACATAATTCCCCACTCAATTCAGCCAAAATTGGTCATTATTTTCTTTACCCGACAATTCTTTCATCATTCCCGGGCAAAGAGGGGTAGTTGTAGATACTCAATTTTGCCCTCATATTTTTTCGAATAGTATATATACTTGCAACATTTCATTTTGCATCATTTTTTAGTTTATAAGAATTATACATGTATTTTTCATAATTTTTAGCAATTTTTAGAGCTTTAAAGATAATATTCTTGCATTTAAATTACTCGAATATTTACTAATTATTCCATTAAATTATTTTTGTGATGACATAATCATATAAAATTATTATTTTGCACCCATAATACATGTTTCAAATATTTTTACTTCATTTTATATAATTATATTGGTATTCTTAGGCTATTTGCACAATCTTGCAATAATAGCCTATATTTTGCATTTTATTGCATTTGTCATTTTATTCAGGGCCAAAATAATATTTTACATTTTTATAAATCTTCTACTATTGTTTTAAAGTATTAATTTTCATAAATATCATTTTTATATATTTATTTAACTATTTCTATTAAATTATTTCCCTTTTAATCTCTTATTTAAAAGTTGGCCCAATTTTTGAGCTATTTTTCTAATTAAACATACCCAAATCCCTGGCCCAATCCTCAAACCCAACCCCAAGTGACCCTACCCATCCCAAAAACCTGACCTAGCTCGTTTTAAATCTCAGCTGTTGATCAAAAGCGATCAACGGCTCACAACACCCCACTCCCTTTACTTATATCCCCCATAATCTAACCTTAATCCCTATTTCCTAAAAATAGCCTCCTCTATTCTCTCTGTTACTCCCCTCTCCTTGACAAACCCTAGTCGTCACATCCCCAATTATCTCCAATTCCGACCTTGATATGGAATCCTCTTACGATTTGCCTTCCATATATGCTCCATCTCCGTGCTACTTACATGATTTTGGTATTACTTAGTACTTGCCTATTTTTGGAAAATACCAAACCTTGAATCATGTGGAAATCATCTTCAATCTTCAAGATCTAGATGATATTCCATCTATATACGTTCATGGCAAGGCGATATGATGTCGATTCACAAAAATCTTTGGTCGAATCTTTGATTTCTGTCAGTTAGGGTTTACCTACTTTTTCCCTAATCCAATTTTTAATTGATTCTGCATGTTATTATTTCTTTATTTATGTTTGATTTTATAGTGTTTCCTTGTTCGTTTGCTTGATTTCTACTACTATATAAATCCCTCCCATTTCCTCTTGAGACAGACTTTAATTACCAGATTCACTAAAAACTAAAGGCTATCACTCTATTATTCTTTCATTCTCTTGTTCTATGCTTTGCTCTTGACCGGCTGAAAGCCAAGGCTACCGGAATTTGATTATTCAACCTTTCTTAGTGTGAGCACTGCCTGTGGTTCATTTGAAACCCATGGGAACTCTAACACACTAAGATTTTGGGTTCTATTACTCTTTATTGACGTTCAGAGTACTATGGAGTTTGTTCTTTCTTGTTTGTGTGTTTATCAATTAATAACTGGTAAGTTCCTTAGATTTTTCAGTTTCATTCTCTTGTGTTCATGTCTTGCATATTCATACCTCTGAAATTTCATGACTTAATGTGTTTCTAGACCATCTCTATGTACAACCTTGTTGGCACTGAATTTGTTTTATGATCTGAAGTTCTTTAGCATTTGAATTTACCTAAAATTTCCAATTCTGAGACATGTTTATTGTACATACTTAACTTGAATAATTTGGACTCTCTTAAGCTTGTTTAGTATAGTGTGGTGGTACCTGAATGTTACATTTGTTGCTTGGCATGAGTTTGCTTCCCTTCTTTGTTCTGAATCATTGTAATGACTAGCTCATACTTAGAACGTACTCTAGTCTCGGCAAGGGAACAATAATATATCAATAATATCCCGACAAGGGAAACAATATCAAAAGCAATAACATCCCGGCAAGGGAAATAATATCAAAAACCTCTTCTCTTTTCCACAATTACTTCACAACTCAATTCTCAACTTGAGCCAATGCTCTACAATGTTCAATTACCAAGAATACTTCCATAAGCCTTGTTCAACATTAGAAATCATTATAGTAAGCATGGACAATACAAAATAGAGTCACATCAGTCATAATATAAGACTCACGGGCATGCTTGGCAACGACGTATAGATACTCGTCACCACACTTATATATCGTACTCGACAATTAACACATAGCAAATAAGACCAAGACTCCTATTTCCTCAAGCTAAGGTTAGACCAAACACTTAGATCAATGCCACGAACACAATCAAGCCTCAACTACTGCTTTACCCCTCAATTCCACCACGAATCTTCTTGTGTCTAACCATAATTTACTTAACGATATCAATAAATGATAAATGAATCAATTCTAATGCATGAAAATAGGTTTTCTAATGATTTCCCCAAAAAGTCAAAAAATCGACCCTAGGTCCATATGGTCAAAACCCGAGGTTCGAACCAAAACCCAATCACCCATTCCCCCACGAACTCAAATATATAATTTATTTTGAAATCGGACCTCAAATTGAGGTCCAAATCCCACAAATTTGAAAATCCTAAGTTCTACCCAAAATCACCCAATTTCCCATGAAATACCCTTGATTTTGAATTGAAATCATGTGAAAAGATGTTATGGATTGAAGAAAATTAGTTGGAAATGACTTACTAATGATTTGGATAAGTTGATGCCTTGAAAAATCGCCCAAGATGTTTTTAGGGTTTGAAGAGTTGTAAAAATGAATGAGATCCCGTCAAAATTTTATTTAGCAGGTCTCAGATGTCGCAATTGCGACCAGGGTTCGCAACTGCGAACCCCTTTGGAACCTGCTGTCTTCGCATTTGCGAATAATTAGTCGCATTTGCGATAAAAAGGGTCACATTTGTGATCAAGGCCTGCCCAGGCTTAGTTCGCATTTGCGACGCCTGGGTCGCAATTACCAAGCCTGAGAACTTCGCAATTGCGAAGCCTAGTCTCGCAATTGCGAGATCAAAGGCCTGGGCAAAAATACTAGATACCAGCAATCTTTGCTAAGTCCAATTTCACTTCGTGGCCTATCCAAAACTCACCCGAGTCCTCGGGGCTCCAAACCAAACATGCACACAAGTCCAAAACATCATACGGAGTTGCTCGTGTGATCAAATCATCAAAATAACATCAACAACTATGAATTAAACCTCAAATTCATGAAATCACTAAGAACATCAAAATTTCCATTTTCTCAAATAAAGGTCCGATTTATACTAAACGAACTCCGATTCAGACCAAACTTCACAAATTCAACTTAATTATTATTTGAATATTGTACCGGGATCCGGAACCAAGATACGTGCCCAATACCATCAAGAAATTATATAAATTCTCTTCTAAAAGCCTTTATATTTTCCATCAAACAATTTTCTTTAAAAATTCTTTTCTCGAGTTTGGGATCTTGGAATTCGATTCCGGGACTTACCGTCAGATCATGGATCTGGGTCCGTTTACCAATAATGTTGACAAAAGTCAACTTTAATAAATTTTAAAGGCCATTTTCCTTATTTCACTTAGTTTTCACATAAAAGCTTTCCGAAAACGCGCTCGGACTGCGCACGCAAATCAAGGTGAGACAAAATCTCTGCGCACAAAGAATCTCTACCTCCAGATGAGGCACCACTAAACTTGCCCAAATGACAAAGCCTTTTGTCAGACCCCTGACAACTTCCCTGTGATAGAACCATCTCAACTCTCCTGGCCACTTTGGCCGCATCCTGAAAAGAAATCTTGTTCCCCGTCTCCTTAGCCATCTGCAATCGAATAGGCTGAATGAGTCCCTCAATGAATCTCCTCACTCTCTCTCTCTTAGTGGGAAGTATAAGAAGAGCATGACGGGACAAGTCAATGAATCTGGTCTCGTACTGAGTAACAATCATAGAACCCTACTGGAGACGCTCAAACCGCCTCCGGTAGTTCTCCCTCTGAGTGATAGGAAGAAACTTCTCCAAAAATAGCTGTGAGAACTGGTCCCAAGTCAAAGCTGGTGACCCAGCTGGTCTAGCCAAACAATAATCACTCCACCAAGTCTTGGCGGATCCAGACAAATGAAAAGCAGCAAAGTCGACCCCATTGGTCTCCACTATCCCCATTTTTCGTAGTACCTCATGACAACTATCCAAATAATCCTAGGGATCCCCAGAAGATGAAACACCAAAAGTAGTAGTGAAAATCTTGGTGTACCTGTCCAACCTCCACAAGGCATTAATAGACAAAGATGGCCCCTCACCGGTCTGTGCCACAACACCAAGCTGAACTACCCCAGCTGGTTGTGCTGCTGGAGTCTAAAATTGGGGAGCCATCTGCTCCGGAGTGTGAGTAGCAGGAGTTTGGGCTCCTCCTCCAGCTTGAGAGACGACTGGTGCTACAGGAAGCAAGCATGCCTGGGTAACACTCTCCATAAGGCCCACTAGACGGACCAGAGCATCCTGAAGTACCAAGGTGGCGATGAACCCCTTTGGGACCTGAGCTGGTCTTGCTGGAACTATCAGGGTTGGAACCTCATCGTCAAACTCAACCTGAGGCTTCGCCACTGGTGCTGCTGCCCAAGCACTGGGCTAAGCTCTACCTCTGCCTCGGGTCCTAGCATGGCCTCTACCCCTCGCAAGAGAAGCTACTGGGGGCTCAGGTTGCTGGTCAGCAAATGAAGCGATATGTATTCTCACCATCTGCGAAAGAACAGAGTGAAAGTTCAATTAGTATTGAGAAATCAAGTCGCACGACAAGAAAGAATAAATGTGAAGTTTTTCCTAACTCTATAGCCTCTTGGGGATAAATACTAAGCTTGTCCGTGAATTGTGAGACCTAAGAAACCTAGAACTCTGATACCAACTTGTCACGACCCAGATTTCCCACCCTTGGGAGTCGTGATGGCGCCTACTCGTGAAAGCTAGGCAAGCTGAGTATTACAGATTTTATTACCCTTTTTACTTAACCTCTTTAAAAACTATGAATCTACATATGATCAACAACAAAAAAATAGTGATAGATAGAAATGCGGAACACGAAATCTAATAGTTTAACCAATGACTAGTACAGAATCCAACATACAACTCTACCCAGAATTGGTGTCACAATGTCACGGACTATCTACGAATACTACAAATACTGGTATGAAGGTAAATACAATCTGTCTCTGGAATACATAAAAACATAATGGAAAAGACAGAAGGGGACGCCAAGGCCTGCGGAGGTCTACAGGACTACCTCAGGTCTCCGCTAATGGACTAAAGGCAGTAACCTCGCTACGGTCTAAATGCTCCGGCACCGGGATCTGCACACAATGCAGAGTGTAGTATCAGCACAACCGACCCCATGTGCTGGTAAGTGTCGAGCCTAACCTCGGCAAAGTAGTGACGAGGCTAGGACAAGACTACCAAATAAACTTGTGTAGTTATATCATATATAGCAAGTAATAATGACAGAATCTAGCAGTTAAAGATGGGAACGAGAAACATGCTCGGGGGATATATCATGTATAAACAAAAATTCAGCAAAAAAGCATACGGAACACCAAAATTCAACTGTAAGCAAGAATAAAGAAATCAATGACAAGTGCAAGGCATCAACCCTCGTGCTTTTACTCTCGTCCTCACCATAAGAATCAATATATTCAGCACGGCATCACCCTTCGTGCTTTTACCTCACAAAAACATGGCACGACATTCTCCTTCGTGCATTATCACTCATATCATGGCACGACATCACCCTTCATGCTTTTACATTTACAATATCGGCACGGCATCACCCTTCGTGCATTAACACTCACTCACAAATATTACGCACGACATCACCCTTCGTGCTTTTACACTCTTCCTTACCCAAGGAACAATCACAAAGCAATTTGAGCAAGGGAATCAATAAAATCACAATAGAATCCCGACAAGGAAACAATAGTATATCAATAATATCCTCGCAAGGGAAACAATATCAAAATCAATAACATCCCGGCAAGGGAAACTATATCAAAAAACTCTTCTCTTTTCCACAATTACTTCACAACTCAATTCTCAACTTGAGCCAATGCTCTACAATGTTCAATTACAAGGAATACTTCCATAAGCCTTGTTCAATATTAGAAATCATCATATTAAGTATGGACATTACAAAACGGAGTCACATCAATCATATTGTAAAACTCAGGGGCATGCTTGACACCGACGTATAGATACTCGTCACCACACCTATACGTCGTACTCAACAATTAACACATAGAAAAGAATACCAAGACTCATATTCCCTCAATCTAAGGTTAGACCAAACACTTACATCAATGCCACTAACACAATCAAGCCTCAACTACCGCTTTATCCCTCGATTCCACCACTAATTCGCTTGTATCTAGCCACAATTTACTTAACGATATCAATAAATGCTAAATGAATCAATTCTAATGCATGAAAATAGGTTTTCTAATGTTTTTCCCAAAAAGTAAAAAAATCAACCCCGAGCCCACATGGTTAAAACCCGTTGTTCAAACCAAAACCTGATCACCCATTCCCCCACGAACTCAACTATATAATTTATTTTGAAATCGGACCTCAAATCGAGGTCCAAATCCCACAAATTTGAAAATCCTAAGTTCTACCCAAAATCACCAAATTTCCCATGAAAAACCCTTGATTTTGAATTGAAATCATGTGAAAAGATGTTATGAATTAAAGAAAATTACTTGGAAATGACTTACTAATGATTTGGATAAGTTGATTCCTTGAAAAATTGCCCAAGATGTTTTTAGGGTTTGAAGAGTTGTAAAAATGAATGGATCCCGTCAAAATTTATTTAGCATGTCTCAGATGTCGCAATTGCGACCAGGGTTCGCAATTGCGAACCCCTTTGGAACCTGCTGTCTTCACATTTGCGAATAATTAGTCGCATTTGCGATAAAAAGAGTCACATTTGTGATCAAGGCCTGCCCAGGCTTGGTTCACATTTGCGACGCCTGGGTCGCAATTTCCAAGCCTGAGAACTTCGCAATTGCGAAGCCTGGTCTCGCAATTGCGAAGCCTGGTCTCGCAATTGCGAAGCCTGGTCTCACAATTGCGAGATCAAAGGCCTGGGCAAAAATACTAGATACCAGCAATCTTTCCTAAGTCCAATTTCACTTCGTGGCCTATCCAAAACTCACCCGAGTCCTCGGGGCTCTAAACCAAACATGCACGCAAGTCCAAAAACATCATACGGAGTTTCTCGTGTGATCAAATCATCAAAATAACATCAACAACTATGAATTAAACCTCAAATTCATGAAATCACTCAAGAACATCAAAATTTCCATTTTCTCAAATAAAGGTCCGATTTATACTAAACGAACTCCGATTCAGACCAAACTTCACAGATTCAACTTAATTATTATTTTAATCTTGTACCGGGATCCAGAACCAAGATACGTGCCCGATACCATCAAGAAAATACATAAATTATCTTCTAAAAGCCTTTATATTTTCCATCAAATAATTTTCTTTAAAAATTCTTTTCTCGAGCGTGGGATCTCGGAATTCGATTCCGGGACTTACCGTCAGATCATGGATCTGGGTCCGTTTACCAAGAATGTTGACCATAGTCAACTTTAATAAATTTTAAAGGCCATTTTCCTTATTTCACTTAGTTTTCACATAAAAGCTTTCCGGAAACACGCTCGGACTGCGCACGCAAATCAAGGTGAGACAAAATCTCTGCGCACAAAGAATCTCTACCTCCAGATGAGGCACCACTGAACCTGCCCGAATGACAAGGCCTTTTGTCAGACCCCTGACAACTCCCCTGTGATAGAACCATCTCAACTCTCCTGGCCACTTTGGCCGCATCCTGAAAAGAAATCTTGCTCCCCGTCTCCTTAGCCATCTGCAATCGAATAGGTTGAATGAGTCCCTCAATGAACCTCCTCACTCTCTCTCTCTCTTAGTGGGAAGTATAAGAAGAGCATGACGGGACAAGTCAATGAATCTGGTCTCGTACTGAGTAACAGTCATAGAACCCTACTGGAGACGCTCAAACTGCCTCCGGTAGTTCTCCCTCTGAGTTATAGGAAGAAACTTCTCCAAAAATAGCTGAGAGAACTGGTCCCAAGTCAAAGCTGGTGACCTAGCTGGTCTAGCCAAACAATAATCTCTCCACCAAGTCTTGGCGGATCCAGACAAATGAAAAGCAACAAAGTCGACCCCATTGGTCTCCACTATCCCCATGTTTCGTAGTACCTCATGACAACTATCCAAATAATCTTGGGGATCCCCAGAAGATGAAACACCAAAAGTAGTAGTGAAAAGCTTGGTGAACCTGTCCAACCTCCACAAGGCATTAATAGACATAGATGGCCCCTCACCGGTCTGTGCCACAACACCAAGCTGAACTACCCCAACTGGTTGTGTTGCTGGAGTCTGAAATTGGGGAGCCATCTGCTCCGGAGTGCGAGTAGCAGGAGTCTGGGCTCCTCCTCCAACTTGAGAGACGACTGGTGCTACAGGAAGCAAACATTCCTGGTAACACTCTCCATAAGGCCCACTAGACGGACCAGAGCATCTTGAAGTACCAGGGTGGCAATGAACCCCTTTGGGACCTGAGTTGGTCTTGCTGGAACTATCAGGGTTGGAACCTCATCGTCAATCTCAACCTGAAGCTCCGCCACTGGTGCTGCTGCCCAAGCACTGGGCTAAGCTCTACCTCTGCCTCGGGCCCTAGCATGGCCTCTGCCCCTTGCAAGAGCAGCTACTGGGGGCTCGGGTTGCTGGTCAGCAAATGAAGCGATACATATTCTCACAATCTGCGAAAGAACAGAGTGAAAGTTCAATTAGCATTGAGAAATCAAGTTGCACGACAAGAAAGAATAAATGTGAAGTTTTTCCTAACTCTATAGCCTCTTGGGGATAAATACTAAGCTTGTCCGTGAATTGTGACACCTAAGCAACCTAGAGCTCTGATACCAACTTGTCACGACCCAGATTTCCCACCCCCGGGAGTCGTGATGGCACCTACTTGTGAAAGCTAGGCAAGCTGAGTATTACAGATTTTATTACCCTTTTTACTTAACCTTTTTAACAACTACGAATCTACATGCGATCAATAACGGAAAAATAGTGATAGACAAAAATGCGGAACACGAAATCTAATAGTTTAACCAATGACTAGTACAGAATCCAACATACAATTCTACCCAGAATTGGTGTCACAATGTCACGGACTATCTACGAATACTACAAATACTGGTATGAAGGTAAACACAATCTGTCTCTGGAATACATAAAAACATAATGGAAAAGATAGAAGGGGACGCCAAGGCCTGCGGAGGTCTACAGGACTACCTCGGGTCTCCGCCAATGGACTAAAGGCAGTAAACTCGCTACGGTCTAAATGCTCCACCACCGGGATCAACACACAGTGCAATGTGTAGTATCAGCACAACCGACCCCATGTGCTGGTAAGTGTCGAGCCTAACCTCGGCAAAGTAGTGACGAGGCTAGGACAAGTCTGCCAAATAAATCCTAAGTTCTACCCAAAATCACCTAATTTCCCATGAAAACCCCTTTATTTTGAATTGAAATCATGTGAAAAGATGTTATGGATTGAAGAAAATGAGTTGAAAATGACTTACTAATGATTTGGAGAAGTTGATGTCTTTGAAAAATCGCCCAAGATGTTTTTAGGGTTTGAAGAGTTGTAAAAATTAATGAGATCCCGTCAAAATTTCATTTACCAGGTCTCAGATGTCGCAATTGTGACCAGGGTTCGCAGTTGCAAACCCCTTTGGATCATGCTGTCTTCGCATTTGCGAAGAATTAGTCACATTTGCGACTCTGCCCTTTTCGCATTTGCGATAAAAAGGGTCGCATTTGCAATCAAGGCCTGCCCGGCTTGGTTCGTATTAGCGACGCCTGGGTTGCAATTACCAAAACTGAGAGATTCGCAATTGCGAATCCTGGTCTCGCAATTGCTATGTGGGCTGGGCAAAAATACCACATACCAGCAATCTTTCCTAAGTCGAATTTCACTATGTGGGCTATCCAAAACTCACCCGAGCCCTCGGGGCTCCAAACCAAACATGCACGCAAGTCCAAAAATATCATACAGACTTGCTCGTGCGATCAAATCATCAAAATAACATCAACAACTACGAATTAAACCTCAAATTCATGAAATTACTCAAGAACATCAAAATTTCCATTTTCTCAAATAAAGGTCCGATTTATATTAAACGAACTCCGATTCTTACCAAACTTCACAGATTCAACTTAATTATTATTTTAAACTTGTACCAGGATCCGGAATCAAGATACGAGCCTGATATCATCAAGAAATTATATAAATTCTCTTCTAAAAGCCTTTATAATTTCTAGCTAATAATTTTCTTTAAAAATTCTTTTCTCGGGCTTGGGACCTCGGAATTCGATTCCAGACATATGCCCAAGCCCCAAATTTTACTACGGACCCTACGAGACCATCAGATCACGGGTCCGGGTCTGTTTACAAAAAATGTTCACCAAAGTCAACTTTAATAAATTATAAAGACCATTTTCCTTATTTCACTTAGTTTTCACATAAAAGCTTTCCGAAAATGCACCCAGACCCCGCATGCAAATCGAGGTGAGACAAAAAGAGGTTTTAAGGCCTCGAAATACATTTACTTTCAAAACGAGTGATGTCCTTTTGTGTCATCACAAACTGCAGTGTGTTTACTAGATAACATGCCTATAGAATTGTATGAACTTGTGTTCTACTAATCTTCATCTATATATCATGTCTACATGGTCTCAATTAATTAATTAGCTATCGTTATTGCTATTTCTATCATATTTCTTGCCCAGAAAACATGCCTATAGGAACGAAGTGTTATAGAATCAGTTTCAATTGCCAACTCTTAGAAATGTTGCCTATAGGATACTGTTACACGCCTAGAAAGTATGCTAATAAAATCAAACGAGGGTAATTATTTCAAGCTTTCAAACAGCTCTACTGCCTCATTTAGAGATCATTCCAATAGGTCTTAATATAATCTGTAATCTTAATGATCAGCATAGTTGTACCAGATACTCTTAAACTGTGTTGTCATCTAGAAACCAGTATATAGGTTTAAAGTGATGTCTTGAATCTGAAACTGCCTATACGTAATACAAAAATCTGCCTGCGTGCATTTGTTGCTTATATGTGAAGGCTAACTTGGGCCTTTAACTATCTTTACGTGAAGTCCTAATACTTGTTTTGAATGTCGCTTAGTTGTATCATTTTGAGCTGCCTAAGTAAAGTCTAGAACCACCTAAATAGAGGTCCAATGCCTCGTGGACCATAGGCATGGGACGGGTAGTTCACGCATAGGGTACGACTTTAAATTGAATTAGAGCGCCTTTAGGTAAATAATTTTAACATAGTAACCTGGTAACAGGAGATGATAGTCTGTGCCCGCTGAATAATATGAGCAACTCCTATCTGAAAGGAGTTGCAACGTATTATTTATGTTACACGGGTTGATCCTTTAGGCTAAAAAACATAGCCCCCCTCTTTATACACTTAGTCATCTAATGTAGACTGTTATAGTTGTATCTTTGTGGTCTTTAAGATGTGTAGAAATTCTCAATGTGTTATAATAAAATTCATTGATCTTTCATTCTCTTCATTTATGTGATCATCTCACCTAATTATAATCCACATAGTCTTAAGTTTGGCCGGGACCCACAGTTGTGGACCTCGAAGAGTGTCTAACACCTTCTCCTTAAGGTAACTTGATCCCTTACCCGATCTTTGGTGGTGTTGACTAGTCAAATTGAGTAATAGGTGCCCTAATTCACCTTAAAAATTGTTAGGTGGCGACTCTTCTTCTTTTAACACTCTATCTCCCACTCAGAAGAGTTGTCACATGTCGAAACCTATTTCGCGAGAAAAAAGGGGCGCGATAGTAACCGTATCGTGTCAGCATGTATCTGGAATTGGTGGTACTACTGAACAAACTTGATGCAGTCTATTTCCATAGGCATCCAGAAATACCCCACTCTTAGTATCTTTTTGGCTAAGGTAAACCCATTCATGTGTGGTCCACAGGTTCCAACATGTATTTTCTCGAGCAATCTGGATGCCTTATTGGCATCGACACACCGTAATAATCCTAGGTATAGAGTATTTCTATACAAAATTCCTCCGCTTTAAAAGAAATTGTTGGCTAACCTTCGAAGCGTGCACTTATGAGTATGGGTAGCATGCTCTAGATATTCTCCCTTAGCCAAATATTCCTTGATGTCGTGGAACCACGGATTTCCATCGCTCTCTTCTTCAATATGAGCACAGTAAGCTGGCTGCTTATGAATTCCTATTGGGATAAGATCGATGAAATTCTTGTCTGGGTGGTGTATCATGGAAAATAAAGTGGTCAATGCATCTACGAAATCATTCTGAATTCTCAAAACATGTTTGAATTCTATCTTTGTGAATCTCTTGATCAGCTCTTGTACATAATGCAAATATGACAATATTTTGGGGTTCTTTGTGGACCATTCTCCTAGAACCTGGTGCACCAAAAGGTCTAAATCTCTTATTACCAGCAGCTCCTGAACATTCATGTCAATGGCCAATCAGAGTCCCAAAATGCAGGCCTCATACTCCGCCATATTGTTGGTGCATGGAAACCTGAGTTTTGCGGATACCAAATAGTGTTGGTCGATTTCTGATATCAAGACTGCTACGATACCTACTCCTTTGAAGTTTGCTGCTCCGTCAAAGAACATTCTCCAACCATCATATGCTTCGGTGATATCTTCTCCCACGAATGACACCTCCTCATTGGGAAAATACATTTTCAATGGTTTGTATTCTCCGTCTACGGGATTTTTTGCCAGATGATCTGTCAATGTTTGGCCCTTGACCGCCTTCTGAGTTACATAGATGATGTCAAACTCACTCAGTAGTAATTTCCATTTTGCTAACTTACCCGTAGGCATGTGCTTCTGAAAGATGTATTTTAGCAGATCCATCCTCTATATGAGATAGGTAGTGTATGCACAAAAATAATGTTTCAACTTCTAAGCTATCCACGTAAAAGTGCAACAAGTGCGTTCCAACAAAAAGTATCGAGGCTTCGTAAGGTGTGAATTTCTTGCTCAGATAATATATTGCCTACTCCTTTTTTCCAGTCTCATCATGTTGTCCTAGAACAAAACCAAACGCCTCGTCCTATACGGACAAATAAAGCAGCAAAGGTTTCCTTGGTTCTGGTAGGACCAGAATGGGTGGTTTAGATAAATACTCCTTGATTTTGTCGAAGTCTTTCTGGCATTATTTAGTCCAGCTTGTTGCAGCATCTTTTCTCAGCATTCTAAAGATCGGCTCACATATCACGGTTTATTGTGCTACGAAACGACTGATGTAATTGAGACACCCTAAAAAGCTCATCACATCTAGTCCTAGATAGCTTTGACTTTTGATGGGTCTAATTCAATGCCTCTATGGCTGACGATGAATCCTAACAATTTTCCAGCAGGAACTCCGAAGGCACATTTTGCAGGATTTAGTTTTAGATTGTACCTTCGAAGCCGATCAAAGAATTTCTTTAATTTTGCGATGTGATCTATACTCCTTTTAGATTTAATGATAACGTCATCCACGTACACCTCTATTTCCTTGTGTATCATGTCTTGGAAAATGGTTGTCATGGCTTTCATGTAGGTGGCTCCAGCATTCTTTAGAACAAACAACATCATTTTGTAGTAGTATATCCCCCATGGTGTGATAAAGGCTGTCTATTCAGCATCCTTTTCATCCATCCAGATCTGATGGTATCCTGCGAAGCAATCCATAAAGGATTGAAGCTCATGCTTGGCACAATTATCAATATGTGTATGTTGGGCAACGTGAAATCATCTTAAGACTCGCTCTGTTCAGGTCTCGGTAATCAACACATACTCTAACTTTCCCATCTTTCTTCAGAACTGGCATAATATTGGCCAACCAAATCGGATATTCGACCACTCGGAGAACCTTGGCTTTGATTTGCTTGGTGACCACCTCTTTTATCTTCAAACTCATATTCTGCTTGAACTTTCTGAGCTTATACTTTATCAGTGGACATATGGGACTGGTGGGTAGCTTGTAAGCCACTATGGATGTGCTCAAACCAGT
Organism: Nicotiana sylvestris; assembly: GCF_000393655.2. Taxonomy (NCBI): domain Eukaryota; kingdom Viridiplantae; phylum Streptophyta; class Magnoliopsida; order Solanales; family Solanaceae; genus Nicotiana; species Nicotiana sylvestris. The sequence goes on along the minus strand of NC_091062.1, from coordinate 43,221,781 downwards.
CATATCGTCGTAGGACCATGCAAAGATATATTCATACTCTTTTAGGAATATGACATACTCTTCCTTCTCTGACGGTGATAGGTGAATGCTTATGCGTGTTTCCTTGAGCATTTCGGAATCTCGGAACTCTATTCCTTAATTGAGTATAGAACGGTTTAGTTACAAGAGTTCAATTCGAGGAAAGCATAAAATATGGGAAAGTCCCAGGTTAAATAAAAAAAACTAAGACTCTAAACTCAAATCTAAAATAATGAACCTTCAACTTCAAATTCCTATTTGAACAACTTTTTATTGTTATTGATCCATTTGAATCATTACTAAACTAAAATAGCTTCCTCAATCTCGACGATTGCTTATTCATAGGCTATTATGAGTTCAAGACAGGCCGCTATGGTGAAATTGGTAGACACGCTGCTCTTAGGAAGCAGTGCTAATGCATCTCGGTTCGAGTCCGAGTGGCGGCATACCGTCTTCTAAAAAGGATAAATAGATCTTATAATGAATTCAATTCCCGATTTCCTTTTTAGAATTATGTAATTAAGGGACTCTTCTTTTTTAAGATTTTTTATGATATTTTCAACCTTAGAGCATATATTAACTCACATTTCCTTTTCGATCGTTTCAATTGTAATTACAATTCATTTGATAACCTTTTTAGTCGATGAAATCGTAAAACTATACGATTCATCAGAAAAGGGCATAATAGTTACTTTTTTCTGTATAACAGGATTATTAGTTACTCGTTGGATTTCTTCTGGACATTTCCCACTAAGCGATTTATATGAATCATTAATTTTCCTTTCATGGAGTTTCTCCCTTATTCATATAATTCCGTATTTCAAAAAAAATGTTTTAATTTTAAGTAAAATAACTGGCCCTAGTGCTATTTTTACCCAAGGCTTTGCTACGTCAGGTATTTTAACTGAAATACACCAATCTGTAATATTAGTACCTGCTCTTCAATCCGAGTGGTTAATAATGCACGTAAGTATGATGATATTGGGCTATGCAGCTCTTTTATGTGGATCATTATTATCAGTAGCACTTCTAGTGATTACATTTCGAAAAAACAGACAGCTTTTTTATAAGAGCAATGGTTTTTTAAACGAGTCATTTTTCTTGGGTGAAAATGTTTTACAAAATACTTCTTTTTTTTCTGCTAAAAATTATTACAGGTCCCAATTGATTCAACAATTGGATTATTGGAGTTATCGGGTTATTAGTTTAGGATTTACTTTTTTAACCATAGGAATCCTTTCGGGAGCGGTATGGGCTAATGAAGCGTGGGGGTCGTATTGGAATTGGGACCCAAAAGAAACTTGGGCATTTATTACTTGGATCGTATTTGCAATTTATTTACATACTCGAACAAATAGAAATTTGCGGGGTGCAAATTCTGCAATTGTAGCGTCTATAGGCTTTCTTATAATTTGGATATGCTATTTTGGGGTCAATCTTTTAGGAATAGGGTTACATAGTTATAGTTCTTTTCCATCAACATTTAATTGAATTCAAGACAAGTTATTACAAATACATCCCTGTATTGCGTTGTCTTATTACATGTCACAGTCATAGATTCATCGGTATATATAATAATAATGATATAAAGAAAAATGTAAAGAATAATAATAAATACAAAAAGTATCAATGCAGTAATAAAATCTTGAAAATGTCAACAAGTGCGGCTCGATGACTTGAGTAATTATTTCAAAACAAAATACTAAAAATGTCTCAAATGCTCAAAACTATTTTTTAAAATAATTGATGCTAACTTTCTAGGCTACCTAGGAACTCCACGGGCCCGGGATGGTACAACACTCCAGTTCTTTAGAATAGCTCCTTTCCATACGGTCTCAATGGTAAGGTCTTCCTCCTCCTCCTCCTCAACTATCGCACTGCAATCCATATCTTCTTCATCCAGAAATAGTTTCCTTATGCAAGCTAAGACTTCATCTTGCTCAGACCTCCACATTATGTTTGCTTATTGGAATGTCTGATGCAGGGATGGTGCCGGTTGTTCTAGTGGATAATAAGGACCACGCCATGGTGGCAACCAATCTTGGTACTCTTTTCAAGTATATTCGTACCCAAGCCCGAAAGTTGTACCATGACGCTTCTGTTGCACTTGTTTGGTGATCCCTTGAAGGTTTTTACCGAGACCCTTGCCAGGTTCATACCCCGTCCATAGTAATATGCTTTCTATCTTGTTACTCCACCATCGATCCTTTTCAATTGTGTTGACTCACTCAATGCGATGGGGTAGTTAATGGGCATATGTTGAGACTGGATCCTCCATCTATTAGGACCCTGGCGATGAACTTATCCTTAAATGACACCGTGATGTGTAGTGCCCTGTTGTGACTTAGTCCCTCTGGTGGTAACTCGTCTTCATGAAAGGTGATTTGTGGCTCTCTAGTACCTACCCGATCATGTTGGCCATCTCCCCACTAGTGGGTACATAAGCTTCACTCAACACCTTTATCTAGGAATTCCTATGTGTCTCAGAGTTTTGTAGTAGTGATAAGATGGATATCTTAGCGAGAGTTTTGTTCAAGTGATAAACAACGGAGTATTCTCTTGCTTGTACTTTTCTCCAAAGGTCAACAGTGCCAGTCTCAACAATAGGCGGCTTAGATGCAACTTTCATAGTTTTTCCTCCTAGGTTCTCAGGTGTATAGACTCTGCCGGTTCTAGTCATGCCTTGTTCCGCACCTATTTCCTCCATTTTTGCTTTTCCTTTTCTCCTTGCTTACACAACATAATCATGTGGGATAGCATCTAACTTGTAAGATGGCGTGGGAGCTACCATCATAGTGTAGGGTGTAGTTACCTCGACTTCAAATAGTGCTTGGGTTCGTACTACAACGGTTATGAGGGTGATAAGAGATGTTTTAGGATCATCTCCCTCTAGAATAAGTCCAATTGATCCCTCCAGATCCTATTCCTCGTTAGTCTCTATCACATTAACTCCCTCACCTCTGTGATCTGGAAGAGGATTGTTACAAACATTTGGTGCAGCTTCCTTTGTTTGTATGACCTTAGTGTCGATCAATGTCTAGATCTTATCTTTCTGTGTGTGGCGCTCATCAATAGTGTGACCCTTCATGCCTGAATGATATGCACATGTTTTGTTGGGGTTAATCCACTAAGAAGAATTCTCCATAGTAACGGTAGGAATGGGAGAGACATAACCAGTAGCCTTCAGTCTCTCGTATAGTTGGTCTATGGGTTTAGCAATTGGAGTGTATTGTCTAGGTGGTGCGGTAGAAGTTTGGTTGTGGTTTTTGGTAATTGTGGCGGGTGGGTGGTGGTGAGTGATAATATGAGGGTTGGGTATTACAGGCGTGGTAGGTGGTAGCAGGTTGTTGGCAATCTGGGGGTGAAGGCTGGTATGTGGTTGGAGGTGTTTGGTATGTGAGAGGAGACTTAGGACCCTGGGCTACCATCACATCACATACTTCTTTCTTCTTCGAGATACCTCCTGATTGCAAGGCTTTATTTGTGGCATGCAGTGCCCCGAAATTTGTCACCATTCCGCTCTTAATCCCTTCTTCTATTCTTTCTACCAGCTTGATAATGCCGAAGAATTTATGGTTTTCAATAACCATCAGCCTTTCATAGTACTTCGGGTCTTGATCTCTGACGAAGAACTTATTCATTTGTTCTTCTTCAAGTGCTAGCCTTACTTTTGCAGCTTCATATCTTCACCGAGTAGCATATTCGTGGAAGGTTTCTGTTGGTTTAATCTTGAGATTTTGAATGTAAAAAATATCTGGTGCATTTTCTATGTTAAACCTGAATCTTTCCATGAAGTATGATCTCGTGCTTACCCAATTAACCCACTTCTTTGGATTCTAGTTGATACACCAAGACAACACATCTCCTGTGAGGCTTCGCATGAACAATTTCATGCGGATTCATTCACCTTTTCCCACTCCTATGAGTTTGTCATAATATGTCCTCAGATGCACTTTCGGATCACCAGTTCCATCAAATATTTCGAACTTGGGAGGTTTATAATCCTTCGACAGTTCTACATCTAGCGGAATGCACAAGTTCTCATAATTCAAACCTTCAATGCCTTTACTACCTTCGACACTCTAAACTCTGCCAGTGAGCTTCTTGAGTTCTTCCACCATATTCTTAATGATCAGGTCTTTCTCGATTGATTCAAGTATGTATAGGATTTGTTGCGGGGTGTGGGGTAAAGTATCCACATATATGGGATTTCTTTGATGAATAGCGAGAATCTGGGCATAAAGATGGTTATTGGTTGAGATTTGGGGATCAAGAGTAGGTTGTGGTACATTTTGGGGAGTGTGATAAGTGGTGGTTGGTGGGTATTGAGTTGGATGATGGTTGTGTTGTTGAGGAGTAGGTACTGGTGGAGGGTTAAGGTTCTGAGGAGGTGCGGGGTACTGGTGTGGTGTAGGAGGATTTGGCGGTGGATTTTGGTTTTGTGTGTTTTGGGGTGGTGCTGGGTTTTGGGTAGTTGGATTTTGCTGGTTAATATCAGGGACATTGAGGCTGAGAGAGGTTTTCCAAGTTCCGAACATGCTCAAGTTCTCCTTGTAGCTCCAGGATTTTCTGTTCCAGACATAAGACTAGTTCGTTCTGTGCCACAATACTTCGGCCATCTCAAGTTTCGACGTTCTCTGCCATAGTAACATTGTCCTTCCCGATACCGCTCAAATCATCCATTTCCCCTTTCTCTTTGCTTTTGCCTTTAGGATCGCTTGGTGGAGGAGGGGGTGAAGGGCCTCTGGATCTAGTGTGATATGTTGATGATGCCATTATGCACGAACCAACCTTGGGGAATGGGAATAATTATAAGAAAGGAAAAGCAAAAGGTAACCAAGTTAGTAAGGTGTATTGAAAGAATGCTTGGATTATTAAACATGTTTCGCAAAGTCATGCAATAAATTAGCATCCTAATTTGGGGGACCTCGTTGTGCCTGAGGTAGGCGTAAGCGACACATAGACTTGGAGAAAGTTGATGCCAATAATTATGTCATTTCATTAATGCAAAAATGAGTCAAACCCTTACTAAATCGACAATAACGATAAAGTTACTAATGGCATTTGGCATTATTACAATAAAAATATAAAACTAATCTAGAAAGCAGTAAAATCATCATATTCTAGTCTACTAGGTCCCGGAAGAACCTTCTCCATGCTTGGCCCTCTTTACTCCATCAATCAGGTTTCCCAGATCATGCATATCCTGGCGGCCTCAATCAATGCCCTATTTGGTGGGATGTTAAGAAAAGATGTCAAGTCACCAAGTACCCTTGTCACATGATTCTTGTTGCAAGGCACACGGTATTTCCACTAGTCAAGTAGCAGAAGTGGGACGTTTTGGACCATGCCGAACCTGGGGACTTCACGCTTCATTTTCTGCAAACAAATAAAGTTAGCCCTTTTCCCCTCCAAATTCGACCACTTACACAATAATGATCAACATATTGGCACATTTTCTCCAAGTAATGCACATAGCATGATAATATCCATTGGGATTGTGGAAATCCCGTTGGACTTTGGACAAGGCTTATCTTAACGGGCTATTATGTCAACAATGTTCTAACTCATACTAGGTTTAACATGATGCATGTACATTTGATATTGGAGTAAGGTTTCTAGAGTGGTCTAGACTGTTTCTCTCAAGTGGATAGCTTGAGAGGGAAAGGCACGGGACCATTAACTACACCGCTAATAGACTAGTCTACCGCAATAAGCATTTTCGATTTAAAAAGGGTAAATTTGAAAGAGCGCGGACACTCATTAAGCACCGGTATGTTGATAATTGGCACGAATGGAGTATGATGTGGAGCATGCTTTATGTAGAGATAATAACATGTTGCCAAGTATTTGTATGATAAATATGTATAAGCTAAATAAAATAGTAAGGTAAACATGGAAAACATAGAAAATAAAGACAAAAGGAAGAAGTCTGTTTAGTTCGTGGGATATATGCAAGAATGTAATAAAGCAAGTAAGGGAGTAGGGATGGAAGAGGCATGATATGGAAGTTTTAGACAAAATGAATAGCAATAAAGAGTGGTCATACCAAATAGAGGTGAATGGGGAAGGGATATGCATGTCATAGCAGGTTTAAACAAATAAAGGTGAGTAAGGGAAGGGATGCGCATGTCATAGCAGGTTTAAACAAATAAAGGCGAAGAAGGAAAGGGATGTGCATGTCATAGCATGTAACAAAGAAAGTAACCCACATAAGCCAAGTTTATTATGGTAAGAGCCTAAATGTATCCCCAACAGAGTCGCCATGTTGTCGCACCCCATTTTCTCGCGAAAGCGGGCTTCGATGTGTGACAACTCTTTTGAATGGGAGATAGAGTGTTAAAAGAAGAGTCTCTACCTAACGGTTTTAAGGTGCGTTAGGGCACCTATTATGCTGATAACTCTGTTTAACTAGTCAAGGCCACCAAAGATCAGGTAAGGGCTCAAATTACCTCAAAGAGAATGTGTTAGGCACTCTTCGAGGTCCACAACTCTGAGTCCTGGCCATACTTAAGACTATGTAGATTATGTAATTAGGCTAGATGATCAAACAAAAGGGAATATAAAGGTCAAAGAATTATAACCAAAAAGGAATTGGTACAACTCTATAAAGACTACGAGGATACAGTTATAACGGTCTATATTAGATGACTAAGTGGATAAAGGAAAAAAGGGATCCTAAGTTTTAGGCCTAAATGATCACCTCGTGCAACACAAATAATACTTCGCAACTCCTTTTAGATAGGAATTTCTCACATTATTTAGCAAGTCACAGACTATCATCTTCTGATACCCGATTACTATGTTGAAGTTGTTTACCTAAAGCGTTCTAATTCAATTCTAGGTCGCGTCCTATGCGTGCACTAGGCGACATTCAAAACAAATAGGACTTCATGTAAAGATAGTTAAAGGCCCAAGTTAGACTCCACACATAAACAACTAATGTGCAGACAGATTCTTACATTAGGCAATAGACGGTTTCAAAATTGAGACGAATTAGAGACATTAAGTCCAATAGACATGGCTTTTATGTGATTTTAATTTCAGCCATACATGCAGTGCTGATTATTTTAGAACAATGAATTTGCAGATTATAGGTATTACAAATCCTATAGGCATGATCTCTAAATTGTTTGCGCAATAAGGCAATAAAACCATTTGAAAACTTAAAATTATCTGTGTTTGATTTTATTGGCATACTTTCTAGGTGAGTAACAGTATCCTATAGGCAGGATTTCTAAGAGTTGGCAATTGAGACTGGTTCTATAACACTTCATCCCTATAGGCATATTTTCTAGGCGAGCAATGATATGGAAATAACAATAACAGTAGCTAATTAATTAATTAAGGTCCTATAGACAAGATATCTAGACGAATATTAATGTAATCCTATAGGCATGATATCTAATGAATACGCTAAAGTTGCACAATTTAATGAACAGTTATTGACACTGGTTTCCTATAGCCATGTTGTCTAATAACGCATAGTAGTAGGCATAGTAAAATAGGTTGAGTGTAAAAAAGGTTGAGTGAGTGTGTGATTCCCTATAGGCATGGTTTCTACTAGTGTTCAATTCATGAAAAACTAGATGACATATATGGCATATTGTCTGGAAAAACAAATAGATCACATGGGCCCTATAGACATTTTCTATCCTTTTATGCAAACATTAGAATAAACCCATTTTTCCAATTTCACTAACACCCCAATGGTTTGTTATTACAAATAATTACAGGCTCAGAATATAAATACTACACATGAAAAAATATTGCAGACCCAAGAGCAGGACTAAAAATGAAGATAACCCAGTGTTGCCTGGGCCTTCAACAAGCTCACTTTTCACAAATAGCACGCCCAGATCCAAGCCTCTCAAATAGGAGACTATGCCCATTCGCACGGCCCAAAGTCACATATGAACTCATGCCAGGCCAAATAGTTACGAATTGACCATATGACCCAAACAAATTGTCGAATCACACAAAAAATCAAGTAAGCAACCCTGAAGTATCACCTCATAGAGACAAGATTACATAACATTTAGCAGTATCAACATATTGGTATTTCAAAAGCAAGAGAGACAAGAGTGATTAAACAAAAGAACATGAGAATCAATAGGACCTAACTCAAACATGGTAAATTTGACATGACAAACTAACAGCACAGGTTCAATCGTGGAGGATAGGCATAACATTTGGAGAATTGAGGAGACATGCCACCTAGAGTAATGGGGCAGACATACTAGGCACATACAAGATGAACATACTAAGCTTTTCAGAACGAGTTTAGAGTGAAAACTAAGAATCTAAGTCATGGAGCTATAATAGAGTTATAGTTAGAGGACAGAGATCATATATAGCAAGAAAGCAAATAGGCATGGTTCATAACAGCCAATAAGAATCCTAATCATTATGAGTATAACACAAAGGTTCTCAAATTCAAAGATATCATGGTGGGAAGACATGTCAGCTTAAGGTCAAGTAGAGCAAACATATTTCAGAACTTAAGCCAGTCACTATATATGATTAGGAAAACTAAATGTAATAGGACTTAACTAGAAGCACAAACAATACCAAAGAGTAATGGATTAACCAAATACACCAATAAGTTTAATAAAAGCATTATGGCAACAGATTTGATTCATGTAAGCAGGTAACAACAGAGTTCATATAAAGGGCTTAAGGCAAATTCTAGAAAGGAACTAGTTCCTAGGAGTTCAAGTACAAAAGCAAGGTAAGACATGAGACAGGACTCATAACAAATAGCCAATAAATGAATTCGAGCATAACAATCAGAAAGTCTTCCAAATTGAATACACTAAATGAACATATAGAGGCTTATACAGATTATGATGAGGAAATATAGCAAAATTTCGAACAAGGTCGACACAGTGTCATATTGGTTGGAATAACATGAGTATACGAAGCACTAGAAACAAGCAAAGGAAATAGAATTGCAGAGTCAGGGCACTCACCAGTTTGCAGATTCAACAAACAAAATAAGAGAGAAACGTTAAGTGTCAAAGATAGCTTAAGTTCCACCGGCAAAGAGAACGGCCAAAGGACCCAAATCCTAGTGCGTCAGTGCTCACAAGAGTCTCAAATGGAACCCGAGTAGTGCTCACAATAGAGAGGTCGATAGAGAGAGTTTTGTGTGGCCTTGGCTTTCAGCCGGCCAAAAGCAATAGATTCATAATAATATAGATAACAAGTGAGAGTGAGAGAATAGTAATTAAGGTCATCTAGGGTAGTTAGTGGAGGGGTTTTTATAGTAGTACAAATTAAACGCCCAAACAAGGAAAAATTATCAGTCAAACACAAGAAATGAAAGAATATCACATGTGTAGACATGTGATTTTTGACCCTCCTCGAGATTTTACGCACTTTGGCATTTAAATATTTAGTTTAGGTCTAATATTTAACTAGTTTTGACCCTTTTACTTTATTTTATCACAAAAATAAAAATTACAAAAATATTTTCTCTTATTTAGCAAACTAATATTTAGTTACTTTTAGTTTATCTACCTTTCATAAAAATAAAAAATATACAAAAATAATTTTATTTTTTAGTATTTATTTTTATTAGGAATGATTTCACAATTTTATAGTTATTATTTTAGGAATTAATAGTTTTAGTCTAGCAGAGTTAAAGGGAAACTTTTAAAGGTATATTTGGCCAAATTTGGCCCAATTCGGATCTAGCCCATAATTTTCAAGCCCATAATTCTTAAGCCCATACTCCCCTAACCTAAATAATAACCCCAAAAACCCTAGAGACAAGAGGGATCATCACCTTTATTCTTCCTTCTTCACGACCTAAGAAAACCCTAGGGCCTAAGAATCTCTAGCACTTAAAAAAATCCAACGACCCCTAAGCTTCTTCTTCTTCTACATCAACAAGCGACGGACCACCCCTCATGCCTAACACATAGCACCTCATACCACCGCATCTCCTCCATCTCTTTCACGCCAAGACTCAAAAACAACAGTTGCATCAACACCCTCACCCCAAGCAACGAACCTCTCCAAAGAGAAGTCAATCGCCACCCTCCTCTCCAAGACCAGAACCGCCGCCGCCAGCTACTCAACCAAAACCCACTGGAACTACAAAAAACACTAGCGGCCAGCTCGTTCTTCTCCGACAATCAGTGACCTTCTCTAACCTCCCCCCTTCCCGTCACTTGAGACAGCACCAAAAACACACACACACACACATGGTAGGGCAGAAATAGTGACGCACACACACATAGGGATACTGGAAAACAAAACAAAAAAGTGAAAGATTTGCAAGAATCTTTATTATTGCACTGAGTTGATTAATTGATGAAGCATTTGTGGTTGTTGGGAGGAGATTAGATGAGACCATCAGAATGAAACTCCTCTTTGTCATTTGGATTAGAAAGTCAATTATGTTATGAGACCCGGTAGTTAAATTTTTAGCCTTTTCTCATGATTTTCGATTTTTGTAACCCTGAAATCCGACGGACTTTGATGGAGGTCGCTTTGGTTTCGATTTTTCCGGTGCTAATTCGCGTTCCGTCTGCGGTTCGTCATATCTTTGAGCTCAAAACAGTAAAACAATAAATTTTTTGACTATATTGAGGTCCAATTCTTTCATCCTCTATTCGTTTTATTAAAGCTTAATATTAATTGTTTGTCTGGTGATATGATTCCGTTTTTTCTGTAACTGTTCTCCATGTTTTCGAATTTGTTCGCTCAGTTATCTGTTCATGTTAACTCGAATTGGTTATAGCTGAACATGATTTTATCACAGTATAGAAATTGGGTCGCTATTCATCAACTGAACTATATCAAATTAGATAAAAGGGGCTCGGGTGCTAAAGTTTATGAAATTGAGCTCTTAATTGTCTATTGCTTTGTTACTTTTTTATATTTGTTAGGAGCATGCTTAGGCCGACCATACTTGGGTACGATTCCCGTAGCATGGTCACGATACATAAATCTCAATTCGGACGTGCATTTCATGTGACCCGACCATAATTTTGAATAATAATAATAAAATAAACATGTTGTAAGTCGCGGGTGTATTTCATGTGACGCGATTTGAAATGTTTACCAAAACGACAAGTGTACGACAATCGTGACTTGTTCCGTAAAATAATTTTATAAACATCAAAATCAGTTAGAAGGTTAAAAATGCACAATAGTCTTAAAGCTTGTATGAAATCAGATAATTAGGCCAATATTAATAGTTGAGCGACCATGCTAAAACCACGGAATTCGGGAATGCCTAACACCTTCTCCTGGGTTAACAGAATTCCTTACCCGAATTTCCCAAGTGGCGACTCTAAATTTGAATATAAATAATCTCATTTTGATCAAAGTCACTTTAATTAGAAAAACTCTCTTATATACCCTTTCGGGTAGAAAAAAGGAGGTGTGACAACATGCAATCAAAAGTCAGTAAGGAAAAGGGAAAAGCTCAAACCCTAGTTGACAGAAAGCAAATATTGGCCGAAGATCTTGGTGAACCGGACCCATATAGCCTTGGTACAAACGTACATAGACGAAATATCATCTGGATTTCAATGATTAAAGTTGATTATCATTATTCGAAGCATGGTACTTGCCAAAATAGGCATGTATTAAGTAATACCATAATCGTGTAAGTAACAATGAGGTAACGCATAAAAGGTAAGAAAATCACAGAGGGAATCCATGATTTGATCAAATTTGAAGAAGATTGAATAAGGCGACTAGGGTTTCTGGAGGAGGGAGTGTTTGAGGGTATAGAGGCGGCTACTGAAGGAAAATGGGGATTAGGGTTTGGGTGAGGGGATATAAGGAAAAAAGGGGGTGTTGTGAGCCATTGATCGCTTTGATCAATGGCTGAGATTTAAACAATCTAGGTCGGGTTTTGGACTGGGAAGACCTTTTGGGTCGCTTGGGGTTGGGCTTCTGGGGATCAATTGGGGATGGGCTTATTCATTTGGACCTTAATTGGTCTGAAAATTAGCCCTATATTGGGCTACAATTTAAATACATTAAATTCATTAAAATAAATCATAAAATGGCTTTAAAATAAATAAAAATATTATTTAAGATGTTTAATGCTTAAAACAATAAACCAAAGTTATAAAAATATAAAGATGTTATTTTGACATAAATAATACAATGAAATGTAATTATTGTATGAAATAATGTAAAAATGTTATAGACATATATGTGAGTGTAAATATTAAATATGGATGATTAGGTCATCACAAAATAATTTGAAAGGATAATTAATAAATATTCAAATAAGTTAAATGCAAGAAAAATAGCTTTAAAGCTCTAAAAGTTGCTGAAAATTATGGAAAATACATGTATAATTCTTATAAATTAAATAATGATGCAAAATGACATGTTAAAAATATATATACTATTTTAAAACATTTAAGGGCAAAATTGGGTATCAACACAGATTAGCCTAAGGATGTCAAATTCTTAGCCTGCTTACTTGATTGTTGACGCTGAGTCAGACCATCACGGCTAGAACAATAACGTGATACCTAGAAATAATGTGCCCCCTATTGATCCCAATGGTATCCCATCTGTCAACCCAGTTGATGTTAAATCATTGTCAATCCAAAGCCACGCCACTAACAGGGTCGAGCCTGAGTGGTCTAGGGAAAATATTCGAAGGGATGAACAAGTTATAGTGGAATCGGGTGAATTTGGGCCTGGGAAAACTACCAATGAGATGATGATGCTAGAAGGTGGAAACTTATAACTCCATGTCCGATCAGATCCTGGGAGCATGCTAGAAGGTGGAAACTTATAACTCCATGTCCGATTAGATCTTGGGAGCATCGCCAATATTGAAGGGGCCAGACTCCAAAAAGTTCATTTAGAAGCCTTTCCCGCCGAGCGTGGCACCAAAGTGGATCCCGAAGAGGTTTCGAATGCCACATTCCCAAGTATTATGGGACCACGGATCCGAATGAGCATGTAACCTCACATGCGCAATCAAAGGGAATGACATGGAAGACGACGTAATTGAGTCAGTGTTGCTGAAAACATTTGGGGAAACCTTGTCCAAGGGAGAAATGATATGGTATCACAACTTGCCTCCAAATTCTATTGACCCATTTTCTATAATTGCAGATGCTTTCATAAAGGCCCAGATGGCGCCATCAAGGTAGAAACAAGGAAGTCAGACCTTTTTAAGGTCAAGCAGAGGGATACCGAGCTGCTTAGGGAGTTCGTGTTGAGGTTCTAGATAGAACGGATGGATCTGCCCTCGGCGCGGATGATTGGGTATGTCAGGCATTTACTCAAGGGCTAAACCCCCGAAGATCCGTGGCTTCTTAGTAGTTAAAACAAAACTTGGTAGAGTACCCGGCGGTCACCTAGGTCGACGTTCATAACAAGTATCAATCGAAGATCAGGGTGGAGGACGACCAACTCGGGTCCCCTTTGGTGTCTATTTACCCAATAGAACCGATGACAGGTCTAAGATAATCATCGATCAGGAGCCAAGGTGTGATGACCCAGCCAGTCATCTTATGAGTTACCGCTCTATTTCCCCCATTTCTACTTCTTATTACTTTGTCTATCGGTTATATGTGTGATCGGGTTGGTTGGCTCGAATTTGAAAAGGATTTGATAAGGTTTGAGACACTTAGTATTTTTTTAGGAAGCTTAAGTTGGAAAAGTCAACCGGATATTGAATTATGTGTTAGAGGGCTCGGATTTGAGTTCTTATGGTTCGAATAGCTTCGGGAGGTGATTTGGAACTTAAGAGCGTGATCGGAATGAGTTTTGGAGGTTCAGAATAGATTTAGGCTTGAATTGGCGAAGTTGAGATTTTAGCGATTTCCGGTTGGTAGGCGAGATTTTGATATAGGGGTCAGAATGGAATTCTAAGATTTGCAGTATTTCCATTGTGTCATTTGGGATATGTGTGAAAAATTTCAGGTCATTCGAACGTGGTTTGGTTGGGTTTTTGATCAAAAGAGGAATACAAAAGATTTTGGAAACTTAGCCTTGAACCCGATGTGTTTTGGTTGATTCGATGTTGTTTGAGGTGTTTTGAAGATTGTTACAAGTTTGAATAAGGTTTTGGGATATGTTGGTGCTTTTGGTTGAGGTCCGGGGGCTTCGGGGTGATTTCGGATGGTTGACGGAGAGTTGGAGTTTTTGGTGAGCTGCAGATTTTTTTTGCTGCTTCTGGTATTTCCGCACCTGCGGATAGGGGACCGCAAGTGCAACGCCGCATGTGCGGACAATTGGTCGCAGAAGTGGAAAGGGTCTAGGAGAGCAGGAACCGCAGAAGCGGTCTAAGAGCCGCACCTGCGATGGCGCAGGTGCGGATATTTCATCACAGATGCAGAGTGGGCATTTTAAGTGATTTCCACAAAAGCGGTTCAATGACCGCAAATGCGGTACCAAAGAAGCGGGTATATGGCCACAAATGCGAAAATGCCTGGGCCCGAAGGTATAAAGTGTATCCTTTGCGATTTTTGAGCTATTTCACCATTTTTGAGTCGGCTTTGGAGCTCTTTGGACGATTTTGAAGAGGGAATTCAAGGGAACTTCATCGAGGTAAGGATTTTGGACCTAAAACTCGTTTCTATGGTATTATTTCATGGATTAGGCTTGTAATTTATGGAATTTAAGGATCAAAGTTTGGGGAAACTAAGGCTTGGAAACTTAGACCTTTGATTGAGGATTTGAAGGACCATTTGAGGTCGGATTTCAGAACTTTTGATATGTATGAACTCGTGGGGAGATAAGGAATCTATTGATGTAAAAAATTATCGAATTCCAAGACGTGGGCCCGGGGGTCGGGTTTTGGTAATATTGGAATTTATGTTGTAAATTGATTATTTTCGCTTGGGCTTCGCTCCCTTAGTATATTTTGACGCTGTGATTCTGATTTTGGATAGATTCAACGCGAGTGGAGGCCGATTAAAGGGGAAAAGGCATCACAGGCTAGAGATTTGACCGGATTGAGGTGAGTAATGACTGTAAATGATATACTAAGGGTATGAAACCCCGGATTACATATCGTTGTGCTATATTGAGGTGACGCTCACGCTTGATGGCGAGTGTGGGGTCATGCACTGTTAGGGATTGTGAGTTAATCCATCCTACCGCATATTTGACTGAAATCTATTTGCTATCATCTTGATTTGGGCTGAATGCCATATTTGGGCTTTGTGCCAACTATTTGAACCCTTAGGGGATTTTTATTGATATTTCCTCACTGTTTTGACTTTATACTTGAACTCAATCATGCTATATTCCACTATTTTCATAACTCAACCATGTTTACTCAGTTTTAATACTTAAATGATCTTTTAAATGATATTTTGAGCTGAGAATCATGTTTTGCTATTGCCCGAGTGGCTTGTGAGGATTTTGATTGAGTAAGGCTGAGGGCCTATTTGTGAGGAAACACTAATTATGATTATGACACCGAGGGTATGAGATATGTACGCCACGAGGTGGCTTGTTGATATGAGGCCGAGGGCCTAGTGATGATGTCATAAGATGGCTTGATATTGCACTTAGGCCGAAAGGGGCCCCTCCATGAGTCTGCACACCCCCAGTGAGCGCGGGTACCCATTGTGATATGAGATATAGCCCGAGGGGATAGTATTGTTGTGAGATATTGCCCGAGGGGCAGATTTGTTGATATTGTGAACGAGGGGCGAACCTTTATGTGTTTATCTTTCTTAATTACCTGTCATTATCTATTTAATTGTTGAAAAGGTATTTTCCGAAGTTTAAACTGAACTTAAATGATTATTCGTATATTTACTGATTCACTATTTTTTATGGTTTTACTGCCATTATATCATGTATTATGCCTTACGTGATTTCCTGCTTTCAGTCTTTATTTATGATTATTACTCACTAAGTTGGAGTACTCACTTTACTCCCTGCACCCCGTATGCCAATTCAGGCATTGCGGATCTTTCCAGTGCGAGTTGAGAGCTCCTAGTAGGTTTTGGAGTCCACGAGGTAGCCGCTTGGCGTCCGCAGTCCCGGGTTTCTTCCCCTTTATCATTCTATCTCTTTATCAGACATTTTGTAATAGCTTATAGACTTTTCAGACTTGTATTAGGATTGATAGATGCTCATGACTAGTGACACCCCGGTATCGGGCTGTGTTGAGTTGTATTCCGCAAATTATGCTATTATCCGCTACTTTGAAATTCTATTTATTATGCTTTAGACTTATTCCTTATGGTTTAACTATTAAAAATTGAAGTGGGAAGTGTCAGCTAGCCTTGTCTTCACAAGAGGCACCATCACGACCGGGTCCGGGTTTAGGGTTGTGACACAAGGCCAGTTCCAGATCGATACCAGTTGTACAATGCAGATCGGAGGGGAAATAGATCTAGGGGCCACCCGATAAGGAATTACAAGAGAAATGACCATGGATCGAGCAGACGGGGCCTGATAAGCAAGAGCGGGTTTGACAGATCGCTCGGAAGTAGGGAATCACCGAGATTATCGAAGTATAATTTAAACTCGTAGATGTTGCAATTATAGTTTTGGCCATATGACGCATTGAAGAGACTAGGTGGCCAAAACCACTGCAGTCCGATCCTGCCCAGAGAGAACATAGAGAGGTGTATAAATACCACGGTATGCACGGTCATAGGTCCGAAGATTGTTGACAACTAAGAGAATAAGTAGATCGATTGTTCAACAATGGACACATTCGATAATTCCTAAGAGAGCGAGCCAAAAACCACTTTAGAATTAGGGATGCCAACAAATAGGTCAAACAAGAGGAGCCCCATCACATGATCGACATGATCATTGGGGGAGTTGATATCCCCCAAGGGCCAATGATAAAACACACCAAAGTTTCTATCACGAGGGAAAAATGCACTAGGGATTACGTCCAGGAAGGAGCCATCTCGTTCAGTGACGAAGACACTGAGGGCATGATCGAGCCTTACAATGATGCTCTGGTAATATTAGTACATATCAATAAATCTCGGGTTAAATATGTGTTGATTGATCCGGGTAGTTCGTCCAAAATCATCCGATCGAGGGTCGTAGAACAACTAGGTTGTAAAACCAACTCGAACTGGCAATCCAGGTATTGAATGGATTCAATATGGCATGCGAGACCATGAAGGGTGAGATAACTTTATCAGTAAACACTGTCGGGACCACCCAAGAAACAAAGTTCTATGTGATCGAAGGTGATATGAGGTACAACGCCTTGTTAGGAAGGCCATGGGTTCACAGCAAGAGGGAGATGCCTTCGACCTTACATAAGGCACTGAAATTTTCCACTCCGGGAGGAGTCAAAAAATTCTATGAGGAATATCGGACCGCAAAGGAAATGTTCATTGTCGATGAACTAATCCTGGTGCCCGTGGTTTCATCATCAAAAAGCAGGGAATCGACCAAAGAAAAGAAACTAAATAGCAATCAATGATATCGGCCCCAACCGAGCCGGAAAAATACAAGGAGCGCAAAGCAGACAATGAGGATGATTACGCCATCCCATGATCTTTTATAGCACCACATGGCACCGACGCCACCAAATCGATGATCGGGGAGTTGGAAAAGGTTATATTAATCGAGCACCTACCAGATCGAAAGGTATACCTGGGCACGGGACTAACCCCCGAGCTCAGGAAAAAACTTATTGATTTTCTTAAATCTAATGTCGATTATTTCTCTTGGTCCTATCTAGACATGATAGGGATACCACCAGAGGTAACAACTCACAAATTGAGCTTGGATCCAAATTCCATCCGGTTAAGCAGAAGAGAAGGCCACAGTCCGAGATCAAACACACATTCATCAAAGACGAGGTGTATAGATTATAAGGATCTAAACAAGGCCTGTCTGATAGACTCTTTCCCTTTGCCTAAATATTGATCTAATGATTGACGTGATGACCGGACACGAGACACTAAGTTTTCTCAATGCTTATTCCGGGTAAAACCAAATTCGGATGGACCTAGGCGATCAAGAAAAAATTTCTTTCATAACCAAATTTGGCACCTACTATTATAACGTAATGTTGTTCGGACTAAATAACGTCGGTGCCAAATACCAACACCTAGTTAACCGGATGTTCGAAGAACAAATAGGAAAATTAATGGAAGTTTATATTGATGATATGTTGGTTAAGTCCTTGCAAGAGGGCCATTTGAAACATTTGCAGGAAACCTTTGACATATTGATGAAGTACAACATGAAGTTGAACCTGGAGAAGTGTGCTTTTGGGATCAGCTCGGGCAAGTTTCTCAGGTTCATGGTGTCTAACCAAGGAACAGAGATCAACCTAGACAAAATAAATCCATAGAAGACATCACCGTGGTTGACAATGTCAAGGTAATACAAAAACTAATCGGGTGGATAGCCACATTAGGCCAATTTATTTCGAGATCTTTGGATAAGATCCATCGATTTTTTTCACTATTGAAAAAGAAGAACAACTTCTCTTGGACCCTATAATGCCATCAAGATTTAGAACAACTCAAATGGTACCTATCGAGCCCTCCCTTGTTGCACACCCGAAAGGCAGATGAACGACTATACCTCTACTTGGCAGTTTCTGAGGTAGCGATAAGTGGTGTCCTGGTTCGGGAAGAAAAAGGCACACAATTTCCTTTTGTTTATGTTAGTAGAATCCTAGGCGATGCCGAAACAAGGTACCATCCTTAGAATAATTAGCACTTGACTTATTAAGCGCTTCTAGGAAATTAAAACGTACTTTCAATGCCACCCCATATGTGTTGCGACCTCTTACCCGCTGAGGAATGTAATGCATAAACCCGAGCTCTCGGGCTTGTTGGCCAAATAGGCCGTAGAAATTAGCGTATACGATATCGAGTACAAACCTTGATTTCCATAAAATCTTACATTTTAGCAGAATTTGTGGCCGATTTTACGCCCCCCTTGGTACCCGAGGTCGAGAAGGAATTATTGCTCACTTAAGAGACTAGATCAAGGATTTGGACCCTATTCACGGATGGTGCCTCTAACATGAAGGGGTCTGATCTCGGTATTTTATTGAAACCACCTATGAGTAACATAATTTGGCAGTCTATTAGAATTGTAAAATTGACTAATAACGAAGTCGAGTATGAGGATATGATTGCAGGTCTAGAACTGGCTAAGATCCTCGGGTCCGAAGTGCTCGAGGCCATATGTGACTCTCTCCTTATCGTAAATTAAGTCAAAGGAACGTCTGAAGTAAAAGAGGAATGGATTGGGAGGTAATTGGATAAGTTATAGGTGACCTTAAACCAACTCAAGGAATGGACTCTACATCACATACCTTGGGATCAAAATTGCGAGGCCGATGCATTGGCCAACTTGGGGTCATCTATCAACTCCGATGAATTCAACTCCGGGGTAGTGGTACAACAGATGAACTCGGTGGTAGAACAAGGTCACGTCGAGGTGAACTTGACAAGCTTGAATTGGGATTGTAGAAACCAATGAATACACTACCTGAAGACAGAAAAATTGCCATCGGATCCCAGGGAGTCAAGAGCCCTGCGTACCAAAGTTGCCAAGTTCAGCTTGGTCGAGGAGAAATTGTTTAGGAGATCCTTTTTCGGCCCTCTAGCTAGGTGCTTGGGTCTGGGGGATACTATCTACGCCATGAGAGAGGACCACGAGAGCACTTGTGGGAACCACTCTGGAGTAGAATCCCTAGTTCAAAAATTAATCAGAGTCGGTTACTACTGGAGCGAGATGGAGAATGATGCGAAAGACTTTATACGAAAATGCAACGAATGTCAAAGTCATACCCCAATGATTTATCAACCAAAAGATATACCTCACCCCGTCCTATTGCCATGGCCGTTTATGAAACGGGATGGACATCGCCGGTCCCCTGTCATGGGAGCCCGATAAAGCCCAGTACAAACTACTCATGATCGATTATTTTTCCAAGTGGGTCGAAGCTTAGGCGTTTGAGAAGGTTCGAGAGAAAGAAGTCATTGACTGCATCTGGGATCACATAATATGTCGATTAGGGATACTAACCAAGATTGTTTGCGACAATGGGAAACAGTTCGTCGACAACAAGGTAAGTAAGTTTCTCGAAGACCACAAGATCAAAAAGATATTATCAACACCTTATCTCCCTAGTGGGAACAAACAAGAGGAGTCAATGAACAAAATAATTGGATGAGCCTAAGGTTCCAATATGCTACTGAAACGTCAAACGGCGAGTCCATGACCATGAGTTTTGACTTATTAGACAAAAGACGAGAAGTCGCCCTAGTCCGGATGGCCACCCAAAAGTAGTAAGTGGGGAAGTACTACAACCGAAGAGCTAAACTTCGAAATTTCCAAGTCGGTGACTTGGTGTTAAGGAAAGTAACGCTACACACCAAGAACCCAAACAACGGGAAACTAGGCCCGAAATGGGAAGGACCGTATAGAGTTCCTGGAATAATAGGGAAAGGTTCGTATAAACTTGAGTCTGGAAAAGGTGTACAATTACCAAAAAATTAGAACGTGGCACACGTAAAGCGGTACTACTGCTTAGGTGTGAACACAATTCCCTTTGATATTTGTTATACTATGGACTAACTTATGCAGGTACTCAGCCGAGGGCAAATGTGGCAATTAGGTCTGAAAGCATGTGTTATACTCTTTTTCCCTTGAATTGGTTTTTCTCAAAGTGTGTTTTATGGTAAGGTTTTTAACGAGACAACAACAAAATGTGCTACCTTAGTTTTGAAGGCCGGCCTAAAGTCGTAGTTGTCGATCACCCATACTGGACCAACAGTATTCGAGCCCTCACAAGTTCGATCTCTAATACTCGGGGCCATTACCCCCCTCCCCCCCCAAGTTAGGATCCTTAGGAGGTGTGATTATTTGATATTAAAAGCCAAGGCTCGATTATTAGATTTCATTGTAAGGGTCAAACAGTCAAATAAGTTGTACCCGTGTAGTTTGTTCTTGCCAAGGCAGAAAGCTTATGCGTCTCCGATTAAGTACTATACATGCAAAGCAATAAACGAAATTTGTCTTCTATATTTTATAAGGTTGCATTTAAACCGTCGATATATTCGTTGAGTTACTTAAAACAAATAATTGATCCCAAATCCTTGAGCCTATGGGCCACCCCGAGTTGGGGACTGTTGTACAATAAAAAGATCGGATAGCTCAAAACGGCTTAGAGACGTCCAAGTGTGTACTCAGAAAGTAAGGTCCTTGAATATGATTAAAACCTATTAAAAGGTTGCCCTCGACAAAACTCCATCTTAAAAGACTTCATTTTTATCAAGTATTTCAAAGCCTAAGCAACTCAGAGTTATTATCAAAACCGGGCATCATTCAGGCTTCAGGGGTGTCCGTAATGACAATCTTTAAATAAAAAGTTGCAGATAGATACTGAAAATCAAAAGACACAGGGTAGTCAAAAGGGGAATTTTGTATATATTCCAAAAATATTTACAAAGACATGATAAAACAGCCTCTAAACAAAAAGAAATGTACAAAGAAAACCGAAAGATAAGCTAAGGCATCTTCGCCTAGTTTTCACCGGGGCTCGATTCAGTACAGAACCCTCAAGCTCATATATCGCTTTAGCTTCAGCCTAGAGCCTCTTGGACTCTTCAAT
Source organism: Nicotiana sylvestris (assembly GCF_000393655.2). NCBI lineage: Eukaryota > Viridiplantae > Streptophyta > Magnoliopsida > Solanales > Solanaceae > Nicotiana > Nicotiana sylvestris. The sequence continues at coordinate 43,200,195 of NC_091062.1, read as the reverse complement.
CTCGACCGACAAATCAATCCCTCAACCTTGAATCTCCTCAAGGGTCTCCCTTAAGGATAGACACTTTATGTACTAGGCCTTTGTTATTAAGCAGGCCTCGGCTATCTCCATGCCATTCTTGTATTGAGCCAGGATCACCTCGACCTCAGAGGAATCAACCAAAGCCGCCTTTAACTTGAACTTCAAAGCGGTATACTCTTGCCAGAGGTAGTCCCTTTCCAAAATGGCCGAACCTAGTTGAGCTAAGAGCTCATCATTTAGTCGAGACCACTTGTCGGCCTTTCCCTCATCACCCAAAGTTGGTCCTTGATCGATGCCAACTCCTCTTTGGTGGACTTCTTTTTCAAGGCCAGAAGGTCCATCCTGTTCCTCAGCATCTCGACCGAAGCTTTAAGCTCGTTCATCTCGGTCCAGAGCTGGTCAATCAGGTCTACCTTCTCTTGGACCTGTAAGGTTGCGTCGTTAGATATTACGATCAACCTCTCATTTTTAATCTTAAATATCCTTATCTTCTCAACCAGTTCAGCATGCTCCTATTTCACGGACGACGCCTCCCTTTGAGCTTTTTCCAGATCAACTTGGAGAATGGGCAGATCCTTGAGGGCCTCATCTTTTTGCTCGCTGAGAGCCTTGTGCAAGTACTTCTACGGGGCTTTCTCCTTGAGCTAAGATTCGAACTAGCTGACTTCCATCCAAGACCGGTGGAAGCTTTCATGATTGAGCACCGAAGCCTGAGAAAAAATTACTGAGATCATGAAAACATACTAAGGTTAAATGAACTACACGAATGACACAAATGAAGGAAACATACCCGGTTCAATGGTTGTTGTGCCTCATTGAAAAGTCCAGGTCTGATCACTTCATTCATCCACACCTGATCCTCTTCAGCCACCAAACAGCGAAGATAGCTGGCTAATCCAATGGGTCTAGACAGCACTCGGGTGTCGGTCGGGATTGTAAATACGATCATCCTTTTGTGGTCAGGATCCACACTCGGAGTAGGGAACTATTTCACCAGCTTTGGGCTCGAGCTCGACCCATCTACTTTTGATGGCACATCTTTTTTGGGATCTCCAGGTGACTAAACTCGGAATTATCCTCCAATGCGCTGATGTCCATGCCCTCAAAGAATAGGTTGAGGGCCTTGTTTATAGATCAGGATGTCTCGTTGGGTTTATGTTTAACGGACTGAGCCTCATCAAATAAAGACTCCATATGAAATATGACTTCATAATGTCCATAACACCGGCGGCTTCCTTGGGGCAGGAGTAGCTTCTCGTGATTCTGCAGCCACCGGATTTCCTTTGAGCTCCCGGGTCAAGGAGGGGTCAACCTCCTGGTCAATTCCCCCGGTTGTCGCCTACTCTTCTTCATCGACAACTAGCCCTTGGGTGTGGAACTCCAGATCTTCATCTTCAGGGTAATCCCTGAGCGAGAAAAGGGAGTTGGGTCCCGGTACTCTCCTTGTTGCTCCTTTGGACCCGAATAACTACCATCTTTTTCTTCGCCTCGGCATCTACGTATGGGGAGCTCGAACATTTCTTCTTTTTTTCTATATTTCTCCTCATTTGTAGCAGCTTGAGGCTGTCCCAATGTGGAGGGTTTATCGATTGAGGACGGAGCCTCATCCTCGTCCAATGATCGGATCTCAGTGGTCTTGGGCAAACCTTTGAAAGAAAGAGGACCTAGTGGAAATGACAGTTGAGTACGAGAGCAGACTCTGTCGGGGAGAGCACTCACAATGGGAATGGGCCTCCCACTTGCGGTTTGAGAGTTTGTTCCATTCGCACTCGGAGTACGATAGTTGCTTGCAGGTTCCCTCGACCCACTCTTTGAAGTGGGGAACTACATTGTGGACTTGGGCAACTACTACACGATGGTAGAAGTAGGCAATAAAGAAAGAAGAACATAAGAACTCGGAGGGAATGACAAGAACTCGGAGGGAATGAGGTCCTCGATTTTTACCTGAACGAATCTCCTTTGCCAGCCTCGATCCATATATTCATCAATGCTCAAAAATAGAGTTTTCCTTGCCCGACAAACGAGCTTAATTAAGCCCCTCGAATAACTCGGGGACTGTAGAGATGAAGCAGGTGGTAGATGGTAATCAAGGTTCTTCAGTGTTGTTAACAAAGTGGCGGAGGAGGATTATAATACTCCAAAAGTATGGGTGAATCTGCCCAAGGCAGACCTCATACCTTTTGCAAAAGTTAAGGATTATGGGATCCACCAGGGCAAGTGTTAAGGGATAAGTGTAGATACTTAGATACCCCCTCCACATGAGTGGTAACGTACTTATCGGGACTAGGGATGACCACTTATTTTCCTCCCAAACTGTAGGTAGTGTATCCTCGGTAATGGAGCATATGTACCTCCATACCTCCTCACCTCAATCCTTTTAACTGGAGGCTTTTTCGACCTTGAAGTCATTTTCAATGGAGCAGCCTACAGGGTTGAAATTCTTCAGGGGAGGTTCCGGGGCCACTTTAGGTACGACCACCTCAGCATATATGGTCGGGTTAGAAGTTGAAGGGACAGTCTGTTAAGGCACAAATTTTGAAGTCTTCTCCTTTGAATTCTAGGAAATATGAAGATTTGAAGGTTAGGATGGCAATTTGAAGATGAGGATGAAGGTTTTAAGGTCACACTTGAAGATTCAAAGATGGAGTATGAAGTTTGAAGATGGGAAGATGAAAATATGAAGATATATGGAACAGGTAAGAAGATTTGAAGGGTTAAGAATAAGTGAAAAGTTAGGGGTAAATAAAGGAGTTCTGGAATCGGAAAGTAAAAAAGTATAGAAAAAACAGGGACTGAAGTTTTTATAGAGAGAGAGTAATCAATGTGTGATGTTTTGCATTCGAGGATGGCCAACCTGCAATTGACACGTGTTAGAAGTTAGAACGACGCGACTGATGGGATGTTTTACTGATCTATCAACTCGATTATAGCATGCGGAAGAAGGAATCGGGGTCAATTAATCGTTTCCCTTCACTCTGATAAATCTACTCTCCGAAAAGCGAGAGGACTATCTATGTACGGGTAAAATCGGGGGCAAAGTTTCCCCCATTTCCTTGATAAGGAAACGAGAATGAAGCATGGTTCGACACAACTACAAGTAAGGTCGAAGGACCCCTCATACCAAAACTCGGAAGGAGTGCAATGTATCTAGGACCGGGCACGGCAAAATAACTTACCCAAACCAAGTAAAGTTTCACGACCACGGGAAAAGGAGGAACGGTTTGTTGTGATAAGTAGGGAGCCGTAATATTCACCCTCAATCGGATATTACGCCGTGGAAACCCGCAATATCAATTGCAAATTGGCATCTATCGAGAAAAGAAGTTTTTACCTTATTTAGACTTGTATTAGGACTAAAATTTCCCTACTTTATAAAGGAGAGAATTCTTTTTATTAAGGATACAATGTTGATCGCATATTAAAGCAATAAAATTTTATTTTTGTCTTCTAGCTATCGAGCTTATATCGAGAGTCCGATCGAGATTAAAATCAGGCTTAATCATCATATTACTATTGGTTCTATTTTTCATTCTTTCTTTAATTAATTTACATGTTGTTCTAAGATTATTCGTATCGAATTAAATCACGTATCCTTTCTACCACATACAAATTTAATTGTTACTCATTTTTAAGGGCAAATAGTATATATAAATTAACTTCAATTTAAATAAAATAAAACATCACTCATTACTTAACTAATTATTTTCAATACTATTCTGGTTTACAACGGGGAAATAACTTACAGAGAATGGTTTGAATTGTTAGTTCTTTTTATATTGTAAGTTTTGTGAATATTTTGATTGAGTACAAAAAAAATTATTATCATTTACTAAAATGAGTGTGAGACAATAAGAACTTCTAAGAAGGCCGCCAGTAAGCCAAGATTGTTTAATAATATGAAGCGTGAGCGCGCCCAACTCTAGTCCTAAAAAGGATAAGTGATCGCTGCAAATATTATCCGTCTAAGAGTCTGGAGTCGAATCCCACAGAGAACTAAGATTTAGCTACAATTTTTCACTATCACTAAGAAGACAAGCTCGAACAATTCCTAAGTAAGAAATATAAAGATTCTTATGTTTAATTAATTAACTAACAAATTAAAGTAATAAATTAATACCTAAGGATACTAAGGGTTGGAGACAAGATTAAGGAGGTCTCGAATTATGATTTTCCCAATTATCATAATCTTTCTCGCCATGTATTCTATAATTTCGCCTAATTATTCTCTAAGAATTGTGATCACTCGACTTATCGTAATTCTCTCTCGAGCAACTACAATAATGTACTAGTCATATTCTCTCGAATTACGCTAGCTCGCATTTTTTCACCGCTCAATATGATCACGTCAAAGATTTTTTTATCTCTAATCCCACTTTTAAACTCATCGTAGTAATCTCTCATATATGTTAGGAGTGATGTTGTTCAACAACCATATAAATATGTACTCTTTTTCAAGCAATACATAATAAATAGCCACTATTAATTGAGAGCTCTTAAATTCACCAAAATAAGCACGTAGTTAAACAAATAGAAAAATTCAATGACTCAATTATATAAAAATATAATAAGAATTTATCCTATAAAAGGTTCCATCAAAGCCCTAGATAACAAATTAGCTATTCATAATAGTATGCAATACTACAATACTAGAATTCATAACCAATAATGGAAATAGGAAGAAGGAAGTGAAAAACTCATAGAAGAATTCTCTGTCTTGCTCCTTGTGTGTTCTTGCCTCCTAAGGTCGAATCTCACTCCTTAGGTCGGATCTCACTCCTTGGGTCGGATCTCACTCCTTAGGTCGAATCCTCTTTCAGGTTGAAGCCTCTCCTTAGGTCGTATCCTCCTTAGGTCGAATCTTTTTTTTTCAAAAGTGAGTTTAAAGACTATTTATATGGGATAGGGTTAGCATGGGGCGAAATAATACAAGCCAACTTTGGAAAAGACTTTTCAAGCTAGCTCGTTCACTCTCTCGTGCGCACGCGAGAGTGAACGAGCGAAGTACTTCTCTTTTTCTTTGCCTCCCAAATCTCTTATGCACTCTCATTCCTTTAAAGGTTAGTTCACTGTTTTTTCTCAAGCTTTTCCTCATCAACCTCGTTCACTATCTCGTGTGCACGCGAGAATGAACAAGCAAAGTTCTTCATTTATCTTTTGGTCCCGAATCAACTTCTTTTGCTCACTTTTCGTAAATCTTGCTCCCACACATAAAAATGCACGTAATGAGTATAATTCACTACAAAAACACATGTAACCTACCGTAACCACGCAAGTTATGAGATGAAAGAACACCGAAAAACATGCATTTTTAGCCGTTTATCAACACTCCACACTTAATCTCTTGGTCATCCTTGAGCAACTTTCAAATTAAGCACAATGGCAAGAAAAACATTTTCAAAATTTACTCGAGCATCATACAAATGACAATAGTTTATACCAACATTTAGAACTCAACATAAGAACTATTGGCCTTTTTCAAAATTTGACCCATGCCAAGACTATTTAAAATATTTGTGCGACTTCTTCTAACATCCTAAACTAAAAATATGACTCCAATACATTTCTTACTATGACTTGTCGCGCCCCCTTTTTCTTGCGAAATCGGGTTTATGACATTTCTTATTATTCCCTTTTGGGAATTTGGGTTTGAATTGTAGAGTCGCCACCTAATGATTAAGGTGCATTAGGACACCACGAGGGTTTTGATTTGAGTAACTAGAGATTGGGTAAGGGCTTGAAATTATCCCAAGAGGAAGGTGTTAGACACCCCTCAGGATCAACTAGTGTGGTTCCTAGCCAGACTATTATTGTGACTTTAGGTGCAAATGACATGTAAGCAAATGAAACTTCAGATAAGAGGTGATTTTTACATAATGGTTGACAAATAAACAAAGTTGGAAAGAACTAAAAGAAAGCTGATTTTCCTTAAAGACATAGTTTGAAATCTTTAGGAGAAACAAAGAAACAAAGGGAAAGGGGGTCCAAGGTGTATTAATAATATAGATCACCCCCACACAATGCCCGGAATCATTCCTCAATGAGGAGTTACACGTGACATTGTCGCGTGGTCGTCATATCCATATCTACCCTTCCCACCCCGTTAAGGTATTAAAGCGCGGGATGGTCTCATTTTACTTATTGCATGCTATTACCCGTCCCAATCCTATCAGTCCTGGTGGCATTTAGGACTACCAATCCTAAAGGGGAGGGGTATTAGGCTTATTTGTAGTTTTAAAGGCCAAATTCTAAGGCGACACACAAAACATGTATAGCAAATTGGGGGAAAGCACATAACAAGCAAAAAGGGCTCAGATACACCTCCTTTAAACAAAGAAGCACGTAATTAGTATGACTTACACATACTGTTTAGGGCCTGATTAAATACTAACATGAGAGGACTTAAAGGTTGAGGCAGACTGATTTATTACATAATTCAGATGAGAAGCCCGAATCAGGCCAGCCTGCTGGTTGTAGTTAATAGAACAGATTCAGTTTATAACTTTACCCTAAGGCTTGCCTAAGTGTTGGACAAGGATCCTATGGACATGGAATCTATTGAATTCAGAAAGCAATGAAATAACAAGGTCTAAAAAATAAACTGAATACGGTAGTCAAAAAGAAAAGGCAAGTTTTAACGAAGGTTATAAGTTCTGCAACTAATGGTACTTATTATACTGGGTTTAGCTATATACGTGAATGAAGTGATTCAGATTCGATTAGGAATTCCTATACACATGCTTTCTACGCGTAGTTGAATTTAAGCCTTTGGAAAAAAAATGCAGAAGACTTATAGACATGATATCTAAATGCATAAGATTGGTTTTAACCTATAAACATGGTATCTAACTGGCAGAAAAACCTATGAGCATGATATCTAGATGCAGCATTTGTTTAAAACCTATGAGCATAATATCTATACGAATGTAGTAATCCTATGATCATGATTTCTATGTAAAAATGGACATTCAGAATCCCCTATAGGCATGCTTTCTATATCCATTTGAATGTGCAGAATTCAAAAACACCTATAGACATGGTATCTATGTGAGAATGTAGAATTTAGAATGACCTGTAGGCATAGTATCTACCCTTTGCATACATAGTTACCCGCCCTTTTCACTAGCCATCCCCAAGAGTTTATTATAAATTATTACAGCCTGGAATAAAGTAAAAAAATGCATCAAAAAATATAAAAGTACAACCAAATGAGAACCTGATTCAGACTTCATGTTTGAAATATGAGGTAAACCAACTCCAAGGGATCATGATCCAAAGCCTTTCTCCCATTTGAATGTGTCAAAGTTCCCTAAGAGCCTCAATGGGATTCCGGGCAATGCTCACACTCAAATGTATTATCAGATTAGGACAAGTGCAGTATGGAAGGCCCAGCCCTCAAGTGTCCAAGTTCAGAGGGAGCTCAAAGGGTCCCAAGGCAAGGCTCACAAGAGGGGGGCAGAACTTAAAGACTAAGAGAGAGTGCAAGTGCAGAAACAGAATTCTGAAAGGGGAAAGGGAGAGGGAAACATCTACAAATAAGTACACATAGGGGAATATGGAATAGGGAGATTGTAACGAGCCTATTTCTTAGGCAAGGGCAGGCTTCAAGCATGCTCAGCAATGGAGGATGCTAGCATACTCTCAAACCTTCCAAAACACACTATTTAGAGACTAGGATCCCAAGGGATCGAGTTTGATTCATGGACAATAACTTGCAGTATTGTCATGCCTCAAACCATAGCTTATACACATAAGGGGGCAGGGGTTTGGGATTCATAATAGAGTAGGCAGAAAGAAATCAATATGCTAGAGCAAGTGTTGAACTATACAGAAGCAGTAAGCAGATAGGGATACAAAAAGTAGAAAATAAACACATTGTTGTGAATTTGAAATCTTAAATCAGGACATACCAGTTTCAAAGAAGTAAATAGAGAAAAGCAGGCAGTAGGTCTTGTAAACAGGCCACAGTTCAAGCAACAAGAGAGAATAGTTTGAGTGTAAGTATAAGTTCAGAAAGACTACGAGTGATGGATTGATGTCCTTGTGTCAATGAAAGAGTCGATATTTATAGTGGTAAAGAAATAAAATAAACATCTTGTGCAAAGTAGGCAATTAGGGGTAAATACATAGGAGTTTTAATTAAGGGAAGAATTTTGAAATACACGGCTAAAACAAATAAGGTAAGGATCAATCAGTATACAGTAAATCAAGGGGTCAGAGGTTTGAAATTACTGGCTCATGAAGGGGCTAAGGAAAGTTTTTGACTCAAATAAAGTAACAGGGAAATCAACAAACAAGGAAAGAAATCAATCAAAATTAAACAAGGGAAGTCTGAAATCAATCAAAATTTAAAGCCATTTTTAGAGGGAAGTTCAGCAAATATAAAGAGCACACAAATATGCTAGGTTGAATTTAGAGCAAAGAAAACGTCATGCCATTGCAAAATCAGTAGGTAGTCACATAGGTTAGAAGAGATAATATCAAATAGAATACAAAGGGTCCAGTATAAGGACCTTAGAAGAGTTTTAGTAGGAAAATCATAATCGCTTAAAGAAACAGAGATTTCAAGACTCAGTTAACAAATTCAGAAAACTTGAAATAGGTCCAAATGAGTTAGGTTTTCTGAAATCAAACAAGTTCTAAGATGAAGAGCAAACAAATCACATATCCAAGGGTCTCAAAACTCGGATGAACCCCCCAAATTTAGGGTTCTTGCCATTAACCGAGTGCAGAGACGAGAGGGCAAGTGATTAAGGGAGAAGATACTAATTGAAATAGGTTCAGAGGTCTCAGAAAGGAACTGAGACCTTTAACATGCTCTTTTAGTTGTAGGAACTCATGATAGGCGTAGTAAAAGAACAACATGCGAAACCAATAGAAGAACTAGTAGAAGAAACAAATAAGAACATGGTAAAAAAAAACTTAACAAGAACACAGTAGGAGAAAATAAGGAAAATGAAACACACAAAGAACACAGTAGAAGCAACATAGTGGAAGAAACACACAAAGAAAAAGAAAATCAGAGAAACATACAAGAGAGAAAAGAAAATCAGAGAAACATAACTCAAAAACCCTAGATCGGAAGAAATAAAGGTTTTGAAAGCATAGTTTTAAAAGAAATGTCAAGAAATCGTTTTAAAAGTTTAGAAAAAACATGGATCTAGAACAGATCTAAAGAAATCAGAAGAACTTTAAAAGCTAGGGTTTCAGAGGAACCCAAACGGTGAGAAAGACTTGGATCGTCGTTGATCTAAACATGAGGAGTCGAGGCCAGGCTCGAACAGACATGGCTTACAGGAGATAGCCATGGAACTCGAATCAAACAAGGTCTAGATCCAGCTTTTTCGTGGTCAAGTCATGAGTCTTTAGTAACCAAGCGTGTAGGAACCATAGTAGGCTGGTAGGTGGTTAAACCACCATGGATTCAGGCCAGGAGGTGGCCGTAGAAGGCGAGTGGAGCTCATCGGAGCAGAGGGTAGGGGGAAAGTTCTAGAGAGAACCAGAGATAGAGAGAGAGAGAGAGAGAGAGAGAGAGAGAAGAGAGTCGGTTGAGTGAGAGGGGTTTGGGGGGCGTCGCTTGGGTTTAATTTGGTAAGAGTGAATCTGCATCATTGATCAATTTTGATCAACGGCCAAGATTTAATCCGGTTTGGGTCAGGTAGATTTAGGGATTGGGCTTGGGTCTTTGGGCTGGTTTAATTTGGATTGGGGTCTGGTGTAATTTAGGCTAGATTATAAAGCCAAATCTGGTTATAAGTTAAATAGACACTTTTTTCCCATTAAAAATAGTAAATGAATTTCTGAAAACAAATTGAAAGTGCTAAAATGGTTTATAATATAAAATTAACAATTTAAAATATAAGAACCTATTTTATAAACACGAGATGAATTTAAACCTAAAAATGGCTAATATTGCAATTATGCAATTTTATCCTTAAAATAACAAATAAATTTGTAAAAAATATATAAAAATATCTTAGCCATATTTTAGTGTAAACCTGAGACTCCAATAAATGAATCACCAAAATGATAATTTTGGGGATAATTATTGGGTTTTTCTTGATAAAATAGGGCAGTAAATTGATTTAAAAATCCTTGAAAAATTAGGGAAAAATAATTGGACCTTGGGACATAGCTATATATGTACATACATGCTATTTTTAAAGGTATTTTGTACATAAAAATACAGGAAAAAATTGGGTATCAACAGTTGTCCCTCTTTATCCGGGAAGGATGAAAGAGTTATCGGGTAAAGATATGATGGCCAATTTTGACCGAACGAAATGGTTTGAAGAGGTTTGGCCGTGCCCTGGCTTCTGAGCTGCCTACATATCCCTGGTCTTACAGGAATTAGGCCATATGTAGTTCAGGATCCGTTGGCGGAGTATGCCGATGGAGATCTTTCAAGAACGGACGCAATATTTGGGTTGGGCTGAATGGTTAAGGTCTAATAGGGCTGCGGGAACTGGAGCAGGATCGCTCCTGCTGAGATGGCCATTGCTCGCCAGTTTACCTGTAAATGAGCAATACAAGTGTATATTGTGCGGAAATTTAAACATGATGCAAGTTCCCGTTGGACCATGAATGTTGTCTGTGGACGGTTAGGATGACGCCCTCAGACCATGACGTCCTGGGCCGTGAAGCGTATGATAAAGGATTCGCAGGCCATGAAATGATGCTCTCGGGCTATGAGAATGATGCCTCTGAACTATGATGCTTTTGAATAATGATATGCAAAAGATTAAAGGAGTCCTCAGGCCATGGCATAGTGTTCTCGGGCTATGAAAATGGTGCCTCCGAACAATGATGCCTTTGGACAATTTGGCGATCTTTCAGCCCATGAAATGCAGTGTTTGGCGATCTTTCAACCTATGCAATGTAGTAGGTGGCGATCTTTCAGCCATGCAGTACAGTAAGTGGCGATCTTTTAGCCATGCAAATATAGATGAAGTGGCGATCTTTCAGCCCATGAAATGCAATAAGCGGCGATATTTCAGCCATGCAAGTGTAAAATAACGCGGCAATCTTTCAGCAATGCAAGTGTAAAATAAAGCAGTGATCTTTCATCCATGCAGGTGTAAAGGTGGCGATCTTTCAGCCATGCAAGTGTAAAATGAATCGGCGATATTTCAGCCATGCAGGTGTAACAGTGGCGATCTTTCAGCCATGCAAGTGTAAATAAAGCAGCGATCTTTCAACCATGCGAGTTTCAATAAGGCAGCGATCTTTCAGCCATGCAAGTGGAGGTAGAGCTTAACCTTGGAAGGCAGAATGGTAGCCTTATGCAATGCAAGAAATGCAGATGGAGACAGTGCTTAGTCTCGGAAGGCAAAATGGTAGCCTTATGCAATGCCAGAATACAGATGGAGGTAGAGCTTAACCTCGGAAGGCAGAATAGTAGCCTTATGCAAGAAATGAAAGACATAGAGTTTTCTTAGCTGCTAGCTGATTACGATATTGTGGATGCTGGGGACATTGTGCCTACTGGGGACACTGTTGTGTGCGGATAGCAACTGCGAATAAGTGCAACAATTCTGAGAGTTGTATTTCTGAGTAGTGTGAGTCTCATGAGTGTATGGCATATTTGATGATTTTGCAACTCAAGTACCTGCATACAAAGAAAAATCGTGAGTTTTGTAGAGGGGGGAGGATAGTTCATATCCCTGCTGGCTCTGCTTGACCCGCTTGACTTTGATCTGGTGAGACTGTATGTATCATTGGGGTAGTGTTGCTAAACAAGGTAATTTCAGTAATAAACATGCATAATTTTGTAAAAATACGATATAAGTATATAATTAAGAAACATCTTTTAGATGAATCGACAACTATGACATGGTTCAGGACATTGCAACCTCTCTTGCTACGGAATTTTGAGGGTCCTCCTCAAAATTCTGCCCCAGTTTAATGGGCTGATGTTTCTGACTGTTGTTTGCGATGATTGGCTGAAATCAACTTCGGAATTTTGAGGGTCCTCCTCAAAATTCTGTCCCAGTTTCCAATAGCGGGGAAAAATGGAAATTTTATTGAATTGTGACCGAACCCATAGGGCTGCCTACGTATCCCCTCTTAAACGGGAATCAAGTCAGGCGTAGTTCAAATTGCATCGTATAGGAAGGCATAAAGATTACACATAGTAACGCTTGACTGCATCTGAATTAATTGGCTTTGACCAGACTTCTCCGTCCATTTCTGCAAGTATGAGGGCTCCTCCTGTCAGAACCCGGTGAACCATGTACGGACCCTGCCAGTTGGGAGAGAACTTCCCTTTGGCTTCATCTTGATGCGGGAAAATTTTCTTTAACACCAGCTGCCCCAGTGCGAACTGTCTCGGCTTGACTCTTTTGTTGAAGGATCTGGACATACTATTTTGATAAAGTTGACCATGGCAAACTACGTTCATCCTCTTTCCGTCTATGAGGGCTAACTGCTCATATCGACTTTTTACCCATTCTACATCGACGAGCTCTACTTCTAGTATGATCCTCAAGGAAGGGATTTCTACTTCAGCGGGAATGACCGCTTCTGTGCCATATACCAGCATGTAGTGGGTTGCCCCGGTTGATGTGCGGACTATGGTGTGATATCCCAATAAAGCAAATGATAGCTTCTCGTGCCACTGCTTATGCTTCTCTATCATTTTCCTTAATATCTTCTTGATATTCTTATTGGCGGCTTCTACGATTCCATTCATCTGAGGCCTATAGAATGTAGAATTCTTGTGTTTGATCTTGAAGGTTTCACACATAGCTTTCATCAAGTCACAGTTGATATTGGAAAAGCTATTATTAGTGATGATTGACTTCGGAATCCCGAATCGGCAAACAATGTGGTCACGGACAAAGTCTGTCACGACTTTCTTAGTTACTACTCTATAAGACAATACTTTGACCCATTTGGTGAAATAGTCAATTGCTACTAGGATGAATCTATGCTCGTTGGACGCGGAAGGTTCGATTGGTCCAATAACGTCCACTCCCCAGGCGGCGAACGACCATGGTGAGCTTGTTGTAGTAAGCTCATTTGGGGGAACCTTGATCATGTCTGCATATATCTGGCAGCGGTGGCATTTTCGGACATACTAGATGCAATCTGTTTCCATAGTCATCCAGAAGTAACCAGCTCGGAGTATCTTCTTGGCTAAGACAAAACCGCTCATATGTGGACCGCAGGTCCCAGCTTGGATTTCTTCTAGCAGTTTAGATGCTTCTTTCGCATCGACACACCTTAGTAATCCCAAATCAGGAGTCCTCCTATACAGGATACCTCCATTGTGAAAGAAATTGTTGGACAACCTCCGAAGTGTGAGTTTCTGAGTAGGTTTTGCAATTTCTGGGTATTCTCCTTTCGTCAAATATTCCTTGATATCATGAAACCAAGGCTTTCCGTCTGCTTTTTCCTCAACATGTACACAATAAGCTGGATGATCATGTATCTTTACCAGAATGGGATCAATAAAGTTCTTGTCTGGGTGTTGTATCATGGATGATAGGGTGGCCAATGCATCGGCGAACTCATTCTGGACTCTGGGGACATGCTGGAATTCTGTCTTTGTGAACCTCTTTCTCAACTCTTGTACATGATGCAGATAAGGGAGTATTTTGGAGTTCTTGGTCACCCATTCTTCTCAGACTTGATGTATAAGCAAGTCTGAATCCCCAATTACTAGTTATTCTTGAATGTTCATGTCAATAGCCATCTTAAGCCCTAAGATGTAGGCTTCGTACTCGACCATGTTCTTGGTGCAAATAAACCTGAGTTTGGCAGACACCGGATAATGCTGACCGGTTTCTGATACTAGGACTACTTCTATGCCGACTCCTTTGAAATTTGCTGCTCCATCGAAAAACATTCTCCAACCGTCATAGGATTCTGCAATATCTTCTCCTATGAATGATACCTCTTCGTCAGGAAAGTATGTTTTTAGTGCCTGTCCTTTGATCGCTTTCTGAGTTACGTAGACAATGTCAAATTCACTCAACAAGATTTGCCACTTGGCTAGCTTTCCAGTGTGCATGGGCTTCTGGAAGATGTACTTCAAATGATCCATCCTTGATATGAGATATGTAGTATAGGCACAGAAGTAATGCCTCAACTTCTGAGCTACCCAAGTCAGAGTGCAACAAGTGCGTTCTAACAGAGAATACCGGGCCTCGTACGGGGTGAACTTCTTGTTGAGGTAATAGATGGCCTGCTCCTTCCTCCATGTCTCATCATGTTGCCCTAGGACACAACCAAAAGCTCCGTCCAGTACCGCAAGGTAGATTAATAGAGGTCTACCTAGCTCGGGCGGGACCAGAATTGGTGGTGTTGATAGGTACTCCTTGACTCTGTCGAAGGCCTTTTGGCAGTCATCAGTCCATTTGGTAGTGGCGTCCTTCTTCAACATCTTGAAGATTGGCTCATAGATGACAGTAGATTGTGCTATGAATCGGCTGATGTAGTTGAGTCTCCCCAAGAAACTCATTACGTCCTTCTTGTTCTTTGGCGGTGGCAATTCTTGAATAGCTTTGACTTTTGAATGATCCAGTTCTATTCCTCGGCGACTCACAACAAATCCAAGTAATTTTCCGGCAGGAACCCCAAATGCACACTTTGCGGGATTTAGTTTTAGGTTGTACCTTCGCAGCCTGTTGAAGAACTTCCTCAAATCTTCCATGTGATCAGTGACTTTGTTGGACTTGATGATAACATTGTCTACATATACTTCGATCTCTTTGTGTATCATATTGTGGAAAATGGTGGTCATGGCCCTCATGTAGGTGGCCCCAGCATTCTTTAATCCGAACGGCATAATCTTGTAACAGTACATCCCCCATGGCATAATGAAAGCCGTTTTCTCAGCATCTTCTTCATCCATCCAGATCTGATGATACCCTGCAAAACAATATACAAATGACTGCAACTCATGCTTGGCACAATTGTCGATCATGATGTGTATGTTTGGCAAGGGGAAGTCATCTTTTGGACTAGCCCGGCTGAGATCTCGGTAGTCGACATAGACTATGACCTTCCCATCCTTCTTTGGTACTGGCACAATGTTGGCTAACCATGTTGGGTATTCTACTACCCTGAGAACCTTGGCTTTGACTTGTTTAGCGACTTCATTCTTGATTTTCAGACTCATGTCAGGCTTAAACTTTCTGAGCTTTTGCTTTACCGGTGGCCATGATGGATCGGTTGACAGTTTGTGAGCCACAATGGATGTACTCAGACCAGTCATGTCATCATACGACTAGGCGAATATGTCCTCATATTCGCTTAGAAATTCTGTGTACTCTTCCTTTTCTAATGGTGACAAACGAACGCTGATTTGTGTTTCTTTGACATTCTCTGCATCTCCTAGGTTAACAATCTCAATCTCGTCCAGGTTGGACTTAGGTCTGTTCTCAAAATTCTCGACTTCTTTAACAATATCTTCCGGTATGTCATCTTCCTCTAAATCTGTATTTGTTTGTTGCGTTGTCTCATTGCACGTCACAGTCATTGGTTCATCAAGATAAGTAATAGTATCGCTGTATAAGTAAAGTAATGAGATAAATAATAATGAGAGTTCGTTCGTAAGAAAAGTCAAAATGTTTTGATAAATTGCATAATTGTTTTGAACATTGAAGATCTTATTGTGAAATTTTATAATGCGAAAGAAAGTCAACTAGTAAAAATAAAAGATAGTGCATGATGCTTGTTCAGCCTTGCTACCCCGAAGCTTTCCGGGCTCTGGTGGTTCTGATGGTCCAGTTATTAAGGCATGCTCCTCTGCTTACTGCCTGTATGGAAGATCATTCCTCCCCCTCCTCCTTGAGAACACCACAACAATCCATGTTATTGTCCTCTAAGAACAAGTTTTTCACAGTTGCCAGTGCTTCCTCTTCTTCTGACCCATAGATAACATCGCCCGGTTGGAAAGTCTGCTCCAAATGTGGTATTGGCTACTCTAGCGAATAGTAAGGACCGTGCCATGGTGGTGACCAGTTGTTGAATTCTTCCTAGGTGTACTCATATTCCAGACCAAAAGTGGTGCCATGTTTTTTGAGTTTTATGGGCTTAGTGATTCCTCGGAGGTTCTTGACAAGCCCCTTGCCAGGTTCGTACCCACTCCAATTCAGCATACTCTCGATTTTGTTATCCCACCATTTATCTTTGTCAACAACGTTCACCCTTTCGATGTGATGGCAAGTTTCCCCTCCTAGCTTCCTTCTTCCTTCAATTGATGGAATGGTCTGGCGCCTGTATATAGGATTGCTTCCGTCACCGTGAATGATTACCTCTTGATGGTTCCATTTGAATTTCACTACCTGATGTAGTGTTGATGCCACACCCCCAGTAGCATGAATCCATGGTCGTCCCAACAGCAGATTGTAAGACGCTTGCACGTCTATTACTTGGAAATCAACATCGAGCCAAGTAGGCCCCATTTTCAAACATAGGCTAATTTCCCCAATGGTGGACCTTTGGGAACCATCAAAAACTTTGACGTTGATGGCCCCGTCCTTGATCTCGTGCAGCCCCTTTCCCAATGTTCGAAGTGTTACCAACAGACAAATATTGAGGCTAGACCCTCCATTAATTAGGATTCTAGTGATAAAATAATCTTCGCATTGCATGGTGATGTTCAACGCCTTGTTGTGACTCAACCCTTCTGGTGGCAGCTCATCTTCATGAAAAGTGATCTTGTGACTTTCCAATACCTGCCCTACCATGTTTGTCATCTCTCCTCCGGTGATGTTGCTTGGTACATAGGCTTCACTCAGCACCCTTAACAAGGCATTCTTGTGTGCATCGGAATTTTGTAATAGAGCCAAGATAGAAATTCGAGCCGGTGTTTTATTCAGCTGATCAATGACCGAGTATTCATTGGCTTGTATCTTTCTACAGAGATCATCGGGCCCGGTTTCAGTGATGGTTGGCCGACCAAAGGCCTTCTTGCTTGACTCAGCCAAATGTTCTGGGGTATAAACCCTACCGGTTCTCGTCATACTCTGTGCCGCAATGGCTTCCCCGAATTTGACCTTACCTTTTCTTCTTGCCTCGGCTGTCTAGTCCCAAGGTATGGCATTTGTATGGAATGGTTGATAATAGGCTAAATTGTTTAATATAGCCTATGTTTTAGCTCAACTTAAGGATGGTTTACTTTTGTAAATGTTCAAATAATGCAAAAATTGGCTCTAATCATGACTTTAATGTCTCACAGGAGTTCAATAAACAAATGAGGATTTATGATGGTAATCAAGTGAAAAATGGAGTCAAATGGCAAAAAGTTGAGCAGCAACATCTTAACAAGAGAAAACCCCACTAGCGCGGGTCATGCGATGGTCATGCGCTCCCGCGCTAGTTCAGTGATTTGGATAGAAAGAAACTCGATATGTGCGGGATATGCGCTGGTCATGCGCTCCCGCGCTAGTTCAGTGATTTGGACAGAAAGAAACTCGATATGTGCAGGATGTGCGCTGGTCATGCGATCCCGCGCTAGTCCTGTCCGGAAAAGCAATTATTGAGGGGTAAATTGGTCAATTTGGGAGTAATCCACTAAACTACCATAAAGTAAAAGTTCCATTATGGATGATAATCAGATTTTGAGGGGAGTAAGCGCAAAAATACTATTCATCCTTGAGAGAAAAGCCATTGAAGATCAAGCTTGGAGCTAAGAAAGAAAAGGACAAACATCATTTTGGATCAAGAGTTTAAAGAGTTCTTTTAATCTTTCTTCTTGTTGCTTGTTAATATTATGTTTAAAACTTTTATTGTTGATTTTGGTATGATTATGAGCAGCTAAAAACTCTAGTATTCTTGGGTCATGGATGTTAGATAATTATGTTATTTGATGCTTAGTTGAAGATATTGAATTTATTGTTATGGGTTGTTTATTTGATTCTGCTTCTAATTATTTTACTGCGTAGCTAACAGTGAAATATTATTTACGAATCTTGAATTAAACTTGACAAAGAAAATTCTTGGTTGCATATAGAATCAAATAGAACAAGTTTTGAATCTCGGGCATCGGGTGAAGAATTCGCAATAAAAATAGGAATTGTAAATGCATTCTTGCTAATATTAATACCATAGACATATAGGTATTAGTTTAACTTGAATAGATGCATAAGAACTCGAAAGATTCTTATGAATATTATTAACCCTATAATCAATAACCCGGATAATTCAATAAATCCATTTTAAGCTAAAATAGTAGCATAATTTCTAGCAAGTCCATGACCCGGGAATATATTTATCCAAATTGTTATAAACATATTGTATAAGTGGTGTAGTAATTCTGTGTAGTATTATTGTTAAATTACCAGCCAAGCTTTAAGTTGGATATTTATGTATTTTGTAATGAATTAGCTTAAATCGATAATTGTTTGAGTTTGCATCAGTTGATAAGTTAATCACAAGTCCTCGTGGGAACGATACTTTACTTATTACTATATTACTTGTCGATCGCGTACACTTGCATGAGTGTTTAGGTCGCAACAAGTTTTTGGCGCCATTGCCTGGGACTTGGAAATTAGTTACTTGACTGAGTTAAGCTTTTATCAGCTATTGGTTTAAGCATTAATTTTCAGTTCACTTTGTTTGTGTCACGCAGGCTCTTCTCTTGAATGCGGAGGAGTAGAAGCACAAGCAATCTCTTCCCTCTTGATCTTGAAATTGAAAGGACACTTCATAAGGCAAGGAAAGAGTTGGAAGCTAAATACAAAATAGAAAGAGCGTTGTACATCTTAGTTCAACCACAACCAACAATGATGGCAGGTAATGGAGGGTGTCCGGTGATAGAAGCTGCAAGGCCAAATCTTGCTAATATGACTCAGGCAATTGTGAAGCCTGATATCGCTGGTCACTTTGAGCTTAAACAGTACATGGTACAGCTGATTCAGTCCACCGGGAAATATGTAGGTCTATCTCATGAAGACCCGCAAAGGCACATTCAGAATTTTTGGAAATCACTGATACTTACAACTATCCAAATGTTTCCAAGGACTATGTCAGGCTGACCTTGTTTCCGTTTTCATTGTTGGGGGAAGCTAAAGAATGGTTGCAGAAGGAGCCTGCTAATTCAATCCATACTTGGGATGATTTAGCAAAGAAATTCTTAATCAAGTTTTTCCCCACTAAAAAGACAAAGTCTTTGCGGAGTCAGATTCTTGGGTTCCAACAACGGGATGGTGAAACTCTTCGCCAAGCTTGGGAAAGATACAAGAAATTACTTCGAGACTGCCCACATCATTGTCAAACTGATGAGGTATTGGGCCATACTTTTGTTGATGGATTAGATGAGACTTCAAAAATGAATCTTGATTCATCTTGTGGAGGTAGTTGCATGGCGAGGCCATATAGTGAAATACAACTTCTGCTAAACAACTTCACTGCTAATGATCATAATTGGCAAGGTGAGAGAGAACCAAGGAGAGCAATGAAACAAAAAGCAGCAGGGGTACTTGAACTTGATGACTTTTCCTCCATGAGAGCAGATATAGCAAAATTGGCGAATCAAATAAATAGAATGACAATGAACCAAACACAACAAATGCAACATGTTCAACAAATGTCGATTTGTTGTGAAATGTGTGGTGATAATCACACAAGTGACATGTGCCCAACGAATCCTGAATCTATTTATTATGTAGGGCAACAAAGCAGAGGTCTGATGAACCAACAAGCACAATATGGGAACACTTACAATGCAAATTGGAGGAATCATCCTAATTTCTCTTGGGGTGGAAATCAATCAAATCAGAATCAATATAGACCCCAAGAAAATTTTAATCAACCATAAAGGCCACCCCAGCAAGTAGCAGAAAATACAAATGATTTGTTGAAGAAATTGTTGCAAGACAACCAACAACTCATAATTGATTTTAGAAATCTTGAAAGACAATTGGGACAACTAGCTGCAAATCAAAATACTAGGCCTGCAGGTGCTCTTCCAAGTGATACAGAAAAAAAATCGCAAGTTAGTGCAATTACACTTAAAACTGGAAGGGAATTAGAAGAAGTTCCAAAGAAGAGAAAAGACAAGCCTGTACCTGAGGGTGAATTGATTCCCAAAGCAACACAGGAAGTAAAGAAAGATTATACAATTTCAGCACCTGTGAATGTTCCAAGGCCACCACCACCTTTTCCACAAAGATTGCAGGAAAAGAATGACGATCGCATGTTCAACAAATTTCTCTCTATGTTGAGTCAGATTCAATTGAATATTCCATTGGTAGATGTGATTCGTGATATTCCAAAATATGCCAAATACATAAAAGACATTGTGGCTAACAAGAGGAGACTGACTTAATTTGAAACAGTTGCACTTACTGAAGAATGCACTTCAAGGGTCCAAAATAAGCTTCCTCAAAAGCTTAAGGACCCTGGCAGCTTTACTATCCCTGTGAGAATAGGCAATGTTGATGTAGGCCATGCACTTTGTGATTTAGGAGCAAGCATAAATTTGATGTCATTGTCTTTGTACAAACAATTGGGTTTGGGAGCTCCAAAACCCACCTCGGTGATGTTGCAACTAGCAGACAGGTCCATAGCTTACCCGGAAAGGGTGATAAAAGATGTGCTACTGAAAATTGGGAAATTTATTTTCCCAGCTGATTTCATTATCTTGGATTTCAGGCCGATGAAAAAGTTCCTATTATATTGGGAAGACCTCTCTTGGCTACAGGTGATGCTATAATTAAAGTAAGAGAAGGAAAAATGATCATGAGAGTTGACAACGAGGAAGCTGTTTTTAATGTATATAAAGCAATTCAACTTCCTCGGCAGTATGAAGAATTGTCTATGATATCTGTCATGGAGATTGATGAACAACTTGTTACCTCAAGTGTATATTTGCAGGATTCTTTAGAAAAAGCAATTGTGTTGTTTGAAAGTTTAGAGATTAATGATGAGGTTGAGGAGATGAAACATACTTTGAATGCAACATGTGAATATATAAAAGGTTTAAATCCCTTTGAACCTTTGAACAGGCCAGATGGTCCTCCTCTGAAGCCCTCAGTTGAAGAAGCTCCCAAATTGGAATTAAAGCCTTTACCTTCTCACCTTCATTATGCTTATTTGGGTAGTTCTGAAACATTACCTGTTATTATTTCTGCTGACTTGTCTGAATTGCAGGAGGAGAAATTGTTAAGAGTACTACGTGAGCATAAAAGATCAATTGGGTGGACAATGTCTGACATAAGAGGTATTAGTCCAGCTTTTTGCATGCATAAAATTCTCATGGAGGAAGGGCACAAGCCAAGCATAGAACAACAACGCCTCCTAAATCCGAACATGAAAGAGGTGGTAAGAAAAGAAGTGATTAAATGGCTTGATGCAGGAATTGTATTTCCAATATCTGATAGCAAATGGGTAAGTCCAGTCCAATGTGTTCCAAAGAAAGGAGGAATGACCGTAGTGACAAATGAAAATAATGATTTGATTCCCATTAGAACTGTTACTGGGTGGAGGATTTGCATAGATTATAGAAAATTGAATAATGCCACCCGAAAAGACCATTTTCCCCTTCCCTTTATTGACCAAATGCTTGATAGATTAGCCGGGTAGGAATACTACTGTTTTTTGGATGGCTACTCGGGATATAATCAAATTGTTATAGCCCCAGAAGACCAAGAGAAGACCACATTTACATGTCCGTATGGGACATATGCATTTAAAAGAATACCATTTGGTCTTTACAATGCACCTGCGACTTTTCAAAGGTGTATGATGGCTATTTTCACTGATATGGTTGAAAGATTTGTGGAAGTATTTATGGATGATTTTTCTGTATTTGGATGTTCTTTTGATGAATGTTTAATGAATCTTGATAAGGTCCTTGCTAGGTGTGAAGAAACAAATTTGGTACTAAATTGGGAAAAATTCCATTTCATGGTACGAGAAGGCATAGTCCTAGGGCATAAAGTGTCCAAGAATGGATTGCAGGTGGATAAAGCAAAGGTGGAAGCAATTGAAAAATTACCTCCACCGACATCAGTTAGAGGCATTCGCAGTTTCTTAGGCCATGCGGGTTTTTACCGTCATTTCATTAAGGATTTTTCAAAAATTTCATCTCCTTTGTGCAGGCTTCTTGAGAAAGATACATCTTTCAAGTTTGATGATGCTTGTCTGAAAGCATTTGATGAGCTGAAACGAAGATTAGTTACTGCACCGATTATCATTTCTCCATATTGGAAACTTCCATTTGAATTGATGTGTGATGCAAGTGATATAGCCATTGGAGCTGTTTTGGGGCAGCGGAAAGAGAAAATATTTTGTTCCATTCACTATGCGAGTAGAACTCTTAATCCATCTCAAGTGAATTACACTATTATTGAAAAAGAGTTGCTCGCAGTAGTATGGGCATTTGATAAGTTTAGATCCTATCTAGTGGGGACCAAAGTCATAGTTTACACAGATCACTCAGCTATAAGGTATTTATTTGCAAAGAAAGATGCCAAGCCAAGGTTAATTCGATGGGTTCTTCTTTTGCAGGAATTTGATTTGGAGATTCGAGATCGAAAGGGAACAGAGAATCAGGTTGCAGATCATTTATCCAGGATGGAAAATAGAGGCCATGTCACTGAAGGAGAATCAATCAAAGAAACATTCCCTGACGAACATTTGCTAGCCATCACTTCGGATGAAACCCCGTGGTATGCTGATTATGTGAATTTTATTGCAAGTGGGGTGACTCCACCAGAATTCACAACTGACCATAGAAGAAGGTTCTTACATGATATGAGATTCTACATGTGGGACGAGCCTTTTCTATACAAGCAATGCGCAGATCAATTGGTAAGAAGGTGTGTCCCTGAGGAGGAGATGAATGCAATATAGCATGACTATCATTCTTCACTTTATGGAGGTCATCATGGTGGAGACAGAACTGCACAAAAGGTTTTGCAATCAGGTTTTTACTGGCCAAAATTATTTAAAGATGCACATGCTTTTGTTAAAAATTGTGACAGGTGCCAAAGAACCGGAATGATCACGAAGAAGCACGAGATGCCTTTACAAAATATTTTGGCAGTAGAGCTCTTTGATGTCTGGGGAATAGATTTCATGGGACCATTTCCGTATTCTAATTGGCACAGATATATTTTGGTTGCAGTGGATTATGTGTCTAAGTGGGTTGAGGCCATTGCTCTTCCTACTAATGATGCGAAGGTAGTGCTAAATTTTGTGAAGAAGCACATTTTCACACGCTTTGGAACTCCAAAGGTGTTGATAAGTGATGGAGGAACACACTTTTGCAACAAATTGTTGAAAAATGTTCTAGAAAAATATGGTGTAAGACACAAGGTTGCTACTGCATATCACCCTCAAACGAGTGGTCAAGTTGAAGTGTCAAACAGGGAGGTAAAACAGATTTTGGAGAAAACTGTGAGCGCAAATAGGAAAGATTGGTCCGGTAAGTTAGAAGATGCATTGTGGGCTTACCGAACTGCATACAAGACTCCAATAGGTACTTCTCCATACAGGTTGGTTTATGGAAAAACATGTCATTTGCCTGTTGAGATAGAACATAAAGCTTATTGGGCTATCAAAAAGCTAAATATGAATATGGACTTAGCTGGAGAAAAAAGAATGCTACAACTCAATGAACTTGATGAGTTTCGGTTGCATGTTTATGAAAATGCCAAGTTATATAAAGAAAAGACCAAGAAGTGGCATGACAAACACATCCAACATCGTGAGTTTGAGCCGGGTCAAGAAGTTCTCTTGTTCAACTCAAGGCTAAAGCTTTTTCCTGGAAAGCTTAAGTCCCGTTGGGCAGGCCCTTTTGTTGTAGTAAGTGTAACTCCTCATGGAACAGTTGAATTGCGAAATATTAGTTCAACAAGCACGTTCTTGGTAAATGGTCAACGAATTAAACACTACTGGGGTGGGGACATTCAACGTCACAAAACCTCAGTAGATTTAATTGATGTATAATGCAATATGGCGTCGTGCCGCGACGTAAAATAAGGCACTTGTTGGGAGGCAACCCAGCTTTACTGCTTTCTTTTATTTTTATTTATTTTTGTTTATTTTAGTTTTATACCTTTGTAGCATTTGTTGTAGGATTATAAGCATAGAAGAAAAGCCACTGAAAGTGTGCAAATGCGAGCCAGCTGGTTGGAACTAGTGTGAGGTACCCGCACAAAGGACCATCCTTGGGAGAAGTCTGAGTACCCCGTGAGCTGCCAGTGCTTCGGTCTTTGGCCTTTCAGAGAGTTTCTTGTCCACCATTGTTATTTTTTGCTTTTATTTGTGCATTGGGGACATTGCACTCTTTTAAGTGTGGGGTGTGAGAATTCCTTTGGTTAATTAGCTTTTTAGTATATTAGCTTCTTATCTCTTTTCTTCGTAGTTGTGTAGTATTTTAGGAGATTATTTTTTTTATGTGAAAAACAAATATATATATTTTTTCTTAGGAAGTGTAGCAATTTCCCCTTGGTTTTTCTTTAAGCCGCGGTTCTTTTCCAAGGGTTTATCTTGAACTGGGCATATGTAGTTTTTAATTTTTGTTTTTATATTTTTTTTATTTATTTTGTAGACTAATATAAGGAGTTATAAGCTATAGAAAAGTGAACCCATAGCATTGACACACCTGAACACAATAGACCCTAGAGTGTAACGCTTAGTCCTAATTGTTGAATCTCACTGAAAGTGCCTTAATTTATATGTTTGTACTGAATTGAATGCTCGCAATGGAGTGTCTTGATGAGCTGATCTGGAATGAGTCATATGCCATGTGTGGTGAGTATTTATGTAGTCCATGTATTGTACTTGTGTCTAGAACTTGCTCGGTATGTGAGTTGAAGCGAAATTTGAGGTGATGCTCGGTTTGAAAAATGATGTTAGGCTTTCTTTGACCTTTTTGAGCTCAATTGCTTATTAAAAATAAAATTTGTCCCTAGTTAACCCTTTTGAGCCTTCAGACTTTTTGTTTGGCACTCGCATTACAAGCCTATACCCTTTTGTTCTTAATTGACAGTGTTTTGATCCTTTTACCTCTTAAAGCACTTTAATTGTGAGAAGAGCGCTAAAAGAAGTAAGAAGGAAATAAGTGTGGGGTGGCTTTTGAGTGAAACCAATAAAAGGATGAAAGGTGCACTTATGTTGTAAACGAATACACCACTAGCAGACGCTTAGATTGAAGATAAAAAAAAAATTACATTGTGTTTTGCTCTAGCTAGTGGGAATGAATTAATAGAGTGCTTAAAGAAGAAGGGCGTATTTGTGGGATGATATTGTGTATGAATGAGAAGTGGGTTGAAGAATTTACGCTGAAAATTGCTCGTGTTATATGTTAAAGTGCTTAAGGGTTGAGTCACTATTCCTAAATACATCCTACCCGTCCCTTAGCCCACATTACAACCATGAAAAAGTCCTAATTGATTTTGGATCGAGCTAGCCTACCTTAGTAGAGATTTACATTAAGGGCAAGCTTATGGTGTCAATTTCATGCATGTGACCTCTTCTGTGAGAGTGAGTGATTTCCCTGATATATGTGAATATATGAATTGAATGTGGTGGATTGAACTCAGTTTTTGTTGATGTAATTGTGAGGGCATATGAATCGTGACGGAGAAGCGAGTCTTGATTTCTGTGTAGAGTACTTTGAGGAAGTGTGAATATTGCATGGCACTTGAGAGTTGGCTTTGAGGCTAGGATTGTTCACTGCTAGGCGTAATACATGTACATTGTTCTAGGTGTAATGCGTTAAGGGAAATGGTTGAGTGAAGAATTCTCTAAAAAGAATATAGTGGATTGCTCGAGGACTAGCAATAAGCTAAGTGTGGGGTGTTGATAATAGGCTAAATTGTTTAATATAGCCTATGTTTTAGCTCAACTTAAGGATGGTTTACTATTGTAAATGTTCAAATAATGCAAAAATTGGCTCTAATCATGACTTTAATGTCTCACAGGAGTTCAATAAACAAATGAGGATTTATGATGGTAATCAAGTGAAAAATGGAGTCAAATGACGAAAAGTTGAGCAGCAACATCTTAACAAGAGAAAACCCCACTAGCGCGGGTCATGCGCTGGTCATGCGCTCCCGCACTAGTTCAGTGATTTGGACAGAAAGAAACTCGATATGCGCCGGATATGCGCTGGTCATGCGCTCCCGCGCTAGTTCAGTGATTTGGACAGAAAGAAACTCGATATGCGCGGGATGTGCGCTGGTCATGCGCTCCCGCGCTAGTCCTGTCCGGAAAAGCAATTATTGAGGGGTAAATTGGTCAATTTGGGAGTAATCCACTAAACTATCATAAAGTAAAAGTTCCATTATGGATGATAATCAGATTTTGAGGGGAGTAAGTGCAAAAATACTATTCATCCTTGAGAGAAAATCCATTGAAGATCAAGCTTGGAGCTAAGAAAGAAAAGGACAAACATCATTTTGGATCAAGAGTTTAAAGAGTTCTTTCAAACTTTCTTCTTGTTGCTTGTTAATATTATGTTTAAAACTTTTATTGTTGATTTTTGTATGATTATGAGCAGCTAAAAACTCTAGTATTCTTGGGTCATGGATGTTAGATAATTATGTTATTTGAAGCTTAGATTGAAGATATTGAATTTATTGTTATGGGTTGTTTATTTGATTCCGCTTCTAATTATTTTACTGCGTAGCTAACAGTGAAATATTATTTACGAATCCTGAATTAAACTTGACAAACAAAATTCTTGGTTGCATATAGAATCAAATAGAACAAGTTTTGAATCTCGGGCATCGGGTGAAGAATTCGCAATTAATATAGACATATACTTAATTGCCTTGTTTGGTTGAAAAATAGGAGTTGTAAATGCATTCTTGCTAATACTAATACCATAGACATATAGGTATTAGTTTAACTTGAATAGATGCATAAGAACTCGAAAGATTCTTATGAATATTATTAACCCTATAATCAATAACCCGGATAATTCAATAAATCCATTTTAAGCTAAAATAGTAGCATAATTTCTAGCAAGTCCATGACCCGGGAATATATTTATCCAAATTGTTATAAACATATTGTGAAATTGGTGTAGTAATTCTGTGTAGTATTATTGTTAAATTACCAGTCAAGCTTTAAGTTGGATATTTATGTATTTTGTAATGAATTAGCTTAAATCGATAATTGTTTGAGTTTGCATCAGTTGATAAGTTAATCACAAGTCCTCGTGGGAACGATACTTTACTTATTACTATATTACTTGTCGATCGCGTACACTTGCGTGAGTGTTTAGGTCGCAACAATGGTGTTACGGCAAACATTGCCACCGGAATTGGCGTGGCTATCTTTACTCCGAACAGAGCATGCACCTTAGGTGGTAAAACTGCAATTTTGAAAGGTGTAGATGCATTTGCTGGGGACATAAATTCGTTCTCAATCGATGTTGGCATCTTTGCAGAGGATGGTGCTTCAAACTCAAGTGGCATGGACATTATGAGCACGTGATTTTTGCTTCACGGAAATTACTCCAAAAGAAATCGAGAAATAAAGCAAGTTCCTTCGGGTACAATTTTGAGAATTTGCGTGACATTTTTGGTAATTATTTTGTCCGTAAATGTTTACCTTGTTGTAGTTAATTGAAAAATACAAAAATATATGTTGCATGCATATTTAGGAATTAATTAAATCATCATTTGGATCTAAAAGGAAAATCACAAAAATATGCATTTTATTCTATTTGTTGTCATTGTGTGATTTTATTTTATGGTTTTAATTTGTGTATTAATTGTTGTAAGTGTTAATTAATATTTGTGCAGTTTTATTTTTGATTTTACAATTTAATTAGGAATTGTGTTTAAATTAGAAATTAAAGAAGGAAAAGAAAAAGAGTTCAAAAAATGAAGGAATTCAGATGTGGGCTTAAAATTGAGACCAAAAACCAGGCCCAAATCAACTCATTTGAACCAGTCCGGTTAGCTGGTCTCTCAGACGAAGGAAACGACGCCGTATTGGCACTTTCCATCTGGACCGTTGATCAAACAGATCTAACGGTCCAGTTCAGTTCTTTCATTAAACCAAACGACGTTGTATGGTTGTATTTGATCGGGACCGTTCATTGCTTTTGATCTAACGGCTCCCAGGTTTTCCCTCATGACCTGATCCACTCCCGTTTGAGACCGACCCAATCCCTACTCAATCAAAACGGCACTGTTCCCTTAAGTGAAGAGATCCTGTCCATCAATCTCACCTGATCCAACTGCCAGGATCCATCCCTCCCCTTCATATATAAGACCCCATCTCTCACCCCACGCCCCCATAGCCAAACGCCCCCCTTTCTCACTTCCTCACTTCGTCTCTCATTTCAGAGACGGAATCTAGGTCAAACCCTAGCCGCCATAGCTCCCCTTCGCCTGAAACCTGGCGGCAACTACGCCACCGGCCACCTCCTTAACACCATAGATCCACCTTAACACCCTGGTTACGAATCCACTACTCCCTTAGTTCGAATCAATCCCCATCTTCTCGAATCTTCATTTGAAGATTCGAGCCAAAACCCCATCTATGCCAAACCACCCCAAATTCATACCAGTTACTCCTTGACCTCACTCATAACCAAACCAAGGTTCGAATCTAACCAGAAACCTTCAAGCCCCAAATCGACTGTATGAACCCTAGAAATCCAGAACCTTGGGGTCTGTCCAATTAAATGAAAGGTTGGGGTCTAATAGACCTTAATCAAGGTGTTCTCGGTTGAGAACACTTCGATTAAAGTCCGTTCGACCTCAAAGAGGTCGAGTCCGGTTTGAGACTGGGTCATTTTTGTTCTTAAGATTCAGAGGTATTTTTCCATTCCTTCCTTCTATTCATGTGTTCTATTTGTATCTCTTTGCATGTTTTAGTAGTTTGTGTGATTTTTCTACTTTGCTTTTAATTAATTCTGTTCATCTTCAGTAGACCTTTTATTTGGTCCAATTCTATCATTGCTTCTATTTGTTGTAATTGTTATGTGTTATAATTTGTGTAATCGATTGAATAAGTGACATCGATTAGTCCGGTAAGTCTGAATATTAATTTAACATGATAGTAGTGTAATGTTGGTTTTGATTTCATGGTTCATGCTAGTCTGTTTCCCCTCCTACTTCGTTTCTGTCCTAAATGTTGTATTGAAACGAGCCTGTTGGTATAGTTGAACTTAGTACTGAGCCTGTGGGTATATTCAGTTTGTCACATTGTTTTTGCTTGATCATTTGAAATGTTCTGAATTGCTTGGTCAATCGAACTGCTTCATCACAACTGCTATTTTGGTTGTCACCTAAACCTGTTGTGTCATGCCCGGTCAATCGATAGCCTTAGCCTTTATTTTGTTGTTGTTTGATTCAAGTTTAAACAATTGATGAATCGAATCCTACTGTCTAGGGTCTGAAATGAATCTGACAACTTATTTGAATTCAGTATTGGTGATAATGTCAACTAGATAGTAGTGAGTCATAAGGCTGCATTCAGAACTTAGGAGCATTGGCTATAGCTGCAATTTCAGGGATTTTAGGAGGGTAATTTGGGAATTGAAAACAGGGAAGATGGGTGGTTTGAGTGTTCTATCCACTAAGTATTAAAATACCATTAAACTAATAAATTGATTAGTATTAATGGGGAACAAAAGGGAATGGGGGGCTGAAAATAAGGAAAAGTTTTCCTTAGTGGATTTTAAGTGGGAAATTTCAGATTTAGTGGGGAAAAGGGGTTCGGGCAGTAGGTTCGGAAGGAAGGCAGACTTGTATAAGAGGGGAATGAGGTCTGTAGAGAAAAGGGGGAGATATAGAGAGGACTAAGAAAAAAAACATCTTCTGAAAAATACTAAAAAGGAAATCAGTTCTTCAGGCAGTCTTGGACAGCATTTTGAAAGCTAAAATATTCAGTTTTTCTTGGAGAGTTTAAGAGTGAATGGAAGCTGAACTTTGAAGAAAGGAAAAATATTCATAGTTCAAGTTAAGAACCTGCTGGATTTTATCAGCAGAATTCAGTAATTTTTAGAGTTGAATAGGCTGAATTTTTAACACCTAAAAGTTCAGTAATTAAGGAAAAAAAGAAGAAGAAGAAAAAGTCCAGAAAATAGTTTAAGTGTTAAGGCTGGTTCTTTGATCCTCATAAGCTAGAGAAAAACAAGAGTGTTGAGGCTGGAGATTTAACCTGAAACTCTAGAGAAATATAGTGCATATAGGTTGTGCTATTATCTTGCTAAGTCAGTGATAGAGTGAGTGTTTAAGGCTAAGCGTTACATCAAAGAGCTTCAGTTTGTTTTCTTCTTTGAGGGTTCACAATCACAAAGCCACAGTTTTCTTGCATCTGCCTCTCTTCTACTTTGACTGTAATTGCTTTGTGGTACTGCTTGGTTTGAATTTGGTATTTCCTGGGATTTCTGTTGATTTTCAAGCACTGTTTTATTGAGCTACTGGGCTCTTCTCTTGTTTTTAATCTGCTCCTGGGATTTCTGCTACTGTTATTACTAGTTTCACTGGTTTTGCTGTGTTGTTGAACCTCCTGTGTTGTTGTGTGTGTGCTACTGTTGCTTCTACTATTCTTCCTCTTCTTTGCTTTCCAAATACCAGGTACACAAATTGATACACTGGTTCTTGTAGAATGGAAACTGAAGCATGAATATGAAATGAAGAGTTGAAGTTCTGAATTTATCTTAGTTATATTCTGAATTCTAGGTGTATATGTACATTATTTAGCTTCCTCTAATTAGAATCATGTAGTTGTTTGATATATATAATGAAACATCTGACAGTAGCTTAGTGGACGAACTGTCTATGTATGCTAATTAAAAAGACTAATGATGTAGTAGCTCTGTTCAGTTAGTTCGTTATTGTTTGATGATTATCATGTCTCAAAAATCATGTTAGCTGATTTAGACTATTCTTAAACATTCAACAGTTAGCTCATTAAACAAATAGCCCGTTTCGGAACTTGTAGGAATATTGTTTAGCTAGATACTATTGGTTAATTTCAGCATGTAAATGTTTTAGGATTAAAATTAGATTGCCAAGTTCTTTAATTTGGCAAACTGTGAGCATGTGTAGTATAATGTAACTAGGTAGTAACATGTGAATGAGATGGCCCAGGTCCAGTTTTATACCATACACGTTGGGCCTGGGCCCGCGTTGGCAACGGACTGCCCTGATTGCATCATTTTCAGATTCTACGAATCATATTCGGAACCCAACTATAATTAACTCGTAAGCATGCAAATAAAGTAGGACCTTTTCTTCTTTCATTTTTAGAGACGGACGAAAAACGGAAAAATAGAAAAACATAGTCGCTTTAGGATATCCTTTTAAAACAAAAATGAGGCGTGCCTCGCCAAGTAAATCACAAGCTGTGGGGCCCTCTATACGTGTTTGTAAAGTTGCTTAGACTCCGGGACGGGCCGTTTAGCAAAATTTCACGGCCTTGCCCAAAATAACACTACGCTAGTCGCTTAGGGCGCGTCTTTAATAAAATTACTTCTTTAAGTACGTGTGTTCATTTATGCAACCCAAATCTAAATCTCAACGGAGTCGAAACGTATTTATGACCATGGGTACATTGATTGTGACGAGGTCCGAGATACGTTTTCACGACGTTGCAATTCTTTGCTAAAAATAACAATAATAATAATAATAAAAGCGGCAAAAAAAGTCATAATTCGCACTGAGTACATAATTGTTAAAATCAGATAAATAAGCTGAATATAACTATTGAACGACCATGCTAGAACCACGGAACTTGGGAATGCCTAACACCTTCTCCCGGGTTAACAGAATTCCTTGTCCAGATTTCTGGTACGCAGACTGTAATATAGAGTCATTCTTTTCCTCGATTCGGGATTAAAACCGGTGACTTGGGACACCCTAAATCTCCCAAGTGGCGACTCTGAAATAAATAAACAAATCTCGTTCGATTGTCCTTTAATTGGAAAAAAACTCCTTCACCCCTTCGCGGGGCGGTAAAAAGGAGGTGTGACAGACATATTTACCTCGGCGTCCCCAGAAGGCTGAATCTGGACTACAATTGGATTAAGGGTGACTATTGGTTTCTTTGGATCGTCGCCTTCTGTGAGCAAACCGATCGATCCCTTGGGGTCCCAATCATCCTCTATTTTAATCATGTGAACACCTCCACCCTTGTGGTCTGGAAGAGGGTTATTGCGGACATTCGGAGCAGGCTCCTTTGCCACAATAATCTTGTTATCAATTAGGGCCTGGATCTTGTCTTTTAGGGAGCGACATTCGTCGATGGTATGTCCTTTCATGCTGGAATGGTATGCACAGGATTTGTTTGGGTTGATCAATTGAGAAGAGTTCTCAAGGGTTATGGCAGGGATAGGGGTGACATAACCAGCAACTTTGAGCCCGTTCGTACAGCTAGTCAATGGGTTCAGCAATGGTGGTATACTGTTTGGGAGGTCTTTGGTCAAAATGTTGAAGTCTAGGAAAGTTTTGACGTGTGGGAGGAAATTGATAGTGGGATAGTTGAGAATTGTAGGCTTGGTAGACATGTGCAGGTTGGGAATATCTTGGTGAGGTAGGTTGATATGTAGGAGGTGGAGGTGATTGATAAGTGGGTGGTGGAGTTTGGTAAGAGGGTGAGGGTGCCTGGTAGTTCGGAGTAGGCTGATATGTGAGTGGAGGCATTGGATAGGTTTGGTATTTGATAGGGGATTTGGTTCTCTGTGCTACCATTACGGCACCTACGTCCCTTTTCTTGGACGTACCACCAGACTGTAAAGCCTTATTGGTGGCTTGTAAGGCTTCAAAGTTTGTAACCATACCACTTTTGATGCCTTCTTCGATCCTTTCTCCCAGCTTGATGATGTCAGAAAATTTATGGTTATCAATCAACATTAGCCTTTCATAATACTGTGAGTCCTGAGCTCGGACAAAAAACTTGTTCATTTGTTCCTCTTCTAAAGCAGGCCTGACCTTAACAACTTTTGATCTCTAGCGAGTAGCATACTCACGGAATGTTTTCGTGGGCTTCTTCTTTAGGTTCTGGATGTAGAACACATCTGGTGCATTTTGTGTGTTGAACCTGAATATGTCCATAAAGTCGGATGTCATACTCACCCACTTTGACCATTTCTTCGGGTCTTGGCTAATGTACCAAGACAGATCATCTCCTTTCAGACTCTTCATGAAAAGTTTCATGTGGATCCTCTCGTCCTTTCCTACCCCGACCAGCTTGTCGCAATATGTTCTCAAATGAAATCTTGGATCCCCTATACCATCAAACATCTCGAACTTAGGAGGTTTGTACCCCTCGGGCAGTTCGACATCGGGTTGTATGCAAAGATCTTCGTAGTTCAACCCTTCAATCCATTTACTTCCTTCGACGCCCTGAATTCGGCTAGTCAATTTTTTGAGTTCTTCAGCCAGATTCCTGATGAGCAAGTCATTATTATCAGACTCGGGTGCACTTGAGATGGCTTGGGTGGAGTGTGGCATGGTTTCAACGTAAATGGGGGTGTTATGATCGGTGTGAAAGTGGTCGTTTGTGGAGTTTTGGGGTTCAGGGATGGGCAGTGGAGTATTGTTGGAAGTATGGCAGGTGTTGCAGTGGCGGTGAGGAGCGGGATGGTTTAGTGGCTTTGGGATATTTTGTGGAGGTGTGGGGTCTTGAGCATTTGGGAAGTTGACATATGGAGTGGTGAGGGAAAATGACAAATTTGCCAGATTTCGAACTTGATCAAGTTCCTCCTGGAACTTCAATAGTTTCTGCTCGAGTTGGGACGCACTTTCTTTGGAAACCTAAGTACCATGAGTGACCTCTACCCGTTCAGTTGAGTTTTCCTTTCTGGTGTTGTTCGAATCTTCCATCTTCCCTTTGTTCTTGTTTCTGATAGGACTAAGAGGAGGAGTGGGTGGAGGGCCCCTGGATCTTATTGAATAAGATGATGTTGCCAGAGTGCACGAACTAACCTTTAGGAAGGGGGAATAAATAAAAAAAAGTAAAAACAAAAAGGTAACAAGTCAGTGACAATTATAAGAAAATGTTGCAATATTTAAACACATAGTGCAAGAATGTAAATCGTGTCCTAATTTGGGAACCTTTTTGTGCCCGAGGTAGGCCTAGTGACAAGTTGATTTGGAGAACTTAGAATGCTAAATGCCTCATTTTATTGATAAAAAGTACATGAATCCCAAATCGACACTAAATAACAGGAAATAAAATGTCACTAGGGGCCATTGGCCTTATTACATTTCTTAAAGCAAAAGAAAACTCCTATCTATTTGGTCCCAGAAGGACCTTCCTCAGGTTGAATGCTCTCGTTGATCATATCCTCCACTTCGCGTAGGTTCACCAGTAAGAATGTCTTTGCCAGGTGTTCTCCTTCGTTTCCCTCAGCGTTCTAGCAGTCGATAATTCTCTTGCTTACTTTCCCTTCTAATTCCAGCAGACTGTATTCCAGATATTCCAACTTTTTTCTAGCTCTGGAGGCCCTCTCTTTCCACTCATTAATTTAGTCATCTGATGGAAGACTCCTCTACCAGTCTAGCAAGAGTGGGGGCGTGATAACCATACCGAAACTAGGGACCTCGCTCTTCATTTTCTGCAAAACAAAAGGGTTAAGACCATAACCCCCCCCCCCACCAGACTCGACTATTTAATATCAATAATTAGCATGAAAACATTTAGTTCTCCAAATAAATGCACAGAACGTGATAATGTCCGTTTGGGTTTTACGGAAACCCGGTGAACTTTGGACAAGGCTATCTTAAAGAATCATTATGCGGACAACATAACTGACTCGGCTAAGTTTGACCATGATGCATGTACAGTTAAACAGAGTAAGGTTTCTATGGGGTTTTAGACTGGTACCCTTCAGTGGACAACTCAAGGGGGAAAGGCACGGAACTATCGACTACACCGTTGATCGACTGGTTTTACCGCAAATATGCCTTTGCCGGATTTAGGGGGTGATAACATCGGAAGAGAGCAACCACTTATTATAAGCGTTGCTATGGTATTTTGTTTGGCACAAGTGGAATATGATGTTGAACACTTGTTTATGCAATAACTAAAGCAGGTTGCCATGTATTTGCACGTTGAGAAAGTAGTAAATACAACAGTTCTTCATAATTTAAAGCAGTAATAAAGAAAAGCAGTAAAGGAAAACTATAAAAGAAATAAAGGAAAGAAACAAAAGTCAAGTCAGTTTTGTAGTTGAAAAGGGGAATTGAATTATTAAAGGTATTAAACAAATAAAGGCATATAAATAAAATGTCAAGACATAGTATTAGTCTGAAATGGTAAAAGCCTAAAAGATCACCAACAGAGTCGTCATGCTATCGCGCCCCCTTTTTTCTTGAGAAATCGCATTTATGACATTTGGGAGGGCAACTCATTCCCTTTTGGGAATTTGGGTTTGAATTGTAGAGTCGCCGCCTAATGATTAAGATGCATTAGGACACCAAGAGGGTTTTGATTTGAGTAACTAGAGATTGGGTAAGGGCTTGAAATTATCCCAAGAGGAAGGTGTTAGGCACCCCTCAGGATCTACTAGCGTGGTTCCCGACCAGATTATTGTTGTGACTTTAGGTGCAAATGACATGTAAGCAAATGAAACTTCAGATAAGAGGGGATTTTCACATAATGGTTGACAAAAAAATAAATTTGGAAAGAACTAAAAGAAAGCTGATTTTCCTTAAAGACATAGTTTGAAATCTTTAGAAGAAACAAAGAAACAAAGGGAAAGGGGGTCTTAGGTTTATTAATAATATGGATCACCCCACACAATGCCCGATAATCACTCCTCAATGAGGGGCTACACGTGACATTATCGCGTGGTCATCATATCCATATCTACCCTTCCCACCCCGTTAAGGTATTAAAGCGTGGGATGGTCTCGTTTTACTTATTGCATGTTATTACCCATCCAAATCCTATCAGTCCCGGAGGCATTTGGGACTACTAATCCTAAAGGGGAGGGGTATTAGGCTTATTTGTAGTTTAAAAGGCAAAATTCTAAGGCGACACACAAAACATGTATAGCAAATTGGGGGAAAGCTCATAACAAGCAAAAAGGGCTCAGATACACCTCCTTTAAACAAAGAAGCACGTAATTAGCATGACTTACACATACTGTTTAAGGCCTGATTAAATACTAACATGAGAGGACTTAAAGGTTGAGGCAGGCTAATTTATTACATAATTCAGATGAGAAGCCCAAATCAGGCCTGCCTACTGGTTGTAGTTAATAGAACAGATTCAGTTTATAACTTTACCCTAAGGCTTGCCTAAGTGTTGGACAAGGATCCTATGGGCATGGCATCTATTTAATTCAGAAAGCAACGAAATAACAAGGTCTAAAAAAATAAACTGAATACGGTAGTCAAAAAGAAAAGGCAAGTTTTAACGAAGGTTATAAGTTCTGCAACTAATGGTACTTATTATTACTGGTTTTAGCTCTATACGTGAATGAAGCAATTCAGATTCGATTAGGAATTCCTATAGACATGCTTTCTACGCATAGTTGATTTTAAGCCTTTGGTAAAAAAATTGCAGAAGCCTTATAAATATGATATCTAAATGCATAAGACTGGTTTTAACCTATAAACATGGTATCTAACTGGCAGAAAAACCTATGAGTATGATATCTAGATGCAGCATTTGTTTAAAACCTATGAGCATAATATCTATACGAATGTAATAATCCTATGATCATGATTTCTATGTGAAAATGGACATTCAGAATCCTCTATAGGCATGCTTTCTATATGCATTTGAATGTGTAGAATTCAAAAACACCTATAGACATGGTATCTATGTGAGAATGTAGAATTTAGAATGACCTGTAGGCATTGTATCTACCTTTTGCATACATAGTTACCCGCCCTTTTCACTAGCCATCCCCAAGAGTTTATTAGAAATTATTACAGCCTGGAATAAAGTAAAAAAAATGCATCAGAAAATATAAAAGTACAACCAAAGGAGAGCCTGATTTAGACTTCTTGTCTGAAATATGAGATAAACCAACTCCAAGGGATCATGATCCAAAGCCTTTCTCCCATTTGAATGTGTCAAAGTTCCCTAAGAGCCTCAATGGGACTCCGGGCAATGCTCACACCCAAATGTATTATCAAATTAGGAAAAGTGCAGTGTGGAAGGGCCAGCCCTCAAGTGTCAAAGTTCAGAGGGAGCTTAAAGGGTCCCAAGGAAAGGCTCACAAGAGGGGGCGCAGAACATAAAGACTAAGAGAGGGTGCAAGTGCACAAACAGAATTCTGAAAGGGGAAAGGAAGAGGGAAACAGCTACAAATAAGTACACATAGGGGAATAGGGAATATGGAGATTGTAAAGAGCCTATTGTTTAGGCAAGGCAGGCTTCAAGCATGCTCAACAATGGAGGATGCTAGCATACTCTCAAACCTGCCATAACAGACTATTTAGAGGCTAGGATCCCAAGGGATCGAGTTTGATCCATGGACAATAACTTGCAGTATTGTCATGCCTCAAACCATAGCTTAAATACATAAGGGGGCAGGGGTTTGGGATTCATAATAGAGCAGGCAGAAAAAAATCAATATACTAGAGCAAGTGTTGAACTACACAGAAGCACTAAGCAGACAGGGATACAAAAAGTAATAAATAAACACATTATTGTGAAGTTGAAATCTTAAATCAGGACATACCAGTTTGAAAGAAGTAAATAGAGAAAAGCAGGCAGTAGGTCTTGTAAACAGGCCACAGTTCAAGCAACAAGAGAGAATAGTTTGAGTGTAAGTATAAGTTCAGAAAGACTACGAGTGATGGATTGATGTCCTTGTGTCAATGAAAGAGTCGATATTTATAGTGTGAAAACAAGAAGAAATAATGGTAAGAAAACAATTAAGGAACTGGTTATCAATTAAAAATCAATCAATACAAGACTTCCTTTAATTAAGGAATTCAGATTCAAACGGTAAAACTATTTAAGGAAAGAAATCAAATAAACATCTTGTGCAAAGTATGCAATTAGGGGTAAATACATAGGAGTTTTAATTAAGGGAAGAATTTTGAAATACACGGCAAAAACAAATAAGGTAAGGATCAATCAGTATACAATAAATCAAGGGGTCAGAGGTTTGAAATTACTAGCTCATGAAGGGGCTAAGGAAAGTTTTCGACTCAAATCAAGTAACAGGGAAATCAGCAAACAAGAAAAGAAATCAATCAAACTTATACAAGGGAAGTCTAAAATAAATCAAAATTGAAAGCCATTTTTAGAGGGAAATTCAACACATATAAAGAGCACACAAATATGCTAGGTTGAATTTAGAGCAAAGAAAACGTCATGCCATTGCAAAATCAGTAGGTAGTCACATAGGTTAGAAGAGATAGTATCAAATAGCATACAAAGGGTCCAGTATAAGGACATTAGAAGAGTTTTAGTAGAAAAATCAGAATCGCTTAAAGAAACAGAGATTTCAAGCCTCAGTTAACAAATTCTGAAAACTTGAAATAGGTCCAAAAGAATTAGGTTTTCTGAAATCAAAAAAGTTCAAAAATAAAGAGCAAACAAATCACATAGCCAAG
Organism: Nicotiana sylvestris; assembly: GCF_000393655.2. Classification (NCBI taxonomy): domain Eukaryota; kingdom Viridiplantae; phylum Streptophyta; class Magnoliopsida; order Solanales; family Solanaceae; genus Nicotiana; species Nicotiana sylvestris. Next base: position 43,161,727 of record NC_091062.1, on the reverse strand, counting down.
GGTCTCAAAACTCGGATGAACCCCCAAATTTAGGGTTCTTGCCATTAACCGAGTGCCGGGACGAAAGGGCAAGTGATTAAGGGAGAAGATACTAATTGAAACAGGTTCAGAGGTCTCAGAAAGGAACTGAGACCTTTAACATGCTCTTTTAGTTGTAGGAACTCATGATAGGCATAGTAAAAGAACAATATGCGAAACCAATAGAAGACCTAGTAGAAGAAACAAATAAGAACATGGTGAAAAAAAATAAAAAGAACGCAGTATGAGAAAACAAGGTAGACGAAACACACAAAGAACACAGTAGAAGCAACATAGTGGAAGAAACACACAAAGAAAAAGAAAATCAGAGAAACATACAAAAGAAAATCAGAGAAACATAACTCAAAAACCCTAGATCGGAAGAAATAAAGGTTTTGAAAGCATAGTTTTAAAAGAAATGTCAAGAAATTGTTTTAAAAGTTTAGGGAAAATATGGTCTAGAACAGATCTAAAGAAATCAGAAGAACCTCAAAAGCTAGGGTTTCAGAGGAACCCAAACGGTGAGAAAGACTTGGATTGTCGTTGATCTAAACATGAGGAGTCGAGGCCAGGCTCGAACAGACATGGCTTGCCGGAGATAGCCATGGAACTCGAATCAAACAAGGTATGGATGCAACTTCTTCGTGGTCAAGTCATGAGTCTTTAGTAACCAAGCGTGTAGGAACCATAGTAGGCTGGTAGGTGGTTAAACCACCATGGATTCAGGCTAGGAGGTGGCCGGAGAAGGCTAGTGGAGCTCATCGGAGCGGAGGGGAAGGGGGAAGGTTCTAGAGAGAACCAGAGATAGATAGAGAGAGAGAGAGAGAGAGAGAGAGAGAGAAGAGAATCGATTGAGTGAGAGGGGTTTAGGGGGGTCGTTTGGGTTTAATTTGGTAAGAGTGAATCTGGGTCGTTGATCAATTTTGATCAATGGCCAAGATTTAATCCGATTTGGGTCGGGTAGATTTAGGGATTGGGCTTGGGTATTTGGGCTAGTTTAATTTGGGTTGGGGTTTGGTGTAATTTAGGCTAGATTATAAAGCCAAATCTGGTTATAAGTTAAATAGCCCCCCTTTTCCCATTAAAAATAGTAAATGAATTTCTGAAAATAAATTGAAAGTGCTAAAATGGTTTATAATATAAAATTAACAATTTAAAAATATAAGACCCTATTTTATAAACACAAGACGAATTTAAACCTAAAAATGGCTAATATTGCAATTATGCAATTTTATCTTTAAAATACCAAATAAATTTGTAAAAAATATAAAAAAAATATCTTAGACATATTTTAGTGTAAACCTGAGACTCCAATAAATTGATTTAAAAATCCTTGAAAAATTAGGGAAAAATAATTGGACCTTGGGACATACCTATATATGCACATACATGCTATTTTGAAAGGTATTTTGTACATAAAAATACAGGAAAAAATTGGGTATCAACATGACTCGCTTCTTGTGTCAACTCAAAATGCATGGACTTTACCAATCCTTTGTAAATCATGTGCTCTCACCACAATCAAAGAGAGAAATTAGTCCACACCCCCAAATATGCATTCAAGTATAATTTAAGGACTTACACATCGAATGAATTCACTCACTGTCACAAAGAAATTCATGTGCATCCCCAGGTCATAGCATTGTCTTGCCCGTAGTATATGTCTCTACTAATATAAGCTTGCGAAGTCTAGGATCACTTAGGTCTTTCCAGGTTGTAATGTAGGGTAAGTGATATATAATGATTTTTGAAGCACTATTTAAAATGTTTATCAATTTTTTTAATAAAAGTTGTCCGGAAAAATATACAGATTGCGGATGCAAGTCGAGGAATGCTTAATGGTGCTATTCGAGGTCTCAGAACACATAAATGAATGTTTAAAATAAAAGATGACATATTGAGTCATCACATTCTCCACCTCTAAAATAAAGTTCATCCTCGAGTGGAATTAGAAAAATACCTGAGCTGGTGAAAAGGTGTAGATATCTACTCCGCATTAAAATTATTCAAGATCGACTTCTCACAGCTTAGTATAGGGAAAAGAGTTATGCTGATTGAAAAGTTCGTGATGTTGCATTCATGGCAGGATAAAGAGTATCTCCCCGGGTTTCACCTATGAAGGGCGTAATGAGGTTCAGAAAGAAGGGAAAGTTGAGCCCTAGGTATATCGGACCCTTTGAAATTCTTGAAAAGGTGGGTGAAGTAGCCTACAGGCTTGCACTACTACCTAGTTTAACAGCAGTTCATCCAGTGTTCCATGTATCCATGCTCCGTAAATATCATGGTGATCTGTCCCATGTGTTAGATTTCAACTCAGTCCAATTGGACTAAGATTTGACTTATGTGGAGGAGCCAGTAGCTATTCTAGCCCGGCAGGTCCGATAGTTGAGGTCTAAGAGTTATCCTTCAGTTCGGGTGCAATGGAGAAGTCAGCCGATTGAGGAAGCTACCTGGGAGTCCGAGTCGGACATGCGGAGTAGATATCCATACCTTTTTACCCGCTCGGGTATTTTTCTAATTCTATTTGAGGACGAACGTTTGTTTTAGAGGTGGAGAATGTGATGACCCAATGTGTCATCTTTAATTTTAAACATTTATTTTTCTGTTTTGAAACCTCGAATTGCACCATTGAACATTCCTCAACTTGCGTGCACAGTCTATATATTTTTCTGAAAAACTTTTAAGAAACAAATTAATAAAAATGTGAAATAGAGATTCAAAACTCATTTGAGCTGACTTTTGTCAACATTTTGAGTTAACGGACCCAGATCAGTATTTTGATAGTTCCGATAGGTGCGTATCGTGATTTGGGATTTAGGAGCATGTCCGGAATCGAATTGTAGGTCCCTAGTTTGAGTTATTGCCATTTGTTGAAAACTAGAAGTTTAAAAACTTAAAGATTTCAAAGTTTGACCACAATTGACCTTTATTGATATCTAACACGGATTGAGATTCCAAGAGTTGGAATAGCTCCTTTATGTCATTTGGGACTTGCCAGCAAAATTTGGCGTTATTCCAGATTGATTTGAAGCGCAAGTTATAGAATTGAAAATTTCATAAACAATAAGTTTGAATCGAGGTGCGAATTGTTGTTTCGACTTTGTTTGACGTGATTTGAGGACCCGAGTAAGTTCGTATTTTGATAAGGGACTTGTTGTAATATTCAAATGACGTCCCGAGGGGCTCGAGTGAGTTTCAGACGAGTTTCGGACCATTTTTGATCAAGAACACAGGTCAGGTTCTGGTGCGTCGCACCTGTGAAATTCTGACTGCAGGTACGTGACCGCTTTTGCAATTTTTTGGTCGCTTCTCTGATGAAGTCAATGGCCCTGTCTCACCACTTCTACGGAGGTCCTTACGCAAGTGTGATGCCTTTTCTGCGGCTAACAGATCGCAAATACGACTAGCCTCGCTTTTGCGGCTTCATTTGTGCTTTTGTACAGTCGCAAATGCGACGTGAATTTCCGGAGATGCGGTCCTTCGCTTGGAAGCCTGGTTCCGCAAATGCGATATTTTTCTCCCAAAATCAAGCTCGCAAATGCAAAAATAATGTTTGCAGATGCGAAATGCTGGGCAGAATACATAAAATTGGGTGTTTGCCATTTTTGCTCATTTTTTACTTTTAAATCTCGGATTTGGGCAATTCCAAAGGAGTTTTTCATGAATTAGACTTGGGTAAGTGTTATATATCCGAAAGTGATTATATTTCATAAATCCATGGTTATATTCATCATTTATTTCATATTTAAATGGAGGAAATTGGAATTTTTGAAAACTTTACAAAAATGAAAATTTCGGATTTGTAAGGCAATCCGATGTCAGAATTCGATATTTTTTGTATGGTTGAACTCATATTGGAATGGGTGTTTGGATTCCGTTTTTTTTTTGTTGGGTTCCAAAAAGTGGGCCCCACGTTGACGTTTGGTTGACTTCTCCGAAAATGATTTAACTTAAGTCTCTTTCGAATTGTGAATAATTTCTAAAGCTCCAATTGAATTGTTGGCCAATAATTTGATAGGTTTGATTGGTTTGGAGACTAATTTGAAAGGAAAAGTTGTGGTCGAGTGATCACATGAATTGTGAAGTAAGGTAAGTATCGTGGTTAACCTTGACTTGAGGGAATAGAACCCTTGAATTATTTTTTACGTGAATTTTATGTGTAATGGCATATAGGCGAGGTGACGAGTGTCTATACATCGTCAGATTGATTTTTTGCATATTTCCTTGAAAATCATAAATTACTTTAACTCATGACTTAATTATTATATTAATTATTTCTCATATATTCATTGTTCACTATTATGCCTTGAATCCATGCTATAATTGCTACATGCTTATTTGACTTATGTGTCATAATTGCTACTTGACATTTAGCATTTTTATTTTAAATTGCCTATTTCCTCCCCGATTCCACAATTAATTGCTACTTGCCTTTACTTGATTCCTAAATAAATCATAATTTTTATATGCCTTGTTGCCTTATAGTTTCATATTAAATGTTGCATTTATTGGAGTAATTTCATCTATGAGAATTGATATATGATATTGTTTCGGGAGCGGGCTACACGCTGCAACAGAAATGAAAATGTATATATTAAGGGATAGGATTACACGCCGCAGCAGAATTGATTAAAAAGATACATTGAGGATCGGGTTGCATGCCATAACAGAACTAAATGAAGGTTGTATTGTGGGATCGGGTTGCCCGCTGCAGCAGAACTGAATGAAAGATTATATTGTGGGAACGGGTTGCATGCCGCAACAGAATAAAAAGTAATAATTGATTACGACTGTCGAGTTGGCTTCGATTGTTGATATGAGTTACCTACTTTATTTCTATTCATGTCTTCCTATAATTGTTATTATTATTATTATTATTATTATTATTATTATTATTATTATTATTATTATTGCATACAGGTTAATGTAAGCGACCTGCCTTAACCTCGTCACTACTTCGTCGAGGTTAGGTTCGGCACTTACTGAGTACATCGGGTTGGTTGTACTCATACTACACTCTGTACTTCTTGTGCAGATACCAAAGTTGTTCTTAGCGGCGTACAGTAGGCTTGTTCGGATTCAGCTATTCAGAGGAGACTTGAGGTATAGTTGCACGGCGTTCGCAGCTCTGAAGTCCCCTTCTACTTTATATTGGTTGTGTATTTTCTTCCCGACAACTTTATTTTATTCTGACCTTTATTTGTATTATTCTAGTAGCTCATGCACTTGTGACACCATTTTTGGGATGGTTTTTAGATATCGCTTAAATTATGGTTATTTACTTTATTTCAAATTTTATTCCAGTTATTAGATTCTTTATTATTAATTAAATTAAAATTATGAGAAATGGCTAAAATTGTTCTAACGTTGGCTTTCCTAGCAAGTGAAATGTTAGGTGCCATCACGGTCCGAAAGGTGGGAATTTCGGGTCGTGACAAGTTGGTATCAGAGCACTAGGTTACCTAGGTCTCATGAGTCACGAACAAGCTTAGTAGAGTATGAAGGATCGGTATGGAGATGTTTGTACTTATCTTCCAGAGGTTGTGGAGTTTAGGAACAATTTCACGTCTATTCTTCTCTATCATGCGATTTTATTCTATCATTGATGATTGAATTCTTCTATTCTTGTCCTCTCGCAAATGGTGAGAACACATACTACTTCTACAAATGGACAAGATCTAGAGCCCCTAGTGACAGCTACGACTAGGGGCAGAGGCTGAGGTCACGCCAAAGGCTGGGGCCTAGGTCGCGCTAGAAGCCGAGGTAGAGATAAAGGCATAGCTTAGTCTAGAGATCGAGCAGCAGCACCTGTTGTAGAACCTCAGATGGATTTTAAAGCGGAGGTTCCAGCTCAGACTGTACCTGTTGGACCAGTTCAGGTCCCGAAAGGATTCATAGCTACTCTAGTACTTCAGGATGCTCTAGTCTGTTTGGTGAGTCTTATGGAGGGTGTCGTATAATAGTACATTTCCAATGGCACCAGTCGTCTCACAGGCTGGGGGAGAAGCACAAACTCCCACTACTCCCGCTCTGGAGCATGTAGCTCCCCAATATCAGGCTCTAGTAGCCCATCCAGTTGGGGTAGTTCAGCCAATTATTGCGGCACAGGTCGGTGATAGGCTCTCTTTGTCCACTGAAGCTTTGTTGAGATTGGACAAGTTTACCAAGATATTTTCTATTCATTTCAGTGGTGCACCTTCTGAGGACCTAGGGGACTATCTTGACCGCTGCTATGAGGTATTGCGGAACATGGGACTAGTTGAAAGCAACAAGGTCGATTTTACTGTATTTCATATGATTGGCTCCTCCAAGAGATGGTAGAAAGATTATGTATTTGCTCGGCGGGTTTGCCTGCACTTACCTGGGAGCCATTTGCACAACTATTTTTGGAAAAATTCATTCCTGTTACTCTGAGAGAAGAGTATCGTAGGGTATTCAAGCGTCTTCAGCGGGGTAACATGACCGTCACCGAGTATGAGACTCAATTTGTGGATCTAGCATGTCATGCCATCGTCTTGCTTCCTAGTGAGAGGGATAGAGTGAGGAGATTCATCGATGGACTCATTTATACTATCAGGCTTCAGATGGCCAAGGAGACATTGAGTAATATTTCCTTCCAGGCGGACGTGAATATTGCTAGGCGGATCGAGTTAGTTCATGCTCAAGATAGAGGGCCAGTGTTAGATAAGAGGACCCGTCATTCTGGTAATTTTAGAGCTACCTCATCTGGAGGCAGGAGTACTTATGGTAGGGGTCATTATCCCAGGCCATTTTATTCAGCACTTCAAACATCTCATAGTGCTTCAGGGAGTCATGGTTCTTATGTGCCTTACCCCGGACAGCCAACATTCAGTGTATATTTAGCTCCTATCAGTGCACCACCACTCTAGAGTCACTATGGCCGTTATCCTACCAGTTCGGGTCAGCTTCAGCTTCAGCAGCCACAATAGCAGGATGGGTGCTATAAGTGTAGGAACATTGGTCATATCAGGAGGCATTGCCCTAGGTTGTTGAGCAGCAGATCCCAGCAGGATTCTTGTGCAATCATACCGGCACTGGTTGCTCCGCCGCCCACCCAGCCAGCTAGGGGTATGGGTCAGTTAGCTAGAGGTAGAGGTTAGATGATTAGAGGTAGAGGTCAAACTGTTAGAGGTGGAGACCAGCCAGCTAGGGCTTGTCCTAGAGATGTAGTTCAGAATGGAGGGGCCCAGCCCCGATTTTATGCTTTCCAACTAGGCCAGAAGCCGAGTCACCCGATGCTATCATCACAGGTATTGTTCCAATTTGCCATAGAGATGCCTCAGTTCTATTTGATCCGAGATCTACTTATTCCTATGTGTTCTCCTACTTTGCTTCATATTTGGTTGTGCCTCGTGATTCTCTGAGTGCTTTTGCGTATGTGTCTATGCCGGTGGGAAATTCTGTTGTGGTAGATCATGTATATCGTTTGTGTGTGGTTATTATTGGGAGTCCTGAGACTAGCGTTAATCTTCTACTTCTCTACATGGTATGTTTTGACGTCATCCTGGGTATGGATTGGTTGTCACCATATCATGTTATATTGGATAGTCATGCTAAGACGGTGACCTTAGCCATGTTGGGGTTGCCTCGATTAGAGTAGAAAGGAACTCCTGGCCATTCTACCAGCAGGGTTATCTCTTATATGAAGGCTCGGTGTATGGTCGAGAATGGTGTCTAGTTTTGTGGCTTATATTTGCGATCTCAGTGCGGATGTTCCTTCTATGGACTCAGTCCCAATTGTTCGTAAATTTCCAGATGTATTTCCTGCAGATTTACCGGGGATGCCACCCGATAGAGATATTGACTTTTGTATTAATTTAGCTTCGGATACTCAGCCCATTTCTATTCCACCATACCGTATGGCCCCGCCAGAGTTGAATGAATTGAAGGAGCACTTACAAGACTTGTTTGATCAGGGATTCATTAGACCTAGTGTCTCGCCCTGGGTGCACCAGTACTATATGTAAAGAAGAAATATGGATCTACGCAGATGTGTATAGATTATCGGCAGTTGAACAAGGTTACTATCAAGAACAAATATCTGTTGACAAGAATTGATGACCTATTCGATCAGCTTCAAGATGCCAAGGTGTTTTCAAAGATTGACTTGAGGTCTGGCTATCATCAATTGAAGATTAGGGAATCTGATGTCCCTAAGATAAATTTTTGAACTCGGTATGGGCATTATGAATTTCTAGTGATGTCATTTGGGCTGACAAATGCCCTAGCAGCATTTATGGATTTGATGAACCTGGTATTCAAGCCCTATCTGGATTCTTTTGTGGTTGTATTAATTGATGAGATCTTGATTTACTCAACCAGTCGAGAGCAGCATCGTCATATTGTGCTTCAGACTTTGAGGGATAGTTAGTTATATGCCAAATTTTCAAAATGCGAGTTTTGGTTAAACTCAGTTGCCTTTTTGGGGCATGTTGTATTTGCAGAAGTCATAAAAGTGGACCCTAAAAAGATTGAGGCAGTTAAGAACTAGCCCAGACCTACTTCAGCTATAGAGATTCGTAGTTTTCTAGGTTTGGCAGTATATTATCGCCGGTTCATGGAAGGGTTTTCATCTATAGCAAACCCCTTGATTAGACTGACCCAGAAGGGTGCTCCAATCAGATTGTCAGACAAGTGTGAGTTGAGCTTTCAGAAGCTCAAGACTACTTTGACCACGGCGCTAGTGTTGGTGTTGCCCATAGGTTCAGGATCTTACATAGTGTATTATGATGCATCTCGTATTGGACTTGGTGCAGTATTAATGCAAGATAGCAGGGTGATTGCTTCTGTGTCGCGGCAGTTGAAAGTTCATAAGAAGAATTATCATGTTCATGACTTATAACTTGTAGTAATTGTTCATACGCTGAAGATTTGGAGACACTACCTTTACGGTGTGTCGTGTGAGGTATTCACAATTCATTGAAGTCTGCAGTATCTATTCAAACAAAAAGATCTCAATCTGAGGCAGAGAAGATGGTTGTAACTATTGAAAGACTATGATATAACCATTTTGTATCACCCCCAGAAAGGCCAATGTGGTGGCCGATGCTTTGATTAGAAAGGTTGTGAGTATGGGCAGCCTTGCATATGTTCTGGTTGGTGAGAAGCCACTAGTTGTAGATGTTCAAACTTTGGCCAATCAGTTCATAAGTTTAGATGTTTCAGATTCCAGTAGGGTTCTAGCTTGCACAGTCGCTCGGTCTTCTTTGTATAAGCTCCATCAAAGAGCGACAGTATGATGATCCTCATTTGTTTGTCCTTAAGGAAACGGTGCGGCACGGTGGTTCTAAGTAGGTTGTTGTGCGAGATGACGGAGTTTTGCGAATGTGAGGTCGTATTTGTGTGCCTAATCTGGATGGGCTTCGTGAATTGATTCTTGAATAGGACTATAGTTTCCCGTATTCTATTCATCCGGGTGCCGCCAAAATGTATCAAAATTTGCGGCAACATTATTAGTGGAGGAGAATGAAAAAGTATATAGTTGCATATGTAGCTCGGTATCTGAGTTGTCAGCAAGTCAAGTATGAGCATCAGAGATCAGGTGGTTTGCTTCAAAAGTTAGAAATTCCCAAGTGGAAGTGGGAGTGTATCACTATGGATTTTGTTGTTGGACTCCCACGGACTCAAAGGAAGTTCGACGTAGTATGGGCCATTGTGGACATGTTGACCAAGTCATAACATTTCATTCCAATGGCAGTTACATATTCTTCAAAGCCGTTAGCTTAGATTTACATCCGTGAGATTTTCCGCCTTCATGGTGTGCCAGTGTCTACTATTTCAAATCGAGGTGCACAATTCACCTTGCACTTCTGAAGGGTTGTACAGCGTGAGTTAGGCACGGGGGTTGAGTCGAGTACATCATTTCATCCCCAGACAGATGGACAGTCAGATCACACTATTCAGATATTGGAAGATATGTTTCGCACTTGTGTTATGGATTTTGGAGGTTCTTGGGATCAATTCTCGCCGCTTGCAGAGTTTGTCTATAATAGCAGCTACCAGTCGAGCATTCAGATGGCTCCATATGAAGCATTATAAGGAAGGCGATGTCGTTCACCAGTTGGCTAGTTTGAACCGGGAGAGACTCCGCTGTTGGGTACAGATTTGGTACAGGATGCCTTGGATAAGATCAAAATTGTTCAGGATTGACTTCACACAACTCAGTTTAGGCAAAAGAGTTATGTTTATCGAAAAGTTCGAGATGTTGCATTCATGTAAGGATAAAGAGTATTGCTCCGGGTTTCGCCTATGAAGGGTGTAATAAGGTTCGGAAAGAAGGGCAAGTTTAGCCCTAGGTATATCGGACCCTTTGAAATTCTTGAAAGGGTGGGTGAAGTAGCCTACAGGATTGCACTACCACCTAGTTTATTCGCAATTCATCTGGTGTTCCATGTATCCATGCTCCGGAAATATCATGGTGATCCATCTCATATGTTAGATTTCAGCTCAGTTCAATTGGACAAAGATTTGATTATGAGGAGGAGCCTGTAGCTATTATAGCCCGGTAGGTCCGATAGTTGAGGTCTAAGAGTTATTCTTCAGTTTGGGTGCAATGGAGAGGTCAGCCGATTGAGGTAGCTACCTAGGAGTCTAAGTCGGACATGCGGAGTAGATATTCACACCTTTTCACCAGCTCAGGTATTTTTCTAATAACAAACATTTGTTTGAGAGGTGGAGAATGTGATGACCCAATATGTCATCTTTAATTTTAAACATTTAGTTTTCGGGTCTGAAACCTCGAATAGCACCATTCTAAATTCCTCGACTTGCATTTACAATCTGTATATTTTTTCGAAAAACTTTTATAAAAACAATTGATACAAATGTGAAATAGAGCTTCAAAACTCATTTAAGTTGACTTTTGTCAATGTTTTGAGTAAACGGACCCGAATCGGTATCTTGACAGTTCAGGTAGGTCCGTATCGTGATTTGAGATTCGGACGTATGCCCGGAATCGAATTCGTAGGTCCCTAGCTTGAGTTATTGCCATTTGTTGAAAACTAGAAGTTTAAAAACTTAGAGATTTTAAAGTTTGACCACAATTGACCTTTATTGATATCGGACTCAGATTGAGATTCCGAGAGTTGGAATAGATCCTATATGTCATTTGGGAATTGCCTGTAAAATTTGAGGTTATTCCGGATTGATTTGACATGTTTCAACGGGAGTTATAGAATTGAAAATTTCATAAACTCATAAGTCTGAATCGAGGTGTGAATTGTAGTTTCGACATTGTTTGACATGATTTGAGACCCCAAGTAAGTCTGTATTATGTTACGGGACTTGTTGGAATATTCGAACGAGGTCCCGAGGGGCTCAGGTGCGCTTCAAACGAGTTTCGGACCATTTTTGTTCAAGAACACAGGTCTGGTTCTGGTGCGTCGCACCTGCGAAATTCTGACCGCAGGTGCGTGACCATTTTTGCGGTTTTCTGGTCGCTTCTGCGATAAAGGAAATGACTCTATCTCGCCTCTTATGCGAAGATCCTTATGCAGGTGTGATACCGCTTCTATGGCTAATGGATCGCAAATGTGACTGGCCTCGCTTATGCGACTTCATTTGCGCTTCTGCGCAGACACAAATGCGACGTGAAATTCTGCAGATGCGGTCCTTTGCCTGGCTTCCTGGTTCTGCAAATGCAAGATTTTTCTCACAAAAGAGAGCTCACAAATGCAAAAATAATGTCTGCATATGCGAAAATGCTAGACGGAATACATAAAATCGGGTGTCCGCCATTTTTGCTCAATTTTGAGTTTTAAGCCTAGGATTTGGGCGATTCCAAAGGAGTTTTTCACGAATTCGACTTGATAAGTGTTATATATCCGAAAGTGATTATATTTAATAAATCCATAATTATATTCATTATTTATTTCTGATTTAATTTGAAGAACTTAGGTTTTTGTAAAACTTTTCAAAAACAAAATTTTTGGATTTGAAAGGCAATCTGATGTCGGAATTCGATAATTTTTGTACGGTTGAACTCGTACTGGAACGGATTTTCGGATTCCATTATTTTTTTCAGGTTCTGAAAAGTGGACCCCACATTGACCTTTGGTTGACTTCTCTGAAAATGATTTAACTTAAGTCTCTTTCGAATTGTGAATAATTTCTAAAGCTCCAATTGAATTGTTGGCCAATAATTTGATCAGTTTGATTGGTTTGGAGACTAATTCGAAAGGAAAAGTTGTGGTCGAGTGATCACTTGAATTGTGAAGCAAGGTAAGTATCGTGGTTAACCTTGACTTGAGGAAATAGAACCCTTGAATTATTTTTTACGTGAATTTTATGTGTAATGGCGTATAGACGAGGTGACGAATGTCTATACGTCGTCAAATTGATTTTTTGCATATTTCTTTGAAAATCATAAATTACTTTAATTCATGATTTAATTATTATATTTATTATTTCTCATATATTCATTGCTCGATATTATGCCTTGAATCCATGCTATAATTGCTACATGCTTATTGGACTTATGTGTCATAATTGCTACTTGACATTTAGCATTTTATATTTTAAATTGCCTATTTCCTCTCTGATTCCATAATTAATTGTTACTTGTCTTTACTTGTTTCCTAAATAAATCATAATTTTTGTATGCCTTGTTGCCTTATAATTTCATATTTAATGTTGTATTTATTGGAGTAATTTCATCTATGAGAATTGATAATTGATATTATTTAGGGAGCGAGTTGCACGCCGTAACAAAAATAAAAATAAATATATTGTGGGATCGGATTGCACGCCTCAACAGAATTGATTGAAAAGATATATTGAGGATCGACTTACATGCTGCAACAAAATTAAATGAAAGTTGTATTGTGGGATCGGGTTGTACGCCGCAACAAAATTGAATGAAAGATTATATTGTGGGAACGGGTTGCACGCTACAACATAATAAAAAGTAATAATTGATTACGACTGCCGAGTTGGCTTCGATTGTTGATATGAGTTACCTGCTTTATTTCTATTTCTGTCTTTCTATAATTGTTGTTGTTGTTGTTGTTGTTGTAAGCGACTTGTCTTAGCCTCATCACTACTTCGTCGAGGTTAGGTTCGGTATTTACCGAGTACATAAGGTTGATTGTACTCATACTACATTACCGGAGTTTGTCCCAGCGGCGTACAATAGACTTGCTCGGATTCAGCTATTAAGAGGAGACTTGAGGTATAGTTGCACGGCGTTCGCAGCTCTGAAGTCCCCTTCTACTTTATATGGGCTATGTATTTTCTTCTAGACAGCTTTATTTTATTCAGACCTTTATTTGTATTATTCTAGCAGCTCGTTCACTTGTGACACCAGTTCTGGGATTGTTTTTAGACATCGCTAACATTATAATTATTTACTTTATCTCAGATTTTATTCCAGTTATTAGATTCTTTATTATTAATTAAATTACAGTTGTTAAAAATGGCTAAAATTGTTCTAATATTGGCTTGCCTAACAAGTGAAATATTAGGAGCCATCACAGTCCGAAAGGTGGGAATTTCAGGTTGTGACAAGTACTTAACTTTCAACTACACACTTTTCATGACCAATTCAAGCAATATCAAGAAATCATATATAATTTGGCCCTTCTTCTTTAAGCACAATTATGCATTCACTAGCCCGGATTAAGAGGAATATGAGGTGCATTTTCTATTTTTTCATTTTTCTTTTCTTTTTGTATTTTCTTTGAATCTATTTTCGTCTTTTCTCTTTTTTTTTAACACTCTCCAAATTTGGGTTGCCCGGCTAATGATCTTTGAAAACATACGTGCACATTTTGGCCTTTCTATGGTTCCACTCAAAAGCTACCCAACTATCACATTACTCTTCTAGCTGCTTAAGTGCTTTCGGAGGTAAAGGTTCAAAAAGATCTAATTAAGAATAAAAAGGGAATCAGCTTGTAATGTAGGTGCCAAAGAAAAGGTTTATAGGCTCAAATGAACTATCTAAGGATAATTTTTATTTATGGTGGCATACTAGCTCAATGGACAATCAAAAAAACTCCTACATCATCTCCTAGACTCACAAAGCTTACTTATTTCACTTTGACTAACGCATGGAGCAAGTTCTAGACTAACACATGATAGCACATAATATAATTAAGACCTTACATCACACAATACACATGACTCATTCTAGATGTCTCAAATCCGGCACTCAAGTTAAACAACTAAGCACAGTCATCTTGTTAATTCAACACATGAAAACTAATCACAAGAGTCAACAAATAAACTTAAGCGTCAACAGAAAGTCACATATATTCTCAAGGCATGTGGGCATATAGAACATGAAGAAGATAATCAGCTCAAATGTTACAGCTCTAAGTCCCAGCATAAAATATGTCAAAAAGCATAGATACTCAAGTTCTTCTCATTTCATTATCGTTTCTAAAAATAAAAGGAAGCTTTTTCATATTTTTTTCTTTAGACTTTATTCCCTCAAGAAAACTATCTAAGAAATCCATCGTCGGGAAAAGTCTAATTTTTTTTTTGAAAATTTTATCTAAAAAAACTACTACCCCGTTCAAAGAGTCATCCCTTAGAAAAGAACTATGGCCATAAGAAAAACTAAGAGGGATTATTTCTACCTAATTACTTTTTTATATTTTTTTAACATACACAACATAGCACAAGAAATCACTCAAACAGTCTTCTCCCACCCACACTTAAAATTGTTCATTGTCCCTAATGTACACCATAAATAATAGGAGGGTAAAAGAAACTCCCTAATAGACCAATGGCCGAAGCATTAGCAGCTCATGGGGTACTCAGACTTCTTCCAGGCATTGGTCTTTTATGCGGGCACCCCACACTTAGTTCCAGCCATCTTGCTTTCTTTTGCTTCCTTCCAATGACTTTACTTCTCATGCTCCTAGAAAATAAAAATAAAAAACAAAAAATAACACAATAAAAATAATTTAAAAGAAAATACTAAAAACCAAAGAAAGCAGTAAAATTGGGTTGCCTCCCAACAAGCACCTGATTTAGAATCGCGGCACGACGTGAACCACTTTCTGCCTCAACCTCGAGCTTATGAACTGAACTCCCAATTTGGCATCAAGTTTTCGGCAATGCTCCATTGGTGGTGGAACAAATCTAACTGGACCAAGTAACCAACTTAGTATTCTGCACTTCCTGGCCTTTACATAAGGTGTGTTATCCTGATTTTCTGGCAAGGAAAATTCCAGAATATAGGTACTTTGTTCCTCATTCTTTAACTCCTTAATTGGATCGGATGACTCTATTTCCATATAATCGTTTACACACAAATATGGAAAAGTACTCAGAGTAGGGACAAATACGCTCAAACTGAAAATTAACAGGCTTATTCACACCCTCTTCATGACACAAACTAGAGTAAACTAAAATTGCATCTTCAATATTCTCGGTTGACTCTACTATCACTATTTCAATACGGGCATCCTCAAATTTTAGTTGGATAGCTTGTTGGCGTTTTACTCTGACCTCCTTCATCAGCACCTCACTTTTTGCATCTAATTAACTCTCTTCTTGGATACTTTCTACAATATTGGTCTATTGAGCATTAAAAGCTTCAACCAGTTGACTCATTTGAGCCTCCAAGTTGCGAATAATTGCCTCTTGCCTTTCTATATGCGGTTGTCTTTCATCATTTTGTTCTACAAGGCACGTTAACATATCTTTGATCTCTTTCAGGTTATCATTCCTAGGTTTTATGTTTCTATTAACTTCACAAGAAAAAGCAGAACAATCATAGTAAGGGGTTAGGGAAGGATGAGAAATATAAGCACAATCATAAAAGTGACCATCTTGACCACCACACATAACACATTACATAAATAAGATTGAGTTGGTGCATATAACTCACTCTCAGGAACATTTCAATAATTTTGCCAAGGGTGGTTTTCTCGCAATATGTATAAGGATCAAAAGTGGAATGACTAACACCTAAACTCCCATAATTCCAAGATGACATATTTCTCAAATCAACAAGTAGAATAAATTAAAATAACAAAAATAAAATAAAATACAAGTGCAAACTGGAAACCTAGCAATATATATAGCAATAACTACACCGTTAATTCCCGGGCAACGATGTCAAAAATTGATCATGCCCAACTCTAATCCTAAAAAGGATAAGCAGTCGCTGCAAATATATCTGTCTAAGAGTCCGGAGTCGAACCCCATAGAGAACTAAGGTTTAGCTACAATGGGTCACTATTACTAAGAAGACAAGCTCGAACAGTTCCTAAGTTAGAAATATTAAAATTCTTATGTTTAACTAATTAACTAACAAATTAAAGTAATACATTAATAACTAAAGATACTAAGGGTTGAAGACAAGATTAAGGAGGTCTAGAGTTGTGATTTCCCCAATTGTCATAATCCTTCCCGCCACATATTCTATAATTTTACCTAATTATTCTCTACAGATCGTGAGCACTCAACTTATCATAATCCTTTCTCGAGCAACTACAATAATGTACTAGTCATATTCTCTCGAATTACGCTAGCTCGCATTTTTTCACCACTCACTATGATCATGTCAAAGCTCTGTTATCTATAATCTCGTTTTTAAACCCGTCGTATTGATCTCTCATATACGTTAGGAGTGACATTGTTCAACAACCACCTAAATATGTACTTTTTTCAAAAAATACATAATAAATAGGCACTGTTAATTGAGAGCTCTTCAATTAACCAAAATAAGCACGTAGTTAAACAAATAGAAAAATTCAACAGCTCAACTATATAAAAACAGAACAAGAATTTATCGTACAAAAGGTTCCATCAAAAACCTAGGTAACAAATTAGCTATTCATAATACTATGCAATACTACAATACTAGAATTCATAACCAATAATGGAAATAGGAAGAAGGAAGTGAAAAACTCGTAGAAGACTTCTCCGCCTTGCTTCTCGTGTGTTCTTGCCTCCTTAGGTCGAAGCCTCTCCTTAGGTCGTATCCTCCTTAGGTCAAATCCTTTTTTTTCAAAAGTGAGTTTAAAGACTATTTATAAGGGATAGGGTTAGCATGTGGTGAAATAATACTAGCCAACTTTGAAAAAGACTTTTCAGGTTAGCTCGTTCACTCTCTAGTATGCACGCGAGAGTGAACGAGCGAAGTATTTCTCTTTTTCTTTGCCTCCCAAATCTCTTGTGAACTTCCGTGCCTTTTTAGCTTAGTTCATTGTTTTTTCTCAAGCGTTTCCTTATCTACCTCGTTCACTCTCTCGTGTGCACGCGAGAATGAACGAGCAAAGTTCTTCTTTTGTCTTTTGGTCCCGAATCAACTACTTTTGCTCACTGTTCGTCCAACTTGCTCCTACACATAAGAATGCACGTAATGAGCATAATTTACTACAAAAACTCATGTAACCTACCGTAACCACATAAGTTATGATATGAAAGTACACCAAAAAATATGCATTTTTAGTCGTTTATCAAAGAGAGTAAGATTTTATTTTTGCTATAGATGTGAACTAGTAATAGGTAATTTAGAGGGGGGTCCAAATGTACTAACAATTTAGAAGGATAAGAAGTCTCGCCTTAGTAATAGTATAGGAGACAAATAAATAAAATTGTAGATTGTTATAAAATAAAGACTATAAAGTAAAGACAAGTATAGAGAGAAAGGGATATATTATTCGAATTCAAACTGATGTGCATAATGAACTGAAATCTCTTCTATTTATAGAAGAAAGGAAGTTATTGTGTAAGCTGCTACTATACCAGATATAGATAAGATTCTATTGAGAGCAATGTTTATCCATAACGGAGTACTGAAAGGATAAGCTTATTATACCCGGTATGGATAATCTTCTACTGGGGATAATGTTTATCCATAACTGGGTACTTAAAGGATAAGCTTATTATACCTGGTATGAATAATCTTCTACCGGGGATAATGTTTATCCATAACTGGGTACTGAAAGGATAAGCTTATTATACCCGGTATGGATAATCTTCTACCAGTGGTAATGTTTATCCATAACCGTTTATCGAAGTGATAAGCTTCTTCAGGAAGCTTATTTCCAATAGAGTACTTAAATAGATAAACATATTTACGGTGGAGTCCCATATGGATAAGCTTCTTCAGGAAGCTTATTTACAACGGATTACTAAATGAACATCCATAATATAATATATTTATAACACTCCCCATTGGATTTTCATTAAAAGATAATGTGCCTCATTAAAACCTTATAAGGAAAACCCCATGGGAAAAAATCTTAGTAAGGGAAAAATAGTGCATCGCGTATTTTACTCCTCCTGATGAAAACCTTGTTTCAAATATTTGAGTCTCCGCATTCCAATCTTGTATACCATCTTCTCAAAAGTTGAAGTTGGCAAAGATTTAGTGAATAAATTTGCTGGATTATCACTTGAACGGATTTGATGCACATCAATGTCACAATTTTCCTGAAGATCATGTATGTAGAATAATTCTGGTGAAATGTTCTTCGTTCTATCTCCTTTTATAAATCCTCCCTTTAATAGTGCTATGCATGAAACATTGTCTCCGTATAATATTGTGGGTCTTTTATCACATTCCAACCCACATGTTTCTCGAATGAATCACTGATCTCAATCATATGCACTCCCTGCTTGCCGGTTTGAAATCGAGCTTTATGGGTATCGGATAAATAACCTGCATCTGCATTACCAATACGATCTGCACCACTTTTGTTAGCATTAGCAAGATAAATAAGTGCACCATCTACACCGAGATAGAGTATTTCAGGACCAAGGAGCTCCTCATCCTCTTCTAGAGGTTGGAACGGATCCTTATTCACTTCAAGTGATTGAATATTCATTGGTGTACTTAATGGGTACACTTTGTCCATGTAAAAGTATTTTTAAGACCCTCTTGGAGCTCTTCCGGAGTTCCAATAAGATTTATGTCACCAACATAAACAGCAAGTGTAACAAATTTTGATGACATTTTCTTTATAAAAATACATGGACAAATAACATAATTTATGTAACTTTCTTTCAGCAAATATTTACTGAGGCGATTATACCACACGCGCACAGATTGCTTTAAACCGTACAAAGATATTTATAATTTGATCGAGTACATTTATCAAGACTTTGAATTACATGCTTCAGGCATTTTCAATCCTTCAAGGATCTTCATATAGATTTAGCCAAATAAGTCATATAGGTTAAGACTTGTATCTAAATGGTATGACATCTTCAAGTGTCTGGACTGCTGGTCCGATCCTCACAATCTTTTATAATATTGTGCACTATATTGTATCAAATATATCGTCGACGATCATTTTGTGTCAGTTCCGAAGCGGCATAACTTGTGGAGATCTCATCACTTTCTTTATTTTCAGGTACCTGAACTTTTTCGGGAGTTTCATGAAATGTTATGTCGTGGGCTCTTCTAGAGATTATTTCCTCCTCAATATGATCATTTTGATCATTAGCTCCTACTATTTTTCAAGGATTGTTACCTTTGGAACCGATTGGTCTACCACGCTTTATGCGTATAGTAAACTCTATCCTTCAGGGATTTTAATTTTAATAGGAGCATTTGCAGCTGAAATATGATATTTAATTTTGGATCAGCAAATGCTTCTGGCATTTGACTTGAATTATCTTCTAAGTGAGGATCATATTAATGATAATTCGATTCATATAGCATATTTTTTAACTGTTTATTCCATCCCCAAATGTTAGAAAAACTAACATATATCCCCAATCATCTTTGGGAAATATATCTTTGTGTATTATGGTAGAGAAATTAATCATATACCACACAACAAAAGATAGTAAAAATATTTGGTTTCCGATCCTAAACCAATTGTGAAGGGAGGACTTATCATATATTGTTGATCTGATGGATACCAGTGTTGTTATATGCAATTTAGAAAATCTTAGACCAACACATGAAGATTTGTTCTCATAAGCAATTGTTTAGTCATTAATAGGAGGTATTCAATGCTAAACCAGCTTGGATATAAACCAACATTATCAAGATGAACTGTCTTGATTTCATAATCTGAAAATTATGCTATTAATCGAGAAAAGCAATTCCAAATGCCAAACTGCAGGTTGACAATAATTACACATGTAATCATCTCATATATACACCTATAAGTGGTTCACATGATAGGTGAACGGGCCCATATTCACCTTTTATATATTTCAGAATCAGGGGTCTTAGTCCCAACTTTAGCTGGTATAATCAATTCATTATGAGAGCAAGCAACACATGAGAATTCCTGAAGAATCTTCTAGTTCTTTAGTATATGCTTATCTGAATTCTCAAATAGCTCATTTAAAAATGGCAAATGAAAACTTCAAGTTTATCATGTCATGTGCTATCTCTTAGTAAACTTCTGGTTTACTATGGCATAAACTTTTGCTTTAGTAAACTTCTGGTTTACTGTGATACATGATATAGTACAAATTAAAGAATAAGGCGGGTAACTTCTCACATACATATTATTTTACCCCCTATGATTGTGGAAACATGAAGATTATCAATCTTCCAATCATTTGTAGTCTCAATATGATAGCCATTTGTATTAGTAAACTTCAGGTTTACTACAACATATGTTTTGACCATAATCATATAATATGAATGACATATTTGTATATAAGCTCTTCGAGAGCCTTCATTTATTATCCACAATCTAATATTTATCGGGCACTACTGGTGTCATGTATCCTTTAGGCAAACAGTTAGCTCTTCAGGAGTTGTTGATACATTTTGTACTATCAAATATTTTTCATATACTTCTGGTATCATGAGAGAAAATCACAATCAAATAAACAATGTAAAACAATTGTTTAAGCACAAGAAAACTCTTCTTCATAATATTTTCCTACTTCGGGAGGCAATTTCAATTGTGTTACTTCTTCAGGAGCAAATTTAAAATACGAAATATTGAGTATATATTCTCTCAATTATATTACCTCTTCTGGAGGTGAATTGTGATATATTCACATCAAGAGCGCGTTCATATTTACCCGATTTATTAATATTATCACATTCACTTCAGGGAATGGATTAATATTATTCAAAGTTCTCATCCTTCAGGAAATCGAACATAATTATCTGAATGCGCATTAATCACATCAAATTGTGATGCCTCAATCTCTTTTAAAATATTTACTACTTCAGGAGCAAATCGAGGCGTGCATTTAATAGAGAATATTTATGTAGCTTATCTTCAATTGTAACCATAGAAAGCCTAAATTATCACTTCTGGTGATCATAGACATATACCACTTCTGGTGGTTAACAAAATATAATTACAATGAGATATATGAAATATAACCACTTCTGGTGGTTGTATATTTCTTGCAAACTCTGCTAGAGTTTAAGTTGATCTAATAATGTTATCCATATTCTTCAAAATGACATAAATAAGATATATTATAGTAAACATCATTATCAAATCATAATTTTTTCTTTATGAACAAAAATTACATAACCATACTATCTATTACAAACAACAAAAATTAAAATATTTACATTTCTACAGATTCACCACCGATTACATGACTTGTTTCTCCTTCTGTGAGTGCAAGGTAATCAGCTACATCCAAATGCATGAAGTCTAAATTATCTTCAGAAATAAAATTTGCTTCAGCATTTTTCTCTTTCTTCTTTAGGGAGGCTTGATAAAGCTCAACCAGGTGCTTTGGCGTACGACAGGTACGTGATCAGTGCCATTTTTCTCCACATCTATAGCATGCATTTTCTGCATTTGGTGTTTGCACCGCTTCATGCTTTTGTTTCTTCCTTTTCCACTGCTGGTGGTGAGGAGTGTTCTTTGGTGCATTATTATATCATGATCAGTAATATTATCACCACATAACTTCAATTGGGAAATAATTCTGAACATAGCAGAATTATACTCACTGATAGATTTAAAATCTTGTAGCCTTAGATGAGTCCAATCATATCGTGCCTGTGGAAGAACGACCATCTTCAGGTGGTCATATCTATCTTTCAAATTATTCCACAGTATGACTGGATCTTTAACAGTAAGATATTCCATTTTCAGGCCCTCATCAAGGTGATGGCGTAGGAATATCATTGCTTTGGCACGGTCTTGGTTTGATGCCTGATTTTTGTCTTTGATGGTGTCTGCCAGACCCATCGCATCAAGATGAATTTCAGCATCAAGCACCCAAGACATGTAGCTTTTGCCCGATATATCCAGGGCTACAAATTCAAGTTTAGAAAGATTTGACATTATTTAGGAAAAGAAAGTTCTTACCTCAGATACTTTCAAAATATTTGCTCGAGATGGCAGAGTCTCGTGCTGATAACGTATTATAAAATAAAGACTATAAAGTAAAGACAAGTATAGAGAGAAATTGATATATTATTCGAATTCAAACTGATGTACATAATGAACTGAAATCTCTTCTATTTATAGAAGAAAGGAAGCTTGTGTGTAAGCTGCTACTATACCAGATATGGATAATCTTCTATTGAGAGCAATGTTTATCCATAACTGGGTACTGAAAGGATAAGCTTATTATACCCGGTATGGATAATCTTCTACCGGGGATAATATTTATCCATAACTGGGTACTGAAAGGATAAGCTTATTATACCCGGTATGGATAATCTTCTACCGGGGGTAATGTTTATCCATAACTGGGTACTGAAAGGATAAGCTTATTATACCCGGTATGGATAATCTTCTACCGGGGGTAATGTTTATCCATAACCGGGTATCGAAGTGATAAGCTTCTTCAGGAAGCTTATTTCCAATAGAGTACTTAAATAGATAAACATATTTACGGTGGAGTCCCATATGGATAAGCTTCTTCAGGAAGCTTATTTACAACGGAGTACTAAATGAACATCCATAATATAATATATTTATAACATAGATTAGATTTTAATTATATTTTTTATAGTTAGGAAATGAAATTAGTTTTGGTTCCTCATCTTCTTTAACGTCCAATGTGTTAACTAGTGCTTTTATAATTTTGAAAGTTTGATTTTGTACAATGGGTGAAGAGCATGATCAACTCTCATACAATAATTACTTTTTTACTTTTAGGATTCAACGATATCAGTTTCTCTATTCAAATGTTACGTGAATACTTGCTAATTTTTGGAACGACCCGGTCGATCGTTATGAGAGTTATAGTCCCGATCCCTTATTAACTGCTTTTTCCGTATCTGTTTCTGCTATTGTGACTTGCCGGGATGTTTCGTTCTAGTTTTTGGAGTGTTTTGGAACACTTTGTCCCTAAACGGAGGCTTAAGTCTTAGGATTTGGACCGTAGTCGGAACTATGTAAAGACGACTTTGGAATGGAGTTTCGTCAATTTCGTTAGCTCTGTTGGTTGATTTTGGGCTTAAGGACGTGTCCGGATTGTATTTTAGAGGTTTGTAGCTTATTTAGGCTTGAAATGGCGAAAGTCGAATTTTTGAAGATTTTGACCGGTAGTGGACTTTCTGATATCGGGGTCGGGTTCCGATTCCGGAAGTTGGAATAGGTTCGTAATTTTGAATAAGACTTGTGTGCAAAATTTGAGGCCATTCAGACGTGATTTGATAGGTTTCGGCATCAGATGTGGAAATTTGAAGTTTCAAGTTCTTTAAGTTTGAATTGGAGGGTGATTCATGATTTTAGCATTGTTTGATGTGACTTGAGGGCTCGACTAAGTTTGTATGGTGTTTTAGGACTCGTTGGTATATTTGATTGAGGTCTCGGGGGCCTCGGGTGGATTCCGGATGGTTAACGGACTAGTTTTTGGACTTGAAATATAGTAGATTTCTGGTATTTTTGTTGCAGACATTCCTTCATCGCGTTCGCGAGAGAGGTCTCGCGATCGCGTAGAGCATCTGAGAGACCAGCTAAAGTTGTTCTTCGCGTTTGCAAAGATGGGGACGCGATCGCGTAAGGTTATCAGGTTGTGCATCGCGAACGAGTGGGCTAGGCCGCGTTCGCGAAGAGGAAGTAAGGCAGTAGTGAAGTCCAAGTTTTACTCTCCGCGGTCGCATGAGGACAGACGCGATCGCGTAGGTGTGAATAGCCAAAGCATCGCGTTCGCGAGGTGTGTTCCGCGTTCGCGTAGATTTTATTTCCGGGGCAGCGAAGTTGTTCTTCACGATCGTGAGGCTGTTTCCGCGATCGCGATTAAGAAATCACTAGGCAGTATTAAACATTTCAAAATCGAGGTTTTATGTCATTTTTTCACCATTTGGACTTGAGAGCTCGAAATTAGGTGATTTTGAGGGATTTTCACGTGGGTGTTTGAAGTAAGTGATTCTTACCTAGTTTTGGTTAATTCTCATGATTATGTCTTTAATTTCATCATTAAATTAGTGATTTGGGGTGGGAAAATTGAGAACATTTGAGAAAGGTTCTTAGGCCGAATTTTAAGATTTTGATCGGGATTTTGGTATCGGATTTGAGAATTTTGGTACGAGTGGACTCGTGAGTGAATGATGTTCCTATTCTTTGATTTTTACCCGATTCCGAGACGTGGGCCCGGGGAGGCTTTTTGGCCAATTTTCCAGTTTCTTGCCTTAGCTTTGATTTCATTAGCTAGATTAGTTCCTTGTAGTTATATTTATGTTATGTAATTGATTTTGGCTAGATTTGGGCCATTCGGAGTCGGATATTCATGGGAAAAGCATTATTACGGATTGATTTGAGCTTGGTTCAAGCTAAGTGGCTTGCGTAATATTGTGTTGGGGAACTCCTCTTAGGATTTGGTAATGTTTTTGATATGTGAGTGACGCGTACATGAGGTGACGAGTACGTACACGGGCTAATTATTGTAAAAACCCGATTTTCGCTAAGTACTAACCTGTTTTCCTTCTTATTTGAGTTATATCAGCATGTGTAGTATCTTGTTAGCTTCACATAGCATGTCTACTTGTCTTAATTGTTTATCTGAACTCTGTGCAGCATGTTTAGTGAATTTTCTGATTTTCCTTGACTTGAACTTAGTCTAAACTGTAGGCTTTCTTGCTATAACTGTTATTTCTGTTGGTTGAGCTTCATATTTACTTTGGGACTATGGAACGGTATTCCAGGAGATCCCCTTATACTGCATATTTACTTGTGACTACGGAACGGTATTCTGAGAGATCCCCCTATTCTGCATATTTACTTTGGGGCTACGTAATGGTATTCCGGGAGATCCTCCTGCACATTTATGTTTGGGACTACGAGACGATATCTCGGGAGACCCCCTGTTGTTATCTCTATTTACTGAGTCGTTACCTTTCTATGATTTCATTCTTGTTAAATTTCTTTTTTCATTTTACTGCGATATTTTATTCTGTCTTGTTTTATTATATATATACCGGTAGGGCCCTGACCTGACCTCGTCACTACTCGATCGAGGTTAGGCTCGGCACAAACTGGGTACCGTTGTGGTGTACTCATACCCTTTCCTGCACATATTTTTTGTGTGCAGATCTAGGTACCCCCTACCAGCCTCGTTCTTAGTGAGTCGAGACAGCTTTGGAGACTTCAAGGTATATTTGCCGCGTCCGCAGGCCTCGGAGTCCCTTTCTACTCTTCCCCATGCCAAACACTTCTTGTATTTTTCTTTTGCTAGACTCTGGAGTATAGAGATATTATTTTTCTTTCTATAGTTTGTGACTCATGATGTTCCGAATTTTGGAAAAACTGTGTACGTCCAGTGTTTGATTATTGTACATGCCTAGAGGAATTATTATTGGTTATTCAGTATCTAATGCAGTTAGGTGATTAGTTTATTTCCATTATTGATATTTTCCACAATCTGTTAGAATTACCTAATCGTAGAGATTAGGTGTCGTCACGACATGTCTCGGAGGGATGTTTGGTCGTGACAATTTCTTCCTTAATTTCTGTTTTAATCTCTAATGTAAATGTTGTAGTTAATTACTCAGCGAAAAGTATCTCATAAAAGCATGCTTTAAATGGTAGGATAATGTACTAAAAATTTCAGAAAAGTTCCAAATCATTGCGGCGGGGGCAAAGAGAAAGTGGTCATTTCTAATAACTACTCCCTCCGTTTAATTTAAATGATGTAGTTTGACTCGACACGGAGTTTAAGAAAAAGAAAAAGATTTTTAAAATTTGTGGATTTAAAAGGTTAAGGGGTAAAAGCTTTGTGGAGTCATGATATTTATATAATTCTCATTAAGAGTAAAATGAGTAAAATTAAGAGATTAAAGTTGAATTATTTTCAAATTTAAAAATATGTCTTTTATTTTGCAACAAATTAAAATGGAAAGTACCTCATCTAATTTGAAATGAAGGGAGTACATTTTTTTAGGATTTTTATTAAGCCTCATTAGTATATATTTAATTAACTCTACATTACATAGAAGTGTACTGCTGATTAAAAAACAAATTTAGGAATTATTCCAAATTTATGTTAGTTACAAGTATTTTTTTTGTCATAAAAAGAAGGATAATGTATGAATCCATTATTGGCTCTCTAATTTTTGTATAAACCTATTGAAGCTTTATATAAGACTGCACGAAGTACGGGTAAATTCACTAGTTTGTTAAAAATTTGAACATGATCACTCTAAGTATATGATTAGCTTTTCAATTTCTTAATAACTACGGTGGATTAACCTATAAATTTCTAAAGAAAACACAATTGTAAGTGTAACCCGTTAAATTAAAGAGTATTTATTCTAGTGTGGCCAGAATGAGGTTAAAGATGTTGTAATATTTCCTAAAAAATGGACAAATGTCCAACCATGTGGCAACTTGCATGGGAAGTACTAAACAAGTGTCACACTGTAACACCTCAGAAATTTTTTGAAGTACTTAAGCTATTAAGAAAGTTGATGTGCGCTAATTATATTATTTTGTGCGCAAAGACGGACTATTAATATGATAGATATCAATTGGATATGATAATAAGCGTACAAAGTATATTATAAGTGATTTGGGGTCTAAGGAGAAGCCTAAGTCTAAGCCAAGTTGAAAAATTTCAAGATAGGCTAAAATTCTAAATGAGCAAGCACAAGATCACACTTTGGACGAGCACATCTACATATATATAAGGTGTTATGTGATGCACAACCACTCAAATTAAAGGTCTTTGAGTCTAGTTTCTAACTCTTTAAACCGTTCATACTTTGGACATTTGTACAAAAGGTTATGATGAATTTACTGAAGGCGGGTAATGCTGTGTTCTGGGGCAGAGGCAAATCGCAGTTACCCAATGCGATTTATAAATCGTATTCGACACCTGCGACTTACCTGGACAGATTACAAAATGCGAGTTTCAACCATTTTTAACACATTTGGAGCTATGGAGCTCGGATTGAAGCGATTTTCACCATATGGATTGGGGTAAGTGATTCTAACTCGATTTTGGTTAAAATACATGAATCTATTGTTGTTTTTATCATGAAATTAGTGAATTGAGTTGAAAATGGTAGAAATTCTCTATACCTTAGATTTAAAATTTGGAGGTCGATTTGTTGTTGGAATTTAGTAATTTTGGTATGGTTGGACTCATGGTTGAATGGGCGTTCATATTTTGTAACTTTCATCGGATTCCGAGACGTGGGCCCCACGGGCGATTTTTGATCTAATTTCGGATTTTATTGGAAAATTTGGTATTTTCACATGGGATTGATTCCAATAATCTGTATTGATTGTATTGAATTATTTTTGGCTAGATTCGAACCATTCAGAGTTGGATAATCGAGGAAAAATGTCAATTATTGGATTGAGATAGTGTGATTTGAGGTAAGTATCTTGCCTAACCTTGTGGGGGGGAATTTCCCCTTAGGCATTGAGTCTTATGTGGAAATTGTGTGATTGAAAACCATGTACGTGAGGTGACGAGTACGTACTTGGTTTATATGTGCAAACTATATCGGTTAAAATTCGTAGACAACCTTATGTATTAAATTAGAAAATTGTTGGGACTTATTAAATCTATTATTTGTCATGTCTCATTCCTTATTTGTCTAGATTATTTTTATATGATAATTTGGTGTGATTGCTACTTGACTTTTATATGAATTCTGTGTTTGTTTGAGTTGCTATTTTTATGGAAATAATTTTCATTATTGATTTTATCTACATACAATTTAAATGAGAAATTTAGTTAATGTGACGACCCGACCCGTCGTCTCATGACTTACTGTCTCGTTCATCCCATTTTCTGCTTCCTCATGTTTCATTATCGGTATTGGGTGCATTAGAATTTATTTGGAGCGATTTTGATAAGAAATGAGACATTTAGTCTCTTTTAAGAAGGTTTAAGTTGGAAAAGTCAACCGGACGTTGACTTATGAGTTAGAGGGCTCGGATGTGAATTTCGACGGTTCAGTTAGTTCCGGGAGGTGATTTGTGACTTAGGAGCAGGACCGGAAGTAATTTTGGAGGTCCGGTGTTGAATTAGGCTTGAATTGGCGAAGTTAGTATTTTGGCGAATTCCGGTTGATAGGTGAGATTTTGATCCGGGTGTCGGAATGAAATTCCGAGAGTTGTTATAGCTTCATTATGTCATTTGGGATATGTGTGCAAAATTTTAGGTCATTCGGACATCGTTTGGTCGGGTTTTTGATCGAATGTGTGTTTTAGAAGTTTTAAAAGAACTTAGGCTTGAATTCGATATAATTTGATGATTTTGGCGTTAGTTGAGGTGTTTTGACGATTGGAGCAAGTTTGGATAATGTTTTAAGATATGTTGGTGCTTTTAGTTGAGGTTTCGGGGGCCTCGGGCGTATTTCGGAAGGTTAACGGATCGATTTAGGCACGAAAAAAAATAAAGTTGCTGCATTTTTTTACAGCAATGTGAACAGTAGCTATGAACAGTACCCCTGAATAGTGCCCCGTAACAGTATCCATGAATAGTGCCATGAACAGTACCCCGTAATAGTGCCCATGAATAGTTCCCGTAACAGTATCCGTGAATAGTATCGTGAACAGTACCCCGTAACAGTATCCGTGAATAGTGCCGTGAACAGTACCCCGTAACAGTATCCGTGAACAGTACCCCGTAACAGTATCCGTGAAGAGTACCCGTAACATAATCCGTGAACAGTAACACGAGTGAACAGTAACACATAGTGAACAGTAATTCCGAAAAATTCTGAGCAGAATGTTTACATTTCATTCGCGAAAAAAATACCCCATTTCTCCACCATTTTTAGTCATTTTGAGAGCTTTTGGACGGGGATTGAAGGGAGTTTCAACTAAGATCGATTGGAGGTAAGTTTTATGAGTTAAATACATGATTTTATTGAAGAATCATCCTAGAAATCCATGAAAACATAGCCAAATTATAAGAAATTAGGGCTTGAGATTGAAATTCTAAATTTGGGATTTGAGGGGTCAAATGGACTCCGATTCTTGTGAATTTGGTATGTATAGACTCGTGGCGAGATAAGGAACATTTTGATATAAAAATTTCTGGATTTCAAGACGTGGGCCCGGGGCTCGGGTTTTGCAAATTTCGTGATTTTTGATATTTTTCGAGTCTTTTCGATTGGGTTATATTCCCTTAGCCTATTGTGATGTATTCATTGTGGTTTTGGCCAGATTCGACGTGCGAGGAGGTAGATACGAAAAGAAAGGGCATCGCGGAGTAGTATTTGGCCGGCTAGAGGTGAGTAATAGATGCAAATGATGTCCTGAGGGTTTGAAACCCCGGAATTTCACATCGAAATGCTATATTGAGGTGACTTGCATGCCGGATAACGGACGTGGGGTAGAGCACAGTTGGGGATTGTGACTTGGTCCATCCCGAGAGATATTTTACTATATTTTTGGTTGAGACGTATACTTTATTATTGTGAATTGGGCTTGTTGCCATGCTTGGGGCCTTGTGCCGACCTGTAGAACCCTTAGGGGATTTTTGACTGGTTTTCCTCACTTATTTTGTTAAAGAATTTATATCCTCAGTCATGATATTTCGGGCTGAGAACTACTGTTTTACAAATGCACAAGGGGCTTATGATGATTTCTGGACTGAGCATGGATCGGGCTGCGCGCCGCAGCAGTGTTATATTGATATTGAAGCCGAGAGCCTGGTTGATTACATTGATATTGAGGCCGAGAGCCTGGTTGATTACATTGATATTGAGGCTGAGAGCCTGGGTGATTATACTGAGATTGATATGAGGCCGAGGACCTAGATTTGATGCCACGAGATGGCTTGATATTGCGCTTGGGCTGTAGGAGCCCATCCGGAGTCTGTACACACCCCCAGTGAGCGCCGTCGACGATAAATAAATATGGATGGTTCGGGATGCACGCCGCAGTGGGTACCAGAGGGTACTATCATATGCATTGCATTGCACTCATGCATTTATTCTTTATCTGCCATAATAATTATGTGCTCTTATTTCATTGACTGGTTGTTTTATACTGTTCTGAGCCTGAGGGGATGATACTGTTCTGAGATACTGAGCCCGAGGGGCAGATTTCTACTTATTATTTTGATACTGAGCCCGAGGGGCAGATTTCTAATTATTATTTTGATACTGAGCCCGAGGGCCAGATTTCTACTTATTATTTTGATACTGAGCTCGAGGGGCAGATTTCTAGTTATTATTTTGATATTGAGCCCGAGGGGCAGATTTCTACTTGTTGTTTTGATATTGAGCCCGAGGGGCAGATTTCTACTCGTTATTTTACTTCCAAATTACCTGTTTTACTGGTTTAAAAGAAATTTCACATGATGTTTCACTGAATTGTTATTTTAAATGATTTCACTGCTTCTGTATAGAATGTTGTGTTCCTTAACGTGTTTTCTTACCTTCAGTCATTATTTATATTTATTACTCACTGGGTCAGAGTACTCACATTACTCCCTACACCATGTGTGCAGGTACAGGTATTCCTGAGGCATAGAGCGAGTTTTCTGTTGTTCAGTTTTCATCGGAGTTATCGAGGTAGCTGCATGGCGTTCGCAGACCCGTTTTCTCCCTTATCTTCTGTTATTTATGATATCTTCAGACTTTGTTCCTAATTCCATACTTTGTAGAATTTTAGTAAACTCTGTAGTAGCTCATGACTTGTGACACCCCGGTTAGGGCTGAGTTGGGTTGGATTTCCGTATTTTATCTATACTTTCCGCTATTGGATATTATTAAACCATGTTTATACTATAATTGTGTTAATTAATTGTCTTAAAAGGATGAATTGGGTTGAATGGCTGGCCTTGTCTTCATGAGAGGCGCCATCACGACCAGATTCGGGAATTGGGTCGTGACAAGTTGGTATCATAGCCTAGGTTAATTGGTCTCGCGAGTCATGAGCCGGTTTAGTAGAGTCTCGCAAATCGGTACGGAGACGTCTGTATTTATCCTCGAGAGGCTGCAGAACCTTTAGGAAAACTTCACATTCTTGAATTCTTATCGTGCGTCCTTGATTCAGCTTGAAAAGTAACTCTTACGATTCCTTCCACATGTTCGTATGCGCGAACGAGCACTCAGTATTCGATTTACCTTGATGGCTTGTAATTCCCCAATAGAAGGGCGAGACGTGATCTCGGTGAGTTTGATGTTAGGCCAGTCTGGAGGACTTGAGGCCGGATCTTGCCTATGGCTTGAGCATTGAGGTGCTGATTGTGCGAGCAAGTGTTTTGAACCTTTATGTTCGGTATAATCCCTATTAGTGGGAATCATGGCTGGATAGCTACGTGAGGAGTATGATAGTACTGCGAGATGTATCTATATGACTTGGAAGTGACGAGGAAGGTCTACTGGATGATAGATGAACTATTGAGTGTATGATTTCCATTGTGATAGGATGTGTAGTCCCAAGTTATGGGTGCGTGAAGAATCTTTTTATGTCTCCTATTTGGAGTGAAGTAAATTTCATGTTACAGTATGAGTTTAGACTCAGGAAGATTAAGTGATTGTGTAATGTGTATGGCAGTGGAAGGTATACAAAAAATATTAACTAAAGGTAAAGCTAGTGGGTAATTGGCTTATGAGGGGAATCTATTTGTCATACTAGTTAGATAAGTCTGGGAGCTGAGATCGCTTCTGTAAATGTATTATGACGAAATCGTTGAGTCAAGGAGACCACCTTGAGGGTCGAAAACATTAAAGAAAGAATATGTTCTTACTCGGTTGAATAGCCCAATAATGGAGGATTGAAAGGTATTTTCTATGTGTTATGATTCAAATAGGTGCAACGCATGTCCATGTATCAATTTTGATAATATAATACATGTAATATTGAGATTAATGTTGTTGATATACATTGTGATGCTTTGTCAAGTTGTGGACGTGTTGTTAGGATGGTTTTGGTGATTCTCTGGCAGGTGAATAGGCCCAATTACAAAGGAAACTCTGCCGAAATTTTTGAAAAATTTGGGACTTAGTAAAAAAATTTGTCGCCTAAAGAGTGGGCTTAACTGTTGTGTGAGTGAATGCAAAAATTGCAGAAGAGTTAAAATTTCCGATGATTCGTGTTTCCACAAGCTTATGAAGGAGTGAGTTTAATCTCACCATGGTATTACGGCAGCAATAGAGTATATGTGTTGTGATCTATGGCTTCGAGCCAAGTTGGGGAGCTTGCTATTAGTTAGCGGATTGTACGATTATGTACTATGTTAGTTCCGATTTGATGCATACTGGTGAATCAGTTTTGGTTGTGGAAATTAGGCCGAGAATGGCATGAGTGAAGGAAAATTTTTGACAAGATGTCATGAGCTCGGATGAGCAGGAGATAAGTTTCGATGTTTACGGTAAGTTGGAATTGTGTTCAGCGTCACCTAAGATCGGTGTTTTGTAAAAAGGGTTTTGCGTCCCGGTTAATGACTCTTGATCGCTCTTCAGCGTTAGTACGATCGATGGTTTGGAGGTACGCTCCAGATATTGTTGTGGTAGGTTGTGGAAGTGTGTCCCACGGGAAGATTATATAAGTGTGGCATGTGATCACTTGATTGATTAAAGATGTAAACCAAGTATGAAGTTTGTGATGGTGTTGTTAAATTAAAGATTCATGCCTGGAGGGCACTTGGCATATTGGGTTGTGAACTGGGGAGGATTACCCCGATTGTGATGGTTGTTCTTGTGTGTTATGAGAAAAATGGGAGTTATTATGGACCTTTGAAAGGTTATCAGACTAGTTCAGTGTGATCAGAATCGGCTTGAAGTCGATGGATAGATTTAATGTGAATAATGGCTCTATATCAGGCCAGATGTGTGCATTTTAGTAACGCGGTCCTCATTGAGGAGGAGTTAGGTTGATATTTCATTGTCAGATATTTCGCGTAGTGATACATTGCGCCGTGTGAGTTGTGAGACGACTTGAGAAATTGCTATGTGTTGAGAATCTGTGTAGGAATGACGTTATATGAGCATCTTGGCTCTTGAAATTCAGATTGTACATCGCACCTCAGTTGTGCTTGAGTTTTGTAGCTTATAACGCTATATGTCCCTCAGAGATATTATTATGCACTTAGCATGCTTACGACCGATACTCGGTATTTTGTTGTAATGAGCAAATTTGGCTCGATGTGCATCTCCTTATGTGAGATCTATGTGTGGATCGGGTGGCACGTCGCCATGGGTCTGGATCGGATTGCACGCCGCAACAGTGTGATGTTGAGTATAGTTTTCTATATGCTATTTTGTATGCCTTGCTTCCTGTTTTCTAAGGAAAGTCTGTATTAGTGTGTGATATTGGTAATTCCTTCCAGAGTTTGTTTTCCTTTTGTACCGCGTTCGAATTGGTAGCTTATTGGCATATTGAGGCATCATATGCGACTTTTGATTATGTTTGGGGTGGCTTATTGCCTGAGTAGTTCGTACTGGGTGAGACGAGATCATTGAATTTGAGATTAGTGCAATCTGAGTATATGAAGTAAATTAAGGAGCTAAGACCATGAACAGTGCCCCGTAACAGTATCCGTGAATAGTAGTCATTTTTTACAGCACTATGAACAGTACCCATGAACAGTATCCATGAATAGTGCCGTGAACAGTACCCTATAACAGTGCCCATGAATAGTGCCCGTAACAGTATCCATGAATAGTGCCGTGAACAGTACTCCGTAACAGTATCCGTGAATAGTGCTGTGAATAGTGCCGTGAATAGTACCCCCGTAACATTATCCATAAACAGTACCCCATAACAATATCCGTGAACAGTAACACGGGTGAACAGTAATTCCAAAAAATTCTGGGCAGAATGTTTACATTTCATTCGCGAAAAAAACACCACATTTCTCCACCATTTTTAGTCATTTTGAGAGCTTTTGGACCGGGATTGAAGGGAGTTTCAGCTAAGATCGATTGGAGGTAAGTTTTATGAGTTAAATACATGATTTTATTGAAGAATCATCCTAGAAATCCATGAAAATATAGTCAAATTATAAGAAATTAGGGCTTGAGATTGAAATTCTAAATTTGGGATTTGAGGGGCCAAATGGACTCCGATTCTTGTGAATTTGGTATGTATAGACTCGTGGAGAGATAAGGAACATTTTGATATAAAAATTTCTGGATTTCAAGACGTGGGCCCGGGGCTCGGGTTTTGCAAATTTCGTGATTTTTGATATTTTTCGAGTATTTTCGATTGGGTTATATTCCCTTAGCCTATTGTGATGTATTCGTTGTGGTTTTGGCCAGATTCGACGTGCGAGGAGGTCGATACGAAAAGAAAGGGCATCACGGAGTAGTATTTGGCCGGCTAGAGGTGAGTAATAGATGCAAATGATGTCCTGAGGGTTTGAAACCCCGGAATTTCACATCGTAACGCTATATTGAGGTGACTTGCACGCCGGATAACGGGCATGGGGTAGAGCACCGTTGGGGATTGTGACTTGGTCCATCCCGAGAGATATTTTACTACATTTTTGGTTGAGACGTATACTTTATTATTGTGAATTGGGATTGTTGTCATGCTTGGGGCCTTGTGCCGACCTGTAGAACCCATAGGGGATTTTTGACTGGTTTTCCTCACTTATTTTGTTAAAGAATTTATATCCTCAGTCATGTTTCCAATTGTAGGCTTCTTGCCAGTTATTTGAATCCTTCAGGGATTGATATCACTGCTTTCGCATATTTTGCATATCATTTGACCTCAGTCCAAGGTTTTAAATACTGTTTTGCAAACTCAGCCATCTTTCTAAGATTTGAAAACTTAAATGATATTTCTAAATGATATTTCGGGCTGAGAACTACTGTTTTACAAATGCTCAAGGGGCTTATGATGATTTCTGGACTGAGCATGGATCGGGCTGCGCGCCGCAGCAGTGTTATATTGATATTGAAGCCGAGAGCCTAGTTGATTACATTGATATTGAGGCCGAGAGCCTGGTTGATTACATTGATATTGAGGCTGAGAGCCCGGGTGATTATACTGAGATTGATATGAGGCCGAGGACCTAGATTTGATGCCACGAGATGGCTTGATATTGCGCTTGGGCTGTAGGGGCCCCTCCGGAGTCTGTACACACCCCCAGTGAGCGTCGTCGACGATAAATAAATATGGATGGTTCGGGCTGCACGCCGCAGTGGGTACCAGAGGGTACTATCATATGCATTGCATTGCACTCATGCATTTATTCTTTATCTGCCATAATAATTATGTGCTCTTATTTCATTGACTGGTTGCTTATACTGTTTTGAGCCTGAGGGGCTGATACTGTTCTGAGATACTGAGCCCGAGGGGCAGATTTCTACTTATTATTTTGATACTGAGCCCGAGGGGCAGATTTCTAATTATTATTTTGATACTGAGCCCGAGGGCCAGATTTCTACTTATTATTTTGATACTGAGCTCGAGGGGCAGATTTCTAGTTATTATTTTGATACTGAGCCCGAGGGGCAGATTTCTACTTGTTGTTTTGATATTGAGCCCGAGGGGCAGATTTCTACTCGTCATTTTACTGCCAAATTACCTGTTTTACTGGTTTAAAAGAAATTTCACATGATGTTTCACTGAATTGTTATTTTAAATGATTTCACTGCTTCTGTATAGAATGTTGTGTTCCTTAACGTGTTTTCTTACCTTCAGTCATTATTTATATTTATTACTCACTGGGTCGGAGTACTCACATTACTCCCTACATCATGTGTGCAGGTACAGGTATTCCTGAGGCATAGAGCGAGTTTTCTGTTGTTCAGTTTTCATCGGAGTTATCGAGGTAGCTGCATGGCGTTCACAGACCCGTTTTCTCCCTTATCTTCTGTTATTTATGATATCTTCAGACTTTGTTCCTAATTCCATACTGTGTAGAATTTTAGTAAACTCTGTAGTAGCTCATGACTTGTGACACCCCGGTTAAGGCTGAGTTGGGTTGGATTTCTGTATTTTATCTATACTTTCCGCTATTGGATATTATTAAACCATATTTATACTATAATTGTGTTAATTAATTGTGTTAAAATGATGAATTGGGTTGAATGGCTGGCCTTGTCTTCATGAGAGGCGCCATCACGACCAGATTCGGGAATTGGGTCGTGACAAGTTGGTATCATAGCCTAGGTTAATTGGTCTCGCGAGTCATGAGCCGGTT
This sequence comes from Nicotiana sylvestris, assembly GCF_000393655.2. Classification (NCBI taxonomy): domain Eukaryota; kingdom Viridiplantae; phylum Streptophyta; class Magnoliopsida; order Solanales; family Solanaceae; genus Nicotiana; species Nicotiana sylvestris. The sequence goes on along the minus strand of NC_091062.1, from coordinate 43,125,268 downwards.
TAGTAGAGTCTCGCAAATCGGTATGGAGACGTCTGTATTTATCCTCGAGAGGTTTCAGAACCTTTAGGAAAACTTCACATTCTTGAATTCTTATCGTGCGTCCTTGATTCAGCTTGAAAAGTAACTCTTACGATTCCTTCCACATGTTCGTATGCGCGAACGAGCACTCAGTATTCGATTTACCTTGATGGCTTGTAATTCCCCGATAGAAGGGCGAGACGTGATCTCGGTGAGTTTGATGTTAGGCCAGTCTGGAGGACTTGAGGCTGGATCTTGCCTATGGCTTGAGCATTGAGGTGCTGATTGTGCGAGCAAGTGTTTTGAACCTTTATGTTCGGTATAATCCCTATTAGTGGGAACCATGGCTGGATAGCTACGTGAAGAGTATGATAGTACTGCGAGATGTATCTATATGACTTGGAAGTGACGAGGAAGGTCTACTGGATGATAGATGAACTATTGAGTGTATGATTTCCATTGTGATAGGATGTGTAGTCCCAAGTTATGGGTGCGTGAAGAATCTTTTTATGTCTCCTATTTGGAGTGAAGTAAATTTCATGTTACAGTATGAGTTTAGACTCAGGAAGATTAAGTGATTGTGTAATGTGTATGGCAGTGGAAGGTATACAAAAAATATTAACTAAAGGTAAAGCTAGTGGGTAATTGGCTTATGAGGGGAATCTATTTGTCATACTAGTTAGATAAGTCTGGGAGCTGAGATCGCTTCTGTAAATGTATTATGACGAAATCGTTGAGTCAAGGAGACCACCTTGAGGGTCGAAAACATTAAAGAAAGAATATGTTCTTACTCGGTTGAATAGCCCAATAATGGAGGATTGAAAGGTATTTTCTATGTGTTATGATTCAAATAGGTGCAACGCATGTCCATGTATCAATTTTGATAATATAATACATGTAATATTGAGATTAATGTTGTTGATATACATTGTGATGCTTTGTCAAGTTGTGGACGTGTTGTTAGGATGGTTTTGGTAATTCTCTGGCAGGTGGATAGGCCCAATTACAAAGGAAACTCTGCCGAAATTTTTGAAAAATTTGGGACTTAGTAAAAAAATTTGTCGCCTAAAGAGTGGGCTTAACTGTTGTGTGAGTGAATGCAAAAATTGCAGAAGAGTTAAAATTTCCGATGATTCGTGTTTCCACAAGCTTATGAAGGAGTGAGTTTAATCTCACCATGGTATTACGGCAGCAATAGAGTATATGTGTTGTGATCTATGGCTTCGAGCCAAGTTGGGGAGCTTGCTATTAGTTAGCGGATTGTACGGTTATGTACTATGTTAGTTCTGATTTGATGCATACTGGTGAATCAGTTTTGGTTGTGGAAATTAGGCCGAGAATGGCATGAGTGAAGGAAATTTTTTGACAAGATGTCATGAGCTCGGATGAGCAGGAGATAAGTTTCGATGTTTACGGTAAGTTGGAATTGTGTTCAGCGTCACCTAAGATCGGTGTTTTGTAAAAAGGGTTTTGCGTCCCGGTTAATGACTCTTGATCGCTCTTCAGCGTTAGTGCGATCGATGGTTTGGAGGTACGCTCCAGATATTGTTGTGGTAGGTTGTGGAAGTGTGTCCCACGGGAAGATTATATAAGTGTGGCATGTGATCACTTGATTGATTAAAGATGTAAACCAAGTATGAAGTTTGTGATGGTGTCGTTAAATTAAAGATTCATGCCTGGAGGGCACTTGGCATATTGGGTTGTGAACTGGGGAGGATTACCCCGATTGTGATGGTTGTTCTTGTGTGTTATGAGAAAAATGGGAGTTATTATGGACCTTTGAAAGGTTATCAGACTAGTTCAGTGTGATCAGAATCGGCTTGAAGTCGATGGATAGATTTAATGTGAATAACGGCTCTATATCAGGCCAGATGTGTGCATTTTAGTAACGCGGTCCTCATTGAGGAGGAGTTAGGTTGATGTTTCATTGTCAGATATTTCGCGGAGTGATACATTGCGCCGTGTGAGTTGTGAGACGACTTGAGAAATTGCTATGTATTGAGAATCTGTGTTGGAATGACGTTATATGAGCATCTTGGCTCTTGAAATTCATATTGTACATCGCACCTCAGTTGTGCTTGAGTTTTGTAGCTTATAACGCTATATGTCCCTCAGAGATATTATTATGCACTTAGCATGCTTACGACCGCTACTCGGTATTTTGTTGTAATGAGCAAATTTGGCTCGATGTGCATCTCCTTATGTGAGATCTATGTGTGGATCGGGTGGCACGCCGCCATGGGTCTGGATCGGATTGCACGCCGCAACAGTGTGATGTTGAGTATAGTTTTCTATATGCTATTTTGTATGCCTTGCTTCCTGTTTTCTAAGGAAAGTATGTATTAGTGTGTGATATTGGTAATTCCTTCCAGAGTTTGTTTTCCTTTTGTACCGCGTTCGATTTGGTAGCTTATTGGCATATTGAGGCATCATATGCGACTTTTGATTATGTTTGGGGTGGCTTATTGCCTGAGTAGTTCGTACTGGGTGAGACGAGATCATTGAATTTGAAATTAGTGCAATCTGAGTATATGAAGTAAATTAAGGAGCTAAGACCATGAACAGTGCCCCGTAACAGTATCCGTGAATAGTAGTCATTTTTTACAGCACTATGAACAGTACCCATGAACAGTATCCGTGAATAGTGTCGTGAACAGTACCCCATAACAGTACCCATGAATAGTGCCCGTAACAGTATCCATGAATAGTGCCGTGAACAATACTCCGTAACAGTATCCGTGAATAGTGCCGTGAATAGTACCCCCGTAACATTATCCATAAACAGTACCCCGTAACAATATCCGTGAACAGTAACACGGGTGAACAGTAATTCCAAAAAATTCTGGGCAGAATGTTTACATTTCATTCGCGAAAAAAACACCACATTTCTCCACCATTTTTAGTCATTTTGAGAGCTTTTGGACCGGGATTGAAGGGAGTTTCAGCTAAGATCGATTGGAGGTAAGTTTTATAAGTTAAATACATGATTTTATTGAAGAATCATCCTAGAAATCCATGAAAATATAGTCAAATTATAAGAAATTAGGGCTTGAGATTGAAATTCTAAATTTGGGATTTGAGGGGCCAAATGGACTCCGATTCTTGTGAATTTAGTATGTATAGACTCGTGGAGAGATAAGGAACATTTTGATATAAAAATTTCTGGATTTCAAGACGTGGGCCCGGGGCTCGGGTTTTGCAAATTTCGTGATTTTTGATATTTTTCGAGTCTTTTCGATTGGGTTATATTCCCTTAGCCTATTGTGATGTATTCGTTGTGGTTTTGGCCAGATTCGACGTGCGAGGAGGTCGATACGAAAAGAAAGGGCATCGCGGAGTAGTATTTGGCCGGCTAGAGGTGAGTAATAGATGCAAATGATGTCCTGAGGGTTTGAAACCCCGGAATTTCACATCGTAACGCTATATTGAGGTGACTTGCACGCCGGATAACGGGCATGGGGTAGAGCACCGTTGGGGATTGTGACTTGGTCCGTCCCGAGAGATATTTTACTACATTTTTGGTTGAGACGTATACTTTATTATTGTGAATTGGGCTTGTTGCCATGCTTGGGGCCTTGTGCCGACCTGTAGAACCCTTAGGGGATTTTTGACTGGTTTTCCTCACTTATTTTGTTAAAGAATTTATATCCTCAGTCATGTTTCCAATTGTAGGCTTCTTGCCAATTATTTGAATCCTTCAGGGATTGATATCACTGCTTTCGCATATTTTGCATATCATTTGACCTCAGTCCAAGGTTTTAAATACTGTTTTGCAAACTCAGCCATCTTTCTAAGATTTGAAAACTTAAATGATATTTCTAAATGATATTTCGGGCTGTGAACTACTGTTTTACAAATGCCCAAGGGGCTTATGATGATTTCTGGACTGAGCATGGATCGGGCTGCGCGCCGCAGCAGTGTTATATTGATATTGAAGCCGAGAGCCTAGTTGATTACATTGATATTGAGGCCGAGAGCCTGGTTGATTACATTGATATTGAGGCTGAGAGCCATGGTGATTATACTGAGATTGATATGAGGCCGAGGACCTAGATTTGATGCCACGAGATGGCTTGATATTGCGCTTGGGCTGTAGGAGCCCCTCCGGAGTCTGTACACACCCCAAGTGAGCGCCGTCGATGATAAATAAATATGGATGGTTCGGGCTGCACGCCGCAGTGGGTACCAGAGGGTACTATCATATGCATTGCATTGCACTCATGCATTTATTCTTTATCTGCCATAATAATTATGTGCTCTTATTTCATTGACTGGTTGCTTTATACTGTTCTGAGCCTAAGGGGCTGATACTATTCTGAGATACTGAGCCCGAGGGGCAGATTTCTACTTATTATTTTGATACTGAGCCCGAGGGGCAGATTTCTAATTATTATTTTGATACTGAGCCCGAGGGCCAGATTTCTACTTATTATTTTGATACTGAGCTCGAGGGGCAGATTTCTAGTTATTATTTTTATACTGAGCCCGAGGGGCAGATTTCTACTTGTTGTTTTGATATTGAGCCCGAGGGGCAGATTTCTACTCGTCATTTTACTGCCAAATTACCTGTTTTACTGGTTTAAAAGAAATTTCACATGATGTTTCACTGAATTGTTATTTTAAATGATTTCACTGCTTCTGTATAGAATGTTGTGTTCCTTAACGTGTTTTCTTACCTTCAGTCATTATTTATATTTATTACTCACTGGGTCGGAGTACTCACATTACTCCCTACACCATGTGTGCAGGTACAGGTATTCCTGAGGCATAGAGCGAGTTTTTTGTTGTTCAGTTTTCATCGGAGTTATCGAGGTAGCTGCATGGCGTTCGCAGACCCGTTTTCTCCCTTATCTTCTGTTATTTATGATATTTTCAAACTTTGTTCCTAATTCCATACTTTGTAGAATTTTAGTAAACTCTGTAGTAGCTCATGAATTGTGACACCCCGGTTAGGGCTGAGTTGGGTTGGATTTCCATATTTTATCTATACTTTCCGCTATTGGATATTATTAAACCATGTGTATACTATAATTGTGTTAATTAATTATCTTAAAAGGATGAATTGGGTTGAATGGCTGGCCTTGTCTTCATGAGAGGTGCCATCACGACCAGGTTCGGGAATTGGATCGTGACAGTTAATAAGATGAATAAATCTATTTATTTCATGAAGTTGTGAATTAAAATAAAAAATGTGTTGTCCCTTGATGAATTTCTTTTCAATTCATGTTGTTGAAATTGATATTGAGTTATAAAGGCTGTAAATCATATTGAGGCGAAGTGTTAAATTGTGAAATATTATTTTGTTGAGTATTCACTCCTAGATATTTTGTTAGAATTTTTGTGTGCATTATGACCAAGTCGTGGACTTCTTATTGTGGAAAAATAATGTATTGTTGATTCATATGACAAGTTGTAATATTTGGGCACCTGATGTGCAATTTGTGATATGTTGTAATATTTGAGCACTTGACGTGAAATTTGTGATATGTTGTAGGATTTGAGCACTTGACGTGAAATTTATGATATGTTATAATATTTGAGCACTTGACGTGAAATTTGTGATATGCTGTAAGATTTGAGCACTGGATGTGAAATTTGTGATATGTTGTAATATTTGAGCACTTGATGTGCAATTTGTGATATGCTTTGATATGTGATCACTTGAGGTGCAAGTTGTATTATGCTGCGGTAATTGGGCACTTGAGGTGCAAGTTGTATTATGTTGTAATATTTGGGCACTTGAGGTGCGATTTGTGAAATATTGTGATATTGGTACGCATGCGGTGATATAAGGCCAGGGTGTTGAAACGCATGTGGTGAGATAAGGGTGACTTGAAACGCGTGGCTAGTAGGGGAACTACTAGAAGTCATGCGGTGTGATAAGGGTGGCTAAAACGCGGGATGCTATTTCGGGGAAAATTGTTTTATTTAAAATTATATGTGAAGGCTCCCACGGTGATATAAGAAAATGAGATATTGTGAATTTATTTATGATTTAGGACTACGAGGCGGTACCTCGGTAGTGCCCTGTTGATATATCTTTATTTATGTTCTTGTCTTTGGTGATTTTGTTTCATTAATATTTAAATTCTTATCTTCTTCCGTAATGTACTAGTTGACATTATTATTATTATTATTATTATTATTATTATTATTATTATTATTATTATTATTATTATTATTATTATTATTATTATGTGTTTTGTGCTCCTTGTTGCATTGTGTTCGCTTTGACTTTTTAGTATGAGACTTTGAAGATTTATATTTTTGGTTTTTAGCGATTTTCAATGATTGAGTTGTTTTAAATAAAAAAAATTACTATTATGTTTTAAATTAATAAGTTTTACATCCAAATCAATAGTTTATATGATGCTTTAATTTAAGTGCAATGTCATTTTCTTCACTCAAACTATTTGTAAAGTAAATTGGTCGTGCCTATTTTTTTATATATTGATATTTTTGGCATGTGAGTTGTCCATGCAGTTGTGATAGAAATATGGGCACGAGGTGCCGTGGAAATATGAAAGTGGGGTGAGGCCCGTATTACGAAAAATATGAAGGTGGGCTGAGACCCGTATTTTTATGATTGTGAAATGAGGTGTCACAATGTGACTTTTATTTGAAAGAATTATATTCAAAATATTATTTCAAAGAATTAGATTTGAAGGATATTTATTTGAAGTAAGTATATTCGAAATATATTTATTGGTAAGTATTATATTCTAAAGATTATTATTTGGAAAACTTTTAGCTGAAAGATGTGTAATTGAAGGACTTGATTAAATGGTTGTACTTGTAATCATAGTTTGTTGAGCAATATTTATGGTGTTCCTGTTGTCCTGTTGTTTATATCACTAGTTGATAATTATTGGTATCATTGCTATTTGTTTCCTATTATCGTGGTAAGCTATATTGCACAGGTTATTAGATGTGTCTTGACCGTACCTCGTCACTACTCCACCGAGGTTAGTCTTGATACTTACTAAGTACCGTTGTGGTGTACTCATACTACACTTCTGTACATTTTTTTTTATGTACAGAGCCAGGTATTGGAGATATAGGACTCGGAAAGAGTTAGAGAGTGATCGCAAAGATTCAAGGTAGAGCTGCTTGGTCGTCGTAGTCCCTTGGAGTCTTTCCCTTTTATCGTACTATCATATATTATTCGAGCAGTATTGTATATTTAATTTCCTTCATATCATTTCATGTATTCAGTTAGAGTTCGTGACTCAATAATACCTGTCTTGGGAGGTTGTATCTTTATTTTTGCTGTTGGTTTCGATTATCTATTTTAAAAACAAAAATGGCTTGAATTGTTATTATAACCGGCTTACTTAGTCTTAGATACTAAGTGCCATCACGACTCATATGGTGGGATTTTGGGTTGTGACACATACACTTGGCATGACCTAAGCCCCTCAATTAGCCTATAAATAGGACTTCAAGTAGACATCATGTATCAGCATATTTTGCTTTGTCTCTTTCTTTCCTCCCAGCTTCCTTTTCTTACCTCTGTAAAACATTTGTAGTCTACTTTGTTTGTTCCCTCTTTTAAAATAGCTGGGTTTGTAATTTACTGTTTTGCTGATTCCTGTATCCTCCCTAATAGAGGTAGGCTTGTTTAATCCTGGAGAGATATTTCACACTGCTGAAATAGTTTCTTAGGACAGTGCCCAGCACGACTCAAGCCAATTCGTGTATTTCCGCTCACAAATAATATTATTGCAGTATTATTATTATCGTTACTTTTCGGTGTCATTTCCCTATAATCTAAGAAACTATGACAAACAATGATGCTGAAAATACTACTGATACCGCCAATATTAACGTTACATCCGCTGCTCCAGCCCCAGTTGTACTGCCATATGCCAGGCCATTTCTAGATGTGTCAACTATTGAAATTTTCGCCAATGAAAATTTCAAACGTTGGCAAGAATGTATTTTCTCACTACTTAATGTCTATGGTGTTGCACATGCACTGCTGCATCCACAACCTAGTGCAGATGCAGATAATAAAATAGTGGAATCATGGCAATATGCCAACAAGGTATGCCATCATACAATATTGCAAACTATTTCTAAGGAACTATTTGACGTGTATTGCAGTTATAAAGAAGCAAAAGCCATATGGGAAGCTTTAATTAAAAAATTTACTACTGAAGATGCTACAAAACAAAAATTTGTAGTAGGAAAATTTTATCAGTGGCAGATGAGAGATGATAAAGAGATGAACATACAAATCAACGAATTTCAAAAATTGTTGGAAGACTTGAAGGCCGAGGGGATGTCTTTACCAGAGAAGTTTGTTGCTGGAGTGCTAATTGAGAAGTTGCCTAACTTATGGAGTGACTACAAAAACAACTTAAAGCACAAACAGAAAAATTTCACCATTGAGGAAATTGTGACCCACATCCTAATTGAAGATTCCAACAGAAAAGAATCTGCCAAAGCTAGGATAATAGCTCTTAAAGCAAATTTAGTGCAAAGCAACAACAACAACCGCAAAAGGTACGAGAATAAGTCTCAAGGTTGCAAGCCTAAAAATCCTAACCTTAAAAAGAAAAAGGGCTCTTGTTTTGTTTGTGGAAAACCAGGCCATCATGCCTCACAGTGCAAGTATAAAGAAAGAAATGACAAAGAAAAAACTAATACTCGTAAGGCTAACTTAGCTGAAGGAAGTGATATTATTGCAGCTGTCATTTCTCAAGTAAACATTGTAGCACATGCAAAATAATGGGTGATAGACTCTGGGGCTACTCGGCATATTTGTGCAAATTGAGAAGCATTTTCCTCTTATACTCCTGTAGAGGATGATAGAGAAGAAGTCTATCTTGGAGACTCAAGTACTACCAAAGTCTTGGGTAAGGGTAAAGTTCTCCTGAAACTCACTTCGGGAAAAACTTTAGCCCTTGTTGATGTACTGTATGTTCCTACTATGAGGGAAAACTTGATCTCTGTATCCTTGTTGGGAAGAGTCGGAGTGAAAGTGTCATTTGAATCTGATAAGATCATAATGACCAAAAATAATGTGTTTGTGGAAAAGGGCTATTGTAACCAAGGACTCTTTGTACTTAATATTTCTGATGTTATCAATGGAAATGTAGCTACTTCTGCTTATATGGTTGAGTCTATTTGGCATACTAGACTAGGACATGTTAATGTCACATATATAAAGAAAATGCAGTCACTAGGATTAATATCTGGTTTAGACTCAAATAATATTAACAAGTGTGAAATATGTACTGAAGCTAAAAGTACTAGAAAGACCTGGTTTTCCGTAAATAGAGAAACTGAATTGTTATCTTTAATTTACACTGATTTAGGCGACTTGAAGCAGACTATGACTAGAGGTGGTAAAAGATATTATGTAACTTTTATTGATGATTTTTCTAGATATACTAAGTTGTATTTGCTTAGAAATAAAGATGATGCATTTAATGCTTTATTTCTTATAAAACTGAGGTTGAAAATCAACTTAGTAGAAAAATCAAGAGAATTAGATCAGATAGAGGTGGAGAATATTTGTCTTTAAATGATTTTTGTGAAAAGAATTGAGTAATTAATGAAATAACTCCGCCTTATTCACCTGAGTCAAATGGAGTAGCTGAAAGGAAAAATAGAATATTGAAAGAGATGATGAACTCTATGTTAGTTAGTTCTAATGCTCCTGATAACTTGTGGGGTGATGTTATTTTATCTGCATGTCACTTACAAAATAGAATACCACATAGAAGAACTGGCAAAACTCCGTAAGAATTGTGGAGGGGCTATAAACCTAACTTGAAATATTTAAAAGTGTGGGGATGCCTTGCTAAAGTTATTTTGCCTGAACCTAAAAAGAGAAAAATAGGTTTTAAAACTGCTGATTGCATGCTTATTGGATATGTTAAACATAGTGTTGCATATAGATTTCTTGTTTTAAAAAGTGATGTGCTTGATTGCAATACTATAATTGAGACAAAGAATGCAGAATTCTTTGAACATATTTTTCCACTATCTGATAAAATTTCTCATACACATGTTGAAACAAATAGTGAATTACCTCTAATGAGGAATTGAGAAGGAGTAAAAGGCCTAGGAAAGAATATTTTTCATGTGGAAATGATTTTCAAACATTTCTTGTCGATAATGAACCATCAAATTATTTTGAAGCTATATCTTCTTCAGATGCTAAATATTGGAAAGAGGCAATAAAAGTTGAAATTGATTCTATTAAGAAAAATAATACATGGATTTTAACTGAATTACCTCCCGATGCAAAGCCTATTGGTTGTAAATGTATTTTCAAAAAGAAATTTAATCCTGATGGATCTTTAGATAAATATAAAGCTTGGTTAGTAGCAAAAGGTTTTTCTCAAAAACAAAATATAGATTATTTTGATATATTTGCACCAGTTACTAGAATTTCTTCTATTCGAATTTTAATTGTCTTAGCTTCAATCCGTAAGCTTTTTATCCACCAAATGGATATGAAACCTGCTTTTCTAAATGGTGATTTAGAAGAAGAGATTTATATGGTTCAACCTGAGGGTTGTGTCATTCCTGGATAAGAAAATAAAGTTTGTAAATTAATTAAATCTCTTTATGGCCTTAAACAAGCTCCTAAGCAGTGGTATGAGAAATTTGAACAAGTCTTATTGAGAGACGGTTTTTCTTCAGTTGAGGTGGATAAATGTGTTTATACTAAAGTGGTAGACAATGATTATGTGATAATATGTCTATATGTTGATGACAAGCTTATATTTGGTACAAGTTTAAATAGTGTGCAAAGTATTAAATTATTTTTGTCTTCTAATTTTGATATGAAAGATCTGGGTGAAGTAAATATGATATTGGGAGTTAAACTTATAAGGAGTGAAGATGGCATAATGTTGTCACAAGAACATTATGTTTAGATTCTTCTTAAGAAGTTTGAATTTTTTAATGGCACATCTGTGAGCACTCCTTTTGATGCCAACTCTCAGTTGAAAAAGAATAATAGTGACCCAGTTACTCAGTCTAAATATGCTTAGATTATTGGGAGTCTGATGCATTTAATAAATTTTACAAGGCCTGATATAGCCTATGTTGTGTGTAGACTGAGTAGATATACTCATAATCCCAACAGAGAGCATTGGTACAGTGATGCAAACTGGATCTCTGATTCAGATGAGACAAAATCCACTAGTGGTTATGTATTCACCTTTGGTGGTGGTGCAATATCGTGAAAATCAACTAAATAGACGATCATTGCTAGATCGACTATGGAATCAGAGTTTGTAGCTCTGGAGTTAGCTGGTTCAGAGGCTGAGTGGCTAAGAAACTTCTTAGTTAATATTCCTTTAATAAAGGACGTATTGCCTCCTATGTCTATACATTGTGACTGCCAGGCGGCAATAGCTATAGCAAAGCATAAATCTTATAATTGTAAAAGTAGACACATGAAATTGAGACGTGATGTCATAAAACAGTTGTTGAGAGATGGAATAATTTCCATTGACTATGTGAAGTCAGAGATAAATTTGGCCAATCCTCTGACTAAACCCGTGGGAAGAAAATTAATTCTTCAAACCTCAAAAGAGATGGGGTTAAGGCCGACATGTTGTCAATAAAGATGGTAACCCAACCTATGTGATTGGAGATCCCATGAAGTAGGTTTATATGGGTAATAACAAGTCGATATTGGCACTGAAGCACTAAAAGAGAGTGCTTGACTGCTGCTAATTGAGAGGCTGAGGTATAACTCTTAATGAAATTCATAGTCCTTATGGTTGGTGTATTTAAAAGCAGTATACACTTGATGAATTCACCAATATAAGAGTGGAGTGGGCCGCTCCTATGAGATTTTGGCCTAGTCTCTAGAGCTCTCATGAATAATCAGGCACGCGCATGGCCTATTAGGCGCAAAACCGCGTTGAACAGCAAATTACCAGGGGTCGAAATGTAATTGATAAAATCTCTGACTTACAATAAGAATTATTGGTTCATAGAAATATTATATTTCACCAGTAATTCTGTGAGTTAAACTTTATTGATCTAAGTTTGATTCATAGTCCAAAAGATACCAAACTTATTGCATTTGGACCATACAAATCCAGCGAATCTTACTCTTCTTTGTATGAATTTTTTTGAAAATATGTGGGGGAACTGTTGTAATATTTCCCAAAAAAATGGACAAATGTCCAACCATGTGGCAACTTGCATGGGAAGTACTAAACAAGTGTCATACACTTGGCATGACCTAAGCCCCTCAATTAGCCTATAAATAGGCATTCAAGTAGACATCATGTATCAGCATATTTTGCTTTGTCTCTTTCTTTCCTCCCAGCTTCCTTTTCTTACCTCTGTAAAAAATTTGTAGTCTACTTTGTTTGTTCCCTCTTTTAAAATAGCTGAGTTTGTAATTTACTATTTTGCTGATTCCTGCATCCTCCCTAATAGAGGTAGGCTTGTTTAATCTTGGAGAGACATTTCACACTGCTGAAATAGTTTCTTAGGACAGTGCCCAGCACGACTCAAATCAATTCGTGTATTTCCGCTCACAAATAATATTATTACAATATTATTATTATTATTATTGTTACCTTTCGGTGTCATTTCCCTACAAAAGATGTAAGTGCTAAGAGTTAGGTTGAAAAGAATAAGTATAACGAGTGAATTGTAAAAAAAATGTATGAGAAACAATCTTGAATCGTAGAACAAAACATAGTTAGAATTGGCTAAATATAAACTAAAAAAGTTAAGCATACGAAGGAGATAGGAAGTACCAAGTAAGATTTAAAATATATTTAAAAACTCACTCAAAATTACTGTAGATTTATAGTAGTTAATATTTCTGACCATGATTTGCTTGAAATGTATTTTGTTGTTACTGTTCTATTATCTTTTTTTTTTATTTTCTTGTGTTGAGGGTCTATCGGAAATAATCTCTATACCCCATACGATAGGGATAAGGTATGCGTACACACTACCCTCCCCAGACCTCACTTGTGGGATTATACCGGATTGTTATTGTTGTTGTTGTTATTTGCTTGAAATGTGATGTACATCTAGAAGAAGTTAAATTAAATACAGATATAGGATTGTATTATATAATAGATTAGAACAAAATAAAAATAATTGCTTTGATTTACACAGAAGGCAAATTTATTTAGTATGAATGTTATTATCATATACCTTAATTAGAATTAATTTTTAGTATTAAAAGTATATATATAAAAAGCTGCGAGCAGTATAGTATTAAAAGCATCTATACTGATTTCATTGACACAATTATAGTAACTATCTTCGTGGAGAAGAGAGAGTTGTAGATACTAGGAACTCAGAAAGTGTATTGCTCCATTTTGAATAAGTGACAAATAGGTACGTAGATAGACAAAGCAAAAGGGTTAATATTAAGTTGTATTTCGGTCCTTGATGAGATGCATTTCACATAAATGTGAAAAGACAAAAATATCAGAGCAAAAGAAGACAGATCTAGAAGTGGAGTGAGAGATCAATATATATATAGAAGTGGAGGATGTAGATAGTGTAGCAACAAATTAAATGAAGCTTCACTACCTACTACTGCTGCTGCAATTGAAGAAGATCCTGACCAATTTAAAGAAGGGAAGGATTTCTATTTTTGTATAGCTCAAATTTTTGTATAAATTGTTAGATCTAAGTGTCCACACACCAATGCATTTACCTCATCTCAACTTGTATCTAAGGAAGCTATGAGAATCTCCAAACTAATGAGCGTAAAATCTTTTATACTATCAGCTTAATTAAAATTATTATAGCTAGTCAGTTACTAATGTACTACTCCTTCCGTCCCAATTTATGCATGTGATACAATTCAGATTTTGAGACCCGGACTTCTTAATTTTGACGACTAGTAAAATTTACATATTTGATAACTACATAAAAAGTATTATAAATCCTTAACAAGTCAAAATTTTAAAAGGCATATAAAAATTTGTATTCAAGCTCTCGAAATTCGAACTGCATCATATAAATTGGTACAAAGGAAATCGTAAATATTTACACAAAACTTTAAGTATAATTACCTTATAAGTAACTTAAGGTGTAAATATCTTTTAAAAAATGTAAAACTTAAATCAACTCTTTAATACTAGTAGTGTCTTATATACCGCATTAGTTTCACACTCTTTACAGGCTGGTAGGAATAGGCGGTGAGTATAGGGGTAAGTGCAAGGCCGGCTCTAACGTTATAAGACCCCAAATTTTGGGGTCTTATTTTTTAAAAATAATAGATTTATAAGTATGTAAAAATAATATTTAGTACTTTTAATATGAAAGTAGAGTTATTTTCTTTTTGGTCAAAATAAAAAAAAAATTATTCAACCAAGTAAAGATTTATACAGAGCTAACTCTTTTGAGCTCAAGAGTTAGTTCTCTAGGAAAATTAAAACTACGCTATAATCTATCTATGCTGGGTAACAATTCAACTTATCTAATATACTCTTCCATTTAAAAAATTTCTGTCCTTTAACATGTAACTGTATAATTATTTCCTTCACTCTCTGTCTAGCCTCTTGCTTCCTTTGTTGAAATCTTCTTGCATTTCTCTCTTGTCCAGATATGATAGACAGTTGCTGCAAAGAGAAATCCTAGAATATGAGTCATTGTCTATTGTTGATTCTGCTTGCTACCCAAGTGACTTCTTCCTGCCAAGTGCCAATGTTCCTTCTTATTTCCAACCAGCCTAGTAGAGTATATGCTCCAAGGTTTCCTCTATGCCAGATGCACATAGTACACACTCTTTTTCAACCTGTATTCCCCATCTCTCTAACTTGTCAACAGTAGATAGCCTGTGCTGAATTGCTAACCAGAGAATGAATTGATGCCTGGGAATGATACTCAAGGGCGGCCCAAGGGTCAAGCCACTAAAGCAAAGGCTTTAGGCCCCAAAATTTTGAAGGCCCCAAATTTTTCTTTTTGTTTTCTACGCGTATTTGTATTGAGCCCCCAACTAATCTAGATTCGTATCGTATAAGGCCTAGTAAAAGAGAGAACACGTTTTAACAAGATTTATTTCAACCACATGATTCGAACCCAATATAAGGTAAGTTGGATCATATACATCTCACAACAATCTTTAGAGGTAGGGTCTAAATATATTGGGTATGTTAAAATTAAAAAAAAATATTTTATAAAAAGTAAATATAACTTTTAATTTAGTATTGATGTAACCGTTTAAGAAAAAATTGGAGAAAGAGAATCACTCCCCCTAAACCGTCGTCGAGAATATAAAACTTTTCATTATTTAAATTTGACGATTGACATCATTAGTGAGGTACCTATATTATTATTCTCCTTTTACATTTCTCACTAAAAACGTGCAATTCAATAGTCCAAGTCTTATTTTTTATCTTTCTCATCAGAAAACGGGTACTATATTCTTACATTCTCTTCTTGATTTCTACAAAAAAGCTTAAATTCTCGATAAGTTATATTGTTCTCTGTAGAAAATAAAAGAGTTTTATTTTTTCTATCAAAAACAAGAGTTGAAGAGTACCGTTGAATAAAATTATATCGTGCGTTCTTTTTTTCCCTTTTTCCCCCTCAGGTTTCAAGCATTTCAACAAGTATATTAGAACATCAAAAATTATTTTGATATCAAGTTATAAACTTCTTGAATCTAGTTCAATTATCTAAGATCAATAATATCTTAGGAGAGATTAAATTATTTATAAAAGAAACTATTAACAATTTTACATCTTAAAAAAATAAAAAAATAGACTTCGATTAAAAATATAGATGAATTTTTTTTGGATTTTTTACCTCATATAGCAAAGGTTAACACCTTATTTATTTTAAATAAATATCATTTTAAAAAAAATTATATTCTATATATACCTTTAAGGTTTATAGAAAAATATTTAATTTTGGTTACCTCCTAGCCCTAAGCCACTAAATACGCCAATCAGTTACACTATTTTCTTTCTCTCTCTACTTTGATACATCACATTCTCTTCCCCCATCCCATTAAAATTTCGATCTACTCCTCCTTCTACCGGATTTGTGCAAAGCCCACTTCAGAAATTGCTCTGGTTCTCGCATCCGACGACTGCAACGGCGTATTCCTACAGTACGTTTTCACTTCCGAATCCAAAATCAAACACTTCCGGATCGAAAATCAAACACTTCCAGGACCCATAATGACGCCGGCGAAAAGGACTTTTACTGAATTTCGAGGACGAGTTAGGGAAATTATGGACTTTTAGATATTCATATTGGAATAGTAGTCAAAGTTACGTATTAACTAAAGGATGGAGTCGTTTTGTGAAGGAGAAAAAATGAGACACTGGTGATTTTTTTTTGTTCGAGCGCCACCGGTTAGACGGCGACCGTACATTTATTGGGTGGAGGAGGAGGAACGCCGCTGCTGGAGCCACAGTTTTGGAGCAAGAAAGTGGGGTTAGACGGCGATCGTCATTGTCGTTTTCCTGCTTCTAATGTTGTTCTTGCTGATGTAATTTTCATGTATTTCATTGTATTCATTGTCTTTTTTTCATTGTAATTTAATGTATCTCGTTGTATTCCATGTATTTCATTGTATTCACTGTCTTTTTTTCTCATTGTATTTCAATGTATCCCGATGTATTCTATGTATTTTATTGTATTCACTATCTCGCTATATGGCATGAATGTATTCATAAGTTTTTTTTAATTAATATAATTTATGTATTCAGATGTATTATATAATTTCTCTGAAGATTGCTATATTTTTGGGGTATTTTTTCGGTTGAGAATCTTTTTTATAACTGAAAATACAAATTTTGTGTGTTATAATTGAGTTTGTTGAGTTATATTAGGAGTCTATCATGTTAATTGATTTACTTTCCCTTTTAAAAACAGTGTAATCCCCTATTTCACGCTATGAATACAGTCGAATACAATAATCTGTCCAGCTATAATCTCATGTTTTAGTCCATGAATACAGTCGAATACACTCGAAAACAACAACTGATTAGCTGGACTTCCCTGATTCACGCCTATTTTTGCTATTGTATTCATGAATACAATAACTTAAATATATCAAATGCATCTTATAACCACATAAAAGGTATCTATAATCCGTAATATAACAAATGGTATCTATAGATGGCTAATTAGTACTAAAAGATAGTGCTTAATGAAAATTTCCCATTTTTTTTCCTTCTGATAGGCCCCAGATTAAAAATTGGCTTTACGCCACCAATCTTCTTGGGCCGCCCCTGACGATACTTTGCACCAACACTGTTTTCTTCCAATCTACTTTCTGAAACTGAGGAGTGAAGAATTGATATGCTTTCTTAATGCTGAACTTTCCATGTATTTCAAAGCTTTTTAACAGTGCCTCAAGGTCCCATGATTCACTAGTCAGCTCCTTGCTTCCAATATCTTCCTAACTAACCAACAAGCTTGTTAATTAGGAATAGGACATTTCATTAAGTCTCTCTGCTTTATATGGAAACAGTGAATCCATTTACCCATAGATTATCCTTTTTCTGAGTGACAGCCCATAATAGCTTACAAATTGTTGATTTGTTCCATCTATAGAAGTCCAGAATATTTAATCTTCCAGCAGACCTAGGCATGCACAGTTTTTCCCAAGCTACTAGAGCTTTTCTGGTAACCTTATTTGTACATGTCCATAGGAATGTTCTGCATATATTTGTTGTCATATTGATGATCTTTATTGGTAGTAGAAAGATTTGAGCCCAGTAAATCTGCATCTCAAATAGTATACTTTTAATCAGTTGCAGTCTCCCACTGTAGGATAGGAATTTAGTAGACCAGCATCTAATCTTTGCAATCACCTTTTCCACTAGAAGCAGACATTGGTGTATTGTGAGCCTCCTTGAGATAATGGTACTCCTAAGTATCTGAATGTCATTTCCCCAGCAGAGAAGGAAAGTAGAGTTAATAATATAAAAGGAAAGAAAGCTCTTTATATATATAAATAAAGTAATAATTTGACTTACTTAGAAATGGGTAGATGAATAGTTTTCCCAACGTTCCATTTTTTTTTTACTTTTTACTCCTTCATTAGATAACTTGTAAAAAATTTACTCTCCCTTTGTTTATTTGTTTAAGTCAATCTTTCTTTTTTCAATCTCCTTCATATTTCAAAAAAACCTACATATTTTTTGTCTTTCTCTTTAATATTCTTACTCACATTCTTTCTCTAAGATATTATTAGTTTAGGTGTTCAACAATACTTTTAAGATTTAAATAGTTCTATACTTCTATTGCTCTATAATATCTTATGTAAAATCAATGACTAAATGATTGTAAAAGAATTAGTAGAAAATATCAATTATAAAAAAGATTATTAACAACTTTATATCTCAAAAAACTAGAAGAATAAATTTTAAATAAAAATATATCTTATAACTTCCTTTTAAAAATTTAGGCCTCATAGTAAATTTGGCTTTAGCCCGTACGTGCTTGAGCCGCCATTGGGTAAGTGCTGCAGATGCAGGTAACTGCTACAGACCGCATATATAGTAGCCACACCTATTGAACCAGTACTGATCGATCTATCAGGGCCAACTAGAATCTCATAAACTTTCATGAATTTGCGCTTTAAATTTGGTTTCAATTCTCCCTTTCTTCTATTAGTTCTTGAAATTATCTTATAAAGGGTCGCTTTCTTGACTGACGATGACTCCCATAAACAGCAACTTCTGAAATGCATTCCTTGTGTTTCAGTACAGATCAGCACCCCCAATGAAAAACATACAAACTCTACTTTTCATAAGTTAACCTACCCCTATTATAGATCCCTAGTCCCCCCCCCCCCCCAAACCAAAGAAACTCCTTTTTCTCCCTTGACCTTATTAAGTTCTCACTAAAGTTTTTGGTCAGTTGTAAATTTAGCCTATGAAGACTGTAGACTTACGTTCACAGCAAATAAAGTTGATATAGACGGAAAAGAGGAAAAAAGGAAAAATGGTTCAAAGAGTAATTTTTTTAAGTAATTCTTAGGAGGATAGTTTATGAGATGTAACAACAGTTTGGTAACGGAGAAACCTCTTATTTTCACCATATATAGAAAAGAAAAAATCGATACTTACCTCGTTTGCTTATAGAAGTCTACTAAGAAGTTTTATTTTATGTCTCATACAACGTACAATAGTTATATGAAGCTCCTTTTTCCCAAGTCTACTAATTAATTTTCTTGGTCTTATCACATCGATCTATTAGTTAGAGGGTGTTTGGCTAAGCTTATAAGCTGGTAAAATTGGCTTATAAGCACTTTTTGGCTTATCTACGCATTTGGTAAAATTAATAGTGCTTATAAGTTAAGTGCTTATAAGCCAAAAATAAGTCATAAGTTAGTCTCCCCCAACTTATCAAATTTCAGCTTATAAGCACGTTAGGTTTGACCAAAATATTTACTATTCTATCCCTAAAATACTTCTTTTTAAAACAAAACTCTCCGTATACCCAGTTCTTCAGCTGCTTATTATTAATTTCACCACTTTTATCCAAGCACGTAGCTGCTTATTTTTTAAATCAGTTTCAGCACTTAAAAATATTTTTCAGCACTTAATGTTTATCAGCTACTCTAAATCAGCTAAGCCAAATGGGCTCTAATTTTTAAGCGGGTCAAATCAGTTTTTAAGCTCTTTTTAACTTTTTTTTCAGTGGTTGCAAAGTTTAAAACTGCTTAAAACAAGTCAAAACAAGGGTAACCCTAACTTTACCCAACTTATTATTTTTTGGCGTAAAAGCTGTTTCTATCGAAAAGCCACTTTTATAGCCAATTCAAACGGGCTCTTAGTCTATATGTTCAAAAACAATACTAACATTATTGTTTTTCATATGTAATATAATGAACTATTCTTATACTTTAAAAGATCAAGATTTGCTGATATAGGTCGGTCCAAAAGTAAGAGCAAACTGAAAGTATATTATATATAAAAGTTCTAATAAAATATGCTTTGGAACAATGAATTCGAAAATGAGAGCTATTTATAAGTAAGATCCAAACATCTGAGCAGTAATATTAAAGCATCGATCTCCAGCAATCTCACTGACACAACTATCCTTGTAAAGAAGAGAGAGGGAGTAGTATATTAGAAACTCAGAAAGTGTATTGCTCCATTTCAGATAAATGATAAATAGGTACGTAGAGACAAACAAAGCGAAAGGGTAAATAAAAAGTTGTATTTCGATCCTTGATAAGATGCATTTCACACAAATGTGAAAAGAAAAAAATCAGAAATAAAAGAAGACAGACCTAGCTAGCTAGCTCTTAATTAATTACAAGAGAGATTGAGTGAGAGATCAATAGAAGAATTGGAGGATGTAGTGACAAATGAAGTAGCTTCACCACCTTCTAATGCAGCAACTGAAGAAGATGCTGACAAATTACTACTCATCATCACCTCAGCTTTCTCAGAATTATAACTATTGCTGTCTGGAAAGAACTCATACTCCTTCACTACTGATGATGATGAACTTCCCTTCTTGTAGATTGCTTCAACCTCCTGCACATGCCAATGAACTCAATTAATTAATATTCAAACGTTTGATTCATAAAGGAGAAAGATATTCATATGATTTTTGTGTGACCCTTTACTGAAATTTATGCTCACACACTGCCCTAAATAATACAGAGAAAGTGAATAAGAAAAGCCCATTTGTAAAAACTATTCAAATTCCACGAAGATGGGAACACACAAAATATATACAGGAAGACTAACAACAATGATCCTCTTTTCTTTTAAAGGAAAAGAGGCAATTAAATGGTTTTGGGGTAATCTTAAATTTCAACCTTTTCAATACTGCGAAGAGCAGATTGGGGACGAAACGAGGCTTTGGAAACAATATTTCCAAAATCCTGGTCTCTTCTACCCATAATCTTCTCCACATGATCAATGTCATGACTTTCTCTTCTAGTACCAAAATTCTCTCCATTAATCATGCGCTTCTTCTGCCAGATAAGGAAAAACTTAAAATTAGAAATTCAAAAATTTAAGCGAAACAATCAAGGGTTTAATCAATCTGGAGGTTTATGACAAAACAATACTTTGTTGCATACACGGCAGCATCCGCATAACCATGAGTTAATATTGCTCATCAAATAATTTGACGGCGTTGAAGAGGGCTCCTTATTGGCGTAGAGACCCATTTGATTTTGATAATACTGATCATTAACAGCTCTTTGATGAACCAAGAAAGTAGGGTTCAACCCCATAGTTCTGGGAAAATAATGTACTGAAGGAGAAGAAGAGTAGTTCATAATTTCTTGATATGCAGGTGACTGTAAGTTTACGGGGTTAATTTTGTTACAGGGAAATTGATGTTGCATTGATCTGAGCTGCTCAAGCTTAGCCACTCCCATGCCTCTCTGAGGCTTCTGCTTCTTCTTGTTTTTCGACTCATTGGACCTTCTTCTTCGTCCACTATTCTTCTTCGCTGTTTCTGTAGGCATTATTATTATCTGGTTTTCAGGATTAAGAGTGAGGTTTATTATGTCCTGATCTAAAGGAGCCATTAATTTTCGGTGAAATTTATGAAAAAGGACAGTTTAAATTTGGACGGGAGAAGAGAAGACTCAGATATATATGCCTAGAGGTCTAAAGCATCTGCTACTTGTGTGTTTTCCAACTTGTACTTCTGTCTCTCCTATATATATATTGCATACGAAATTTGTGATATTTCCGCGTCGTTTTTTTTACTCTTACCACAAACCAGAAAGGTGATAGTACTAAGAGTAAGCTAATATTCTACAAGAAAACTTATACAAATATCCCAAATAAATCTCAACTTACCAACCTCTAGCCATTAGTCATAAACTTACCAAAACTAGCCAACAAAAATTGAAAACCAAATAATAGGGTTCTTTCTATCAAAGAATCACATGCAAAAATTACCTTTCATATTTTTAAGCATAATTAGCAATATTAGATACAAGACGGAAAGGAAATTTCATGGACAGGATAGCAAATAAGGTAATGAAATACAAAAATTTGTACAATATTCCAAAAATCTAAACAAAAAAGAAACTTTTTCAATGGGTATAGTTAAAATTCATTGAAAAATATATAGATAAATCAATATACAAAATTTGAGGAAGATTGGAGGTGATTTGGACTGGTTTTATATCAAAATTCGTAATTAATTCGAGTTCAAAAAAGTCTTCTGCGACACATGTATCAAACATGTATCACGCATGTATCTCACACACAGGTATACATGGATATATATGTGATACACAATTGATACAAATATGATACATATGTGATACAAATGATACACTGTGTGATACACATATCATTTTTTTCATGTTCAGCTTTTACTTCGAATTTTCAATTCAAACCACCTCAGAACTTCACCAAATCATCTCAAAACTGAGATTCAAGCTCCTTAAGTTGTGTTCAATCTATTCTAAGAACACTCACTCAAAACAAAGCAAAAATTTGATATTTTTTTGCTACAAATAGCTAATTGGCTAATTTGGCTAATATTAGTAATATTTTATCAATTGACCAATTTTTGTAATGAGCTATTTATAAATAGACATAGCTGGTAATTTTCCTTCTACAAGTGGGACACTTATAATCTGTAGAAGAAATTGAAATTAAAGTTAAATAATCCAAGTCAAATTAGTTCTTGCTTTTGGTCACAAATCTTTGGGGTTGCTTTTTTCAATAAACATTGGTTACATTTCTTTATGTTGTTTGTACCAGTAAGCAGTTTATGGATGAGTGCTCTTGGAGTAGTCGGTCTAGACCTGAACCTACGTGCCTATTGTTTGACCAAAAAGTATTAAACCTTTTTGTCAAACTAATTATTAGATATATAGAAGATAAATCTTAGCCAAACATAATTAATTCTATATCCAAATATACTAAGTACGAAAATCGAAGAAGAACAAGAACGTGTAATATTTCTTAACATAATTATCGTATATCGAGTATGAATGATAGGCTTACATCTAAGACCGATTTGCACCATAATCATGGAAGTAAGGAAGGAGAAGAGAAGGAATTGTTGATGACGAAGAGATTCCCCTTGTTGACTATATCGTGATGGCTATCAAGAATCATCCCCCTTTTTTTGGGCTCAGCCCCATATATATATATATATATATATATATATATATATATATATATATATATATATATATATATATTAGCAATTATCCATTTTATCCAATGGTCTTTGACCGATGTATTTTCATATGACTGTACCTTTCATCGCTCGCTCAAACATTACGCTTGTTCTGCGATGTAAGCTTTCCGATGATTTGACCCCGGCAATGGTCGAGGTGCTCTTTGCTATCACGCTTGTAGGCATGATTACGGCTTGGTCGACCTCTTATTGTTTCTTTTAAGAACAACAATCCTATGGTCAGATTTTGACCCATACAGTTAGTCCCTCCGTCCGTCAGGGTCGCCTCTTGGTGAGCTCAACGGACAGACTTTCTTGATTCAAAAGTTAGGAGAAATCTGAATGTTACGCGTTGAACGAGATCCTTAAGTTGAGGTGGTTACGTGGCGTTTCAGTGGTATCATCGAACCGTTATGTTATTTCGGAGCTGAATCGTTGCACCAATTCGAGATATCATGGATACCCATTATGCATCATTATGCCACATGTTTCCCAGGCACCATATCGGTTCTCGTGCCCTTTCAGTTTTTTGATTGGCAGATCTTGGGTTTTCCGTTCAGGACATTTATGTTCCTATAAATAGGGGAAACCACCATTCGATTGTTACGCTTTTCAATTCATCTGAGGAATTTTGCAAACCTCTACCTTCTTCAGTATTTCATACTTCTATTTTCGTCAAAATTTGACGTGACCATCTTCTCTTTTCTTTCATCACTCTTGTTTATTTCGATCAAGTTAGACAAATGGCTGGTACATCTTCCCAGAATGACAGATTCGTCGAAGCTCCGGTGCAGGAAAATGACGTACCTCCTCTTGGAGAGGGAGTGGAGGTGACGGAAGATGAGGGAGTTCCGACAGTGGGTAAGATACTACCCCGCCAGGGGAAATTATGGACTAATTTTAACAGCCCCGCCAGAGAAGAACCGGAACCTGTCCCTTCTACCAAGAATGAAGCGGCGATTACGGCGCTCAAGACTAAGTGGAGAATTTTAAACCGTATTGAAATGGTGCCGGCGATGGGGACGTACATTGTGCACTTTCACCGCCCGGGGTACTGCGCATTTTACGCGTATCCTTTTATTGTCGAATATATGCTTTCTCTCCCTACTCTAGTGGTGGACTTCTGCCGCTTTTACGAAGTATGCCCGACTCAGTTTTCACCGTACGCGTACAAGCTCTTCCTCATGCTTTTCAAGTATGCAGAGCTCGCCGGTCGAGGAATCACTTTGGGACACATGCTTAATATTTTTGCCCCTCAATTTATTCGAGGCATGATGATCCACATGCGCCATCAAGGAACCAAGAGTTTGGTGCTGAAGATGGACGATAAGGCAAATCGCCGCTTCTGGGAAAGCTATTTTTATGTGCGGATAGAACACCTTGTGGCGGACTCGGTAGGGTTCCCTGAGACGCGGAACTTCGCACGTAAGTTTTCCGTTGTTTATTTTGTGATTCCTCTCAAGGCGGTCGCTGACCGTTCTTCTTTAGGTGGCATTGCTAATGACTTATTTTTGCTTTCACAGCCGAGAGATTGCCTCCCTTGCCAGTTGACGACATTCGTGAGTGGGTAAACGCCATTCTTCCCCATACAGTGGGGGTTCACGAGTGGGCATCCTTCTACGAGAGATATGGGTGTAAGCCTCTCACCGATGAGTCGGCCCATTGCAGTTCTTTTGTTCTTTACTTTATAGTTTGATCTTGTCGTTCTATGACCGTCTTTCTTTGTTGACAGGGAGGGTGCGAAGGACGAGGGCTCCTCCATGTTCCGTCAACCGGTGCCTTCTACTCGTCCTGCGTCGAAGGTTGTTGCCCGTCTAGTATTAAGAACTACTGCTCAGCCTGCACCTATGGCCAAATCCCAGAGATTACTCAGCCGGAGGTTCTGACCCCTGCACCCCGTCCAGTTGGTGAATCTTCTCGTGTAAGTAGTGAGGGGGTCCCACCAAAGAGACGGAGGGTGGTGTTGGAAGAGGTTTCCCTGGTCGATACTTCTTCGATAGAAATCAGAGATGATGTCAGCCTTCCTGTGGAGATGGCGCCTGTTGTGAGCGGTCAAGAGGTTGATGTTGTAGAGAGATAGAGTCCCGGGATTGCAGTTATTGTCTTGGGTGGCCCTTCGTCATCCCGGCCGAGCCGCACTTTTTCTTCGGCCGAAGAGAGGGGAAATGGCACCATGGTTGATGATTACGAGTCTGAATCCAACCTCGATCCTGACGATGTTAGGATGTTCGAGGAGAGATTTGTCCAAACTGTGGTAAGAATGGGAGGTCCTTCCCGAATACTCGAAATCCCGTCGGATCTCAACCTTCTGCGAGACACATTGGATTTTGTGCCGCAGTTTGACCTTCTATGCTTTGGCGCAGAAAGTGGGTCTCTTCAGGAATTTAGCGATGCCGAACTATCATAAGGTGTTGCCGTGTTAGGCTTTAGGGTAAGTTTCTCTCCTTTGTTTTTTTTTTCTTCTCTTTATTGCTTTTTTTTTTCCTTGGCTCTTATCGACTCTCTTCTTCTTTCTGTTTTTTGACTTACATGCTAGAGATTAAGAGTGCTCACAAGGCCGAGACTCGGGCCAATATTTTTCTAAAGATTCTTGAGAAGTATCGGCGATATCGCAACAAATTCCGTTAGATGCATGAGCGGCTCAGGGTGGGTACTGGCGCCCAATCCCTCGGTGAGGAGTTGGAGAAATGAGACTAGGAGTTGATGCAGTACATCCTCCAATGCAATGAGATCGAGGAGTTGCTCCGTGCCAAAGACGAAGAGCTTGAGTTGGGAAAGGGGGTCGTTGTGGAATGTGAGCATGTTCAGGTGAAGGTGTCGTCATTGCAAGTCGAACTTGATCAAAATGCCTCTAGAGTCGAAGCTTTGAGTGCAGAATGGATGGGGAAGTTGGCCGAGCTGGAGAGAAAAGTGGTCGAGATGGAGAATGTTGAGAACATTCGGGCATCGATTTTGGGAAGAGTAGTGGCGCTAGAGGATACTATCTGCGTCCTCCAATCTAAGCAGGAATCTGAGAGAGCCACGACCATGCTGAGGGAGGCACGGCTAGAGGAGCTCATCGGCGAGATTGATAGGGAGGCTTCAATCCTAGGGGATCGGGTCGTGGCGCTCGAGGCTGAAAGGGCGCAGTTGTTGGCTCAGGTTGAATCTGCCTCTGTCGCCATTCCTCGTCACTTGCATGGGTTGTGGGTCCATGCTGAGGACCAACGAGACATATACAAGGGTTTGTAGGAGGCAGGGCAATATTTTTGAGGCTGCTTATGAATAAGCCTGGGCGAAGGCACGAGAGGCTTGTGTCAACTACGGCTACGACCCCGCGACACTATAGGTCGGCGAGGAAGCTGATGTTGAGAAGGAGTTTCTTGAAGACAATAATGGGGAGAACGGCGGTGATGACACCAAGTGAAAAGTTGATGCTGCTTTAGTATTTATTTTTTTGTTGTTCATTTTTGTCTTTCTTTTTTTTGTTGGGCCCATTTTGTTCTTGTGTAAGGTACGGTTGTTGCGCACGTATATATAAATAAAAAAGTTGTTTCACCTTTGTATATCCTTTGATTTTCTTTCCCTTCCCTTTGCTTGTTACATCTTTTTGTTATGGTGTAGACCTTCGAAATTTTGTGTGGCGAGTCCTGATTTTTCGATTTGGGAATCCGACCTTGATCGGATCGAGTAGGGTCTCGTCGCATGAGTCTGAATGGATTTGCTTCAGACTTGCACACTTGGGCAAGATCGACTTCTAATTTGTTACTTTTGGCGGCATCATCCTTGATTCAAACGAGGTTGAATTCGGATCCGTCCTTTTGGTCAAAGTCATTTTTGACTTCAACATTCGAGTGGGGTTAATTTCAGACCTTCTAACTTAGGCGGAATCAATTTTTTCATGTGTACTCGAGCGGGGTCGAACTTGGAATCGTCGTCTAGAGTGAGGCCCATTTCTGACTTTATTTGAACGAGTTTGAATTTGGAGTCGCCGTTTTGGGCGAAGTCGATTTCTGACTTGAACGATTTTGAACTTTTCCTTTTATTTGACTGTGATCGATGGCTGTAAAGGTGTTGTTCCGAACGAGGCCGGACTGTGACCTACTTATTTTGACAATGGTCGGTGGCTGTAAAGGTGTAATTTTGAGTTCAAAATGTTCTAAAATCAGATTATTAAGCCGAATATAACAGTTGAGCGACCGTGGTAGAACCACGGAACTCGGGAATACCTAACACCTTCTCCCAGGTTAACAGAATTTCTTACTCAGATTTCTGGTTCGCGGACTATTAAACAGAGTCAGTATTTTCCTCGATTCGGGATTCAATCAGTGACTTGGGACACCATAAATCTCCCAAGTAGCGACTCTGAATCTTTTTAATAAATCCCGTTTCGATTGTCCTTTAATTGGAAAAACTCTCTTTACCCCTTTAGACCCTTTTCGGGGGTGTAAGGTAAAAAGGAGGTGTGACATGATGCATGGCACGTGGAGTTTGAGCATACTATCACAGTGTAATAGTATGCTATCAGATTCAGTGAGTTGTCCATACATGCAGCTGCCTTGGCTTTTACAGTGAGAGAGCGAGTCTACCGATTCATCGAGGGGATTAACTATGGTATTAGATTCAGCATGGCTCAAGAGTTGGAGACAGATACCCTGTATCAGCGAGTGGTAGAGATTGCGCAGAGGCTGGAGGGTATGGGGGGCCGTGAGAGGGGGTATGGGGAGGCCAAGATACCTCAATATTCTAGAGGATATAGTGATGACCCTACCCCAGCTGTAGTCCGTCATGGTAGAGGCTATGTGAGTCGTCCAGTTCATTCAACACTTCCAGCTTCTAGTGGTGCTCCAGCTCTTCCGAGGTCTTAGGTTGCCCACTTTGCTCAGCCATTTTCTAGTGCACCTCCTGCACGAGGTGCCTTCAGTGGTCAATCTAGCTGACCAGGCCCGAGCCAGTTTTAGCAGCCACACCCATCGAGAGATTGCTTTGAGTGTGGTGACAATAAACATATAGTGAGGGACTGCCCCAGACTCAAGAAGGGTGCACCTCCACAGGCTACTCAGGATCCACGAATTCC
The DNA here is from genome assembly GCF_000393655.2 of Nicotiana sylvestris. Lineage (NCBI taxonomy): Eukaryota > Viridiplantae > Streptophyta > Magnoliopsida > Solanales > Solanaceae > Nicotiana > Nicotiana sylvestris. The sequence continues at coordinate 43,097,100 of NC_091062.1, read as the reverse complement.
ACCTAGTCCACAGATTTCATAGGCCTTGGTTGCTGATCTAGTTGCCGCTCCACCTGCACAACCAACTAAGGGTAGGGGTCAGGCGGGTAGAGATTGCCCTAGAGGGGGAGGCCAGGCAAGATTTTATGCTTTTTCGAGCAGGACGGAAGTAGTCGCATCAGACGGAGTCATTACAGGTATGGTTCTGGTTTATCATAGGGATGCATCAATCTTATTTGATCCGAGATCCACTTATTCATATGTGTCATCTTACTTTGCTCCATATTTAGATATATCTTGTGATTATTGGAGCTCTCCTATTTATGTGTCCATGCCTGTGGGAGATTGTATTATTGTAGACCGTATGTATCGGTCGTGTTTAGTTGTTATTGGTGGTTTTGAGACCAGAGTTGATCTATTGCTACTCAATATGGTAAACTTTGATGTTATCTTGGGCATGGACAGGTTGTCTCCCTATAATGCTATTCTGGAATGTCACGCCAAGATTGTAACATTGGCTATGCCAAGTTTTCCATGGTTAGAGTGGAGTGGTACATTGGATTATGTTCCTATCAGGGTTGTATCCTTTCTAAAGGCTCAACGAATGGTTGAGAAATGGTGTGATGCATATCAATCCTTTTTAAGAGATGTTAGTATTGATGCTCCTATCGTTGAGTTAGTTCCAGTAGTGAGAGACTTTCCGAATGTATTCCCAACAAATGTTTCGAGCATGCCACCCGATATGGATATTGATTTTGGTATTGACTTGTTACAGGGCACTGAGCCCATTTCTATCCTGCCTTGTCGCATGGAACCAATTGAGTTGAAAGATTAGAAGGATAAATTGCAAGAGTTGTTTGATAAGGGTTCCATCCGGCCTAGTGTATCATTGTAGGGTGCTCCAGTGTTGTTTGTGAAGAACAAGGAGTGTTCTATGCGCATGTTTATTGAGTATCGGCAGTTGAACAAGGTTACAGTAAAGAACAGGTACACATTACCACTCATTGATGACTTATTTGATCAGCTATAGGGTGCTAGAGTGTTCACAAAGATTGATTTGTGGTCAGGGCATAATCAGTTGAAGATTCGGGATCCAGATATCTCGAATACTGCCTTTAGGACTCGATATGGTCACTATGAGTTCCTTGTGATGTCATTTGGCTGACTAATGCCCCAACAATATTTATGCACCTAATGAACAGTGTATCCCAACCATATCTTGATTCATTCATCATTGTGTTTATTGAAGACATCTCGGTGTACTCCCATAGCCAGGAGAATCATGAGCAGCATCTGGGATCGTACTCTAGACCTTTAGAGAGAAGAAGTTGTATGCAAAATTCTCAAAGTGTGAATTCTGACTTGATTTGATGGCTTTTTTGGGTCATGTGGTGTCGTGTGAGGGGATCAAGGTAGATCCGAAGAAGATTGAAGCAGTTCAAAGTTGGCCCAGACCATGTTCAGCTACTAAGATTCAGAGTTTCCTTGGCTTTGCTGGGTATTATCGTCGTTTGGTAGAGGGCTTCTCATCCATTGTTGTACTTATGACCAGATTCACCTAGAAGGGTGCTCCTTTAAGATGGTTCGAGGAGTGTGAGGTGAGCTTTCAAAAACTCAAGACTGCTTTGACTACAACCACAGTGTTGGTGTTGCCTACGGGTACGAGGTCTTACACTGTGTATTGTGATGTGTCATGTGTTGGCCTTGGCACGGTGTTGATGCAAAATTGTAGGGTGATTGCCTACGCATCTCGGTAGTTGAAGGTTCATGAGAAGAATTATCTTGTCCATAACTTAGAATTGGCAGCTATTGTTCATGCACTGAATATTTGGCAGCATTATCTGTACGGTGTCCCATGTGAGGTCTATACCAACCACTAGAGTCTCCAACATCTGTTCAAGCAGAAAGATATTAACTTGCGGTAGCGAAGATGGTTAGATTTTCTTAAAGACTATGATATCATTATTCTATATCATCCCAAAAAGGCCAACATGGTAGTTCATGCCTTGAGTAGAAAGGCGAAGAGTTTGGGCAGTTTAGAATATCTACCGGCGGTAAAGAAGCTATAGCCCTGAATGTTTAAGCCTTGGCTAATTAGTTTGTTAGATTAGATGTTTCAGATCCCAACCGGGTTATTGCTTGCCTGGTTTCTCGATCCTCCTTACATGAGCGCATAAGAGAGCGTTAGTAAGATGACCCCCATTTGCTTGTCCTTAAGGACACGGTACAACACGACGATGCTAAAAAGGTTTCTATCGGAGATGATAGTGTGTTTTGGATGTAGGGCCAGTTATGTGTGTCTAATGTATATGGGTTACGTGAATTGATCCTTGAGGAGGTCCACATTTTGCGGTACTCCATTCATCCGGGTGACACTATGATGTATCAGGATTTGAGACAACACTATTGGTGGAGGCAAATGAAGAAAGATATAGTAGAATATGTGGATCGACGCCTAAATTTTCAGCAAGTGAAGTATGAGCATAAGCAACCGGGCAGTTTGCTTCTATGACTTGAGATTTCCGAGTGGAAATGGGAGCAGCGGGTTACCATGAATTTTGTTGTTGGGCTCCTGCAGACATTGAACAAATTTGATGTTGTATGGGTGATTGTGGATAGGTCGACCAAGTTGGCTCATTTCATTCCCGTGGTGGCTACCTATTTGTCAGAGCAGCTGGCACAGGTCTATATCCGCGAGATTATCTGACTTCGTGGCATGCCGGTATCCATTATCTTCGATTAGGGTGCGCAGTCTACGTCGCATTCTATAGAGCTATGCAACATGAGTTAGCACACAGGTTAAGTTGAGTACAGCATTTCACCCCCAGGCGGATGGACAGTTCGAGCTCACCATTCAAGTATTGGAGGATATGCTTCGTGCTTATGTGATGGATTTCGGGGGTTTTTGGGATCAGTTCTTGCCGCTTGTAGAGTTCGCCTACAACAACAACTACCAATCGAGTATTCATATGGCTCTTTATAAGGCCCTATATGGGAAGCAATGTCGTCCTCCAGTTGGTTGATTTGAGTTGGGAGAGGCTAGGTGGTTGGGCACATATTTGGTTTGAGATGCCTTGGAGAAAGTTAAGTTGATTCAGGATCGGCTTCACACTACCCAGTCTAGATAGAAGAGTTATGCTAATCAGAAGGTTCGTGATGTAGCATTTACGGTCAGAGAGTGGTTTTCGCTCCGGGTTTCACCCATGAAGGGTATGATGAGGTTCGGGAAGAAGGTTAAGTTGAGCCCTAAGTATATCGGTCCTTTTGAGATCCTTGAGAGAGTTGGTGAGGTGACCTACAAGTTTGCATTGCCACATAGCTTATCTGCACTTCACCTAGTGTTCCATGTTTTTATACTCTAGAAGTATTACGGTGATCCGTCTCATGTGCTGGACTTCAGCTCAGTCCAATTGGACAAGGATTTGACTTACACTGAGGAGCCAATGGCTATCTTGGACAAACAGCTCCGGAAGTTGAGATCAAAGAACATTGCTTTAGTGAAGGTTCAGTGGAGGGGTCATCCAGTCGAAGAGGCGACCTGGGAGACTGAGCATGACATGCGGAGTCTGGTGAGTCCCAGTTTGCTTAACTTTGCTTGCATTGGAGAATAACTTGGTGGAGAGTACAAAATGTTGCTCAATTTTATTCACTGGAAAATGTTATACATGTTCGTTTCACACATATATTGGAGAAGTTTCCATGTATCTAGTCCCTTCATTGCCCGGCCTGGAGAAGCAGGCGGCAGGCGGGGTGATGAATCATACTTGAATTTCGAGACGTCCCTTTCGTCGCCTCATTAGAAATCTCCCCGAGAAGACCCAATTGGGACAAAACCCGGGTGAGGGAAAAAGGGTACGACTTGAGGGGTGTTCTTTTTCAGAAGTTGAAGTATTTGAGGTGGGCGACATTCCAATTGTTTTGTAGTAGTTTTCCTTCCATCGTTTCTAGTTGGAACATTCCTTTTCTTGCTTGCCCATGCAAGTGCTCGCATTCCTGTTTGAACCAACAAAAGAGTGAAGATAAACCAAAATGAAATTTTCTGTTACCTCGACCCAATGAGTCAGTGAAAGAAGGAGTGACGTTGTAGTGTTACTCGCTCTACCTGGTACTTGAATGGTGGTTTTAGATTTGGTGGCCGTGTTTGGCTTTGTCGTTAACAGCGTCTAGGCTTCGTATAGGTTGGGCCTACCTCACTCGCTGAAGTGTTGAAATCGAGTCCCGGTCCGATCTCATCCGATTTGTACCAACAACAAAGGAAACATGTCATACTTCGTTCATAGACCATCCAATGTGTGGGGAATATGAAAATAGGGCAGGATGTGTCCATTCTTTCAAAAGACCATGCAGCAAGCCGTCGTCCCCTCCCAAGGGGTGGGAATGCGGGTCAATATATAAGGTAAATACGTCAAGTGGGTTGTGGTCATGCCAGATGACTGTAATCCTATTTTGAACATGCACACGTCGTGCCAAACCTATCATTATAGGTGAGATGTGGGTTTTGCATAGACATTGGTTATAACTTTTACTTTGTGTAGCAACCTGACCTAGATTGGTACGGTTGTCTCAAAGGCTTATTTACCGCTTTTTCGAGTGGGTAGTGACATTTCGCTGGTTCTAGGTCTAAAGTAAACTAAGAAATCTGGCTCAGAAATCCCCACAGATGGTGCCAAATTGTTTGACCAAAAAGTATTAAACCTTTTTGTCAAACTAATTATCAGAGATATAGAAGGTAAATCTTATCCAAACATAATTAATTCTAGATCCAAATATACTGAGTGCGAAAATCGAAGAAGAAAAAGAACGTGTAATATTTCTTAACATAATTATCGTACATCAAATATGAATGATAGGCTTATATCTAAGACTGATTTGCACCATAATCATGGAAGTAAGAAAGGAGAAGAGAAGGAATTGTTGATGACGAAGAGATTCCCCTTGTTGACTCTATCATGATGGCTATCAAGAATCATCCCCCTTTTTCTGGGCTCAGCCCCCATATATATATATATATATATATATATATATATATATATATATTAGCAATTTTCCCTTTTATCCAATGGTCTTTGACCCGCGTACTTTCTTATGACTGTACCTTTCATCGCTCGCTCAAACATTATGCTTGTTATGCGAGTAAGCTTTCCAACGATTTGACCCCGGCAATGGCCGAGGTGCTTTTTGCTATCATGCCTCGTAGGCATGATTACGGCTTGGTCGAACCCTTATTGTTCATTTTAAGAATAATTATCCTATGGTCAGATTTTGACTCATACAGTTAGTCCCTCCGTCCATCGGGGGTCGCCTCTTGGTGAGCTCAACGGACAGACTTTCTTGATTCAAAAGTTAGGAGAAATCTGAATGTTATACGTTGAATGAGATCCTTAAGTCGAGGTGGCTACGTGATATTTAAGTGGTATCATCAGACTGTTACGTCAGTTCGGAGCTGAATCGTTGCATCGATTCGAGATATCATGGATACCTATTATGCATCATTATGGAGCACATTTCCCAGGCACCATATCGTTTCCCGTGCCCTTTTAGGTTTTTGATTGACGGCTTTGGGTTTCCCGCTCAGGACATTTATGTTCCTGTAAATAAGGGAAACCACTATTCGATTGTTATGCTTTTTGATTCATCTGAGGAATTTTGCAAACCTCCACCTTCTTCAGTATTTCATACTTCTGATTTCATACTTCTGCTTTCGTCGGAATTTGACGTGACCGTCTTCTTTTTTCTTTCATCACTCTTGTTTATTTCGATCAAATTAGACAAATGGCTGGTACTTCTTCCCAGACTAGAAGATTCGTCGAAGCTCTGGCGCTGGAAAATAACGTACCTCCTCTTGGAGAGGGAGTGGAAGTGATGGAAGATGAGGGAGTTCCGATAGTGGCTGAGATACTACCCTGCCCGGGGAAATTATGGACTGATTTTAACAGCCCTGTCAGAGAAGAACCGAAACATGTCCCTTCTACCATGGATGAAGCGGTGATTACAGCACTCAAGACCAAGTGGGGAATCCCAAACCATATCGAAATGGTGCCGGCGACGGGGACGGACATTGTGCACTTGCACCGCCTGGGGTACTGTGTATTTTACGCGTATCCTTTTTTTTGTCGGATATATGCTTCATCTCCCCTCTCTAGTGGAGGACTTCTCGCGCTTTTATGAAGTATGCCCGGCTCAGATTTCACCGTACGCGTACAAGCTCTTCCTCATGCTTCTCAAGTATGCGGAGATCGTCGGTCGAGGAATCACTCTCTTGCTCTTTTTTTAAGGCCCTTTTAATTCTCTTTCTAGTATGGTTCCTCCATAAGAACACTGAACGCCTAGCGAAGCTCTCCTGCCAAGCCTTTGATTCGACTTTTGGCAATGCCATTTCGAAAAAAAGGAACCTGTTGGGTTGGGAGAATCTAGATATGTCGATTTAGAAAAAGCCGATGCATATGAGAACGAAAGGTGAATGAAGGGGTGCTCCAGCGAGTTATTCTAGATGTTAGAAGTGTATAGTTTGGATTGAGGAATGCAAACTCATTCGACAAAGAGCCCATGCAGGATTTGTTCGGAGTTGTCTATTCACCTATGGATTAAGTTATTGTGAGAGTATGTCAATCACAATTTAATTCCTTATCAATTATTTTCCAAGTGGATTTTCTTTGCTTTGATAGAGTTACTAACAGGATCAAATATATATACTGTATTTATTATTCGTAGCTATACTCTTAGAAAATTACTATTCGTAGCTATATTTAAGTTTTATAGCAAATCCAAGAAACAAAAAATCAATTATTTTGAATTGAAACAAGAGAGCAACAAGCTCTCGTAGCTCAGTTAGTTAGAGCATCTACTTAGTAAGTGGAGGTCTTGAGTTTGATTCTTAACAATAGTATTTTTTTCTATATTTTTATATTTTGCACTGGTTATATTCGTTGCGCGAACGAATATATAGAGGTTGTATGCTTTGTATACACCCTTGCATGCAGTCGACACAGGTTGTATTTTTTATTATTTCACCTTGGTTGCATTCGTTGCGTGAATGAATACAGTTGATACAGGTTGTATTCGTTCGTGGAACGAATATAATTGACACAGATTGTATTAGTTGTATTCTAAATATAAGTGATACAAGCTAGTAAAATTGGACAATAGCTACGAATGATAAGTAGGCAAACTATAGTTACTATGCTCTAAATTGTAATACTTTATGAAAATTTCTCTAATACAAATCTGGTGCATTAAACTCATGATTGGTTCATTTGGATAATGTTTGACGGTATAATACGATTGTGTGCAACTAGTAGTAGCAAAATGGTTAAAAGAAAATAGTTATCCACCCATATTATCCATTAAAATATGGGTTAGATAATGAACTTTTTAAAAACGGGTCAAATATGGATAAGAATCACATTATCCACTTAGAAAATGGATTACTAATGGGTTTAACTTTTATGTTTGTAAAGCCTCAAATTGGGGGTTCCTCAAGTTTGGGAAGTCCCCATTTGGCCATAGATTTTGGCAAGTTTTTTTCGAAAAAGGTTTGGCAAAATCTATTTATTTATAGATTTTATCCATATTTTGGCTGATTTTGAAACAAAATTTCCAAATCCCAAAACCAGCTCTAGACCTGCTTCTGGCTCAAAATATTACCTTTGGTTTTTTTTAACAATTTTAAAAATTGACCCAAAGTTTTATATTTTATAAAAAAAACTCACCATCTATTATGACCCAACTAATCCACCAGCTAGTTACTATCATTTTTTTGGACTGATGAATCTCGTAATATTATTGTAATTTGATAAATTATAGTAGCTAGTAATTGTGCTATTAGTTATCATGTTATAGTTTTAGGATAGTGTATTATGTAGTTCATTATAAAAATAATAATTTTGTGCCAAATTTACCTATGTTTAGGACTATATTTTGTGATAATAATAATAATGAATTGCATCGATGGAGGTTCTACACATACAGGATTAGCAAGTTTGTTTGTTTGGTATTGTTGGGCATGACTATGTTTTGTGATAATAATAATAATGAATTGCATAGATGAAGGTTCTGCACATACAGAATTAGCAAGTTTGTTTGTTTGGTATTGTTGGGTATTATTGATAGTTTTTAGAACTTATAGATATAAGTCACGTTTCATGTTTTCTCAAAAAAAAGTGAAATAGTGTTTTGAAAAATGATGTCCAAACATATTTTCATCTTCAAACTAAAGTATACCCAAATCGGGTTTCTTAATCTATGGCTAAATGCTAGCTAGGAACTCTCCCAAAAGTGATCATATTAAAGAAGCTATGGATAATATGGATCGGTCGGTTAACTTATTTTTTATCTGTATTAAATATGGATAGTGGCTGGGGTCTGTAATGGTGGAGTAAGAGCATGTCATCGGGGTAGGCTGGTGGTGGGGCGGGGGGGAAGGCAAGAGGTAGGGGAATGGATGGGGACTGAGGGGTAAGGGGACCAAGGAAGCGTATAGGTTGAGAATTGGATCGTGGAACATAGGGACATTGACGGGTAAGTCTGTAGAGTTAGCGAAGATTCTCCATAAGAGGAAGGTCAGGATAGCTTGTGTTCAGGAGACTGGGTAGGTAGGATCGAGGGCGAGGAATGAGGACGGGTATAAATTATGGCACTCGGGTGGCAAGAACGGGTGGGTATTTTTGTGGATAGGGAACTCAAAGAGTCAGTGGTAGAGGTCAGGCGGGTAAATGATCGATTAATGGCAATTAAGTTAGTAGTTGTAGGGATCACTCTGAATGTTATTAGTGCCTATGTGCCATAAGCGGGCTTAGATAAGTAGGTCAAGAGGTGCTTCTGGGAGGGGTTGGACGACGTGGTGCGAGGTGTGCCGCTTGCGGAGAAACTATTCATAGGAGGAGATTTTAATGGTCATATAGGGTCGTCCGTTGGTGACTATGATGAGGTTCATGGCGGCTTCAGCTTTAGAGATAGGAACGGTGGAGGTACTTCACTATTGGATTTCACTAGAACTTTTGAGTTGGTGATCGCGAACTCTAGTTTCCCGAAGAGGGAGGAGCATTTGGTGACTTTCCGGAGTACGGTGTCTAAGACTCAGATTGATTACCTCCTCCTCAGGAGATGTGATAGGCAGATGTGCGATGATTGCAAGGTTATCCCGAGTGATACCCTCGGGACACAACATAGGCTCTTGGTGATGGATGTCGGTATATGATTAAAGAGGAAGAAAAGTTTTGTTCGGGGTCAACCGAGGATCAAGTGGGGAGCCTTGACGAGTGATAAAGATCAAGAGTTGGAGGGGAGGTTGATGTCTATAGGAGCCTGGAGAAGTAGCGGGGACGCTAGCGATATGTGGACATCGACAGCGGACTATATAAGAAAGGCAGAGAGAGGTGTTAGAGGTCTCGAAGGGTTACCATGGCGGACACCGAGGTGAATGGTGGTGGAATGACGTGGTCTAAGGTAAAGCGAAAGCGAAGAAAGCGGCGTATCTTAGGCTAGTGGAGAGCTCAGACGAGGAAGAGAGGAAAGCGAACAGAGGAAGGTACAAGGAATCCAGGAAGGAGGCAAAGTTAGCGGAGAATAAGACTGCAGCATTTGTACGTCTGTACGAGGAGTTGGGGGCCAAAGGATGGGAGAAGAAGTTATTTCGGCTGGCTAGGGCGAGGGAGAGGAAAGCTCGTGACTTGGATCAAATGAGTTGATCAAGAACGAGGAAGGTAGAGTATTGATGGAAGATGCCCAGATTAAGCGGAGATGGCAGGATTACTTCTATATACTTATGAATGAAGAAAGGGACAGAGACATTGCGCTAGGGGAATTGGGGCATTTCGGGAGTCACCAAAACTTTAGGTATTGTATGCGTACTAAGGTGGAGGAGGTCGTGGGAGCATTGCACAGGATGAGTAGGGGCCGAGCGACCAGGTCAGACAAAATTCCGGTGGAAATGTGGAGGTATGTGGGTAGAGCAGGCCTGAAATGGTTGAAAAGGCTATTTAATGTTATCTTTCGGACGAAGGGGATGCTAGATGAATGGAGGTGGAGTACGATGATACCGTTGTACAAGAACAAGGGTGATATTCAAAATTGTAACAACTATAGGGGCATCAAGTTACTAAATCATACCATGAAAGTTTGGGAGAGAGTGGTGGAGGGGAGGGTGATGAGGGCAGTGTCTATATCCGACAACTAATTCAAGTTAATGCCGAGTCGTTCTACTACGGAAGCTATCCACCTTATTAGGAGATTGGTGGAATAATATAGAGATAGGAAGAAGGATCTGCACATGGTGTTTATTGACCTAGAGAAACAGTATGACAAGATTCCTAGGGAGGTCATTTGGAGATCGCTAGAGATGAAAGTTGTGCCGGTAGCCTACATTAGGGCGATAAAGGACATGTACGAGGGAGTTAAGACTCGGGTTAGGACTGTAAGAGGTGACTCGGAGCACTTTTCGGTTTTTATAGGGTTGCACTAAAGGTCTGTGCTCAGCCCGTTCTTATTTGCCCTGGTGATGGAGGCACTAACACACCACATTCAAGGGAAGATGACATGCTGTATGTTGTTCGCTAATGATTTAGTTCTGATTGATGAGACGCGATGCGGTGTTAATGAGAGGCTGGAGGTTTAGATACATACCCTAGAGTCTAAAGGTTTCAAATTGAGTAGGACTAAAATAGAATATTTGGAGTGTAAGTTCGGTCTTGGATGTGAGGCTTGACTCACAAGTCATCCCCAATAGAGGAAGTTTTAACACTACAACAAATCCGATTATTAGTGACAAATTATTTTGCCACCTAAAATTCATATTTCGTCACAAAAACTTTTTTTGACGAAAAAAATTCGTCAATCATTCGTCCTTAAAAGCGTGTCACTAAAGGTATACAAAGACAATTTAGTGATTTGTCACTAAATAAATTTATATTAACTACGAAATTGATTTTCGTCCCCAAATGTATAGTATTTGTGACGAACTTATTTGTCAAAAAAGTACAAAAAAATTGTAGTTGATAGTACGTTTTGGTCACTAAAGAGGTCATTAATAGCGACGAAAATACCTTATCACTAACTATTTAGTTTAATTAGTGATAATATTATTTGTCTCTAAAGTTATATGTATTTCGTAGTTGAACAAATGTAATTTCATCACTAAAAACTACATATTATATACAAAAAAGGAGTAATTTGTCCCTAAATATAAAAATTAGTGACAAATTTGCTTTAATAAAATTGGCTTACAATTTTGTAGCTAACACAATCATTTCATCACTAAAAACATTGCTTTTAATGACAAAATAAAATTGTCACTATAAATTATCATGATTAATGACAATTACCGTTGTTATAAAATACAAAGGTAATTTATAGTCAATAAGGCAGTTACAAGCAATAAAAATATATAAGAACTTTTCATTGCTAAAAAGTCAAACAACATAAGGTATTCTAATATACATTACAATACATTTTCTTTGAATATATACATGACCCAAAAATAACATAAAATGTCTCCAAATTATTCCTTTGCCTTCAAACTCCTCCTAGTATGTGGTTGAGTTTGATTCATGTTGTTGGAGAACTTTATCCTTCCTATATTAAAAAAAATTACAAAGGATCAAAAGAGAGAAAGAAATTAGAAAATTCTAATAGTAATCAAATTATAATTTATCAAATCAATCAAATGCAAAAGAAAAAGGTAGCACATACAATGGAAACTGGATGTTGATAAACAATTCAACAAGATCTTAAGACTTCACTAACATAGTTTCATGTAACCATCAAATATTAGCATTAGTTTGAGATAAGCTAACAAGGCTACTTAATGAGTTTACTTAGTGCTTATATATTGGTGTTACTAATCTAAGCTTGCTAACAACAAGAACACCTAATTATTCTTTTGAAAATGGTAACATTACAAGAGCATCTAATTATTTTAAAGATAGGATGTTGCTCTTACATAAAACAACCTTCATTTAGTTGAAACTGAAATGTGCCAAAATTTCACAATGGCGATAATGCTTAAACAACAACAAAAAGAGAATTGTCATATCTATAATCCAAAAACATCCTCTGTACCAATCAAAAAATATAGAGACACAAATCCTCAATTGAGAAACAAGCAAGCATCATTATATTGTAATCATATAAAATATGCTCCATTTTAAATTTATCATATTTTTCAAAATAACTAGTTACATTTCCAATAGTATCAAAATTTGTGACATGAAATACTAGAGAGAAAATTTTTAGAAACTAACCAGACCATAAATTTTGTAACCATGACATACAACTTGTATTATCTTTTACACAAAAGAATTGAAAAATACCCTAGAGCAGTGGTTGAAGTTTCTAGAGGAACCAAATTCAAGAAAAAATATTCTCCATCTGAATACATGTTGCATTTGTTATGAAGCAACAGAGTAAGTATTGTGAAGTGAGAACATACCTTGATTGAAGTTAGAGAACATAGCTCCTCATTAGCATAATGTTGCATCCAATTGAATTCTAGATGCTGCTTTGTTCAGCAATTTAAGGAACTACGAGAAAGTAGGATAACGTTAACAACAGTAGGGGAATATATAATACAAAGGAGATGAGTTAACAATCTAACAGTCTCACTGGGATGCAACAATAGATTTGTTGAAGAAGATGCATGGTAGAGTAAAGAAAAACTAAAGTTCAAACGCAAAAATTTTTATTACTAGTAATTGATATAGCTTAAAAAGGATATTTCTTGTTATTTCAATTAAAAGTTTTGAAAGACATATGTTTCCCCGAAAATGTCTATTTCTCTTTCTTTAATTCTAAGAATCCCTAAATTTCCCCGTATGGTTTGTCAGTTGGTCTTAATGCATCTTATGATTTTAGAAGTTTAATTAACATATGCTCATTAGATATTGGAAAATATCAATATATATACAATTTAATTTGACAGCATAATAGCTAACTAAATAATTTAAGCAATCAATTGGGCGATAATATAATTAACAAGAATAATGGAGGATAAATTGTTCCTTTCTTTTTTCAATTATAAGAATATATATTCCTTTGTGGGTTATAAATTGGTCTTAATGCATCTCATTGAGTTTAGAAAAGCATAATTAACGTAGGCTCATTAGATATTTGGAAATATCAATGTATAAATTTGAATGATACTATAATATCTAATTAAATATTTTAGGCAGTCAATTGGGTAATAATTAGCAAGGAACATGGAGGGATTAGTTGTCTTACTGCCTTCTCATATTATATATTTGAAATCCTACTCGATCAATTTCTTTCATTAGTGCTTTCAATTATAGTTTATATCAATTTTCACTTTGCTAGTAAATAGTTCATCAAAAATCCTCAAAACATTCAGCACAGCTGCAAAGCCCAGGCTTGCAAGCTCTGTATAATTACTCTCTATAGGATCACAACTCCAACTTATATTAGGTTTTTTTTAATTTTTTATTATTTAGTTATGAATCTACTTTGTATTAGTCGTATTATTCAACTACAAATTTTAAGTCGTCGGTATAAAAATTGTATATTTTTTGACAAAACTTTGTTGTCACTAAGTTGCAGGTTGATTAGAGAGAACAAAAATGATTGTCACTAATTGTTTATACTTTTAGTGACAAAAAGTAAGGTCACAAAAAAGTATACAATTTTATGGCTAAAGATGACATCATTTAATTACAAATTTTGAATTGTCGCTATTTGGCAATACATTTTTTGTGACGAAACCTTTTCGTATCCAAAGCTTAGCTAATTATAAGACAAAAAAATTTCGTCATAAATTGTGTGCAACATTGGTGACGAAACTGATTGTCACGAATAATTTTATTTTTGTGGCTAATATTACGTAATAAATGGCGCCAACTCATTTTTTTGTGGGAAACTTTTGTGGACGCAACTTTTACCACGAAATTTTATGTTTCGTCATTAAAAGTAAGTAGCTCACGTATTTAAAGACAAAATGTAATTTTTGTCACGAAAAATGAATAATCGATGACGAATTTTGTGTCGTAGCTAAATACCACACTTGTTGTAGTGCAAGTACCTTGGGTCTATTATCCAGGCGGATGGGGAGATTGATGAGGATGTCTCGCACCGTATAGGAGTGGGGTGGAAGAAATGGAGGGTAGCATCTGGAGTCATGTGTGACAAGAAAGTGCCATCGAAGCTTAAAGACAAGTTTTATAGAGCGGTGGTTAGACCTGCCATGTTGTATGGGGCAGAATGTTGGGCAGTCAAAAATTGTCATACCCAGAAGATGAAAATGGAAGAAAGGAGGATGTTGAGATAGATGTGCGGGCACACTAGGCTGGATAAGATTAGGAACAAAGATATTTGGGAGAAGGTGAGTGTGGCTTCCACGGACGACAAGATGCGGGAAACAAGACTTAGATTATTTGGGCACGTGCGTAGGAGAAGTATATATGCCCCAATTAGGAGGTGTGAGCAGTTGACATTGGCAGGTATGAGGAGAGGTAGAGGGAGGCCTAAGAAGTATTGGGGTGAGGTGATCAGGCAGGACATGGCGCGACTTCAGATTTCCGAGGACATGGCTCTGGATAGGAAGGTGTGGAGGTCGAGCATTAGGGTTGTAGGTTATGAGGGAGTCGAGCGTTTTTCTACTTTGTTTCTGGGGGCGGGACTAGGCTGATTATGTTTCGCCTTGGGTTGTTAATGATTTATGTAGCTGCCACACCTTTTCCTATATGGCATTAGTATTGGTTACTGTTACTGCTTTTACATTTATTTTCTATTTCTTACGATTATGATATTATTTTATTTTTCTGGCTTCTGTTGATGTTACTGATCTATTGTCTATTGTTTCTTTTCTTCTTTCTGAGCCAAGAATCTTTCGAAAACAGCCTCTCGACTCCATGGGTTAGGGGTAAGGTCTGCGTACACTTTACCCTCCTCAAACCTCATTTGTGGGATTTTTACTAGCTTGTTGTTGTATTAAATATGGGTAGCGTCGAATAATTTATCTATTTTTGCATTACCCATTTTCGATCCGTCCATATCCGACCCGACCCACACGTTTTTCACCACTATGTGCAACTATAATTTGCATTTTTCCAAAAAGTTAGTTCTCAAATATGAACCTATGCTTAAAATATTGTTTTAGTCTGAACTAACAGTTCTGGTCCCTAGCTAGGTTGAAATTCCAATATTATATCTTCGAAAAAAGATATGTTCTCATGTGTGGAGAAAAGTTTAGAAAAAGACCTTTTTGATCAACATCACTACATTAGTAGTTGGTCTTGGGGTCCCCCGTTCCGTACTCATATTGAGTCTGGAACCAAAATGTGATTCTTTTGGACAAGTAGCACCTTAATAGGTGTAAAGAAAAAGATGATATTTTTATATATAGCGCCCAAATATTGGGCGATATACAGTAACGTTAATTGTGTCGTTAATGTATAGCACCCAGTATTTGGGCGTTATACATAGATTGCTGACACTAACAGGTATAGCGCCCAAATACCCGGCGCTATATCATTTTTAAAAAAAACGAGTCGTCTTCTTCAAGACGACCATTCTGTTTCTTCTTCCTCAATATTTTATATCTTCTTCTTCTTGGTCCCCCACTCCCATACCCGCTGCCCCACTATTTTAAAAAAAAAATTGGGTCCCCCGTCACATAAAAGGTGAAGAACGTAGGTCCCACATTCGAGTAGAGCTTCGTATTATTGTTGATTCACACTTCCGTAGTCAAAATTTCAATCTATTTACTTTCCGAAAATTCTAAATCGAGGTATTTCAGTTTATTTTAAGTTGAAACTTTTATAATAATGCATATTATTTGATTTGTATGTGTAATATTTCGGTTTATGTTTTTTTTTCGAAACTAGTATGTTAAATTTATCCGGATTTAATATTAGTGTTTTATAAAAAAATATAAATTTGTCAAATAAATTTGTCTGTTAATATCCTGATTTATATATATGTGTTTTCATGTCGTTTTGTGTTTTATTTGCAATTAAATTTATTTGTTGTTTATGTTTAGTTTAGATTATTTTTTAGCGTAGTAAAATCTAGACCTTTTTAGCGTAGTAAAATGTAGACCCTTTTAGCGTAGTAAAATTTAGAGCCTTGTAGCGTAGTAATGTGTAGTATTTTAGCTTAGAATTCCTTTTGTTTAAGTATCTTATACTGGTAGTTGAAAATGCAAACTTTGTACAATTAAGTTAATAATTATATCAACACATATAATTACTAATGTTAATTTGGTGCCAGTGGGCCTCAAAATATAGAGCCCGAAACTCATCATGCGCATTTCCTCGTCATCCTGTGCATCACCATCCTCACGAGGAAAGGGTGTCTCGTCTCCGGATTCATCGGCATTGTTATCGTAATCACTGTTCTGTTTCTCACTCTGTGCATCTTCCAGATTCCGATGTAATACGTCATTTTCAGGCAATTGAGTGAGTACGGGTGGTTCAACTTGCTCGTTTTTACTGCACAACCAACAAAAATATAAGCTACTGAATTAATAAATGCTTTCCATATGGCTATATCACTTCACTTACAAGTCGTAATGTGATGAAATTCCATGATGGACGTTTTCAATTAGGTGATGACTACCGGATGAGCCACTTGTAAAATTCATATCCGGTCGGTACCCCCTATTAAATATATGAGCGTTAATACAAATTCAATACACCAAAAATATACATAATTAACACAAATAAAAATTGAAGTTTACCACTTGTCTTGTGAATTATGGAAAGCAGGGTATAAATTACTTTCACGCTGAAATCAAGGAAAACTCTTTCATCCGGAACCTGTCCGGCAAAAACTGCTCCAGAATAACCACCCGATAACTAGGGGTTATCTCTACTACGCACAACCTCGTTTTTTGGAACGTCTTCGACCTTCACGTACATCTCCAACATTGTGATTACAAGAAATTCCCAGCATTCATCCGGAGTCCTCAGAAAATCACTCAAAGTTTCATCATCATCAATGTTAAACTCCGAGTAAAAAGCAACCCCTTGCAAAGTGATGGAATACAGATATCTTCCGGTTACTCTAAGTATCACTGAACGTTTCCTCACACTCATTTTTTGCATAACAACGATATCAATTTATCGTACTCCATTGTAAGTGGCAATTTAACATGACACTGAGCAGGTATATTGTAGCCCACAGAGTTATTCTCCATCACAACCTCACCCCCCCCCCAATATAATGAAACTCTTATTCTACGCTCTTCAGACATAATGAAAAAAATGTTTTTTACAACAATAAACGTTTCAACAAGAGTATGAAAATGGTTAGCCGGGAAATTTCTACGCTATGCACCTTTTGAATGAATTTCTATACAATCCTAACCTCTTTATATAGGAAATGGGTAGCCGGGAATTTTATTTTTTTTATATATATAGCGCCCAAAAAGTGGGCACTATACGCTTTTGAATTACTGAAGTCAGAAATTATTGGTGGGGCCGGGAAAAAAGGTGTATAACGCCCAAATACTGGACGATATATATAAAGTTTTATGTATAGCGTCTAGTATTTGGGCGTTATACCTGTTAGTGTCAGTTTTCTATGTGTAGCGCCCAAATACTGGGCACTATACATTAACAACACAGTTAATGTTAATGTATAGCGCCCAGTATTTGGGCACTATATATAAAATGTCATCTTTTTTTTACACCTATTAAGGTGCTACTTGTCCAAAATAACTACATTTTGGTTCCGTACTCAAGAATATTTGGGTAGCCATATTGGCTACTGGCTACTCTATCCAAAATTAGTAACAAATCATTGCTTGAAGATGAAAAAGAACACACTAGAAGTACTTAACAAAGAGGAACTAGGATATATATATATATATATATATATATATATATATATATATATATATATATATATATATATATACACACTATTTAAATTATTTATTTTCCTTTTTTCTTAACAACAAATTGTATATATATGGCTAAACTCGTAATTAAGAGCTTTTCTTCCTAATTAATGAGAGCATTTTCGTAATCTTCTGAAGGTTGGGATTTATTTTTTTGAAAATTAAATAGTGGACTGGCAATAATTAAGAGCAGCAACAAAAGCAAATGTGATGATATAAAGTAAGCTGAGGCTAGGTTTAGAGAATTGTCATTGATTCCTTGATCGTAAATGGAAATGCATGCAGAAAACCCTGACTTCCCTCACTTCATGCTGTACAAGCAGTACGCAGCACAAGAAACAAACAATTAAATAATGTTGTCCTTGTGTTAAAAAGTAAAATTCCCACAGGGGCCCTAGTATTTCAAAACTGATACTATGAAATATAGTAATGTAGAGAGTATCTGACAGTGCACATCAAAAGTACAAGGGAGGGAGTGGACGACTCAGGCGCCTCTTCAATTAATTTTCTAAAGAAAGAAGAGGGAAATGTAAGTAGTCCAAATGTAATTGACACTAGAAGAGAATAATCTATAATTAGAAGCCAAATAATGAAATTATAGCTCCCCCACCACTTTACCCACACAACTTAGGGGGCAATGATTCGATTTGATCCGTTACTTTTTTAAAAGTCACGTTCATAACAATTTTTAGTTATCCTAAACCATTCTAAACTTTTTGAATTTTATTCTGTATCAATATCATCTTTACTTTTAAAACAAGCTTCTATTTTAATATATTTCATATCAACAATGTTGTGACTAGGATATCTTATTTCTTATGTAAATTAATCTTTAACATAATAGGAAAAAAGAAACAGAAAAGAAAAATGGGAATATAAGGAAGGATTGCATGAGATGGGTCAAGGCTTTTTATGCACAGATCCCAATGATTATATTCCATGCAGAGGGGCAATCTGCCTCTCAGAACCTCCAAAATCGGCCATGTCTGCTCTTTCTTATATATGGTCGTTTAGTTGGATGAATTGGATAAAATAATGCATGCATTAGCTTTGGATATTAATAATACCTTATTTGATAATTTTTTGAATATATGCATTAATTACGCAAGTATTATTTAAACATATTATTTGATATTATTTTATGTATAACTAATGCATAAGAAACCATAGTATTAAAAATGCAATGAGTTTTAATGCATGCATTAGCTTAGTTAAAGGTAAAATTGTCCTTTAAAATTTATGCTTGATTAAAATATACTATTATATTAATTCAATTTTGAAATAATCCAAGAAAGTGAGTAATAAAATTATATTCCTAGTAAATAAATAAATACTTAGCATATTTTCTTTTTTATAAATAAATATTCAATTCTATACGACAATATAGTTAGACAAATCAAATATTTTTTTAAAATCTTTTTCATTTAATTACATTCCTCAAAATGTTTCTTTGAAAAGAATAAAGTGATGGACTGGTTATGAGGGTATTTTTTATAAACAAACAATTCTTTTAGAAATTGTACAATGTTTTAATACATCAAACCAAACAATAGATAAAAAATATGTCAGCATAACTAAGCATAACTAATGCGAGCTTAATTAATACCAACATTACTAATACACCGTAATCAACATTATTATTATAAACTCTACCAAAGGACCCCCAAGTATACACACTACACCCCAAAAGGTCGTTGGTATCCTATCTTCACGCTCCGATGTCGTAGGTGGGGCCCACTTGCACGCGCCTAAACCTCAACACCATTTTCCCATATTCCCTTCACATCGCCTTTCCTTAGCCGTACAAAATCCATCCAACATTTTTTCCCTCGTACTAATAAGATCTGATATACCACATTGCCACCCCACTAGATAAAAAATAATAAATAAAAACTCTGTTTTCTTGTATGTAACCAAATCAAATTATCCTATCTTAGTTACGTAATGAATTAATATAAGAATACACATCAATTAACCGTGGTTAATATAAATCGTAGATAAAAACCAAATATCATGTACTTATAGGTTAATTGAGGACACTAGCGACTAGCGAGGTGTTAATAAATCTAGATAAAGAGGGGGATCAAGGCTGAAGAGTAGGGACAATCAGTATATTACGGGTCGTTTGGTAGGATGCATTACATAAAATAATGTTTGCATTAGCTTTGTGTATTAATAATACCTTGTTTGGTAGATATTTTAAACTTATGCATTAGTTATACAAGCATTAGTTATACATCTTATTTGGTATTATCCTATGCATAACTAATGCATAGAAAACCATGGTATTAGCAATGCAATGGATTTTAATGCATGTATTAGCTTAGTTAAAGACAAAATTGTCCTTCAAAATTTATGCTTGATTAAAATATGCTAGTTATTATATTAATGCAAGTTTAAAATAATTCAAATAGTGAGAAATAAAATTGTATATCTAGTAAATAAATAAATACTTAGCATATTTCCTTTTTTATAAATAAATATTTAGTTATATTTTACAATATAGGTAGACAAATCAAATAATTTTTTAAAACTTTTTCATATAAAAATATTTCTCAACATATGTTTCTTTCAAAAAGTTTGAGTGATGGACTAGTTTTGAGGGTATTTTTGTAAACAAGCAATTCTTTTAGAAATTGTGCAATGCTTTAATACATCAAACCAAACAATGGATAAGAAATATGTCAGCATAACTAATACCAGCATTACTAATACACCATATTCAGCACTATTTTTATGCACCCTACCAAACGACCCCTACGTGCTGTGGTCCCCTTGCGAACTCACTCAACTCAGATTCTGTTGAGCTAAATGATGAGATTTCCTCATTTATTGACTGGAAACCTAGAAAGCTGATGAACCAAAAACAGGAAAATGGAAGTCCATGGAGTTGATGTGGCCATATTTCGTTGGTGAAGACTCAGGACAGACACAGTTGTGTGTGACAAGGACCGACGACGGCGCATGAGAAATTAAAGATGATTAACGATAGAACACGAATACATATATTAGCAATATAAAGATTAAGATGATTCTTAACTTCCCACACAACTATATCATATCACGATTCACCTTATAACGTTCACTTTTATAATCTCTAAATTATTTCATTGTAAACCAAACAGTTTTTAACAACTGAAGAATGACATGTTTAAATCAGCTATAAGATGATGAAGAAAAAATTGATAACATATTTCAGTTTAAATTGTTCCAGCATTTGTAAGTTATAACAAAAAATTAGCATAGCTGCACAGTGACCAGAGTAGCAGGCATGTGTTTAAAATAAAGGACAAAATTAAGGGGTGTCCATAATAGGTAAAAGAAGATAGCGTGGTAATGACAGGTTCATGAGTACAAAACACTTTGATATAGAAATTAAATGGCCAGTTTATTCAAATAGCGTTTCACGCTTTCTTAAATACTTCTGAATCGAAAGGTTGGTGAACCTTTACTGTTGGTTTTTCACAAGGATGCAAGGCGCTTGGAGTACCATTGCCTCAAACTCTCTGTTTCCTGCGTGAAGCCTTCTCTACTTACAGCAAAAGATAAGATGATCACGTAGATTGATATCAACAGACTTCTCTCTTGTCTTCACCTTTTCCTTTCTTGTCTTCTCTCGCTTCCCATGTTGTTAACATGAACGTCACATTATGTATAATTTTAATGTATTATTCATGACTTTTCGAATATCAAATTCTGTTTTTTATGTTAGAAATAACAATTTCATGGGGCTAATGTTATGTCCTGCGTCCCCCACCGGTCAACATAAACTTCAATTTATTATTCTCAAGGCAGTTTATTTTTATAGTCAACCATCCTCGAGAAGCAAATTGCCCACAAGAAACAAAAGAAAAACTAAAAAAGTAGACTTGCCAAGGGCTTCTGAACTACTAATGCCTAGCCACAAGCAAAGAACTAGGAAGTCAAACAGAACACAGAACAAGATACAAGGGAAGTTAGCAAGGCTTACCCATTAAAATTTTGCTCCTATATATGCTTTTGACAAATACAAAAAGTAAAATACATAAACGGCACATTTAAGTTGTCTTTAACGATCAAACAAACACTTCAACTGACCCCTTTACCATTTTGACACATCAAGTGGCTATTAAATATATCAAGTAAACACCCGACTCTGACATGGCAAATCAGTTGTGTCTCACCACAAATTGAGCGCGTGAGGATTTCATTAACATTTTTTTTCCTTTTCAGTTTAAATTATTTTGTGTGGCCCACGCCAAAAGATGTTGAAGAAGAAGGAAAACATCAACACCCCAAAAGACCAAAACTTGATTTCTACAGTGAAGATGACGATATGATGAAAGATTCTATTGATGCCTGAGAGTTTATTCTAAATTTTTTTTTTTTTAGAAATAAGTACTATGAAGTATATTGAGGATTGTCGATACCAGATCTGTGAGAATGAAAGAAAATATTTCTTTTTTAACTGAAAAGTTTCTCTCAATTAGTAGGAGAAGATATTAGACATTTAGAAATTAGCAATAACAGAAAGTAAAAATGCGAATTCCTCCATTATCGGCGGCACCAGCGGCCGAAGAAAAAAAGCAATTGAGAACTCTAAACCCTAGCAGCTTTCATTGCTGCTGATATGTTGCAATTTCAGCTGAAGAAGAAGGTAAGTTTTGGGATCTGACTAAATGGATTACTGCATAATGCCAAACCCAAAACCCCTTCAAATTTGATTAATTTTTGAGGTAACTAGGTTGGGCGAGCGTGTGGGAAGGGTTCAGATGGGTTTTTTTTTTTTTTTAATCAAAATTACATGTGTCACTTTTTAATTGGTTCATTAGGCAAGTGTACAACTTAAAGGGGTCGTTTATGTATTTCGCCAATAAAAAACTCATCTGGAAAATGAGATGGACTGTCACATCTAATTGTTGACAAATGGCTCAATTACCCATACAAAATTACTAAGAGAGTTTATTTAGAAAATGCCACTGTCTCAGGTAGAACAAATGATCCACACAGCATCCATTTTCCTGGTGCAACAAGGCGAACCTTGCGCATCTCTACCTCAAAAGCCACCTCAGATAGTGCAATCCTGATTTGCTGTTCAAGTATGAAGAAGAAAAATTCAGCATTCCCTCAGTAATACCTGGCCCAAAAAAGTTCAGTCAGATGAAAAGTAACAGCGAACAGGCTAACAACAGACCTCATGAAAGTCAAATTCAGGATCCTGAGCTTTTGAAAACCCATAAACATGGATCCTTGGCAAGGTAAATTGCCTATCCTTGTTCCTCTTTCCGAAAATCCCTCTAAATGAATCTGCAAACATGAGAAAAGCATTTATGTATTGGCTATATGTCTAGATAAATGGGATGGAAGGTCTGGTTTTTTTGGGGGGGCACTGCATCTCCTTCCTTGAACTAGAAAAAGAATGTAATGCAGCAGCACATTGCCTTCTGAGAAAAATCTCGAGGTGCTGTCATGCCGCATCATACATATCAAATATGGGAGTAAACGAACTCATAAAGAGGCAACAATATTAGTGACAAGAAATGCTATTGACATCGTTGCACAGTAGAAATATTCAAAAAGAATTATCCATCGGATAATCCATAGAATCGTGTCTTGCAATTGTGAAATGTCATACAGTAGATCTACTTCAACACTACATTGGAAACAGGGTGTCTTTCCCCATCAAACTATTGCCTAATAAGCATGTTAGTACACATATATGGACAAAACTAAGGGAAAAGGATACAAAAGAATGCAATATAATTGTATCAATAAATTCAAGAAAATCCCGAGCCTCCCTCATGCTCTTCATAAGCTTTTTCGATGCCCCCAGAAGCTTGGTTGTCAATAATTTTCAAAACGCAAGCTTCACATGCTTCATTATTGCAACAATTACTGTAAATACTCGGAATTCTACGGTCCAACTACAAGTCACATGCAAGTTAGCATCGACAAAAAGTAACAAATTCTTCTTTCAATGAAAAGCTTTCTGAAGTCATAGGTCCAACCAAGAGAAACGGATAACTGAGAACAACAATGCTGCTGAAGCTCTAACCACAGAGTAATAGGAGACATCAAACCTTCAAAAAATTCACTAGCAGGATACTTCCTCATTAAAAGAAGAGAAATTGAGGCGATTTCTGTTAGCAATATAGAGATATTTTACATGCTAAAAAGCAACTTAAATGAGAAGAAAGGAAAAGAGGTCAAGAACTGAGCCACCAGGAGCCTATCCAAGTGCTCAATCAACAAGAAGTGCAGTTGAAATATCAAAAAGTCATATTCTCAATCTGACAACTATGGAACTGCATCCAGGATATTTGCATTTATAACAACATACCCGGTGTAGCCCCACAAGTGGGATCTGAGAAAGTAGACCGTAGAGTGCACGCAGACCTTACCCATGCCTTTTTAAAGGCAGAGAGGCTGTTTCCGGTAGACTCTCGTCTCGGGAAGGAAAAAGGGGAGGGGCAGATATTTGCATTTACAGTAAGAATAAATTAAATAAACTTGAAGCAGAGGGCACATTTTCTCAACTAAATCACACCACATCCTTGGTGCTCACAATTGAAAATTTAATGGATAAACTAACACCAACGACTATCAAAACTTTAAGGTTGAGTACATTACAGAAAGACAGCGTACCAAGAAACTCTGCAGCATCATTTGGCAAATTCATTACTACTTGAGTAATTGCCCGAGTTTTTTCACTCGCAAAAATACTGTCAATGAACCTCCTCCCATCCATGTTAAAAATCTACAAGATAAATGAATAAACTAAGCTGTGACACCAATTATCACTGGACAAATGAATTCAAGAAACCAAAAGTTGAATCTTAATCATGAAGACACCTGCAAGATCAACGCTGTAAATAAGTGAACTCGTCTTGGAGAAGAACCTTTTCAGTTCCAATGATTATTTGGTTTTTGGTGATAGCATTGCCTCATAAATAATAAGTTCAAGTGTAACAGTAAGAAGACTAAAAGGTACTCCATCATAACCAAAGAAGTAGCATGAGCAAAGCGACCCACTTTTAATTTATTTTCCTTGTTTATTTGTCAATCAAGACCACCAAAAAAAAGGCAGATGACTGAGTTCGTACGCCAGATCTGAAATTCTTCCATAAATAAGGTTTTCTTTTTGAAATGGAAAAATATATTCCTTTAAATAAAAAATTTCAAACAAAAAAAGAAACTAGAATTTCGTGCTATATATATATATATAGATCCTATGCGTCATTCAGAAGTTAGTGACATACAGCAGAAAATATGACTTGTATGTGGATGATTTTGTACCTCAATCTTCCTCTCGAGTTTGTTACGGACACAGTTTCTTTCTAGATATTCAACAGCAGAAGGGTTCAAATCATTAGCGTATACATATTTGACCTTCTTTGCAGCAGATATTGCAATGGGACCAATCCCAGCAAAAACATCACCTGAGATTTTAACAATTGGCAAAAAAGAGAGATCGCCAGAAGATAAAACAAGTTAGAAGAGGCACTACATAGAGACTAATTCAGATAATAAGCAAATGGCAAACTTATCAATGTGGAGCAGACCACTTCATTGCCATTTGATTGGGTACTATTTAACCAGTGTCAGTTTCTTTGACTAACTCGATGACAATGTGCTCAATTTCAAAGGCGCACATCCATTCTACCATAATTTTGACATTATAGAATTTGACGAGAATATTTTATGCTCTCTTTTCATTTCATAGCTCCAAGGTGCCAACTACTAATAAATACTAGAACCGTGGCCATCGATGTCTGTGCATATTATTCAAATCATTTCTAATTGTTCTGTCACATACATATCACTAAAATTCAAGAAAAAATTCAAGTAAACTAATTCTTTTAGGACTTTTTAATTGAAAACTACTGACACCATCATGGACTAAACAGTGCGGGAATGTAGTGGAAAGGCCACGAAAAATATTCAAAATAAACAAATCTAAGTGCAATTGTAGAGAAACCACCAAGTCTGGAACTCAAATATGCATGTAAGAGTGCTCAAGAGAACTTACAGACAACATCATCATGGGTGAAGCAACTAAGAAGCCTCTGTCTTTCAGTTGCCAGCCTAGAATTCCAATATCTACCAGAAAATGACAAAATTCATAGGAAAATATCAGATTCTGGAGACAATAAATTTTCATCCTAACTTATTCTTATTCACTTAGACTCACACTGTTGATAAATCAACATCAAAATAGAGTCCATTCTCGACTACAGTGGTTACGAGAGAATGGTTTCCTGCCAAAACTTCTAGCTGCATTGTTCTATAGTCATTGTGAATGGCATCAATTTTATTGGCAACTGTTTGTATCTTCGGCTTGTTCTTGTCCAAAACTACCTGGTAAAAAACGATTCACAGAAGTGAAGGAGGATAGAGGCCAGTGGATTATTGAGAAATAAGGTACCTTTGCGATAAGTTTCTTGTATGGGAGATGTTCATCTCTCAAGTTTAGATGGGCAATATGCCCAATGGTCTCAAAAGCTGAAGGAACAATCATGCCTTGTGGAAGCAAGACCTCTAAGACCTGCAAGGTGTAATTTCCTCGTTTATGTAAGATGTAATAGCAACTTGTGCAAATTCCTGACAGTTTCAATCATATTAAAGACTGCCCACATACCAAAGGAAACAAGGTGCACATTCCTCATTTATGTAAGATGTAACAGCAACTTGTGCAAATTCATGACAGTTCCAATCATATTAAAGACTTCCCACACACCAAAGGAAATAGGAACAAAACAAATGCATCAGGGCCTTCAATCCCACCCAATTATACATGAAGGCTCTGGTTATGACATTTTCAAGTTCGGTAGATTACGAGACACCCGTTGATACCCATGAACCTCACATAACTAAAATGGCTAAACGTTGTACAAAAATACTCGTCCTTTTTTTAATTATTATATCCATCCTAGAAAAGTAATATTAATAGCAAAAAATACGGCAGATGGTCAAGAATATCTAAGGGACATACCTCATTCATTTGCCAATAATTGTAAAATAATGTCAACTTGCATCTCACAATTTCAAAACTTAATCTTGTACTTTCCTCATTCTGTTCTTTGAGGACTGCCTGCAAACATAGTTCAAATTCGTAAGATAGGAGCTATTAACCTACATAAATATGCAAAAACTTGAATCTAAGCCTTTAACTACTACTTTGAATCAGTAAAACAAGCATTCTATAACCACCACATCCCCCTTGGCCACTATCAAACTACTTCTCCAAATGATTTAAATACATGTTGGCGCATCTCAGACTTCAAAATTAAGATTAAGATGAATTATCCTGAAAACAAATGCTCTTCAATGATTTGTTCAGACATATAATTAGTAGACTTCTCGGTAAAAACTACATCATACTCATACCCTCCAACTATCTAATTCTATTCACTACGATAGAGGAAAGAGTATCAATGATGACAAAAGGGAAAAAGTATATCAATGTACAATACAGTCTTGATATGTATTATATCAACAACAGACCAACTATGTTTTAAGTCCCACTCGTTCCATTCTTGTCTCTTAGACAAAAGCTCAAAACAAACTACATAACATACTTCACATTTGCAACCATGAACAAAATAGGTGCCTGACAACAAACCACATTAGACAAGATGTTTTTTCAAAAAAATCAGCCTGCCACTCTACTCTTCTCTACCTAAATAAGAGACTTGGTTTACCAGCTAGGAGACGAACTTATGAGTTGTGGTGTGTATACAACTCATACCCAGCTGCACTACTTTATTTGTAGAACCAAAAGCTATGAGGCCTCAACATAAAAAGGGAACAATTTAATTCAAGGTAAAATTTAGCAAAAACAATCCATATTTCAATTCCAAGTACCAAGAAGACATCAGTCATGAAACTCAAAACATATACATATCATAAAATGCCATAGTGCTAAACAAAAAGCGGAAACCTTAATGGCCTCAGGCATTTCCTCTATCCCCTTGTTTGCATACCTCTCATCCAATAGCAATAACCTCGTCGATCCACTCCATTTTCTTCTTCTGATAAAATCATCACCCAATAACCCACTCAAATCCTCATCTCCACTCCCCTCCTCTTCAACCACCTCCACCAATGCCATCTCATTTCTCCCTAACCCTTTCCGCTGTCTTCCACTTCCCTCCTTTTCCTCTCTCTTCTTCTTACTCTTCTTTGGCCTCGATAACTTAGCCAAATTCTGAAACTTCACATATCCTGTCGAATTGAAAGTTCTGGCAAGTTTATCTCTGTACAACACCGAACACATTTTCTCCCCATCTCCTTCAGCTTTTCCATAAATTCTTCGTTCCAATGCGATTAGGGTTTCAGTATCATTATTGTTTCCTATAAATTCTTTTAATTCGTCATCAATATCGTCACCGGGAACCCTAGCAATGTTACGAATGCGCGGCCAATTTAAGAGGTGGCCCCGTAATTTGCTTTCTAGGGAGAAACAGTGTTCTGAAGGGACACGTAAAGCGGTTATATCGAAGACTCGAGTGAAATTCTCTTCGTCAAAGTTATCAGTGTTTTGGTGTACTTTGTGGCCTTTGTAGAGGGAAGGGCCATAGGAATGGGGCTGAAATAGTGTTGAAGACGAAGTTGTGGCGGCGGCGATGGTGGTGGAGAAGAGGGAAGGAGTGAGAGGTTTGGGGAAAAAGCGGCAAGTGAAGTGGAGAGAAGAAGTTGAGGAAATATTGATTTTGTTGAGTATAACGGCGGAGGGCAACGGGTAGAGAGCCATCAATTGAATTTGCCGTGGTAACACATACATACAGTGTAGTGTTGGAAAGGGCTGTATATCGGTTAGAAATTTTCTCTGGGAAGGTGATAACGGAGAAAGATACAGTTTGGTCGCCGGAAATGGAAATGGTAGCCAGAGCAACAGTGAGCTAGGATTGCAGGACAGATGTAAGGCCCAGTTTGCCCATAAGAATTTTTTCTTTTTTTAAAAAAAAAAATGTTTGTCCCCGAAATTTTACAAATTTTTAAAAAAATTGAAAATAAATTTTTTTCCCACTCACAAAATTGTAATATCTTTTCAAGTAAATGCATGTTCAAATATAATTTCAAACTTTAAATACCATTTTTCAATTTAATTTATAATTTTTTTAATTATAATTCTATGTCCAAACGCCTACTTAATTTTTCTAAAAATATTTTCGAACTCAGATTTTCTAATCTTCCAAAAATTTCACAAACCGGTTTCTGGACATCATAATAAAATTAAAGACATTTGTTTGTCAAAAGGCAATTCAATTCATTTTTTTTCTTGTATAAGAGATGATTACATATTTGAAATTTATACTCCCAAAATATGTGTTTTAAATTTCAAATTATGTATTTCAAGTTTGAAGTTGAAATCTAATAGGCCATATTTTAAAACAGCCAAATGGTATGTTTATTCTACTAAATATAGATATATTGTTATAAATTAATAATAAATAAATAAATAATAGTATTGCAGAGAAAAGTATAGGGATCAATTATAATGGAATCGAACCCCTCTATTTATAGGAAAAGAGTGACTTAGCCATTAAGTAACAACAACAACATACCCAGCATAATCTCACGGGTGGGGGTCTGGGGAGGGTAGTGAGTACACAGACCTTACTCCTACCTCGAGAGGTAGAAAGGCTATTTCCAAAAGACCCTCAGCTCAAGAAAAGGTGGAAAGGAAGAATAAGGGAGAAGAAAAGGAGGAAAGAGGAGGGGAGGAGAAAGGCGATAAGCAAAGAGGAGAGAAAGTAGCATCAAATAGTAACCATCAGGGAGCAACAAGATCCAGTAAAAGGGAAGAAAAAGTAGCATCAACCAGTAACAATCAGATAGCAACAATCCCAGTAGCAATTTACAAAAACAAAGGGCGTGGTTGCAAAGTACCAGATACAATAACAAACTAGAAGGAAGTAACTTTCAACCCACAACAAGAATATTAATAGTACTACTGGTAAACCTATTGTCGCGCCCCCTTTTTTCCCTCCTCGCTGAGAGAGGTCCGGGTTTTGACATTCCATGGGGTGCAATGACTCATTTCCTTTTGGGAATTGGGTATTTGAAGAGTAGTCACCTAACGAATTAAGGTGCGTTAGGGCACCTAGAGTAATTAACTCTTGGGTTGGTTTGCATTACCAGAGATTAGGGTAAGGGCTCGAGATAACCTCGAGGGGAAGGTGTTAGGCACCCCTCTTGGTCCACAACTGTGGGTCCCGACCGAACTTATATTTACAAATTAGTCCATACAAATAGTTGAATCAAATAAGTACAACATGTTTGAACAAGTAGTGAAATAAAGGTTGAATAAATTATAAAGGAAAGTGTCAAACAAAGAGAAGGTTTGGGGTAAAAAGGGGCCCTAGGTTGTTTATCCTATAGGATCACTCCACGCTATGTCCGGTAAACACTCCTCGAGGGGCTATACGTAATATTAACGCGTAATCATCATATCCCATGTCTACCCTTTCCATCCCCTTATTGGTCATGCAAGGCGAGTGTTGGTCACTGATTTTTATTGCGTGCTGCTACCTGTCCCTTCTTAATAGTCCCTGAGGGAGTTAGGACCTCTACCTATAGGCAGTTCTAGACGGACCCCTAAGGTTTTAAAGGCAAAAATCTAAGGCGACAGTCAAAGAAAAGCATTTAGGACTTTCACATAAATGGAGCAATTAAAGGCTCATAGTTTCCTCCGTAAACAAGCATGCATGCAACACAACTCAACCACAAGTAAGGTCTTTAGTAATCAAAAGTCCTAAAGCAGAATTTCTAAGTGATTATGCAGGAATAAACCACTTTCAGATACAGAAGTCACAACCTCTTAGTTGCCTAGGATCTCTTTTTTAAAAGCCCATTAGAATTTAGAGACGTTGAGTGACAGAAACAACTTCAGACAAATGCAAGTTTTGAAGATGCCCTAAGGCTTGCCTATATGCAGAATTGGTATTTATGTTAATGCAGGAACGAACAAGTTTTCGAAATAAACCTTTCAATACCTATGGGCAGGATACCTAATGAGATTAGAGCAATGTTGAAACTACCATTTTCAGGAAATGTCGTTGCTTAACAAAGCCAGTTTTGAGAACTAAACTAGGAGAGATACAATTGATCTATTAGGCTAATTAGAGTTACCAGACAGAATTGCGAGTTAGATCCCTATAGACATGATATCTAGGTGTATTACTGGTCTTAGGCAATTTGCAGTAACCTGTGAAAAACTTACTGAATCGGAATTATGTCCTATAGGCATGATATCTATACTTGAATTGATTAAAAACATGATGGCTTGGAACCTAGAAACATGATTTCTAACATGACAAATGCAGGATTTATGAACATGGTTTGTATCTTATGCAAATTATATTAAAAGTGAAAACCTATAGGCATGATGTCTATTATGCAAAATGAGATCAGATTCAACAAGAGTCACACCCTATGAACATGTTTTCTATTGAATAAAGCTGGCAGATTTGAAAGTAAAATCCTAAGAGCATGCTTTCTACCCACATTACCCCACAAATTATACATCTACCCACCCTTTTTCACTAAATGTCCCAAATATCTGTTTACAAATCATTATAGGGCAACAAATGAATTACATAAGTGAAATAGAAAATTAAGAAGCTATTCTATAAAGATCCTGCAATCAGGCCACAGTTACCCAAAGCCTCCAATGGTCTTTCAAACCTCATTTCCATAGACAAATCAAAGTCTAGGTGCATCAAAGTTCCCTAAGGGTCTCAAGGACCCCCTGAAATACTTACACCTAGTCTTAATAGCCAAGCGTTGAACTAGTGCAGTGTGGAAAGCTAGCCTCAGTATGCTAGAGTTCCAAGGGTTCTCAAGAGAATCTCAAGGCAGTACACATACTCAAGGGGACAGAACTTATAACTAGGAGTAGAGTGAAAGTGCAGGACACATGTTTGAAAGAAGTTTATTAAAGACTGGAGTGAAAGGTCTGTTTTGAAAGTAATTAATAATAGAGATTGTTGAAAAGAAGTTGGCAGAGTTCAAACACTTTAGGATAGGACCATACAACAAGTGAATGAACTCAGTAATCACACAGGGGTTAAGGGGGTTTGGGGATACATATACATTGACTGCAGACACATGACCCCAGTAGGCGTATTAGGACTGGTATGGACATGCTCAGAGATAGTTTGACACTGGCATAATCACAAACCAGTCATGAACACATAGAGGGGAATAGGGACTTGGGATTCACAAAGTGGTAAGTACACAGTAGGTAAAAGAATACAATTGTCCAGGCATGCTTGAATCACACAAGGGAATGCATGGATTTAAAGGGAAGGGATTCATATTAGCATGCTTAACTACAAACTTCACAATAAAACCACAAGTAAAAGCAGGCTAAGAATAACAGAAACTGAAAC
This sequence comes from Nicotiana sylvestris, assembly GCF_000393655.2. NCBI lineage: Eukaryota > Viridiplantae > Streptophyta > Magnoliopsida > Solanales > Solanaceae > Nicotiana > Nicotiana sylvestris. The sequence goes on along the minus strand of NC_091062.1, from coordinate 43,064,901 downwards.
AAGAAGAGAAACATGTTGTTGTTGTTGAGATTTTAAATTAAACTAGGACATATCAGTGAAGATAAAAGTAAGCAGAATGAAAGAACCAAGGAGTACAAATAATTAGCCATGGTTTGCAGCCGGCTAATAGTAGTAGAATAACACGGAGATTTTAAGTAAGAGAGGGGTTTTTGAAAGCCAAGTGTGTGTCTTGTTTGTGAAAGACTTAGAGTATTTATAGTTGAAAGTAGGTAGTGGAATAAGGTAAAAAAAAATTATAGTAGTATACTAATTTGAGAACTCAGAATCAATCACTTCAGAGAATCAAGGAAGTACTTCCTTGAGTTAAGGGGGTCAAGGCCAAACGGGAAAATTCAATACCATATAGGGGGAGAAGAATCAGTGCATAATTAAACAAGGAAAGGAGCCAGAGTTTATTAGGTATAAAGTGGTCAATTAAGACCAAATTCAGAAAGACCCAGTTAAGGAAAGGTTAAGTAAAACAAAGTACCATGGAAAATAAGGCAATAAAATCAGTTAATTCAAACAGACGAGTAGAATTCTAGGACTTTGAAGGAAAATCTTTCAATTACCAAAAGTTAAGGAAAATCAGAATCAATCATGGGAGTCATGATTCTGCATACCTCAACATATAAATAGAAGTAGAAAACAAACATGGTCGATTATATAGGCGGAAAGAAATATGAGATGAGCAAACACAGTTATGTAGATGTGATGTAAGTAGGCTAGAGTTTCAGCAGAACATATTCGAAGCATGGTGACCACGAGATTAACAAGACCAAAGAAAAATCATGCTAACATACAGAAGCAGAGTAAAGAAAACCAAGCTAATACACAGAAACAAGTAAAGAAGACCAAGACAACACACAGAACAAATAAAGAAATCATGCCAACTCAGAGAAACAAGTAAAGAAAATCTTTAATAAAAAAAATTAGGGCTTTTTAACAGAGTTGAGTTAAAAAGCAGTAAGAGCATAGAATCGGTCAAGATGAACAAGGGAAAAAGGTTTAATCACAAAGAAATCAGTCGAAACAGGTATAGAAAGAACTCCGAAAACCCTAGTTTTTCAAATGGAGTAAAAACGGTTTAGAGTAGAAGATCTTTCAGAAGAAAGCTCGAGAATAAGCAAATCATAGAAAGAAATAGGCTTAAAGCATGAAAAATAACATAGATCTGAGAGGTTCAGGAGAGAGTTAGGGTTTCAAAAAGAAACCCAAGTAAAAATCAAAAGAACGTGTTGACACTTCACCGATCGTAACATATAAGGTGTGATTTTGCCCAAAATCACACCGGAGAACCCATAAGTAATAGAACCAGAAACCCTAGGTCCAAATCGACATGTCCTAGGATCCTTGAAAGCCTTAGAGATGATGAGCAGGGTGATGAGAGACCCATTGGAGGTTTGGGTTGAAAAGGATAGTCGCCGGAGATGACCAGAGAAGGAGGGGAGTGGAGGAGTCTAGGGTTAGGTTTGAGAGAAGAGTGGAGATAAGAGAGCATTCGAAGGCGGTGGATTGGGAGAAATGACTTAGGGTTTGGGTTGTTTGGAAATTAAAAAGGAAAGGAATTGTTTGGACCGTTAATCTAGGAGATCAACGGTCAAGAATAAAATGGGTAGGTGGGTTTCGGGTTTGGATAAGGGTTAATAGGGTATGGGTCGGGTTTTTTAATTGTAAAATTGGGCTGGGAATTAGGGTCCGATTGGGCTATAATTGAAAGCCAATTTGGCTATGATTTAAATAGCCAGTTTTCCTCTATTTTAATTTATAAAAAAAATAGATAATTTTTGGAAAAATATTTAAGGTGCCAAAATGAGTTAAAATATATAAATAATAATTTAAAAATACAAGATCCAATTTTATGCATATAAAACATAATTATATCTTAAAATGGGCTAACATTGCAATTATATGCAATTTAGCTTTAAAAAATATTAAATTGTAATTGAAAAAATAGATAAAAATTACCTTATCCATATTTTGGCATAAATATAGAAATTCAATAGATGAATTATCAAAACAATAATTTTGAAAATAATTATTGGGAATTTTATGGATAAAAGGGAGAAAATAAATCAATTTAAACCCTTAAAATTATGGAATAATAAAAACCTTGGGCATGCTTATATATATATATATATATATATATATATATATATATATATGCTATTTTGAAAATATATAGGGAAAATTGGGTATCAACAGCGGCCCCTCTTTACCCGGGAAGGATAAAAGAATTTTCGGGTAAAGAAATGATGGCCAATTTTGACTGGACGAGATGTTTTGAGAGATAGAGGCTGAGCTCCGGTTTCCGAGTTGCCTACATATCCCTGGTTTTATAGGAATCAATCCATGTGTAGTTCTGGATTCACCTGCGGAGTATGACGATGAAATTTTTATAAGAACGGACACGAGATGTGGAAGCGGCTACGGTGAGTGTTTAAGCCTCGAGATGGTTGGAGGGAACTGGAGCGGGATTGCTCCTTCTAGGATAGTGGTTACTTACTGGTTACCTGCAGATAAAATATGCTACAAACGTATTTGCGAAAATTTAAACATGATGCAAATTCCCTTTGGAAAATAAAGGTTGTCTTCGGACGGTTAAAGATGACGTCCTTGGACCATGACGTCCTGGGCCATAAATTGTTTAATGAGGGATTCGCAGGCCATGAAATGTGTTTCTCGGGCCATAAAAATGGTGCCTCCGAACCATGACGCCTTTGAATAATGATATGCAAATTTGAGATATCCTCGGGCCATGGCATGGTGTCTTCAGGCTATGAGGATGGTGCCTTTAGACTATGATGGGTGCCTTTAGACTATGATGACCTTGGACAGATTGGCGATGTTTCAGCCCATAATATGCAATAATATGATGTAACAAGACAAGGCTTAGTATTGCGAAATGGAGGGTAGAGCTTAACCCGATTTAAAAGCAAGTAAATAGTAGTAGAAAATATAGCAACATTAGTGCAAAGAGGGACAGTGTTTAGTCCCGCCCAAGTGGGGAGGTGATAACTAGGAAATATGATGCATTTTACACTCCTTCTTGCTTAAGTTTTGATTAGAAATGTGCACAAAATAGTCCTGAAGGCTCACAAGTTGTGCTTGATTGCAGGTTCGATCAACAAGGTGACAAGATGCCAAAAACCAGCTCAAAAAGGAGTGAAACTTGCACAAGTACCAAAACAAGACAAAGCTTAGTCAAACAGGGCCAGTGCGGCCGCACACCATTATGTGCGGTCCGCACAAGTGAAGTTCAGAGAGGTTGTTATTCAGGCCAAAAGGAAATGTGGCCGCAAGGGGTTTTGTGCGGTCCGCATTGGGATCATTGCGGCCGCACTCGATTTAGTGCGGCTCGCGAAACCAAGGTTCAGAGAGGTGGTATTTTGGAGGATGAAGGTCAATGCGGTCCTTTTTGTGCGGACCGCACTAGTAGCCACCACGACCGCACTTGATTTCGTGCGGTCCGCATTGCCCAAGTTCATAAAGCTGGATATTCAAGTCAAGAGCCTTAGTGTGGCCGCACTCGATTTTGTGCGGTCCGCACTAGCCCCGCAGGAGTATTTTTATCCAAATTTTTCAGCCTAGTATAAATAGATTCTTTTCCCATTTTTAGGTCATCAGATAGTTTTTGTACTGAGCTGCGCTCGTGACTTCGTTGCTTTTACCTATTTTGAGTAATTTTAGCTTAATTTCAACATTCTTCAAGTTTAATTTAGCAATTAATTATTATGAGTTTTCTTCATCTATTTCTTTGTTTTCTTCTCTAATTATGAGTAGCTAGACCAATAAGCTAGGGTTGTGGCTCAACCCTAGTATGGGTAATTGATGAGTCTTTTGTTTTTATGCTTGATTGTCTATGGGTGTTTGATATTTGGGCTAATTTAGGGTTTTCATTGTGAATTAGTGGTTGCAAACACTAGTTTATGCCTAGTAAACTTTGGTTCTTCTTGAGAAAGAGATCCTAAGTCTATGAAATTAGTCCAACAAGGAATTGGGCGTATTCAAGAGATTGACAGCCCCAATTAAAGGGTTAAACCTAGAGATAGTAATACCCAACTTGAACCTTGATTGCTTGTGCAAATTTGCATACCCGATTGGTCTTGAGAAGTCAATTCGGGCAAAATCACTCGAACTACCGAGAGATATAGAGTGAGTAGAATCGTTCAATGGTTATATCATACTCCCCAAATATGACAATCTAGCTTTAGACTCAAGAATCCGTCAATTGACCACCTAGGCGAAAGTTGCTACCCTAGTGCCTTTTAATCATTTGAACAACTAGCAATAGTTTAACCTTAGCTTTATTTAGCATAATTTAGCATCGTAGTATTATACAATTAGAATTATAAATCAAACAAAAAATGTGTAGAAGTGCAATTAAGAGCAAATACAAAACTCCACTTTAGATAGATACCCGACTCTAATATCTAGCTCCCTATGAAAATCTATCACGACCTTAATCGGGTAAAAGCTACTTCGACCTCTCTTGCTACTTTATAATAGTGTAGGATTGGCCACGATCAACTTTTTAGCGTCGTTGTCAAGGAGCTAACGGTTTTGGCTATCTATCTAAATAGTTTTGTGTAATGTTCTTTTTTCCTTCTGTGTTACTAATTTGTTTGTGTCACAACTTCAAGTACAAAATGGAAGCAAACGTAAACAATGCACCTCTTGGAGATCTTCCGACTGGGAAGGAAGTAGATGACAATGTTGAAGATGAGGATCATATTGTGCCTCAAGGACAAAGGAGAGGCCACCAGGCTAATGATAATATTCCATACCCTCCCCCGCCACCTCCAAGAGTGGCTCCTCGAGTGCTTCCAAACCAAGGTTATGCAAGTGCAATTGTCCCGCCCCAGATTCGGGCCGGCAATTTTCAAATTACCAATGTGATGCTGACATTGCTAGAGTAGCGTAGGTATTTCACGGGCACTGCCAATCAAAATGCTTACAAATATCTCAAGGGGTTCGTGGATACCTGTTGGGGAGCAAGCAAACTAATGTGTCCGAAGATGCACTTCGGTTGAGACTCTTCCAATTCTCACTTAGAGAGGGAAGACATTGGATTGGCTCGAGCGACTTCCCAACCATTCCATCACTACTTGGGATGAGTTCGCGGACAAGTTCATTGCAAAAATATTCTCACCAGGGCATATGGTAGCATTGAGAGATGAGATCTTGGCTTTCAAGCAAGAGCCCACGGAACCTTAGCATGAGATTTGGGAGCATTATAGAACAATGGTGAAGGAATGCTCCAACAATGATATGACTGAGGCGATGATCCAACAGACTTTTTACCGGGGCATTAACACAACAAACCAATGCATAGTGAACCAACTTACTAGGGGCAACTTTATGAAGCTGTCTTATGATGAAGCTTGTGACATTCTTGACGAGATGGCTGGCACTTCGTCTGCTTGGCAAAGTATAGCCAATGTGCCCCAGGGTGACCCCACGATCACTCATTTGCACAAAGAGTTACATGATCATGGGTAGGCTATAGCTGAGTTGACAACTACTATGAACCAACTAGCAAAGGCACAGTTGCAACAAGTTCAAAATCCTCGCCAAGTGAATGCTATGGAGGGTGTCAACATGCTTGTCAACAAAAGAAAACAAAGAGGTCAACAGAATCAAGGGAATTCAGAGCAATTTGACAATGATTGTGGCGGATTTCAAGATGATGGTTATGATGGAAAGAGTGAAGAGGTGCAATACATGAATAATTATCAAGGCCAAAGGGGCAATTCTTCCAACCAACAACAATGAAGACCCCAAGGTTATTGGGGAAATCAACAACAACAAGGCAATGGTAAATGGGGGAATAACAACCGAAATAACAACTGGGGTAATCAGAACAACAATCAAAACAATCAAGGTGGATGGAATAATGGAAACCAAGGAAATCAGGGGCAAGGCTTTCAAAGGCCCCCAATGTACCAACAACCGAACAATCTACCCTTATTTCCATCCCAAGGTCCTAGTTCTTCTACCAATAATAAGGGTAGAATTGAAATGATATTCGAACAAATGATGAAAAAGAATGCAGATTCTGATGCGCAGTTGGCTTCCCACAATACCTCAATCAGAAACTTGGAGGTTCAGTTAGGCCAAATCTCACAGTCTTTGAATACTCGTCCTAAGGGGCCTCTACCTAGTGATACGGTGGTTAACCCGAAGGGTGGGAACAATCATGTTATGGCGATAACTACAAGAAGTGGAAGAGGCGGTGATGTGAATGCCTCTAAACCAAAGCAAATTTTGAGTGATGAAGTTGAGTTGCAAGAATATGAAGTTTCTTTGGTGGTTGAAAATGTGATTGATGACAATGTAAATGAAGAAATGAGGATTGATATTCAAGATGCCGAGGTGGAAACTTAAAATGACGTGAACCCTTCTAGGGAACACACAATAGACATGCTGGAGCCGGTTGTGCCTAAAGCCAAGGTGCCTTTGCCAAGGCCACCTCCGCCTTATCCTCAAAGGCCCGCGAAGCAGAAAAATGAGAATCAGTTTAAAAAGTTCATTGACATGATGAAGATCTTATCCATTAATGTGCCTTTGGTAGAGGATCTTGAACAAATGCCGGACTATGCTAAATTCATGAAGGACTTGGTGACAAAGAAATGGTCCATGGATTGTGAAACTATAAAGATGACTCACAAGTTAGTGCAATAGTGCACTCAATGGCCCTGAAGCTTGAAGATCCCGGTGCTTTCACCATTCCTTGCACCATTGGGAGTACGGACTTTGCTAAGGCTCTATGTGATTTGGGGACTAGTATCAATTTGATGCCCTACTCAGTTTTCAAAACTTTGGGTATTGGGTAGCCTAGGCCAACTTCCATGAGATTACAAATGGTAGATAGAATGATGAAGAGACCATTGGGTATTATTGATGATGTGCTTGTCCAGGTGGACAAATTTATCTTGCCAGTTGACTTTGTGATCTTGGATTGTGAGGTGGATTATGAAGTTTCTATCATTTTGGGGAGACCTTTCCTTACTATTGGGAAGGCGTTAGTTCATGTGGAAGTAGGGGAACTCACCTTCCGGGTGGGTGACAAAAAAATGGTCTTTCATATGTGCAAGTCAATGAAGCATCCCAATAGTTTCGAGCTGTGCTCTTTTGTGAACCTTGTCACGGCAGTGATAGTTGATGATACCAGTGCAATGATCAATGTGGAAGACCCTCTTGAGGCCATATTGTTGAATCTTGATGTCAATAAGGATGCAAGCCGGGTGGAGTGTGTGAATGCCTTACACGGAATGGGATCATACTCTTATGAGCCTAGAAAACTTTCTTTGGATATCGAGAATAGGAAGACTCCACCAACAAAGCCTTCAATTGAGGAACCTCCGGTGTTGGAGTTGAAGTCGTTGTCTCCACACCTCAGGTATGAGTTCTTAGGCACTAGTTCTACTTTGCTAGTTATTCTTTCCTCTTGTCTTACTAACATGCAGGTTGATACCACATTGGCAGTGCTTCAAAATTGGAAAAAAGGCAATTGGATGGACTTTAGCTGATATTCGGAGGATAAGCCCCGCATTCTGTATGCACAAGATTATTCTGGAATATGATGCAAAACCCTTCTTAGAGCATCAAAGGAGGTTGAACGAGGCAATGCAAAAAGTTGTGAAAAAGGAGGTGATCAAGTGGTTGGATGTCGGGGTTGTGTACCCCATCCCTGATAGCTCTTGGACTTCACCGGTGCAATGTGTACCGAAGAAGGGTGACATGACCGTGGTTGCAAATTCCCAAAATGAGTTGATTCCTACCAAAACCGTCATTGGATAGAGGGTATGCATGGACTACTGCAAGTTGAATAAAGTGACCGGCAAAGATCACTTTTCTTTGCCTTTTCTTGATCAGATGTTAGACCAACTTGTTGTGCATGCCTTCTACTATTTCTTGGATGGGTATTCTGGGTACAACCAAATTTTGATTGCTTCGGAAGATCAGGAGAAGGCCACATTTACTTGTCCATATGGCACTTTTGCCTTTTCTAGGATGCCTTTTGGGTTGTGTAATGCACCGGCTACATTTTAGCGGTGTATGATGGCCATTTTCACTGATATAGTGGAAGACATTTTGGAGGTGTTCATGGATGACTTTAGTGTTGTGGGTGATTCATTTGATGAGTGCTTGAAGAATCTTGATAGAGTTTTGGCCCGTTGTGAAGAAACCAATCCTGTTCTCAATTGGGAAAAATGCCACTTTATGGTGGAAGAGGGCATAGTTCTTGGGCATAAAATTTCAAAGCATGGTATTGAGGTAGACAAAGCAAAAATTGATGTGATTTCAAGGCTCCCTCCCCCTACCTTTGTCAAGGGAGTTAGAAGTTTTCTTGGGCATGCCGGGTTCTACCGGAGATTTATCAAAGACTTTTCGAAGGTAGTGAATCCTTTATGCAAGTTATTGGAAAAAGATGCCAAGTTCGTGTTTGATGACAAATGTATGCAAGCCTTTGAACTTCTCAAGCATAAGTTGACCACCACTCCTATCATTACCGCACCTAATTGGAGCTTGCCCTTTGAGCTGATGTGTGATGCAAGCGATATTGCGGTTCAGGCAGTTTTGGGTCAAAGAGTGAACAAAATATTTCATTCGGTGTACTATGCGAGCAAGACAATGAATGATGCTCAAGTGAACTACACGGTGACCGAGAAAGAACTTTTGGCTATTGTGTTCGCAATGGAGAAATTTCGGCCGTATCTCATGGGTGCCAAGGTCATAATCCATACTGACCATGTCGCACTTCGGTACTTGATGACGAAGAAGGATTCTAAAGCTAGACTGATGTGATTGGTCTTGTTACTTCAAAAGTTTGATTTAGAGATTGTGGACCGGGAAGGTAGTGAAACCAAATGGCGGACCACTTGTCCCGCTTGGAGGAGGAGGGGAGGCCTCGTGATGGCCTAGAGATCAATGATTCATTTCCCGACGAACAACTCCTTTCGGTGTCGGTGAATGGCATGCCATGGTTTGCAGATGTTGCTAATTTCCTTGTGACTGGTATAATCTCGTGTGAGCTCTCTTCTAACCAAAGGAAGAAGCTCAAACGAGATAGTTTGGATTTCTATTGGGATGAGCCGTACTTGTTCAAGATTTGCATGGATGGTGTGATCCGAAGGTGCGTCCCAGAGGAAGAGCAATTGAGTATCTTGGAAGCCTGTCATTCCTCTCCATATGGTGGCCATCATGGCGGGGCGAGGACCAGTGGAGGATTTACATGGGAGGGGGTGGTTCACATGAACCCATCCTCCTTTCCCTAAACCTTGTATAGCACCAATAAATTTCAGCACAAAATACTTGAATTTGTATAGGTGAACCCATACTCAATTGAACATTGTAATGCACTGGTAGAGAAGTACACCTTCCATCCACCGGGTAGGTGGTTCGAATCCCCGCCATACCCTTTTTAAAATTATCCATTATTTCACTTTTTAATTAATAAATTGGCTACATACCCATGCTCCTGGGCCCGCAGTTTAAAGTTTCCCATGCTCTTTAGCACACACGTTCTTTTTTTCTTTTCCTCTCTTTATTACTACATAACTGCTTCTTAGTCTTTCAGTTATACTTTCAAAATCCCTAAATTAAAAATACCTCTCCACCCAAAACTCTCTGGCGCTCTAAGTCTTCTGCAAATTAGCAAAATACCAACTTTTCTACAAACAAAAGTCACATATTTTTCCAGTTTCTTTATCAATCTCACTTCTTCTTTTGTTTCTTTATCTTTTTTCTTTGATTTATGAAGTTGGGTTGAAAAGAATAACGTTCATGAAGCCAGAAAATTCAATAATGGTGTTTAAATGTTTAACATCCTTTTCCAGTGGGCTATGCAAGGGTGTTCTAAGCCTATTTTTTAAAAAACAAGTAATAGTTTACCCTATACATAGTATAATTTTTCGGCGAACGATGGTCAGTTTGTCGTACATAGCTTCGCCCTGGGTGCACCCATTTTCATGAAATCCTGGATATGCCTCTGGCGAGGGCGGCTTCCAAAGTTCTTAGTTGTGGGTTTTATTGGCCAACTTTGTACAAAGATGCAAGTGAATTAGTGAAGAGGTGTGATGAATGTCAAAGAGCAGGTGGAATTTAAAAGAAAGATGAGATGCCTCTCAATACCATTCTTGAGGTTGATATTTTTGATGTATGGGGCATTGATTTTATGGGCCCGTTTGTTAGCTCGTGTGGGAACACATACATTCTTATGGCGGTGGACTATGTTTCAAAGTGGGTTGAAGTCGTGGCTTTGCCCAACAATGAAGCCCAGAGTGTTGTTGCATTTCTCAAGAAGAGTATTTTTACAAGGTTTGGTACTCCTCGTGCAATTATAAGTGATGGGGGGTCTTATTTTTTCAATAGAGCTTTTGACACTTTGCTTGCAAAGTATGGTATCAATCACAAAGTTTTTATCCCCTATCATCCTCAAGCAAGTGGCCAAGTGGAAGTTTCAAACAGGGAAATCAAGAGTATATTGTCAAAGACGGTCAATACAAATAGGACCGATTGGTCAAAGAAGTTGGATGATACTCTATGGGCTTATAGAACTGCTTACAAGACTCCGATTGGTATGTCTCCGTATTGGTTGGTGTTTGGGAAAGCTTTCTATCTACCGGTTGAGTTAGAGCACAAGGCCGTGTGGGCTTTGAGGAAGCTAAATCTTGAATTGGATGTGACAGCAAATCTTCGTGTGGAGCAGCTCAATGAACTTGATGAATTCCGATTCTATGCCTAATCCAGTTTGTCCTTGTACAAGGACAAGATGAAGTACCTTCATGATAAATATGCTCGTAGCAAGGAGTTTAAAGTGGGTGATTTGGTTATCTTATTCAACTCTCGGTTACGTCTATTTCCGGGAAAGCTTAAGTCAAAATGGAGTAGACCTTTTGAAGTGGTATTTGTGACCCCGTTTGGTGCACTTGATTTGAAGAACAAAAATGGGGAAGTTTTTAGAGTGAATGGGCATAGGGTCAAGCACTACTTGGGAAAAATTGATGACAGCCACATGGTGGAACTTCTTCATCTCAAAATGATTTGATGGTAACCTGCGTCGTGCCGTGACGTTAAATCAGGCGCTTCTTGGGAGGCAACCCATGTGTTTTTATTTTTTTTTCCTTTGATTTTCATTGTAGTGTGGAATTTATTTTTTGGACTGACTGGTTGTGAGATGCTACAGGATTGTGTTGATGCAGTGCAGAACAAAGTGGAAGAAATCTTTCAAGTCTCTGAAGTTTGCAATGCGAACCGCACTACATTTTGTACGGCCGCAAAGAACTTAGTGCGGGGGAACGAAATTAGTGCGGACCGCACTAATGATGGATGTAAAAAAAAACCAACCAACCAACTCTCTGAAGTTTGCCACCACGGTCGCATTATATTTTGTGCGGTCCGCGGTGGACTACTGCGGCCGCGAAGCATTTTATGCGGACAGTACTGGTTGCCTTCTCAAACTGGTGTAAATTCCGTGTGGTGCGGACCGCACTGCATTTTGTGCGGTCCGTGGTGGGTAGGTAATCTGGGCCCTAGGACTTTTTCTATAAATAGTATATGAGGCCCTCATTTTGAACTTTTCGATCTTTTAACTCTCAGAGCTTTAAAAATCATTGTTCCTCTCCACTTATTGCACGTAACTGATCACTAAGGCTTAATCATCATCACAATATCTTACTTCTGGTACTTTCATCTCTTTTCAAGTGTTAATTTTATTATTTTCATTAAATTTTTGTTTTTTTAGCTCTTCTGCTTTTCCCGTATTCCTTACGATTTGGTAAAATTAGGTTAGTTACTTTCTTGTTTAAGGTAGGATTAGGTAGTTAAATGACTGAATCAACACTTAGGGAACCTTTAATAGGTGAAAAATTGGACTTAAATTGAGCATTTCATGAACCCTAGGTTGGTGCTGTGTTTTGGTACTCAGTGCGGACCGCGGTGGAAATAGTGCAGTCTGCGGTGCCCTTGTGCGGTCCGCAATGGTATTTTGTGCGAACCGCATTGTTAAAAGTTCTGAAACCTGATCATTGAGGACCGTGACCGCATTACATTTTGTGTTGTCCGCGGTGCCTCAATGCAGACCGCATTTCCATTTTAAGCGATCCGCGGTGCATTTATTCAGAGAGTGGGTAGTCTAAACCCCACCTCTGTACATACCGCAGTGCCATTTTGTGCAGTCCGCATTGGCCTCTCTACGGCCGCACTGCATTTTGTGCGGTCCGTACTCTGCAAGTTTGAACTGTCTGCAACATTTTTCTGCAACGTGAATCACAATGCTTTTCTGGATACTACAAGTCTAATGAATGTTGTTTGCAGACAATGGTGAAACAAAAAGGCAAGGGTGCTAAACAAGCAGGTAGATGAGAGTCTTCCCGGGGTGGGAAACAAAAGATGATAAAGTTGACCCCAAGCCCAAAAAACATAAAAAACACAAGGAAACTCATCACAGTTGTTGATAGGGCTATTGATTAGTCGGGGAGTGAGTACGAGCCCTCCCGGGAGGTGTCATCAGATTCAGTGCCAGAGTACATTGCTGACTGGCCAGAGAGAAACAGACTGAGAGATACTCTTCCACTTTCTCCCACTGCCCAAGCTTCAGTGCGTGTATCTCTGAGTCGTCTGAGGACTCAGCTGCCTGTAGTAGAAATGAATACTCCACTTTTCCCACAGCTTCATTATCCGGAGAGGGTGCAGAAGGAGAAGAAGAGGTAGTAGGAGAAGGGGGTGAACCTCAGGTGGGAGGAGTAGCGAGAACTAGAAACCCGGAGGTGTGGCAAGACCGTTTTGTGAGCGAGGTGGCCTACCATAAGTTTAGAGAATGGTGGCTTGTGAGGAAATTGATTTCGGAGCGAAGTTTTGTGGATAGAGACCTCTTGCCTCACAACCCTAATGTGAGAAGACAATTTAGAGAGAGAGTGGGCTGGGAGTACTTCTTAAGCAACTATGTGGATGCAAACGAGCACCTGGTCAAGGAATTCTACACCAACGCCACCCACATCAAGAAGGGCACCAAAGTGGCCGAGGTACGAAATTTGAAAGTGCTATTTGATGGGAAAGCAATAAATGACTACTTGGGTTTCAATGAGAGGATGAATCACTGTATCTGGAGAAGATGACATTAGGTGAGGCGGCCCATCCTTGGTTGGCACAGTACTTGGAAATCCCAGGTACCACCCCTGATTGGTTGAATACGGGAGTGAAAATCTTAAGGAGAAGTTTGAATTTAGAGATTAAGGGGTGGGAGACATTCGTGTGCAGCAGACTGGACCCCCTACCCATGACAACTCACTCCCTCTTCACCGGGCGGTATTGGTAGCATCAATTATGGCGGGGTACCTGATTAACGTCAAGAATATGTGATCTTGGGTTATTACGCAGGTAGTGAGTGAAGGTGATAGAAACTACCCTTTCCCCAACTTCTTAACCATGTACTTCATGGACCTAGAGGTAGAAAAGCGGAAATTTGATATCGAAGTGAAAGCAAAGGCACTGTTCTCATGGGACAGCATGCAGGGTAATGACAACCCTAAAGGCAAGAACTACAAGGGAATAGCCACTGCTTTAACTGGCCAGTAGTGGTAGTCGCTCCTACTCAGCCTTCTTCCACCTCAGCGGACATGCCCATTGGGCCATCCACTTAGGCAGTCCCAGACATACCCTCCACCTTGGCCCACCCAGTGACTGCCCACCGTTTGAACCAGGACCTTCTCTGTATCAACAACTGGATGCAGACAACTTCCTCTAAGTTGTCTGTCCTTACTACTACAGTGGCAGCTCAGTCGGCATCTCTGCCTCTACAGGTCCCACAGTCTATTGAGAACGCCCTCAAGGATATTCTGGACAACTAGAAGAAAATCCTTGACACTCAGAAAGTGCTTACAGAGTCTATGGATTCTCATGGGAAATCTCTAAAGGAGCTTGCTAGGGAGGCCAAGAAGATGAGGAAGACGCGGGCTTCCAAGGAGTCCGTAAAGGAGTTGCGGGTTGAGGTTGACAGGTTGAAGGTAGATCACCTTCCTTTGGATTTATTGCTACATGACCCGGTGCCAGCAACCCATCCCCAGCCAGTACAGTCGGAGAGGCCTCCCAAGAGGAAGAGGGTGATTCCCCGTGCAGATGACGCAGTCATATAGTTGGAGGACCCGCAGGGAGATTCCTCCATCTAGCCCCAGGAGTTAGCCCAGGCCTCGGTCCAGGTCCAGGTCCCAGCAGAGCAGCAGGTTATAGGGAGCCAGTCTCAGGTTCCCGAGCTTACAGAGGACCCAGGGACCACTCAGGATCCCATGCAGACAGATGGGCCATAGGGAGTTTCTGTATCCTCTTCCCTTTATTTTTGGTGCTTATTTTGCATAGTTGGCATTGAGGACAATGTCAGCTTTCATTTGAGGGGGTAGGCCCTACTGTGATTTGATTGGATGATTGTACATATATGACATATTTTATTTCTTTCTTTATTTTTCATCTTTGGTATGTATATAATTTCAGCACTTCATTACATTTTTCTTACTTTCTATCTTAGGTCTGTATATAAAAGTTATGTTACATTGTATATATTCATTCCCCTATTGTATATTCGATTAAATCCCCTCTTGTAAATATTCATTTTACTTTCCGCAGTTTTTTCTCTCTTAGCTTCTTATTTATGTTCGTAGCTTCTTGTTTTGGATTTTTGCAATAAGCCTTTGATTTTCTTAATGCCACGGTTCTTTCCAAAGGTGGAGTTTGTGTGAACCGGGTGCCTCTTCCCGATGATGGATGACATGACTACCTTCTTAAGGGTTTGAGTTTGTTTTTCTTTTCTTTTTTGCTTTTTAGTAGTTAGTGGTTAAGAGTGCCTCAAGCAAAGCTTCACTTGAGCCTAGAACATTTGCCTTTGATTTTATGGTAAAAAACAAATCGTTGTGTATAGGATGGTGAAAGTTGTGACCTTGAGACTCTTGTGTTGGCCGATAATCATTAAGTGGTTTTTTGGAACCATTATGTGCTCAAATCTTATATAAGGTTGTTATGGGCCCCCAACTCTATGTCTTTAGCGATCCCATAGCTTGTGTGATGAGAAATTTGCATTGCAAGTCCAAGTCCCAAGCCATTGGTCTAGAACTTACCCTGAATGTTTGTTGAGGCGAAATCCTAAGTGAATTTTGACTTGAGACATGATTATAGGCTCTCCTTGATCCAAATGATAGCTTGAACACTTCCATAGCCTACCAATGATAAAATCTCTAGTCCACCCTTTTGAGCCTTAGACCTTTTTTCTTCAAGAACCATAATACAAGCCTTTACCCATTCTAAAAGATACCCTCTCTTGGCACCCGATCTTTCCTTAGCATATGGCAAAAGTATAAGTTTGGGGGGAGAGACGAGGATTGCAACAAAGTGGTAAAAAGGCACAAAATGAAGAAAAAGAAAGGCAATGAAAAAGAAAGAATAGCAAAAAGACAAAAAGAATGTTCAATATAGAAATGAATAAAGGGATTCAAGAAAAGCAAAAATAAAAGGTGTGGAAAGTTGAGAAAGGAGAAAAAATTTGAAATGAATAAGAAAGAGTGACAGTGTGTCTCTCTAACCCCTTGAAAGAAGTGAAATGACTTAAAAATTCAAGTGAATGTGTGCCAAAATGAAACAAAAGAAGTGATTAAGGGAATATGGAACCTACTTAGACCAAACATTTCCTACCCTGAACCAAAAGCCTTCACCATGTTTCCACAAAAGCCCTATATGATCTTGAGTTGAATGAAGCTTACATTAGTGGTGACTTACATAAGGGGCAAACATATGGTACTTAGAGCCGAACTTGTGACTTTTCCTTGAGAGAGATGAGTGAGTTTCCATTAACCTCGTTCTAAGTGCCACTATCCTAAAGGTGAGGTTTGCTTAGGGAGAGTTGAGGATGTGTGAGTTTGGGTTCCACAATGACCAAAGTAATAGAAAGAGTTCTTTGATGTGTTGAGTCAACTCTTGATGCTCTTGTGTCACACTTAATCCATGGTGTTTAAAAGAGTAAATGTTGTTGATGATTCATTTGTATTAAGGGCAATTGTTAGTCCCAATTGATGCTAGATGAGTTCACTTTATGACAACTGAATTTCTCGGATTTTCTCTTAAGGGGTGGGTCTTATTTTGTTTGCTTGAGGACAAGCAAAAGCTTAAATTTGGGGGAGGTGATAACTAGGAAATATGATGCATTTTACACTCCTTCTTGCTTAAGTTTTGATTATAAATGTGTACAAATTAGTCCTGAAGGCTCACAAGTTGTGCTTGATTGCAGGCTTGATTTACAAGGTGACAAGATGTCAAAAACCAGCTCAAAAAGGAGTGAAACTTGCACAAGTACCAAAACAAGACAAAGCTTAGTCAAACAAGGCTAGTGCGGCCGCACACCATTCTGTGCGGTCCGACAAGTAAAGTTCAGAGAGGTTGTTATTCAGGCCAAAAGGCAATGCGGCCGCAAGGGGTTTTGTGCGGTCCGCATTGGGATCATTGCGGCCACACCCGATTTAGTGTGGTCCGCGAAACCAAGGTTCAGAGAGGTGGTTTTTGGAAGTTGAAGGTTAATGCGGTCTGCGTTCCTTTTTGTGCGTACCGCACTAGTAGCCACCACGACCACACTTGATTTCGTGCGGTTCGCATTGCCCAAGTTCATAGAGCTGGATATTCAAGTCAAGAGCCTTAGTGTGGTTGCACTCGATTTTGTGCGGTCCGCACTAGCCCCACAGGAGTATTTTTATCCAATTTTTTTAGCCTAGTATAAATAGATTCTTTTCCCATTTTTAGGTCATCAGATAGTTTTTGTACTGAGCTGCGCTCATGACTTCGTTGCTTTTACCTATTTTGAGTAATTTTAGCTTAATTTCAACATTGAATATTCAAGTTTAATTTAGCAATTAATTATTATGAGTTTTTCTTCATCTATTTCTTTGTTTTCTTCTCTAATTATGAGTAGCTAGACCCATAAGCTAGGGTTGTGGCTCAACCCTAGTATGGGTAATTGATGGGTCTTTTGTTATGCTTGATTGTCTATGGGTGTTTGATATTTAGGCTAATTTAGGGTTTTAATTGTGAATTAGTGGTTGCAAATACTAGTTTATGCTTAGTAGACTTTGGTTCTTCTTGAGAAAGAGATCCTAAGTCCATGAAATTAGTCCAACAAGGAATTGGGGCATATTCAAGAGATTGATAGCCCCAATTAAAGGGTTAAACCTAGATATAGTAATACCCGACTTGAACCTTGATTGCTTGTGCAAATTTGCATACCCAATTGGTCTTGAGAAAGTCAATTCGGGCAAAATCACTCGAACTACTGAGAGGTATAGAGTGAGTAGAATCGTGCAATGGTTATATCATACTCCCTAAATGTGACAATCTAGCTTTAGACTCAAGAATCCGTCAATTGACCACCTAGGCGAAAGTCTCTACCCTAGTGCCTTTTAATCATTTGAACAACTAGCAATAGTTTAACCTTAGCTTTATTTAGCATAATTTAGCATCGTAGTATTAAACAATTAGAATTATAAATCAAACCAAAAATGTGTAGAAGTGCAATTAAGAGCAAATACAAAACTCCACTTTAGATAGATACCCGACTCCAATATCTAGCTCCCTATGGAAATCGATCCCGACCTTAATCAGGTAAAAGCTACTTCGACCTCTCTCACTACTTCGACCTCTCTCGCTACTTCATAGTAGTGCAGGGTTGTCCATGATCAGGAGGCAAGGGTTATTATGATGCAAATGAGAAGGCAAGGATTAGCCTTATGCAAATGTGGAGTCAGGAATTAGACTTATGCGGGAATGGAGACAGAGCTTAGTCTTATGCAAAGAGAAGGCGAATATGGAGGTAGAGCTTAATCTTATACAAGATGCGGGACATGGCTTATTCCCATGTAAATGGAAGGTAGAGCTTAACCTTATGCAAATATGGAAGCAGGGATTAGCCTCATGCAAAATACGGGAGAGGGCTTAGTGCCATGCAAATATAGAGTCAAGGATTAGACTGATGCAAATATGGAGTCAGGGCTTAGAATCATGCAAATATGGAGTCAAGGATTAGACTCATGCAAAATGTGGAGTCAGGGCTTAGACTCATGCAGGATTGGAGACAGAGCTTAGTCTCATGCAAAGAGAAGGCAAATATGGAGGTAGAGCTTAACCTTATGCAAGATGCGGGACATGGCTTAGTCCCATGCAAATGGAAGGCAGAGCTTAGCCTTATGCAAATATAGAGGTAGGGCTTAGCCTCATGCAAATATGGAGTCAAGGATTAGGCTCATGCAAATGTGGAGTCAAGGATTAGGCTCATGCAAATATGGAGTCAAGGATTAGACTCATGCAAATATGGAGTCAAGGATTAGGCTCATGCAAATATGGAGTCAGAGCTTAGACTCATGCAATTATGGAGTCAAGGATTAGACTCATGCAAAGAGAAAATAGCAAATAAGGGTAGAGTATATCTTAGCTAGTATATGTTCAGCGTCTAACGGCCGGATGGATGGTGAATTTGCTTTGTGTACGAATACTATCGTCAAGTGTGCCTGCGTTTAAAGAAAAATCATAAGTTTTATGAGGGGAGGTTGGTTCCTGCTTCGCCTACCGGCCTTGCTTTGCTCTGCTCTAGAAGCCCCCTTCGAGTTTCCCTAGGTAGCACCTGACTGTTTAAAAAAAATAAAATTTTCGAAAAATATGCATTCATTGATAAAATAGAATCATTTTGGAAGTGTATTGATATACCAAGTAACTTTTGATGAACTAGCGACTGTGACACATTCCAAAGGCATTGGAATTTTGAGGGTCCTCCTCAAAATTTTGCCTCAGCTTGGTAGATGATTTCTAACTGTTTGCGAATGGCGGACCTCGCTGAATCTTCTTTGGAATTTTGAGAATCCTTCTCAAAATTCTGCCCCAGTTCTTTGACCGATGACTGACTTCTTGACATGTGTTGGCGCTGGCTGGACTTGCTCCGGAATTTTGAGGAGCCTTCTCAAAATTCTGCCCAAGTTTTTGATTTGGTGAGGGGGAAGGGAAATGAAAATTCTGTTATGATATGACCGAACCCATAAGGCTACCTACGTATCCCCTATTAAACGGGAATCAGGTCAAGCGTAGTTCAATTACATCAGGAAAGAAAATATGAAGTAATCTAGGCATAGTATCTCTTGACCGCGTCTGAATTAATTGGTTTTGGCCAGATATCTCCATCCATCTCTGCAAGTATGAGGGCTCCTCCTGTTAGCACTTTGTGGACCATATAGGAACCTTGCCAGTTAGGAGAGAATTTCCCTTTGGCTTCATCTTGGTGTGGAAAAATCTTCTTCAATACCAGCTGTCCTGGTGCGAACTATCTTGGTTTGACCCTTTTGTTGAAAGCTCTAGACATTCTATTCTGATATAGTTAGCCGTGACACATTGCGTTCATTCTTTTTCCATCGATAAGGTCCAACTATTCATAGCGGATTCTCACCTATTGAGCATCACTGAGTTCAGCTTCCTGTATAACTCTTATAGAAGGAATCTCTACCTCAGTTGGGATGACAACCTCGGTACCATAAACCAACATGTAAGGGGTTGCCCCGGTTGACGTGCGCACTGTGGTGCGGTACCCTAATAGAGCAAAGGGTAACTTTTCATGCCACTGCTTGTGATTCTCTACCATTTTCCTTAGTATCTTCTTAATGTTTTTGTTGGCGGCTTCCACGACTCCATTCATCTGAGGTCTGTAGGCGGTGGAATTCTTATGCTTGATTTTGAAGGTTTCACATATAGCTTTCATCAGGTCACTGTTGAGGTTGGCGGCATTGTCAGTGATAATGGACTCAGGAACCCCGAATTGGCAGACGATACAATCCTTGACAAAATCTACGATGACCTTCTTGGTTACAGCTTTGTAAGATGCACCTTCTACCCATTTTCTGAAGTAGTCAATAGCTACTAGAATAAACCGGTGTCCGTTTGAAGCAGTGGGCTCGATCGGACCAATAACATCCATTCCCCAGGCGTCAAATAGCTAAAGTGAGCTTGTTGCATTGACCTCGTTTGGTAGCATTTTTATCAAGTCGGCATGCACTTGACACAAAAAGCATTTGCGGACATACTAAATACAATCCGTCTCCATGGTCATCCAAAAGTAACCTGCCCTGAGTATCTTCTTGGCCAGAATGAAACTGTTCATGTGCGGGCCACATGTCCCAGCATGCACATCCTCAAGTAGCTTAGAAGCTTCCTTTGCGTCGACACACCTTAGTAAACCCAAATCCGGAGTTCTTCTATACAAGTTCCCTCCACTATGGAAGAAGTGATTTGATAATCTCCGAAGCATGTATTTTTAATGTGATTTGCGTGCTCCGGGTATTCTCTTTTCGATAGGTACTCCTTGATGTCATGGAACCAAGGTTTTTCATCGGCTTCTTCCTCGACATGAGCACAATATGCCATGTGATTATGGATCCTTACCGGAATGGGATCAATATGATCTTATTTGGATGTTGTATAATTGATGACAAAGTGGCTAATGCATTGGCAAACTTATTCTGAATTCTAGGCACATGTTGGAATTCTATCTTCGTGAACCTCCTTTTCAATTCCTTCACATGGTGCAGATATGGCAATATCTTAGAATTCTTGGTAGCTCATTCTCCTTGCACCTGGTGCACAAGCAAATCTGAATCGTCGATCACCAACAACTCCTGAATGTTTATGTCGACTGCCATATTGAGCCCTAGTATGCAGGCCTCATATTCTGTCATGTTGTTGGTGCAAGGAAATCTGAGTTTAGCAGATACGGGATAATGCTGACCCATTTTTGACACCAAAACTGATCCAATGCCTACTCCTTTGAAATTTGCGGCCCCGTCAAAGAACATCCTCCAACCGTCATATGCTTCCGTAATGTCTTCTCCTACGAATGATACTTCTTCATCAGGAAAATACATTTTCAAAGGTTCGTATTCTCCTCCCATCAGATTTTAAGCAAGGTGATCTGCCATTTGAGTCACATAGACAATGTCAAACTCACTCAGTAGTATCTGCCATTTGGCCAACTTCCCCATAGGCATGGGCTTCTGAAATATGTACTTCAAAGGATCCATCCTCTATATGAGGTATGTAGTGTATGCATAGAAATGATGCCTCAACTTCTGGGTTGTCCAGGTCAAAGCACATCAGGTGCGTTCAAGCAGAGAATACCGCGCTTCATAAGGTGTGAATTTCTTGCTCAGGTAATATATGGCTTGCTCTTTTCTTCCTGTCTCATCATGTTGTCCCAAAACGTATCCAAAGGCTCCATCTAACACGGATAGATAAAACATCAAAGGTCGTCCTGGTTCTGGCGGGACCAGAACTGGCGGTGTGGACAGGTATTCCTTGACCTTGTCAAAAGCTTTTTGAATATCCTCGGTCCAACTTGTCTCGGCATCTTGAAGATGGGTTCATATATTACTATGGATTGTGTGCTATGAATCGGCTGATGTAGTTGAGCCGCCCCAGGAAGCTCATTACGTCCTTCTTGATTTTGGGTAGTGATAACTCCTGAATAGCTTTGACTTTAGTCGGATCTAGCTCGATCCCTCGGCGACTGACAATGTATCCCAGTAACTTTCCTGCAGGAACCCCGAATGCACACTTTGCGGGGTTCAACTTCAAATTATACCTCCTGAGCCTGTCAAAGAATTTCCTCAAGTCTGTTATGTGATCTGTGGCCCTTTTGGATTTGATAATGATGTCATCTACATAAACCTCTATTTCTTAGTGTATCATATCATGGAAAATGGTTGGCATGGCCCTCATGTAAGTGGCCCCTGCGTTCTTTAGATCGAAAGGCATTATTTTGTAACAGTATACTCCCCAAGGCGTAATAAAAGATGTCTTCTCAGCATCTTCCTCATCCATCCAGATCTGGTGATAACCTGCGAAGCAATCTACAAAGGATTGAAGTTCATGCTTGGCGCAGTTATTGATCAGGATATTTATATTTGGCAGTGGGAAATCGTCTTTGGGACTTGCTCTTTTTAAGTCCCGATAATCAACACATACTCGGACCTTCCCGTCTTTCTTTGGAACTGGCAAAATATTAGCTAACCATGTTGGGTACTCAACCACCCTGAGAACCTTGGCTTTGATCTGCTTGGTAACTTCCTCCTTGATTTTCAAACTCATGTTTGGTTTGAATTTTTGGAGTTTCTGCTTGACTGGCGGATACAGAGGATTGGTAGGCAACTTGTGAGCTACTATATATGTGCTCAAACCGGTCATATCGTCATACGACCATACGGAGATATCCTCATAATTTTTTAGAAAATGGATGTATTCTTCCTTCTCTATTGGCGACAAGTGAATACTGATGTGGGTCTCTTTGACGGCCTCGGCGTCTCCCAAATTTACTGTTTCTGTTTCATCCAAGTTGGATTTAGGCTTGTTCTCAAAGTTCTCAACTTCCTTGACAATTTTCTCGGGTATCTTATCTTCTTCCTCTGAGTCACTATTCTCACTTTGTGTTGCCTCGTTACATGTCACAGTCACTGGTTCATTAGGAAAAGTAATAATAACACTGTAGAAGGAAAGAGTATGAAAATAGTAATGAATGATGATAAAAGATAAATGCATTTGATTAAAACTGAGAAAATTGTTCAAACAAAGCTTGGCTCGGTGAATCGAGCATTTATTTTGAAACAAAGAAATCTTAAAACAAAATTGCTGGAAATTTTAAATGCCTATAATGGCTATAAATTCTTCCAAGCTACCTAGGGACTCGGCGAGCTCAGGATAGTGTAACGGTCCAGTTCCTGAGAATGGCTCCCTTTGCCACGGTCTGAATGGAGAGGCCTTCTTCCTCCTCATCCTCCTCAATTATGGCACTGCAGTCCATATCCTAATCTTCCAAGAACAGATCCTTTAGCCTAGCTAGTGCTTCTTCTTCGGCAGTTACCCATATTGTGCCTGCCTGCTGGAAAGCCTATTCAAAACAGGGTATCGGTTGCTCAAGAGGGTAATATGGCCCACGACATGGAGACGACCATTCCCTGTACTCCTGCCATGTATACTGGTATCCGAGCCCAAAGGTGATACTATGATTTTTTAGCCGTATTGACTTGGTGATACCCTGGAGGTTCTTCCTTAACCCTTTGTCGGGTTCATATCCGGACCATGCTAGTATGCTCTCTATTTTTTTGCTCCATCACTTATCCTTCTCGACTGCATTGACCCGTTCAATGTGATGATAGGTTTCCCCTCCTAGCCTTCTTCTGTGTCCAATGGCTGGAATGGATTGACTAGTGTAGATGGGATTACTCCCGTCTCTATGAATGATTACCTCCTGGTGGTTCCATTCAAATTTCACGAATTGGTGTAGTGTGGATGGCACGGCTCCAGCAACATGGATCCATGGCCAACCCAACAAAAGATTATATGAGGCGGGTATGTCAAGCACTTGGAATTCAACGTCAAACCAAGTTGTTCCCATCTGCAAACAAAGGTTGATCTCCCCGATCGTTGCCCTATGGGACCTATCAAAAGCTTTCACATTAATGCTTCCGGTCCGTATTTCATGAAAACCTTTGTCCAACCTTTTCACGGTATCCAGTGGACAAATATTCAGACTAGAACCTCCATCAACCAGGACCCTGGCAATGAATTTGTCTTCAAATTGGACCGTAATATGCAATGCTCAATTTTGATTTAGTCCTTTGGGCGGCTGCTCATCTTTGTGGAAGATAATCTTATGGCTCTCCATCACCTGCCCGACCATGTTGGCCATTTCTCCCCCAGTGATATCATTGGGTACATAAGCTTCGCTTAGTACCTTCATCAGGGCATTCTTGTGTGCTTCTGAATTCTGTAGCAGTGACAGGATAGATATCTGAGTAGGGACTTTGTTCAGATGATCAACAACAGAATACTCTTTCACCTGTACTTTCCTCCATAAGTCATCCAGTCTTAATGACAGGCTGTTTAGCAGTGGCATCTTTACTTGAACCTCCCAGGTGTTCAGATGTGTAGACTCTTCCAATTCTAGTCATCCATTGTGCGGCATCAGATTCCCCCACCTTAGTCTTCCCTTTTCGCAGAGCCTCGGCGACATAATACCAAGGTATTTCTTTTGATTTGAATGGGGGTGTGGTTGACACTGTCACGGTAAAAGGTGTGACTACTTCTACTTCAAATGGAGCGGAGGTGGCTGCGGGCGGAGCTACTTCCACCTCGAATGGAACTGATGCAGTTACCTCAACGTCAATAGGTGTCGGAGTCTAAACCATAATAGGAGTAAGTGTAACTGCAACCTTAAAGTCATCGCCTTCTCGGATAAGCCTGATTGACCCCTCAGGGTCATATTCCTCATTTGTTTATATAACATGTACACCTGCCACCTCTGTGATCAGGGAGGGGATTGTTGCGGACATTAGGTGCGGCTTCCTTCGCTTGGATGGCCTTGTTATCAATAAGTGTCTGGATCTTATCCTTCAGTGTTTGACAATCAACAGTGGTGTGCCCTTTCATACCGGAGTGGTATGCACAGGTTTTGTTCGGATTGACCCATTGAGATGGATTTTCTAATACCACAGTGGGAATAGGAGTGACATAACCTATGACCTTTAATATTTCATACAATTGGTCCATGTGCTCAGTAATGGCGGTGTATTATCTGGGTGGCTTATGGTCGAAATTGGATCTTGGACTTGGATAATTTTGGCGATCTGGTGGTGATTGGAAGTGGGATGGTTGGGAATTATAGGTGTGATGGACAGTGGCTTGTTGAGAATATCTAGGATATGAGGGTTGATATGTAGGTGGTGATTCTTGGTATGTGGGTGGAGGTGCTTGGTATGTTGGTGGAGGTGTTTGGTATGAGGGTAGGGGTGTTTGGTAGGTGAGTGGAGTTTTTGGGCCTTGGGCCACCATTACTGCCCCAACCTCTCTCTTCTTCGATATGCCACTTGATTGGAGTGCCTTATTCATAGCTTGTAGTGCCTCAAAATTTGTTACCACTCCGCTATTGATTCCTTCCTCGACCCTTTCCCCGAGTTTGATGATATCAAAGAAATTGTGATTTTCGATAACCATCAACCTTTTATAATATTGCGGATCTTGTGCTCTAACGAAGAACTTATTCATCTGTTCTTCGTCCAAAGCGGGCCTGACCTTGGCGGCTTTCGACCTCCAACGAGTAGCATATTCGCAGAAGGTCTTAGTAGGTTTCTTCTTGAGATTCTGAATATAGAAAACATCAAGTGCATTTTCTGTGTTGAACCTGAATCAATCCATGAAATCTGATGCCATGCTCACCTAACTGGACCATTTCTTAGGGTTCTGGCTAATATACCAAGACAATAAATCCAGTAAGACTCCTCATAAAGAGCTTCATTCGAATCTTTTCATCTTTTCCAACCCCCACAAACTTGTCACAATAAGTCCTTAAGTGAACCCTGGGATCACCCGTACCATCGAACATTTCGAACTTGGGAGGTTTGTACCCCTCTGGCAATTTCACATCGGGCTGTATGCACAAATCTTCATAATTCAAACCTTTTATCCCCCTATCACCTTCAACACCTTGAACTCGTCTTGTTAACTTCTTAAATTCTTCGGTCATGTTCTTAATAAGCAGGTCCTTTTGGAGGGTTCCGATGCATAGGAGATTGGCTGGGTAGAATGTGGTATAGTTTCCACGTATATGGGATTGCTCTGATGGGTGCTAGGGACTTGGGTATAGTGATGGTCGTTGGTGGAGTTTTGCGGATCAGGAATGAGTGGTGGTGTATTTTGAGTTTGTTTTTCTTTTCTTTTTTGCTTTTTAGTAGTTAGTGGTTAAGAATGCCTCAAGCAAAGCTTCACTTGAGCCTAGAACATTTGCCTTTGATTTTATGGTAAAAAACAAATCGTTGTGTATAGGATGGTAAAAGTTGTGACCTTGAGACTCTTGTGTTGGCTGATAATCATTAAGTGGTTTTTTGGAACCATTATGTGCTCAAATCTTATATAAGGTTGTTATGGGCCCCCAACTCTATGTCTTTAGCGATCCCATAGCTTGTGTGATGAGAAATTTGCATTGCAAGTCCAAGTCCCAAGCCATTGGTCTAGAACTTGCCCTGAATGTTTGTTGAGGCGAAATCCTAAGTGAATTTTGAGTTGAGACATGATTATAGGCTCTCCTTGATCCAAATGATAGCTTGAACACTTCCATAGCCTACCAATGATAAAATCCCTAGTCCACCCTTTTGAGCCTTAGACCTTTTTTCTTCAAGAACCATAATACAAGCCTTTACCCATTCTAAAAGATACCCTCTCTTGGCACCCGATCTTTCCTTAGCACATGGCAAAAGTATAAGTTTGGGGGAGAGACGAGGATTGCAACAAAGTGGTAAAAAGGCACAAAATGAAGAAAAAGAAAGGCAATGAAAAAGAAAGAATAGCAAAAAGACAAAAAGAATGTTCAATATAGAAATGAATAAAGGGATTCAAGAAAAGCAAAAATAAAAGGTGTGGAAAGTTGAGAAAGGAGAAAAAATTTGAAATGAACAAGAAAGAGTGACAGTGTGTCTCTCTAACCCCTTGAAAGAAGTGAAATGACTTAAAAATTCAAGTGAATGTGTGCCAAAATGAAACAAAAGAAGTGCTTAAGGGAAGATGGAACCTACTTAGACCAAACATTTCCTACCCTGAACCAAAAGCCTTCACCATGTTTCCACAAAAGCCCTATATGATCTTGAGTTGAATGAAGCTTACATTAGTGGTGACTCACATAAGGGGCAAGCATATGGTATTTAGAGCCGAACTTGTGACTTTTCCTTGAGAGAGATGAGTGAGTTTCCATTAACCTCGTTCTAAGTGCCACTATCCTAAAGGTGAGGTTTGCTTAGGGAGAGTTGAGGATGTGTGAGTTTGGGTTCCACAATGACCAAAGTAATAGGAAGAGTTCTTTGATGTGTTGAGTCAACTCTTGATGCTCTTGTGTCGCACTTAATCCATGGTGTTTAAAAGAGTAAATGTTGTTGATGATTCATTTGTATTAAGGGCAATTGTTAGTCCCAATTGATGCTAGATGAGTTCACTTTATGACAACTGAATTTCTCGGATTTTCTCTTAAGGGGTGGGTCTTATTTTGTTTGCTTGAGGACAAGCAAAAGCTTAAATTTGGGGGAGGTGATAACTAGGAAATATGATGCATTTTACACTCCTTCTTGCTTAAGTTTTGATTAGAAATGTGTACAAATTAGTCCTGAAGGCTCACAAGTTGTGCTTGATTGCAGGCTTGATCAACAAGGTGACAAGATGTCAAAAACAAGCTCAAAAAGGAGTGAAACTTGCACAAGTACCAAAACAAGACAAAGGTTAGTCAAACAAGGCTAGTGCGGCCGCACACCATTCTGTGCGGTCCGAAAAGTAAAGTTCAGAGAGGTTGTTATTCAGGCCAAAAGGCAATGCGGCCGCAAGGGGTTTTGTGCGGTCCGCATTGGGATCATTGCGGCCACACCCGATTTAGTGTGGTCCGCGAAACCAAGGTTCAGAGAGGTGGTTTTTGGAAGTTGAAGGTTAATGCGGTCCGCGTTCCTTTTTGTGCGTACCGCACTAGTAGCCACCACGACCGCACTTGATTTCGTGCGGTTCGCATTGACCAAGTTCATAGAGCTGGATATTCAAGTCAAGAGCCTTAGTGTGGCTGCACTCGATTTTGTGCGGTCCACACTAGCCCCACAGGAGTATTTTTATCCAATTTTTTTAGCCTAGTATAAATAGATTCTTTTCCCATTTTTAGGTCATTAGATAGTTTTTGTACTGAGTTGCGCTCATGACTTCGTTGCTTTTACCTATTTTGAGTAATTTTAGCTTAATTTCAACATTGAATATTCAAGTTTAATTTAGCAATTAATTATTATGAGTTTTTCTTCATCTATTTCTTTGTTTTCTTCTCTAATTATGAGTAGCTAGACCCATAAGCTAGGGTTGTGGCTCAACCCTAGTATGGGTAATTGATGGGTCTTTTGTTATGCTTGATTGTCTATGGGTGTTTGATATTTGGGCTAATTTAGGGTTTTAATTGTGAATTAGTGGTTGCAAATACTAGTTTATGCTTAGTAGACTTTGGTTCTTCTTGAGAAAGAGATCCTAAGTCCATGAAATTAGTCCAACAAGGAATTGGGGCGTATTCAAGAGATTGATAGCCCCAATTAAAGGGTTAAACCTAGATATAGTAATACCCGACTTGAACCTTGATTGCTTGTGCAAATTTGCATACCCAATTGGTCTTGAGAAAGTCAATTCGGGCAAAATCACTCGAACTACCGAGAGGTATAGAGTGAGTAGAATCGTGCAATGGTTATATCATACTCCCTAAATGTGACAATCTAGCTTTAGACTCAAGAATCCGTCAATTGACCACCTAGGCGAAAGTCTCTACCCTAGTGACTTTTAATCATTTGAACAACTAGAAATAGTTTAACCTTAGCTTTATTTAGCATAATTTAGCATCGTAGTATTAAACAATTAGAATTATAAATCAAACCAAAAATGTGTAGAAGTGCAATTAAGAGCAAATACAAAACTCCACTTTAGATAGATACCCGACTCCAATATTTAGCTCCCTATGGAAATCGATCCCGACCTTAATCAGGTAAAAGCTACTTCGACCTCTCTCACTACTTCGACCTCTCTCACTACTTCGACCTCTCTCTCTACTTCATAGTAGTGCAGGGTTGGCCATGATCAGGAGGCAAGGGTTATTATGATGCAAATGAGAAGGCAATGATTAGCCTTATGCAAATGTGGAGTCAGGAATTAGACTTATGCGGGAATGGAGACAGAGCTTAGTCTTATGCAAAGAGAAGGCGAATATGGAGGTAGAGCTTAATCTTATACAAGATGCGGGACAGGGCTTATTCCCATGCAAATGGAAGGTAGAGCTTAGCCTTATGCAAATATGGAGGCAGGGATTAGCCTCATGCAAAATACGGGAGAGGGCTTAGTGCCATGCAAATATAGAGTCAAGGATTAGACTGATGCAAATATGGAGTCAGGGCTTAGAATCATGCAAATATGGAGTCAAGGATTAGACTCATGCAAAATTTGGAGTCAGGGCTTAGACTCATGCAGGATTGGAGACAGAGCTTAGTCTCATGCAAAGAGAAGGCAAATATGGAGGTAGAGCTTAACCTTATGCAAGATGCGGGACATGGCTTAGTCCCATGCAAATGGAAGGCAGAGCTTAGCCTTATGCAAATATAGAGGTAGGGCTTAGCCTCATGCAAATATGGAGTCAAGGATTAGACTCATGCAAATGTGGAGTCAAGGATTAGGCTCATGCAAATATGGAGTCAAGGATTAGACTCATGCAAATATGGAGTCAAGAATTAGGCTCATGCAAATATGGAGTCAGAGCTTAGACTCATGCAATTATGGAGTCAAGGATTAGACTCATGCAAAGAGAAAATAGCAAATAAGGGTAGAGTATATCTTAGCTAGTATATGTTCAGCGTCTAACGGCCGGATGGATGGTGAATTTGCTTTGTGTACGAATACTATCGTCAAGTGTGCCTGCGTTTAAAGAAAAATCATAAGTTTTATGAGGGGAGGTTGGTTCCTGCTTCGCCTACCGGCCTTGCTTTGCTCTGCTCTAGAAGCCCCCTTCGAGTTTCCCTAGGTAGCACCTGACTGTTTAAAAAAAATAAAATTTTCGAAAAATATGCATTCATTGATAAAATAGAATCATTTTGGAAGTGTGTTGATATACCAAGTAACTTTTGATGAACTAGCGACTGTGACACATTCCAAAGGCATTGGAATTTTGAGGGTCCTCCTCAAAATTTTGCCTCAGTTTGGTAGATGATTTCTAACTGTTTGCGAATGGCGGACCTCGCTGAATCTTCTTTGGAATTTTGAGAATCCTTCTCAAAATTCTGCCCCAGTTCTTTGACCGATGACTGACTTCTTGATATGTGTTGGCGCTGGCTGGACTTGCTCCGGAATTTTGAGGAGCCTTCTCAAAATTCTGCCCCAGTTTTTGATTTGGTGAGGGGGAAGGGAAATGAAAATTCTGTTATGATATGACCGAACCCATAAGGCTACCTACGTATCCCCTATTAAACGGGAATCAGGTCAAGCGTAGTTCAATTACATCAGGAATGAAAATATGAAGTAATCTAGGCATAGTATCTCTTGACCGCGTCTGAATTAATTGGTTTTGGCCAGATATCTCCATCCATCTCTGCAAGTATGAGGGCTCCTCCTGTTAGCACTTTGTGGACCATATAGGAACCTTGCCAGTTAGGAGAGAATTTCCCTTTGGCTTCATCTTGGTGTGGAAAAATCTTCTTCAATACCAGCTGTCATGGTGCGAACTGTCTTGGTTTGACCCTTTTGTTGAAAGCTCTAGACATTCTATTCTGATATAGTTAGCCGTGACACATTGCGTTCATTCTTTTTCCATCGATAAGGTCCAACTATTCATAGCGGATTCTCACCTATTGAGCATCACTGAGTTCAGCTTCCTGTATAACTCTTATAGAAGGAATCTCTACCTCGGTTGGGATGACAACCTCGGTACCATAAACCAACATGTAAGGGGTTGCCCCGGTTGACGTGCGCACTGTGGTGCGGTACCCTAATAGAGCAAAGGGTAACTTTTCATGCCACTGCTTGTGATTCTCTACCATTTTCCTTAGTATCTTCTTAATGTTTTTGTTGGCGGCTTCCACGACTCCATTCATCTGAGGTCTGTAGGCGGTGGAATTCTTATGCTTGATTTTGAAGGTTTCACATATAGCTTTCATCAGGTCACTGTTGAGGTTGGCGGCATTGTCAGTGATAATGGACTCAGGAACCCCGAATTGGCAGACGATACAATCCTTGACAAAATCTACGACGACCTTCTTGGTTACAGCTTTGTAAGATGCACCTTCTACCCATTTTCTGAAGTAGTCAATGGCTACTAGAATAAACCGGTGTCCGTTTGAAGCAGTGGGCTCGATCGGACCAATAACATCCATTCCCCAGGCGTCAAATAGCTAAGGTGAGCTTGTTGCATTGACCTCGTTTGGTGGCATTTTTATCAAGTCGGCATGCACTTGACACAAAAAGCATTTGCGGACATACTAAATACAATCCGTCTCCATGGTCATCCAAAAGTAACCTGCCCTGAGTATCTTCTTGGCCAGAACGAAACTGTTCATGTGCGGGCCACATGTCCCAGCATGCACATCCTCAAGTAGCTTAGAAGCTTCCTTTGCGTCGACACACCTTAGTAAACCCAAATCCGGAGTTCTTCTATACAAGTTCCCTCCACTGTGGAAGAAGTGATTTGATAATCTCCGAAGCATGCATTTTTAATGTGATTTGCGTGCTCCGGGTATTCTCTTTTCGATAGGTACTCCTTGATGTCATAGAACCAAGGTTTTCCATCGGCTTCTTCCTCGACATGAGCACAATATGCCAGGTGATTATGGATCCTTACCGGAATGGGATCAATATAGTTCTTATTTGGATGTTGTAAAATTGATGACAAAGTGGCTAATGCATTGGCAAACTTATTCTGAATTCTAGGCACATGTTGGAATTCTATCTTCGTGAACCTCCTTTTCAATTCCTTCATATGGTGCAGATATGGCAATATTCCTTGACCTTGTCAAAAGCTTTTTGAATATCCTCGGTCCAACTTGTCTCGGCATCTTGAAGATGGGTTCATATATTACTATGGATTGTGTGCTATGAATCGGCTGATGTAGTTGAGCCGCCCCAGGAAGCTCATTACGTCCTTCTTGATTTTGGGTAGTGATAACTCCTGAATAGCTTTGACTTTAGTCGGATCTAGCTCGATCCCTCGGCGACTGACAATGTATCCCAGTAACTTTCCTGCAGGAACCCCGAATGCACACTTTGCGGGGTTCAACTTCAAATTATACCTCCTGAGCCTGTCAAAGAATTTCCTCAAGTCTGTTATGTGATCTGTGGCCCTTTTGGATTTGATAATGATGTCATCTACATAAACCTTTATTTCTTAGTGTATCATATCATGGAAAATGGTTGGCATGGCCCTCATGTAAGTGGCCCCTGCGTTCTTTAGATCGAAAGGCATTATTTTGTAACAGTATACTCCCCAAGGCGTAATAAAAGATGTCTTCTCAGCATCTTCCTCATCCATCCAGATCTGGTGATAACCTGCGAAGCAATCTACAAAGGATTGAAGTTCATGCTTGGCGCAGTTATTGATCAGGATATTTATATTTGGCAGTGGGAAATCGTCTTTGGGACTTGCTCTTTTTAAGTCCCGATAATCAACACATACTCGGACCTTCCCGTCTTTCTTTGGAACTGGCAAAATATTAGCTAACCATGTTGGGTACTCAACCACCCTGAGAACCTTGGCTTTGATCTGCTTGGTAACTTCCTCCTTGATTTTCAAACTCATGTTTGGTTTGAATTTTTGGAGTTTCTGCTTGACTGGCGGATACAGAGGATTGGTAGGCAACTTGTGAGCTACTATATATGTGCTCAAACTGGTCATATCGTCATACGACCATACGGAGATATCCTCATAATTTTTTAGAAAATGGATGTATTCTTCCTTCTCTATTGGCGACAAGTGAATACTGATGTGGGTCTCTTTGACGGCCTCGGCGTCTCCCAAATTTACTGTTTCTGTTTCATCCAAGTTGGATTTAGGCTTGTTCTCAAAGTTCTCAACTTCCTTGACAATTTTCTCGGGTATCTTATCTTCTTCCTCTGAGTCACTATTCTCACTTTGTGTTGCCTCGTTACATGTCACAGTCACTGGTTCATTAGGAAAAGTAATAATAA
This sequence comes from Nicotiana sylvestris, assembly GCF_000393655.2. Lineage (NCBI taxonomy): Eukaryota > Viridiplantae > Streptophyta > Magnoliopsida > Solanales > Solanaceae > Nicotiana > Nicotiana sylvestris. The sequence goes on along the minus strand of NC_091062.1, from coordinate 43,032,123 downwards.
CACTGTAGAAGGAAAGAGTATGAAAATAGTAATGAATGATGATAAAAGATAAATGCATTTGATTAAAACTGAGAAAATTGTTCAAACAAAGCTTGGCTCGGTGAATCGAGCATTTATTTTTAAACAAAGAAATCTTAAAACAAAATTGCTGGAAATTTTAAATGCCTATAACGGCTATAAATTCTTCCAAGCTACCCAGGGACTCGGCGAGCTCAGGATAGTGTAACGGTCCAGTTCCTGAGAATGGCTCCCTTTGCCACGGTCTGAATGGAGAGGCCTTCCTCCTCCTCCTCCTCCTCCTCAATTATGGCACTGCAGTCCATATCCTAATCTTCCAAGAATAGATCCTTCAGCCTAGCTAGTGCTTCTTCTTCGGCAGTTACCCATATTGTGCCTGCCTGCTGGAAAGCCTGTTCAAAACAGGGTATCGGTTGCTCAAGAGGGTAATATGGCCCACGACATGGAGACGACCATTCCCTGTACTCCTGCCATGTATACTGGTATCCGAGCCCAAAGGTGATACTATGATTTTTTAGCCGTATTGACTTGGTGATACCCTGGAGGTTCTTTCTTAACCCTTTGTCGGGTTCATATCCGGACCATGCTAGTATGCTCTCTATTTTTTTGCTCCATCACTTATCCTTCTCGACTGCATTGACCCGTTCAATGTGATGATAGGTTTCCCCTCCTAGCCTTCTTCTGTGTCCAATGGCTGGAATGGCTTGACTAGTGTAGATGGGATTACTCCCGTCTCTATGAATGATTACCTCCTGGTGGTTCCATTCAAATTTCACGAATTGGTGTAGTGTGGATGGCACGGCTCCAGCAACATGGATCCATGGCCAGCCCAACAAAAGATTATATGAGGCGGGTATGTCAAGCACTTGGAATTCAACGTCAAACCAAGTTGGTCCCATCTGCAAACAAAGGTTGATCTCCCCGATCGTTGCCCTATGGAACCTATCAAAAGCTTTCACATTAATGCTTCCGGTCCGTATTTCATGAAAACCTTTGTCCAACCTTTTCACGGTATCCAGTGGACAAATATTCAGACTAGAACCTCCATCAACCAGGACCCTGGCAATGAATTTGTCTTCAAATTGGACCGTAATGTGCAATGCTCAATTTTGATTTAGTCCTTTGGGCGGATGCTCATCTTCGTGGAAGATAATCTTATGGCTCTCCATCACCTGCCCGACCATGTTGGTCATTTCTCCCCCAGTGATATCATTGGGTACATAAGCTTCGCTTAGTACCTTCATCAGGGCATTCCTGTGTGCTTCTGAATTCTGTAGCAGTGACAGGATAGATATCTGAGTAGGGACTTTGTTCAGATGATCAACAACAGAATACTCTTTCACCTGTACTTTCCTCCATAAGTCATCCAGTCTTAATGACAGGCTGTTTAGCAGTGGCATCTTTACTTGAACCTCTCAGGTGTTCATATGTGTAGACTCTTCCAATTCTAGTCATCCATTGTGCGGCATCAGATTCCCCCACCTTAGTCTTCCCTTTTCGCAGAGCCTCGGCGACATAATACCAAGGTATTGCTTTTGATTTGAATGGGGGTGTGGTTGACACTGTCACGGTAAAAGGTGTGACTACTTCTACTTCAAATGGAGCGGAGGTGGCTGCGGGCGGAGCTACTTCCACCTCGAATGGAACTGATGCAGTTACCTCAACGTCAATAGGTGTCGGAGTCTAAACCATAATAGGAGTAAGTGTAACTGCAACCTTAAAGTCATCGCCTTCTCGGATAAGCCTGATTGACCCCTCAGGGTCCTATTCCTCATTTGTTTATATAACATGTACACCTGCCACCTCTGTGATCAGGGAGGGGATTGTTGCGGACATTAGGTGCGGCTTCCTTCGCTTGGATGGCCTTGTTATCAATAAGTGTCTGGATCTTATCCTTCAGTGTTTGACAATCAACAGTGGTGTGCCCTTTCATACCGGAGTGGTATGCACAGGTTTTGTTCGGATTGACCCATTGAGATGGATTTTCTAATACCACAGTGGGAATAGGAGTGACATAACCTATGACCTTTAATATTTCATACAATTGGTCCATGTGCTCAGCAATGGCGGTGTATTATCTGGGTGGCTTATGGTCGAAATTGGATCTTGGACTTGGATAATTTTAGCGATCTGGTGGTGATTGGAAGTGGGATGGTTGGGAATTATAGGTGTGATGGACAGTGGCTGGTTGAGAATATCTAGGATATGAGGGTTGATATGTAGGTGGTGATTCTTGGTATGTGGGTGGAGGTGCTTGGTATGTTGGTGGAGGTGTTTGGTATGAGGGTAGGGGTGTTTGGTAGGTGAGTGGAGTTTTTGGGCCTTGGGCCACCATTACTGCCCCAACCTCTCTCTTCTTCGATATGCCACTTGATTGGAGTGCCTTATTCATAGCTTGTAGTGCCTCAAAATTTGTTACCACTCCGCTATTGATTCCTTCCTCGATCCTTTCCCTGAGTTTGATGATATCAAAGAAATTGTGATTTTTGATAACCATCAACCTTTTATAATATTGCGGATCTTGTGCTCTAACGAAGAACTTATTCATCTGTTCTTCGTCCAAAGCGGGCCTGACCTTGGCGGCTTTCGACCTCCAACGAGTAGCATATTCGCAGAAGGTCTTAGTAGGTTTCTTCTTGAGATTCTGAATATAGAAAACATCAAGTGCATTTTCTGTGTTGAACCTGAATCGATCCATGAAATCTGATGCCATGCTCACCCAACTAGACCATTTCTTAGGGTTCTGGATAATATACCAAGACAATAAATCCAGTAAGACTCCTCATAAAGAGCTTCATTCGAATCTTTTCATCTTTTCCAACCCCCACAAACTTGTCACAATAAGTCCTTAAGTGAACCCTGGGATCACCCGTACCATCGAACATTTCGAACTTGGGAGGTTTGTACCCCTCTGGCAATTTCACATCGGGTTGTATGCACAAATCTTCATAATTCAAACCTTTTATCCCCCTATCACCTTCAACACCTTGAACTCGTCTTGTTAACTTCTTAAGTTCTTCGGTCATGTTCTTAATAAGCAGGTCCTTTTTGGAGGGTTCCGATGCATAGGAGATTGGCTGGGTAGAATGTGGTATAGTTTCCACGTATATGGGATTGCTCTGATGGGTGCTAGGGACTTGGGTATAGTGATGGTCGTTGGTGGAGTTTTGCGGATCGGGAATGAGTGGTGGTGTATTTTGGGGAGTGTGGTAAGTGGTGGTTGGTGGGTACGTGATTGGTTGATGCTGTTGTGGTGGAGTTGGTATCGGCAATGGATTGATATTTTGAGGTGGAGTTGCGTATTGATTTGGTATGGTAGGATTTTGCGGCTATTGGTTCTTTGGGTTTTGAGGAGGTATTAGGTTCTTTGTGTTCTGTTGGTGGATATTAGGAACATTGAGGGTGAGTGACAAGTTTGCCAAATTGAGGACCTGTTCCAGTTCTCCTTACAGTTCTAGTATCTTTTGTTCAAGTCTCAAAACCAGGTCATTCGGGGCCAAAGTACTACTGCCAGCGGAGGTCTCTGCGTTCTCTATGTTTTCCTTTCGAATTCCACTTAAATCGTCTATCTTTGCTTTCCCTCTACTTCTTGTGTTGCTTGGAGGAGGAGGAGGTGGGGGGGGCCCCTGGATCTGGTATGATATGCTGATGAGGCCAGTATGGACGAACCAACCTATGGGGATGGGAATAATAATAATAATAATAATAAATAAACAAAAGGTAACAAGTTAGTGGGGATTCTGAAATATTTGCAGTATTTAAACACATAGTGCGAGATATAAACTTGTATCCTAATTTGGGAGCCTCGTTGTGCCCGAGGTAGGCCTAGCGACAAATAAATTTGGAGAACTTCAAATGCCAATAAATGCTTCATTTCATAACATAAAAATAGACGAATCCAAAACGACGCTAACATAATAAAAAAAGAGACAAGTCACTACTGGCACTTGGCCTTATTACATTTAAGGAAAACAAGTAAATATAATCTATTTGGTCCCAGAAGGACCTTCCCCATATTCAATCTTCCGGACTTCATCAAACAGATCTCCCAGCTCACGCAGTCCAAGCAGTAAGTAGGATCGGGCCAGATGTCCTCCTTCAGCTCCTTTAGCATTCTGATAGTTTTCAATCCTTTTTATGACTTTGCCCTCTAGCTCCACTATTCCTCGCTCCAGGTATTCCAGCTTCCTGTTGGAAATGACTGCCATATCTTTCCATTCCTCGATCAACCTCATATTCCTCTCATGTATCTCCCGATGCTCATTCTTAGAGTCGTGGACTCTCTTGTGCAGCCTATTGTATTTGACTTGGGATTCAACTTCCTCGTCTATGATTCTATTCCCTCGACCAGTCCTCGGTGTCACCACTTCTTTCAGATTGTCCTCCAGCCATGCAGGGTAGAGAGGCTCTCACCCTGCGTGATATTTGTCTGGCTTAACCATGCTTTTCTCTAAAATGATTTTGCAGTGCCACATGTGCTAAGCTTGGCATTTGTAAGGTATGTCATCTTCTTGGAAATCTACCCTAAAATGACCTATCTTGACAACCCTCGGTACAACCTGCTTTTTGCCCGCTTGCCTTATAACTCGTATAGGGACATATGGATATATCTCTCTTAACCCCCATCAACACCAAATACGGAGCATCCCTGGACCTGATAATGAACTCGTCCATTGGAAACCATTCAACCATCCACTGAACCTGTTCTTCAGTCAGATTGTCGAAGAACTCTACCTATTCACTAGTACTTTCCGGCTAAGCAAATTTGTCTGGAATATAGGTCATCTGCTTAGGGTGGTAGAAAGCAATGTGGTCGTTCCAAGTCCTTCGCGGAAATTCTTGGCGATAGCGGCCCTTTTGGAGATGCTCCAACAACCATAATTGCAGCAATAAGTTGCAGCCCTCGAAATATTGGACCCCTCTTTGACAGCGTTCCAGGTCCCTATAGATATCAGCTATGATCATGGGGACTATGGTATATGTTTGCCCATTAATCCTTTCCATCAGAGTTTTGGCGACCATGGCCAACCTGGTGTGGATTCTTCCCTTTTTCATTGGAAACACTACCATCCCCAGAAAGCACACGATGAACACGAACACTCTGCGGTGGATGTGACCCAGTAAAGTGAGGGTGATCTCATCATGATAAGTGCTGAAAAACTTGTTGTGGCCATACCTCTCGTAGAGATATTTGAAAGGTATGTTGGAGTCCTTCAAGCACACTAGGTCGACATTCTTTTTCAGTCCCATCATCTTCAAAAATCCTCTGCCTGTACGGTTTTCCGGTACCAAAAGCCCAGGACTATCCCAAGTTAACCCTACAAGTCCTCATATTTCCTCTAGGAGCGACATCATTTCTATGTCGCCAAAACAGAACACGACTCTTTCACTGTCCTAGAATAGGGTGGCAGCCTCGATCAATTTCTTGTTTGGTTCAATATCTAGAAGGGAAGGCAGGTTACGTAGGTACTTTTTCACATGCTTCTTATCACTTGAGGAAAGATCTTCCCACCAATCAAGCAACAATGGAGGGATATTGCTAACCATGCCGAATCTGGGGACTTCGTGCCTCATTTTCTGCAAAACAAAAGGGTTAGGCCTTACCCCCACCGAACTCAACTATTTATATATTTATGATCAGCATATTAGCATTTAGTCCTCCAAATTAATGCACAGAAGGTGATTGCGTCCGTTGGGATTATGGAAAACACGATGGACTTTGGATAAGGCTTATCTTAAAGGATCATTATGTGGACAACATAACTGATCCAACTAGGTTTGACCATGATGCATGCACAATTTAAATAGAGTAAGGTTTCTATGGGGTTTTAGACTGGTACCCTCAAGCGGACAACTCGAGAGGGGAACCGTCGACTTCACCGCTGATCGACTGGTTTTACTGCAAATAAGCCTTTCCAAATTTAAGGGTAATAAATAGGAAGAGCGCAACCACTCATTAAAGCGTTGCTATAGGATTTGAGACGCACGAGTGGAATATGATGCAAAGCATGATTTATGCAGCAGTTATAACATGTAGGCAAGTATTTTCACGTAGGAAAATAAATACAACATTTAAACAATTGAAAAGACAGTTACAAGAAAAGGAAAACAAAGAGATGATTCAATTTTCAAAATCATAAATGCTTAAAAGAATCAATAGTTAAATCCAGATAAGGGAGAAAGGTATGGGATAAGCATGCTTGGACTAATTTGTAAAGACAAATTCGTTATGGTAAGAGCCTAAAAATGTCCCCAGCAGAGTCGACATGCTGTCGCGCCCCCTTTTTTCCCTCCTCGCGGAGAGAGGTCCGGGTTTTGACATTCCATGGGGTGCAATGACTCATTTCCTTTTGGGAATTGGGTATTTCAAGAGTCTCCATCTAATGAATTAAGGTGCGTTAGGGCACCTAGAGTAATTAACTCTTGAGTTGGTTTGCATTATCAGAGATTAGGGTAAGGGCTCGAGATAACCTCGAGATGAAGGTGTTAGGCACCCCTTTTGGTCCACAACTGTGGGTCCCGACTGAACTTATATTTACGAATTAGTCCATACAAATAGTTGAAACAAATAAGTACAGTATGTTTGAACAAGTAGTGAAATAAAGGTTGAATAAATTATAAAGGAAAGTGCCAAACAAGGATAAGGTTTGGGGTAAAGAGGGGCCCTAGGTTGTTTATCCTCTAGGATCACCCCACGCAATGTCCGATAAACACTCCTTCTCGAGAGGCTACACGTGACAATAACACATAGTCATCATATCCCATGTCTACCCTTTCCATCCCCTTATTGGTCATGCAAGGCGAGTGTTAGTCATTGATTCCTATTGCGTGCTGCTACCCGTCCCTTCTTAATAGTCCTAGAGGGAGTTAGGACCTCTACCTATAGGCAGTTCTAGACGGACCCCTAAGGTTTTAAAGGCAAAAATCTAAGGCGACAGTCAAAGAAAAACATTTAGGACTTTCACATAAATGGAGCAATTAAAGGCTCATAGTTTCCTCCGCAAACAAGCATACATGCAACAGGACTCAACCACAAGTAAGGTCTTTAGTAATCAAAAGTCCTAAAGTAGGATTTTTAAGTGATTATGCACGAATAAACCACTTTCAGATACAGAAGTCACAACTTATTAGTTGCCTAGGATCTCTTTTTAAAAGTCCATAAGAATACAGAGACGTTGAGTGACAAAAACAACTTCAGACAAATGCAAGTTTTGAAGATGCCCTAAGTCTTGCCTATATGCAGAATTGGTATTTATGTTAATGCAGGAACGAACAAGTTTTCATAATAAACCTTTCAATACCTATGTGCAGGATACCTAATGAGATTAGAGCAATGTTGAAACAACCATTTTCAGGAAATGTCGTTGCTTAACAAAGCCAGTTTTGAGAAGTAAACTAGGCGAGATACAATTGATCTATTAGGCTAATTAGAGTTATCAGACAGAATTGCGAGTTAGATCCCTATAGACATGATATCTAGGTGTATTACTGGTCTTAAGCAATTTGTAGTAACCTGTGAAAAACTTACTGAATCGGAATTATGTTCTATAAGCATGATATCTATACTTGAATTGATTAAAAACATGATGGCTTGGAACCTAGAAACATGATTTCTAACATGACAAATGCAGGATTTATGAACATGGTTTATATCTGATGCAAATTATATTAAAAGTGAAAACCTATAGGCATGATGTCTATTATGCAAAATGAGATCAGATTCAACAAGAGTCACACCCTATGAACATGTTTTCTATTGAATAAAGCTGGCAGATTTGAAAGTAAAATCCTAAGAGCATGCTTTCTACCCACATCACCCCACAAATTATACATCTACCCGCCCTTTTTCACTAAATGCCCCAAATATCTGTTTACAAATTATTACAGGCCAACAAATGAATTACATAAGTGAAATAGAAAATTAAGAAGCTATTCTATAGAGAGCCTGCAATCAGGCCACAGTTACCCAAAGCCTCTAATGGTCTTTCAAACCTCATTTCCATAGATAAATCAGAGTCTAGGTGCATCAAAGGTCCCTAAGGGTCTCAAGGACCCCGGGCAATGCTTACACCAAGACTTAATAGCCAAGCATTGAACTAGTGCAGTGCAGAAAGCCAGCCTCAGTATGCCAGAGTTCCAAGGGTTCTAAAGAGGATCCCAAGGCAGTACACATACTAGAGAGGGTAGAACTTATAACTAGGAGTATAGTAAAAGTGCATGACACATGTTTGAAAGAAGTTTATTAAAGACTGGACTGAAAGGTCTGTTTTGAAAGCGATTAATAATAGAGATTGTTGAAAAGAAGTTGGCAGAGTTCAAACACTTCAGGACAGGACTACACAGCAAGTGAATGAATTCAGTAATCACACAAGGGTTAAGGGGGTTTGGGGATACATATACATTAACTACAGACACATGACCCCAGTAGAAGTATTAGGACGGTATGGACATGCTCAGAGATAGTTTGACACTGGCATAATCACAAACCAGTCATGAACACATAGAGGAGAATAGGGATTTGGGATTCACAAAGTGGTAAGTACATAGTAGATAAAAGAATACAATTGTCCAGGCATGCTTGAATCACACAATGGAATGCATGGATTTAAAGGGAGGGGAGTCATATTAGCATGCTTACCTATAAACTTCACAACAAAACTATAAGTAAAACAGGCTAGGAATAACATAAACTGAAACAAGAAGAGAAACATATTGTTGTAGAGACTTTAAATTAAATTAGGACATATCAGTGAAGATAAAAGTAAGCAGAATGAAAGAACCAAGGAGTACAGATGATTAGCCTTGGCTTGCAACCAGCTAATAGTAGTAGAATAAAATAGAGATTTTAAGTAAGATAGGGGTTTTTGAAAGCCAAGTGTGTGTCTTGTTTGTGAAAGACTTAGAGTATTTATAGTTGAAAGTAGGTAGTGGAATAAGGTAAAAAATTATAGCAGTATACTAATTTGAGAACTCAGAATCAATCACTTCAGAGAATCAAGGAAGTACTTCCTTGGGTTAAGGGGGTCAAGGCCAAATGGGAAAATTCAGTACCATATAAGGAGAGAAAGAAGAATCGGTGCATAATTAAACAAGGAAAGGAGCCAGAGTTTATTAGGTATAAAGTGGTCAATTAAGACCAAATTCAGAAAGACCCAGTTAAGGAAAGGCTAAGTAAAACAAAGTACCATGGTAAATAAGGCAATAAAATCAGTTAATTCAAACAGACGAGTAGAATTCTAGGACTTTGAAGGAAAATCTTTCAATTACCAAAAGTTAAGGAAAATCAGAATCAATCATGGGGAGTCATGATTCTGCATACCTCAACATATAAATAGAAGTAGCAAACAAACAAGATCGATTATATAGGTAGAAAGAAACATGAGATGAGCAAACACAGTCATGTAGAGGTGATGTAAGTAGGCTAGAGTTTCAGCAGAACATATTCGAAGCATGGTGACCACGAGATTAACAAGACCAAAGAAAAATCATGCTAACACACAGAAGTAGAGTAAAGAAAACCAAGCTATCACACAGAAACAAGAAAAGAAGACCAAGCCAACACACAGAAACAAATAAAGAAATCATGCCAACTAAGAGAAACAAGTAAAGAAAATATTTAAAAAAATTTAGGGCTTTTTAACAGAGTTGAGTTAAAAAGCAGTAAGAGCATAGAATCGGTCAAGATAAACAAGGGAAAAGGTTTAATCACAAAGAAATCAGTCGAAATAGGTATAGAAAGAACTCTGAAAAACCCTAGTTTTTCAAAGGGAGTAAAAACGGTTTAGAGTAGAAGATCTTTCAGAAGAAAGCTAGAGAATAAGCAAATCATAGAAGGAAATAAGCTTAAAGCATAAAAAATAACATAGATCTTAGAGGTTCAGGAGAGAGTTAGGGTTTTAAAAAGAATCCCAAGTAAAAATCAAAAGAACCTGTTGACACTTCACCGATCGTGACATATAAGGTGTGATTTTGCCCAAAATCACACCGGAGAACCCATAAGTAACAGAACCAGAAACCCTAGGTTCAAATCGACATGGCCTAGGATCCTTGAAAGCCTTAGAGATGATGAGAAGGGTGATGAGAGACCCATTGGAGGCTTGGGTTGAAAAGGATAGTCGCCAGAGATGACCGGAGAAGGAGGGGAGTGGAGGAGTCTAGGGTTAAGTTTGAGAGAAGAGTGGAGATGAGAGCGCATCTGAAGGCGGCAGATTGGGAGAAATGACTTAGGGCTAGGGTTGTTTGGAAATTAAAAAGGAAAGGAATTGTTTGGACCGTTGATCTGGGAGATCAATGGTCAGGATTAAAACGGGTAGGTGGGTCTCGGGTTTGGGTAAGGGTTAATAGGGTGTGTGTCGGGTTTTTTAATTGTAAAATTGGGCTGGGAATTGGGGTCCGATTTGGTTATAATTGAAAGCCAATTTGGCTATGATTTAAATAGCCAGCTTTCCGCTATTTTAATTTATAAAAATAATAGATAATTTCTAGAAAATAATTTTAGGTGTCAAAATGAGTTAAAATACATAATTAACGATTTAAAAATACAAGATCCAATTTTATGCATATAAAACATAATTATATCTTAAAATGGCTAACGTTGCAATTATATGCAATTTAGCTTTAAAAATATTAAAATGTAATTGCAAAAATATATAAAAATTTTATTAGCCATATTTTGGTATAAATATAGAAATTCAATAGATGAATTATCAAAACAATAATTTTGAAAATAATTATTGGGGATTTTATGGATAAAAGGGAGAAAATAAATCAATTTAAACCCTTAAAATTATGGAATAATAAAAATCTTGAGCATGCTTATATATGCATATATATGTTATTTTGAAAATATATAGGGAAAAATTGGGTATCAACACCTATGAAAAATTGGTTTGAAAAATATGATTTTATATAGTTATTAATATTACTACTTTTGATATGTTTTAACGTATACTCATAATATGAGAAAAGTTATGAGATTTTCTTTATTGTAAAGGTATGAATTATTTTTTTCACATGAAAAGAAGGTTATCTTTTTTTTTCCATTTTAAGAATTAAGCGTACGAAAATTTTATTATTTATCATATATATATATATATATATATATATATATATATATATATATATATATATATATATATAGTGTGTGTGTGTGTGTGTATGTTAAAAGTGGGTAGTAATTTAATTAATTTGAGATAATTCTTAATTATGCGGTTAATTGGTTAATTACCGGGTAACGAGACATTACCTAATTAATTAATTGATTATGGAATAAGATTAAATCCCAAAAACGTGGCGGTCCCATATGGTCTGTTAAATGACTCATGCAGTATAAAGCATGGTGTCACATTGTTAGGACATAAGAAAGTTGCATCTCAGTTGGTCCTCACTATCCATTATTTACACATAGCTTTGTCCGTACCCAAGTCAATCCTATGCAAGAATTTACAAAATCTTGGAAACTACCCTTTATTTTATTTTTCCAATTAATCTTAGAACAATTTAGTTTGCAGACAAATTTAGGCTATTTATAAAGATTTGGGCTTTTGGTTCATAGCAGCGGTGAAATGAAAAATAAGGCAAAGATTGAATATTTGTGAGATGGGGTTGAAGATAACGACGATGTTCTTAGTTTATTGAAGTGACTCAAGGTGTTGGATATTTAAAGGGGTGCATATTGGATATTTGTTGCTTTTAAAGTTCTTTTTTTTGGGTGCAATCTTTATCAAGAATATCTTAAGGATTTTTTTCCTACTTTGATCGAGGGTTACGTATTTATCACAAAAGATGGGTGTTAGAGGAATTGTTAAGAGAATTGGCTCGGGTATGTTAAGACTATCCCTTCTTTCTTTGGGCATGCTCTATACGACACAAACGAACGAGAAAATGTACAACTTCCATAAATGACTATATTCGTAGAAGTGTTAGAGGTGCATATGTTCTTGAATTTCCATGTGTCATATTATTATACCTTCTGTTCATGGGTCTCAGAATAATATGCAGTTGATAAAGTTTATCCGAAAGGAATATTGAGACTATTATATATTTTCATGCATTTCATTCATTTATACATGTGCATTTACCCATAACTCAGACGGTGTTATATACATGTATATATATATGTATATGGGATACGGGAAAAGGTTACGGCGTTATATACGCATCACCATCTGATCAGCTGGTATACAATAATGATTTTGCCCAAAGTAGTTGAGATGATATGATGGGATGCCCTCAGAGGTCTTATGATGTTATGTACGCATAGACCTATGCATTATATGGCATTTATATGCATATGCATGACATTATAAGTATTTCATGATTTATAAAGTTGTTCAGACTTACAAGTTGAGTCCTTTGCTTCATGTTTCTTCCGTGTCCTTAATTAATGTTGACGTATTGTTATGTTACAGTTCCACCTTACATACTCGGTACATTATTCGTATTGAAGTCCTTTTATTGGGGATGCTGCATTCATGCCTGCATGTATAGATAATCAGTTTGACAATCCCTCATAGTAGACGAGGCCAACATTCAATGAAGGATCGACAAGACTCCACCTTATTCGGAGTGCAACCAAGTCTATAAGTTATCGTGTCAGAATTTTGCTACATACTTATGGGTCTTTAATACCTTGTCCCATTTGATATCAAATAATCTTAGAGGCTTTGTAGACACAGGTTTATTATGTACAGTATGTTAGAGGCCTTGACGGCCCATATGTATTCATGTTTTATGAACAATGGTTCATTGATATAACATTTTCCCACTAACAATTGTACATTACAAGTTGTGGCCATGTGGGCCCATGATAATTACAAAATGAATGAATGAGTTACAGAGTGGTTTGTTCGGACCAGTGCGGCACCGGGTTCCAGCTACGCCTCCCAAGGTTGGGGCATGACATTTAGTGCCTTTGTACATATTATTAATCACCCTAATGTACGTTACCGAGACTCCTCTAACCTTCAAACACCTCCATAGCACCTCCATCGGGACTTTGTCATAAGCCTTCTCAAGGTCAATGAACACCATGTGCCAGTCCTTTTTCCCCTCCCTATACTGCTCTACCAATCATCTCACAAGGTGAATGGCTTCTGTGGTTGACCATCCTGGCATAAATCTGAACTGGTTCTTAAATATAGATATGAATATCCTCACTCTCTTCTCCACCACCCTCTCCCAGACCTTCATAGTGTGGCTCAGCAGCTTGATGCCGCTATAGTTATTGCAGTTCTGGATATCACCTTTGTTTTTGTACAATGGAATCATCAAACTCCACCTCCAATCTTCGGGCATCTTCTTTGTCTTGAAAATGATGTTAAACAAGCTAATAAGCCACTCGAAGCCTACCCTACTCGCTTCTTTCCAAAATTCTACCGGGATCTCGCCAGGCCCAGTCGCCTTACCCCTACTCATCTTCCATATAGCCACATCAACCTCCTCACACCTAATACACCTACAAAACCCAAAATCTCTTCGACTCTTTGAGTTCTCCAACTCACCCAGCACGATGTTCCTATCCCCTTCTTCGTTTAAGAGTCTATGAAAGTACTCCTGCCATCTACGCCTGATACACGCCTCTTCCACCAATACCTTACCGTCTTCATATTTGATGCACCTCACTCTATCCAAGTCTCGAGCCTTCCTCTCCCTAATTTTGGCTAACTTGTATAGCTTCATATCCCCTCCTTTGCCCCCAAGATCCTCATACAATCTTTCAAAAGCTGCAGTCTTGGCTGCCGTAACTGCGAGCTTCGCCTCCCTCCTTTCCTTCATATAGCACTCCCTATATGACCTTCGCTCTTCCTCGTCTGTGTTCCCCACTAGCTTCAGATATGTTGCTTTCTTAGCTTCCACTTTTCCTTGGACCTCCTCATTCCACCACCAATCTCACCTTGTGGCCACCCAAGTAACCCTTCGAGATCCCTAACACCTCCCTAGCAGCTTCCCTAATGTAGTTTGTTGTCATAGTCCACATACTACTCGCGTCTCCACTGCTCCTCCAGGCCCACATAGCCAACATCTTCTCCCCCAACTCTTGAGCCTTTCCCTTAGACAAGGCTTCCCACTTGATCTTAGGTTGTCCGTACACCACTCTCTTCTTTTGTACTCTCATGACCTCCAAATCCATTATTAGGAGCCTATGTTGCATCAACAGACACTCACTCGGGATAACCTTGCAATCCATACACTTTCCCTTATCACCTCTCCTAAGGAGAAGATAATCAATTTGAGTCTTGGCAACCCTACTCCGGAAAGTGACCAGGTGATCCACCCTCTTCTGAAAACCTGTGTTAGCTAGCACCAAGTCAAAAGCTCTAGCAAACTCCAACAATGAAGTACTTCCCTTGTTCCTAGACCCAAAACCAAATCCTCCATGTACCTCATCATAACCCCTAGACGTTGATCGATGTCAACCCTACACTACTACAAAGTGGCGAGAGCGGTCGAAGCAACTTTTATCCGAGATGGTCAGGATCAAATCCATAGGGAACTAGAATTGGGAATTGGATTCCTATCTAAACTAGAAATGTGTAGTGCTCTTAATTACACTTCAAATCATAATTGTTGTTTGTTACTTCTAATTTTATACTAAAGAGCTACTAAATTAAACTAAGAATGATTGCTTGTAAGGTTTTCTAAATAGTTAAAGAAACACTAGGGAAGTGACTTTCTCCTAGGTGAATACTTGAGGGGATCTAAAGCCTAAGACAATGAAGTAATGTTGGGGATTGCGATATAGCCAGTGCACAGAATTACTCACTCTATACCTCTCGGTAGCTTGAGTGACATTGCCCTAATTGACTTTCTCAAGACCAACTGGGTGTCAAAATTGTGCAAGCAATATAGGCTCAAGTCGGGTATTACTATCTCTAGGTTTAACCCTTTAATTGGGGCTATCAATCTCTTGATTACACCCCAATTCCTTGTTGGACTGATTTTTCTAGACTCAAGCTCTCTTTCTCAAGAAGAACCCAAGTCAAATAGGCACAATTTAGTGTTTGCAACCACTAATTCAACATGAAAAACACAAATCAGTCCAAATATCAACTACCCATAAACATCTAAGCCTTAAATCAAAAGACCCATCAAATACCCACACTAGGGTTGAGCCACAACCCTAGCTAATGGGTCTAGCTATTCATAATAATGGAAGAAATCAAGAAAATAGATGAAGAATAACCCATAAGATTTAATTACAAACTAAGATAATGAAGATTCAGTGTTAATCTAGCTACAAATTACTCAAAATGGAACTAAAATGCCGTTCACATTCTCTAGAGTCTAACAGATTACAAAAGATACCCTAAAATGTGAAAAGAAAGTATTATACTAGGCCAAATTTTTTGGACAAAAATACCCCTGATGGAGGTTCTGCGGTCCGCATAAAATGCACTGCGGACCGTGATGAGGTTTCTTGGCTTGACTATTCACTCTATGAATCTGGCCACCGTGGGCCGCATAAAATGTACCGTTGCTGCGGTGGCTTCAACTGCGGTCCGAACAAAATAAGACCGCGGACTGCATTGGCTTCCATATTCAAACTTCAAGCTCTCTGAAACCCCCTCTCCACGGACCGCATAAAATGGATTGCGGTCGCTTAGAGGCTACTACGATCGCAAGAAATCCTCTACGGACCGCATAGCTTGAACCCCCAAAAGTTCACCTCTCTGAACTTTTTCACTGCGGACCGCACTAAATGGTCTGCGGCCGTGGTGGGTCCTTTGTGACTGCAGTTGATTTTATGCTGCAGCAGTGCATTGACTTGTTCTTGGACTTGTGAATGTTTCACTCCTTTTTGAGCTGGTTTTGACTACTTGTCACTTTTTTGACCAAACCCTGCAAACAAGTACAACATGTAAGCCTTTGGGACTATTTTGTATACATTTTTAATCAAAACTCAAGTAAAAAGGAGTGTAAAATGAACTAGAATCCCTAGTTATTAACTCCCCCAAACTTAAGCTCTTGCTTGTCCTCGAGCAAACAAAATAAGACCCACCTCCTTAAGAGTAAATTCAAGAAAATTCAGCTGACCTAAAGTAACCTCATCTATCATCAATTGGGATTAACAATTGCCCTCAATTCAAATGAATTATTAACAACATTCAACCTTTGAAGCACCATGAATTTAGTGCGACACAAGAGCATCAAAAGTTGACTCAATCCATCAAGGAAACTCTTTCTACTACTTTGGTCATTGTGGAACCCAAAGTCATACTCCTCAACTCTCCCTAAGCAAATCTCACTTTTAGGTTGTAGCACTCAGAACAAGGATTGTGGAAAACACACTCATCTCTCTCAAAGAAAGGTCACAAGTCCGGCTCAAAGTACCATAAGCTTGCCCCTTATGTGAGTCACCACTAATGTAAGCTTCATTCAACTCAAGATCATATAGGGCTTTTGTGGATATATAGTGAAGGCTTTTGATTCAGGGTAGGAAATATTTGGTCTGAATAGGTTCTATCTTCCCTTAAGCACTTCATTTGCTTCATTTTGGCACACATTCTCTTGACTCTTTGAGTCACTTACTTCTTTCTTAGGGGTTAGAGAGACACACTATCAATCTTTCTTGTTCATTTCAAACCTTTTTCTCCTTTCTCAACTTTACACACCTTTCATCTCTTTATTTTTATTGCATCCCTTCATTTCTTCTAATTTTTTTTTGACTTTTTGATTTTTTTCTTTTTCATTGCCTTTTCTTTTCTTCATTTTGTACATTTTATCACTTTGGTGCATTCATCGTCTCTCCCCCCAAACTTATGATTTTGCCTTGTGCTAAGGAATGATCAGGTGTCAAGAGAGGGTCTTTTTAGAACGGATAAAGGCTTGTATCATGGTCTTTGAAAGAAAAAGGTCTATGGCTCAAAAGGGTTGACTAGGGATATTATCATTGGTAGGCTATGAATGTTTTCAAGATAACATTCGGATCAAGGAGAGCTTATAATCACTCCTCAAGTCAAACTACACTTATGATTTTGCCTGGACAAATATTCAGGGCAAGTTCTAGACTAATGGCATGGGACTTGGACTTGCAATTCAAATTCTCACCACACAAGCTATAGGATTGCTAAAGAGATAGAGTTGGGGCACCACAACAACCTTAGCTAAGATTTGAGCAACACAATGGTCCCGAAAAACCACTTGATGATTATCAGCCAACACAAGAGTCTCAAGGTCACAACTTTCACCATCTTATACACAACAATTTGTTTTTGTCCATAGGATCAAAGTCAAATGTGTTAGGCCCAAGTGAAGCTTTGCTTGAGGCACCATTACTCACTAGCTACTACTTACACAAAAAGCAAAAAGAAATCAGACTCAAACCCTTAAGAAGGTTGTCATGTCATCCATCATCGGGAAGAGCCACCCGGTTCACACATATTCCACCTTTGAAAAGAACCGTGACATTAAGAAAACCAAAGGCTTATTGAAAGCAAAACTCAAAATAAGAAGCTATGAAAGAAATATGCGGAAAGTAGAATGAATATGTACAAGAGGGATTTAGATAAATATACATAAGGGGGAATGAATATATACATCAGAAAGTAACTTTATATACAGACTAAAGTTGCAAAGTATGAAAAGTGCAATAAAATGGTAAAATTATGTACATACCAAAAGTGAAAATCAAAGCATCATAAAAAGAAAATAGTATCATATTTACACACCATATCATCCAAATAGGGCTACCCCCTCAAATGAAAGCTAGCATTGTCCTCAATGCTAACTAACCAAAAATAGCTCAAAATAAGATAGAAAGTAAGAAAACTCCCTATTGGCCCTTCGTCTACATAGGATCATGAGCCTGGGTCCATGGATCCTCGGACTGCTTAGGAACCTGTGACTGGATCCCTATAACCTGTGTCTGCACTGGGACTTGAGCTGCATTGGGTCCTGAGCCTACACTAGGTCCTGGGCCTGCATTGGGACCTGGGTCTGGCTGGAGAACCATCTTGGCAGTCAGCTAAATCAATCACTGCATCATCAGTACGGGGGATCATCCTTCTCCTTTTTGGTGACCTCTCTAACTCCTGCCCCGGCTCAGGCTGGGCTGCTAGAATTGGGTCATGCACTAATAGATCCAACGGCAATTGATCAGCCTTCATTTTCTCTACTTCCATCCTCAACTCCTTTACTGACTCCTTTGATGCCCGAGTCTTTCTCAACTTCTTTGTTTCCTTCGTCAGCTCCTTCAATGCTTTGCCATAAGAACCTACAGCCTCCAATATTAATTGCTGGTTTTCCAGGAGCTTCTTCTGGTTGTCTAGAAGCTCATTGAGAGTATCCTCCACTAACTGTGGAACCTGTGGCTGAAGGGGTACAGACTGGGCTGCCACTGAGGTAGAAAACACAGACAGCTTAGAAGTGGCTGCCTGCATCCAGTTATTGATACTGGCAAGGGTCTGGCTCAAACGGTGGGAAGTCAATGGGTAGGCTAAACATGAGGGGATATCTGGAACTGTGGAAGTAGAGGGTCCTAGGGCTATATCTGTTATGGCTGTGGATGGATGAGAAGGAGGGACTACCACTACTGTCTCTTCAGACTGGCCAGTAGAGGCAGTGTTTTTGCCTTTAGGGTCTTTGGGGTTGTCATCACCCTTGAGGCTGTACCAGGAAAAGGGCGTCTTCGGTTTCACCTTCACATCGAATTTCCTTTTCTCTACATCCTGATCCTCAAAGTACATTGTTAGGAAATGTGGGAAGGGGTATGATCTACCGCCTTCATTTACCACCCTAGTGATTACCCTAGACATAACATTCCTGATGTTGATCGGGTACCCCGCCATGATAGAAGCTACCAAAATTGCCCGGGAAATAGGAAGAGAGTTCTCATGAGTGGTGGGGTCTAGCCTGCTGCAAACAAATGTCTCCCACCCTTTTGCCTCGAAGTTCAGGGTTCTCCTCAAAATTTGGACTCCCGTTGTCAACCATGTTAGGGTGGTACCTGGGATTGCCAATTACTCTGCTAACCACAGACGAGCATCCTCCCCCAATGCTACCTTTTCTAAGTATAAAGTTTCATCCTTTTCCGGAAAGTCCAGGTATTCATTGATTGTCTGGCCATCAAACTTCACTGTCAAGTTTCTCACCTTAGTCACTTTAGTTCCCTTTTTGATGTGGGAAACATAAGTGTATAACTCCTTGACTAAGTGCTCATTTGCATCCTCAATGTTGCTTGTGAAATAGTCCCAGCCAGCCTCTCTCTGAATTGCATCTGCACATTTAGATTGTGAGGCAAAAGATCCTTGTCAATGAATCTCTATTCAAGTATCAATTTCCTCCCGGGCCACCACTCTCGAAATTTATGGTAAGCAAGCTCACTGACAAATCTATCCTGCCAAGCCTCTGGCTTTCTAGTTCTCTCCACCCCCCTACTTGAGGCACACCCCTTCCTTCTTCTTCTTCTATGGGATCCTCACCGGGTGTTGAAGCTGTAGGTGAGGTAGAAGAAACATCATCATCGCTCTCAACTTATCCCTCATACGACTCAAAAGAATGTGGAACTGAAGCTTGAGAAGTAGGAGTGCCCGGAGGTGTATCTCTCAATTTGCGCCTCTCCGGCTAGTCAGGAACATACTCTAGCACTGAGTCGTATGCCTACCGGGAGGGCAAATACTCATTTCCCAAATGGGAAGTAGCTCTATCCACAACCTTTATTGATTTCCCGGTGTCCTTGATTGCCTGCCGAACTTGGGGGGTCAATCTGATCATACCTCGTCCCCTACCCCTGGGAGGACTCTCCTTTGTCTTTCTGTTTATCACCTCCGCCTTGTGATTTCACCATTATTTGCAATGAGAATTCATTCAGTTATTGTTAGTATCATAGTACTAGATGAAGCAGTGAAGATTATGATTGCAGACAGTTGACAATGTAAAGCAGAACTGCAGACACCGGTCCACAAAAAAATGAAATGCGGTCGCAAAGAGACCACCGCGGACCGCACAAAATGGCACCGCGGTCCACATTAAGGTGGGAGTCAGACTACCCACTCTCTGATAAAGGCCACCACAGACCACAAGAATTGTAGTACGGCCACGGTAAGGCACCACGGTCGCGGTCCTCAAACCTTCACTCTCTGAAGTTTTACCATCGCGATCTGCATAAAATGCCATCGCGGACCGAAGAGAGGCACCGCGGACCGCAAAAAATCCACCGCGGACCGCAGTGAACCTCATTCAGCAACACCAACCTAGGGTTTCAGATTTTTCTCATTTTAAGCCTAAATGCACATATTATGAACCCACTAGGTTGCTAATCATTGTATTTAACTAATTAATCCTAATCTACACACATTATGCAACCCTAAGCTAAAAATTTAAAGAAATAGGGAAGAAGAAGACGTAGAACTGATCAATTAAAAGAAAATAAAACACAATTAAAGACTAAGGAAAGATTAAAAGTACTAGTAACAGGATGCAACACAAATGAATGAGAGTCAGTGATTGAATTCGTGCAGTCAGGGCTAGGGATGAACAATACTTCTTATATTTAGTGAGCAAATGAGCGAAAAGTTTTAAATGAAGGCCTAAGGTCCTATTTATAGAAAAAACACGTGGGGCCCACTTCACCTACCCACCGTGGACTGCAAGAAATGCACCACGGTCCCGGTCCTCGAACACATGAAGCACTAACAATGATGGCACCGCGGACCACAAGAAATGCTTTGCTGCCACGGTGACAATCTTCAGAGAACTTTCATTTTTTACCAATCAACACTGCGGACCGCAATGAAATTTTGCCCCCGCAACAAGGCCATTGCGGCTGTGAAAATACTTTGCGGCAGTAGTTCAAACTTCAGAGAGTGCATCATTTTTCTAGTTTTAGTATTGCACTGCGTCAAATCAATCCTACACACATCTCACAACCAGTTAGACCAAAAGCAAATCCTGTACTAAAAAGAATATCAAAGAAAAACAAAAACAAAGATACATGGGTTGCCTCCCAAGAAGCGCCTGATTTAATGTCACGACACGACGCAGGTTACCATCAAATCACTTTAGATAAAGCTGTGCCACCTCATTGCTGTAATCAATTTTGCCCAGGTAGTGCTTGACCCTGTGCCCATTAACTCTGAAAACCTCCCCATTTTTGTTCTTCAAGTCAAGTGCACAAAACGAAGTCACAAACACCACTTCAAAAGGTCCACTCCATTTCAACTTAAGCTTTCCCGAAAACAGACGTAACCGAGAATTGAACAAGAGAACCAAATTACCCACTTTGAACTCTTTGCCACGAGCATACTTATCATAAAGGTAATTTATCTTGTCCTTATACAAGGACAAACTAGAGTAGGCATGGAATCGGAATTCATCAAGTTCATTAAGCTGCTCCACACGAAGATTGTCTGCCACATCCCATTCAAGATTCAGCTTCCTCAAAGCCCACATGGCCTTGTTTTCTAACTCAATCGGTAGATGGCAAGCTTTCCCAAACACCAACCGGCACGGAGACATACTAATCAGAGTCTTGTAAGCAGTCCTATAAGCCCATAGAGCATCATCCAATTTCTTTGACCAATCATTCCTATTTGCATTGACCGTCTTTGACAATATACTCTTGATTTTCCTATTTGAGACTTCAACCTGGCCACTCGCCTGAGGATGATAAGGAGTAGAAACTTTGTGATTGACACCATACTTTGCAAGCAAAGTGTCAAAAGATCGATTACAAAAATGAGACCCCCCATCACTTATGATTGCTCGAGGAGTGCCAAAACTAGTAAAAATGCTCTTCTTGAGAAATACAACAACACTCTGGGCCTCATTGTTGGGCAAAGCCACGACTTCAACCCACATTGAAACATAGTCAACTACTACTATAATGTATGTGTTCCCATACGAACTAACAAATGGGCCCATGAATCAATTCCCTATACATCAAAAATATCAACTTCAAGAATGGTATTGAGAGGCATCTCATATTTCTTCAAAATTCCACCTGCTCTTTGACATTCGTCGCATCTCTTCCCAAGTTCACTTGCATCTTTGTACAAAATTGGCCAGAAAAACCCACAACTAAAAACTTTTGAAGTTGTCGTCGCCCCGCCATGATGGCCACCATAGGGGGAGGAATGACAAGCCTCTAAGATACTCAATTGCTCCTCCTCCGGAACACACCTTCAGATTACACCATCCGTGCAGATCTTGAACAATTATGGCTCATTCCAATAGAAGTCAAAACTATCATCTTTGAGCTTCTTCCTTTAGTTAGAAGAGAGCCCACACGGGATTATACCAGTCACAAGGAAATTAGCAACGTCCGCAAACCATGGCATACCATTCACCGACACAAAGGAATTGCTCATCGAAAAATGAATCATTGATCTCTAGGCCATCACGAGGACACCCCTCCTTCTCCAAGCGGGACAAGTGGTTCGCCACTTGGTTTTCACTACCCTTCGGGTCCACAATCTCCAAATCAAACTCTTGAAGTAACAAGACCCATCACATCAGCCAAGCTTTGGAATCCTTCTTCATCATCAAGTACCGGAGTGCGGCATGATCGGTATGAAATATGACCTTGGCACCCATGAGATACGGCCGAAATTTCTCCATTGCGAACACAATAACCAAAAGCTCTTTCTTAGTCACCGTGTAGTTCACTTGAGCATCATTCATTGCTTGCTCGCATAGTACACCGTATGAAACATTTTGTTCACTCTTTGACCCAAGACCGCCCCAACTACAACATCACTCGCGTCACACATAAGCTCGAAAGGCAAGCTCCAATTGGGTGTGGTAATAATATGAGTGGTGGTCAACTTGTGCTTGAGAAGTTCAAAAGCTTGCATAAATCCCTCATTGAACATGAACTTGACATCTTTTTCCAATAACTTGCACAAGGGATTCACTACCTTCGAAAAGTCTTTGATAAATCTTCGGTAGAACCCCGCATGCCCAAGAAAACTTCTAACTCCCTTGACAGAAGTTGGGGGAGGGACTCTTGAAATCACATCAATTTTTGCTTTGTCTACCTCTATACCATGCTTTGAAATTTTATGCCCAAGAACTATGCCCTCCTCAACCATGAAGTGGCATTTCTCCCAATTAAGAACAAGATTAGTTTCTTCATAACGGGCCAACACTCTATCAAGATTTTTCAAACATTCATCAAACGAGTCACCCACAATACTGAAGTCGTCCATGAACACCTCCAAAATATCTTCCACCATGTCGGTGAATATGGCCATCATACACTGCTAAAATATAGCTGGTGCATTATACAACCCGAATGGCATCCTAGAAAAGGCAAAGGTACCATATGGACAAGTAAATGTGGTTTTCTCCTTATCTTCCAGAGCAATTAAAATTTGGTTGTACCCAGAATACCCATCCAAGAAACAGTAGAAGGCATGCCCAGCAAGTCGATCTAACATCTGATCAAAAAAAGGCAATGGAAAGTGATCCTTGCCGGTCACTTTATTCAACTTGCGGTAATCCATGCACACCCTCCACCCGGTGACGGTCCTAGTAGGAATCAACTCATTTTGTGCATTGTTATCCACGGTCATACCACCCTTCTTCGGCACACATTGCACCGGCGAAGTCCAAGAGCTATTAGAGATGGGGTACACAACCCCGGCATCCAACCACTTGATCACCTCCTTTTTCACAACTTCTTACATTGCCTCGTTCAACCTCATTTGATGTTCCAAGAAGGGCTTTGCATCATCTTCCAGAATAATCTTGTGCATACAGAATGCGAGGCTTATCCCCCAAATATCAGCTAAGGTCCATTCAATTGCCTTCTTCCTCTTTTGGAGCACCGCCAATGTGACATCAACCTGCATGTTAGTAAGACAAGAGGAAAGAATAACTGGAAAAGTTGAACTAGCGCCTAAGAATTCATACCTAAGGTGTGGAGGCAACGACTTCAACTCCAACACCGGAGGTTCCTCGATTGAAGGCTTTGTTGGTGGGGTCTTCCTATTCTCAAGATCTAAAGAGAGTTTCCGAGGCTCATAAGAGTAAGAGCTCATTCCATGTAAAGCATTCACACACTCCACTCGGCCTTCATCCTCATTTAAATCAAGATTCAACAATACCGCCTCGAGAGGGTCTTCCACATTGATCATTGCACTAGTATCATCGACTATAACTACTGTGACAAGATCCACAAAAAAGCACACTTCAGAACTGTTGGGCTGCTTCATTGACAAGCACACATGAAAGACCACTTTATCATCACCCACTCGGAAGGTGAGTTCCCCTGCTTCCACATCAACTAAGGCCTTTCCAGTAGCAAGGAAAGGTCACCCCAATATGATCGGAACCTCATAATCTACCTTACAATCTAAGATCACAAAATCAGCCGGCAAGATAAATTTGTCCACCCGGATAAGAACATCATCGATTATTCCCAAAAGTCTCTTCATTGTTCTATCTGTCATTTGCAATCTCATGGAAGTCGGCCTCGGTTACCCAATACCCAAAGTCTTGAAAACTGAGTAGGGCATCAAGTTGATACTTTCCCCCAAATCACATAGAGCCTTAGCAAAGTCTGCACTTCCAATGGTGCAAGGAATGGTGAAAGCGCTTGGATCTTCTAGCTTCGGAGCCATTGAGTGCACTATTGCACTAACTTGATGGGTCATCTTGATAGTTTCACAATCTATGGATCTTTTCTTTGTCACCAAATCTTTCATGAATTTAGCATAACTCGGCATTTGCTCTAGAGCTTCTACCAAAGTAACATTAATAGATAAGCTCTTCATCATATCAATAAACTTCTTAAACTGGTTCTCATTTTTCTGCTTCGCTAGCCTTTGAGGATAAGGTGGATGTGGCCTTGGAAAGGAGCCTTAGCTTTAGGCACAGCCGTTTCCGGCATGTCTATTATATCTTCCCTAGACGGGTTCACGTCATTTTGAGTTTCCACCTTGGCACCTTGGATATCAATCCTTACTTCCTCATTCACATTCTCATCAATCACATTTTCAACCACCAAAGGGATCTCATCCTCTTGCAACTCAACTTCATCACTCAAAAATTCTTTTTGCTTGGAGGCATTCACATCACCGCCTAGTCCACTTCTTGTAGTTACCGCTATTACATGCCCGAAATTATTCCCACCCTTCGGGTTTACTACCGTATCACTTGGTAGATCCCCCTTAGGGCGAGTATTCAAGGATTGTGAGATTTGGCCTAATTGGACCTCCAAGTTTCTAATTGAAGTATTGTGGGAAGCCAACTGGGCATCAGAGTCCGCATTCTTTTTCATCATCTATTCAAACATCATTTCAATTCTCCCCATGTCATTGTTGGAAGAACTAGGACATTGGAATGGAAATGGGGGTGGATTGTTTGATTGTTGATACATTGGGGCCTTTGAAAGTCTTGCCCCCGATTTCCTTGGTTGCCATTGTTCCAACCACCCTGATTGTTGTTTCCACCCGAGTTGTTGTTGTTGTTGCTCCAATTACCCTGATTGTTCTGATTATTGTTCTAGTTGCCCCAGTTTGCGTTTTGGTTGTTGTTCCCCCAATTACTATTCCCGTGTTGTTGATTTCCCCAATTACCTTGGGGTCTCCATTGTTGTCGGTTGGAAGAATTGCCCCTTTGGCCCTGATAATTATTCATATATTGTACTTCTTCATTCTGCCCATCATAACCATCATCTTGGAATCCACCACTATCATTGTCATATTGATCCGAACTCTCTTGGTTTTGTTGACCTCTTTGTCTTCTTTTTTTCACTAACATGTTGACACCCTCCATAGAATTTACCTGTCTTGGATTTTGAACCTGCTGTAAATATGCCTTTGCTAGCTGGTTCATTATTGTTGTCAGCTCTGCTATTGCCTGCCCATGATCATAGAGCTCTTGGTGCAAATGGATGACCTTGGGCTCACCCTGTAGCACATTGGCTCTACTTTGCCAAGCGGAGGACATGCCAGCCATCTCATCAAGAATGTCACAAGCCTCATCATAAGACAGCTTCATGAAATTACCCCCGGCAAGTTGGTTCACTAAGCACTGATTTGTTGTGTTAATGCCCCGGTAGAATGTCTGTTGTATCATTGCCTCAGTCATATCATTGTTGGGACATTCCTTTACTATGGTTCGGTATCTCTCCAATATCTCATACAATGGTTCATTGGGGTCCCGCTTGAAACCTAAGATCTCATCCCTCAATGCTGCCATATGTCCCGGCGAGAAAAACTTAGCAATGAATTTATCCGCCAACTCATCCCAAGTAGTGATGGAATGGTTGGGAAGCCTTTCAAACCAGTCCAAAGCCTTCCCTCTAAGTGAGATTGGGAATAATCTCAACCAAAGTGCATCCTCGGACACATTGGTTTGCTTGCTCCCCCAACAGGTATCCACTAAACCTTTGAGATGTTTGTAAGCATTTTGATGGGGAGCACCCATGAAATACCCTCGTTGCTCCAACAACGTCAGCATCACATTTGTAATTTGAAAATTGCCCACCCCGATCCGGGGTAGGACAATTGCACTAGCATATCCTTGGTTGGGAAGCACTCGAGGAGCTACTCTTGGAGGTGGCGGGGGAGGGTCTGAAATATTATCATTGGCCTGTCAGCCTCTCCTTTGTCCTTGAGGTACTAAAGGAACCTC
Source organism: Nicotiana sylvestris (assembly GCF_000393655.2). Classification (NCBI taxonomy): domain Eukaryota; kingdom Viridiplantae; phylum Streptophyta; class Magnoliopsida; order Solanales; family Solanaceae; genus Nicotiana; species Nicotiana sylvestris. The sequence continues at coordinate 43,005,525 of NC_091062.1, read as the reverse complement.
TGTTGATACCCAATTTTGTCCTACCTTTCTTCTGATTAATTTTCTAGTGCTCCCTAGTCATTAATAATTCCATGCCCTATCTTAATTATTTGTTACCTTTTATTACTATTATTGTTATAGTTATTGAAGTGATTAGTCATTATTATACACATTGGATGCATATACCTTAGTTTTATACACATTATATATATACATATATATATATACATATATATATATATACATATATATATATATATATATATATAGTTTAATATATAAATATATATATGATGCACATAAAATACATATTATATAACACAACATATATAGTACTATATTATACACATATTTTTTGGAGTTTCGTAGAGTTTTTGAAAGACATGTTTATTTTTTTATGGTTGCTATTTTAAAATGGTCATAGTTAAAAGATTTTGAATTATCAAGAATAATTTATAGTGGATAGATATTGCAATCAAATCGTGTCAATCGGTTTGTGCAATTAGCACGATGGACTATTTTCAAGTTATTTGCAAATACGTGATTTTAATTTTAATCCATACACCTATACTACTTCTCTAAGTCTTCGAATTCCCTTAAAGGAAGAAAGTTATTGAAAATAATCATGAATTTTGGGAGAGATTCAACAATTAATTAGGAGTGATATTTGGCCAAAGGGAGGGAAAATGTCCATTTTGTGGGGAGAAAGAATTCCATATTTGGATAAGTTTATTACTCAATGTAATTTTATTTTTAAAAGATATGATATATTAGTTTTACTGCTACAAATATGTTATATTTACTTATTATTGTTTATTTATGAAATTTTTATTGCGTCCAAGTTATTAAGATATGAGAGCAAAATTAAATTAATTGGAAGAAGGAAAATGTCATGGTTTTCGGCCCAAACAAAGCCTTTACATCACCACCTTTCAGCAGCCCATCACTTCTCAATAGCCCAATAGCATATCCAACAGCCCAGGTTTTCCATAACCTAAATCTCCTAACCTCTCTCTATCTGCCTCAAAACAGATGCCCCACTCCCTTCTCCATTTTCAGAAAACTTCCAAGCTCTTATATCTTTCAAGCAGAGGAATGACGCACCATTTTTGTGCAAAAAGGTCTCTCTACTCTCTTTACGTATCTAAATATTCCAAAGGATATTCCTTTTCCTCTTTCTTGTTTGTGCTTGACAACTTTGAAATCAAATTGAAGCAGACCACAGCCTCGCCAATTCGGGTAATGACTGGAACAAATCACGCCTTTTTGACCAAATCACGTGATGTCTGCAAAGTCAGTCTAAGAAAGATCAATGATCAAATTTAAAAAGTTCATTTTGAATGAAAAATAAAAAATCAAGAATTCCGCCCAACTAACCCTAGAGAGCCCTAATTCATCTCCTATAAATACCAAACTTGGTGGAGATTTTCAGCAACTTTTGAACCCATAAACTTTTTAACATTCTTCTCCGAGCCTCCTTCTCTGATTTCTTACTCATTGGAGCCATGCTTTAAGGGCTCGTTTTGGTCAGCGCCTACTGGTCTCGTTTAACTAAACTAGAGGCGGCGGAGTAATCGTTTTGGAATTTGACGATCGTTCGAGGTTGCGGAGTAGAGGCCGGAGATAGTAGACCTTGACGCGACCCCAGTTCCTGCACCGCAAAAGGTCAGTTTTTCCTTCTAAGTTTTAGTCGCTCTTTACTTTTATTAAGTATAAAGTTGTTGTTTTCTTATCCAGTAGAATCATGTGTTAGTCCCCTTTTGTTCTGTTATAGAAGTTCATGGTTCACTTGCTTTCTTTATGTAAATTATGTATACAGAAATTTGTTTGGTTCACCCATGAAGCATATTCATAAGATGCCGCTATTTTCATACTAATTAGGAATTAGAAAGTTTCAGTTAAAACTTGATCTCAAAAACTAGTTTAATCCCTATAAATCTCTGTCCGATTCAATTTCATAAAAAAGGAGTAGATCTGAAGCCTTAAGAGCACCAAGTTCACTGTTCCAATAAAAGTTAGATCTAAACCTGCTATTCTGTATTTATTACTTTAAGTAACATATTAGAAATCATGATTTAGAGTTCATTTGTGTGTAGAAATTATGTCTTTAAGGAAATTAGTTTATGGGTGTAAGGTATTTGCATTATGACTGATAAAGTTCCATAAAAATGCTAGCTGATTTTTTTGTTAAAAGATACCATGTGTTTTATCATTTATAAATGTTGTAGAAGTTTTATCTTGTGTTTTTTTTTCTATTTGTTAGTTCTTATGAAGCAGAGATTCATGCCTTAAATTCTACCAGAATCATGATTATAGTAACCTATTGCCTTGCATAGATATGTGGAAAGGCAACATGTTCTCTAGCTGTTAGGATTCATTACAAGTTTGAACCTTTAGATGGAAGCCATGTTCATCCACTGTGTGTATATAAAAAATATCTCATTTTAGTTCGTGATTAAGAACTATTTCTAATAAAAAATCTTATTTTAACCATAGATTGATTTTGCGTACATTTTGAGAAATCATATTTTCAAGAAAAGGGTAGTATCAATTTGAAATATATGTGTACATGTATAAGATATTCATATAGACTATTAAAGTATCTGTTAGAATTCATGCTAATAGATAAACTGTAGCTTCATTTGGTATTATGTTATGATTACATGTGGTTTATGATCTTGCCAAATGACTGGTTTATGTGGTAGAATAGCATTAAGTCTTGTTAAGCATTTGTCTTATTTGAGGTAGTGTTAGTTTAAGTTAGAAAGAAAACCTTCAGCTGTTTTGTTGTATAACTTGTCTAATAGTTTATTGTTTACCAGAAGTATATTCTAAAACTCTAACCTGTGTCAGTTTAATCACCTGGATGTAAATATTTATATTGGTTTATGTAGGAACTTACTGTTGAAAACTTTTTCTCTAAGGCTTGATGCTAAAAGTTTTGTTTGGAATTCTATTGTCTGATATAAAAGAAGCCTACAAGCCTAAAAGGGTTTTGACAATATGAAAGCTAATTTGGGTTTACAAAAGATTTTCTGTGATTATTCTACTCATTTCGATCACTATAAGTTTAAGACTATTTTTACTAATCTTTATTCTCTATTTTTTATTTGCATGTACACTTCGGAGCGACCTGGAGTCTTAATGCAAGACTCTTCCTACCCGCATAGAGTTATCACAAACTATCTTCTTTAATCGCATTGGTCAAGAAGAAAACAAGCAAATTTGCTTGGGGTCGCCTATGGCGGCTTTCATTATTCTTTACTTACTTTGTCTAAATTTCGTTAGTTTATGTGATTTGGTTTTGTGTGGAGTTTGTTTTATTATTGATGATTAATTTTATCGTGTAAATTTATAACCGTGATTTTGGCCAAATATCTTACTAATCAAAAAACTTCTAAGAATTCAATCACTTGGAATATTGGTACGTTCTCTTTTGAGACTTAAAAAAGGCAATGAAACTTTCTTATGCTTGACAATGTGGCTTTTGAATTGAGTTTTGCAGATTTCTTTTTTTTTTCTTTAAATAAATAATTTCAACAACTTCTTGACCTTAATAAAGTTTGATGACAAACAAAAAATAATTTTCTTTTATTGGGATTAGTGACTGTTTTTTTTTAAAAAATGGTCGATTGCTTCCAAATTTATATATGCACATATTAATTAGCTTTTAACTTCTTCTTTTTTTCACTTAATAGTATTTTCAAGTTTAAACTACTCAATTATAAGTTATTGTCTTGTAATACCTTAAATGTTTTCGATAAGTTATTTAACACTTATTAACCTAAGTTCGGTTGGTTAACCGTTATTAACGGATTTTAAAAGGTCTTTTAAAACCTTCCTTTTAAAATATTTAAAACCCTTATTTAGAATCTTTAGGTTAAGACCATAAGACAGGGTTTGACTTAAGCTTTAAAAAATAGGTGTCCTAATTTACCTTAGAATTAATTAGGTAGCGACTCTTTTAAAAATTAATTCAACCTCAGAATCGCTAATATGTTATACTCTAATTTGACCTGGTTTAAATGGGGTATAACAACTTGGCGACTCTTTTGGGGATTTTAGGTTTTAAACCATAACAAACTTAGGTTAATAAAAATGACTTTTGTATTTTGTGAATGTTTTTGTTTGTTGCCTTATTTGAAAATCTGCTACTCCTTATAAAATGTGATTACTATCTTTTATAAACTGTCATTCCGTTTTCACTTCCTCCACTTTTGGAAAATTCACACTGAGCACACACCTAGCGGTCACGCAGTTTGCGGGCCTGCACTTTTTCAAAAAATATCTTCTAGGGGAAAGTTTGTGAGTAAGTCGATCAGCGTTGCAATCAACAGTCACAAATTTCCACTCTCAAGTTGTCCACCTGAGAAAAGACCAGTCTAGAAAACCCACTCTTAGCTGACCTAGGATAGAGCTAAACCAAATCCCTTCTTAGGGGCATGCATCACGCAACCTTAGGAGGCTTAATACCCTAGGTGTATTAAGTCCATTAGTTAGCCTTATCCAAATGTCCAAGCGGGTTTATAACCCCGAGTGACGCCTATTCATCCTTTATGTGCATTATGTGAAAGATAAACACACTGATTATGTGGACTATTTACTCATAAAAGGGGAAAACGGGTAGGATTAACCTTTTCTGTAATGCAGGAAATCATGAATCAAGTTGTTTACCCAAAGATTGGCATGGTGTTGGACATCCCTCCCAAACTAAAGGCATGGTGGAGAAGCTTAGGAGAGAATGCACAGTCCAAAGTACGAAAGAAGCTGGGTAACCTACTGTTACTTATGGAAGTCACAGCATGTAGGGAAATAATTGAAGCATCAGTCACCTTTTGGGATGAAGAAAGAGTTGTATTCAGATTTAGGGAAAATGAGATGACACCATTGTTAGAAGAAATTGGAGGCTTCATAGAGAATGTGAGTTTGTTAGGGAAAGGCATACATTCTTGGCAAAGCGCTGGCATGATTATTCCAAAAAATCCCTCGATAAAAGAGTTCTTTGAAAAGTTTGGTTTTGAGAAAGAAATTGGTCTAGAGCATTTGAAAGAATCCAAGATACCCCTGGGCTATCTGTTCGACATCTTTGGATGTTCAGATGCTTTTCTACAACATCGAGAGGTGTTCTCCTCACATGCTTCTTGGAGTGAAAAGAGGGTATTCGCTTTTTCGGTTTGTTTCCTCGGGCTCCTAGTATTTCCTCGAGGAGCAAAATAGGAGATTCACACCCCACTTGTCATGGCTGCTGATGCATTATTTAATGGCATTAATGGAAAGCCATACACCATAGTGCCGATGGTTGTTGCAGATATATACGAGTTTTGGGCCTTATTTAAACATTTTGAGGGATGTTTGTTGCTGCAGTTGTGATTTATGGGGCATCTCCAAAAGATCAGTGGAAGCCAAGAGTTTTACAAGCAAAACAGTGCTAATCATATCACATCGTACACGATCCCAGTGGTTGCATTCAAGCTCCCAAATAGTGTTAAAGGATGGGGCAAGTTACTTAGCAAGCTGAACGACACCACGATTCAATGGATGTTTTCTTGGTATCCTTCTGAGAATTTTGTAATTCGTGGAAAAATGCTACCTTACTTGGTTCTCATAGGGATTCGAAGACTTCAACCATATGCTCCATTAGGAGTTATGAGACAAGCCGGAAGAATGCAAGTCATACTGCAAGTTGATAACATGGATCATTATCGAATTGACTATGATAATGATAAGATTCCTTTTGCGAAGAAAATTCTCAGGATGTGGAGAAACAAGAGAGATATGGTAAAGGATACAATTGCACCAGATAGGTACCAAGCTAGATATGACACTTTTTACTTAGAATGGTTACGTGCCAACCTTGAAGGTTCTGTCACAAGAGGGATTAATATGGGAGGCCTAATCAAAGATAAGGCAGTCGAAGCTGAAATCAAGTACCGTTGATTGAAAAGAAGGGTGTCCGAGTCTGAAGCAAAGCAGAAGGAGCAGCATGAGAAGGATAACAAAGAGATTGAAATGTTGAGACAACGAGAGGAAATACAGAAGCAACAAATAGAAATGTGGAAACAACAAGCTGTGGAAATGGATCAAGGACTCAAAGATTTGGATGGAGACCTCGAGAAACAATTCATAGAATGCTATTGCCAAGGACTCGACGAAGGAGGAAAGTTAGCCATGGTTTACCTTGTGAAGAATCGCCAGAAAATCGACGAGGCAATAAGAGCAGCGAAGAGGCTAAGGGGCAATGAAGAACCATCCTCAGTCAATTAGATTAGAACTATGTTGTAATCTTTATTTCAATTAAGGCTATGCCATTGTAATCGTTTTAGACTAAGGCAATGTTGGTATTTCTCTTTTCATTTATGTACTGAGACTCAAATCATCAATGAAAGTTTATTTTGGGGTATCTAATTAAGGAGCAATGAAATGATATATAATGGTGTGTTTATCTCTCAAATTTTCGCTAGGCCTACCTCTGGCACAAAGAGGTCCTGTGCATACTAGGACACGCTTATCATTGCTTGACTTGTTTGTATTATTACGTGATTTGTTTGTTATGTGATGTACTTGCTTTTAAATTTAATAACCCCTTACTAACATTGTCTTTTATTTCCTTTTTAAAGGTTTTCTATTTTATTACTCCCTAAGGTTGATTTGTGTTGACTGCTAACTGGCTAAACACCCATACTTCACGAGATCCAAGGCACGAGCAGCTACCAACATGACTGGTTCAAACACATCTGATATGACAGGCTTGGGACTTGTCACCGTTCAACGAGACAAACCCGAGGCTTCAGAAGGAAGGGAGGTTACCCTTTGTGATGAGCATATTGCCTAGTTGTTGCAACAAGTGGCTAACCTGCAAGGTGAAATTGAACGGCTTCGGAACCTTACCAATCTTTCTATCAGCCTCAACACACCACTTCCCGAAGAAAGGACAAATGCACTTATCCCACCACCTTTCCCATCTTTTGACTCACCTATCCCAGAACACCTTCCACCAAACCCTCCACTTCACAACAACAAGTCAGCATCCACTAACGCACATGCTAACCCGTAACAAGCCAACCTATTGACTTTCAACACATCATATGTTTCCCAACCACCACTAGCCCAAAGCACCCCGCTCACCCAAAACCACCATATATGTAACCCAACACATACCGATGTCACACGTCGCTATTCTTAACATGCAACATGTGCCGTCGATATATGTAGCGGAAGCACAACCTTTTACTACCCTTATGCCTCACCAACTTCACTCCGAAGTGTATCAGTATCAAGAAGCAAAAAAAAGAAGTAAGGGACAAAGCCGACGAGTATATGGCGAAGGAGATCCATGAGTTAAAGAAAGCATTAAAAAGTCTGAAACCATTGGGAGTATGGAAGGTTTGGAGTATGAGGATATATGTGTTCATCCCGATGTCGATTTACCCGCAGGATATAAAGTACCAAAATTTGACATGTTTGATGGAAAAGGAAACCCACGAGCTCATTTGAGGTCGTATTGTGATAAGTTAGTTGGCATGGGAAAGGATGAAACTATCAGGATGAAACTTTTTATAAGGAGTCTTACAGGGGAAGCCCTTGATTGGTACACAAGTCAAGATCCACAGAAATGGCGTAGCTGGAGTGTCATGGCGCAAGAATTCATGGACAGATTCAAATTTAACACCGAGACCAACCCAGATAGATTCTATTTGATGATGTTGGAGAAGAAAACAACAGAATCCTTTAAAGAGTATGCCAGGAGATGGAGGGCAGAAGCAGCAAGAGTCCAACCCCTGATGGGAGAAGATGAGATGACAACTACTTTTATTCGATCTCAAACGGATGCAACATACTATAAGAGATTGATAAGCATGCTGGGGCAGAAATTCTCGGAAGTTGTTAGGATGGGAGACGTTATAGAGGAAGGTCTCAAATCTGGAAAGATTACAAACTTGGCAGCACTACAAGCAACGAGTAAGGAAATCCAGTCAGAAACTATTGGAGGAGCAAGTAAGAAGAAGGAGAAAGAAGTATCCGCTGCTATGACCATCCAAGACCGCAGGCCTAACCAAATGTTAACCTACCAAAACCCGTTACCTCAACCTTCATACTATAGCCCATACACCCAAACTCCTCAACCTTATTACCTGCCTTCGCCCATTCCCTATCCTGTTTATAATGCCCAACCAACCTATTATCCACCCCGAGCACCCACATACCCGAATCCATCACATTACCAACCTACATATCCATCTCAACCCTGCTACTAATCACAAAACTGCCCAAATGCACCTAGACCTCGCCCGAGCTTTGAAAAAAAACCAACCAAAACCTATACACCCCTAGCTAAACCTTTAGCAAAGTTGTATGAAAGGTTGAAAGCTGCAGGAGTACTCCAACCAGTCCCAGGAAGAGTTCCCGACCCCCTCCTAGGACGGTATGATGGGACCAAGCATTATGCGTATCACTCTGGTATGACTGGACATGACACACAAAATTGCCTTACTCTCAAAGATAAGATTGAAGAGTTGATCAAAGCAGGAACCATTCAGCTTAAGGGAGCTCCCCCGAATGTGAACAACAACCGTCTTCCAAATCACGATAATACCAGTATTAACATGATATCTACTGATGAAGATTGAAATTTGGAAGGAACAATTGTAACAATTGAAGACGAGAAAAAGGTTGTGTCATCTGCCTTCATTTCTCATGTCAGCACAGTGCAAGTGCGAGCACCAATTGAGGTGGAAATACTCCCTCTGAAAGCCAGGATCATGGCTCTAGTTGCACAGACACCCTCATTTAAAACCAAAGTAGTTCCTTGGGACTATCCGTTTGATGTAAGGAACAAAGGAAAGGCAAAATTAGTTGTAGAAGTTGTTGCTGCAGGTATGATGAGATCCAGTTGGTGTTATGTTCCTGAAGAAGCATCACGAGGAACTTCAAGTAAGGACAACAACCAGAAGAAGTCTGTGACAGAAGCTGAAGCAGAAGAGTTTTGGAGAAAAATGCAATGTAGCGGATACACTATTGTAGACCAACTGAAGAAGACGCCGGCTCAAATTTCCCTCATGTCATTATTGATGAGTTCCGACAGTCACAGGAATGCTTTGGTAAAAGTACTCAATGAAGCATATGTGCCAGCCGACACAACTAGTGACCATTTGGAATCTATGGTAGCCCAAATTCTAGAAGCCCACAAGATTTCTTTTCATGAGGATGAATTGCCACATGAAGGTCTAATTCATAACAAAGCTTTGCATCTCACTGTCAAGTGCAAGGACAAGTTTGTTTCTAGGGTTTTGATCGATAATGGTTCTGCCCTCAATATATGTCCTTTCACTACCCTCAAAGCTTTGGGAATTGACATTGGAAAAGTTCATGAAAGTCATGTGAATGTTAAAGCTTTTGACGGAGCGCAAAGGAGCGCTATTGGTGAAATTGACTTAGCATTACAAATTGGGCCTGTGGAGTTTATCATTGAATTTCAAGTGTTAGACATATCTGCTACTTATAATTTGTTGTTGGGAAGGCCGTGGATTCACATGGCTGGTGCAGTCCCTTCCACTTTGCACCAGAGCGTGAAGTTTGTGTGGAGTCACCAGGAAGTTGTGATTCATGGAGAAGCAAGCAATCCCATTTGCCCCGGGAATTCAATCCCTGTCATTGAAAGTGTGGAGAGGCTGGATGGAGCTACTTTCCACATTGAAGAAATTGTGACTGCTACTCGAGGTAAAGAGATAAAGTTGCCAAGTGTGTTCGGATGGTGGCATCAGAAATGTTGAAGAATGGTTTCGAGCTTGGTCGAGGACTTGGAGCAAGGTTGCATGGAATAGTGGAGCCAATTCAGTTACCGGGGCAGAACAATACCTTTGGCCTAGGCTACGAACCCACTCCAAAAGAAGTCTCGGAGGCTCGCTCAAGAAGAAAAGTGACATTATCTTGCCACAGCCTATCCCGCTGCTAAGCCAGCCATTCCTCAAGACAGTTACTATTCATGAGCTAGATGAAGATGCTGAAGACGACCTCGTTGAAGGAATCATGAGCCTATTCATTGCCGACTGCAACGTGATTTTGAAGGATTGCACTGAGGCGCCAACTATTTGGGATGCCGCACCTGGAGATGTTTTGAACAATTAGACTTGTACCCCGTCCCCGGTTTGCCGGGAGTCTTTGTAGATGGATTGTATTAGTACTTTAAAAAAACACGATTTAAAATTGAGGCCTGAATCGTGTCTATGATTTTTATGTTGTTTGCCTTGATCTTTTGGAAGCTTAAATGCAAAATCTGAATATACTTTTTCGCTTTACATTTAAATTTTTGTCTTTATTAATTTTCTTTCTTTTTTATTTATTTTTCAGCAAACAAATTGATAAAAATGCCGACATCGTGAATGTGACATGCAATGAAACAAGTGAACAAAATAACAAGAAAGATCTTGAAGAATATGAAGAAGATGTGCCGCCTGCAGAATTAACTAAAGAACTTGAGCAGTTTGAGAACAAGTCAAAACCAAATTTGGATGAAACTGAGCTTATAAATTTGGGAGATTCATAGTCTATAAAAGAAACAAGAATTAGTGTCCATTTGACACCATCAGAAAAGGAGAAATATGTGGAACTTCTGAGACAATACATCGATGTGTTCGCTTGGTCGTATGATGACATGCTTGGTTTAAGCACTAATATTGTTTCCCATAAGTTTCCAACGGATCCATCTTGTCCCCCGGTAAAGCAAAAAACAAGAAAAATCAATACGGACTTAAGTTTGAAGATCAAAGAAGAAGTCTCCAAGCAATTTAAAGCAAATGTCATCCGAGTCACGAAGTACCCCACCTGGTTGGCCAATATAGTACCACTACCAAAGAAGGATGGGAAGAACAGAATATATGTGTATTATCGGGATCTCAACAAGGCTAGTCTAAAGGATGATTTCCCACTTCCGAATATTCACATACTCATTGATAATTGTGCAAAGCATGAGTTGCAGTCATTCGTTGATTGCTTTACCGGTTACCACAAGATTTTGATGAATGAAGATGATGCTGAGAAGAAATCGTTTATCATACCTTGGGGGTGTATTGTTATCGGGTAATGCCTTTTGGACTCAAGAATGCAGGTACTACATACATGAGAGCTATGACAACTATTTTTCATGACATGATCCATAAAGAGATTGAGGTCTATGTGGACGATGTCATCATCAAGTCACGGAAGAGTTCAGATCACTTGGTAGACCTGAAGAATTTCTTTTATAGGTTGTGGCGATACAATTTGAAGCTGAATCCCACAAAGTGTGCATTCGGAGTTCTAGCTGGAAAATTATTAGGTTTCATTGTCAGTAGAAGAGGCATAGAGTTGGATCCTTCAAAGATAAAGGCTATCCAAGACCTGCCACCTCCAAAGAATCGGAAGGACGTGATGAGCTTCCTTGGTCGCCTTAACTACATCAGTTGTTTCATAGCCCAATCAATAGTGATTTGTGAGCCGATATTCAAGATGCTGAGGAAAGATGCCACTACCAAATGGACAGAGGAATGTCAACAAGCTTTTGATAGGATCAAGGAATATTTATCTAACCCACCAGTGTTGGTACCTCTAGAACCTGGAAGGCCGTTGTTGTTATACATATCCGTATCAGATAATGCATTTGGATGTGTTTTGGGGCAACATGATGAAACTGGGAGGAAGGAACAAGCCATATACTACTTGAGCAAGAAGTCCACAGCATATGAAGCAAGATATACTTTGTTGGAACGCACCTGTTGTGCCTTAACTTGGGTTGCACAAAAGTTGAGGCATTACTTGTCAGCATACACCACTTATCTCACTTCCAGGATAGACCCACTCAAGTACATCTTTCAGAAACCTATGCATGCAGGAAAGCTGGCGAAGTGGCATATTTTTCTAAGTGAGTTTGACATCGTGTATGTTACTCAGAAGGCCATCAAAGGACAAGCTTTAGCTGACCACCTTGCAGAAAATCCTGTGGATGAAGAATACAAGCCACTTAGGACATACTTCCCAGATGAAGAAGTATTGTTTGCTGGAGAAGACATTTCAGAGGCATATTCTGGTTGGAGAATGTTCTTTGACGGAGCCGCAAACTTCAAAGGAGTTGGAGTTGGAGCAGTATTAGTTTCAAAATCTGGACAACATTATCCAATCTCAGCGAAACTTCAGTTTCCATGCACCAACAACATGGCAGAATATGAGGCTTATAAACTTGGGCTTAGAATGGTCGTTGATATAAACGTCCAAGAGTTGTTGGTTATAGGTAATTCAGACTTGCTAATTCATCAAGTACAAGGCGAATGGAATACAAAGAACATAAAAATCCTACCGTACTTACATTGTGTAAAGGAGTTGTGTAAGAAGTTTATCAAAGTGGACTTCAAGCATGTTCCAAGAGTTCAAAATGAGTTTGCAGATGCTTTGGCAACTTTGTCTTACATGATTCAACATCCAGATAAAAATTACATAGACCCCATCAAGGTGAATGTGCAAGATCAACCAGCTTATTGTTTCCATATGGATGACAAGCCAGACGGAGAACCATGGTATTATGACATTAAGAGGTATCTCAAGACAAGGGATTACCCTGAAGGAGCAACCAGTACCCAGAAGAGAACGCTTAAGAGATTGGCAAATCACTTTTTCCTAAACGTAAAAATCCTATATAGGAGGACCCCAGATTTAGGACTGTTGAGGTATGTAGATGCCAGGTAAGCAACCAAGCCGATTGAAGAAATACACGCAGGAACATGTGGGCCTCACATGAATGGGTTTACTTTGGCAAAGAAAATTCTACGAGCAGGTTACTTTTGGATGACCATGAAAACAAATTGGATTTGTTTTGTACAGAAATGTCATTAGTGTCAGATCCACGGTGATTTGATTCGAGTCCCACCAAATGAACTCAATGTGACGAGTTCTCCTTGGCCGTTTGCAGCTTGGGGCATGAATGTCATTGCCTTATTGAGTCGGCCGCCTCGAATGGGAATAGATTTATCTTGGTAGCTATTGATTACTTTACAAAGTGGGTAGAAGCCTCTTCTTACAAGTCAGTTACAAAGAAGGTGGTAGCAGATACCGTTTGCCGATTTGGAATTCGTGAGTCAATCATTACAGATAATGGAGCCAATCTCAATAGTGACCTGATGCAAGAAATATGTGATAAGTTCAAGATTACTCACCAAAATCCCACTCCCTATCGACCTCATATGAATGGAGCCGTTGAAACAGCCAATAAGAACATACAGAAGATATTACGGAAGATGATTGATAACTACAGGCACTGGCATGAGAAGCTACCATTTGCTCTCCTTGAATATCGCACTACAGTCAGAACATCAACTGAGGCAACACCTTATCTTCTGGTCTATGGAACTGAAGCCATATTACCAGCGGAAGTTGAAATACCATCTTTGATGGTCATCCAGGAAGCCGAGCTGAGCAATGCAGAATGGGTAAAGAATCAGTACGAACAACTAATGCTTATTGACGAGAAGAGAATGAATGTTGTTGGCCATGGTCAACTCTATCAAAACAGGATGGTCAGAGCCTTCAACAAGAAAGTGAAACCACGTCAGTTAAATTGGGGCAACTGGTTTTGAAGCACATATTCCCGCACCAAAATGAAGCTAAAGGAAAATTTGCACCAAATTGGCAAGGTCCATACATGGTGCATTGAGTATTGACTGGAGGAGCACTGATTCTAGCAGAAATGGATGGAGAAGTGTGGCCCAAGCCCATCAACACAGATGTAGTCAAGAGATACTACATCTAGAGGCATATCTAGCAACCTCTTTCTTTTCTATGTAATGCTTCTTAATGTAAATGAACTACGTTTGACCTGATTCCCGTTTAAGAGGGGATACGTAGGCAGTCCTGTGGGTTCGATCTCATCATAATAAAAATTCAATATTTTCCTCAAATTGGAAATTAGGGCAGCTTTTGAAGGCGCCGTCATGAGGAGGCATCAGTCATCGACAAAGGATGGTCAAGCAAGACGAATGATGGGATTCCAGATGAGGACGTTCACTTTGTTTCACAAGCATGTCACAATGCAGAATTCGGCAACAACTTTATTTTGTATATATTTATGCATATTTTATTTATTAAAATTGGATTTTTCATCAAAATTTCTTAACTATTCATTCGCCAAGATTCAGTGTTTGGTGGAGGTTACAAGTCCAAACAAAGTGGGAAGCGCAAGATTATCAAAGGCCAGAGCATCACAGTCAACACGAATCAACCTTCCCCCCCCTCCCCCAAAAAAAAACTCACAATTTTTTCTTTGTGTGCAGATTTTCAGGATAGAGGAAGCAGAAGAATCAATAACGAATATAAATACCAAGACCCTTTGTCAAGCGGTTTGAATTTTTTATAGTATTTTATAGAAAATTACACCTTTTGGATGATGATGATCTTTAAAATCCAAGTTTGAGATTTTTCTAATGATGATTTTGGAATCTTACAATATTTTTTTAATATATTGATTGTCATTACTTTTCAGCTACTAATTATTTGTAAGTGCAAACTACATAGCACATTGACTTTTAAATGCACTGCACTATTGCTTTCAAATACTTTGCACCATTGCCTGCAAAATGCATAATATAAATGCTTTCAAATATACTGCACTTTTGCTTTCAAAGGCACTGCAAATGCACTGCAAAAATGCTTTAAAAAGTACCATATCATTGCTTGCAAATGCACGATGCAAATGCTTTCAACTACACTGCACCATTACTTTTAAATGCACCACACAATTGCCTTGCAAATGCACCATAAATATTTTTATTACCTTAAACCATTTGGCTTGGAAAGCCTCATCAGTCATTTGGCTTAAACGCCTCAATTACTGCATCATTTGGCTTAAATGCCTCATTTTCATCAATCATTGGCTTAAATTCCTCATTTTTATCAATCATACATAAGTCATCGTTGAAAGGCACCATTTACATGAATCATTAGCTCAAAGCCTCATTTCATTAGTCATGATCAAAGAATTATTTTTAACATACCTGGCTTATTCTATGATAAATTAACGACTTAGAGGTCTCATTTTAATGAAATTATTGTTATGACTTATCTCATTTTTATATCTCGTTTACTAACAATTTTACCTAGCCTGTTGAGTTTAGCAGGAAATTTAGCACAAAGTGGAACTTTATCTAAGTAGCAAACCGGGGCAGTTTGCTGGGGAGGAAACCAGACTCGCCAACAAAAGTCAAAGGTCTATTTTCGGATTCCGTTCGGCTTGACTACCAAAATCTTAGCCAAAATCTTTATTTCGACACATTTTCTTTCCATCATGATTCCCAGTATCTGACACCTTGTGTCTCCATAATTCGACACTGGGGCAGCATTTTAGGATCCACATCAATCATTAAGTCCAACTCCATAGCACCATCAGTCTGGAATTACATATGGCTTGATTCTCGTGAAACCTGAGATATGTAGGCAACTCGAAACCAGAGTTCGACTGCAATTATTTTTTTTATCTCCCTTTTGCCCCATTTCAACCTTAATGGTCAGGACAAAATTGGCTACTACATTCAATTTCTTTGCACGAAAACTCTTTCATCATTTTCGGTCAAAGAGGGGCAGCTGTTGATACCCAATTTTGTCCTACCTTTCTTCTGATTAATTTTTTAGTGCTCCCTAGTCATTAATAATTTCATGCCCTATCTTAATTATTTGTTACCTTTTATTACTATTATTGTTATAGTTATTGAAGTGATTAGTCTACTACTACTACTACTATTATTATTATTATTACACATTGGATGCATATACCTTAGTTTATACACACACACACACACACACACACACACACACACACACACATATATATATATATATATATATATATATATATATATATATATGTGTGTGTGTGTGTGTGTGATTCCCATAAAATACACATAATATAACACAACACATATAGTACTATATTATACACATATTTTTTGGAGTTTCGTAGAGTTTTTGAAAGACATGTTTATTTTTTTTATGGTTGATATTTTAAAATGATCATAGTTAAAAGATTTTGAAGTATCAAGAATAATTTATAGTGGATATAAATTGCAATCAAATCGTGCCAATCGGTTTGTGTAATTAGCACGATGGACTATTTTCAAGTTGTTTGCAAATATGTGATTTTAATTTTAATCCATACACCTCTACCACTTCTCTAAGTCTTCGAATTCCCTTAAAGGAAGAAATTTATTGAAAATAATTATGAATTTTGGGAGAGATTCAACAATTAATTAGGAGTGATATTTGGCCAAAGGGAGAGAAAAGTTCCATTTTGTGGGGAGAAAGAATTTCATATTTGGATAAGTTTATTACTCAACGTAATTTTATTTTAAAAGATATGATATAATAGTTTTACTGCTACAAATATGTTATATTTACTTATTATTGTTTATTTATGAAATTTTTATTGAGTGCAAGTTATAAAGATATGAGAGCAAAATTAAATTAATTGGAAGAAGGAAAATGTCATGGTTTTCGGCCCAAACAAAGCCTTTACATCACCACCTTTCAGCAGCCCATCACTTCTCAATAGCCCAATAACAGATCCAACAGCTCAGGTTTTCCATAACCTAAATCTCCTAACCTCTCTCTATCTCCCTCAAAACAGACGCCCCACTCCCTTCTCCATTTTCAGAAAACTTCCAAGCTCTTATATCTTTCAAGCAGAGGAATGACGCACCATTTTTGTGCAAAAAGATCTCTCTAATCTCATTACGTATCTAAATATTTCAAAGTATATTCCTTTTCCTCTTTCTTGTTTGTGCTTGACAACTTCGAAATCAAATTGAAGCAGACCACAGCTTCGCCAATTTGGGTAAGGACTGGAACAAATCACGCCTTTTTGACCAAATCATGTGATGTATGCAAAGTCCGTCCAAGAAAGATCAACGATCAAATTTAAAAAGTTCATTTTGAATGAAAAATCAAAAATCAAGAATGCCGCCCAACTAACCCTAGAGAGCCCTAATTCATCTCCTATAAATACCAAACTTGGTGGAGATTTTCAGCAATTTTTGAACCCACAACCTTTTTAACATTCTTCTCCGAGCCTCCTTCTCTGATTTCTTACTCATTGGAGCCACGCTTTAAGGGCTCGTTTTGGTCAGCCCCTACTGGTCTCGTTTAACCGAACTAGAGGTGGCGGCATAATCGTTTTGGAATTTGACGATCGTTCGAGGTTGCGGAGTAGAGGCCGGAGATAGTAGACATTGACGCGACCCCAGTTCCTGCACCGCAAAAGGTCAGTTTTCCTTCTAAGTTTTAGTCGCTCTTTATTTTTATTAAGTATAAAGTTGTTGTTTTCTTATCCAGTAGAATCATGTGTTAGTCCCCTTTTGTTCTGTTATAGAAGTTCATGGTTCAGTTGTTTTCTTTGTGTAAATCATATATATAGAAATTTGTTTGGTTCACCCATGAAGCATACTCATAAGATGCCGATATTTTCATATTAATTAGAAATTAAAAGGTTTCATATAAAACTTGATCTCAAAAACTAGTTTAATCCGTATCAATCTCTGTCCTATTCAATTTCATTAAAAGAGGAGTAGATCCAAAGCCTTAAGAGCACTGGGTTCACTGTTCCAATAAAAGTTAGATCTAAACCTGCTATTCTGTATTTATTACTTTAAGTAATATATTAGAAATCATGATTTAGAGTTCATTTGTATGTAGAAATCATGTCTTTAAGGAAATTAGTTTTTGGGCATGAGGCATTTCCATTATGGCCGATAAAGTTCCATAAAAATGCTAGCTGTTTTTTTTGTTAAAAGTTACCATATGTTTTATCATTTATAAATGTTGTAGAAATTTTATCTTGTGTTTTTTTTTTCTATTTTTTATTTCTTATGCAGCAGAGATTCATGCCTTAAATTCTGCCAGAATTATGACTATAGTAACCTATTGCCTTGCATAGATATGTGGAAAGGCAACATGTTCTCTAGCTGTTAGGATTCATTACAAGTTTGAACCTTTAGATGGAAGCCATGTTCGTCCACTGTGTGTATATAAAAAATATCTCATTTTAGTTTGTGATTAAGAACTATTTCTAATAATAAAAACCTTATTTTAACCATAGATTGATTTTGCGTACATTTTGAGAAATCATATTTTCAAGAAAAGGGTAGTATCAATTTGAAATATATGTGTACACGTATAAGATATTCATATAGACTATTAAAGTCTCTGTTAGAATCCATGCTAATAGACAAACTGTAGCTTCATTTGATATTATGTTATGACTACATTTGGTTTATGATCTTGTCAAATGACTGGTTTATGTGGTAGAATAGCATTAAGTCTTGTTAAGCATTTGTCTTATTTGAGGTAGTGTTAGTTTAAGTTAGAAAGAAAACCTTCAGCTATTTTGTTGTATAACTTGTCTAATAGTTTATTGTTTACCAGAAGTATATTCTAAATCTCTAATCTGTGTCAGTTTAATCACCTGGATGTAAATATTTATAGGTTTATGTAGGAACTTACTGT
Organism: Nicotiana sylvestris; assembly: GCF_000393655.2. Lineage (NCBI taxonomy): Eukaryota > Viridiplantae > Streptophyta > Magnoliopsida > Solanales > Solanaceae > Nicotiana > Nicotiana sylvestris. The sequence continues at coordinate 42,987,033 of NC_091062.1, read as the reverse complement.
TGAAAACCTTTTCTCTAAGGTTTGATGCTAAAAGTTTTATATGGAATTCTAATGTCTGATATAAAAGAAGCTTGCAAGCCTAAAAAGGTTTTGATAATATGAAAGCTTTGGGTTTTACAAAAGATTTTCTGTGATTATTCTACTCATTTCGAACACTATAAGTTTAAGACTATTTTTACTATTCTTTATTCTCTATTTTTTATTTGCATGTACACTTCAGAGCAACCTGGAGTCTTAATGCAAGACTCTTCCTACCCGCATAGAGTTATCACAAACTATCTTTTTTAATCGCATTGGACAAGAAGAAAACAAGCAAATTTGCTTGGGGTGGTCTATGGCGGTTTTCATTATTCTTTACTTTCTTTGTCTAAATTTCATTAGTTTATGTGATTTAGTTTTGTGTGGAGTTTATTTTATTATTGATAATTAATTTTATCATGTAAATTTACAACTGTGATTTTGGCCAAATATCTTACTAATCAAAAAACTTCTAAGAATTCTATCACTTGGAATATTGGTACGTTCTCTTTTGAGACTTAAAAAAGGCAATGAAACTTTCTTATGCTTGACAACGTGGCTTTTGAATTGAGTTTTGCAAATTTCTTTTTTTCTTTAAATAAATAATTTCAACAACTTCTTGACCTTAGTAAAGTTTGATGACAAACAAAAAATAATTTTCTTTTATTGCGGTTAGTGACAGTTTTTTTTAAAAAAAATGGCCGTTTGCTTCAAACAAATTTATATATGCACATATTAATTAGATTTTAACTTCTTCTTTTTTCACTTAATAATATTTTCAAGTTTAAACTACTCAATTATAAGTTATTGTCTTGTAATACCTTAAATGTTTTCGATAAGTTATTTGACACTTATTAACCTAAGTTCGGCCGGCTAACCGTTATTAATGGATTTTAAAAGGTGTTTTAAAACCTTCCTTTTAAAATATTTAAAACCCTTATTTAGAATCTTTAGGTTAAGAACATAAGACAGAGTTTGACTTAAGCTTTAAAAAATAGGTGTCCTAATTCACCTTAGAATTAATTAGGTGGCGACTCTTTTAAAAATTAATTCAAACTCAAAATCGCTAATATGTTATACTCTAATTTGACCTGGTTTAAGTGGGGTATAACAACATCATCATCAATATTGTCATCTACCTCCTCTCTCGGTGGAAGATCTCCAAGAGGTGCGTTGTTTGCTGCCATTTTGTACCTAAATTAGCGGCACACACAAATTAGTAACACAGAAGGAAAGAAAAACAATACACAAAACTATTTAGATAGATAGCCAAAACCGTTAGCTCCCCAGCAACGACGCCAAAAGTGATCGATGTCAACCCTACACCACTATAAAGTGGCGAGAGCAGTCGAAGCAGCTTTTACCCGAGATGGTCGAGATCGAATCCACAGGGAGATAGAATTAGGAATTGGATTCCTATCTAAACTAGAAATGCGTAGTGCTCTTAATTACACTTCCAATCATAATTGTTATTTGTTACTTCTACTTTTATACTAAAAAGTTACTAAATTAAACTAAGAATGATTGCTTGTAAGGTATTCTAAATAGTTAAAGAGGCACTAGGGAAGTGACTTTCTCCTAGGTGAATACTTGACGGGATCTAAAGCCTAAGGCAAAGAAGTTATGTTGGGGATTGCGATATAGCCAATGCACAGAATTACTCACTCTATACCTCTCGGTAAGTTGAGTGACTTTGCCCTAATTGACTTTCTCAAGACTAATTGGATGTCAAAATTGTGCAAGCAATATAGGCTCAAGTCGGGTATTACTATCTCTAGGTTTAACCCTTTAATTAGGGCTATCAATCTCTTGATTACACCCCAATTCCTTGTTGGATTGATTTTCCTAGACTCAAGCTTTCTTTCTCAGGAAGAGCCCAAGTCAAATAGGCACAAATTAGTGTTTGCAACCACTAATTTAACATGGAAAATACAAATCAGTCCAAATATCAACTACCCATAAACATCTAAGCCTTAAATCAAAAGACACATCAAAAATCCACACTAGGGTTGAGCAACAACCCTAGCTAACGGGTCTAACTACTCATAATAATGGAAGAAATCAGGAAAATAGATGAAGAATAACCCATAAGATTTAATTATAAACTAAGATAATGAAGATTCAGTGTTAATCTAGCTACAAATTACTCAAAATGGAATTAAAACACCGTTCACGTGCCCTGGAGTCTAACAGATTACAAAAGAAACCCTAAAAATGTGAAAAGAAAGTATTTATACTAGGCCGAATTTTCTGGAAATAATTACCCCTAACGGAGGTACTGTGGTCCGCATAAAATGTACCGTGGACCGCGATGAGGTTTCTTGGCTTGACTATTCACTCTCTGAATCTGGCCACCGCGGGTCGCATAAAATGCATCGCGGCCACGGTGACTTCAATTACGGTCCGAACAAAAAAAGACCGCGGACCGCATTGGCTTCCATCTTCAAACTCCAAGCTCTTTGAAACCCCCTCTCCGTGGACCGCATAAAATGGATTGCAGCCGCGGAGAGGCTACTGCGATCGGAAGAAATCCTCCGCGGACCGCACAACTTGAACACCCAAAAGTGCACCTCTCTGAACTTTTCCACCGCAGACCGCACTAAATAGTCTGCGGTCGCGGTGGGTCCTTTGCGGCTACAGTTGATTTTATGCTGCAGCAGTGCATTGACTTGTTCTTGGTACTTGTGCATGTTTCACTCCTTTTTGAGCTGGTTTTGACTACTTGTCACTTTTTTGACCAAACCTTGTAAACAAGTACAACATGTAAGCCTTTGGGACTATTCTGTATACATTTTTTAATCAAAACTCAAGTAAAAAGGAGTGTAAAATAACTATTCTGTAAAGTGAACCCATTAACCACTAGCTTAATAATCAACAACCTATCATTCACCCTCTTGACATCTACCACTAACTCTCTGAGGTCCCTATCAACTAAAATGCCTACTCCGTTCTTGCCTCCAACACCCCTCAAATACCAGAGCTTATACCCATTAACATCCCGAGCCTTCGTACCCCCCCCCCCCAATCTAGTCTCCTGGACCTTCCTCTTCTGGAGAATCTTCCCCAACTCTATCGACTTCCCCGTTAGTGTCCTTATGTTCCAGGATCCAATTCTCAACCTTATGAAATCCTTACCCCTCTTACCACCCTTGCTCCTCGCCCACTAATCCACCTGAGGACATGACCTTACACTACCATCACTTAGAATATCCACTACACCAGCAAAAATACAGGGATATGGACTAAGCCTAGACTACTACAAATATAGATGAGAAGACGAGGCGTAAAATAAGTAAAGCCTAAATACAAGCTGAAATGTAATGTAACTAGGTCACGCAAAAGGCATGAATGAAACAGGAGTGATACACCTAATGGCAGATAAATGCAAGCAAGCTGAAGGAAATACAATAATCAAGGATAAAAGGCAGCTAACAGAATAATAACAAATAGCAAATTCTAAGCAAGAACGATAGAACCTGGAGTCCCAGCGGGTGTCGAGAGAGGTGATGTCCACAACAGCTATGTTCTGGAAGTTCCCGCACATGTCGTCCAAGGGCTGCTGGGAAATCATCGCCATGCACAAACCCCTACTGTCGTTGCTAGGTATAGGAATCCGATCAACAGCACTAAAGAGGAGGTGCAGAAAGTAAGGTGCCGCTAAAGCTGCTGTCGCCACTAGTCTAGGGCAGTGACCGGAAGAAAGAAAGAAGAAGAGGAAAAGGGCAAGATAAATAGAACAGGGGAAGAAAGAAGAAGAAGAAACGAGAAAGTTAAAGAGAACATAGGGGAAGGAAGAAGAAGCAGAAACGGGAAAGCTAGAAAGCTAGAAAGGTAGAGGTGGAGGCAGATTGGGAGAAATCATAGGAGAGATGAGGAGAGGGAAAAAGAAGCAGAAGAAAAGAGCAAGGGAAGAAAGAGGCGAAGAGAGAGGAAAAGAAGATAGGGGGTGGGGGGCTTACCTGGGTCCGGTGGTCGTCAGTTGTACGCTGGCGGCTGACGGTGGTAGGCAGTGGTGGGGAGTTGGGTCAAAGAGACGTTAGAAGTTAGAAGAAAGAGAGGGACGTTAGGGAGAGAGCGAGATAGAAAGAAGAATTACCATAGCCACCAAGTAATAGTCCCTAAAATCTCTCTAAAATATAGACATTCACCTTAAATATAATTCTATTCATAACATTCCCCCTTGAATGTCTATTCAACAAATAATGTGCCTCGTTAAAACATTAACTAAAATAAAAATCAATGGGACAAAAATTTTAGAGAAGGAAAAAGAGTACACATGTTTAGAATTACGCCTTTTAGTTGCCTCGTTAAAACCTTTGCAAGAAAAAACTAGTGGGACAAAACCTTGTAAGGAAAAAAGAGTACAACCCGTATTAACTCCCCCTATGAGAGCACCCATTCACATCCTTGAGCCTCCGGATCCCAATCTTGTACACTAGCTTCTTGAAGGTTGACATCGATAGAGATTTGGTAAACAAATCAGCGATATTATCACTTGAATGAATATGCTGCACCTTGAAATCATCATTCTTGTATATATGTAATATCTTCAATATAATATTGTGGAATAGCTTTTTCAATATCTCCATATAGGTATTCTCGCTATCACATCATCATTCTTATAGTTATATCAAGATACATATGTGCACAAATAACACTTAGGATATGGTACTTTAAGACCAAGAATTGTATATGCTTTAAGCGATTTAAATCCTTCAAGGATGTCATATAAGTCGAGTCATATAAGTCATATAATAGACCTTAATTAGATTCATATCAAGTTTTCATATCATGCTAGACAAATAAGATATCGAAAACTGATTGCACATATCATTGGCTTTATACTTTAAAGTGTTTGAACTGCAGGCCCAAAACTACATGTCTTTCACATGAAACCAATTCTATTTGAGTTGTTTCTCTTCCATTTGGCTAATATTTTTGTGTCTGTATTCGACAGACTTAAGATCTTCATCTATACTTAGCGCTATCATAAATGTAATCGATGAATATTTTATATCGGTTCTAATATTTTTTCATAAAGACATAACATAAATGAGATCTTTTCATTCATTTCAGGTACTTGAACCTCTATTGAAAATTTATGAAGTGTTATGTCATGTGATCTTTTAGATCACTTACCTACTTATTATGATCATTTTGATCATTTGTTCATCTTCTTTATCAAGAATTTTATTTGAAATCGATTTGTCTATACGCTATAAGCGAACCATAGACTTTGTACTTCTAGGACTTATTCTAATAGGAGGATTTATAGTGTGATGATCCAAAAGGTCATCACTTATTTTTTTAAAATGAATTCTACATTCTGAGGCCTTAAAGACCTCTTTTAGCATCACCTCGATTTGCATACTTAGTCCGGGCGCGTAGCCGGAAAGCTTATATGTGAAAATCTGTGAAAAATGATAAATTTTGGCTATAAAATGAATTAATTTGACTTCGGTCAAAGTTTTGGGTAAATGGATACGGACTCGTGATTTGACGGTCCCGGAGGGTCCGTAGGAAAATATGGGACTTGGGCATATGCCCGGAATCGAATTCTGAGGTCCCAAGCCCGAGAAATGAATTTTTGAAAGAAATTATTTTCTGAAAAATATAAAGGTTCTTGAAAGTGAAATGTTATGTGAAACCCGTAGTATCGGGCCCATATTATGGTTTCGGAGCCCGGTACGGGTTCAATATGATTTATATGTGTCGACTGTAAAATTTGGTGAAAAACAGAGTTTATTTGATGTGAGTTGAACTTCCGGTTAAAGAGTTGTGAACTTTGAGAGTTCTTGATGAAAATGTTGAGTTTTGAGGTTTAATTCATGATTTTCCATGTTATTTTGATGATGTGATCGCACGAGTAGGTCCATATGATGTTTTTGAGTTTGTATGCACACTTGGTTTGGAGTTCTGAGGGCTCAGGTGAATTTCGGGTAGGTTCCGGGATGTCTTATGCTTAAAACCAGAAGTTGCAGGTCTCTGAACCCGCCAATGTGGTCCGCAAGAAAACGTGTGCGACCGCGGAAGGGGCCAGTGCGGTCCGCGGTCGACCTTGTGTTGTGCGCGGTGGAGGGTTGTGCGGCCGCAATCGACTTTGTGCATTTCGCACAGGGGCATTGGACTGCAGTATCCTCAAGAAGGACTGTGCGGCCACAATCCATTTTGTTCGGTCCGCACAGGGGGTCTGAGAAGGGTATAAATAGACGGGATTTTCAGTTATTTTCATTTTTTAAAACCCCAAAAACATAACAGACGATTTTTTTTTCAAACAAACTTTCTTCTCCAAAACGTTGTTAAGTGATTTCTAACTCATTTTCTTCACTCCTTAACATCTTTTAACATGATTTCAACTGCAAATCAATAATTTTCATGGAAAAATTGGGTGTTTTGGGTAGAACCTACGTTTTCAAAAATTAGGGATTTGGACCTCAATTTGAGGTTCGATTTCAAAAAAAATTATATATTTGGGTTCGTGGGGGAATGGGTAATCGGGTTTTGGTTCGAACCTCGGGTTTTGACCATGTGGTCCCGGGGGCGATTTTTTGACTTTTTGGGTAAAACTTTAGAAAACTCATTTTTATGCATTCAAATTGATTCATTTAGCGTTTATTGATGTAATTAAGTAACTTGTGACTAGATACGAGCGAATTGGTGGTGAAATCAAGGGGTAAAGCTATAATTGAATCGTGAATTGTGTTCGTGGCATCGAGGTAAGTGTTTGGTCTAACCTTAGCTTGAGGAATTAGGAGTTGAGTCCTATTTGCTATGTGATAAATGTTAAGTACGACGTATAGGCATAGTGACGAGTATCTATACGTTGGTGTCAAGCATGCCCGTGAGTCTTATTTATGATTTTCATGACTTCGTTGTATTATCCATGCTTTAGAGTTGATTTCTAATTGTTGTGAAAAGTTTGTGGAAGGAATTGTGACTTTTGAACATCGAGGAGCATTGGCTCAAGTTATATTACGAATTGTGAAAGTATATGAGTTGATTGAACCCTTTGGAGCATTGGCTCAAATGGTAAAGTGAGTTGTGAAGTAAAAGTGAATAAGAGAAAGAAGTTATTAAATTGTTCCCTTGCCTAAATTGTTCCCTTGCCGAGATATTGTTGCTTTATTGGTTATATCCCTTGCCGGGATGTTGATATTATTGATGTTGCTCCCTTGCCGGGACTTAATTGTTGAATTGTTGTTCCCTTGTCGGGATTTCTATTATAATCTTATTTATTTCCTTGCCCTATTGTTTGTGATTGTTGTTTGGGTAAGGAAGAGTGTTAAAGCACGAAAGGTGATGCCGTGTATTGTTTGTTTTGTGAGGAAAGAGTATAAAGCACCAAGGGTGATGCCGTGTATTATTGTGAGGAAAGAGTGTAAAGCACGAAGGGTGATGCCATGCCGCACGATGTACCATTCCGTGCCGATTTTATTGATTATATAGTGAGGAAAGACAGTAAAAGCACGAAGGGTGATGCCGTGCACACTTTTATTATATAATTGCTTGGGTGAGGACGAGAGTAAAAGCACGAAGGGTGATGCCGTGCAATTGTTGATTTCTGATTCTTTGTTGATATCCGAGTTATGTTGTTCTTTAATTACTTGATGTCTTTCTATTCGGAATTGTTATCTCCCCCACAACATGTTTCCCCTCCCATATTGACTGGTTATTTTTGTATTTCTTTCCGCTGTATATGTATTTGAATTGCACAAGTTATTTGGTAGTCTGGTCCTAGCTTCGTCACTACTTCGCTGAGATTAGGTTAGACACTTACCAGCACATGGGGTCGGTTGTGCTGATACTACACTCTGCACTATGTGCAGATCCCGGAGCATCTTTTGGACCATAGTGTGGAGGCTACCTTCAGTCCACGCGGAGATCTAAGGTAGACCTGCAGGCGTCCGCAGGCCCTGGCGTCTCCCTCTATCCCTATTTTTCCTATTTCATTTTCCTTATATTCCGGAACAGTGTATTATTATTTCTTCAGACTTTGTATGTAGTAAATCTTAGATTGTCTGGGACACTGTGACACCAGATTTTGGGTGGTTGAGACTTAATTAATTGTAATAGACGCAGATTTCAGATATTTAATTGTTATCTTCCGCTTAATTATTTAAAGTTTCGTTGTTTTCATGTTATCACCTTGTATTTGTTAAAAAGAAGTAATTTGATAATGAAGTAAGTAGTTAAGGATTGACTTACCTAGCTCTCATTAGTAGGCGCCATCACCACTCCCGAGGGTGGAAAATTCGAGTCGTGACATACAGTGAGAATATAGTTACTTTCTTTGGGTTAGCAGATGCTTCCGGCATGCTTTGCAATATATTGCATATGAATTATATTTTTATGAATTTCAAGTTCATATTATCTTCGAGGGTCTAGAGGTACAAATGATAATTCATTCTACATAACTTTTTTCAACTGTTTATCATGTCTCCCCCTCATATTAGAAAAACTAACTTGCTTCCTCAACTTTGGCCTCACCATTGTGCGTTAGGTGTTAATCAAAATATACACCGCACATCAATAGTAATAAGATGAAATTATTTGATTCTTGACCATGAACCTTTTGAAAGGGGAGAATGTAATATACTTTCGTATATAACTTATATCAAACTGATATAGATAACTTTGTTCTTATAAGCAACAATTTAGCTATTAAGTGGAGACACTCAATAAATTATTTTGCTAAACCAGTTGTGATGTAAATCAACTTATCAAGATATACTATCTTGAATAGAAAATCTAGAAATTATGCTCTAAATTAAATTATTGAGCAAGTTACCTTGCAAACACCAGGTTGCGGGTTAATAATAATCGTACATGTAACCATCTCATAGATGCATCTTATGTGGTATACATGGCATGTGAATGGGCACATGTTCACCTTTGATATTTCCAGTGTTCATGGGATTCAAATCCCAATTTTAGTTGGTTTATTAATTAATGAGAACAAACAATAATGAGTGTTGTATAAATAATGTTATTTTTTTGCACATCATACTTAAATTAATATGGCTAAACGAGTTATGCCAACTGGATAAATTATCAATATTGATAAAGTTCACGTTTACACCATGACATGTGCAATTATCAATAAACTCTAAGTTTATTATGATGTGAGTTTCTATATTAATAAACATCCAATTTACTACATCATGTAATTTTACCATATTCTTTATTTGTGTAGTACAAATCAGGCAATAAAGCGGGTAGTTTTTATATACATATTACCCCGCTACAGTTGTAGTAATATAAAGATATTAAATCTTTTGATTATTTATAGTTTTAATATAACCAACCACTTCCGCGACTTTAGAAACTCAATAAATTTTTCTAAGACTTACTACAACACAATACCTTATTGATAATTAATTTTATTCCTCAAAATAATAATAACTGGCTCTTCAGAGCTCTCAATTAATTTGGTATTACCACATATTCATCAACATCCATATAGTAAATATCTCTTTTAAAGAGAAAGTTATATCATTATGGTCATGGTCAAAATTAGATGCAAGATCTGTTTCTTGCATTACTGTTATCCTTTAATAATCACATTACCAAAATATTTTGGCGTAGGTACGTGACCATTGACCATTCATGCCATAATAATAACATTATTTTCTTATATCATCTCAAACCTCCTTCTAGATGTGAGTGTTGTATATTCACTACCACTAGTATGTTCATATTATTCCAAGAATGAACATGTATTCATAAATCACATGTTGTCACATTCACATCACGAATGGACCATAATTATCTATTTGTGCTTTACAAAATCTCATGTCAAATTGATGATAAATATTACTTTCACATAGTGAAAGATTATTCTGAGAATCCTTATTGTTCTCATTACCACAATGATGATAATTATAATTTCGTCTATTGCCACATCTCATCTATTATTATCTTCACGGTAATAATTTTGTCTTCTTTCAGATTTATCAAATTGCTATCACATCCTCTTACGAGAATGAAAATGAAGCAAATTCAATGGGACGAGTTTTCACTTCTTGTGCCCATAGCTATACATGTATTTGATCTTGGCAAGACATAGAAATTTTATCACTTCGGGTAGTTATAATTTATCACAAACTCTATTAGAGTTATAATAAAAATTTATTATCTTTACTTGTATTTAAATCAAATTGTAGAATTTAAAAGAGAAAAATAAGATAAAATACTTACCTTAAATCCAGAATAGAGAATTTATTCCTGAATAAAGTTTATGGAACAATTGACAATCATCATGCTCAATATTATATACAAGTTGAGCACCATGTGCATATCCCAAATTAAAATAACTGCCCTCTGCTCGATTGGTTAGAGTCTCGTACTGATAACGTGTTATAAAACAATAAAAATGAGAAAAGAGTATTGCAGAGAAAAGTATATAGAGAGAATTTTATTGATTTAGGATCAATTACAGTGGAATATAACTCCTCTATTTATAGAGAAAAGTGACTTAGCCACCAAATAATAATATCTAAAATCTCTCTAAAATATAAACATTTACCTTAAATATAATTCTATTTATAACATATATTTTGTTATATTGGATTAAATACACATGATTTTTGAAATCTTGGAGGATTATTAGAACCTTGCGGACCATTTTAGTAAAGGTAAGCACTTAAAAACCAATTTTGATCTTTTCCTCTAATTTGTTCATTTATATCAAGGATAACTATGAATAATAATATACGAATTATTATGCGAGTAAAAATATAAGGATTATATATAGTGATTGCCTCTTTAGATAATCATTGATATACATAATATTATTCACAATTTATAACACATGCAGTAATATTGATGAAAATAATATGCTAACATATAAATTTTGCGTATGGATATTTATTAATAGATAAGGTTTAAATATTTGCACCAAAATATTAGTTTTCTGGTGTCATACATTGATTAGTCTGTTTAAAAAAAAATATTATAATTTCTTATATAAAAATATTTTAAGTTTGAAAAGTTTTAGTTTTACGAGGGAGTAGTTTTCTAGAAATCTTTATTTTCAATCAGTTTTAACGCAAAATGTCATGTTATATGAGTCGAGTATTAACTTCATATTTATTATATCTAAATTATTTATAAATACAGAAGTCATTTTACTTCATTTGCATACTATTATTATTTATTTTTTAAAATACCAAACACACCCTTAGTTTTGTGTAATTTGATATGGATGTTTTCCATCGTATATAAGAACCTCCATCTGACTGAATATAAGAAGTGAGAAGACTTGGGGTCTTGCAGAAGCATAGAAAGCGTGCTACATAACTACACTCTGTCGCTAAACCTTTTATCGAAGTAATCTCATACGCATTGAGTTCGCGTTTGATTCAAATGGAGCTCCTTCGATCGAACCTCCCTCATGTTCGAATTCCTGAACCAACAAATCGTATCTTCAAGCACGAATGCTGCATTTCTTTTGATACTCCCGTAATCTTTCTAATTACTTGTTTTTACTCTTCGAGCATTTGTTTTCTCTCTCATTTTAGTTCATTTCATTTGTTTCTTATCTGGAGATGATTTCTTTTGTTTTTAGAGTTAGTTTGAATCGTCTGCCTAAGTTTTGATGATTGTTATTGGCTTCTGCTATTTGATTGTTTTACCTTGTTGGGTTTATCATTTGTCTGCTAGGGTTTATGACTAATCTTTGGAGTTAAATTGGACTATATTAATTCATTTTTGCGGTAAAAAATTGAACTTCAGTTATTCTGAAACTGTAGGAAGTGTACTATAAGTTGCCGTTCTCTTCGTATAGAAAATGGTAAAAGATATATCTTAAAATTGGATTAAAGTTATGTATGCTGATAGTGTAGTTCTTTTACACTACCGGTGAATTTTAACTTGTGATAGCAAATTAGTTACCATTTTTAACAGATTATCAATTAATGCTTATCAAGAGATTTACGTGTAATTACCTAATAAATGACATGATTGTGTAAGGATCTTTTACACCTTCAGTGCATAGAAACTATACTCTTTAACATGTTGGTCAAGATAAACTTGATTTGAATATTGGGAACCTAAAATGCCAAACATTTTGGACAGAGGGAGTACTCTTGATATATTTTGCTTGGTTAAGCTACTAAGGCAGCTAAATAGGTACAATGCCAACATTGGATTCATTACCTTTATCTTTAGTATTTGAATTCGTTACTGTTTTCAGTTGGAAATATATAATCCGCTATTGAAACTCTGTTAAGCTATTAGTATTGATTTAAATACGATTGTGATTTTTCTGATGCAACATTTACTTGACGTTTTGTCAGAAATCTGAGGGCGGGCTGTTTGTTGATATGAACACCTTTCTTGCATTTGGAAGGGATTATGTAGGTTGGAACTACGAGAAGACTGGGAACCCAGTTTATTTGCACATAAAGCAAACGAAGAAGACAATTGCTGAAGATAGACCATCAAAAAGACCCACGCTTTTGGCTATAGGTAGTAAAAATTTACAAGTCATATGAGTTGAATGCACCTTACCACACAAATTTTGATGTATAATTTGGTTATGTCTTCCCGTTTCCAGGTATTGATGGAGGGTTTGATAATAGTGATCCCCAGTATGAAGAAAGCTATGAAATTGTTATATTGCCGGATTACATAGCCCTTCCTTTCCCTTCTGTGGAGTTGCCTGAGAAGGTAACCTTTGCAATTAAATTCTTTCAGAAGCGATGCATTTTTATAGAGTATGCTATACACTAAATATGGTTTAACATTTTTACTTCCATATCATTCCAACTTGCAGGTAAGGTTGGCTGTTGATGCTACTTTAATGGCTGAAGCTGCTGAAAGGAAAGAGCAAGTTGCTTCATGGACTGCTGACAAGAAGCTTGTCAGTAAATATGCCATGGATCTGCAGCAGCTCGACAATGGTGTTGTTGTTCCTCCAATGGGTTGGAAATGTGCCAAGTGTGACAAGACCGAAAATCTCTGGCTGAATCTAACCGATGGATCTATCCTTTGTGGTAGGAGAAATTGGGATGGAACTGGTGGTAATGACCATGCCATTGACCACTACAAAGAAGCTGGTTACCCCCTTGCCGTAAAGCTAGGGACCATAACTGCTGATTTGAAGGGGGCAGGTAATGCCATCTTTTTGTTTTGAAGAAGGTAACAGATTTTTTATAAATAATCAAAAGAGTAACCCTTAACACAAAGACTGTGCTAAGAGAAACATAGTTACAGGAGCCCCCCAAAAGCAAAAACCCAGTCCTGCAATATTTACAAGGACCCAATGATGTCAACTACTGATTATACATCTTCTACTAGGGCCTCTTTACCCGGAAGTTCATCTTCTGTTCAGAGTTAGCTACATCTTCAAAACAACTTGAATTTCTCTCCCTCCATATTGTCCACCAGATACTTTTAGGGATAATTCTCCATCATCTCTTATGTCTCTCAATGTTACCTGGATCATTCCAACGTGCTAACAAGTAACAACTCAGCAGTTTTCCTAGGCATTGTCCATCTGAGTCCTCATCAAGAGCTGCCACAGAGTACTGGTAACTCTGTAATGGAGAAACAAGTAATGCCATCTTATATATAAATGATCAGAAGTTGGTTATCAGAACTTGTGGCTCAGCTCCTTTCCGTTTTTGAATTTTCTTGTGTAGATAGGAAGTTTTGATTTTTTCATAGTCGAGTATTACTGGTTTATTTCTAAGCACAACAATCATTTGTAATGCAGATCTGCCTTATGGATTACTGAACAACTATTTTCTTTATGTTCAGTCAACTTACTCTTTGTATCTTTCAAGTCTTAGTTCAGGGTGAGGGAGATGTAACTTACTCTTCAAATATGTCAATCGTTTTGGATAGTAAGGAAAGGCTGCCTGAACTGTTTGATTTTGGTCATTTTTTTATTTTTGTTTTATGAAATTTCAGTTTGGTTTCGTGAGAGGCTTCTAAAATTCGTTCACTTAGTAACCAAAAACTAACAGGCTCTGGATTTTAAAGAATTTGTTCACTCAGTGGCATGGTAGTCATTTGAGTTCCCTAGATATTGGAAGTGGGGTCCAGTGGTTTTGTAGTCTAAAACTGTCTCTTTCTTGTTCCTTGTCAAAAAGTTGTCTTTTCTTTGTTTTGATCATTTTCTTGGACATGTCTACCTTTACAATGAGCAATGTCAATTCAGAGAAGTAGAATTGAAGAGTATCAGAATATCGTCCTATATCTTACTTGTTGAACCAAAAATAGAGTGGGCACAAAGTTCATGTAGAGTGGCTAATTCCTGCATCTTTCAATATGCCATGGTTTATGGGAATACAACAACAAATCTAGCGTAATCCCACAAGTGGGGTCTGAGGAGAGTAGTGTGTACGTTGACCTTACTCCCGCTTTGAGAAGATAGAGAGGCTATTTATGGAAATAGAAACACATTAATGTTAGAATGACACGATTGTGTTGTGGTTCTGTATCTTTACAAGTTCTTCGGTTTCTCCACTCTAGAATCAAGTAGATTTCCTGATTGTTTACCTTGGAACAATTTTTTTATAACCGTGGCGTCCGGGCCAGTTTGTGCACATCTCGACTAATTCCACGGGATACTTGTTACCTCCAACCAACAACAGGTACCAGGTAACTCTATCCATGAAGACTGGATAGATGAAAAGAAAACACCTAATGTTTTTGTCTCTGTTGGGATTCGAACCTGAGACCTTAAGTTCTCAACCTTGGAACAATTATTAATTGTCATATATACGCTTTGGATGGACATGTCCTTCATTAGTATGATAAATATCATGGTTGTGAATATGGCCCTGTAACTCAACTATGCTGGATTCTTTACTACATCAATGATGTCCCCTCATTTTACCATGCTTAAATGTCATTTGGCTTGAGTTAATACTAACCAGTTGCAAAGTTTGGCAGCTCAGATGTTTTCTCCTACCCAGAGGATGAAAGTATTCTTGACCCACTTTTAGGACAGCATCTGGCACATTTTGGTATCGACTTCTCATAATTGCAAAAGGTTAGCAGCTACTGTATTCACTCGTAGAAAAAGTGTGTATAACTTGTATTAACTAGTTTCGCTACGTATCAAGCTTCCGTGTGGAATAGCCATCTTAATTGGGCCTTCGACTGAACTCAACTCCAGTAGTGTCTGAGGTGGCTTAACTCATACGCAGACCTAATCTAGCAAGTTTCCAACTAAGACAGTGATAATCTTTTGCTTACTAATGATTATTTTTCCTGCCTGTAAATTTCTTTGATTCTTTTCCCCTGTAATAAAGTTTGTTCTCTTTGTTGTTTCAAGTTTACTTAGAATTCTCCTCTGGAGCTATAGTTGTTGTGTGCATAATGGTTCCTGGCACTAGCATATTGTGCTGTTACTGATGCAAAGTTACGATTGCTCCAATTCTTCTTCTTATAGATAGTGTGATTCAACATTGTTCTTTTGATTAATTATATTTTCAGACGGAAATGACTACTGCTGAAAGAGAACTTGACCAAAATATTAATTATGATTGGAATCGTATTCAAGAAACTGGTCAAGATGTTGAACCACTTTTTGGACCTGGTTATACTGGACTAGTCAATTTGGGTAATAGGTGAGTTGGCCAATGTAGCCGTTGTTTATGTTTATTTTCATGTCTTGTCTCATTTTATTCTTTTTCAGTTGCTACTTGGCCGCGACAATGCAGGTTGTATTCTCAATGCGTCCCTTCTGTTCTCGGTGAGATTATTGTTGTGATAAATGTCTTTGATGTAAAATGGCATTGAAGTTCGTTTCCACGTAATTCTACTTTATAGTTTTAGCATTTCCCTTCTTATTTGGGTCTTATCATCTGATGTGCAACACCCACAGGTACTATGTGGAGCAAAGTCTCAAAGCAGCTTTCAGTGTGGCTCCTGCTGATCCTACTGTAGACCTTAACATGCAGCTGTGAGTAACTTGCATTTGTTCATTTTTCTGGTTCACCATTAGTTCTCAACCAACGAGATTTCTTAGGTGGTCTGCACTGCTTAACAAATGACATCATCTTCGTTACGCTTTTACTAAGTTATGCTTATATTTCGTATTATATTTGGAAGCTAACCAGTAACCATTATGTAGACTGTGTATGTTCAAACTGAATCATGTCCTTTCTCAGACTCATGTAGTTAACAATCTAGGAAACCTGTGGAATACATGCTTATTCTCAGCCAAGAATCTTCCTTTAAATGAATGATAACCACCCACCTTGTTATGGGCAAGTGAATGAACAAGATGTAAATCTGTGAAATGAATTTCTGACTGATCTTTGTAATATACACGAAGCTTCTTTTCGTGCTCATTTTTGTAGTGAGCCGTAATTCTTATTAGGGTTACCAAAATATTAGGTTCTAAAGGGAGCTTCTTCAATCTTGTCCTTGCCAATTA
Source organism: Nicotiana sylvestris (assembly GCF_000393655.2). Classification (NCBI taxonomy): domain Eukaryota; kingdom Viridiplantae; phylum Streptophyta; class Magnoliopsida; order Solanales; family Solanaceae; genus Nicotiana; species Nicotiana sylvestris. Next base: position 42,970,622 of record NC_091062.1, on the reverse strand, counting down.
TACATTTTAAGCTATAGTTTCCAAGGCTGAAGTCTGAACTCCTTTAGCCTCAATTTACTGATTTTATTTCTCACTCCCACATCACCAACTTTATCACTCCACGTCGTTCTCCCTTTTCCTTACAAGAACCTCAACATGTTGTACCCAAGGATACGACGTAATGGCTAATGAAGTGAGTGAGAACCATGAGGTCCTAGGTTCAAATCCCAACACAGGTAAAATCACTAGGTGATTTCTTCCCATTTGTCCAAGCCTTGGTGGATAAAGTTACCTGGTACCTGCCGCTGGTGAGAGGTGGCAGGTATTCCATGGAATTAGTCGAGGTGCGCGCGAGCTGGCCCGAATACCACGATTATCAAAAAAAAAAAAGGAACCTCAAAACATGCTAAGGTTTAACAACACAGGCATGAAGAATAAGGTATGGCATGAATAGTTCTAAAGCTTGTCCTCGAATGTTTAGGTTAGGAAACCTTTAACAATGTAGATAATGTGAACATATATGTTACCTATCAAAGACAAATGTACATATCAACTACGGAGAATTTAGAAACCTAACTTAGTGGAGGCAAAGTCATATTAAGCAATGCACTATTAATCGTGTATAACCATCAGTGGAATGAAATAATGTCCATTTTTTAATAAGTAAAGCTTGATGGAAGAGGTAAAACAAATAAAACGTGGAATGCAAAAATGTCCATTATATCCTATAACTTTTAGTAAATATTTTAAAAGAATTTGCACCCAAGGGTTTGGCATAATGGTCAATGAAGTGGGTTGAGAACCATGAGGTCTCAGGAAATTCCAGTGGAGGCAGAACCACTCGATGATTTTTTCCTATCTGTCCAAAACTTGGTAGACAGAGCTACTTGGTATCTGTGCTGGGAGGTAGCAGGTACCCCATAGAATTAGTGGAGGTGCATGCAAGCTGGCCCAAACACCACTGTTATAAAAAAACAAAAAGGAAAAAATGAAGAATTTCTATGGTGGATTCCTTTTATTTTAATTTCATGATGCATTCGAATCATTGAAATAGAAATACGTAAAAAGGTAAAATTATATCAATCAATCAATCCCTGATTGGTTGTGTCGGCCAAAGATGCAAGCTAAGGACTTCCCAGGGGACCATCCATCTTAGTCGTCCCAAATCATTTAAGTTGATGTTGAAACAAGAGTATATAAAGTTGAAGTTGAGCAAATGTTTATGGAAGGCGACATTATGTTTGGACGTGAACTTCACTTGGAACAACAATTTTTGAAAGTTGGGATTTGTGACTGAGAACCAGTATTCACATGAAACACTCCTTTATACCAGTATTTCAATATTTCGTTTAAAGTTCATAAATTGAAGGTTCAGCATTAGAGTTGTAAGTTAGGAGGAAGTCGAGCGTTTTTCTACTTTGTACCAGGGGCGGGGCTAGGCTGAGGGTGTTTCGCCTTGGGATGTTAGTGGTTTATGTAGTTTCCACACTATTTCTGTTTTTTTCTTCATAGTTCTATGGCATTATTACTGGTTATTGTTAATTGTTATTGCTTTTCCATCTATTTTCTGTCTCTTACGATGTTGATATTATTTTTTTTGGCTTTTGTTGCTGTCACACATCTATTGTTTATTTTCGTCTTCTTGAGCCGAGGGTCTTTCGGAAACAGCCTCTCTACCCCTCCGGGGTAGGGGTAAGGTTTGTGTACACTCTACCCTTCCCAGACCCTATTTGTGAGATTTTACTGGGATGTTGTTATATGTCAAGCCCAGATGGGCCTGGAGTATCTGACATCTTTCTGTGTTTACCTTTGGGGGAGGGACGCTGGCGTGGCTTGTAATTGCCCAAGTTTAAGTCTGTGCGTACCATGAGTGTGTTTTCCTTGTCTTCCCTACCCCCCTCCCCCCCCCCCCAAAAAAAAAGGAACAAAAGAGAAAGAACGAGATATTATGAGTGACCTTTGTCTGTTCACCTAATTATAGGGAGTTACGGGGGTTTTGAATGTCTAATAAGCATTGAACACTGAGCTGTTGATGCATGCTTGTGTTTGGCCTTCTTCAATATCAAAAGTGTATGTGTCCTTATTTGTATAGCAATTAACTTTAGCAGACAAATCCTTGCATAGCCTGACTTGCATACCATTGCTAGATGCTTTTGCTTGATACAACGTTTATTTCTTACTTGATAGATGGTTCATTCTTAGTTCTTCTTTTTTGTTATATTTACCTTTCTTTTGTGGGCGGGGAGGGGGGGGGGAGTTCGGGGAATATCCTGAGTTTGTATCCTGTGAGTCCAATCTATGCTGTACCAGGACAATTACTTCTGTTGTGTCAGAATTTTTTAATTTTCTGAATTTTCTACGATAATAAATACTGAGCATCCGTAGCGGAGCGCTTTTCATTCTTCAATTTGCAGATATGATGAATATTGCTTTGCTTTTTATGATTTCTTTGTGTGTGCTCTTAACATGTTGACACGTTACACTGATTTTGGCAGAACAAAGTTAGCTCATGGCTTGCTTTCTGGAAAATATTCTGTTCCTGTTCTGGAGGTATGTGTCTGGAAAAATTATTTCTTTGTGCATTGCCTTCTTGGTGGATAACAATTATTTTTTGTGATCCAGGATGATGACAAGTCAAGTGCTCCAAGTTCACTGGTAAACTTTCATATATGAAGAAGTTCATGTTTTCTTTTGGTTTGCATATATTATACATAATCTTAGCTCACTCCATAGCTTTTATTAGGCTAATCAAATATTTGATGGAAATTTACTGGCATGTGGTAGGATTTATGCTGCTCTGAAGTTAACATGATGACGAAGCTCGCAAATAAAATAGGATTGTGGTAAAAAAATGGTTGCATCTGGTTCATGGAAAGCTTTCACTGGTGTTAGCCAAAATTGTTTTCTAAGTTTCCAATTCTTTATCGGGCATGTATTGCGATTTGCGAATGCTTATAATTTGGGGTTGGGGGAGTGCTCTTTCTATAACATGAGTAACTGTGATTTGTTATATAATACGAGCCTTAAAAGTTGAAACTAGATGCTTTTAATCTAGCTTTCACAATGATCTTCTAAAGATTTAGATAGAGGGCTTTTACCTTCCTCTCATGGTGTGAGGCATTTCAAGACTTACTTTGGGCCGAATGATTTACCTATTAAATCAGGTTGTGTGCTTGACATTGTATTTTTTACCCCTCTTTCTCTCCCAACTTTTTATAAATCCTTTGTTTTTCTTAACTTTCAGAAACAGGAGGGAATCCGTCCCCGCATGTTCAAGTCAGTTATTGCTGCTAGCCACCCTGAATTTTCTACTATGAGACAACAGGTATCTGGAATCTACTTCAATCATTAGATGTTTCCATTTGAGATAACCAATTAAAACATTATAATGCTGTTCACAACTAACAAAATCCTGAAATCTATTACTCCATCCGTTTCAATTTATGTGAACCTATTTCCTTTTTAGTCCGTGGCAAAAAGAATGACCCCTTTCCTTACTTGGAAACAATTTACCTTTACACAATAATTTATAGCCACACAAAATATATGTGCCTCATTTTACACCACAAGATCAAAAGTCTTATCTCTTTTCTTAAATTCTGTGCCCAGTCAAATGGGTTCACATAAATTAAAACGGAGGGAGTATTTTTTACATCTCAAGCCACGGAACATCCAATATAGCTCTTTCCCGTTGAGGTGATGAAGTGTGTGTCTGGGCTGGTTCTTATAACAACTTTGTTTTATTCCATAACTGCTTCACCTCCCACTGATGTTTTATAACTGATTTCATGCTCACGTGTCGTCTTTTTTTTTTTCATTGCCCTTGAAGCTCACTAGCTTTTGTCTTTCTGTACTTTTGCATCTATGTTCGTTCTGGTTTGTTGTCATTATCATGGCTATTGTTATCAGTACATTTTATTGATGTTAGCTTATGTCTAGGATGCACTAGAGTTTTTCCTACATTTCATTGATCAAGTTGATCGGATGAATATCGGGAACCCTAATATTGATCCTTCGAGGAGCTTCAAGTTTGGAATTGAAGAACGCCTCCAATGTCCCTCAGGAAAAGTGGCCTACAACGGGAGGAAAGATTATATTCTTTCTCTTAATATTCCTTTAGAAAGGGTGGTAAATAAAAGTGAGTTTTTGTCGTACTTTATATTTCCCCTGCCTGCGCTTCTATCTTATTATTCATTTGGTATGGTATTCTAGGAGAGCTAGCAGACTTTCAAAAGTTAAAGGCTGAGAGAGCTGCAGAAGGAAAGGACGTGTGAGTTTCAGCTGGTCTGCTACATACTTCCATTTCTTCTACTTTCTTGGTAAATGTATAGCTTTTGCAGGTCTACAGATGAAATTGTCCGCCCAAGGGTTCCATTAAAGGATTGCCTGGATTGTTTTTCAGCTCCTGAGGAGGTGCATGATTTTTACAGCACGGCTTTAAAGGCTAGGACAACTGCAATCAAGTAAGTTTTCTGACGTGTCCCTTAAAGTCCTCTATTCTATTTTGTCTACTTCACTTGCAGGCTGCTACTATTTAATTCGCCTCGCAATTTCTTTTTAGTTTGCAGTAGGCTATAAAAATACTATTTCTATTGCCTAGTATGTTGTCTTCTTCAGTTTCTCACAACTTGAATAATTGGTTACTGATCACGCCCAACTATGCCTTATAAAAAGGACAAAGCAGTCGCTACAAATATAATCCGAGTATTTAGCCCAGAGTCGAATTCATAGGGAATTAACCTACCAATTACTCTTGTTAGACTCACTAAATTCTTCGTAATCAACTTTCCAGATATTTTGAATAACAATTGGAGATGTTTTTACTAACTATAACTGAATGAAAGCAAGTAACTAAGAGCTAACTATGACTGGTTTGTATGCAAGTAAGAGAAGGATCTAAGGTTATGATTTCCCTATTGGTGGAATCCCTTCCTGTTATGTTTCGCATAGATTTGCCTAATCGTCTCTATCGATCACGAGCACTCATATTACCGTAAATCTCTCCCGAGTAATCATGACAATTTACTAGACGCTTCTCCCGAGTTACGCTAGCTGGCTTTTACTACAACTCACTTTAGATCGCACCCAAGGCTCGTTATCCTTAATCCCGCCTTTAAACCCTCGGTTATTGATCCCTCATATACTTTGGGAGTGGTGTTGTTCAACAATTACCTAAATATGCACTCTCTTCCGAGTGTTACATACTAAATAGGCACAGCTAATTGAGGATCCTATCAATTAACTGCAACAAGAACGTAGTTGAACAAATAGAGATTAAACCGGGCAAACTATATTAACATAACACTAAGTTCATCCTTCAACAGGTTCAATCAAAATCCTAGACTAAATATTTAGCTACTCATTGCAAAGCAAGATAAAACTACAAAAGTATTCATAATGTGCAATTAAAAATAACCAAGAGAAGATTGAAAAACTCTAATGGTTGATTGCTCTTCTCACACTTGTTCTTGCCTCCAATTTAGTCTAAAAACAAGCTTAACCTTTGCTTGGGCGAGTTTGTTGAGTTTATCAAGGGTTAGGATAAGTTTCCCTCGATTTACACTTTAGTCCCAAAATTTCTCGGCAATTACACAGTCGACCGCGGCCGCGGTGAATCGCAACTATTCTGCCTCAATATTTTGGCCTACCGCGTTCCAGCCGCGGTCGACCGCGGTCGCGGTGGCCTCTTGTCTAGTCCTCCTTTGCCTCTTTCTTGCTTATTTTCGTTTGGGTTCTTCTTGATTAGCCTTATATCCACATTATTGACTCCAAAACACTTCATAGTCTCTTCCTAACTTGGATTAGTCCCTGCAAAGCAAAAGAACACCAATTAGAGTATTTTGTTATCATTTAACCTTTAAAACAACAATAAAGTATGGTACATTTAGAGTGTAAATTTGCGTCTATATAGCATACTATCACCACCCCACACTTAAACCGTTGCTAGTCCTCTAGCAACAAACCACACTCTATAGGCCTAATCGTCATTGGGTCACTTCCCTACTCCCTATACCAAGAATAGTTCACATGGATAGACTACTTCAGCGCAACCTCCTCGCCTCAAGAGTGGACTCCTTTCTAGCCACGCAATGCCCCTAAACAGCTCTCCTACTCTCAGTCAAAGGTCCAAACTTACCTTCCCTTCCCTTCATGAATCATGTGCCTACTCACTACAAAAGTGACTTATATCGTTTACAAACCACACACTGAGGAATTCGAATACAACATTTCACTCACCCTCAGAACAAATTCTTATGCCACAAACAACACACCATAGGCTTGCCCGAAGTGTAATACTCGACTAATCGAGCTCATTCAGTCTAGAATCAAATAGGACTTTATTTGGTTATAATGTTGGCTGCGGGACGGGTATGATACATCTGGGTATAGTGACTACACCTCCCCAAGCACTCCACTACATTGTGTACTTTTAAGCTCTTAACTTTGTCACACCTTCCTTCCACTATTACATTATTGTGTTAGCCCTTTTTTTTTTTCTTTAAGCACACTTTTTCTTTTAATAGCTGCCACCACTTTGAGGCTTTTTTTTCTTCTTGTCCCCTTAATTCCACTTAACAGCCCAACCAACCACCCCACACTTATATTTTTCCATATCCGTTACACTTTGAGTCACAGTGTAGTTCAGCTGGGCTCCACTCAACGTTCTACTGGCATAGTAAATTGGGTGCATTAGCTTGTCTTTCCGCTGTCCCAGCACTGCCCCCACTGCATAGTCACTGGCGTCACACATGAGTTCGAATGATTGCTCCCAGTCGGGGGCAACAATGATGGGTGTCGTGACTAGCCTTTTTTTTCAACTCCTCGAATGCTACCCTGCAATCATCAGAAAACAAGAAAGGGTGATCTTTTTCTAATAACTTACAGAGAGGGTTGACAATTTTTGAGAAGTCTTTTATGAATCTCCGGTAGAAACTGGCATGCCCGAGGAAGCTCCTGATTGCCTTGACTGAGGTGGGGGTGGCAGCTTTGCTATCATATCAACTTTAGCACGATCCACCTCGATTCCCTTGCTTGATACCCGGTGCCCCAAGTCTATGCTCTCTTGTACCATGAAATTACACTTTTCCCAATTAAGTAACAGGTTAGTCTCAATATATCTTTTCAACACTCAGGTTAGATTTATAAGGCACTCGTCGAACGAGTTTCCCACCACTGAGAAATCATCCATGAACTCCTCCATTATGTCTTCGACCATGTCAGTGAATATGACCATCATACACCTTTGGAATGTGGTGGGTGCATTGCATAGGCCATAGGGCATCCTCCGAAAAGCATAAATGCCATATGGGCATGTGAAGGAGGTCTTCTCTCTGTCCTCTGGTGCAATGGAGATTTAATTGTATCCTGAGTACCCATCCAGAAAATAGAAGTGGGACCTCCTTGCCAATTTGTCGAGCATCTGATCAATGAAGGGAAGTGAGAAGTGGTCTTTCCGGGTGGCCAGATTTAATTTTCTGTAGTCCATGCAAATTCTCTAGCCTGTGACGGTTCTTGTAGAGATCAGCTCATTGTTATCATTTTTGACCGCCGTCATGCCACCCTTCTTAGGAACACATTGCACCGGGCTAACCCAGTTGCTGTCAGAGATTGGGAAAATGATTCCCGCATCCAACCACTTAATCACCTCTTTTTTCACCACTTCCTTCATGTTGGTGTTCAGCCTTCTTTGGTGCTCCCTGGAAGGTTTGTGTCCCTCTTCCAACAGAATTTTATGCATACAATATGCCAGGCTGATCCCCTTAATGTCTGCCATGGTCCACCCAATGGCAGTTTTGCACTTCTTGAGTACCTACAAAAGTTGTTGTGCCTGCACATCTAACAAACTAGATGAGATAATAACAGGTAATGTGGAGTTAGGTCCTAGGAACTCATACCTCAGATGGGCGGGCAATGACTTCAATTCCAGCTTTGGTGGTTCTTCTATGGATGGCTTGGCTGGAGGAGTTTCTCTGTTTTCTAAGCGTAGGGGCTCGAATTCAAGAGTTCTATCCCAAAACCCTCTGCCTCTAAAGCTAGCACCCATTCTGCCAATTCTTCCCCATTCACCTCATCTAAATTTACCAGGCATCTCCTTCAACGCATCAATCAATGGAATATTTACCTGGATTTGTTTCAGCATCTCCAAGAATTTCTTGTATTGTTCCTCTTTCTGGTACTTGGCCAGCCTCTGTGGGAATGGTGCTGGAGGTCTCTTCTTCCCAATGATTTGGGTATTTTCTTTGTCAGGCACCACCTCAACTACCGGTTCCTGGGCTGTCTCAGCTGCTTTCTGGCCTCAATCTGTGTGTTGGTTTCTTCCTGGACAGGCTGTACTGTCACCTCTGTCAGTTTTGTTGCATCATCTAGCTCAATGGGCACTGGTACAAGTGTCTCAACTTGTCTGCTTTCTCGAGCTCTGTCTTGCTCCAAGTCTAAGTCTCTGCCATTTCGTAGACTCACTGCCATCAACTGCTTCAGGCCTTGATCTTTTGATTTATTTGTGTGTCTGCAGGCAATGTCCCATGAGGACGATTATTCAAAGATATCGAAATCTGGTCCATCTGCACTTCAATATTCTTTATAGCTGACTCATGTGCATCTACCCTTTCACTCATTTTTGCATTTGACCCAATAACCTGCTGCATCATTGCCTCGAGTCTGGCAAACCCATCTTCCTGTCTTCCACCATGCTGCTGCTGAGGAGGATGATAACCCTGCTGCTGATTTTGATTGTTATATCCCTGTGGCCTTTGGTAAGGCACCATATTATTATGAGGTCGCATATCTCCCATATTTTCATTGTTGAGCTGTGGCTGGACTGGCCTGTATGGCTGATTTTGTTGGCCCCAATTCTGACCACCCTGTCTCTGGTCCCTATAATTAGACACATGATTTATGTCCTCGGGGTAATGATGATGCTCACTTTCTGCATTCCACTGGTTACCAATTGGCTGACTAATGCAAGATGTGCATAAGCCCCCATTGGTAGTATCAACAATGTGTACCCGCTGCTTCTGCCCTGACTCTTCCACCTTTTTGGTGCGTATACTCATCTGTGTCATTAATGTGGCCATATTTTCAGCAAGAGTGTTGGATGGATCTAAGGGCACTGAGTGAACTACTGGAGTGGTAGGTGCATTCCTGGTTGTCCACCCCGAATTCTGTGCCATCTTGTCAAGCAGGCTCTGGTTTTCTCTCCATGTTTTGCTCAAGAATGCTCCACCAGCTGAAGCATCAACATTAGCCTTCATGCTATCTATCAAACCCATGTAAAACCGCTGCCCCAACATCTGATATGGAATACTGTGGTGCGGACATATAACCAACATCCCTTTGAATCGTTCCCACGTTTCTTGCAGTGTCTCCATTGATTTCTGTTTGAAGCTCAAAATTTCATCAATTTGCTGAGCAGTCTTGTTGGGTGGATGAAACTTATTCACGAATTGCTTGACTAACTCCTCCCAAGTCGTGATGGAATTAATGGGGAGTGAGTTTAACCAGGTCTGGGCAGCTCCTGTCACTGAGAATGGAAACAACAACAGCTTTATTGCTTTCTGGGTTACGTTTGGCTGCCTCTGAGTTTTGCAGATTGACAGGAAATTCTTCAAGTGTTGTTGCGGATCCTCAATGTACGACTCCGAAAATAGTCCCTTGTTTTGCAACAAGTGGAGCATGTTGTTCGTGATTTGAAACGACTCGGCCTGAATCTACGGGACTAATATTGTTGTGGCCAAGTTCTCAGCTGTGAGTTGTGCCCAGTCATATAGAGCATCCTCTGGCACAAGAGGTGCCACTGGCGCTAACGACGCAACTGGGTCTACCACGTTATCCCCCATGTCTGGTTCGAGTTGTTCAGTTGATTGTTGTTGTTTGTTTTTCCAGTTGGCCCGATTCAAGGCCTTGAAAACTTTCTCGGGATCTGATAATACTTCACCAGTTCTCGATGAGTTTCTAGGCATGCACCTGTACAACCAAGTCAACAAACGTTAAAATTTCAATGTATCGATTGAAAAAAAAAGAAAACTGACTACACTAAGAATTTTTGTATTTCTTTCAACTGTAATTGATAAAACCATTAATTCCCCGGCAACAGCGCCAAAATTTGATCACGCCCAACTATGCCTTATAAAAAGGACAAAGCGGTCGCTGCAAATATAATCCGAGTATTTAGCCCAGAGTCGAATCCACAGGGAATTAACCTACCAATTACTCTTGTTAGACTCACTATGTTCTTCGTAATCAACTTTTCAGATATTTTGAATAACAATTGGAGATGTTTTTACTAACTATAACTGAATGAAAGCAAGTAACTAACAGCTAACTATGACTGGTTTGTATGCAAGTAAGAGAAGGATCTAAGGTTATGATTTCCCCTATTGATGGAATCCCTTCCTGTTATGTTTCGCATAGATTTGCCTAATCGTCTCTATTGATCATGAGCACTCATATTACCGTAAATCTCTCCCGAGTAATCATGACAATTTACTAGACGCACTCTCCCGAGTTACGCTAGCTGGCTTTTACTACAGCTCACTTTAGATCGCACCCAAGGCTTCGTTATTCCTAATCCCGCCTTTAAGCCCTCGGTTATTGATCCCTCATATACTTTGGGAGTGGTGTTGTTCAACAATTACCTAAATATGCACTCTCTCCCGAGTAATATATACTAAATAGGCACAACTAATTGAGGATCCTATCAATTAACTACAACATGAACGTAGTTGAACAAATAGAGATTAAACCGGGCAAACTATATTTACATAACACGAAGTTCATCCTTCAACAGGTTCCATCAAAACCCTAGACTAAATATTTAGCTACTCATAGCAAAGCAAGATAAAACTACAAAAGTATTCATAATGTGCAATTAAAAATAACCAAGAGAAGATTGAAAAACTCTAATGGTTGATTGCTCTTCTCACACTTGTTCTTGCCTCCAATTTAGTCTAAAAACAAGCTTAACCTTTGCTTGGGCGAGTTTGTTGAGTTTATCAAGGGTTAGAATAAGTTTCCCCCGATTTACACTTTAGTCCCAAAATTTCTGGGCAATTACACAGTCGTCCGCGGCCGCGGCAGAACGCGGCGCGACCGCGGTAAATCGCAACTATTCTGCCTCAATCTTTTGGCCTACCGCGTTCCAGTCGCGGTGGCCTCTTGTCCAGTCCTCCTTTGCCTCTTTCTTGCTTATTTTCGTTTGGGTTCTTCTTGATTGGCCTTATATCCACATTATTGACTCCAAAACACTCCATAGTCTTTTCCTAACTTGGATTAGTCCCTGCAAAGCAACAGAACACTAATTAGAGTATTTTATTATCATTTAGCCTTTAAAACAACAATAAAGTATGGTATATTTAGAGTGTAAATAACGTCTATATAGCCTACTATCAGTTACATTTAGTGAGGAAATGATCGATGCCTAGCAAAAACATGATGTCCTGTAATAAGCACCTTTCTTTATTTGCTCATCCTTCTACCTGACATCTGCTTTTTTCTTTCCTAAAAGAACTGCAGGTTTGACTTCCTTTCCTGAATATCTGGTCTTGCACATGCGAAAATTCGTCATGGAGGAAGGCTGGGTGCCAAAGAAACTTGGTATGTTGCTTTTTCTATAGCTTTGTATATTTCTGATGGAGTCTATTGCTTTAAATTCTCCTCTTAATTGTTACTCTTATTTTTTGGGGTGGTTGATATGCAGATGTCTATGTAGATGTCCCTGACATCATTGACATACGTAATATGCGCAGTAATGGTCTTCAACCCAGGGAAGAGCTATTACCTGAGACTGGTATGATTACCTTGTCATTGATATAATTTTGATAATTTTCTATTTCATATATGTCAAATAATGTCATGTGACTATGTATAAATGTGTGCTTGGCTAATGTGAGTTGACCATATACTTTGTCTTGCCTACCTTTTTATGCCAGTCATGCTTTGCAAGAATTTATATTCATACTCCTTCAAAACCCCAAGTCCCTTCAGAAAATAATGCATGTGACTGAAGAAGATGGGAAGTTACAGGATCAGAACTGTAGGTGAAATAGCTAGGTTGGTGATGATATCAAAAGAATTTACTCATAGTTTCATTTATCCATTCTATGGGGGCGATTGGTCTACTGCTTTGCTGAGCAGATTGCTTTGACTTTTTCAGTTTTGTTAGGAGCCTTGCTTTGCTTCACATCTTTTATGTCATGCCTCTATTTCGATGTTGAGGTCATTGCCTCTTGTGAGAGAGAAGAAGTGTGTTAAAGTGGCTATACTGGCTTCTGATTGAATCAACTTGAAGCAAAGTGATTGGATGAGTTCTTTCTGGTAAAAAAACATTGGTCCCCTTGCAAAGTACCCTGGCTGATAGGTTACTAAGTGGAAGACTTCCTCGCCCACATGTTTTATTGATTCATTAGTGTTCAAAGTTTGTATTCCTGTTCTTTGACTGCAGTTAAGCGCGATTGTTTCAATCTCTCATTACTAAGTTCTTCTCCCTTTGCAAACCAACAACAAACAACTATGCCTCAGTTCTAAATGAGTTGGGCCCAGCTATATCAATCCTCCCTGACCATGTTTCTCCGTTTAAATTCATCTCAGGTCAATATTATACAAACTAAAAATAAAAATAAAACATACAGTAACGATAACAATAAAAATATAAATTACAAATAAAAATATGAAGTACAAATTAAAATAATATGTACAAATAAATTTAAAAAGTACAAATAAGTTCTCCCTTTACACCTTGTAGAAAAACATTAGACTATTTTTTGCTTTTATTAGCATTGCAGTGTGGTTGCTCTTAACCAACTTGGTGGATTGTTCTCTAAATCAACATGTCTGTTGAGTAAATAAATAGCAGATTTCACCTTATGAGTTCTTGACCCAAAGTGTAGATACCCAGTGTAAATACTAAATTCAAGTACTTCAGTAACTTGAAAAAGGTTGGAAAATTCAAAAAGAAATATTTTTTAACTCTAAAAATTCTAACAAGAAAAACAAAATTTCATGTCCTTTATTTTGAAAGGCTTATTCTACTGTGGATCCAGACCCCATCTATGGGATTTCACTAGGTTTGTTGTTGTATATTCTACTGTGGTTATCTCTGGATTTGTTATTTTTACACTGAATTGTTTTTCCAGTCAGTAAATTCTAGTTCAAATATTTTATAGTTGGTTTTAAAGTCATATCCTATGTGTTCTTGTTGTTTCATTGTTGGGAGTTGTGATAAAATATTATTGCATATACATAGGGATAGAAACAGACTCTAAATACCTCAATGATTTGCCTTTCGAAATTGAAACATTCTGATCACCATTTAATCTATTCCCTGATAATTGGTCACTTTTCTGAAGCTTTTATAATTTTTGATTCTCATGCCCCAAGACATATTTATACCCGTTCTAGTAAGACATTTTGTCTTCAGCTTGTTAGCGTTTCTATTTTTGTGAATGACAATTGTACATCACGCTGGATGTATTCCCTACTTGTATGCCAAGTCTATATATGTTCTGAATGTTCCGACTCTTGTGTTAAAAATTTCTGGGTAATTCAATAAATATCATTCGTGATCCATGTGGACAGCTGCTGGAGATGGTGAGGAATCTCCGAAGCTTTTGGCTGATGAGGTTATTGTAGCACAACTTGTTTCAATGGGATTTAATTATCTGCATTGTCAGAAGGCTGCAATCAATACTTCCAACTGTGGAGTTGAGGAAGCAATGAACTGGTTGCTTGCTCACATGAATGATCCAGGTGCTGTTAGAGTCTTTAGTTGCTCAAGCTTTTGAAGTTTCTAGATGATGAGAATATTGCTTTTTATGTTCTTTCCAGATATTGATTCTCCAATATCCCAAGATGTATGTACAAACTCCACATATTGATCGATCAAAAATTGATACACTGGTTTCCTTTGGTTTTGAAGAGGAACTTGCTTGTAGGGCGCTGAAGGCATCAGTAAGTCTCAATTCCAAAGGTTTTCAGAAGCTATATGCTAGGCTCTTTTATTAAGTGTTGCAATTACTATGGCTTATCTTTTTTCCCGGTTATTGTTTGTGTTTCCAGGGTGGTAATGTTGAGCAAGCAGCTGAATGGATATTTAGCAATCCTAGTGCTTCTGCTGCATCAGATATGGATGTTACAACTAGTAGTGGAGCTGCGGTCGATACCTTGCTGCCTGATGGAGGAGGAAGTTAGTTCCCCATCCCTGCTTCTATTAGTCGCCTTATAATTTTACCTAAATCTTACCTGTTTGCAAAAAAATACACAAGTGAGCCTAGGAGCGCCCTTCTGTTTTCTATTCCTGTTTATGTTTTCATAGTTTAACTGCGGAGCCTAGGAATTTATTTGGTAATAATAGTCAATCACCTGGTCTTGGATTACGTATACAGAATGTTTTTTCTACCGTGAAAATTTTCCTTTTCATCTAAACTCAACTCACATGTGGTTGCCCTTTGTTTACAAATTTTGCTGCTTCTAGTATTTTGGAGGGGGAAGTGCTTGGCTTTTCATGATATAACTTTTCAGCATTGGATTTAGAAGAGTTCACATTTATGGGAATTTTTTCGACTGAGCGATCAAGACTGTCCTCTTTCTTTGACCCCACGACTTTTTGTTTGGACCAATTGCAAATACCAGAGAATGTTCCTGAGCATGGTCCAAGAAGACTTTAGCAAGTTAAGGCTGTAGATTTGAGGCAAAACACCTAGTTCTTCTTGCATAAGCTGTTTGAGTGTTGGATCATACTTAATACTGGGAGCCCCCAGGACTTTGGTTCAATACTAAATGTAGTATGACGATTGATGTGTGGTAGACGCACGTCACGCTCGAATATTGCTAGGAACCAAGTCTGGTATTTAAGTGGAGAAGGGTAGAGGGGCATGCCAATTGTTTACCGAGTTCCACAACCAGATTTCGGTTGTTAAAAATAAAATAGAAAAATTGAATACTGGGAAATTCTAATCATGTTCTTGGTCCAACTGATGCATATCACCCATCCATACTGGTGAAATATTTGCTTCTATCTCAGGTAAGTTCTTGCTACTTGATTATTTGACAAAGTTTGCTTTGAATAAACAGGATACAGGCTCCTTGGATTGGTGAGCCACATTGGTACCTCTACCCATTGTGGCCATTATGTAGCTTATATTCTCAAGGATGGTAGGTGGGTGATTTTTAATGATGAAAAGGTCGGGATTTCGAAAAATCCGCCCCTCGACATGGGATACTTGTACTTCTTTGAAAGACTGGAGAGTTAAAGATGGAGTTCAGGGCAGGTTAGATGAATGTTAAAAAACAGGGCGGAGGACCAGGTAACTTGGTGGAATTGTTGCCAGCAGGTTGAATACATACAACAGTTTGCGCACATATGCTGATCATGCATCATTTTAGCGAGATTACATCCCATTAGCTGAACTTTGATCATTCGCTGGATTTTAAAGTATTAGCCTTACATATTTGTGGAAAATTTTGAATTTTGATTTTCTTCTGGTTCATATAATTCTGTTCTATGCTTTTTTTACTTTATCTTTTCCTCTCCCTTGATCTAAGGTTTGATTTTTCCAGGAGAATGAAGAGTTAATTGTCGGGTTTTAGGTAGATTTTACCGAGTCTCTAATTGATAATTAGCTGGTCATTAGAAATTAACTTGTGGAGAAGATCCTTTGTCATGTCAGCATCAGGCATTCACGATTTACATTTTTTCCCCCGACTATAGGTGTCTATCTAGTCACTTTCTTATTTGTTTAAAAAGGAAAAGACAACAATAAGCATTGAGAAGGTCTCAATGGGCAATCTTGTGAAACAATCTGTTAATTGAAAAGAAAAGTATGGGTCAAATGGCCGAGCAAGTTAAAGAAGGTTCATGTTATGCACGGCCAATTCTCCAGCTTATGATTCGAATAGGAAACGTGAATATATCAAGAATGTTCAAGCAATAGATTGATCTGGTGAATTATTTGACCATTTCAGTTGCAACATATTTTTCTAGTTTCTAGCAATTTTGTCATTACAGTTTGATATTTATGTGCAAATAATCCTCCAATTGGAGCGTGGCCAAACGAATCGTACTTCTCGCAACATAAGAAATGAAGCACAAGGGTAAAGTGGAATGAAAATTGGAAAAATAACTTTGTACAGCCGCTTGCAAAATAATACCCCAAAAATGTATATATATATATATATATATATATATATATATATATATATATACAAATTTATATACTTTTGAGGCAACCGAATATAAATAATCTTGACTGCGGGCTAAAAGTGATCTTCGCTAACAAATTTTTTAAAAAGAAAATAACAGGTAATTTGTCAAGGCCGAATACTAGGCGTAAATCAACTCCAACTTACTGTATTGAGGGAATAATGCACTTTTTTATTTGTTTCCTCCAATAAGGAAATATCTCATAAGCTATGCCGTCTTCTGTTATACCACCCCCCACCCACCCACCCCCACTACTCAAGGAAGATGACTAGGTGATATATTATATATAGGGGGTATAGTTCTTCATTTCCTGTTATTAATCTTTTATTTCTCTAATTTGGCAAAGTTTGAGAAATAACCAGAATTTAAACTCCTGATATTACAATTTAAATTATGCTTAGTTATTGCACTATTCCGTTAAAGAATGAATTATTTGACATAATAAAAATAGGGCTGCACGTGAAAGAATATGTTGATAGATAGGTCATCAAAAGAGGAAGAATTTGACTGCAAGCAACTAAGATGGTAAAATTTAGACAAATTGGTAGACTTACGAATTCTTCATATGTTCTAGATTAATTAAAGAGAAAAATTCGTTGCTAACGTCTTTAACTGAAAACAACCAAACGCACAAATCACTTCATGACTTCATGTTGTATACAACAACAATAACAACGGCCCAGAGTAATCCCACAAGTGGGGTCTGGGGAGGGTAATATGTACGCAGGCCTTACCCCTACCCCGAGGGGCAGAGAGGCTGTTTCCAGGAGACCCTCGGCTCAAGAAGGCAACAAGAGACGATATATTAGTACCATTAATAGAATCATAATAAAATAACAGCAATATAAGAAATACGAAATAAATTCAAAGTACAATAATAACCATCAGATAAAGCCCTACATCAGTAGATAACCACTAAAATCCTAGAACTAAATCCTAACTGGCTAGTCTCACTCTGGTGCACCATAAAAATATTCACAACTTTCCCCTAACCTACAACCTTAATGCTCGACCTCCACAATTCCCTGTCAAGGGTCATATCCTCCGTAATCCTAAGTCGCATCATGTCCTGTTTGATCACCTCTCCCCAATACTTTTTAGGTCGCCCCCTACCTCTCCTCGTGCCCACCACAGCCAGTCGCTCACACCTCCTCGCCGGTGCATCAGTGCTCCTCCTCTGTATACATGTTGTATACATGCCACAATATTGAGTTAATGGTACCTCACTATGTAACTGAATGCACTAAGTAAATTGAGAATTTGACTTGGCAACAAAACAGGATCAACAGATTATTCTTCCATTTCGCTTAATCTATATGGAAAAGTTGGCGACTCGTTAAGCTGCTCAAAGGTGGTTTAACCATTTTGTTGAAGAAAAGAAAACCCAGACTTATCTTTAGAAAAATAATTCTAGTAGCTAGGACTTAGGAGCACAATTGCATTCATATAATATACTTATAGACTAGATTATATTTATTGTAGCTAAGTCCTATAACATGTAATATTCACACGTTGATAGTTATATTTACAGTTAGTACAAAGTCCACTAATCCTAACTCTGTGTGTAAAAGCTTGTTCATTTTGCAAATCCGAAATTCGGATAAAGAGAGAAGATTGTGATAGATTGACGATCAACATAAAACTAACCAATTCGTGATGAATTTAGGGATGACAATGGGGCGGGGAAAATTTGAACGTTGGCGAGGTGGTTTGCGGTTGCGGGCGGGGCAGGTTCAATTTTTAAATAAAAAAAATAATGTGGGGCGGGGAGGATCACGGGTGGAGATTTAATTTTTTTGAACTAATAGACATAAAAGCTAAATATTAAAACCCTAGTCACACCACATTGGTTGTAGTGCATGCGTTAATTTTTTGTGTGTAATGGATATTCTCACTAAACCATAGTAATTTAATGGGATTAGTGGTAAATTAAGGTGATTATAGGTGTTAATTAGCAGAAGGAAAAGTTTGCCGCAATCGTACAAAAATGTGCCTGCATAAGATTCAATTTGGTCCTTATGTGTATTGAAAAACAATGACAAGGCTACTTCAAAAAAGCTAAGTATATCAAAGAAAGAGAGAACAATTTGGATATAATTAATTATTTTGTTAAAAAAATCAGATTTAAGTTTAATTTTTTGAAAAAGAAAGAATTTTATTAAAAAGAATTGCGGGGCGGGTAAACGCGGATGGAGTGCGGGGCAGGTGAATGCGGGTTTAAATCCTATGCGGGGTGGAGCGGGTTAAAATTGCGCGGGTTTAGACAGAACCCGCCCGCACCCGCCCCGCCCCGCCTGGCATTCCTAAATGAATTCTTATAATACCAGGATCACTAAAGCCTACCATTGATTCATGAGGTATCTTCCTATCACATACTTATGTATGATTATACAATTTACCAACTCCACTTATTTGGCTGATGTATCATAGTAACTTAGTTTTCTCACGTATGCACGTCGATCTACGTTTTCAACTTTGTCAAACTCTTGTCCTCCCTTGTAATTCTTAATTAATTTGTTTTTTCTTCTTTGTTTCTTGTTTCCTTTTTTCTCCATATTTTCCTAGCTTTTCCCTTTGTTTATATATATATATGAAATGGGCATGCTCTGGATTGTAGAAAGGAAATAGATCCAAGAGATTGGTGAAAAACAAAAATTATAGTATAACTTTTCTTTGTTTTTCTGTATTTTAATTTAGTTTTTTTCTTTGTTGGGGTTTGGTCTTTGAACTAATAAAGTTGTCAAAGAAGTTTCACTGGTTTGACGGATTCAAATTGAAGAGTACCAGCTTAGGGGCCCACACTTCTAAACCATGATGAAACTTCAACAAAAACTTATTATGCTTTCACAGAATTTCAACCCTTTATCCAGTGGAGAACTGAAATTGGTGGAAATACACTTTAAGAAAATGGTGGGTTGGGGCTGCTGCAAAATGGATAGTTAATATTATACTCGTACAAATAATTAGTGATTCCCCCTAAAAATTCAATCTAATTAATAAAATGCGAAGATACTTTTGACCAGAAGAAAGTCTTGTTAAAATTATGTGCAAATAGATTACCGCCAACCTACAACACTAGGGGCTTGTTTGAAAAGTTACTGTGTAGTTGAATTTGGGTGTAATATATACCGTGTATTTGGGGTAAAATTGATTTATAACAGATGGTCGAATGGTAGCATGACACGTGAAATCGAAGGTAAGTAAGAGGCAAGACAAGCAACAACCAATACCGAACACAACGAATGTAATCGACATAAGGTAAATCCCGAAGGGAGCATAGTTAACGGGAGGAGATCAAGGGTTTGCCATCGGATAGCATCCAATGAGGGAATATTCTCTAACATTAAATGAGCAACTGTTGTAGAGAATATTTGCATTCATAGTCTGCCGTAATATATTCATCAATGACTTTTTAATTATCATTTAAGAGCAGCTTGATCCTAAGATCTTGTTTCCTAGGTAAAACTATAAATAGCAGGCTCAACAACCATAGTAAGGGACGCAATTTTCTGCGGACATAAGTTATATTTTACTTTTGCTCTCATTTTATTTGCACTTTATCATTGCCTTCACTTTTGCCCTCAGAGGCATTGCACTTAGAGTCAGGTGATGATAGACTATAATTACGTATTTTAGTCGCTTATTACACTCAAATTTACTGCACTTTAATTGAGTTTGAGCTTTAATCGCTAGTGTCTTGCACTAATTATATGTTTTATGCCTTGTAGGAGTGATTTTGAGCTATGCAGATGTTATGGAATGAATTCAAGTGATTTGAAGCTTTGAAGTCTGAGTAAAAGCCCAAGGAATTAAGCCGAGATCGTATTCGGGTATCAACGGATGATAGAGCAACAAAACGAAGAATCGAGTAGGCATATTGCGTACTGTTTATTAAAATGCACATAATTTTTCGCTCAGGACTCCATTTTGGCTCCACAATATATGGTTGGAAAGCTAACTCAAAGAGATACAACTTTCATGTTTTACGTTTTTAAAAATTACAAACTAAACAGGGTGAAAAATGCGGTCGAAAACGCGACCGCGGACCTGACGCGGACTGAGGTAGTACACTAGGAAAGTACCGCGCCCGGACTGCGGCCGCGGACGTCCAGGCCTAGAAACTTGTCCTTTTTCGCGTAGGAGAAGGTATAATTGTTTGGGCCCGACCCTACTTGGTATATATACATGGAAAACGGTATTTTGCGGGGAAGAGACTAATTTTTGACACAGATTCGACCTAAGGAGGCAGAGACACAATAGGAACAAGGCGGGGAATTCTTCTACGAGTTTTTCCTTCTTCTTCCTATTTTTCATTTTTGGTTATGACTTTTAGTATTGTAGTTTTACATACAATTATGAATAGCTAATTTGTTATCAATGGTTTTGATGGAACCTTTTGTAGGATAAATTCTTGTTATGTTTTTATATAATTGAGCCGTAGTATTTTCTCTATTTGTTCAACTATATTATTCTTGTGGTTGATTGAAGGGCCCTCAATTAGCTGTGCCTATTTAGTATGTATTACTCGGGAGAGAGTACATATTTAGGTAGTTGTTGAACAACATCACTCCCGACGTATGTGAAGAATCAATAAACAAGGGTTTAAAGGTGGGATTAGGGATAACGAAAACTTGGGTGCGATCTAAGTGAGCTGTAATTAAAGCCAGCTAGTGTAACTCAGGAGAGTATGTCTAGCAAATTGTCGTAATTACTCGAGAGAGAATTACAACACGCAGAACGTTCATGATCGGTAGAGAATACTTAGGCGAAATTATAGAAGACATAGTGGGGAGGATTCCGACAATTGGAAAAATCATAACTTTAGACCTCCTTAATCTTTTTTCCAACCTGTAGTATCTTTAGTGTTAATTTATTATTTTAATTTGTTAGTTAGTTAGTTAAACACAAGAATCTTTATATCTATAAGTTAGGAATTGTTCAAGCTTGTATTCTTGGCGATAGTGAACAACTGTAGCTAAGCCTTAGTTCTTTGTGAGATTCGACGGCGGACTTGTAAATCGGATTATATTTGCATTGATCGCTTAGTCCTTTTTATAAAGCATAGTTGGGGTGATTATCAGGCTTGTCATCTTCTTCAATTTCAATTGCTAAATGTCACTTTCAGTCTTATCTCTCTATCATTTTCGGATCAAATCAGTTCGCTTGTCTATAAATCACGTAACAAATACGGGTAAGCATATTTCTGTATGTTATATATAAAAAAATAATTAATTATACACTTTTACAACTATCAAACGTAAATAGTTTCGGGCTAAAAGTAATCTTTGGCCAAAAAATATCTCATCTTTGGATAAACTTAACCTCGGAGAAAAAGAAAAAAATAGGGGACTACAGCGTCTGCTGACGTAACAGGAATCTTCGTCGTTTGTCAATTTGTCTTTGGCTCATTGGATGTCGAGAGGAGACCTTCCACGCAATTTCACGCCGTTGTCCGTTAAAGAAGTTAAGCCTCAAT
This sequence comes from Nicotiana sylvestris, assembly GCF_000393655.2. NCBI lineage: Eukaryota > Viridiplantae > Streptophyta > Magnoliopsida > Solanales > Solanaceae > Nicotiana > Nicotiana sylvestris. The sequence goes on along the minus strand of NC_091062.1, from coordinate 42,948,972 downwards.
TCGGCAGACACATCAATATCAAAACTGAAAGTCCATCCATTCCCAAAAAAGAATTAAAAAAAGAAAAGAAAAGGAAACATAACTCATTTAATTTCTTTGAATTGTATAAGCGCTTCCATTGAACTAACTTATTTAGAGTGGTAGATCCAGAGGGTAACGCACGGGTCTCGGGTACCTAGCAGCTTTTGCATAGTCTTTATATATATGTTAAAATTTTTATTAAAAAATTTATAAATATTTGATTGTGAACTCAATTAATAACTTGAGATCTTTCCCATTAATTTTATAGTCTGAACCCACTTGATTCAGGAATCTCCTACTGGATCATCACTAATTAAATTGTTATAATATTCAAAAACTCCACTTAGTAGTATGTAGTTAATTAAGAAAGGTAGCAACTTCATAAGCTCGATCAGTTCTTCGACCAATTTAAAGACATTGAAATTCTCACTGTGGTGAACGTACATAGCAGTTGTGCTAAAGGATATATACATCATTCTTTTATTTTATTACTATGTTTTAACACGTCTCTTAAAAAGGTGATTAATATTTTTGTCGACACCAAATACTTCTTTTTGATAATTGATGGTTATGAGATTTGAATTTAGAAGTTCTGATTTTCCTAATATCATGTTAAATTAATTCTATATCTTACTTCATCCAGAAGTTTAAGGGGTTACGAGAAATATCCACTTATTTTTTAAATAGTAAATGTTTTAACAGGTTTAAATGACGTAAATAGGACATGGGCAGAGCTAGCCCTTTGGATACGGGTTTCGGCTGAACCAGTAACTTTTGTCTAAACTCTGTATTTGTCTTAAAAAATTATTGAATTATGCACAGATTATCAATTTAGAATCCAGTAACTTAAAAAAATACAAAATCCATAAATTTCAAATTATGACTCGGCCTCTGAAATAGGATGCATTTTTTCACTTCCGTCCCTCTCTATTTAAGCTTTACCACGGTCAATATAAGTGCAGCATGTGCTGATCAACCCCCCTTCAACTAATAATCCACTTTATATTTTTGTTCAACCTTCTTCTCTTTATATATATAATTTTATCATCACACGAATTTCGATCATTCAAGTCTTTCTTAATTAGGAGATTTCTTCTTCATTCTTAACTGTATGAGCTTTGCAAGTTTTCAGTAACTTTTACTTTTCAAAATTTATTTTTCTGGCCAAGTAAAGCATCTTCTATCTCTGATTCTACGTCTTCCTTTGTTGCTTCCTCTGAGAACTTCTTGTGGAGTTTCTGGAACAAAAATTTATATTGCTAAATTAGCAGTTAGTCCACAGGATCGCAACTATGGTCAACAATATTGCAAAGTCATCACTTCACAATTTCTTCCACAAAAGGTGCATATATATATGCTCTCTAATTAATTAATTAATTTTCTGAACTGCCATTGCATGTGTACGTTTAGTATGATCTGTCTACATCTTTTCAATTTTTCGTTATTGGGTGTTAGTTTGATCAATCTTCAGAGTTAAGTGTAATAGAATAATTTATTTTTTTCCAATATTCAAAAGCAAATTTAGAAGTTTAAACTTTTTCATATTAAAATTAGCAAATAAGAAAATACTTCATAGTATTATTAGTCAAAGTAAATTAACTCTGAGAACAAAAAGCATTTGGGAGGAAGAGTAAAATATATTCTTCCTTTAGTTTCCTACTATTTGCTTTAATTTCCTTCAATTTGTCGAAGATATATAGTGACCAGAAGAGGGGATGTAACTGACATTGGTTGTTCTTGGTCAGCATCAATTTTAATTTTGGTGATCATATATACACACAATTTCTTTTCCCACATAAAACTGATAAAATTACAATAGGAATTGAGACATTATTGAAATTCTTCAGCTATATTAATTAGGATTTCAAAAGGAATATAGGACATAATAAAAAAATGAAAGGTTTGACACAAGAACAAAACAAACCTGTTCATTAAGTCGTATATTTGGACAAAGACCGTTGTTGTTGTTAAGAAAAAGGATGGCTTCTTGATGCTTATAAAGCAACTCCAAATATAATACATGGGCATTAATGAGTCTATATGGACAAATGACTTTCGAAAAGTAATCATAGATACATATTCCATCCTTTTTCCGGACACAATTTAATTAGATGAAGTTTAAGATGTTAATTGACTTGTATATTATTTATTAAATTTTAATATTAGTACGTGTGCATGAGACATTATTGTGTTATTTACACCAAATGACCACTTTTGTGTCCAGCCTTGTATTTAGAAGTTGACCACCTTTTCAAATTTAGACTCGTACCTTACTTATCAGTTTTGAATTTTAAACTTTAGACCCGGTGATCCCAGTTGAACTTCAGACCACTGGTCTAATTCCAAAAAGTGATCAATTTCTAATTAAAAGCCAGAAAAGTGGCTATTTGTGTAAATCATGACATTCCATAATATAATGGCATAAGAATATAGTTTCCTATATGTCATAGTAACGTAAAAATTCCTAATATAATTTAGGATTGGTTGAGTATGACTTTAGCCCAAGAATTGGACTTCTAAGACAATATAATATTCCAAACAAAATAAGAAGATCAAATATGTTAGAACAATTTTTTTCCTATGGTAATCCGTAGCTTAATTATCACAAAATTTTATGCAAAAAACTCAAGAAGCAGATACTTAATTTCCTAGAATTTAATTAAATTAGATAAATATAAAGCAGAAAATTTAGGAAAAAAGGATGAACTCCTTAATGGAATAGCAAGAACCTAAATTTGATTGCTCCTAAACGTGGCTATAGAAATGTAACCATTTCCACTATTCTGCACTGTCTTTATGTAGTTTGTAGAAATTGTTATTGTTTCATGGTCATTATGACAATTTACAGTTGAATTCTTAAACCATATATATGGCCCTTGTTTGCAGTAATAAAGCACCAGTTGTAGATTGTGAAGCTGAAAGCTTTTTGAAGGATTATTACATTCCAGATTACATACTACTACCTCTACCTGAAATAAATATACAGAATGACTATGACGACATAGCTTCTTGTCCTGTACTTGTATTCATCAACTCCAAAAGTGGTGGTCAACTAGGGGGCCAACTTCTTTTGACATACCGTACTCTTCTTAACCAAAATCAGGTAAACCTCTGTTATACTTTTACAAAATACTTTTTTTACTCTGTTCCAAAATAAATGATACATTTCTAAATTAGAAAATAATTACTCTTTCATTTTTACCCATTTTAGTCTTAATGAGACCACACAAATGGCGTGACCACAAAACTTTACCCCTTAAGCTTGCTTTTAAGACCACAAATTTCAAGTCTTCTTTTTTCTTCTTAAACTATGTGCCAGTCAAATTAACTCATCTAGATTGAAACTGAGGGAGTAAAATGTTAACTCAACTTGTATATATTGTTGGAAAATTGTGACACCAACAACAATAACAACAAACTCACTAGTTTCCCACAAGTGGGGTCTGGTCTGGGGACGATAAGATGTACGCAGCCTTACCCCTACTCTTGGAAAGGCAGAGAAGCTGTTTCCGAGAGATCCTCGGCTAAAGAACGACTGAAAAAGAAAAGGTAATTGCAACAAATAGGAATAACAGCAAGATAAAATAAGATTGAATCCAAGAATACAATCAAACTGTAGGTAGTAATAGTCATCTATGGATAAAAGATATCATACTAACACTAATGCTAGCAAACTGAGTAAGACAAAGACAAACGCTCGACTACCTATGAACCTTATATCCTAATCTTTGACCTCCATACCTTCCTGTCTAGGACCATGTCCCCAGTCAGCTCCAGCTGCGCCATGTCCCGCTTAATAACCTCTTCCCAAGACTTCTTAGGCCTACCTCTACCCCTTCTGCTACCCATCGAGGCTAACCGCTCGCACCTTCTAACTAGGGCTTCTTGTTGGAAAATTGTGAAAGTTGTATAAATGCAAAGGTTAAGTTATTCAATGACTGTTTTCAGGTGTTTGATTTGGGAGAAAAGGCACCTGACAAGGTTCTACATCAATTTTACTCCAATTTAGAAAAGCATAAGCAAAATGGAGATAGCTTGTCACATGAAATTGAAAGGAGATTGAGAATCATTGTGAGTTTTGGTTATAAATTGAAGTATTACTTATTTGTTATTTGATTGATATATCTGAAGTATATTTAGTCACATAGGTAGCAGGTGGGGATGGAACAGCAGGGTGGATTCTTGGTGTTGTTTCAGATCTTAAATTGGTTCATCCACCTCCAATTGCAACTGTGCCATTAGGAACTGGAAACAATCTACCTTTTGCCTTTGGCTGGGTAAGACACTGAGATCACATTATCTGATGGAGCAACTTATTCTATATATGGCACTTGAACACATTGCCATAATTATCCCCCGACTCAATAGATGTAATTCCGCTGTTTCTAATACTCTTTACAAGTATAAAATAAAAAAGGTGTTGGTCTATATGCAGAATAATGCCCTTTGTGTTTAGACGCCGATCTAGTATATAGACACTGAGTGCACGTGCACCCACTGCTCGTGCTCAAACAATGTATATCTGCATAAAAGTTTCAACGCTGCCTTTAAATTCTTGATTTGTTTATGCCTATGTTAGTCACATTCCTTTTATAGAGTACTCTTGTAGGTATTCTATCAATTAACTTTACATCTGCTTGAGAATATGTCTAATGATTGCAGGGGAAAAAGAATCCCGGTACTAGTTGCCAGTCAGTGAAGTCATTCCTGAGTCAAGTGAAAAATGGAAAAGAAATGAAAGTTGACAGGTAAAGTTGGTTTTAATTGAGTGGTGAATTTGAAGGTTCTCTGCATACCTGCTTGTCAACAAATACATAAGTGTTTCCCCTGATGTTATCATGCCTTAGTTATTGCTGTAAATATCTGCTTTGTCTTGGCTTGTAATACACCATTCCATCAACTAATCTTCACTACATACAGTGTCCAATACTTCCTCAACTATCCTGCATTAATTTGAATAATGCTAGGGGTTTTTACTGGCAGAGGCGAAGCCAGAATTTGAAGTTTATGGGCTCTGAATTTTCCACAGAACACATAGTTCGTCTTAGTTACTGGGTTCATAATTAAATATTTATACATATTTAATGAATTTCCTTGAATAAATAAAACGTTTAAGCAAAAGTGACTGGGTTTGGCCGAACCCGCACACTGTAGGCTAGCTCCGTCTCTGTCTACTGGCAGCTTTAAGAGTGAAGAAAACCTAAGAACATCATGATGATAGCTTTTCTAGATTTCTGACTTTAAAATATCGGATCATGAATAGAACTCTTAGCAGAGATTTTTACACCATCTCTAGGTATTCCTAATCTAAACATTATAGCTGGCAGGATGTTTTTATTTATTTAAAAGTTTTAATAGTGGTGTCTGGGCCAGCTTGCACACACCTCAACTATTCTATCAGATACCTGCTACATCCCATCCGTGCAGGATAATATACTTGCAAACATCTAGTTTCAGTAACTCCTGATTCTAATTACTTAATTTCTTTTGTTAAACTGAAGTGTGGTTGCTGTTAAAATCATGACTCTACTGAATTTTATGTGAACAAAGAAGATTTATCTTAGTATTCTATACTTTGAGTCAAGAATATACCTTTTGAGATATATTAGTGTGTATAACATGAATCTGCAACTTTTGCTACCTCCATTGGCTGGCTGGATTTCTAGCTCCCTACAATGCACGGACAAGTTTTTCGGCATAAAGATGATCCATTTACCATAGACTACCTTTTCATTAAGTAAACCTGAAATCTTCACTTGGCTGACATGATGGTTATTACGTTTCAGCTGGCATATTCTTATGAGAATGAAGGCTCCAAAAGAAGGTTCTTGTGTTCCTATTGCACCTCTTGAGCTACCACATTCATTGCATGCTTTTCACCATGTGTCTCGAGTTGATACTTTGAACAAGGTATCAAATTGTTCAGTCCATTTTTCTTTTGTTTAGTGTATAAGTCAGCTAAAAATATATTCCAGCAGAGAGTATCTAGATTTTCCCTTTCCGTCGTCTACTGGAAATGTGCTGCTTATTAATTTCTTGTGCTTAAGTAAATGAAATCTTACAACTAGAACAATGTTCCACCTTAAACATCCTTTCTAGATGCTAGAATACATCTGATATCTGATTGATTGGGTTAAAAAATAACTTGTTGATCTTATACCTTGCTAATTTTTGCTTGAGAAGTCTGATACTCTCGCTAAGGAAATGAATAAGTTAATTTGATTTCACCTGCTTAAATTTATCTCCCTCTTATCATGCATTGCTTTACCTTAAGGTGCACTGTGCCTATTTCCAGGAACACCATCATATATTTCGAGGAGGATTTTGGAACTACTTCAGCATAGGCAAGTGTTTTAATCCCTCCTCTGAAATATATCTTTTATTGGTTATTGTAGTATTCAAATACTCCACTTCAGCACTTGAAGCTTAAATGAATTCTATGGGATGGTATACATTTGGCCTATTTATTGAACATTCCAGACAAATTGGTTTATGACACCCTTCTCTATCTAATGCAAAGCTATACAAGAGGTCTACATTCCCTAGAAGCACTGCATTTTTTAATCAGTGTCATGATTTTATCAAGAACTTAATTCTTGCATTATCTAGTGTTGTATTCTTTTCATTCCCGAGTAGAAGCTTTTCACTTTCATTTTTCCGTAACTTGCAGGAATGGATGCTCAAGTTTCATATGCATTTCACAGCGAGAGGAAGCTACATCCAGAAAAGTTCAGGCACCAGTTAGTTAATCAGGTTCTCCTTACTGTCATTTGGAACATGGTGTCATTTAAATTTCACTACTTGTGGTTTGTTTTTATGTTCTGAAGTAGCTTACAAGTCTCTTGACATGTCAAATACGGCTGCATAATTCTAGATACCTCTGCAACGAATGGTCTCCCATTGTGGATGTTTGTTCAATTTCATCTTTTTTCCTATGCTTCTTAATGGTGGTCCTTTTGTTTTCTATTTGTTCAATTACTTTTATTTGAAATCATCTCTGATAGTCCTTTCTCTTTTTTTACGATTTGTTTAGAGAACTTATGGAAAGCTTGTATGTAAACAAGGATGGTTTTGCACTTCTTTCGGGCATCAATCTTCAAGGTTAGTCTTCTAGTCAAGGTTAACCTGTATATATCGATGGTCATATCATGTGTTTCTTTATTTGTTTTAACACAGTCCATTACCTTTCTCCCCTGCCACTGCCAGTATGAACATCACTATGGTTTAGGAAATATTTTTAGTGATAGTTAGTTCCAAGAGGTTTCTTTTTGCATGTGCTAGAAGAAGGAAGATAAAACTATTATTTATGACCTAGCGACAAAACATTTTAGATATTTAATGAACTATATGGCCATAATGCCAGGAAATGGACCTTCCGTAATATCATAGTCTATGTTATTAGGAATATGTGGTATAGCATCAGCATATTTATCTCATTATGAATCCTCAGTACCATTCTCATGCTTTATATTTGCCTTTATTTGATATCAGATAGTTGTGTAACATGACATTTATGATCTTGGCATCTTTACACTTTGTCACCAACTGCAGAGAATTTATTCATATGTCTATTGATCTATGTTTTGTGTTCCATTAGTATGTGAGGATGGTGAGGCAACAGTCCTCTCTGATAATGACAGGTCATTTCAAACTAAACACTGAATGAATCCGTTTTTTTTCCTGCAGAAACATTGCACAGCTAGCAAATGTCAAAATAATGAAAAGGCCAGGAGAATGGATAGACCTTCACATACCTAAAAGGTAGTAGTATGATGCTCTATAACCTGCACCATTTGCTTGTTTCCTTTTTTTTACTTTTAGATCTCCAGTAGGTGAATAGATGACAAAAGTTTTGGAAACCTTCACAAATAGATGTTCATGAGCTGGTAAAGACCTATGATATTGTTGTTGCTTGTGGTTGTATGTGCAGCATTAGGTCTATCGTCTGCCTTAATTTGCCCAGCTTTTCTGGAGGACTTAATCCTTGGGGAAAACCTAACAAGAAGAAGCTGCATGAAGTCAGTTTCTATATTTTCCTTATATCTATGATGAATACTGTGTTAATAAGATTAGTTGGCTGTATTCGTCTAGTAAAACATTTTCTGTATTGCTTTATGTTTTTTACTTTAACAGAGGGACCTTACTCCTCCATATGTTGATGATGGTATGCTTGAGGTTGTTGGTTTCCGAGATGCTTGGCATGGACTTATTCTGTTTACTCCAGGAGGACATGGGACGCGTCTTGCACAGGTTTTTATATTAGAAAAAATTCTTGGGATCGGTATATATTTGATCAATTCAATGTGTTTCTCTAGTGCATTTTGTTAAGTTGTTTACCTCGAAAATACGAGTAACAATTAAACTTGTTTGTGGTTTTAAAGATATGTGATTTAGTTCAATACTAATTAATAACCAAGAAATCTGACGTATAAATGAAAGAAATAAATTGAATAAAACCAGTGTTTAAGCAAGTCTTGACCTTGAGCTGTGATGGCCTTGAGGTTGGTCAATAAGAACAGTAAAATAAAGACAATGAAGTTTAGAGACAATTCTGATGAAATATGAGCAAGAAAGTAAGAGAGTATATTCTTTGCCAATGATTTGATGATGACTACAAATGATTGGGGTCCCCTTTATATAGCAGGGGAATCCTAAATAAGGTACATTTCTATTTACAGTTAGGAATCTTATTGTGACAGCTGTCTAACCGCCTAGTACGGATTCGTACCAACTCGTACAAATCTATTCCAGAATTCACGCCATGATCTTGGAGACGTGGCGGGAATCTTGCTTTTTCTGTTACAAACCCATAACGGCATCATCTCGGGGTTGGGCATACTCGGCTTCGGTACCCATCGCGTACTTCGATCTTCGAGCCTTGTACTCTATCATCGGGCTCGAGCTTGGTCCATCGGGCTCGAATTCGACCCACCCTGAACTCGGGCTTGAAGCGAACCTTCGAGCCCGTAAAATCGGGCATAACCTGATTTCGACCGTATACATAAGTTCTTTGCTTAATAAGTGCTCATAATACAGAGAAGCTACATGCTCTTTGTTTTTATCATGGATTTATAATGTTGTTATGTATTTTATATTCTGCAGGCGAACAGAATTCAATTTGAGTTTCAGAAGGGTGCAACTGAGCATACATTTATGAGGATGGACGGGGAACCATGGAAGCAACGCCTTCCCACGGATGATGACACGGTGGTCATAGAAATATCCCATTTTGGTCAAGTGAACATGCTCGCCAGTCCACCTTGCCGATCCAGAAGTATCAATGCGCCTACCTCAGATCACTTTCAGGAGGAAGAGAAAGACAACAATCATGAAAAAGATTTTGAAGACGACTCAGAAGAGAGGAGAAAGTTGGGTGCAGCTGACACTTTCCGGATACCAGATGGTTTTGACATAACACGTCTCTAGTTAGGTGTTTTGAAGGTCTTGGTGGATAAAGTTATCCGATACTTCCGCTGATAGGAGGTAGGATGTACCAGATAAAATAGTCGAGGTATGAACACGCTCGCCGGGACACCACCATATAAAAAACAGTTTAGGCCTTCGGAAGCAGCTACATCATTTGATCATGACACCAATTATAAAATTGTATATTAGTATTAATAGTTTGCATTACTGGCATATTACCAGTTTGCTTCTAGTCTCACTTATTTTTTCTTTCTTTTTTAACCCACATAAATAGCTCTCCGATTTCTTCTAATGTGGAGGTGCTCTACCAACTTAGCAATTATCACTCTTTAACTTCAACTGAGTATTTCAATTCTAGATAGGTTTTGTTACTAGTCCTCGCTGTTTTGGCTAATATGATCTATGTAATGTATAACAACCTTTAATGCCCTGAATTTTCATAATAATATCTTGTGCAATGGTGATTTGCTGTACTTGCTTGAAGCAAAATGTTGATGTCACAGTCAGTGCTTGACGTTTAGACCTCGTATAGCAATGATAATGAAAAATGGCAGAATAGACCCAAGGAATGTCTGTAAGTTGAAAAGTGTTAAAAAAATGGCACAATACCAAAACGTCCCCAACTTCATCTTTTAATTTCTTCTTTCCAAGTTTACAGGAGTTTTTGATATTTCAAGTTTCTTGTTAGAACTTACAAATCTTATTGAAGTGATATCTCCTATAATTAATAAATTGGAAAGCTGTAACATAAAAAAAAACGTTCTAAAGAAGCTTGTGTGTTATATTTGTTTGACCAAAAAATATAAGCTTTCGGTTAAACTATTAAATTTTATGTAATAAGGGGTTAAACTTAGTTAATAATAATATCTCTAGATATAGAACATTACAGCATGGATAACGTAGGATAAAGTCGGTGGGAGATTGAAAATAACACACATTTAATATTCCAAAAAGTATGGATAATAATGGGGAATAACTAGCAATAAATGACATTTATGTAAATAGGGAGAATGATTCACCCAATAATTAATGAAATGGATGATTGTTCCTTCTGATAATGATGAACAACATACAAATCCTCGAATGTTCGAATTATTTGCAGATCTGATAGAAAGATATGGAATGAGGTGTGCAAGAATATTGTAAAAGGTAAAATTTGTATCTTTGCTAGAGAGAGAATCTTCTTCTGAAAAGTGTTCTTACCTGTTGCGGAATATCGTGAGTTAACTAGCACACAATCACACACAAAACAAATAGAGAAGAAAAATCAACACATGGATTTAACAAGGTTCGGCTAAGCCTAATCTCCGGGGCAAAAGCAGAGAGAGTTTTCCACTATGAATGAGAAGAAAAGCACAATACAATCTATAGAATCCCCAACTACAACCCCTATATATAGATCCCAAAAGGCCCCAAACATATATGAGAAAGGTTTCCCAATTTGACAAGGACTATAGATTTTCCTTTCCCAAATCTATTAGGACAATGAGTTTTCCTAAACCTATAGGGACTGTGAGTTTCCTAAAAATACAAGGAAATAATTCAAGCCACAAATAACAAATCTTCCCCTTGGCTTGAATTCTCTTCATCAACAGGAACAACGTCTCTCTACCTTGCCCTCAGCCCTCGCAAGGGCTCTATTGATTGCCGCACGCATCAACCAAGTCTAGGCAACGCCTAAACTTGTTAAGAGACTTAATCTCTTCAGGCATAGCACTAATCCGTCGATTTGGTTCTGTACCCGAAATAGCTTTTGGATAGTTATAACACTCAAACGCATCAGCGGTTTCTGCAATAACCAAAGCATATCCCACAGGATTCGTATATCCAAGAAGATTCCCATCAACTACGTTTGCAAACCTTTGCGGTCGGTTGATCACTCTCTTCTCTCTGCATGTTGCAATGCTATATGGTTGTTGTTACACATGTGCATCAACATTATCGTCTTGATCAATATTTTGCACCTCCTCCACTCCCTCTACTATAGAACTACTGAGCTGAGCTAGTGGAGATTTAATTTCTAGTTCTATGCGGTCACTGACACCACGATCTATTTCTGCTATTGCCTTCTCCCTCTGACTGTCCAGTGAGGCAGATTCATTGAATATTACATCCCTACTGATAATTAGCCTGGAGTCTTTTGATATGTGCATCACAACCTATAACCTTTCACTCCAGTTGTATACCCTAGAAATATGCACTTCTTTGCCCTCGACTCAAGTTTTCCATCCCTCACATGAGCATAAGCTGGTCAACCAAATATCCTTAAATTTGAATAATCAGCAGGCGAACCGGACCATACCTCAAAAGGAGTTTTGAACTCAATAGTTATGGATGGAGATCTATTGACCAAATAACAAGCTGTATTGATTGCTTCAGCCCAAAAATCTTTGCTAACACATGAGTGTGAACGCATGCTTCGTGCCCTATCACAAAGCGTTCTATTCATACGATCTCCAATACCATTTTGTTGTGGTGTTCCGATACAAGTGCGATGTCTCACTATGCCCTCTCTGCTGCAGAAATTATTGAACTCAGAATTGCAAAATTCCAACCCATTGTCAGTTTGAAGACGCTTAACTTTTCTTTCTGTCTGCCTCTCAACTATCGTCTTCCATTTAACAAATGTCGAAAATGCCTCATCTTTTGTTTTCAGAAAATACACCCACACCATTCTTGAGTAATCATCAATCAAAGTCATAAAATACCTGGCACCACTCTTGGAGGGAACTCTGTTTGGACCCCACAAGTCAGAGTGTATATAATCTAACTTGTCTTTGGTCTTGCGCTCTGCCTTCTTGATGAACTTTACCCTTGTCTGTTTACCAAACACACAATGCTCACAAAAATTCAAAACTTGATTTTTGTACCCATTCAGCAAATTCTGCTTACTCAACAAAGACAATCCATTATCACTCATATGGCCAAGTCGCAAGTGCCACAACTGAGACTGATTCAGATCACTTTTCCCAGAAGCTACAGCAGCTTCCCCTTCAACTACACTGGCCTGAAGATGATACAATTTAGAATGTAGATTACCCTTCATGAGTACCATGGAGCCTTTACACACTTTAAGTATTCCATTCTCTGAGTGATATTTATACCCTTGATCATCCAAAGTCGAAAGAGAATCAAATTTCTCTTTATCCAAGGAACATGCCAACACTCAATGTTTCTGATAATTCTGTCGAACATTCTCAATTTGATATTACCAACCCCCTCTACTGGTAATGGATTATCATCTCCCATATAGACAATCCCACTCATTTGTTTGTAAGTTGCAAACCAATTCTTGTGTGGACACATGTGGAAAGTAGCACCAGAATAAAGAACCCAAGAATTATGCCCATGACTAGAACTCACAGCACAAACTTCCCCTACATAGTCACTATCATCAGAATTATTTCCAGTGTCAACAATATTTGCCGAATTATCTATTTTCTGCTTCCCTCTTTTCTTTTTTAGCTTAGGATAATCTCTCTTGTAGTGACCTTGCTCCCCGCACTCATAACAGTGTTGCTTTCTTGCTCTAGACTTTGATCTTGCGGTTGACTTTTTCCTGTTAAAGTCCTTTTGTTGTGTTCTTCCTCTAATCACAAGACCCTCGCCCTCAATTTTGCTGTCTGGAAAGTTCTTTTTCAACTCTTTAGATTTTAGTGCATTACTAACATCTTCTAGTGAAATGTTGTCTTTCCCATATAGCAGTGTATCGACAAAAGTATCATAAGACTGAGGTAAAGAACATAACACAATCAAGGCCTGATCCTCACTCTCAATTTTGATATCCACATTCTTCAGGTCCATTATAATTGAATTAAACTCATCAAGGTGAGTTTTAACAGGTGTACCTTCGTTCATACAAAGATTGTATAACCTCTTTTTCAGGTAGAGGCGGTTTGTCAGCGATTTCTTAGAATACATATCTTCCAGCTTCTTCCATGCCGTTGCTGCAGAAGTTTCTTCAGCATTTTTCCGAAGAACTCTATCTGTAACGCTTATGAAGATCGCACTCAAAGCCCTCTCCTTCAGGTCTTCCTTCTTTGTCTCTTTCATATCTTCAGGAAAATCCTCATCAATCGCTTTCCATAATCCTTGTAACACCAGGGATGATTTCATCCTAATCTTCCATAGACTGAAACTAAAACCTCCGTCAAATTTCTCTACTTTGTACTTTGTTGAAGATGATGAAGACATCTTAACCCTAGATTATATGTAAACACTCGAACCTTGCTCTGATACCAATTATTGCGGAATATCGTGAGTTAACTAGCACACAATCACACACAAAGCAAATAGAAAAGAAAAATCAACACAAGGATTTAACGAGGTTCGGCTAAGCCTAATCCTCGGGGCAAAAGCAGAGAGAGTTTTCCACTATGAATGAGAAGAAAAACACAATACAATCTATAGAATCCCCAACTATAAGTCCCAAATATATATGAGAAAGGCTTCCCAATTTGACAAGGACTATAGGTTTTCCTTTCCCAAATCTATTAGGACAATGAGTTTTCCTAAACCTATACGGACTATGGGTTTCCTAAAAATACAAGGAAATAATTCAAGCCACTAATAACATTACCAAGTGAATATTGCCTCCCTTACACTATTGTCTCTTTTTCTATTTATATGAGACATGTCCCTGACAAATCCTAATAGCATAAGTGCAGAGAATATTAATAAAATATTCTCTTTAATATCATATTACAAGAACTAGCCGTTATTATTCTGTCCTTCGTGCTCGACCTCGACCATTGTTGACAGCCCGGCCACGAATCCCAATGTTTCTTGGTCGGCCTCGACCGCACCTTTTCCTTAATGCCGCTTTATGCTAAATTCTCTCATGGCAGATTTAGTGTTACAAAAATATTTTAACTGTCTATAACCCTGATACCGAATTTGAGGGAATAAAAGACACGAAATTTAGATTAAATACTTACTAAATATACTCTATTTTGTATTCACTAAGATCTATAACAAGTCATGCCAGTGAAAAAACGAGAATTAAAATTTAATTATTTTTACATATAAAAATACTTAAACATTTTGAAACAAGATAAGAAGGAAAAAATCCTGAACAAATTAGTATGGATATTGGAATATGATTATTCTTTTTTTTTCTTTTTCTTTAATATTCTTAGGATAAGGATCGGTCTCCAGGCCTATTGACAAAGAGAAAACCATGTGCGCCCCTGCTCGCTCCCATAGTCCTGTCCTTAACAAAGAAAGAGAGTTGAGGACCAGTATCCTAAACAATTTGCTACCGCCCATTCCTTAATCTTAAACATTTTCTCTTTGCACGTTCAATGTACATACCCCCACTTGTCATTGAAAACCAGGGGACAAGTGCCTCTCACCGCTTTTTTTCCCAGTTTCCTAGATAACAATTTCCTATGGCTTTCATTTTCATCCTCCTATATAAGAAAGTGCCACTAACACTTCATTTTCATCCAATATCACAAGCAAATTAAAAATCAAATTAAACACCCATTTTTTCAAGATTCAAGGAGAAGCAGCAGCAAAATGAGTTCATCAAGAAGAGCTTGGATAGTGGCAACAAGCATTGGAGCAGTGGAGGCATTAAAAGATCAAGGTTTTGCTAGATGGAATTATACAATTAGGTTATTACATCAACATGCCAAGGCTAATCTCATGAGGCCTTATTCTCATCAAGCTAAGAGAGTCTCTGGTGGACAATCTTCGAAACTTGTGTCAAATAAAATGCTAAGGGAGCAGAAATTGAAACAATCTGAAGAGTCTTTGAGAAATGTCATGTACTTGAGCTGTTGGGGACCTAATTGATACTGTCAATCTGATTATCTGTAAATATTGATGATCACGATAAATCACTTGAATGTTGTCTTAAATGTTGTTGCCTTTTAGTTTCTCCTTGATTAATTTTATCCTAATTAATCTCTCATTATCTCTATTGAGATACTAAAAATGGAAAGATGGAAAATACAAACTTCCACTCACAACCAATCAGCTAACTTTAGAGCTTGGGTACAATGTGGAATACTCAGAACTAGACCAAAAGGCAGAGTGTTGAGATAAAAATTGGCTGCCCATGTTACATGTTACGACACTCACTTAGCAAAGAATAATTATCGACTCCTCGTATTTCCGGATAGCATGTGTAAAGAGATCGGCCAACAATCAAATAGGAGTAATTTTCAGAGCCGGGAGCCCGAGGGTCTATTGGAATCGGCCTTTCAGGTATCGGCCTTTCTACCTGCATTAGTTAGGTAGGGGTAAGGTATGACGCAAAGACTATCCTCTCCGGACCCATCTGTTAGGATTATACATGGCTTTGTTATTGTTGTTGTACTCTTGTTTAGTTTGTTTGGTGGTTATTAATTTTCTATAGCTATCATATAAATAATTACTTTTTATAGTTACTATTCAATTGTTATGATAATGCGTTTGCTGTATTCGCGCTGCTGTATTTATTTTAGTTGTACAAATATTTATTCGCGTCACGTATTCATGAATACAGTAACGACAATCATCTTAAAATAAGTATGTTCAGCTGTCTAATAACGGAGATAATATAAATTTAGCGCGATACATATACATTCCTAATATAACTCAACAAAATTAATTTTAACATGGTTCATTATCAACCCAATTAGTTAGAATAATTTTTCAGTTGTATATAACTTTTGTATTTAGTGTGTTTCAATATATTTTTTTCACTGTTGCATTTATTAGATTTAACGTTTGTATTTATTATATTCGCTATTTTATATTCAGTGTATTCAAATATATATTTGTATTAATATTATTTTAATTATTCTTAATACATGTTGTTACTCTTGTCTTCAGTATATTTCATTGGTTGTATTCACTGCATTTCTATTTGTATTCAGTGTATTTTTTTACTGTATTAAGTGGATTTCATTATTTATTCAGGGTATTAACTCTAAGGTTTACTAATTATTTGATAGAAATTTTATTTCCCATAGCAAAGGTATACACCATATTTATTATAAATCAAAATCATTTTTAGTTAGTACTTATTTGGTTAGTCAGGAATTAAAGTAATTCAAAGTTAACTCGAAGAACCAAAATAGGCGAAAAAATAGAATTAATACCCTAAAATTTTCTTAAATTATTACCTTTTTGTCCGTTTCCTATTTAAACTATTTGGTGTCTCTCTAAATTATATTGCCGTTCATATTAAAAATTCGTCGTTGTGTTTTTACATGAGCGTCTAGTACACGCTCCTAATTATCTAAAAATATGTCATGTGGCACTACATGTGGCTATTTACCTCAACCTAAAATCCCCATAAACGGTAACTTTTTTGTCAGGTTATTTAGTGTCCCTAAAACCCTCTAAACTATATTTACTTATATATTAAAACCCCATATTGAATTCTTAGAGGCACGTCTGTCTAACTATATTAACTTATAGTTTGTACTAATTTCTTTTATATGTAATTTACTCATGATGTAATACTCTCAGGTGACTGATTAATTCTAGGAGTTTTGGCTAAAACAATATCTAATGTAATGGGTAAAATTTTAGGTTTAACTGTGATTGTACTTTATATTAGACTCCAATTGAATAAGTCCTTATTTATATTCACTTTGCATCAGAATAAAAAATTAAATAAGGCATGTAGTGTTGCATTTATGAAAAATCATCTTATATTACATAAATAAAATTACACAGAATTAAAATCTCGCAAATAAGAAACTAATCAGCCAACAACTACATTCTCTAATTCTAAATTACACAAATAAGATTTAAGAGATTCAACTTTATTCTCTACGACAAGGTGATAGATTTAATAAGAAGATTCAAATAGGTGTTTTTTCAACAATATGTGTAAGACATGAATGGAGACTAAAAATAGAAAGAAAATAAATTATTTTAGAGGAAACAAAAGGAGAAATTTTTTCAGTGGGAACCCATTGAAGAAAATAGGTGAAATAAATGAAGAAGAAAGTGAAAAATAAAAAAAGAAAGGTGAAATATAAGGAAGAAAGGTGGATGTAAAGGAAATAAAGAGAATATTTATTTTAAAAAAATAAAATTGAAAGAGGGTTAGGCTAATTAGCCATTACATTCTGTCAGGTGGGCCATTTTGAAGGCTTTTTCAGCTATCACTCGCTCTCAAGCGAATGTGTACACACGTTATGTCAGGTAAGCAATGAAGGAGTTTAAATATAAAGGATAATATAGTTCAGGGAATTTTGTGGACACCGAATAATTTAAGTAGAAAACTGACAAAGACGTAATAGTCTAAGGGAGTGTCATGACCCAAAATCCATTAAGGGTCGTGATGGCGCCGGACACTACTATTAGGCCAGCCAACACCAAGAAGTTAATTAAGTTCTCATTTTAGTATTTTTTTAAATTATTTTTTTTCTTACATTTTCACAATAAATAATGAAATCCACTGAATAAATAACGATGTTTTTAACGAACTTAAATATTGAATAATTCCATAGTCATCCCAGAGCCCGGTGTCAAAAGTGCATGAGCGATTTCTAGGAAATAAAGTACAATACGATAACTGTCCGGAATACAATTGGACAGAAAAGAATTACAATACCCTGAAAGAGATTCTTTTGGTTGCGGGTCGTCTCGAGAGATGCAGCTCACCTAAGTCTCTGTGTTAGCCATGCCGCTACGCCCAACGAGGCCACTAGACATACATGTGCCTGTGCAACAAAAACGCATAGCAAATGTAGTATGAGTACGAAAACAACGCGTACCCAGTAAGTATCCCGTCTAATCTCGAAGAAGTAGTGACGAGAGGTCGACTTCGACACTCACTGGTGGTCCAATAAATAAATACCAAAATGTGCAAAAGCATGGATTTTATAAAGTAATTTCAAACTCAATAAGCATGAAATAGATAAACAATTCTTGGTATAATAAGAGATTTCCAAAGATTTATATATCATCATTTATCAATTTATCTCAGGCCAGAGAGGAAATATCAGTATTTATAAATGCCAAGGCAAGTAATACAAGCATGCGCAAATCATGTCAAGATCGTACGACTTGATCCAACATAATAATAAAATGTGCACTACTAGAGGGTCGAATGACGCGAATCATAGATGCATCTATTACCCCGCTCGCAAATCATACGTGCCACGCGGTCAAATATAAATAATAGAGTTACCCCGCTCGTGAATCATACATGCGACACAGGTACCCATAGATAAAGACATTCAAACAGTCAATCCAGACTTCATCAGAAAGCAACTACCCAAGGAAATGACAATTTCTCTTTTAACGGTGAAGAAAATGATGTTTAACTTTTTAGAAATTCATTTGCCATGTTCGATATGATTTAAGCATATTAAATTGACCATAAAGTTACAAGTATGACAAGTAAGCATGCTTTTGGATCCTAGACTACCCGGACTTAAGCATTTTAGTAGCTACGCACGGACTTTCATCACCTCGTGCATACGTAGCTCCCACAAATAGAAGCACATATCCAATTATTTCACCTATGGGGACAATTCCCTCTTACAAGTTAGAAAGGAGACTTACCTCGCTCCGAAGTTCCATAACCGGCTTCTAAGCCCTTCCGACGACTCAAACCGATGCCCAACACTCCAAAACTAACCAACAATTATGCAAACTCATTAGTATATGCTCAAATACTCATAACAATTCAATTTATATCAATTCCCCAACTCCGCTCGAAAAGTTGACCAAATCTCCCTCGGGCCCACATGCTCGGATTCCGAAATTTCTCGAAGATAAAGTTTACCCACAACCTCACGAACTCAAATATATAATTTACTCTAAATTTCATGCCCAAAATCGTGGTCAAAATCCAAGAATACCAAATTCCTAGGTTTTCCTCAAAATCCTAAATTTCTACAAATTTCCATACTTTAATCTGTATCTAAATCATGTATTTAACTTGTAATGAGTGGGAACAACTTACCTTGACATTGATGACGAAGAATGAGCTTCAAAATCGCTCCAAGACCGTCTCTCATGGAGGAAATGAGGTGAAAATGAGCCGACCCCTCGTTTTTAAAAGAACACACTGCCTCCAGCCTTTCCGCACTTGCGGTCACTTGACCACTTCTGTGGTTCCGCAGGTGCGGCCCCACTACCGCTTCTGCAGTCTTTCACCAAGCCCCTCACTCCGCTTCTGCGCTTCCCCTTCCGCAGGTGCGGTCCCGCTTCTGCGGCAAGATGACCGCATCTACGGTCCTAGCATTTCCCTTCTCAACCGCATATGCGCTCATTTGGCCACTTATGCGGCTCCACACTTGCGGCCAAGACCTAGCAGGTGTCATTACACCAGATGACACTAGGCTTTAACTCTATCCCCCAACTCCAATCCGATCCGTTAACCACCCGTAATCCACCCGAGGCCCCCGAGACCCCATCTAATCACACCAATCAATTCCAAAACATATTACGAGCCTAGTCGAGCCTTCAAATCACATCAAATGACGCCAAAACCATGAATCGCACTCCAATTCGAGCTTTATGAACTTTTGAACTTCAAACTTCTTCATTCAATGCCGAAACCTATCAGATCACGTCCAATTGACCTCAAATTGTGCACATAAGTCACATTCGACATTACAGACCTACTATAACTTCTGGAATCGGAATTCGACCCCGATACCAAAAAGTCCACTTCCGGTCAAACTTCTCAAAACTTTCAAATTTCTAACTTTAGCCAAATGACTCCAAAATGACCTACGGACCTCCGAATTTACTTTCGATCACTCTCCCAATACCAGAATCACCATACAGAGCTATTCCCAGACTCGGAATCCCATATGGACATTGATAACATTGAAATGCACTTCAACCCAAACTTATGAAATTTCTTCCAAAAAGGCTAACTTCCACAATAGGCGCCGAAACGCTCCCGGGTCATCTAAAACAAGATTCAGACATACACCCAAGTCCAAAATCATCATACGAACCTGTTGGAACCTTCAAATCTCGATTCTGGGGTCGTTTACTCAAAAATCCAATCTTAGCCAATTTTTTCAACTTAAAGCTTCCGAAATGCGAATTTCCTTTCCAAATCAACTCCGAGCTTCCCGAAATTCGATTCCGACCACGCGTACAAGTCATAATACTTGAAGTGAAGCTGCTCATGGACTCAAACTGCCAAACGACGCGCTAGAGCTCTAAACGACTGGCCGGATCGTTACAGGGAGTTTTAGGGTATTAAAACGTAAAAAAGGATAGAACAATTATGCCAAGCATGCTTTTATACCCTCTTGACCGAATGTTTCATGCTAATTTATGTCTGGTCAAGTTTGATTGGTTATAACATATGCTTATCTGAGCTATACGTATTCACTCTTGTAAGTTGTAATACCTCAGGCAGCGAGTCCGTTGGCCTCTTTTTTTTCAACTTCTCTCATATATTCTCTCTTCTTTAGCTTCGTCTTAGATTAATTATGTTATATTTTCATTTAGTTTAATGCATTTCATATCTATGGAGATTACGGTAATTTGAGAACTTCAACGATTGATAAAATATTTATGTTTGGATCGATGTGATGACCCGATAGATCATTTTGAGTTTTAGCCTTTATTTTTGTGCTTCGAGACCTCGATTTGCTCTATTTAGCATTTCTTGATTTGTGTGTGCAGTCAATGTCTCATCCCGGAAGTTCTTTATGTGAAAAATTGAAGTAAATGTGAATTTTTGCCTTAAAAATAATTTGAATTGATTACGATCAATTTTTGTATAAACGGACCCGGACCGTTATTTTGACAGTCCCCGTGGATGCGTATCGTGATTTGAGACTTGGGCGTATGCCCAAAATTGAATTCGGAAGTCCCTAACTTGATTTAACATGATTTGTTGAAAACTAGTAATTTAAAGGTTTAAAGAATTCTGAAGTGTGACCGTATTTTGACTTGATATCTACCGGGTTCAGATTTCGGTTCCGGGACTTGGAATAGGTTCATTTTACTATTTATAACTTATCTGAAAAATTTGGTGAAAACATAGTTGATTTGACATGATTCGGACGTTCGGTTGTGAATTTGAAATTTCTTAAGTTTCTTTGAAAATTTCATGCTTTTTGATGTTTGATTCGAAGTTCCAGGTGTTATTTTGGTATTTTGATCATGCGAACAAGTTCGTACGATATTATTACACATGTGTGTATGTTTGCTTTGGAGCCCGAAGGGCTCGGATGAGTTTTAGATAGTCTACAGATCGATTTTTGGACCTAGATATCTGCTGGTTTTGCGGTTTCTGGTGTCTGTCATTATGTGCTTCACAATCGCGAAGGGGAAACTGAGATAGGGGTGGAACTTCTTCATCGCAAACGCAATGGCTCGGTCGCAAATACATAGCACTAGGGGATTTACCCTTCGCGAACGTGACTAGCCTCTCGCGAACGCGTAAGGTTATGGGGCCTGGGAAAGAAGCTTGGCTGTTACTCTTCGTGAACGCGACATTTGGACCACGAACGCGAAGGCAGGTGAGAGTAAGCATGTCACGACCCCAATTTCCCTATGTAGGATGTCGTAATGACATCTAGTCTCTACGACTAGGTAAGCCTAACAATTAATAATAACTTGACGGAAATGATTAACAAAATACTTAAATAAGGTTGAATAATTGATATAAATTTCCAAAAATAGAATCAACAACAATATACTCCCCCAAGACATGTGGAACTGAGTTATAAGCTCTACAGAGCAAAAATAAAATAACTACTACATCATTATCTGAAAGAAAATACAACAGTAAATAAGAATAAGGGAAGGTAACTTCGAGGCATGCGAACGTTGAACAAGCATACCTTGAAGTCTCCATAAAGCAGCTAACAGATGATCTCTAACAACCAACACGATTAGATGTACTTGGATCTGCACAAAAATTGTCATAAACATAGTATGAATACACCAACACAGTACCCAGTAAGTATCAAGCCTAGCTTTGGTAGATTAGTGATGAGACCAGGTCAAGACACCTACTAGGATATAAATAAACAGTATAAAAACATAATAATAATAAATAATAAAAAGCGGAGAAAGAACTTATGTGAAACAGTTAATAACATAAATTAATACCGAAATTATAAACACGAAAATAACATAAAGAAATCAGTTAAAGAGAACCACAATGATCATATACAGACAATAACTGACAAAAATAAGGAAGAACAAAACAACAAGAATCATAATGAGGTACCGCCTCATATTCACAATTCACAATCTCAATCACAATCATTCCTTATGCCGCCGCGTGAGCCTTACCTTTGAATAGGTTTTGAAAATAGTTTTTTCGAAATAACTACACGCACTTTAACCCACCTTATGACGTCGCGTGGCTTCACGTAGTTCCCCTATAAGCAACACGCACATAAGTCCCACCTTATATCGCCACATGCATATTAACCCCAAGCCTTATACCACCGCATGCGCGTCAATATCACATCACAATAACAAATCGCTCCACAAGTGCCCATATATCACAACTTGCAAATAATCAACAATATCAATATTTTCGCAACAATATCCCACAGCTCCACCACAACTTGTACAAGAATATCAATAATAGTAATTAATGTAAAATTCTCAACCAAAAAGATATCTTAACAATTATCAACTTTGCTTCAAAATGATATGGTTTCCATAACTTCAACACCAATAACTCAACAATAAGAAAGATAACGTGTAACTACGAACCAAATACAATTAACTCATAATGGAAGGAATAACATGACTTTCAAATGAGAATAATAGCAACGAAAGGTATAACTAGTAACAATGACTTCAAATAATGATAATTAACAATGAAAGAGATACCACATACAATGACTTCAAGTAATGAGAATCAACAATGAAGGATATAACACGTATCAACTAAAGGGGCAACAAGTTCAACTAAAGCATGAGAGCAATTTATCAAGTAGGATGTAGAACAAGTGTTAAACAAATTAATTAGGGGCATGTGAGGATAGATTAGCACAGACACGAATAGATTGACTGTCACGACCCTAAACCCAGACCCGGTCGTGATGGCGCCTCTCGTGAAGACAAGGCTAACCGACACATACCCAATTCATTTTTAAGCAATTAAAATACACAATTTAAGTCTTTAACACGATTTTAATAATCCCAAAATAAAGGTGAATAATATAGTTTGCAGAATAGACATAGCCCGACATCGGGGTGTCACCAGTCATGAGCATCTACTAACCAATTAAAACAGGAAGAGTCTATATAGTCTATTACAGAACTAAAACAAGAGAAAATAAGATAGGGGAGAAGCACTGGGCTGCGAACGCCGAGTAGCTACCTAGTAAATCTCTGAACCGCTTGAGCTGGAAGGAATCAACACTCGCTAGCGGGACCTGAAGCGCCTGAATCTGCACACAGGGTGCAGGGAGTAAAGTGAGTACTTCAACCCAGTGAGTAATAATCGTAAATGAAGACTGAGCGATAAGAAATCACGTAAAAATACAACAACATGCCATATAGAGGCAGAGTAAAACTAGTAAGTGCAGTAAAACAGTGAAATCTCTTAAAAACATCTTAGCTCAGTTTAAGCTTCTTTAAAATACCTTTTTAACAGTTAAACAAGTAAATGATAGGTAGCTGGAAAAAGATAAACACATAAAAAACCGCTCCTCAGGCACAATACCAACAGAATCAGCCCCTCGGGCAACAACATGGAACAACACCAGCCCTTCGAGCTATATCTCATATCACAATGGGTACCCGCGCTCACTGGGGGTGTACAGACTCCGGGAGGGGCCCGTTACGGCGCAAGCACAATATCAAGCCATCTCGTGGCATAGTCAATAGGCTCTCCGCCTCATATCAACAAGCCACCTCGTGGTGTATAATCTCAGGCCCCCGGCCCCATAATCATAATCAGTGTATCACTGTTGTGCCATGCAACCCGACCAAAAGTTTCCTCACAACACAGGCCCTCGAACTTACTCAGTCAGAATCTCATAAGCCACTCGGACAATAGTAAAACATGATGCTCAGCCCAAAATATCATTTAATGTGTTAAAACAGAGTAAACATGGCTGAGTTTTGAAACCGGTATAATATAGCATGACTGAGTACTGATATTAAAATCAAAACAGTGAGGAATTAGCAGTAAAAATCCCCTAAGGGTCCAAATAGTTGGCACGAGGCCCAAATATGGCATTCAGCCCAAAACATGATGATATCAAATAGTTTTCAGTCAAATACGCAGTAAAACAGTCATTTGGGATGGACTAAGTCACAATCCCCAATGGTGCACGACCCCACACGCGTCATCTAGCGTGTGTGTCATCTCAATATAGCACAACGATGTGAAATCTGGGGTTTCATACCCTCAGGACAACATTTACAATCATTACTCACCTTTATCCGGTCCAAATCTCTAGCCCGCGATGCCTTTGCCTCTCGAATCGACCTCCGGATGCTCCAAATCTAACCAAAATCAGTGCAAAACCATCAAAGTATGCTAAGGGAACAAAGCCACTCGAAAGAAATCAAATTACAATACAAATCCCGAAATTTACCAAACCCGACCCCCATGCCCACGTCTCGGATTCCGATAAAAATTACATCAATGGACTCCTTATCACTCCCCGAGTTCATTCACATCAAAATCACCAAAATCCAACCTCAAATGATTCCTCAAATCCCTAATTTTAGGTCTCCAATTACAAGCCCTAGTTCTTCAATATTAGGCTTAATTTCCATGATTAATTAGGTAGAATTCATATTAGTATTGAGTATTAATTCCATAAATCTTACCTCCAAGTGTTCCCCCTTGAATCCCTCTTTAATCCTCTTTAAAAAGCTTCAAAATCGCCTAAAAATGATGAAAGCTAGCCCCAAAATCGCGGACAATGGCTATTTAAACATTCTGCCCATGCATTCAAAACCTTCTTCGTGATCACGGTCAAAGCCTCGCGTTCGCAAAGCACAACCTGACGTTGACCACATTTACCTCTTACGCGAACGCGACCACTCCCTCGCGAATGCGATGACTCTATAGCTCAAACCATCGCGAACACGTCTGATACCTCGCGAACGCGATGCTCAAAGACCCCAGCCCTTCGCGAACGCGAAGGCAAAATCTTCACCCTCATCTGCTAACCTTTCGTGAACGCGAGGGTCCACTTGAAAACGCGAAGTACTGCTGTCTGCAATGCTTTAGTAGATTTTTCTACTACTTCCTACAACATGAAATAGTCTGTTTGACCACCCGAAACTCACCCGAGGCCTCTGGGACCTCAACCAAACATGCCGACATATCCTATAACCTCATTCAAACTTTTTCCAACCTTCGCAACGCTCAAAACAACACCAAAACACCAAATTCGCATTGGATTCAAGCCTAAGAATTCCAAAATCTTCTAAATTCCGCTTTCGATAAAAAAAGTCTATCAAACCACGTCCAAATGACCTGAAATTTTGCACACATATCCCAAATGACCCAACGGACCTACTACAATTTTCATAATTCCATCCGACCCCTATATCAAAATCTCACCTATCATCCGGAAAACGCCAAAATTCCAATTTCGCCAATTTAAGTCTAAATGCACTCCGGACCTCCAAAACACATTCCGGTCACGCTTCTAAGTCCCAAATCACCTCCCAAAGCTATCCGAACCATCAGAACTGACATCCGAGCCCTTTAACACATAAGTCAATATCCGATTGACTTTTCCAACTTATGCTTCCTCAAAAGGGACTAAGTGTCTCAAACCTTACCAAAACCTCTCCGAACCCGAACCCGAACCCGAACCAACTCGGTAACACAAAATATAGTTGAACAAGGCAATAATAAGCATAAATGGGGGAAACAAAGCGGTAAATCATGAAATGACCGGTCGAGTCGTTGCATCCTCCCCCTCTTAAACAAACGTTCGTCCTCGAACGAGTTAAGAAACATACCTGAAGCCTCAAACGGGTGAGGCTATCTACTCTGCATCTCCTGCTCGGTCTCCCAGGTAGCCTCCTCCACGGGCCGACCTCTCCACTGCACTTTTACTGAAGCTATATCCTTTGATCTCAACTTTCGAACCTGACACTCCAAAATAGCTGCTGGCTCCACATCATAAGTCAAATCACCATCTAACTGAACCGTGCTGAAATCCAGAACATGAGACGGATCCCCAATATACTTCCGAAGCATAGCAACATGAAATAACAGATGCATATTCGACAAGCTAGGTGGCAAGGCAAGTTCATAAACCACATCCCCAATCCTCCGAAGCACCTCAAAAGGCCCAATGAATCGAGGACTCAATTTACCCTTCTTCCCAAATCTCATAACACCCTTCATGGGCGAAACCTTCAACAGAACCTTCTCACAAACCATGTAGGACACATACCGAACCTTCCTGTCAGCATAACTCTTTTGTCTCGACTGCGCTGTATGAAGCCTCTCCTGAATTACCTTCACTTTTTCTAAAGCATCCTGCACCAAGACTATCTCCAATAGCCTAGACTCCCCCGGCTCAAACCAACCAACTGGAGATCTACACCGCCTCCCATACAAAGCCTCATATGGAGCCATCTGAATAATCGACCGATAGATGTTGTTATAAGCAAACTTTGCAAGCGGTAGAAACTGATCCCATGACCCTCCGAAATCAATGACACAAGCACACAATATGTCCTCCAATATCTGAATAGTGTGCTCGGACTGTCCGTCCGTCTGAGGGTGAAAAGTTGTGCTCAACTCAACTTGAGTACCCAACTCTCGCTGGACAGACCTCCAAAACTGCGAAGCAATTAAGTGCCCCTATCTGAAATGATGGAAACTGGGACACCATGCAAACGAACAATGTCCCAGAATAGATCTCTACCAACCGCTCTGAAGAATAGGTACTACACATAGGAATAAAGTGCGCGGACTTGGTCAGTCGATCCACAATCACCCAAATAGCATCGAACTTCTTCAATGTCCGTGGGAGCCCAACTACAAAGTCCATGGTGATCCGCTCCCACTTCCACTCTGGAATATCCATCTGCTGAAGCAAGCCACCCGGTCTCTGATGCTCGTATTTCACATGCTGACAATTGAGACACCGAGCCACAAATTCCACAATGTCCTTCTTCATTATCCTCCACCAATAATGCTGTCTCAAATCCTGATACATCTTCACAGCACCCGGATGAATGGAATATCACGAGCTATGGGCCTCCTACAGAATCAACGCCCGAAGCCCATCTACATTGGGCACACATATCCGGCCCTACATCCTCAACACCCCATCATCACCAATAGTCACATCTTTGGCATCATCATATGAACTCTGTCCTTAAGGACAAGCAAATGAGGATCATCATATTGGCACTCTCTGATGCGATCATATAAGGAAGACCGAGAAATCACACAAGCCAGAACCCGACTGGGCTCTGAAATATCTAACCTCACGAACTGATTGTCCAAGGCCGGAACATCAACTGCAAAAGTTCTATCCCCAACTGGAATATATGCCAAACTCCCCATACTCACTACCTTTCGGCTCAAAGCATCGGCCACCATATTGGCCTTCCCCGGATGGTACAATATAGTAATATCATAATCCTTTAGCAACTCCAGCCACCTCCACTGCCTCAAATTGAGATCCTTCTGCTTGAACAAGTGTTGGAGGCTATGATGATCAGTAAACACCTCACAAGACACACCATACAAGTAATGCCTCCAAATCTTCAACGCGTGAACTATGGCAGCCAACTCCAAATCATGAACGGGGTAGTTCTTCTTGTGGGGCTTCAACTGACGGGAAGCATAAGCAATAACTCTACCCTCCTGCATCAATACACACCCAATACCAACTCTTGAAGCATCGCAATACACAGTATATGAACCTGAAGCTGATGACAAAACTAACACTGGAGATGTGGTCAAGGCAGTCTTGAGCTTTTGAAAGCTCTCCTCACACTCATCCAACCATACAAATGAAGCACCCTTCTGAGTCAACTTGGTCAAGGGAGATGCGATGGATGAGAATTACTGAACAAACCGGCGGTAATAACCCGCCAAACCAAAAAGGTTGCGAATCTTTATGGCTGAGGACAGTCTGAGCCAACTCTGAACCGCCTCTATCTTCTTCGGATCAACCTGAATACCCTCACTGGACACCACGTGCCCCAAGAAAGCCACTGAACTGGGCCAAAACTCACACTTGGAGAATTTTGCGTAAAGCTTCTCCTCCCTCAATCTTTGCAACACAACCCTAAAATGATCCATGTGCTCCTCCTGACTATGCGAAACACACTGTTCAGAATATCATCAATGAAAACTATGACAAACGAGTCAAGATAAGGCCGAAACACACTGTTCATCAAAAGCATGAACGTTGCTGGGGCATTGGTCATCCCAAAAGATATCACCAAGAACTCGTTATGACCATATCGGGTCCTGAAAGCCGTCTTAAAAATATCTGAATCCATGATCTTCAACTGGTGATAACCCAAACAGAGATCAATCTTGGAGAACACTCTCGCTCCTTGAAGCTGGTCAAACAAATCATCAATATGAGGCAAAGGATACTTATTTTTAACTGTTACTTTGTTCAACTGCCTATAATCAATGCACATCCTCATCGTGCCATCCTTCTTCTTCACAAATAGAATCGGCGCACCCTAGGGTGACACACTAGGCCGAATGAACCCCTTATCAAGGAGTTCCTGAAGTTTCTCCTTTAACTCTTTCAAATTCGCTGGTGCCATACGATATGATGGAATAGAGATGGGCTGAGTGCCCGGCACTAGGTCAATACCAAAATCAATATCTCTGTCCGGTGGCATGCCTGGAAGGTTTACAGAAAACACATCGGGAAAATCCCTCACAACTGGAACAGAATAAATACTGGGAGTTTCTGCACCGACATCCATCACAAAGGCTAAATACGAAAGACAACCCTTCCCAACCATACGCTGGGCCTTCAAGAATGAAATTACCCTACTGGGAACATAATCCGTCAAACCTCTCCACTCAATCTGTGGCACACCCGGCATAGCCAATGTCGCTGTCTTAGCATGACAATCCAAATTAGTACGATACGAGATAACCAATCCATGCGCAATATAACATCGAAATCCACCATACATAACAACAAAAAATCCACTCGGGTCTCCAGACCCCTAATAGTCACCACACACAACCGGTACACATGGTCTACAACAATAGTATCACCCACCGGAGTAGATACATGAACAAGCGAAACAAGAAACTCACAGGGCGTATCCAAATAACGAGCAAAGTATGATGACACATAAGAATAAGTGGAAACTGGATCAAATAATACAAAAGCATCTCTTTGGCAGACTGAGACAATACCTATAATAACAACATCGAAAGCAATAACATCGGGTCTAGCTGGAAGTGCGTAGAAACGGGCCTGATCGACCTCCCCTTTTGGGATGACCTCTAGCTGACTGTCCTCCACCCCTAGTTGACTAGGTGGGTGGTGGTGAAGCCAATGGCTGACTCTTCTGCTGAGATGAACCCGCAAGACGATGAGGACACTGCCTCCACATATAACCTATCTGTCCACACTCATAGCAACTCCCAGGTGCTGGAGACGGGGACTAAAGGGAACCCCTAGCACCGAAATGACTAGCAGATACACCTGGCATAGAAGAGCCCTGAACTGATGGAGCATGGAACGAACTCTAAGATGGAAGGGCACTAAGTGATGATTGGCCTTGATGAGAACTGTGAGAACCATGACCCGATGATGCCCTACGATAACCTAGGAGAGCTGGCTGAGCATGCCTGAATGGATGGCCTCTGCTATGCTAAAACTGACCTCTCAAAGGAGCGCCACCATAACTACCAGATCCCCAAGGCCTCTTGGCCTCCCTCTCATCTCGCTCCTGGTGACGAACTGACTCAATCTCACGAGCAATGTCTACAACCTCCTCAAAAGTAGCACCAGACACCCTCTCCTTGGTCATGAGAATACGAAGCTGATAAGTGAGGACATCCACAAACCTCCTAATCCTCTCTCTATCTGTCGGAACCAACCAAATAGTATGATGAGCTAACTCAGAGAACCTCATCTCATACTACGTCACAAACATCTCTCCCTGATGCAACCACTCAAACTGCCTACGCAGCTCCTCTCTGCGAGACTGCGACATATACTTCTCTAGAAAGAGAACAGAAAACTGCTGCTAGGTAAGGGGTGCTATACCAACAGGCCTACGCCTTTCATAAGACTCCCACCAAGTGAAGGAAGCTTCAGAAAACTGAAAAGTAGTGAAAGCGACCTCGTTGGTCTCCAGAATACCCGCTGTGTGAAGAATCCGCTGGCACTTGTCCAAGAAACCCTGGGCATCCTCGCCCTCTGCACCACTGAAAGTCGGAGTTTGAAGTCTACGAAACTTCTCTAACCTACGCTGCTCGTCCTCTGGCATGGCAGGAGCTACATAGTCCTGAGCAGCTGCAACCGGCTGAGCTGGATGTGCCCCCGGTGTCTGAAGTCCCTACACGACCTACTCAGGTGTGCGAGCAGCGGGAGTCTGAGTGCCTCCCCCGGAGATCTACAGTGCCTGAGCTAGGACAGTGCATACTGATAGAATCTGAGCCAAGCCTCCTGAAGACCCCGGAATCACAATGGGCACAGCTGGTGCTTGAGATGGTGCTTCTTGAGCATCCACATCTGGGACCTGATCCTGGACTGGGGCGGCTGGTGGATCTGAAGGTGCTGCCCTAGCTATCGTGCGGGCCACACCCCTGCCCCTACCGCGACCACGACCACGACTGCATCCTCGACCTCTAGTGGCCACAGCTGGTGGTATTGATGGTTGTCCATCCTGACCGGTAGTTCGTATCCTCACCATCTGTACGAGAATAGAATAACAGAAGGTTAGTACTCGGATCAACAGATTTGTACGACGAGAATTTCAAGAATATGAAGTTTTTCCTAAAGTTTCTGTAGCCTCTCGAGGATAAATACAGACGTCTCCGTACCGATCCGCGAGACCCTACTAAACCTGTTCATGACTCGTGACACCTATGTAACCTAGGCTCTAATACCAATTTGTTAGGACCCTAAACCCAGACCCGGTTGTGATGGCGCCTCTCTTGAAAACAAGGCCAGCGGATACACACCCAATTCATTTTTAATCAATTAAAATACACAATTTAAGTCTTTAACACGATAATAATAATCCCAAAATAAAGGTGAATAATACAATTTGTGGAATAGACATAGCTCGACATCGAGGTGTCACCAGTCATGAGCATCTACTAACCGATTAAAACAGAAAGAGTCTACATAGTCTATTACAGAACTAAAACAAGAGAAAATAAGATAGGGGGAGAAGCATTGGGTTGCGAACGCCGAGCAGCTACCTAGTAATTCTCCGAACCGCGTGAGCTGGAAGGAATCAACACTCGCTAGCGGGACCTGAAGCGCCTGAATATGCACACAGGGTGCATGGAGTAAAGTAAGTACTCCAACTCGGTGAGTAATAATAGTAAATGAAGACTGAGCGATAAGAAATCACGTAAAAACACAACAACATGTCATACAGAGGCAAAGTAAAACTAGTAAGTGCAGTAAAACATTGAAATCTCTTAAAAACATCTTAGCTCAGCTTAAGCTTCTTTAAAATACCTTTTTAACAGTTAAACAAGTAAATGACAGGCAACTAGAAAAAGATAAACACATAAAAACTGCCCCTCAGGTACAATACTAACAGAATCAGCCCCTCGAGAAACAACATCGAACAACACCAGCCCCTCGGGCTATATCTCATATCACAATAGGTACCAGCACTCACTGGTGGTGTACAAACTTTGGGAGGGGCGCCTTACGTCCCAAGCACAATATCAAGCCATCTCGTGGCATAGTCAATAGGCTCTCCGCCTCATATCAACAAGCCACCTCGTGGTGTACAATCTTAGGCCCCCGGCCCCATAATCATAATCAATGTATCACTGTTGTGCCATGCAACCCGACCAAAAGTTTCCTCACAACACAAGCCCTCGAACTTACTCAGTCAGAATCTCATAAGCCACTCGGGAAATAGTAAAACATGATGCTCAGCCCAAAATAACAATTAATGTGTTAAAACAGAGTAAACATGGCTGAGTTTTGAAAACGGTATAATATAGCATGACTGAGTACAGATATTAAAATCAAAACAATGAGGAATTAACAATAAAAATCCCCTAAGGGTCCAAATAGTTGGCACGAGGCCCAAATATAGCATTCAAACCAAAATATGATGATAGTAAACAGTTTTCAGTCAAATACGCGATAAAACAGTCATTCGGGATGGACTAAGTCACAATCCCCAATGGTGCATGACCTCACGCTTGTCATCTAGCATGTGTGTCACCTCAATATAACACAACGATGTGAAATCCGAGGTTTTATACCCTCAGGACAACATTTACAATCATTACTCACCTTTATCCGCTCCAAATATCTAGCCCGCGATGCCTTTGCCTCTCGAATCGGCCTCCGGATGCTCCAAATCTAACCAAAATCAGTGCAAAACCATCAAAGTATGCTAAGAGAACAAAGCTCACTCGAAAGAAATCAAATTATAACACAAATCCCAAAATTTGCCAAATCGACCCTCGGGCCCACGTCTCAGATTTTGATAAAAATTACATCAATAGATTCCTTATCACTCCCCGAGTTCATTCATATCAAAATCATCAAAATCCAACCTCAAATCCCTAATTTTAGGTCTCCAATTTCAAGCTCTAGTTCTGCAATATTAGGCTTAATTTCCATGATTAATTAGGTAGAATTCACATTAAGATTGAGTATTAAGTCCATAAATCTTACCTCCAAGTGTTCCCCCTTGAATCCCTCTTCAATCCTCTTAAAAAAGCTTCAAAATCACCCAAAAATGGTGAAAGTTAGCCCCAAAATCGCGGACAATTGCTATTTAAACATTCTGCCCAAGCATTCAAAACCTTCTTCACGAACGCGGTCAAAGCCTCGCGTTCGCGAAGCACAACCTGACGTTGACCACATTTTCCTCTTACGTGAACGCGACCACTCCCTCGCGAACGCAATGATCCACAGCTCAAACCATCGCGAGCACGTCTGATACCTCGCAAACGCAATGCTTAAAGACCCCAGCCCTTCGCAAACGCGAGACCTCTTTCGCAAACGCGAAGGCTAAATCTTCAGCCTCTTCGCGAATGCAAGAGTCCACTCGCGAACACGAAGTACTGCGGCCTGCAACACTTCAGCAGATTTTTCTACTACTTCCTACAACATGAAATAGTCCGTTTGACCACCCGAAACTCATCCGAGGCCCCCGGGATCTCGACCAAACATGCCGACATATCCTATAACCTCATTCAAACTTGTTCCCACCTTCGCAACGCTCAAAACAACACCAAAACACCAAATTCACATCGGATTCAAGCCTAAGAATTTCAAAATCTTCTAAATTTTGCTTTCGATCAAAAAGTCTATCAAACCACGTCCGAATGACCTGAAATTTTGCACACACATCCCAAATGACCCAATGGACCTACTGCAACTTCCGGGATTCTATTCCGACACCTATATCAAAATCTCACCTATCAACCGGAAAATGTCAAAATTCCAATTTTGCCAATTTAAGCCTAAATCCACTCCAGACCTCCAAAACACATTCCGATCATGCTCCTAAGTCCCAAATCACCTCCCGAAGCTATCCGAACCATAGGAACTCACATTCGAGCCCTTTAACACATAAGTCAACATCCGGTTGATTTTTCCAACTTAAGCTTCCTCAAAAGAGACTAAGTGTCTCAAACCTTACCAAAACCTCTCCGAACTCGAACCAACCAACTCGGTAACACAAAATACAACTGAACAAGGCAATAAGAAGCAGAAATGGGGTAAATGGAGCAGTAACTCATGAAACAACCGGCCGAGTCGTTATATTGACTATGAGAATTTAGAATATGATGTGGCCTTTTAGTTAAAGCATGGAAATAGTCTAAGTAGCCTAATCCGATCAAAAACTATGTACAACCTGTGTACCCACTCGTCACCTTGCGTACACGACTTTCACAGAGCACAAATGAATCAATCAATACCAATCCTAAGAAGTAGTTCCCCCACGCAAAGTTAGGCAAGATACATACCTCAACTAGGCCAATTCAACACTCAAAAATAGCTTTTCCCTTAAAATATGCCTTCACACGGCTCAAATCTAACCAAATCGACTTAATATTATCAAACAATGCTAGAGAAATCAATTACAATAGATAAAGCTAAAATCTTTACACTTTTTTCAAAAAGTCAACCTAGGGCTCGCCCGGTCAAAACCCGGGTTCAATGGTAGACTCCTACTACCCATGACCCCACGAGTTCATATATGTGATTAGTTTCAAAACCCGAGTCCAAATCAACTCTCAAAACACAAATTCTTATTTTTCAAAAACTTTATAAAGTTTCACAAATATCACTTTGATTCACATGATGTTTATGTTAAAATCTAAAATATATTGATGAAATATGATTAGAAATAGATTATAATCACTTACCCAAAGTTTGTAGTTGAAAAGTACCTCTCCAAATCGTCTCCTACCGAGTCTTTGGTTAAAAAATGAGAGAATATTTTCAAAAATCCAATCTCCCAGCCCCTTGTACCAATACAGATGACGCATTTGCGACACAGGGTTCCCACTTGCAAAGCCTCACAATTGCGAACCAACACTCGTATTTGCAAATCCTAACAGCCTCATGCTTCATCGCAATTACGAGAAAAGGCTTCGTAATTGCAAACTGACCATCATCGCAAAAGCGAACATTTGTTTGCGATTGCGAACCAAGAAATTTTTTGCTGAATTCGCAAATGTGAAGGGGTAGTCGTAATTGCGACATATTCCCCTTACTTTCACCTTTGAAATTGCAAGACTGGTGCTCGCAGTTGCGATAACTGAGCACCAACACACCAACAATTCACTTTTATTTCAAAACCATTCTGATACATGTCCGAAACTCATCTGAGACCTCGAGACTCCAAACCAAACACTCACACACGTCTAAAAATATCATTTGAACTCACTCACACGATCAAAACAAAAAAATAACGTCTAAATCTATGAGTTAAACTCTAAAACGCATGAATTTCAAAATAAAGATCAAATATTCTAGAATTACTACTAAATGTCTGAATCTTATCAAACCAACTCCAAATGACACCAAATTTTGCAAATAAGATTCAAATACCATAACAGACCTATTCCAATTCCCAAAATCAAATTTTGAGTTTGATAGCTAAAAGTCAACCTACGGTCAAACTTTTTAACCTCAAATTGTCAAATTTTGGCAAATCAACATAAATTAACCTATAGGCTTCCAAAATCAATCCAGGCATAAGCCCAAGTCCGAATACACAATTGAAGCTATCAGAGCCATCAAAACATAGTTATGGGGTCATTTTCATAATAGTTGAAGTTTTGTTAACATTTCAAATTTAAATTTCTAAGTCAAGAATCAAGGGGTCTGAATCAACCCGAAAGCTTTCTGGAACAGAACTAACCAACTCCGCAAGTCATAAAATCATAAACACACAAGTGTGAAACATAAAAAGGGTAATAGGGCGAGATTACACAAAATGACCAATTGGTTCGTTACATTCTCCCCCTCTTAAAATAAACGTTCATCCTCGAACATGCATAAGGACATACCTAAAGTAGCGAATAGATGAGGATAACGATTCTGCATGTCGTTCTCGGTCTCCCAGGCCGCCTCTTTGCTGCCGGTGGATATGCTAAACTATCCAAACTCTCCGCCTTTCGTCTCAAGGCATCAACTGCCACATTGGCCTTCTAGGGATAATATAGAATGGTGATATCATAGTCCTTAAGCAACTCTAAACACCTACGCTGCCACAAGTTATGATCTTTCTATTTGAATAGATATTGTAGACTTCGGTGGTCAGTAAAGACCTCACAAAGGACACTGTACAAATAATGCTGCCATATCTTCAATGCATGAACAATAGCTTCTAATTCTAAGTTGTGGACTAGATAATTCTTCTCACGAGTCTTGAACTACCGAGACACGTAGGCAATCACCCTACCATCTTGCATCAACACCGAGTCAAGGACAACACGTGACTCACTATAATACACAGTATAAGACTCCGATCCTGTACGGAACATCCACATTGGGGCTGTACTCAAAGTAATCTTGAGCTTTTGAAAGATCACCTCACACTCCTCGGACCATCTAAAAGGAGAACCCTTCTGGGTCAATCTGGTCATAGGTGCAATAATAGACGAGAAACCCTCTACGAAACGATGATAATACCCGACCAAACTAAGGAAACTCTAGATCTCAGTTGCTGATGACGGTCTGGGCCAATTATGCACTGCCTCAATCTTCTTCAGATCTACCTTGATCCCCTCACTTGACACCACATGACATAAAAATGCCATCGAAACCAACCAGAATTCACACTTTGAAAATTCTGCATACAACTTCTTCTCTCTCAAGGTTTGGAGCACGATCCTCAGGTGCTGCTCATGATCTTCCAGACTGCGGAAGTACACCAAGATGTTGTCAATAAACACAATGATGAACGAATCAAGATAAGGCTAGAATACATTGTTCATCAGGTGCATAAATGCTACTGGGGCATTGGTCAGCCCAAATGACATCATAAGGAACTCGTAGTGACGATACGAAGTCTTGAAGGTAGTTTTCAGAATATCCGAATCCCGAATCTTCAGTTGATGATAACCTGAACAAAAATCAATGTTTGAGAACACTCTAGCACTCTGTAGCTGATCAAATAAGTCAACAATGCGTGGCAATAGATACATGTTCTTCACCGTAACTTTGCTCAACTGCATAATCAATACACATGTGCATAGAATCATCCTTCTTCTTCACAAACTAGACCGGAGCAACCCACGGTGATACACTAGGAAGAATGAAACCTTTATCAAGCAACGCTTGTAAATGCTCCTTTAAATCCGTTAGATCCACTAAGGACACATAATATGATGGAATAGAAATGGGCTAAGTGCTCGGCAATAAGTCAATACCAAAATCGATATTCCTATCGGGCGGCATGTTCGGAAGATTGGCTGGAAATATATATGGAAAGTCTCTCACTATAGAATCTGACTCAACGGTAGGAGTACCAGCACTAACATCTCTCACAAAGTCTAGATAAACATCCCACCCCTTCTCAACCATCCATTGAGCCTTTAGAAATGATACAAGCCTACTAGGAACATAATCCAATTCACCCCTCCGCTCTAACCATGGTAAACCTAGCATAACCAACGTCACAATCTTGGCATGTCAATCTAGAATAGCAATGATAGGGCGAAAACCAGTCCTTGCCCAAAATTACATCAATGTCTACCACAAAAAGTAATAATAGATTAACTATAGTCTCAAAACCACCAATAACAACTAAACTTGACCGATACACACGGCCCACAACAACGGAATATCCTACAGGCGTGGACACATAAATAGAAGAATTCAAAGAATCACGTGATATATCCAAATACAGAGCAAAGGAATATGACACTTATGAATAAGTGGATCCCGGATCAAATAAGGCTGATGCATCTCTATGGCAAACCGGAACCATACATGTAATGACTGAGTCTGAAATAACTACCTCCGTTCTAATCGAAAAAGCATAGAATCTGGCCCGACCTCCCTCTCTAGGGTGGCCTCTACCCGCCCATCCCCCTCCCCTAGCTGATTGTGCGGGTGGAGCAGCAAATGGGCCAACAACTATGGTCTAAGAAGACTGCGGACCTGACTGAATCCGTAGAGCCTGAGTAGTTTGTGGAGGTGCAATCCTCATGAGTCTAGGGTATTCTCTAACCATATGGTGGGTATCACCACACTCAAAGCAAGCTCTCGCTGGGTGTGGCTACTGGGACTGACTTGGGCCTAGTCGGCTGGATTGACCGCTGAAGGTACCTTGTGCAGGAGGTGCACTAGAAAATGGCTGAGAAAAATGTGCAATCTGAGACCTCGGAACAATCAGAGCACCACTAGAAGCTGGAAGTGCTGAGTGAACTAGATGACTCATATAGCCTCTACCATGACGGGTTGTAGCTGCAGTGTATCCACCACTAAATCCTCTTGGCCTCCTTGTCATCTCTCTCACGGCTCCGTATACCCTCCAATATTCGTGCAATCTCTACCACCTATTGATATGTGGTATCTATCTCTAAATCTTGAGCCATGCTGAATCTAATACCATAGTTGAGCCCTACAATAAATCAACGGACTCGCTATTTGACTGTAGAAACCAAGGCAGGTGCATGTCTAAACAAATCACTGAATTGGATAGCATACTCTGACCCAGTCATAGTACCCTAGCGTAGCTGCTCAAACTCTGCGCGCCATGCATCCCGAAGGGTCTGAGGAACAAACTCTCTCAAGAACAACTCTGAAAACCGAGTCCATATAACTGAAGCTGCATCAGCTGGGCTACCCTCCTCGTACACACTACACCACTGATACGATGCTCCTCACAACTAGAATGTAGTAGAAGCAACCCCACTCATATCCACAATATCCATGGTACAGAGAATACGATGGCACTCCTTTAGAAAACCATGTGCATCCTCTGAATCCAAACCACTGAAAGTTGGAGGGTGATACTTCTTGAACCTCTCAAGTCTAAGTTGCTCCTCCTCAGATGCTTCTGCCCTAACCACGGGCTGAACCGGAGCAATAGGCTATACCAGTATAACCTCTAGAACCTGATCAACTGGATCCGCTGCTTTGGAATATGGGCCATGGAAGTTTAAGCTCCTCCCCATATGGCTGGTGCAAGTGGAATCAATCCCGCCTAAGCTAAGGTACCAAACATGCTCAAGAACTATGCGCTCTCTAGAAGTGTTGGGGGTGGCAACAGGCACCTCGGGTGCCTGTCCCCCCAACTGGAGCAATTGGTGGCTCTTTGTCGTAGCTCGGGCAGGTGCTCTGTATGCACCATGTGCCCTTCTTGGCCTCTGCCCCACCCCGACCTCTCACAACTCTAACAAGGGACTTGAGTGTCTGATCATCAAATCCAGCAGTGTGTGTCCTCATCATTTGTGAGAGAATAGAAAGACAAAGATTCAGAGTTTCGAAGTCAACAATTTGCACGATAAGGAATTAAGGAGGTGAAGTTTCCTAACAGTTTCATATTCTCTTGAAGATAAGTATAGACGTCTCCATACTAATCCGCAAGACTTTACTAAAACTTCTTATGACTCGTAACACCTATGAACCTAGAGCTCTGATACTAACTTGTCACGACCCCAGTTTCTCTCCGTAGGATGTCGTGATGGCACCTAGTCTCTACGACAAAGTAAGCCTAACAGTTAATAAAGACTTGATAGAAATGATTAACAGAATACTAAAACAAGGTTGAATAACTAATATAAACTTCTGAAAACAGAATTAAAAAATACACTCCCCCAAGACTGGTGGAACTGAATCATAAGCTCTACAGAGTAAAACTAGAATAACCACTACATCTCTGTCTGAAAGAAATAAACAG
Organism: Nicotiana sylvestris; assembly: GCF_000393655.2. Classification (NCBI taxonomy): domain Eukaryota; kingdom Viridiplantae; phylum Streptophyta; class Magnoliopsida; order Solanales; family Solanaceae; genus Nicotiana; species Nicotiana sylvestris. The sequence continues at coordinate 42,909,072 of NC_091062.1, read as the reverse complement.
TAAATAAGAATAAGGGAAGGTGACTCCGAGGTCTATAGACGCCGAACATGCATACCTTGAAGTTTTTGTAATTCAGCTAACAGATGATCTGTAACGACCAACATGAGCAAACGTAACTGGATCTATACAAAAATATGCAGAAGCGTAGTATGAGTACACCACAATGGTACCCAGTAAGGATCAAGCCTAACCTCGGTAGAGTAGTCACGAGGCCATGTCAAGACACCTACTAGGATATAAATAAACAGTATGAAAACATAATAAGGATAAATAATGGAAAGCGGAGAAATAATTGATGTGAAACAGTTAACAACATGAACTAATACCGAAATTATAAGCACAAAAATAACATAAAGAAATCAGTTAATTAGAACCACAATGATCATATACGGACAATAACTAACAATAACAAGGAAGAACAAAATAACAAGAATCACAAGTGTCGAGCCCCCTTTTTTCCCTTCGCGGGGAGAGAAGTTTGGGTTCCGACATTCATGGGGGGTGATAACTCATTTCCTTTTGGGAATTTGGGTATTTGAAGAGTCGCCACCTAACAGATTATGGTGTGTTAGGGCACCTAGAGTGATTAACTTTTAGACTAGTTTGCATTACCAGAGATTTAGGATAAGGGCTCGAAATAACCTTGAGGGAAAGGTGTTAGGCACCCCTCGCGGTCCACAACGATGGGTCTCGGCCGAACTTATACTTATGAATTAGTCCTTTTAAATAAATAATTTAAACATATACTTGAAAATAGAGGCATGTTCTGGACATCGTATGACTCAAGTAATGAGACAAAAAGAAAAGACTTTGAACAAGTTGCACATATATAGAGAAAAAGTAAAGTTTAAACATCGGGAATTGGGAAAGAGGGGTCCTAGGTTGGTTAGCCTACAAGATCACCCCACACAATACTCGGTAAATACACCTCAATGAGAGGCTACACGTGACATTAGCGCGTAGTAATCATATCCTTACTACCCAATTCCCTCCCCTTGGTCATAGCCTAAAGCGCTCTAGCAACCTTGAAAATGTCCTATGCGTGCATTACCTGTCCCTTCCTTGTGGCCCTGGAGGTATTTTAGGACCTCTACATTTGGATAGTTCTAGACCCTCCTAAGTTATTTAAAGGAGAAAAGTCTAAGCGCCAATCAAAACAGTTAGGATTGCATATAAAGAAGGAACAAGTAATGGCTCACATTTTTTTACCTCCACGAGCAGAACAAATAAATGCACATATCAGACAATTGTTTCAGGTATTTAACAAAACTTAGAACATGATATCTAGGTGATCAGGAAGTATACAACATGAATTAGGACCAAGTGTCAAAGACCTATTAGCTTGCCTACTGATTTTAGACCTGTTAAATCTGCAGTCTCAAATAGCAAAACATATTTTTATAGTTGCAGAATTTGAATTGCCCTAGAGGCTTGCCTAAACGCATAACAGGGACATCCTAAAAGCATGGTATCTATATTGATTAGGAATACAGTAAAACAGTGAACAATTTTTAAAGCGGACAACTTGAGATCCTATAGATATGCTTTCTAGCGGCATTAATTTAAGGCAGTGTTTGAAAACTCATTTAAAGAAACAAACAGTTAATTAAACCAATTTAAACATGAATTAAACTGATTTGTTTAACTAAACTGATTTGTTTAACTAAAGTGATTTTAAGTTCTACAGGCATAATTTCTATTAGAGCTGATTTTAATCCATATAAGCATGGTATCTAGTTATTAAAGTTGACTCTTGAACTTGTAGGCATGATATCTAAGAAGACGAAAGTGAATACATGCTGTAACAAAAATCGAACTTCAATTACTTTACACTCTATATGCATGATATCTAATTATAAGGCTGATTTTAACCCTATAGACATGATTTCTATTATTAAAATCATTTAGATCCTATAGGCATGGTTTCTAATATTGTGGAAGTAAAGCAAACATAGCAAGTACATTTGAATTAACACAACACTATAGGTATCTACCTGATTTACCTAACATATATATAACTACCCACCCCTTTTTCACTAATCACCCCAATGTTATTTACAATAATTATTACAGAAGAATGAATTAAAATACATAAATGAACAAAAGTTAATATATAGGGAGCCTGCAGTAGGCCCAAATGACTTCCAAGCATCCAATAGTATCAAATGCCAAAGTTCCATAGACAATATCATGTCTAGGTGTGTTAGATTTCCCTAAGGACCTCAAGGATCCTGGGAAGTACTCACACCTAGACCTTATCTCAAACAATAACTGATTTAGGTGCAGTGTGGAAAGGCCAGCTCTGACATGCTAGAGTTTAGAGAGACCTCAAAGGGTCTCAAGGCAGTACACATATCAGAGGGGTAGAACCTAGTATTCTAAGAGTAATGTGAGAGTGCATAATGACTTTAAAAGATTTTGGTAAACAGTAGAAAGAAGGTCTTAGAAATAGAAAGAATTTTATGAAAATCAGAACATAGTTAGAGTAGGAATAGTTTGAGAAAACATGAAGAACATTTTTTTAAAACAATCAGAAAGCAAGTCAAAGAATACATAGTTTTAGAACAGATCTCACACATGGGAAAGGGGTAGGGGGACACCTAGAATGCATCTTAGTGATGACACTCAAATATACAAATTGTAGTTGCAGAGTTTAAGTTGAGATCACACAAATTTTAGACACAAATATGATCTCATTAGTGAAATGGAACAAGCTGGACTTAGATGAACAAACTAGACAAACACTTCATGAAATATCAAGGTTTTGGAAATATTAATCATATACAGAACATGCAGGATTTGGTCATGCTGGGTGAAGTCATAAACACACAATGCAGCTTCGGACATGCTAGTGAACCAATTATTTAGAGCAGGGTTGGCTTGCCAAACAGTATTATAGCTATAACTTTTAATAGAATAAGCTTAAAAATGCTTTGTGATGCAGTAATCTAGGTATGCTGACTGCATATTAAGTAGAATAGCACATAGAACTAGAAATCACAAATTGATGAACTACAGTAACAAATGAGACACATAGTTTGGAAAGTGAATTGAATCAGAACATACCAGTTAAGGAGAGAATACAGAGTACAGAGTAGAGATGATGCAAGTAGCCAGCCTTGGCTTACAGCCGGTTGGACTGATAAGAATTGCAAGGAACAGAAGATAGTAGAGAGCTTTTGAGAGTATAATAGTATAGATGAACTAGTATTCGTTGTCCAGAAATTGAAATAATAGGGGGTTTATATAGTAATCAAAAGGTTAACAAATAAGGTAAGAGATCAATTAAGTAGCAAATCAGGGAAGTCACATGTAAATCAACAAGTCTTTCCCTTAATCAAGGGACAATTTAAATCAACGGTAAAAGTATGCTAAGTATTTAAGGAAAAGAATCAAGTAAGGTTTAGTATAGAGTAGGTAATTAGAGGTAAATGAACAGAAGTTTTAATTAAGGAAACGAATCAGCAAAATACAAACAAGGCAAAGGAAAATTAATTAAGGCAAGCAATTCAATCAAATCGAGTATAGAGGTAAGAATCGAAAGTTTAAGGGAAAGTGTTCAAATCAAACCAAGAAATAAGGAATTCAGAATAATTAAAGAGAAAGTCATGAAAGAGTCAGCATGTTTAGCATATAAAATAAGGTAGAACATGAATAGTCAGGATTCCACATAACTTTAACAAAATAAATAGTTAGAACGGAACTGATTCAAGGAGAATGTTACAGGTCTTAACATGAATGGTCAGGACGAACACAAGCACATACAATCAGTGAAAGGTCAAACTAAGAAATTCAGTAGAAGCATATTAGGGCAAGAAAGTCACGAGAAATCACAAGAACCCAAAGCAAGAACCAGTCGATATACTAGTACTCAGAAAGTAGATGAAGAATATCAAAAACAATTAGGGCTTTCAGTACAAACAGGCTAAGGTTGTAGCACACTTACAAAATCAGTCAAAATATATGAGAAGCAGAAGATTAAACACAAAAAGTCATCAAACAATTTGTAAAAAGAAATTCCGAAAATCCTAGTTTAGAAAAAAAATGAAAATCACTTGAAAATCATACGATTATCGTAAAGAATCTTAAGGTTATTGTAAAACTTACATGAAACAAACTCGAATCATCTTAGATCTGTACAGATCTAAGAGGTTTAGGAAAGAAATTAGGGTTTCGAAGAGAACCATACAAAGGTGAAGAAACCTGCTTAGAAAATCATAGGTCGTAGTCAATATAGGACGATCTTACTCAGAATCACACTGGAATGACCTGAAATAGGTGAGAGAGGAACCATAGATGTGAGCCAACTAGCCCTGGTCCCTTGAGGGCCCTAGAGATGGCAAGATTAATGTGAGGGAGGCCATTGGAGGCCTGAGAGGTGGTGAGAAGTCATCGGAGATGGCCATGGACGAGGGTCAGTGAGGTTATTAGGGTTAGGTTTTGAGAGCGTTTGAGGGCAAAGAGGGGTTTCAAGGTGGCGGGTAGTATAGAATGATATGGTTTGGGGGGTCTTTTGGGTTTATTTTAGGAATGGTCGTTTGTGGCCGTTGATCTTTATGATCAACGGTCGAGATTAAGAGATTTTGGGGGGCAGATCAGATAGCTGGGGTTTGGGATGGGTAATTTAATTGAAATTGGGCTGGTAATTGGGTTAGGTTGGGGCTGAAATTGAAAATAAAATAGGCTAGATTTTAAATAGCCACTTTTAATAGTTATATAATTTATAAAAATAATAAATGATTTCCAAAAAATATTTTCGTGTACTAAAATGATTTAAAATAGTTGTTTGACATTTTAAAAATAGAAAAGATTATTTTATGCATCAATAATGTAGTTATGCATTAGTAGAGCTATTTTTGCAAAGATATGCAATTTAGCCTAAAAATGTAAATACAATTATAAAAAATACACTAAAAATATTTAAACAATATTTTGGCATAAATAAAGAATTTAGATGACTAAATCACCACAAAAAAAATAATTTGAAGGATAATTATTGGAATTTTATAAATAAAAAGGGGAAGGAATAAATCAGTTTAGAACTTTTAAAAATTATAGAAAATTATAGGAATGCTTATGCATGCTTATAAATGCATATGTGATATTTTGAAAGTATATATATGTATTAACAATATATGAGAAAAAATTGAGTATCAACAACAAGGAGGTACCGCCTCGCGTACAATAAGAATCTCCACCGAGGTACAACCTCGTGTATGTATATATCAAGAATCACAACCAAAGTACCGCCTTGTATTCATAATTCACAATCTCAATTACAATCCTTCCTTATGTCGCCCCGTGAGGTTTAAATTTAAAATAGGTTTTGAAAATAGTTTTTTTGAAAAAGCTACACGCACTTTAGCCCACCTTATAATATCGCGTGGCTTCACGTAGTTCCTCTACAAGCAACACGTACATAAGTCTCACCTTATACCGTCGCATGCATATTAACCCCAAGACTTATACCGCCGCATGCGTGTCAATATCACATCACAATAACAACTCGCACCAGAAGTGCACATATATCACAACTTACCAATAATCAACAATATCAATATTTCCGAAATAATAACCCATGGCTCTACCACAACGTGTATAACAATAACAATGAATGTAAAATTCTAAACAAAAAAAATATCTTAACAATTATCAACTACGCTTCAAAATGATACGGCTTCCACAATTTCAACACCAATAACTCAACAATAAGAAAGATAACGTGTAACTACGAACCAAATACAATTAACTCACAATGAAAGGAATAACATGACTTCAAATGAGAATAGTAGCAACGAAAGAGATAACTAGTAACAATGACTTCAAATAAGGATAATTAACAATGAATGAGATAACACATTGAATGACTTCAAGTAATGATAATCAACAATGAAGGAGATAACACGTATCAAATAAATGGTCAACAAGTTCAACTAAAGAATGAGAGCAATTTATCAAGTAGGATGTAAGTGTTAAACAAATCAATTAGGGCATGCGATGATAGACTAACACAAACAAGAATAGATTGACTATGAGAATTTAGAACATGATATGGCCTTTTTGTTAAAGCATGAAAATAGTCTAAGTAGCTTAAACCAGTTAAATACTACATACAACTCGTGTACCCACTTGTCACCTTGCGTACACAACTTTCACAGAGCACAAACAAATCAAACAAACACCAATCCTAAGGGGTAGTTCCCCCCACAAAGTTAGGCAAGATACATACCTCAACTAGGCCAATTCAACACTCAAAAATAGCTTTTCCCTTAAAATTTTCATCCACACGGCTCAAATCTAACCAAAATCGACTCAATATCATCAAACAATGCTAGAAAAATCACTTACAATAGATAATGCTAAGATTTTTACACTTTTTTCAAAAAGTCAACAAAAGTCAACTCGAGGATCGCCAGGTCAAAACCCGGGTTCGATGGTAGATTATAAAAATTCATAACCCCACGAGTTCATATATGTGATTAGTTTCAAAAATCGAGTCCAAATCGACCCTCAAAACTCAAATTCTTATTTTTCAATAACTTGACAAAGTTTCACAAATTGTCACTTTCATTCACATGATTTTGATGTTAAGATCTAAGGTATATTGATGGAATATGATTAAAAATAGATTAGAATCACTTACCCAAAGTTTGTAGCTGAAAATCCCCTCTCCAAATCGTCTCCAACCGAGTCTAGGATTCAAAAATGAGAGAATATTTTCAAAATCTCATCTCCCAGTCCCTCGTACCAGCTACAGATGTTGCATTTGCGACATAGGGTTCCCATTTGTGAACCCTCGCAATTGCTGACTAGTGCTTGCATTTGCAAACCCTTATAGCCTCATGCATCATCGCAATTGCGAGAAAAGGCTTCGCTATTGCGAACTGGCCATCATCGCAAAAGCGAACATTTGTTCGCAATTGTGTACCAAGCAAAATCCTGCAAACTTCTCAAATGCGAAAGGGAAGTTGCACTTGCGACATCTACACCTACTGTCTCCTTCACAATTGCAAGGCTGCTGCTCGCAATTGCGATAACTGAGCACCAGCACACCAGCAATTCACTTTCAGTTCAAAACCATTCTGATACATGTCAAAACGCGAAACTCATATGAGCGCTCAGGGATCCAAATCAAACACCCACACAAGTCTAAAAATATCATACAAGCTTGCTCTCATGATCAAAACGCAAAAATAACATCTAAACTACGAATTGAACTCTAATACGCATGAATTTCAAAGTAAAGTTCAAAATTTCTAGAATTATAACTAAACGTCCGAATCTTATCAAACCAACTCCAAATAAAACCAAATTTTGCATACAAGTTTCAAATACCATAACAGACCTATTCTAATTTCCAAAATTAAATTCCGAGCTCGATAGCTAAAAGTCATCCTATAGTCAAATTTTTGAACCTCAAATTGCCAAATTTCGGCAAACCAATATAAATCAACCTACTAACTTCCAAAATCAATTTTGGGTGTACGCCCAAGTCCGAAATTACAGTACGAGCTATCAGAGCCTTTAAAATATAGTTTCAGGGTTATTTTCACAAAAGTCAAAGTTTGGTCAACATTTCAAATTTAAACTTCTAAGTTAAGAATCAAGGGGAATCAATTGGTAAGCTTCCCAGTATGTAACTAACCAACCCCGCAAGTTATAAAATCATATACACACAAGTGTGAAGCATAAAATAGGTTAAGAGGTCGAAATTATACAAAACGACCGATCGAGGCGTTATAAAGACTTCGTGAATGCAAAGAATGGCTCGCGAAAGCAAAGGCCTTTGGCTGCTGCTGCTTCACGATCACGTCAGACCCTTCGCGAACGTGAAGAAGGTCGGCACCTAGTGACTTAAATATCCTAAAATCGGGATTTAGCCTATTTTTCACCATTTCCAAGTTTGAGCTCGGCCTAGAGGCTATTTTAATGAGGTTTTTCATCCCAACTTCATAGGTTAGTATATTTTAACTTGTTTCCTTCCATTTCTATAAACACTGTTGATTTTAACCTTTAATATAAGCCTTTTCATGGTAGAAATTAGGAATTTAGGTAGAAATTAGAGATTTTGATAAATTGAAATTTAGACCTTAAATTGAGGTTGGATTTCGAAACTAATCACATAACCGAGCTCGCGGTTGAATGAATAATCGAGTTTTGGTCCAAATCTTGAGTTTTGACCAAGCGATCCTGAAGTCGGCTTTTGTTGAATTTTTCAAAAAATATTAAATATTAAATCTTTTTCACTAGGAGGTAGTTTCTAAAGCTTATTTTGAATTGTTAGAACTATATTCGGTTAGATTTGATTGGTTTGAGGCTAATTCTAGAGGCAAATCCTCAGTTGAGCTTTGATTTGATTGCGGAGCAAGGTAAATGTCGTGGTTAACTTTGTCTTGAGGGATTAGGACTTGTTAGTCTATTTGCTACGTGTTTTATGTGTGGGAACAACATATATATGAGGTGACGAGTACTTATGCAATGTTATTAGGTTAAAGCATACGGGTGGAACTTGTTTCCTTGTATTTTATTGCTTTGGTAATTATGATATCCATGTTTAGGTTGGATTATTATTTCCTTGATTATTTGTTTCGTAATTATTTCCTCTTTTATAATTAGTAAATATTTCTGGAAGTTGAAGATTGGTATCTTGACATCATATTTGACATTAAATATATTCTTCGCAGTATTTATTAGTCGGATTCATATTGTCATTGTTACATTGTGATGAAGAGAGTAAAAGCACAAAGAGTAATGCCATGTCATTGCATTTTACATTATTATTATTATTATTATTATTATTATTATTATTATTATTATTATATGATAAGGACGAGAGTAAAAGCACAAAGGGTGATGTCGTGTCATTCATATCCTTTATTCATTATTATATGATGAGGAATAGATAAAAGCACGAAGGGTGATGCCTTGCCATTAATATCATTTATTCATTATTTATGGCGAGGAAGAGAGTAAAAGCACAAAGGGAGATGTCGTGTCACTCATCTCATTTATTCTTTATTACATGGTTAGGAAGAGAGTAAAAGCACGAAGGGTGATTCTATGCCATTTCATTTAGTATGTCATTATAATATGGTGAGGACGAGAGTAAAAGCACGAAGGGTGATGTCGGCCATTTTCATATCATTGGTTTATCTGATTTTATCGGTTGATGAGTTTCTTGTCTATTTCGTGATTTCATACCTGTCACAGCAGTTATATTTGCCCATTTTTGTATGTCCCCTCCCAGTTTGTACATTATCATTTTTTATTATTATTGATGCTTTATATACACTTGTACATGTTTATTTATGTAGGTGTCTTGTTATAGCCTCATCGAGGTTAGGCTTGACACTTACGGAGTACATTGGGTCAGTTGTGCTTATACTACACTTCTGCAATTCTTGTACAAATATTGGTACTGGTCCAGTCATATTATTACATACCTGAGGTGCGTCAACTCATATTATTACATACGGAGACTCAACATAGATTTGCTGGCGTCCGCATACCTTGAAGTCCCCTTTCTTTCCCTACTTTTACTTTTCATTTCTTTTGAACAAGTTATATTTATTTCAGACTTTGCTTGTAAACTTCTAGTTGCTCATGTACTCTTGACACCAAATATTTGGGAGTGGATATCATTACGTGATTTATATCAGTACAATGTTACACAAGTGTTGGCCCAAGTAAAGGTGAAGTTTTGAAGGCTGAAAAAAGAACTCAGACATGGACCAGATCCATCTTGTGAAGCACAATCATGATCAACCTAAATATGTGAGATGCACGTGAAGGAGATGAATCTAACTTATCAGAAGTAATATCTCCTGATCTGATCGAAAAGGTTGCATATTGGATAAGGAAAGAAAGACTCCTTACACAAAGAGAACACAGTTTGGGAAGAGGATAGTGTTAGAGTATGAGATCAACTAGAACTCTTCTACGATATAAGAGCAGGATTTGTATCCCAGTCAATCTCTAATTACTAACCCATTAAATATTAGTGTTGTTCTCTTTTACAAGTAATGCACATTGTGAGCACGTGATTTTTGCCTTAACGAAAACTACTCCAAAAATAAATCAAAAAAATAAAATAAATTTCTCGTATTGTGTAATTTTTGAATTTTTGCGTGGTGTTAAATACTTGTGTTATGTCCGTAAATGTTTACTTTGTCATAATGAAATGAAAAATAAAATAAAATACATATTGCATGCATATAGGATTTAATTATGCATTTTAAGAATTAATTAAAAAATAAAATCACAAAATATATGCATTCGTCCTATTTTTAAATGTGTTACTGTGTGATTAATGTTTTGTCTATGAGTTAAATAGTTGTTATGAAGTAATTAATATTTTGTGTAAGGTTAAAAATTGTTTTATAATTTTATTAGGATTTATTTTATTAATAATAAAATTAGAAAATAATTGAAAAGGAAATAAAAAAAAATCGGACCTGGATTTAAAATCCAGGCCCAAATCAAATTACACTTCCTCAGCCCAATCCAAACAGCCTATCCGGTCCAGTCCCAAGCTAAGACCAAACGACGTCGTATGGTCACCTCTCATCAAGGGCCGTTGGATTAAATCCAACCAACGGTCAAGATCCCCTGCCCTTACCCGCAACCCATAACCCGACCCAATGACCCGATTCAGTCCGACACCAACTATAAACCAAACGACGTCGTTTGGTTTAATGAATTAATCCTGGCCATCCATTCTACTTGATCCAACGGAAGATACCAATCCACCCCACCCCTATATAAATCCCAAGCCTTTACCCGGCCCCTAACTAAACACCCCCCCTCCTACACTGTTCATCATCGTCCCCCAAAACCCCACTCCTAACCCTAGCCGCCCTAGGATTCCACCGCCTGAAACCCGGCGGCATCAACGCCGCCGGTCACCAACTTAACACCCTAGGACCTCCTGAACATCCCCTACACGAATCCGACCTTAGTTTCCTTCGAATCAGGCCCCAACCCTTCGAATCTTAAATCGAAGGTTGGCCTGAAAACCTGATCTAAACCAATCAGCACCTAGTTAACACCATAGCTTCCCCTAGTCATCCTGAGTATGGATCTGTTGTTTGTTTGGCTCGAATCAGTTCCGAGCTTCTCGAATCTTCTTTTGAAGATTCGGACCAAACAAGAACAAGCTCAGATTTGTTTTAAGCTGACACCAAATGACCCCTAGGCTACCCTCACCCTTGTGTCATGTTTGGTTCTTCTCGAATCTGACCAGAAATGGTTAAATCCCAAATCGAATTTTTAAGAACCCTAAAAATACCAAACTTTCGGATTCTGTTCAGATTAAGTAAAGATTGAGGTTCAATCGACCTTAGTCGAAGTATTTTCAGTGGAAAATACTTCGACTAAGGTCTGTTTGATTTCAAACAAAAATCCAAATCCAAGCTGAGTTCGAGTCGGATTAAAATTGAAGATTCAAAGGTATTTTTTCTATTATTTTGTGTATTCTACGTGTGTTGTTGTTTGTCTTAATAGCTTGTTAATTTTTCACGATTTTATTTGATTAATTCTGTCACTTTTGTCTCATGCCCGTCTATATGGTCAAATATGAAACTGTTTCAATTGGTTATGATTGTTCATAATGTAAGTAATCGACTCGATTAAGTTCGTCGATTAGTTATATTATGAATTCTCACTTATGATAATGCTAATAAAAAACAGTCTGCTTCTATTGTTTTAGACTAATTATTGACAGATGTTGTAAATAGTCAACTGATTAATACTCGTCAATTAAATCATGTTTGTTTGTGAATCAGTGAATTCAAATGTATGCTGTATATGTTGTTTTCTGAACAGGGCATTGTCAGTATATTGACAATGCTCCTGTGTATGTTTGATCTTAGTTCAATTATAAGTTCAGTTTGCATTATTATGCTGAACCCAGTGTAATATTGTCAAGTTTGAGTTCAAGTTTACAAATGATGATTAGATGTAATTGTGATAGAATGTTTACATTCTTAGGATTCAGTCCAGAACCTAAGAGAATTGGTATTAGCTGTGTTAAATCAGGTTGATAATTAAGTTTGAACAGATTTTTAAATCTGTTTTGTAAATTCTGTTATGATTTTTACATTTAAGGCAGTAATAATAGTGATCACAGTAGGTATTTCTGGGTTAGAAACAGTAGGGTAATGTGATAATAGTAGTGGGCTGAAAGTGGAATGTAATGGCTATAATTTAAGTAATAAAGGGGAACAAGGGATAATGGGGCTGCTGAAAATCATGTTAGGATCACATAAAGTATTAAAAAGTAGTTTTAATGGAAACTTTTTAATTTTTAAAGGGAAAAAGGGTCCAGCCACCATGAAAAAGGTGCAACCAGCCCTGTATAAATACAGGGGCTGGACAGACCTTAAGGCAGACTGGAAGAGATTTTGGAAGGGAGAAAAAATCAGTTTCCAGAGAGAGAGAAATCAACTTTTCATAATAGAGGGCAGTCAGTTTTTTTTAGACTTTAAAGGAGTTTTAAGAGAAAAAGAGAGTATGAAATTGGGGAAGCAAACAGATTTTTAGGATCAGTTTTCAGACAGAGAGATAGAGCTTAAGGCAGATTTTAGGAAACTGAAAGAAAACTGAAATCTGATATTATTTCTTTTCAGTAAGTCTGTTCGGATTTGTTCAATAATATTGTTCAGTTAAAAATTCTGAAAATTCTTAAAGAGTGCTGTCACTGTGCATCTGGGTTCTTTGGGTCTTATTATTGTTTAAATCTGTGGGAATACTGGTATTTTGCTGATTTAGTTACTGCTGCAACTGCTGAAACTTACTTCTTCTACCTCCATTTCCAGGTACATATCCTTTTAAATTCTATGTTGGAAAGAGATTCAGTATGACGGATAAAATGAAGATTGAATTGTAATACTATCTTTATTCATATGAGTTCTTTAATTAAAAACTCAGTTTTATTTTCTGGATCAAATAAGTAGTATATGTTGATAGAATGACTGTAAATTAAATATCTTTTATTGAAGACTGCATAAGTGTTGTAACAAGGTTATTTTTCTAAATTTTCATTAAAGTATGGTTGTGATTAAGATTGTCAAGATAGGAAACAATGGCATAAAGTGGGCCATTATTTAAATTTTATGGTGTTGTTAGTTAAGTAAAGAGTAATGTAGAAATATCAAGAAAACTACACTACTAATTCTTATTGTTAAATAAGGTTTAGATGGTCTTGATGGTATATGTTTATAAAGATAATAGATGTGTGTATAAGCGTTGGTGAAAGGTGATATGATATAGCTTGTTACGATATTAAAACATTATGAATGTTTACGAAATACAGTTAGGTTGTATGTAAGGTAATTTTATTGAAGTAACTTGTATAATAACTCCTTTCCTATAAACTCGATGCCTATTTGCCTTCATAAAACAAAGTGACCAAATAATTAGGCCTATTAGATTAAAAGCGAGTATATGAGAATGAAAAGAGATGTACAAGCATAAATTGCCACACTTTACATCAATGATAATTAGAAATAGAATTTGCATTAAGTAAATAATATAAATTCTCGGAAAATATTTCCTTCCTTTGTGAATCATTTATTTTCAGTTTCATATGCAATTTATTCTTGGGCATATATATATATATGACATATTTGTTTAAAAAAAAATCATATTTTTATTCTGTTCTTTGAATTTGAATAGTTGGAATGAATATAATTTATATTCGGAAATCATAATCGACGAACAACCGTTAATAGATTGCGAACTCTTTTCAAAGAACTTATAGGCCTCTAAATAGGAGTTTCTCATGATTTTCACATAAAAGAAATACATGAATATAATAAACAATTTGTGGAAAATCCCTAAACCATTACAAATATTTTGCGCAATTAGGGATACGTTCGCGTACCCTGATTATATTTTTAAAAAAAATATAAATTCGGATTATGCGTACGCGCAATTTCGAACGAATATTTAATAAAAGGATTTTTCCAAAGGCGTTAAATCAATTTCATAAAAACCCGAGATGCACGGTTCACTATTCAAGAAAAACAGATATTCTTGATTCGACACAATTTTGAAAAGGGATTGCTTAATAAATATATTATCAAAAGTTATTGTGTACACGTACGCGTGACACAAGTCCGCAATTTTTAAAACACGAATATACGTACGCGTAATTCGATTCAAAGAAGGGTCCTCAAACACAATAAGTATAAGCGGTAGCAAAAATCATGTAACATCAATATATTTAATAAAAATCAAGATAATTAAGCCAATAATAAAAACAGTTAAGCGACCGTGCTAGAACCACGGAATTCGGAAATGCCTAACACCTTCTTCCGGATTAACAGAATTCCTTACTCAGGATTTCTGGTTCGCAGAATAATAAACAGAGTCATATTCTCCTCGATTCAGGGATTGAAATTGGTGACTTGGGACGCCTTAAAATTCCCAGGTGGCGACTCTGAAATAACTAAATAAATCCCGTTTCGACTGTCCTTTAATTGGAGAAAACTCCCCACGCGCCCCGCGGGCGCGGCAAAAAGGAGGTGCGACAGCTCTGGCGACTCTGCTGGGGACTAAAATCAAACTGTAACCCAGAACCAGTGGTTCAGGGTTTAAAGAATTCGAGCTTAAAATATCTGTGTTAATTGGTTTTATTTACTATGAGATTTTCAACTGTTTATATGCTAATATGCTAAATGTTGCTGTTTACCGCTTTAATATTATTTGAATTGTGAATATATACAACTGCTACGAAACCCCCTTCTTTCTGAGTCTTCTGAATTTATGGTGTACACGTGCGCGTGACCCACCTTTCTGTTAGAGTCGTACCAAATAAGACGGAGTTGGGACAAGTAACTAGGCCGGGCAGACTTTCGTGCTCCCGGTACGTTGCCCCCGCTTCGGCTCAAACTGTCCGTTTGGGTAAGCCAGGTTTAGAACAATCAACCTAAGGTTTTACACTTAGAATAACTCAGCCATGTACCGGATCCCTAGTAGGAACGAATATTTGCATCATATGCATTTGGCCTTGGAGACTCAACACAGGGGTTGGGTCTGTCTAGGACAGGTGAACCCAAAATAAAAAGACCATCATGATGCATCCTACTTGTTACTTGTGCATTCATTTGCCTCGAACATGCTTGTTGACCAGCTTAAATAAAATCATGGTAAGAAGAAAGGAATAAAATGGGTTGTTTTAAATTTCGAAAAAAAAAGAGAAAAGGTTTTAAATCTTGAAATAAAGGTATTTAATAAGTAATAAATTTTCAAAAATGAATTTTGACTTTATCAAAATTAAATTTCAGATACAAAATGAGCATCACACAAAGCCCCTCATCCACAAGTACGGAAGAATTTCTATGTCAGCTTCAAATGTGGTGGTATGATTTAGGCGAAAACGGTCAAAAATGGGTCGTCAAGCATTTGGGAAATCTCACGGACATTATGAAAGTTAAACCCCGTGATGATCTGATTGCGGCGTTAGTAACTTTCTGGGATCTTGTTCACAATGTTTTTTCGTTTCTCTGACTTCGAGCTTACTCCTACATTAGAGGAGATAGCTGGATATACTGGTTTTGAAGGATGTTTAAGAAATCAAAGCTTGATATTCACAAAGGCTCCTTCGGTACATCGATTCTTCGGTCTTTTGAACATCAGCAGTCAAATCAGGAAAAACAATGTCATCAATGGATGTTGTTCCTTCAACTTTTTGTATTCAAGGTTCGGAAAATCAGATGGGTTTGAAATTCATGAAAAAGGCCTTACTAATAAGCAAAACAAAGACACTTGGCAGATTCACCGTCGATTTGCTTTCATGGTGGCTTTTCTAGGAGTCATGGTCTTCCCAAATAAAGAGCGAACAATTGATATTCGCACCGCAAAAGTTGTGCAAATCCTTACCACCAAAGAAAATCACACCCTTGTCCCCATCATTCTATCAGATATTTATCGGGCTCTGACTTTATGTAAATCAGGAGCAACGGTCTTCGAAGGATGCAAAATTTTGTTGCAAATGTGGGTGATGGAGCATCTCCAACAACAGCCCAAGATCATACAATATGGGTCAAAAAATGATAATTGCATCGAGAGCTATGAGGAAAGAACAAAAAATTATCAAGCTCCAGAAGGGATAGAAGCATGGGTATCTCATCTAAAGGCTTTAACGGCAAATCAAATTGAATGGACTCTGGGATGGCTCCCGATGAGAGAAGTAATACATATGTCAACCTCAAATAGTTATCTACTACTATTGGGATTGAGAAGCATTCAGCCATATGCACCACTAAGAGTCCTAAGGCAACTAGGGAGATATCAAATAGTTCCTGATGAGGAAGATTTGAGTATGCAAGTAATCGAATTACACCCAGAAGCCACTATTCCCGAAGCTCTACTTCAGCAGATGTGGAATGGGTGCCGATACTTGAAAAGTGATACTCAAGTCCTAGACACTACAAAAGGTGAGATGAATCCTGGATATGCAAGGTGGTTTGAAAAACGGTCTCGCGTGGATGATGTACCAGAACCTGAGCTGAAAAGGCCAACAAAAAGACCCCATGTTCAAAACTTCAATGATAAAATCCAAGAGCGGTTGATCTGGGGAGAAAAAGAAAAAGGGTACAAAGCAACTATCCATGCCCTAAAAGAAAATCTAAGAAGCCTCAGTTTGGAGAAAGATTTGCAAGAACAAGAAGCCGAAGGCGAGAAAAAGAGTCTAGCTTGTGAGAATGAAAATCTTCATGCTCGATTCCAAAAAATGAAAAGAGTTTCTGAAACGCCAAAGAGGAGCTGGAAGGATCAAAAAACCATCGCCAATCTCTTTGAAAGAATGCAAGATTATGATTTCATTCTTGCGGAAAATGAAAGGGAATTGAGCAATGCAAAAGAAAGGATCCAACAATTAAACGAAGAAGCCAGAGCTAACAAAGAACGCCAAGATAGACAATCCGAAAAAGACAAGGCCCAATTCAAGAAGGAAAAAGATTATTGGATGCGATCAGAAGACCAGCTTCGTGCACAACTAGAAGAGGCAATAAAATGCAACAGAGAACACCAACAAGCAGACCTCGACAGGGAAAGAGCGCAAGCAAGATTAGAGCAGGCCAGACTCCGAGCTTTGTTAGAATCAGCTCAAGATCGTGAGAACCGTGTCAGAGATATAGCCACCACTCGTCAGCAGCAATTACAAGACCAAGACCAACGTCTCCAAGGTTTCAGGGCACAAATCCACGACCTGGCAGTTTTCACATCTCAAAGTTATGTAAACTGCCAAGGAATGGATTATGAAAGATTTACTGAGCATGCGCCCACTTTTGCTCGTCATCTAGCAATGGAGTTGGAGAGGATGTATCGTACGCTGGGAGGCCATCCGGGTCAAGCACCACATTGAGCAGATAATCCAATATTTGACAACAAAAATGGAAAGTGGGGCATTTTGTGATATGTTATGAATTGTATCTTTTTATTTTGATTTAAGTGTGTGTGTCGTCAAGCCATTTTCTTAAAGTTTTCAAATGTAATTCCATCTTTGTGTATTGAATAAAAAAAGATTGCCTTTGTGTCCGAACTACGCAAGGTCTGATTCATATAAGAGCATGATACGTAGGCAATCTCTCAGATTCGACCACCACGATAAAAGATATATATAATAAACAAAATTGAATAACAATAAAAATTTCAAGAAGGCTGGGACGACACAAGCAACCGAGCGAATGCATAATAGAAAGGGATTATTTGTCTAGGAGCATTGCATCTCAACGTGTGATTATATATGTGTTAAAATCTCAAAACTAACAAGTTTGTTCATTCCCAGAATTCAAGCAGTTAGTTTCTCTAAAGAGTATACTGGCATATTATCACTATCACACAAGATCAAAAGGACCAATACCCGAAAGTATGTCTATTCCAGATGTTGACACAGGTATGGAAATAGAAGAAATGGATGTTGGGAAAATGAAAGAAGAAATGTTTAAGCTCAAGCAGCAAATGGCTGAGATGTACCAAGCTTGGTCTACAGGACAATTACCCCCATCTTACCCAAATAACCCTGCTCCATCAAAGACCCAAACTCAGGATAATATCACCACTGAATTATCCCCAAGTTTTCCCATTTATCAGCACTACCGAGGCAACACCTCTCAGACACCACAGTCTCCACCTCCAAAGCCAGTTCCGTACTTTCCTCCACCTATGACTCCTGTTTTCGTAGCACCTCCCCCTGCTACATTTCACAAATCTCCTAGTGAGCCTACATTCCAGGCCCAAGACAACCAATATTACCCCCCGGAGCCCACCTTCAAAGCCTCCGAAATCAATTCAACTGCTCCTCGGTTTGATCTCCCAACCGAAATTGACAAGCCAGCCAAAAATGCTGAGCAAGAAGAGATGTTCCGGAAGGTCAAGAGTCTAGAACAATCGTTCAGAGACATGCGAGGATTAGGTGGGCAAGTCAGTGTAGCCTACAAAGATTTATGCTTATTCCCCAATGTACAATTGCCAGTTGGCTTCAAGATGCCCAAATTTGACCTATACAGCGGGCACGGCGACCCAGTAGCCCACTTAAGGGGTTTCTGTAGCAAGATGCGAGGAGCTGGGGGAAAGGATGAATTATTAATGGCATACTTCAGTCAAAGTCTAAGCGGATCAGCTTTGGAGTGGTATACACGCCAGGACCATGGAAGATGGTACACCTGGGATGACCTGGCACAGGCATTCGCATACCATTTCCAATACAATCTGGAAATCATCCCAGATCGGTTATCTTTGACCAAATTTGAGAAGAAACACAATGAGAGTTTCAGAGAGTATGGTTTTCGGTGGAGAGAACAGGCAGCAAGAGTAGATCCTCCTATGAAGGAGAGCGAAATGGTAGACTACTTCCTCCAAGCCTTGGAACCGACTTACTATGCCCATTTGGTTTCAGCGGTTGGGAAATCATTCAACGAAGTAGTGAAGATGGGAGGTATGGTGGAAGAAGGCCTCAAGACAAATAAAATCATGAGCTATTCAGCAATTAAGGCAACTACTCAAGCTATTCAAGGCGGGGTAGGAGGAATCGGAAGAAAGAAGAGGGAGGAAGCAGCAGTAGTTGATTCAGGAATTTGGCCGGGACCCAGAGGTTCACCGCTTTACTATAATCAACAACGACCTCGCCAATCAGCTTACCACCATGATTCATCCCAACACTACTATCACCCTTCAGAGCCTCATTTTTCCATTAACCATGCTCAAGCATACAATCAGCCACCTGTTCACACCAATTGGCGTGCTCCTGTCACATCAAATACTTACCCACGAGCCTATCCCGGACCAAGTTTCAGGCCTAGGCCAGCATTCAGGGGAGAAAGGGAACAGAAAAAGAAAACTTACACTCCATTGGGAGAGTCTTACACTAGTCTGTTCCACAGGCTGAGACAGCTAGACATGCTGAGACCAATACAATCCAAACTACCCAATCCTCCACCAAAGAATCTGGATTACACCATTAGCTGTGAATATTGCTCCGGTGCGCCAGGCCACGATACGGAGAAATGTTGGCATTTGAAAAATGCAATACAAGAGCTGATTGATACTAATAAAATCGAGGTTCAAACCCCCGAAGCTCCAAATATCAATAGAAATCCAATGCCAGCCCATCAAGAGGCTAATATGATAGAAATCATACAAGCTGATGGGAAGACAAAGAAGCCGTCACAAACTGTCATGATGATCAAGTCTCATGAAACCAAGCCAGATAAGCAGTTAATGGAGGAGAAGCCGGTGTCTAAGCAGAACAAAAATGGTGATGAACCGTCTATGATAGTCGATGAGGGATCATCGAGCAAAGTTGCCGCAAAACAAGAAAGGCCGAAAGTGATAGTACCAGGGGTTGCTAACAAACCCATTGTATTCGTGGAAGGAGCCCGTACAGATCGGGTTATTATTGCACCTGTAATCCAGCTGCCGGTCATCAACAACAAAGCCATCCCATGGAACTATGAACGGGTGACTGTAATGTACAAGGGCAAAGAAATCAAGGAAGAAGTGTGTGAGGTGCAAGGCTTGACACGTTCGGGAAGATGTTTTACTCCCGAAGAGTTGAGAAAAACTAAAAACAATCCAATGCCAACAAAGAGAGCTGTGACGGAAGAAGAGGCGGAGGAGTTTTTAAGAAAAATGAAACTCCATGATTATTCTGTTGTGGATCAATTAAAGAAGACCCCCGCTCAAATTTCATTGTTGTCATTACTGATCCATTCAGAGGAACACCGTCTGGCGTTGATGAAAATCCTGAATGAAGCTCATGTTCCTGAAAAGATCTCTGTAAATCATTTGGGCAAAATAGCCAACAGAATCTTTGAGACAAACAGAATTACATTTGCTGATGATGAATTACCTGTGGAAGGTACCGAGCACAACAGAGCTCTTTACCTCACCGTGAAATGTGAAAACTCCGTAGTAACCCGGGTATTGGTTGACAATGGGTCCAGTGCAAACATATGCCCTCTCTCCACTTTAAACAAATTAAAAATTAAAGAGGAGAGGATCCAGAAGAATAGTATCTGCGTACGAGGATTTGACGGTGGAAGCAGAGATTCATTTGGCGACATAGTGTTGGAACTAACTATAGGGCCAGTTGAATTCACAATGGAATTCCAAGTGTTGGACATATCTGTTTCTTACAACTTGTTATTGGGTCGACCATGGATCCATGCTGCTAAAGCAGTCCCGTCAACACTACATCAGGCTGTCAAGTTTGAATGGGATCATCAAGAAGTAGTCGTGTATGGAGAAGAAAGTTTAAATGCTCACAGCAGTACCATTGTACCGGTCGAGGGAACAGAAAATGACCAGGGACCATGGGTATACCAAGTGACAAACACAGTGTCGATAGAGAAAATTCCAGAAGGGAAATACCTTTCCGAATCCAAGGATATCCTCTGCATCAGTCATGATAGCTTATGAAATGTTAAAGAATGGCTTTATACCCGGCAAAGGTCTGGGCTTATTTCTGCAAGGAATTGTACAACCAGTATCTCTCCCCGAGAACTGGGGAACATTCGGTTTAGGGTTCATACCCACCACCAATGACGTGATAAGGGCCAGGAAGTTGAAACACCAAGCATGGGTTCTTCCAAAACCAGTACCACATCTGTCAAAATCTTTTGTCAAGACCGGTGCTAAAAATCGCCCGATAACAACAATTCCTAAATCCCGGGTCAATCCTGAGCAGGAATTAATTGAAAGATTCGAGAAATTGTTTAGTGATGTGAATATGTTGGAAAGCGGAGAAGGGTGTAGCAACGCAAAAGTTCAATTCGTTGGGCCAGAAACAAAGCTCAATAATTGGAAAGCCACTCCTCTCCCAATTCGAAAGGAGTCTTGGTAGTTTATTTTGATTTTCTTTCAGTTTGTTTGGGTTATTTCAAGGTTGTAATCCCAAAGTTTATCTTACAGTTGGTTTGAAGTGTGCAAAACCTTGTTATCTTTCATCATCCAATAAAAGCAGTTTCCTTTTTATTATCATTCCTAATAGCTTTCTTTTCTTTTTCTTCTTTTCTGTACAGTTCCTTTTACGCTGGCTCTAGTGATATGGCATGCATGAGGAATCCTCAGCCCAGTCTTAAAAATCAATCTGGTTCCGAAATATTAATTCAAGAAATATATTGTGATTATGAATCAGAATATGATGAAGATGAGGTTTTTGAAGAGATTAGTAAAGAGTTAATTCACTTTGAGGAAAAAATCAAACCTAACTTGAGTGATACCGAGGACGTCAATATAGGGGACACGAGTAATGTCCGGGAAACTAAAATAAGTGTCCATCTCGAACCAAAGATCCGAGAAGAGTTAATTAAAGCACTCATAGAATTCAAAGATGTTTTTGCATGGTCGTATGACGACATGCCGGGCTTGAGCACTGATTTAGTGGTCCACAAATTGCCCACCGATCCAACGGTGCCTCCTGTCAAGCAAAGGCTGAGAAAATTCAAGCCTGATATGAGTATGAGAATTAAGGAAGAAATCACCAAACAATTGGAAGCAAAGGTCATTCGAGTCACTAGATATCCTGTTTGGTTGGCTAATGTCGTTCCTGTGCCAAAGAAAGACGGCAAAATTAGAGTATGCGTCGACTATCGCAATCTCAACAAAGCAAGTCCAAAGGATAATTTCCCATTACCCAATATCCATATTTTGATCGACAATTGTGCCAAGCATGATATAGGGTCTTTCGTGGATTGTTATGCCGGGTATCATCAAATTCTAATGGATGAAGAAGATGCAGAAAAGACGGCATTCATCACACCATGGGGAACTTATTGCTATCGGGTAATGCCATTCGGTTTAAAGAACGCCGGGGCAACCTATATGAGAGCAATGACCACAGTGTTTCATGATATGATACACAAGGAAATTGAGGTGTACGTGGATGATGTGATCATAAAATCAAAGCATCAGGCCGACCACGTTGGGGATTTGAGGAAGTTTTTCTTGAGACTTCGCAGATACAACCTCAAGCTTAACCCTGCCAAATGTGCATTTGGAGTTCCATCCGGAAAGTTGCTGGGATTCATAGTCAGTCGACGAGGCATCGAGCTAGATCCGTCAAAGATTAAAGCCATCCAAGAACTGCCACCTCCAAAAAACAAAACTGAAGTAATGAGTTTGTTGGGGAGGTTAAATTATATCAGCAGGTTTATTGCTCAGCTCACAACAACCTGTGAGCCAATTTTCAAATTGTTAAAAAAGGATGCTGCAGTCAAATGGACCGATGAGTGTCAAGAAGCGTTCGATAAAATAAAAGGGTACTTGTCAAACCCACCCGTGTTGGTCCCGCCAGAGCCAGGAAGACCTTTGATTCTTTACCTGACAGTTTTGGAAAATTCATTTGGTTGTGTATTGGGGCAACATGACCTCACTGGCAGAAAAGAACAGGCTATCTACTACCTTAGCAAGAAGTTCACAGCTTATGAGGTTAAGTATACTCATCTGGAAAAGACATGTTGCGCCCTAACATGGGTAGCTCAAAAATTGAAACACTATTTGTCATCCTACACTACTTACCTCATTTCTCGTTTGGATCCATTGAAATACATTTTTCAAAAGCCTATGCCAACGG
Organism: Nicotiana sylvestris; assembly: GCF_000393655.2. Classification (NCBI taxonomy): domain Eukaryota; kingdom Viridiplantae; phylum Streptophyta; class Magnoliopsida; order Solanales; family Solanaceae; genus Nicotiana; species Nicotiana sylvestris. The sequence continues at coordinate 42,885,995 of NC_091062.1, read as the reverse complement.
GAAGACTTGCAAAGTGGCAGATATTGCTCACAGAATTCGACATCATCTATGTGACTCGAACTGCAATGAAGGCTCAAGCACTGGCCGATCATTTAGCCGAAAACCCGGTCGATGAGGAATATGAGCCGTTGAAGACTTATTTTCCTGATGAAGAAACAATGCATATCGACGAGGTGGAGCAAATTGAAAAGCCTGGCTGGAAACTTTTCTTTGATGGAGCCGCTAACATGAAAGGAGTTGGGATAGGAGCTGTAATCATTTCTGAAACAGGGCATCACTATCCTGTTACGGCTCAATTACGATTTTATTGCACCAATAATATGGCTGAATATGAAGCTTGCATTTTGGGGTTAAGGCTAGCTGCAGACATGGGTATCCGAGAAATCTTAGTCATGGGAGATTCGGATCTTTTGGTACATCAAATTCAAGGAGAATGGGAAACCCGAGACTTGAAGCTCATCCCATACCGACAATGTCTACATGATCTTTGTCAGCGGTTTCAATCAGTGGAATTCCAACATATTCCAAGAATCCATAATGAGGTTAGCCGATGCATTGGCTACCCTGGCATCAATGTTGCACCATCCGGACAAAGCTTATGTAGATCCGATACATATTCAAGTCCACGATCAACACGCTTATTGCAATATGGTTGAAGAAGAATTTGATGGTGAACCATGGTTCCACGACATCAAGGAGTATATCAGAATGGGGATATATCCCGCACAAGCCACAGGAGATCAAAAGAGGACCATTAGGCGATTAGCAAATGGATTCTTCTTAAGCGGAGGAGTTTTGTATAAAAGAACACCAGATCTTGGATTATTAAGATGCATAGATGCCAGACAAGCTACAGCTGTCATGTCTGAAGTACATTCAGGAGTTTGCGGACCCCACATGAGTGGATATGTGTTGGCAAAGAAAATCCTCCGAGCTGGTTACTATTGGCTTACCATGGAGCGAGATTGTATCAGTTTTGTGCGCAAGTGTCATCAATGCCAAATACACGGAGATTTGATTCATTCTCCACCATCCGAGTTGCACACAATGTCGGCACCATGGCCATTCGTTGCCTGGGGCATGGATGTGATTGGACCAATTGAGCCGGCAGCATCCAATGGGCACAGGTTCATTCTGGTAGCTATTGATTATTTTACCAAATGGGTTGAGGCCAAGACATTCAAATCAGTGACCAAGAAAGCTGTGGTCGATTTTGTCCACTCAAATATCATATGTCGATTCGGAATCCCGAAGGTGATCATCACAGATAACGGTGCTAATCTTAATAGCAACCTAATGAAGGAAGTATGTCAACAGTTTAAGATTACACATCGCAACTCTACCCCATATCGGCCCAAGGCGAATGGAGCAGTAGAAGCAGCCAACAAAAACATAAAGAAGATACTTCGGAAAAATGGTAGAAGGTTCAAAACAATGGCATGAAAAATTACCATTTGCATTATTGGGATACCGCACTACTGTTCGCACTTCAGTAGGAGCCACTCCTTATTTGTTGGTATATGGCACTGAAGCAGTAATTCCTGCAGAAGTTGAGATTCCTTCCCTTCGGATCATCGCCGAAGCAAAGATTGATGATGATGAATGGGTCAAAACCCGTCTGGAACAGTTAAACTTGATTGATGAAAAACGATTGACCGCAGTATGCCATGGTCAATTATATCAAAGAAGAATAGAAAGAGCATACAACAAAAAGGTGCGTCCTCGGAAGTTTGAAGTAGGTCAGCATGTGCTGAAACGTATTCTTCCACATCAGGTTGAAGCAAAAGGCAAATTTGCCCCGAATTGGCAAGGACCATTCATTGTGACCAGAGTATTATCAAATGGTGCACTATGCTTAACAGACATTGAAGGCAAATGCATAGATATGGCGATCAATTCTGACGCGGTAAAGAGATATTATGCATAACTTTTTGAGTGTTTGTATTTAGCATTATTTCGAAGATTGGAATGACAAAGGCAATTTATTCTGCTATCCAAACACTATACCATTTGCTTCCCCTTTGAGCCATACTTGTTTCTTTCCTACCCTCTCTTGGAATCATTATAAAAAAAAATCAATCAAAAAATCACTATTATGGGGTGAACTACGTTTGACCTGATTCCTCAAAGAAGGATACGTAGGCGCTTCACGGCTCGGTCATAAGGTGCACAATATACATAAAATGTGCACAAAAAGAAACATCAAGCGACCCCAATCAAGGAACTGGGGCAAGAATTGTATTGGGAATAAGAAAAATTTCCAAGAGTTGTAATTTTAAACACATACCAAAATTGTTTAAGCTTTTCCATTTCTAACCCCATACCAGAAAGACCTTTCGACCAATCTTAGAAAAATGCTAAGTCAAGCAAATGAAGATGGTTCATAACATTCTGGTACAAAACAAGGAAAGAAAGTAAAGATGAGAGAGTCTTGTAGGTGAAAACCCACACGGGCACCATAAGGCGACGAAAAGTGGAGAGAAAAGTAAAAATGAGAGAGTCTTGTAGGTGAAAACCCACACGGGCACCATAAGGCGACGAAAGTTGAGAGAAAAGTAAAAATGAGAGAGTCTTATTGGTGAAAACCTTTGTAGGCACCATAAGGCGAAAAGGAAGTGAGAAATGAACAAATGAGGAAGGTTTATCGGTGAAAACTCTTTGAGACGTTACAAGCCCAACAGGCCTGTGAAATGAAAAATGAAGTTGGATTATGGAAATTTTGGGGGAAAACGAAAATAAGACAATTGAGAGGAGATTGATTAAAAGACTGGGTTGATTAATCCGAAATGCATACCCTGATCATTGGTGCCAGTAACTCCAATCAGATAAGTTTTCATTCTTGCTCCAACAGTCATCCAAAATTGGATTTTTCTTTTTATTCTATAATTGTCGAAATCAACGTGTTTCGTCACTAATAATCTTACTTTTCTAAAAGCTTTGAAATAAGTTTTATTCCAAACAAATAAGAAGGAATGTCAAGGTATACTACCAAGATTCAAGGTTACATGATGCAAAATACGGCCACAAAAAGTGGAAGATAAAGAATATGGGTGTAAGAAAGGTGAAATCAAAAGTGGATCAGCAAAGTCAGAAGGGACATATGACTACAGTTAAAAGGGTTTGAAGGAAAACATACAGAGGGGAATCCTATAGTCAAGGATCAATTACAAGGACAAAACAGTCTTTTCAACCATTCCAAGACAATAAAGAAAGACGAAAAGAAGCCTCACCATCGGCAAGAATACCCCAGTTAACCACCCTGCTTTAAACTAACGAAGTTTTCTTTGATTTAAAACAGGGGCAAATACAACATTTGTGTCAGGAAATACCTGGTAAAGAATTGAAGAAGTCAGGCGTCCACCTGGAGAATGAGGATGAAGAATTGAAGAAGTCAGGCGTCCACCTGGAGAATGAGGACAAAAAGAAGAAGAAGTCAGGCGTCCACCTGGAGAATGAGGACAAAGAAAAGAAGAAGTCAGGCGTCCACCTGGAGAATGAGGATGAAGAATTAAAGAAGTCAGGCGTCCACCTGGAGAATGAGGATGAAGAATTGGAGAAGTCAGGCGTCCACCTGGAGAATGAGGATGAGAATTAAAGAAGTCAGGCGTCCACCTGGAGAATGAGGACAGAGAATTAAAGAAGTCAGGCGTCCACCTGGAGAATGAGGATGAGAATTGAAGAAGTCGGGCGTCCACCTGGAGAATGAGGATGAAGAAATTAAAGAAGTCAGGCGTCCACCTGGAGAATGAGGATGAGAATTAAAGAAGTCAGGCGTCCACCTGGAGAATGAGGATGAGAATTAAAGAAGTCAGGCGTCCACCTGGAGAATGAGGATGAAGAAATTGAAGAAGTCAGGCGTCCACCTGGAGAATGAGGACAAAAAGAAGAAGAAGTCAGGCGTCCACCTGGAGAATGAGGACAAAGAAAAGAAGAAGTCAGGCGTCCACCTGGAGAATGAGGATGAAGAATTAAAGAAGTCAGGCGTCCACCTGGAGAATGAGGATGAAGAATTGGAGAAGTCAGGCGTCCACCTGGAGAATGAGGATGAGAATTAAAGAAGTCAAGCGTCCACCTGGAGAATGAGGACAGAGAATTAAAGAAGTCAGGCGTCCACCTGGAGAATGAGGATGAGAATTGAAGAAGTCAGGCGTCCACCTGGAGAATGAGGATGAAGAAATTGGAGAAGTCAGGCGTCCACCTGGAGAATGAGGATGAGAATTAAAGAAGTCAGGCGTCCACCTAGAGAATGAGGATGAGAATTAAAGAAGTCAGGCGTCCACCTGGAGAATGAGGATGAAGAAATTGAAGAAGTCAGGCGTCCACCTGGAGAATGAGGACAAAAAGAAGAAGAAGTCAGGCGTCCACCTGGAGAATGAGGACAAAGAAAAGAAGAAGTCAGGCGTCCACCTGGAGAATGAGGATGAAGAATTAAAGAAGTCAGGCATCCACCTGGAGAATGAGGATGAAGAATTGGAGAAGTCAGGCGTCCACCTGGAGAATAAGGATGAAAATTAAAGAAGTCAGGCGTCCACTTGGAGAATGAGGACAAAGAATTGAAGAAGTCAGGCGTCCACCTGGAGAATGAGGATGAGAATTAAAGAAGTCAGGCGTCCACCTGGAGAATGAGGACAGAGAATTAAAGAAGTCAGGCGTCCACCTAGAGAATGAGGATGAGAATTGAAGATGTCAGGCGTCCACCTGGAGAATGAGGATGAAGAAATTGAAGAAATCAGGCGTCCACCTGGAGAATGAGGATGAAAATTAAAGAAGTCAGGCGTCCACTTGGAGAATGAGGACAAAGAATTGAAGAAGTCAGGCGTCCACCTGGAGAATGAGGATGAGAATTAAAGAAGTCAGGCGTCCACATGGAGAATGAGGACAAAGAATTGAAGAAATCAGGCGTCCACCTGGAGAATGAGGATGAGAATTAAAGAAGTCAGGCGTCCACCTGGAGAATGAGGATGAAAAATTGAAAAAGTCAGGCGTCCACCTGGAGAATGAGGATGAAGAAAGAAAAGAAACAGTCAAGGCACCCACCTGAAGAACGAGGGAATGAAATTGAAATGTTGAAATCAAAAGCCCGCTCATATGAAAAAGGAGCACACTTAGAATCAATAAAGCAGAGGAGTCCAACAGAATCCCCAGCAAGAAACAACAAGAGTTCCAAAAGAAAATACGGGACACAATGAAAAGGAATACGGAATAACCCAAATGCCCAAGAGTCACCAAGATATCAAGACAACAAGAAACGCAAGGGCATGATCTAGATAAGATTTTTATAATTCCTGTACCATAATCTAGTTTAATTTTGTATTTCCTTTAAAGTAAGGTGTAATAAGGAGGTCAGCAAGCAGTAAAAACAGCACGAAGCAGCAGTAACATCACAGTCCCACGGTAGTCCCAGCTACCCAAAACTTCCCGAACTACATTGACCTGATTCCTTTATAGCCAAGGATATGTAGGAAACCTTTGAAGCAGAGGTTCGGTCAAATCTTTCTAAAAATGCTTCCCACGGAGTATTCGAACGGGCAAAAATCGCTCGTATCCGCTCACTTTATCTTTGCACGAAAACTCTTCGAGTTTCCGCACAAAGAGGGCAGCTGTGAGCACGTGATTTTTGCCTTAACGAAAACTACTCCAAAAATAAATCAAAAAAATAAAATAAATTTCTCGTACTGTGTAATTTTTGAATTTTTGCGTGGTGTTAAATACTTGTGTTATGTCCGTAAATGTTTACTTTGTCATAATGAAATGAAAAATAAAATAAAATACATATTGCATGCATATAGGATTTAATTATGCATTTTAAGAATTAATTAAAAAATAAAATCACAAAAAATATGCATTCGTCCTATTTTTAAATGTGTTACTGTGTGATTAATGTTTTGTCTATGAGTTAAATAGTTGTTATGAAGTAATTAATATTTTGTGTAAGGTTAAAAATTGTTTTATAATTTTATTAGGATTTTTTTTTATTAATAATAAAATTAGAAAATAATTGAAAAGGAAATAAAAAAAATCGGACCTGGATTTAAATCCAGGCCGGTCCAGTCCCAAGCTAAGACCAAACGACGTCGTATGGTCACCTCTCATCAAGGGCCGTTGGATTAAATCCAACCAACGGTCAAGATCCCCTGCCCTTACCTGCAACCCATAACCCGACCCAATGACCCGATTCAGTCCGACCCCAACTTTAAACCAAACGACGTCATTTGGTTTAATGAATTAATCCTGGCCATCCATTCTACTTGATCCAACGGACGATACCAATCCACCCCACCCCTATATAAATCCCAAGCCTTTACCCGGCCCCTAACTAAACACCCCCCCCCTCCTACACTGTTCATCATCGTCCCCCAAAACCCCACTCCTAACCCTAGCCGCCCTAGGATTCCACCGCCTGAAACCCGGCGGCATCAACGCCGCCGGTCACCAACTTAACACCCTAGGACCTCCTGAACATCCCCTACACGAATCCGACCTTAGTTTCCTTCGAATCAGGCCCCAACCCTTCGAATCTTAAATCGAAGGTTGGCCTGAAAACCTGATCTAAACCAATCAGCACCTAGTTAACACCATAGCTTCCCCTAGTCATCCTGAGTATGGATCTGTTGTTTGTTTGGCTCGAATCAGTTCCGAGCTTCTCGAATCTTCTTTTGAAGATTCGGACCAAACAAGAACAAGCTCAGATTTGTTTTAAGCTGACACCAAATGACCCCTAGGCTACCCTCACCCTTGTGTCATGTTTGGTTCTTCTCGAATCTGACCAGAAATGGTTAAATCCCAAATCGAATTTTTAAGAACCCTAAAAATACCAAACTTTCGGATTCTGTTCAGATTAAGTAAAGATTGAGGTTCAATCGACCTTAGTCGAAGTATTTTCAGTGGAAAATACTTCGACTAAGGTCTGTTTGATTTCAAACAAAAATCCAAATCCAAGCTGAGTTCGAGTCGGATTAAAATTGAAGATTCAAAGGTATTTTTTCTATTATTTTGTGTATTCTACGTGTGTTGTTGTTTGTCTTAATAGCTTGTTAATTTTTCATGATTTTATTTGATTAATTCTGTCACCTTTGTCTCATGCCCGTCTATATGGTCAAATATGAAACTGTTTCAGTTGGTTGTGATTGTTCATAATGTAAGTAATCGACTCGATTAAGTTCGTCATGTAGTTATATTATGAATTCTCACTTATGATAATGCTAATAAAAAACAGTCTGCTTCTATTGTTTTAGACTAATTATTGACAGATGTTGTAAATAGTCAACTGATTAATACTCGTCAATTAAATCATGTTTGTTTGTGAATCAGTGAATTCAAATGTATGCTGTATATGTTGTTTTCTGAACAGGGCATTGTCAGTATATTGACAATGCTCCTGTGTATGTTTGATCTTAGTTCAATTATAAGTTCAGTTTGCATTATTATGCTGAACCCAGTGTAATATTGTCAAGTTTGAGTTCAAGTTTACAAATGATGATTAGATGTAATTGTGATAGAATGTTTACATTCTTAGGATTCAGTCCAGAACCTAAGAGAATTGGTATTAGCTGTGTTAAATCAGGTTGATAATTAAGTTTGAACAGATTTTTAAATCTGTTTTGTAAATTCTGTTATGATTTTTACATTTAAGGCAGTAATAATAGTGATCACAGTAGGTATTTCTGGGTTAGAAACAGTAGGGTAATGTGATAATAGTAGTGGGCTGAAAGTGGAATGTAATGGCTATAATTTAAGTAATAAAGGGGAACAAGGGATAATGGGGCTGCTGAAAATCATGTTAGGATCACATAAAGTATTAAAAAGTAGTTTTAATGGAAACTTTTTAATTTTTAAAGGGAAAAAGGGTCCAGCCACCATGAAAAAGGTGCAACCAGCCCTGTATAAATACAGGGGCTGGACAGACCTTAAGGCAGACTGGAAGAGATTTTGGAAGGGAGAAAAAATCAGTTTCCAGAGAGAGAGAAATCAGCTTTTCATAATAGAGGGCAGTCAGTTTTTTTTTAGACTTTAAAGGAGTTTTAAGAGAAAAAGAGAGTATGAAATTGGGGAAGCAAACAGATTTTTAGGATCAGTTTTCAGACAGAGAGATAGAGCTTAAGGCAGATTTTAGGAAACTGAAAGAAAACTGAAATCTGATATTATTTCTTTTCAGTAAGTCTGTTCGGATTTGTTCAATAACATTGTTCAGTTAAAAATTCTGAAAATTCTTAAAGAGTGCTGTCACTGTGCATCTGGGTTCTTTGGGTCTTATTATTGTTTAAATCTGTGGGAATACTGGTATTTTGCTGATTTAGTTACTGCTGCAACTGCTGAAACTTACTTCTTCTACCTCCATTTCCAGGTACATATCCTTTTAAATTCTATGTTGGAAAGAGATTCAGTATGACGGATAAAATGAAGATTGAATTGTAATACTATCTTTATTCATATGAGTTCTTTAATTAAAAACTCAGTTTTATTTTCTGGATCAAATAAGTAGTATATGTTGATAGAATGACTGTAAATTAAATATCTTTTATTGAAGACTGCATAAGTGTTGTAACAAGGTTATTTTTCTAAATTTTCATTAAAGTATGGTTGTGATTAAGATTGTCAAGATAGGAAACAATGGCATAAAGTGGGCCATTATTTAAATTTTATGGTGTTGTTAGTTAAGTAAAGAGTAATGTAGAAATATCAAGAAAACTACACTACTAATTCTTATTGTTAAATAAGGTTTAGATGGTCTTGATGGTATATGTTTATAAAGATAATAGATGTGTGTATAAGCGTTGGTGAAAGGTGATATGATATAGCTTGTTACGATATTAAAACATTATGAATGTTTACGAAATACAGTTAGGTTGTATGTAAGGTAATTTTATTGAAGTAACTTGTATAATAACTCCTTTCCTATAAACTCGATGCCTATTTGCCTTCATAAAACAAAGTGACCAAATAATTAGGCCTATTAGATTAAAAGCGAGTATATGAGAATGAAAAGAGATGTACAAGCATAAATTGCCACACTTTACATCAATGATAATTAGAAATAGAATTTGCATTAAGTAAATAATATAAATTCTCGGAAAATATTTCCTTCCTTTGTGAATCATTTATTTTCAGTTTCATATGCAATTTATTCTTGGGCATATATATATATGACATATTTGTTTAAAAAAAATCATATTTTTATTCTGTTCTTTGAATTTGAATAGTTGGAATGAATATAATTTATATTCGGAAATCATAATCGACGAACAACCGTTAATAGATTGCGAACTCTTTTCAAAGAACTTATAGGCCTCTAAATAGGAGTTTCTCATGATTTTCACATAAAAGAAATACATGAATATAATAAACAATTTGTGGAAAATCCCTAAACCATTACAAATATTTTGCGCAATTAGGGATACGTTCGCATACCCTGATTATATTTTTTTTAAAAATAAAAATTCGGATTATGCGTACGCGCAATTTCGAACGAATATTTAATAAAAGGATTTTTTCAAAGGCGTTAAATCAATTTCATAAAAACCCGAGATGCACGGTTCACTATTCAAGAAAAACAGATATTCTTGATTCGACACAATTTTGAAAAGGGATTGCTTAATAAATATATTATCAAAAGTTATTGTGTACACGTACGCGTGACACAAGTCCGCAATTTTTAAAACACGAATATACGTACGCGTAATTCGATTCAAAGAAGGGTCCTCAAACACAATAAGTATAAGCGGTAGCAAAAATCATGTAACATCAATATATTTAATAAAAATCAAGATAATTAAGCCAATAATAAAAACAGTTAAGCGACCGTGCTAGAACCACGGAATTCGGAAATGCCTAACACCTTCTTCCGGATTAACAGAATTCCTTACTCAGGATTTCTGGTTCGCAGAATAATAAACAGAGTCATATTCTCCTCGATTCAGGGATTGAAATTGGTGACTTGGGACGCCTTAAAATTCCCAGGTGGCGACTCTGAAATAACTAAATAAATCTCGTTTCGACTGTCCTTTAATTGGAGAAAACTCCCCACGCGCCCCGCGGGCGCGGCAAATAGGAGGTGCGACACACATAAGCAGAAGTTAAACGTAAATTGAGAGCAAAAGAGCAAGGCAATTTTGCAGGCAATTTATGTATGATTCAAGCATGCAATCCTGAAGCTACTTGAACAAGATAGAAAAACCAGTTCCAAGTGTCTATATTTTATTCTAGTTCAATTGTAGTAGGTGATTTTACATTGTACCTTTCATCTTTTATAGAAGCAATTGTATTAGGTACCTAGAGTGTTCAAGTTAGAGTTAACTTGAAGTTGTCGCAACAGTTGAGGCTGTGTGCCACAACGGGATTAAAGTTAATCCTAGGTTTACAAAAGAGTTTTTGTAAATTCAGTTTTTGGCTCAGTAATTTTAGTGAAAGTTTGGGAAAATCCTACTGAGTAGTAGGTCGTGGTTTTTCACCTTTTGAGCTAGGTATTTTCTACGTAAACATCTCTGTGTTCGTTATTTTCTTTACTTATTATTCCGCAAACAGTAGTAGTTGGAACACATAGAAGAACCAGGTCCTTCTATAATCTAGTTAAGCAAAAATTGGGTACCACACAAATCACCCCCCTCCCCTCTTGTGTGGTATTGATGTATAAAACATCAATTGGTATCAGAGCAGGTTATCCTTGAAGAGGCTAACACCTTAGGAATAGATCAAGATGAGTGCACCACCTGGAAACTGGGAAGGGCAATCCACTACTAGGCCCCCACTTTTTAATGGTCATAGTATTCTTGGTGGAAGAACAGGATGAGAGACCACATCATAGGAGAAGACTATGAACTCTGGGACATAGTCACAGATCGTCCCCTAGCTACTACAAAGAAGAATGCTGAAGGAGTGGACGTGCCAAAACAAGAGTTGACTGCACTGCTGAAGATTTGAAGAAATAGGAAAAGAATGCCAAGGCCAAGATGGCTTGTGTGTGGACTAGGTACAGATGAGTATAGCAAGATTCAAAGTTGTACCACTGCTAAGGAGATATGGGACACTTTACAAGTGGCTCATGAAGGAACTCCTCAAGTAAAGAGATCAAGAGGAATACTATTATATTCTCAATATGAGAATTTCACCATGAAGGAAGGAGAAACTATCCAAGAGATTTACACAAGGTTCACAACACTAACAAATGAACTTAAATCTCTTGAGAGAATTATCCTTGAAGAAGACAAGGTTGAGAAAATCTTGACAAGGGTCTTACCAGTAAGTTGGGAAAGCAAAATCACTGCTATTCAGGAATCAAAGAACATTGCTACTCTCAAGTTAGATGAACTGATTGAAAATCTCACTGCCTATGAACTGAGAAGGCAAACCAGGAAAATGGATGCACCTAAGAAGGAAAAGAGTCTGGCTCTCAGAATAGCTGAAGGTGCAGATCTGAGGATAATGAAATGGCCATGATCACAAGGGATTTCAAAAAGTACCTGATGAGAGGAAAGGGTTCTTCAAGAGGTACAACCTTCAACAAACCAAGGGCTCCTGAGAAACAGACCAATGAGGGCTACTACAAATGTGGCAAGACTGACCATATGATCAAGAATTGTCCTCAGTGGGAAATTGAATGGAAGAAGGAAACAGATGAACGAAGGAACAAGAAGAAGGAACAGGTTCAACCCAAAAAGGAACAAAGGATCAACAAAGGCTATGGTTGCTACTTGGGGAGAAATATCAGATGAGGATTCAGAAGATGAAGCCGGAGATGAACAAGAACTTATGGCCATTAGAGAATTAGATGATGAATAAGAGGTAAGTGTGATTCATCTCAAAGACAAGATTAAATTTTTGTCTAAAGAAAGGTTATCTGAACTATTGCTAGACTTCATCGATGAGTCTGAGATAATAAACAATGAGAAGGAACAGCTGTCTAGGGAGTGTGTGATCTTAAAAGCTAAGTGCAAAAATCTAGAATCTAGGGCTAATGAAAGTGATATTAAAAATGTTGAGTTGAAAAACCAGGTTCTTGAACTTGACACCAGTGTCTTAGAACTTAGGTCTGAAAATTTAAAACTGAAATTAGGAACAGGTAAGAAGAAAGTGAATCACACACATCTCACCTTAGAAGAAAATCTAGGAAAGATGAAAGATGAGTTGTACAAGAAATATGAGTAGATAAGAGTCTTAAATGATGACCTAGGGAAGGTAAAACATGAACGAGATAGAACTTGCAAATGGAATAAGGCTTCTGATGCACTTTCCTGGCTACAAGAACACCACAGTAGCAATAAGAGAGGACTTGGCTATGGGACCCAAGCACCTAAATGGGACCCCAAAAGCAAGTACATAACTCTTCCTAAAAATAAAATTTGCACACACTGTGGCAAGACTGGTCATTACAAAAATGAATGTAATGCAAAAGAAAAGGCCAGTCAAAAGGACAAAACCTTTGTTCAAGAGAAAAATAGGTTGCCTGGGTGGGCCAAAAGGAATTTAATTTACCCTTTTGCCTATAGAAAGGGACCCAAACTAGCTTGGGTTCCTAAGACTAACCCCTGATTTCTTTTTGCAGGTCCAAGTGAAGGAAGTAGCCAAATATGGTACATGGATAGTGGCTGCTCAAAACATATGACTGGAAACAAGAACCAGTTCCTTTCACTTGAAGACTTAAAAGGAGGTAATGTCTCATTTGGAAATGGGAAGAAATGTGAGATTATTGGGGTTGGAAAGGTAGGTAAGACTGACTCACATTCCATTGAAAATGTCTACTTGATAGATGGCTTGAAATATAGCCTAATCAATGTATCACAATTGTGTGACAGAGGTAACCTTGTAGCATTAACCTCTACCAAATGCTTTGTGATTAATCTTACCACTAACAAGATTGTTTTGCAGGGAAAAAAAGTTAACAATATTTATATTGTAGACTTGTCCACTCTTTCAGAAAATGAACTCACTTGCTTGAGTGTGTTGGACAATGATCCCCTCCTGTGGCACAAAAGACTTGGTCATGCAAGTCTGAATCAACTCAACAAATTAGTCTCCAAGGACCTGGTGATAGGGTTACCTAACATCAAGTTCAAGGAAGATAAAGTTTGTGAGGCCTGTGCAAGGGGGAAGCAGGTAAGATCATCCTTTAAAAGCAAGAAAATGGTAAGCACAACCGGGACGATGGAACTGGTTCATATGGATCTCTATGGTCCAATGAGAACATTGAGCAGAGGTGGTAAGAAATATGTGATGGTACTTGTTGATAATTATTCTAGGTTTACATGGGTACTGTTTTTAACATCTAATGATGAAGCATTTGACATGTTTACTACCTTTGTTAGAAAAACTCAGAAACAACTAGGTAATCAACTTGCATCAATCAGGTCTGATCATGGAACTGAATTTGAAAATGCTAAGTTTGCTGAATTTTGTGTTGAGTATGGTATAGATCATCATTTTTCTGCCCCTAGGAATCCGCAACAAAATGGAGTAGTTGAAAGAAAGAATAGGACTCTTGAAGATATGGCTAAGACTATGCTTTTTTCTAGTAAACTGCATCATAGCTTTTGGGCAAAGGCTATAAATACTGCATGTTACATCATTAATAGATGCATGACTAGACCTCTTGTAGAGAAGACTCCCTATGAGTTACTTAAAGGGAGAAAACCAAATATATCCCATCTTAGCGTATTTGGATGCAAGTGTTTTGTGTACAATAATGGAAAGGACTCCCTAGGTAAGTTTGATCCCAGAAGTGATGAGGGAGTATTCTTGGGATATTCTTCACATAGCAAATCTTATAAAGTGTTCAATAAAAGAACTTTGTGTGTAGAAGAAAGTGTACATGTAGTTTTTTTATGAAACTAACATTCTTTCTGAGAGACATGAACATGAAGATAAAGCTATTGGGCTGGTAAAAGAATTGAGTGAAGTCTCAGCTCAAGCTAAAGTTGCACCAAAAGAAGGAACAGGTGATGGAACATGTTCTTCCATCCAAGGCAACCTGACAGGGGGAACTGAACAAAGAGGAACTGAAACCAATTCCCTAAAGGAACCTGTTCATGACCCTATTCCTCAGCAACTAAATATGGGAGAAACATCAAAGAGAAATCAGTTGGTTGTGAAACCTCACAAGTATCTAAGTTCTTATCCCATTGAGAACATAATCACTGATCCAACCTCTGGAGTTAAATCACAATTAAAGAATCTGTGTGTTTTTGATGCTTTCCTATTTCTTATTGAATCTAAAAATGTTGTTGAGGCTTTGCAGGATGCAGAGTAGGTAAATGCAATGCAAGATGAACTCAATCAGTTTGAGAAAAGTCAAGTTAGGCATCTAGTTCCAGGACCCAAGGACAGATCAGTAATTAGCACTAAATGGGTCTTCAGAAAAAAGCTTGATAAAGATGGAACAGTTACAAGGAACAAGGCAAGACTGGTGGTCCAAGGTTATAGCCAAAAGAGGGTATAGATTATGATGAGACCTTTTCTCCAGTTGCAAAACTGGAGGAAATAAGACTCCTCATAGCCTTTGTAGCATACATGGAATTCACTCTTCATTAGATGGATGTCAAAACTACCTTCCTGAATGGCTACCTAAAAGAAGAAGTGTTTGTCAGACAACCTCCAGGGTTTGAGAGCAAGGAGTGTCCGGAACATGTGTACAAATTAGACAAGGCTCTCTATGGACTCAAGCAGGCTCCTAGAGCATGGTATGAACGACTATCCAAATTCCTGCTTGAACATGGCTACAAAAGAGGTAAAATTGACAGTACTCTATTCCTGAGGGAAAAAGGTAAGGATCTTCTTGTGGTACAAATATATGTTGATGACATAACTTTTGGGGCAACCACTAAGTAATGATTTTGCCAAATTAATGGGGAGTGAGCTTGAAATGAGTATGATGGGTGAGCTTAGCTTTTTCTTAGCCTTACAGATCAAACAAAACCCAAATGGAACTATGATCCATCAGCAAAAATATGCAAAAGAGCTGATTAAAAAGTTTAAAATGGATGAATCAAAAGAAATAGACGGTTGCAACAACTACTAAATTAGACATAGATCAACCTGGTTCATTTGTTGATCAGAAGTTGTATAGGGGTATGATTGGTTCACTTTTGTATCTTACTACTAGCAAACCTAACATAGTTTTTAGTGTAGGGCTTTGTGCTCATTTTCAGGCAAATCCTAAGGAATCTCACTTGACTGTTGTCAAAAGGATATTGAGATATTTAAAAGGCACTACTGATCTGTGTCTTTGATACCCTAAAGGCAGTAATTTCAATCTAGTAGGGTATGTTGATATTGACTATGCAGGTTTTCTTGTGGATAGGAAGAGCACCTCAGGTATGGCTCATTTTCTTGGTTCATGTCTTGTATCATAAGCCACTAAAAAGTAGAATTCATTGGCCTTATCCACTGCTGAGGCTGAATATGTTGTTGCTGCCTCTTGTTGTGCTCAATTGTTATGGATCAAATAGCATCTAATAGATTTTGGAATTGAAGTTGGTTGCATTCCTATCTTCTGTGATAACACTAGTGCTATAAGTATGACAAAGAACCATGTTCATTATAAGAGGACTAAGCACATATATGTTAGACATCACTTCTTAAGAGATAACTATGAGAAAGGATTGATTACTATAAAATTTTGTACTACTGATAAACAAATTGCTGACATCTTTACTAAAACACTAAGTAGAGAAAACTTTGAAAGGAACAGGTTGGAATTAGGAATGATTAAGATTACCTAATGGGACCAACTCAGAATGCACAATAAAAAAAATTGAAAACAAAATTGGAAAAAAAATAAAAAAATTTGGCTAGGAAATCTGAACTTGTGTAAATATCCAGATTAATTTTTACTCAACTTCATATTGTAAATAGTATACTCCTGTGACATGTGTTAATATAATTCACTGATCTCTTACAAAATTTTCTCTATTTTGGTAAATTGAGGCATGGTCAAGAGAATTCTAAATGAAGAACCTGATTCATCAGTATTGTTTCATCTGAATGCCAAGGTAAGTGTTTTATACTCTACACATTTAGAAATATAAATATTTAAATCATGAGTAGAGTCCTACAATTGTTCAACTTCCTAGAAAATCCTATCCGTTTGTTTTTGAACCAGTTCCGCCCTCATAGAATTCTAACCACAAAAATTGCCTAAAATCTAGGGAAGCCTAACCATTTGTTCAACCTGTAATTTTAGGTTGATTAGACATTTAATTGACCGCTAAAGCTACCGTTATCCATTAAATGAGTCTTTCCCTTTAAATACTCATTATTACTTCCTGCTACCCTCATAATTCAAAACCGTCAAAAACCTTCTTCACTCTCAATTGCTTTCTTCTCCAAAGTTTTAACTCACCAATTCTCTCAAGAAATCAGCTATAATGACTAACCCATAAGACAACCCTGGAACTCCTCCACAACCCACTCCCTCTGATTCATCTACCCTTCCTCCACCTAGCATGACTCCCAAACCCAGGCTAAGAAGAGTAAAAATGCTTGATCGCAAAATGGTGGCATCTGGTGCTCTCTCAAAGAAATTGAATGAGCAATTAAAGGAAAGTCAGGCTCAAGATTCTGATTCTGAGTTGTACAAATCTTCTAGTGAGGAGGAAAGACCTGGGTCTTCTGACTCTGAGACGGCTCAAGAATCCCTTCTAAGGTAAGTTTTTCTTTGACTGAGAATTTAGAAAATAGGTTTGTTTTGGTTGGGCCCATCAGGGATGTGGAATTACCTGAGTTAAGAAAGAGTGGGGGTAAAAAGAAATTTGAAAAATAAAAGGAGAGAGAGGGTGAATATGGTGATGTGAGGGGAAAAGGGAAAGGAGTGGCTAATTACTCACCCACTGCTGTACATGCTATTTGTGGGGTTACACAGGAAATTGTTGAAAAAAGTGGCAAGAAGTCAGGGGGAAGTATTTCTGGTGAAGCTGCTGAAGGGTTAGTTAATCTAAGTTCACAGGGAGATGAACCTGGTTCATCAGTTCAAGAGACCCTAACAGACCTTTTGAAAAAGGTAGGTGCAAGTTACGATCCAAAGAAAAGGAGAACTCCCACACCAAAAGCCCCTAGTGCTCCTAAACCTTCCAAGAAACAAAAGGCTTCCTCCCCAACACCTACTGAAACTTCCTTGACAAAGGGAAGAGCCACTAGAAGCAGGGTGAAACAGAGTGAGAGTGATATACAAAAGGCTTTAGCTGAAAGTAAAAAAGAAAAAGATGGATAAAGGAAAAGGTAAGGTTGCAGAGTCCTCAGAAGCTGTTGATGTTGAGGAGATGGAACAGGTCCATCAGGAGAAAGTTACAACAGTGGAGGTTTAGACCCCCAAGCCCAAAAGGCCAAAGACTTCTTCCAAGAAGTTTTCCTCTGTGTCTGAGGCTCCTGAACTTTCATTGGCCAAGAGGACCAAGTCTGCAGTAAAAAGCAAACAAGTTAGAGTTTCTGAAGATGAGGAATGGAGTGGTGATGAAGAAAGTGAGTCTGATGGTGAACAAGATAAGGTGGCCATGTTTGGCAAAAGAAAAATTTTGAAGGCAAGATTGCTGAAAGATTTGGTGGAACCAGGGATGGTTCGTTTGGTTGACACACTAGCTGCTAAGGGCTGGAAGGACATGGTCCTTCAGATGGATGGGAGATTGGCGTGAAATGAAATCATTGAATTCATGGCAAATGCCGAAGTCAAAGATGGTAGAGTTACAAGCAAAGTCAAAGGAGTTCAAGTGACATTCGATGTGGAGAAACTAGGAGAGATTCTAGACATCCCTGCTGAGGGATATGATGATTACACCAGGCAGAGATGGCCAAGTCTGGATTCCCTTCCATCTTCCCTTACAATCACTAGGAGATTTTGTGATGTTGCAGAGGTGAATGAGGCCAAGTTTGTGCACAAGAGTGAAATGAAGCCACACCATAAAGTCATTTTTGAGTTTGTCAACAAGTGCCTACTGCCCAGGCAGGAGAGAAGGCATATTGCAAATTATATGGACTTAGTTCTGATGGAGTGCCTTTAAAGTGGAAAGCAAATTAATTGGCTTGCATTCATCATCAAGCTACTATACAGGGTTATCAATGGCTCCAAGGCTCATGCTACCCCTATGGCTTTATTCTGACTACAGTTCTGGATAGGTGCAATGTGCCTCTGAAGAAATGGAAAATGGCTACAAGCAAGGATTACTTCGGTATTAATACTCTGCTTGCTTGTGACTATTTAGTCAATGCCATCCCAAATGAACCTGGTTCATCCAAGAAGACACCTATCAACAGTAAAGTCAGGGCTCTTGTTCAGGAAAGTGAAGCCAAGGATGCTGAGATAGCTAGGCTAAAGGCTCGTTTGGCAGAGGTTGAATTTAAGAGGGATGCTCTCAAAACTGAGCTTACCAAGGAAAAAGGAGAAGAATGATGGGATTCTTCACAATATGCTGAATCTTTTCCAAGCCCAAAACCAACCCTCTAGCTCCCCCAAGCCTTAGGAATTCTAGCCTTTATCTCCTGAACCTGTCTAGTACCTTCAGTGACCTGGATTAGGGACTTTTCTTTCTTTTTGCTCATGTTTTGAATATTTTTGCTTTCTGGTTATGGATTGTGGTAGCAACATATCTTGTATCAATGATATCTACTGTTTTTACTCTTATTAAATGTTAATATTTCCTTGATAGTTTAAATATGTTTGCTTGATTACTGATGATTAATCCATGATTGCACTTGCAGTTGCCCAGTGGCCATGAGTACTTATTAAAATCTGGGACTCACACTTTGTATGTAACTTTCGATGATGTCAAAAGGGGGAAGAGATATTGTGCTTTATATATTCGGAATAAGTGATATTTATAACCTAATTAACCTGATCCTTGATGATAAGTGGATTTTCTAAACTTGTATTGATGGTTAAGCTGAGTTCTTACAGGATCCAAGTAAGTAAAAAGCACAGAGTTTGTCATCATCAAAAAGGGGGAATTTGTTGGCCCAAGTAAATGTGAAGTTTTGAAGACTAACAAAACAACTCAGACATGGACCAGGTCCATCTTGTGAAGCATAGTCATGATCAACCCAAACATGTGAGATGCACGTGAAGGAGATAAATCTAACTTATCAGAAGTAATATCTCCTGATCTAATCGAAAAGGTTGCATATTGGATAAGGAGAGAAAGACTCTTTACACAAAGAGAACACAGTTTAGGAAGAGGATAGTGTTAGAGTATGAGATCAACTAGAACTCTTCTACGATAGAAGAGCAGCGTTTGTATCCTAGACAATCTCTAATTACTAACCCATTAAATATCAGTGTTGTTCTCTTTTACAGGTAATGCACATAAGCAGAAGTTAAACGTAAATTGCGAGCAAAAGAGCAAGGCAATTTTGCAAGCAATTTATGTGTGATTCAAGCATGCAATCCTGAAGCTACTTGAACAAGATAGAAGAACCAGTTCCAAGTGTCTATCTTTTATTCTAGTTCAATTATAGTAGGTAATTTTACATTGTACCTTTCAGCTTTTATAGAAGCAATTGTATTAGGTACCTAGAATGTTCAAGTTAGAGTTAACTTGAAGTTGTCGCAACAGTTGAGGTTGTGTGCCACAACGGGATTAGAGTTAATCCTAGGTTTACAAAGAGTTTTTATAAATTCAGTTTTTGGCTCAGTGATTTTAGTGGAAGTTTGGGAAAATCCTACTGAGTAGTAGATCGTGGTTTTTCACCTTTTGAGCCAGGTGTTTTCCACGTAAAAATCCCTGTATTCTTTATGTTCTTTACTTATTATTCCGCAAACAGTAGTAGTTGGAACACATAGAAGAACCAGGTCCTTCTATAATCTAGTTAAGCAAAAATTGGGTACCACACAAATCACCTCCCTCTTGTGTGGTATTGACGTATAAAATATCAATAAGGTTTTTATTTCTTGTTGTATATCACCATTGTGATTTTAACTATTAAAATCAATTATTTAATTATCTCATATCAGCTTGCCTAGCAAGTGGATGTTAGGTCCATCACGACCCCGAGGTTAGGATTTCGGGTCATGACAAGTTGGTATCAGAGCACTAGGTTGCTTAGGTCTCACGAGTCATGAGAAAGCTTAGTAGAGTCTGGAGGATCGGTATGGAGACGTATGTACTGTCATGACCCAATTTCATTATAGGTCGTAATGGCGCCCAACACCATTGTCAGGCAAGCCAACGCGAAAAATAGTAATAATTTCTAGGTTTACTTTACTAAAGCAGTTGCAACAATTTCTTAATTTGAATTTAAAATAAGTGATAATTAGTAACGTACAAAAATAGTTATGTAACCCCAAAAGAATAGACTATCAATGTGTGTGCCAAGACCTGGTGTCACAAGTATGTGGGCAGCTAGTAGAATATACAAAAGAATAAATCTATCCTACTGTCTGAAATAAAATAGACAGCCAAAAGTACAGAGAGACTCCATCATGCTGTTGAACGGCATAGGAAGGGAGCATCTCACCGTGGAAGTCTCGGGCTACTATCAAGAACACGCACCAGACTGGTAGCCAGATGTACCTACATCAGATCCTGTGCAATTAAGTACAGAAGCGTAGTATGAGTACATAAACAATATGTACCCAGTAAGTATCCCGTCTAATCTTGAAGAAGTAGAAATGAGAGGTCGACTTGATACTTACTAGGGTCAAATAGTATAAGAAAGTATTATGCTAAGCATGGATGTCACAAATAAATAACAATTTATAGCAAAAGGTGATAAGTCACAGTTAGCCATTTACATTTCAGAGCTTTTCACAAAGTAAGTCATGAATAAGGTTTCACATAGATATCATGCGCACATTATACCGAGGTCGTACGATCCGGTCCAATAAAAAAGAAACTCAGTGCCAGAGGATCGAATGGCTCGAACCATAGATGCATCTATTTCTACTGAGGTGATCGGCTCGATCTACAAATATCCATTATCATCAAGAAGGTGCATAAAGGTACATTTATATTCAAATAATTCATACAAGTGTTCAAACAAGTACATATGTTCACATATGTTCATTTTCAAGTCTCTAGCATACCTTAAGTGATCTCATTAGCATGAAAGGATATAAATATTCACAAATATGGCATGATACGGGTCCTAAACTACCCAGACAATTAACATAATAGTATCTACGCACGGACTCTCGTCACCTAGTGTGTACGTAGCCCCGTATTTAGTGGCAAATTATTCAATTATTACACATATGGGGACAATTCCCTCTTACAAGGTTAGAAATGAGACCTACCTCGCCCCAAAGCGTACTTCCAATACCAAGAACGTGCTCAAACCCTCAAATTTAGAGCCGAACGACCCAAAACCAATTCAACGAGGTAGGAACTAGTTAATACAAGCTCACATGATCGCATTCTAACCATTAAAGTAATTTCCCAACCCAAAACACAAGTTCCCTAAAATTCGACCCGGGTCCCACACGCCCAGATTCTAAAAATTTTCGAAGAAAGTTGTTTTTTATAACCTAAGGATCAATAATATATGATTTTTATTTCATTTCATAAAATATTTCGTGGTTAAATCTAACTTTTA
Organism: Nicotiana sylvestris; assembly: GCF_000393655.2. NCBI lineage: Eukaryota > Viridiplantae > Streptophyta > Magnoliopsida > Solanales > Solanaceae > Nicotiana > Nicotiana sylvestris. Next base: position 42,864,488 of record NC_091062.1, on the reverse strand, counting down.
TCAAAACCCTAGGTTTTGCTCTAATCCTTCATTTTTCCTTAATCTTTGCGTGTTTATCTACCCAAGGTTCAAGTATTAAACTAGAAATAAGTAGTATGAACTTACCTTAATTTCTAGGTGGAATCTCTCTCCTAGAAGGCTCCCAAATCACCCAAACAATGGTGGAAATGTGTCAAAAATGACACATTCCCGTATTAAATGAAGGCATTGCCTTTAGCGATTTCCGCACCTACAGTTAGGGGACCATACCTATGGTCTCGCTTCTGCGAGAGTCCTGCATCTGCGGAATTGGGCCAGGCGGTTGGGGCTGCTTCTGCGGTCTTGGAGCCGCTCCTGCATAGTCACTCCTACGGAGAAGGAGCCGCATTTGCGGTTCCTGGGCTCCTCCCCTTTGGCCACTTATGCAATGGGTTGACCGCCCGCAGGTGGGTTATGACAGATAGTTGGAGCTTCAGCTACTTGCCAATTTTTCCAACTTCACTCAAGCCTCGTCTGATTGACGCTCGAGGCCCCCGAGCGCCGCCTGAACATACCGACAAGTTTGAAATCATAAAACGAACTCGCTCAAATACTCGAAACGCCCGAAACAACGCCAAATCTAAAAATCACTCCCTAAAATCAATTGAATCAAACTTATGAACTTCAAGTTCTTCAATTTACTTCTAACGCGCCGAAACGTACTTATACTACTCGGATTGACACCAAATTTTGCGTGCAAGTATTAAATGTTATATTGGATCTTTATTAGGATCCGAAACCAATATATGGGCCCGATACCAACATGATCAAGCTTTATTCAATTTCATTAAATCCTTAGAATTTCAGTTTAACAATTTCTAACAAGAACTCATTACTCGGACTAGGGACCTCAGAATTTGATTCTGGGCATACGCACAGGTCCCATATTTTCCTACGGACCCTCCGAGACCATTGAAACACAAGTCCGGGTCCGTTTACTAGAAATATTGACCAAAGTCAAACTTAGCCTTTTAAGAAAATCTTTGGGAATCAAGTGTGCCTATTTCAACCCAAACCTTTCCAAATCCCGAACCAACCATCCCCGCATATCGTAAATTAGATAAAGCAATTACGAGAAGTCTTATTTAGGTGGACAGGGTTCTAAAAAGCAAAAAGACCAGTCGGGTCATTACATGTAGTTATCTTCTAGAGGCTATGGAGTTTTAGGAAAAAAAATCACTTCATTATTTCCTTATCGTGTGATTTTGTTCTATCATTAATGTTTGAATCATTCCATTCTTGCTCTTATACAGATGGCAAGTACACGCATATCGTCTTTAATCAGGAAGGAGCAGAAGCCCCTAGGGGTAGAGGCCAAGGTTGAGGTCGAGCCAGGGGAAGGGCTTAACCTAGAGCTTGAGTAGCAGCACCCGTAGTGGAGCCTCATATTGATCATGAGAAAGAGATCCCAGCTCATACCATACCAGTTGGACCAACTCAGGTCGCCGAGGGATTCATAGCCACTCTAATGTTTTAAGATGCTTTCTTACGCTTGGTGGGCCTAATAGAGAGTGTGGCCCAGACTGGTGCATTTTCGGTGGCACTAGTCGTCTCTTAGTATGGGGGAGGAGCAGAGACTCCTGCTACTCACACTCCGGAGCAGATAGCTCCCCTATATCAGACTCCAGTAGCCCAACTAGTTGGGGTAGTTCAGCCAGTTGTTGCGGCACAGGATGGGGATAGGCCCGTTATGTCTTCTGAGGCCTTGATGAGGCTAGATGTGTTTACAAAACTCTTCCCTATTCAGAATAGTGGTTCAACTTCTGAGGAACCACAAGATTACTTGGACTGTATCCATGAGGTGTTGCGCAATAAGGGTATTATTGAGACCAATGGGTCGACTTTTTAGTGTTCCAGATGATCGGTTTTGCTAAGAGATGGTGGAGAGATTATGTGTTGACTAGAATAACTGGTTCTCCTTCACTTACCTAAGATCAGTTTTCATAGCTATTACTAGAGAATTTCATTCTTTCACTTTGAGAGAGGAGTACAACAAGTAGTTTGAGCGCCTTCAGAAGGGTAGCATGACTATTACCCAGTATGAGACTCGATTTATGGACCTAGATTGCTATGCGGTTATTTTACTTCCTACTAAAAGGGAGAAAGTGAGGAGACTCATTGATGGACTCACTTTTTTTCTTCCTATTGAGAGGGAGAAAGTGAGGAGATTCATTGATGGACTCACTTTTAGTATCAGGCTGCAAATGGCTAAGGATACCGGAGATGATATTTTTTTTTCTGAGAGCCGTAGAGATTGCTAGACGGATAGAACTGGATCACGGTTAGGAAAGGGGCCCGGTATCTCATAAGAAGCCTCATTATTTTGGTTGTTTTAGTGGTGCCGCGTCTGGAGGTAAGGGTAATTTTTGTAGAGGCCATCCTCTCAGGCCGTTTTAGTCAGTGCTTCAGGCATCCCACGGTGCTTCGAGTAGTCTTGGTTCTTATGTATCTCATCTTGAGCAGCTAGCCTACAGTGAAACATCAACTCCTATTAGTGCACCTCCGATATCGTATTATCAAAGTGGTTATCCAGGTCGACATGGTTAATTATAGGGTCAATAGTCATAGCAGCCTAGGGCTTGTTTTACTTGTGGATCTCCGAGGCAACTTTCTGGATTTTTTCCCAGATCATAAGGCGGCATGCCCCAATAGGGTTCTCGTGCTATGGTTCTGGCAACGGTTGCTTCACCGCCCACTCAACCAGCTAGAAGTGGGTGTTAGACTGCCAGAGGTGGAGGTCAGCCGGCTAGAGGCCGCTCAAGGGGCGGAGATCAGTGTGATGGGGCATAGTCCCATTTTTATGCATTCCCAGCTAGACCTAAGGCCGAGTCATTTGATGTCGTCATCATAGGTATTGTTCTAGTTTGCCATAGAGATGCTCATGTTCTATTTGATCCAGGCTCTACTTATTCCTACGTATCATCCTATTTTGTTTCATATCTAGTTGTGCCTCGTGATTCTTTGAGTGCTCCTGTGTATATGTCCATACCTGTGGGAGATTCTATTGTCATAGACCGTATTCATCGCTCGTGTGTGATCACTATTGGGAGCCTTGAGACTAGTGTAGATCTCCTACTTCTTGATATTACAGACTTTAATGTTATTTTGGGCATGGATTGGTTGTCATCGTATCATGCTATATTGGACTGCCACGCTAAGACGATGACCTTAGTCGTGCAGGGGTTTCCCTGAATAAAGTGGAGAGGGACTCTTGGCCATTATACCAGTAGGGTTATTTCCTAGGTGAAGGCTCCGCGTATGGTCTAGAAGGGGTGGCTAGCTTATTTAGCTTATATTTTTTATTCTAGTATAAAGGTCCCTTCCATGGATTCAGTACCGGTTGTGCGTGAGTTTCCAGAGGTGTTTCTAGCAGATCTATCGCAGATACCACCAGACAGAGATATTGACTTCTATATCGACTTGGCTCCGGGATCTTAGCCTATTTCTATTCCACCATACCGTTCCCCACCTAAGTTGAAGGAACTAAAGGAGTTGTTGCAAGATTTGCTTGATAAGGGATTTACTAGACCTAGTGTCTCACCTTGGGGTGCGCCCATATTGTTCGTGAAGAAGGATGGTTTGATGATGATGTGTATAGACTAGCAGCAATTGAACAAAGTCACTATCAAGACCAAGTATCCGCTGCCGAGGATTGATGACTTATTTGATCTGTTTCAAGGTGCCAAAGTGTTTTCGAAGATTGATTTGAGATCTGACTACCATCAGTTGAAGATTAGGGCATCATATGTACTTAAGACAGCTTTTCAGACTCGGTATGGGCATTATGAGTTCCTAGTGATGTCATTTGGGTTGACAAATGCCCCAAAAACATTTAAAGATTTGATGAACCGAGTATTTAAGCTCTATTTGGATTCTTTTATGATCGTATTCATTGATGATATCTTGATCTAATCCCGCAGTCGAGATGAGCAGGAGCAGCATCTTCGGATTGTACTTCAGACTTTGAAAGATAGTCATTTATATGCTAAGTTTTCAAAGTGTGAGTTTTGGTTGGACTCGGTTTCCTTTTTGGGGCATAGTGTTTCGGCTGAGGGCATTAAAGTGGATCCTAAGAAAATTGAGGTGGTTCAAAACTGGCCTAGACCTACTTAAACTATAGCGATTTGAAGTTTCCTAGGTTTGGCAGGCTACTATCGCTAGTTCGTTGAGGGGTTTTCATCCATAGCAGCCCCATTGACTAGATTGACCCAGAAGGGTGCCCCATTCAGGTGGTGTGATGAGTGTGAGTTGCGCTTTCAAAAGCTCAAGACTGCTTTAAATACAACTCAATGTTGGTGTTGCCCACAGGTTCATGATCCTACACAGTGAATTATGGTGCATTGCATATTGGTCTCAGTGTAGTATTGATGTAGGATGGCAGGTGATTGCATATGCATCGTGGCAGTTGAAGGTTCATGAAAAGAATTACCATGTTCATGACTTAGAGTTGGTAACCATTGTTCATGCACTGAAGATTTTGAGGCATTATATCTACGGTGTGTCGTGTGAGGTATTCACGAATCATCAGAGTTTACAGTATTTGTTCAAGAAAAAGTATCACAACTTGAGGTAGTGGAGGTGTTGAACTATTGAAATACCATGATATCACCATTTTGTATCATCCCAGGAAGGCCAATATGGTAGTCAATGCCTTGAGTAGAAAGGCTATGAGTATGGGTAGCCTTGCGTATATTCTAGTTGGTGAGATACTGCTAGCATCAGATGTTCAGGCCTTGGCCAATCATTTTGTGAGGTTAGATATTTTGGATCCTAGCTGGGTTCTAGCTTGAACAGTATTTTGGTCTTCTTTGTATCAGCCGCTCAGAGAGCGTCAGTGTCACACCTCCTTTTTCCGCGCCCGGGGGGCGCAGGGGGAGTTTTTTCCAATTAAAGGACAATCGAAACGGGATTGGTTTAATTATTTCAGAGTCGCCACTTGGGAGATTTAGGGTGTCCCAAGTCACCAATTTTAATCCCGAATCGAGGAAAATAATGACTCTATATTATAGTCTGCGTACCAGAAATCTAGATAAGGAATTCTGTTAACCCGGGAGAAGGTGTTAGGCATTCCCGAGTTCCGTGGTTCTAGCACGGTCGCTCAACTGTTATATTCGGCTTATTTATCTGATTTTTAATACAATTATGAACTTATGTGCAAAATTTAACTTTTAACCGCTTTTATCATTAAACTGTTTTTATCAAGAATTTGCAACGTTGTGAAAATGTATCTCGAACCACGTTACAATCAATGTACCCGTGGTCGTCAACATACTTTGACTCCGTTGAGATTTGGATTTGGGTCACATCAATGCGCACCCGAGTTTAAGGAAATTGAATTATTAAAGGCGTGCCTAACGCAACTAGCGTATTGTCATTTTGGGGAAGGCCGTAAAATTCGCTAGCCGGCCTGTCCCGAATTCTAAGTGTTTTAATATATATACATTTAGAGGGCCCCGCAACTTTGTATTTTTTATTTGTCGAGGCTCATCTCATTTTTATTTTTTATTCGTCACAGTCAATGTACCCGTGATTAGAGACACATTTCGATTCCGTTGAGATTTAGATTTGGGTCACATAAATGTGCACCCGAGTTTAGGAAAATTAAATTATTAAAGGCGCGCCTAGAGCAACTAGCGCATTATTCTTTTGGGTAGGGCCATGAAATTTGCTAACGGCCCGTCCCGGAATCTAAGTATTTAATATATACATTTAAAGGGCTCCGCAATCTGTACATTTTTATTTTTGGGCGAAGCTAGTCTCGTTTTTTTTTGTTTATTTATTTACTTGTTTTTATTTACCCTTTTTATTTTTTTTTATTTTTTTAAAGGATGCCATTTTTACGCCTTTAACATTACTAAACCTTACGACTTTTTACAACTAAAATCTCATAACTTGTCAAAAATTAATAAAATGAGTTTAGTGAACGAGTGTTTCGGGCGTAGCAAGAGCATGTACTAATAATAATTTTGTCCGAATGACCTAAGCAAAGGAAAGGACGAACAGATTAACGTCGAACTTGTGTCATAGAACAACTAGTCAAACTTAATTAAACGACATCAAATAAACAAGAATAACATAACATGAAAATGAACCAAAATGCAGATAATGAAACATAGGCAGAAAATTTCCATACCAATTTCATATTGCAACTCAAACATTCGACATAAAGTTTATTTATCTAATACATCGAGGTTTACTAACCTTTGCACCTCGACAAACTCAGAACGACAAACACGATTCCGACGGAACTCAAGCCGGACCTTTCTGAACGAAGAACAACGACGGAACCTCGGACAGCGCCTCGACGTACCGGACCTCAACGAACCAGAGTCGACCTCGACGGAAAAACAGACAACTCAGCCAAGCAAGATCGCAGCAACCCACCGCTGCTCGGAAGCGCAGCTACGACTGCCTGGCATGCAGCGATAGCTGCTCGTCGGACTGAAAATGGCGGACTGGTTCGTTAGAGCTAGGAGGAGGAAGGGTGGTTGCCGGTGTTTGGTGGTCGAAGGCGGGGGACAGTGGCAACGTGGGCAGTGACGATGGCGGAGAGGGAGCTGGGGGAAGGAGACGGGCCTGTTGGATGCGACAGTGGGTCGACGGAGGGGAGGTGGTTATGGTCGTTTGAACCGTTGACGGAGGTGGAGGGAGCTGGTGGTTTTGAGCTGGTTTTTGGACGTGAGGGCGACTGGTTTGGTGGTGGTGTTGAACTGTTTTTTTTTTTTGGTCGTGAGGGCGACTGGTTTGGCGACGAGATGGTTTTGACGATGGTGGGGCTGGTGGTTATGGCGGAGAGGGAGCTGGGGAAGGTGACGGGGGAGGTCTTTTGGTTTTGGACGCTGGGGGAGGTAGGGATCCGGTGAGTAGAGTTTTGCTCTTTCTTCTTCTTTTGAAGAAGAAAGAGGAACAGTGGTCGAGGGCCTCCTCCAGGTTTCTGCTTCTTCTTTTTTTTTTAAGAAGCAAGAAGAACAGTAGTATTTCCCATTTTTCAAATTCCCATTTTTCAAAAAGTCTGTCCTCTCCCATGTGTTTGTCCGTGTTTTTGTAATACAATGCCCATGAAAATGAGCCCCACGCGTGGTGGGGTTCGAGGCATATGTCCCCCACGCGTGGTGGGGTTCCCCACGTGTCCTGGACACGGTTTATTATGGGCTAGGTCCGAAAATTAGGCCTAAAACCGGGTAGTTTGAACCCGAATATTATTCTTTTGCCCGGACCCGAGAAATAGGAAAACGTTGCTTAACTAGTCCTATGTAAACAAAATAACTACCAAAAATAAGACTAGTATTTAAACAAAACTATATCTTTTTTTAAAATATTTTTTCAAGATTTAAAGTAGCTACAAAATATTAATAAAACTATTTTTTTTGTAATTTTCGAATTTATATAAAGTACCAAAATAAAGTACAATATTTGTACTTTCAAGTTTATGAGAGATACATAAACTAAAATTTATATATATATTTTTTTTGAAATTTTCTTTTTTGCAACGAAATAAAGTAAAAATAGTTAAAATAGCTATACTAGACCCAATTTCACATATTCACGCTAAAAATGTGAAAATTCTCGGGGAGGGTCAAAAATCACGTGCTTACAGCTGCCCCTCTTTGACTGGAAACACGAAGAGTTTTCCGACAAAGAACGACTAGACGTGTTTTTGACCCGACCATTACTTGGACGGACTACACTTAAGGAAAGGGAGGGAATGTGACCGAGCCCTGGTATCTGAGCTGCCTACATATCCTTGGTTATACAGGAATCAGGCCACGTGTAGTTCGGGAATGAGAGAGATAGTGAAGTGTACCGAGGTGAAGAGCCGATCGAGGTGCCGTTCCGTTGAGGTTCCGGTCCGCGGTCCTGTCATTACATCAAAATGATAACTGAAAAAGACTAACTAAACCTATCAGCTGCTAGTTACAAGAATTCCTATCTCTAAGTCTTCTGAAACTTGATCTTGAGTCTTGAATGGTGCTTCATACAGACTTTTGGATTTGAACCTTGATACTTGCTAGTTGTAGGCGCTAGTTCTTGAGCAGACCACATCTGTTCTCCACATCCGTGCTTCGGATTCATTCATTTTTTCTTTTCTTCTTTTTTTTTTTTTTGTGACTAGCTTTTGTTGACCCTCTCAGACTGTTGACTCGCATTCTTGGGGCGAGCTTCTTGTTGCTTCTGTCTTGGATTGAGTGCTGGGGACTTCTATCGTAGCCTTCTGCCTTCCATTTTCTCCGGTGCCTCGGGACATCTTTTTTCTTTTTCTTCTTAGATTCCGAACTGGGACTCATCTCGTGGGTCGTTTCGATCCATGTGGCTCGAGGTTAGACCTGCGGGAGAAAACAAACGAACGAAATTTTCTGCCCCAGTTTCACTAGGAAAATTTCGTTAATTATTCGCCAGGAGGTTCATAAAATTGATGAAAGAGGATATGCATGCTCAGTTCAGGGTTGGAACCCTAATACCGACTAGCTGGGGAAAGGTTCAGTTTAGGGTTTAAAACCCTAACGCCGAACAAAGGAAAAATTCAGTTTAGGGTGTAAAACCCTAATGCTGACTAAAGAAAGATTCAGTTTAGGGTTTAAAACCCTAATGCTGAAAAAAGGAAAACTCAGTTTAGGGTTTAAAACCCTAATGCTGATCACATGGGAAAGCTCAGTTTAGGGTTTAAAACCCTAATGCTGGCTGAAAGGAAAAAGTTCAGTTTAGGGTTTAAAACCCTAATGCTGACTAAAAGGAAAATTCAGTTTAGGGTTTAAAACCCTAATGCTGATTGCATGGAAAAGCTCAGTTTAGGGTTTAAAACCCTAATGCTGGCTGAAAGGAAAAGTTCAGTTTAGGGTTTAAAACCCTAATGCTGACTAAAAGGAAAATTCAGTTTAGGGTTTAAAACCCTAATGCTGATTGCATGGAAAAGCTCAGTTTAGGGTTTAAAACCCTAATGCTGGCTGAAAGGAAAAGTTCAGTTTAGGGTTTAAAACCCTAATGCTGACTAAAAGGAAAATTCAGTTTAGGGTTTAAAACCCTAATGCTGATTGCATGGAAAAGCTCAGTTTAGGGTTTAAAACCCTAATGCTGGCTGAAAGGAAAAGTTCAGTTTAGGGTTTAAAACCCTAATGCTGACTAAAAGGAAAATTCAGTTTAGGGTTTAAAACCCTAATGCTGATTGCATGGAAAAGCTCAGTTTAGGGTTTAAAACCCTAATGCTGGCTGAAAGGAAAAGTTCAGTTTAGGGTTTAAAACCCTAATGCTGACTAAAAGTGGAAAAGCTCAATTTAGGGTTTAAAACCCTAATGCTGGCTGAAAGGAAAAAGTTCAGTTTAGGGTTTAAAACCCTAATGCTGACTAAAAGGAAAATTCAGTTTAGGGTTTAAAACCCTAATGCTGATTGCATGGAAAAGCTCAGTTTAGGGTTTAAAACCCTAATGCTGGCTGAAAGGAAAAGTTCAGTTTAGGGTTTAAAACCCTAATGCTGACTAAAAGGAAAATTCAGTTTAGGGTTTAAAACCCTAATGCTGATTGCATGGAAAAGCTCAGTTTAGGGTTTAAAACCCTAATGCTGGCTGAAAGGAAAAGTTCAGTTTAGGGTTTAAAACCCTAATGCTGACTAAAAGGAAAATTCAGTTTAGGGTTTAAAACCCTAATGCTGATTGCATGAAAAAGCTCAGTTTAGAGTTTAAAACTCTAATGCTGGCTGAAAGGAAAAGTTCAGTTTAGGGTTTAAACCCCTAATGCTGACTAAAAGGAAAATTCAGTTTAGGGTTTAAAACCCTAATGCTGATTGCATGAAAAATCTCAGTTTAGAGTTTAAAACTCTAATGTTGGCTGAAAGGAAAAGTTCAGTTTAGGGTTTAAAACCCTAATGCTGACTAAAAGGAAAATTCAGTTTAGGGTTTAAAACCCTAATGCTGATTGCATGGAAAAGCTCAGTTTAGGGTTTAAAACCCTAATGCTGGCTGAAAGGGAAAAGTTCAGTTTAGGGTTTAAAACCCTAATGCTGACTAAAAAGAAAATTCAGTTTAGGGTTTAAAACCCTAATACTGATTGCATGGAAAGGCTCAGTTTAGAGTTTAAAACTCTAATGCTGGCTGAAAGGAAAAGTTCAGTTTAGGGTTTAAAACCCTAATGCTGACTAAAAGGAAAATTCAGTTTAGGGTTTAAAACCCTAATGCTGATTGCATGGAAAAGCTCAGTTTAGGGTTTAAAACCCTAATGCTGGCTGAAAGGGAAAAGTTCAGTTTAGGGTTTAAAACCCTAATGCTGATTAAAAGGAAAATTCAGTTTAGGGTTTAAAACCCTAATGCTGATTGCATGGAAAAGCTCAGTTTAGGGTTTAAAACCCTAATGCTGGCTGAAAGGGAAAAAGTTCAGTTTAGGGTTTAAAACCCTAATGCTGATTAAAGGAAAAAGGTTCAGTTTAGGGTTTAAAACCCTAATGCTGATTAAAGGAAAAGGGTTCAGTTTAGGGTTTAAAACCCTAATGCTGATTGCATGAAAAAGCTCAGATTAGAGTTTAAAACTCTAATGATGGCTGAAAGGAAAAAGTTCAGTTTAGGGTTTAAAACCCTAATGCTGACTAAAGGAAAAATTCAGTTCAGGGTTTAAAACCCTAACGCTGATAGCATGGAAAAGCTCAGTTTAGAGTTTAAAACCCTAATGCTGGCTGAAAGGAAAAAGTTCAGTTTAGGGTTTAAAACCCTAATGCTGACTAAAAGGAAAATTCAGTTTAGGGTTTAAAACCCTAACGCTGATAGCATGGAAAAGCTCAGTTTAGAGTTTAAAACCCTAATGCTGGCTGAAAGGAAAAAGTTCAGTTTAGGGTTTTAAAACCCTAATGCTGACTAAAGGAAAAATTCAGTTTAGGGTTTAAAACCCTAATGCTGACTGGCTGGGGACAAAGTTCGAGAATACTAAACGATCTCTTTTTTTTTTGAATTTTCTTGTTTTAGTAGAAGATAAAAGGGAGTTTCGTGGAAACTTACCTTTCGAGTGAATTCATCATTGCCAAAGTATTTCTTGTACCCATGTACCTTCTTCTTTGGGTGACACCTGCTTCTTGCACGGTTGTCTTGGATTATACCTGTTTCAAACTTTTCAGACAAAGAACAATTGTTAGTTCGGAAATGATGGTCGGTTTGGTGACCTTGATTGTTCATGTTGCTTTGTTGCGTCCTTATTTCTGTCGCGAAGTCCTGCCGTTGATTGGATTCAAATGGCGAAACTCTTTTGACTGCTCAGGCTTTGTATTTCCAGATTTTGTGAAGATTTGCCTCGCAAGGCTCTCTTTTTTTTTTTTTTTTTTTTTTTTGTTCCCATCTTGCTTGGAGATTCTCAACGGGGATTTTATTGGGGGTACTCTGTGGGGATTTGTACAAAAGGAAGCCCTGTGGGGGGAATATTTACAAAGTGGATTCTTTGTGTGGATCTTTGTACAACGGGGCATGCTGGGGATTTGTTTCAAAGCGGTTTTTCTAGGATTTGTTGGGGTAAGATCTTTGGGGAATTTTTACAAAGGGACTCGCTGGGGATGTGCTGGGGAGATTCCATTTTTTTTTTTAAAATATTGGGGAGACTCTGTGGGGGATTGCACAAGGGGAGACTCTGTGGGGATTTGTACAGAACGGACTTGCTGGGGATTTGTTGGGGCAAGCTTGCTGGAGAATTTTTACAAGGGGACTAGCTGGGGATGTTTTTTTTTTTTTTGGCATCTTAGGAGAAAGATTCATCAGACTAAGATTTTGATCCTAGGAGAAGGTTCATCAGACTAGGTCTCTATCTTAGGAGAAAAATTCGTCGGACTAAGATTTTGATCCTAGAAGAAGGTTCGTCAGACTAGGTCTTGTTTTTTTTTGGTATCCTAGGAGAAAGATTCGTCAGACTAAGATTTGGATCCTAGGAGAAGGTTCATCAGACTAGGTCTCTATCTTAGGAGAAAAATTCATCGGACTAAGATTTTGATCCTATGAGAAGGTTCGTCAGACTAGGTCTTTTCTTTTTTGGTATCTTAGGAGAAAGATTCATCAGACTAAGATTTTGATCCTAGGAGAAGGTTCGTCAGACTAGGTCTCTATCTTAGGAGAAAAATTCGTCAGACTAAGATTTTGATCCTAGGAGAAGGTTCGTCAGACTAGGTCTCTTTTGTTTTTTTGGTATCTTAGGAGAAAGATTCATCAGACTAAGATTTTGATCCTAGGAGAAGGTTCATCAGACTAGGTCTCTATCTTAGGAGAAAGGTTCGTCGGACTAAGATTTTGATCCTAGGAGAAGGTTCATCAGACTAGGTCTTTTCTTTTTTGGTATCTTAGGAGAAAGGTTCATCGGACTTAAGATTTTGATCCTAGGAGAAGGTTCGTCAGACTAGGTCTCTATCTTAGGAGAAAATTTCGTCAGACTAAGATTTTGATCGTAGGAGAAGGTTCGTCAGACTAGGTCATTTTTTGTTTTTGGTATCTTAGGAGAAAGATTCATCAGACTAAGATTTTGATCCTAGGAGAAGGTTCATCAGACTAGGTCTCTATCTTAGGAGAAAGATTCGTCGGACTAAGATTTTGATCCTAGGAGAAGGTTCATCGGACTAGGTCTTGTTTTTTTTTATTCTTTTTTTTTATTTTAATTATTTTTATTCTTTTTTTTTTGCATAGTTTCTTCCTTCGAAGACTACCTCCCTTGAGAGTCGTTTTGCCTTTCCCCGAAAGGAACCGCTGAGGATACCGACTTTCCAACCTTGTGTTGGACTCCTCGCAACTGCTAGGGATAACACTGTTGGGGAATTATTTACTTACATGTTGGGGGTACCTGACTTCCAGAAAATTTTCTAAATGGAAGGAAAATTTTCTGGAAGGAAAATTTTCTGCCCCAGTTTGATAATATCCCTGTGCATGCATTTCTGGTATCAATGCCATTTCCCTTACCTGTTTCAAATCAGAAAAAATTTGTTAGTTTAAAACATGGTGGTTGGTTGTGATACTCCCACTGGGATGGTTCTCCCTTTCTCCTTCCTTGCTCTACGCTCCACAGCTTGTTGGGGATGATATTATGTGCTGGGGATAATCCCTTTCTGCTGGGGATATTCCTCTTCTTTTGCGACATAGCTCGGAAACTGGCATTTCCCCGACCTTTTAGTCTAGTATGAATTTACCAAATCATGCTCACTGCTCTCCCTGCTCTGTTCATGGGCCTTGGCCTTGAGGTTTATAACTTTTGATAAAGGCAATGGTATCCCTCTTGACACTTGTCAACCCTTCTGTCAATTCCCTTTTTGCTAGGGATATCTTTTTGACACTGGCCTCGCGTTTGTTCCCTGTTGACTATACCACTTGGATGTACTAGTCAGATCTCATTTTAAAAAGCTGATGGCCTATTTTGAAGTCAATTCATACTTGTTCTGACCAAATAGACTCTATTGGGGATTTTTTTTTATGAAAGAAAAAAAAAAGATAAAAGGGAACAGAATAAAAGGACAAAAGGAAAAAATGACTCTTTAACAAAAGAAACTATAAATGAAAACCTATCAAATGCAGATACCGACTCTAACGGCCATGACATGCGTATGTGGCCTATCCTCTACCATCAATCATCTTTCAAGATCTTCAATTAGCGATTCCCCATCTGATTCTCAATCTTATTCGACTTGTAGTGCCCGAAGGGTTTTCACTATCAGGTCTCTCTCATTTTTGGTTCGTCTCTCAGCTTTCATCGCCTTATGGTGTCAGTGAAGATTTTCACCGATAAGACTCTCTCATTTCTATCACTTTCCAGCTGGGGATTTGGAGTGTTGCCGGTATGACTCTTTCTGTTGGAGATTAGAGTCCTTTCTGCTGTGGAACAGAATGTTATGTGCGCCGGTAAGACTCTTCGTTTGTCTGAGTTGGCATCTTTTGAAGACTGATCAAAAGGTCTTTCTTTGGACCGTAGTGTGGGTTTCGGATAGGCTAGAAAGAAAGGGTATAAAAGGCTCAAAAAATACATTAATTTTGGGTTATTAGTTACAGCCTTCGGAATTAGATTTATTTACAACAAACGCAACCTTTGCCCCAATTTCTTGCTTGGGGATATTTTAATTGATTTTTTTTTTCATTTTTCAAAACTATGACCGAGCCGTGAAGCGCCTACGTATCCTCTTTGAGGAATCAGGTCAAACGTAGTTCCCAATTCCTCGTCTTTCAGTTGACTTTCTTTCTCTGTTATCATTTTTCTTTTTCTTTTTTTTTCTTTTTTTTTCGTTTTGTTGTTTTCTTTCTTTTTCTTTTTCTTCGTTGCTACTGATTCCGAACGAGGGGTATGAAAGAAAGTAAATAAGGCTCAAAAGGGGTAACGAAGGATAAAGTGTTTAGGTAGCAGAACAAAATGCCTTCGTCACTCCAGTCTTCAAAACATGCTCAAAAGGGGTAACGAAGGATAAAGTGTTTAGGTAGCAGAACAAAATGCCTTCGTCATTTCAGTCTTCAAAACATGCCAAGTGCAAACAACACACTTTAAATTTGTAGTCTCTTCTGATGGTGCTGGACTTGACAATTATGTTAAACATTTTATTTTTCCTTTGTCATTTCTAAGCACCGTTGGGCGACACTCTCATTATCATGACCGACCCTCATGCCAATTTGGCGAATCTTGCTTTTAACGGTTTTCTTTGTGCTTAACTTGCCCCAGTTCCACATGACTCGAGCTCTGAATAATCTCAAACCGTCCTTATTTCTTTAAATGGTCTGATCGCCTTTCCGGGGTTTTAAGATTAACTTTAAAGACTAGGCCCAAAGTGTGTGCGCATGTCATGTCCCTAGAATCGGCATTGAATGAAATGATAAAAGGACTAAACAAAAGACGACTGGAACTAACAAAAGACCGACTTTGTATTAGACTACCGGCGAAATGGTTTGAATAATAAAACAAACAAAACAACCAGAATAAAATCCTAACACAAACTGGACAAAATTTAAACAAACTGCTATGACAAAATGGAAAGATAAGAAGGTTTGACACAGGACAAAATCCAAATTACAACCTTAATAATCCGGACAACAGAAATGACAACAAAATAAGCCACTACAAGCTTCTCTCTTGCTAACCAAGGAACGGAGCGTCCTCCCACTTTATCAAACTTGGCATCTTAGCCACTGAGCTTTGCATTAGTATTGTCAAGACCATTGCCAACTTCAATATCATTACCCTTAGTCAACAAGTTCCCAATAGGACTGGAATGCTTCTATCATCAGGCCTGATCCCCGCAGAGTGTGCATCATGAGGTGCAAGTAAAGGATTCCGGGTGTCATTGTCCGGCTTACCACAAACCAACCACCTTAACTTATTTGCAAAACAAACAGGTTAGAATGGACTCAGTAAAGTCGGTCCTCATTATTGACAACATCTTTTTTCTTTTCTTTTTTTTCTCTTTTTTTCGATGTTTTTTTTTCTATTCTTTCTCTTTTCTTTTTTTTTCATTGTTTTTTCCTTTTTTTTTCTTTTCTTTCTCTTTTCTTTTTTTTCATTTTGCTCTTTTTCATTTTTCTTTTTTTTTGTTGTGGTCGAATCTTATGGAGATTGCCTACGTATCATGACCCCGCATGAATCAGACCTTGCGTAGTTCGGACCAATAAAAGATAAACAATAATGAACATTTTTTCTTTTCACTTTCATATTAAAACAAACTGGGTTTCAAAGGTTTAAAGATGACCTACAAACTTGAAAATCAAACAACCCACCTATTTTAATCAAAAGGTTTACAAACTTCAAAACAAATGGCCAACTTCCTTCTTCCATTTGCTAATTTTAACCAAATGGTTGTTTTTTGCAAACGTGGCCCTTTCCAACTCTCACATGAATTTTGAGGCCGAGGAGGATTATTTCGACACTTTACAAACTTGTCCATTCTTTTACGAAAATAACCCTTCGACAACTGAAAGATTATTCTAAGGCTATTTCGGCAAGAACGGTTTAAGACGCGGCCGAAGCTGGCTCGGCTTATTGTGACAAAAGACGGTATTCACTTGACCGTCGACTCTTTTTCAAATTATAATAAAACTTGGTGTTGCAAAACACGGCCCTTCAGCGTCTCGGGGACGAAGCTTTTTTAAGGCTGTGTGGGTCCATATCTCAAAATGACCCAAAGGTGGCTGTTTGTGCCAAGTCGGCCTTCCGGCGTCCCTTTCGGGAACATTCGGCTATTTATGACAAAACAGCATCACCTGACTTATTTATAACTTTTTTTCATCGTTTTTTTTCAAATTAGAAAAATCAATATTGCAAACACGGCCTTTCAACGTCTCGGAGACGAAGATTTTTAGGCTGTGGGGGTCAACTGGACCAAGTCTTAAAAAGTGACCCAAAGGTGGCTGTTTATGCAAAGTCAGCCTTCCGGCGTCCCTTTCGGGAACATTCAGCTATGTCTTGATAAAACAGCGTCACCTGACTTCTTTATGACAAAATTGAAATTTTGACATGTTTTTTTTTATTATTATTATTATTTATTTGTTTTTTTTGGCTTTTAGCAAAAAGGGGGTTGGACCCGATGAGGGTTGCCTACGTATCTCACATCCGGTGAGAATCAAACCCGCGTAGTTCGGGCAAATAAACTATTTTTGAGAAGACCCTTTTCCATTTTCTATTTTTATTATTATTCTTTTTTTTTCACAACAATCAAATAGACTATTATTTTTCACTTATAACGAACAAATAAATTAACGAAAAACATAAAACATTCCTTCTTTTTGAGAAGGTGGGGTTGGACCCGATGAGGGTTGCCTACGTATCTCACATCCGGTGAGAATCAAACCTGCGTAGTTCGGTCATTGAAAATGGAGTAACTAGACTAACCCTTTTTTTTGGAATTTTTGAAAGAAATGCTTTAAAAGAAGAAAGAAAATTTTGTTTATTTTGATTTTTGTTTTATTTTTTAAAGAAAGACTTCTAAAAATTTATTTGCTTTTGACTTGAACTTTGGAAATGTTTTTTTTTCTTTATTATTTTTTAAACAAAAAGAAAATGTGTTTGGTTGATTTTTTTTTTGTTTGTTTTACCTTTTCTACGGAAGAAAGAATGTATATGATGTTGCCTCTTAAATTTTGAAAGAGGGACTTTTAAGAAAATGATGTAGAATTCTGAGTTTTATTTATTTACAAAAGCACTTCTAAAGAAAAGTCCTAATATTTTGGAACTCAATTTTTCAAATATTTTTTATGGACATTTTACAAAAGAAAGACTAAAAAAAAAAAAAGTATTTTTGGATTTTTGTTGCTGATTTTTAATTCTTATTTCATTTTTTCATATGAAAGACTTCAGAAAGAAGGAGACTATTTTTTTTTTTAATTTGAGTTTAAAGAAAACTTCTATATTATTTTTTATTTCTTTTTTTTTTGTATTTTCTAAGAAAGAACTAAAGGAAAATATATTTTTTTTGGATTTTTGAAAATTGGGGCCGGAACCGATGAGGTTTGCCTACGTATCTCACATCCGCTGAGAATCAGACCCGCGTAGTTCGGTCCAATAAAGAATAAGTAGGCAAATTAGCAGATGAACTAACCCCTTTTTTTGAATTGTCGTTTAAAAGAACTTCTTTAAAAGAAGCGAGAAAATATTATTTTTTGATTGATTTTCTTTTTAAAAGAAAGACTAATATTTTTTTTGAATTTTCGTTTTTTTTTTCTAAAGAAAAGAAGAAAATATTTTTCGGAATTTTACCTTCAATATAAGAAATGCTTCTAAAATGTTTTTTTTTTGAATTTTGAATTTTCTAAAGAAGAATCAAAATATTTTCGGATTTTTATTTATCTATTTTATCTTTTTGAATTTTTTTTTGGATTATATATATACTTATTTTTGGAACAAATAATAAAATCACATTCAACGCCGGACTCTTTTTATTTTATTATTTTTATTTTTATTTTGACATTTTCATAAACAGATAAACAAATAAAAACCCATTTTAAAACAAAACCCTTTTTTTTTATTTTCATTTTTATGGCAAAACAAATATTTTCTTTTCTATATTTTTTTTAAAAACAAGACAGAACAATGATGATTTTTTTTTATTTCTCCTTTGCTTTTAATATAACAAACTAACAAAACATTTTTCATTTTCAAAATTTCGGCAGAGTTTCGACTCTACTCGGATTTCTATGCTGTTATTTTCTCCCTTTTTCACAATTTTCTTATATGTGGAAAATGATGACAATTTTCTCCTTTATTTGTATTTTTTTTTTTTATATATTTATTATTTCTTTCAAAAATGTAGCATGGGAGACATGACGATTTCCAAGACTTCTTGGATTCCGCAAATGCTCCCCATGCGCTTTTCCCAACATATGAAGCGTGGGGGACATGAGGAATTCCAAGACTTCTTGGATTCCACAAATGTTCCCCATGTGCTTTCCCAAAAAGCAAGCGTGGGGGACATAGAGAATTCCAAGGCTTCTTGGATTCCACAAATGTTCCCCATGCTTTGATTAAAATAACATCATGCTGGAAATGACCAAATGACCCATACGCCCTTGACTAAATACAATCATGTAGCACATAGGATGCCGAAAGATTGTCTATTATTTCAGGTTGCTTGTCCTAGACGGACCCAACCCCTATGTTGAGTCCCCTAAGTCAAATACACATGATGCAAATAAACGTTCCTACTAGGGATCCGGCATGAAGTTGAGTTATTCTAGGTTCAAAACCTGGGTATTTGTTCTAGACAGAGTACCCGAGCGGACAACTCGAGTCGATGAGGGGGCTACGTACCGGGGACCCGCGGGATCGTCCGGCTTTGTAACTTGTCCGACCTCTTTCTTATTTCATGATATGACACTAACAGAATAGGGAGTCTCGACCAGCGAGCTTCTCCCCGGAGGTAAGAAGAGAAAGGTTTCGGCACAGTTGATATGTACAGTTCAAATAATATCAAAGCGGTAAAAGCAGCATTTAGCACATTAGGCTCAAAACATGTAATAAAATCAGATAATAAATAAAGCCAAATAATAACAATTATTCTAAGCTCGAATTCTTAACCCTGAACCAGTGGTTCAGGGTCCAATCCCCAGCGGAGTCGCCAGAGCTGTCACACCTCCTTTTTCCGCGCCCGGGGGCGCAGGGGAGTTTTTTCCAATTAAAGGACAATCGAAACGGGATTGGTTTAATTATTTCAGAGTCGCCACTTGGGAGATTTAGGGTGTCCCAAGTCACCAATTTTAATCCCGAATCGAGGAAAATAATGACTCTATATTATAGTCTGCGTACCAGAAATCTAGATAAGGAATTCTGTTAACCCGGGAGAAGGTGTTAGGCATTCCCGAGTTCCGTGGTTCTAGCACGGTCGCTCAACTGTTATATTCGGCTTATTTATCTGATTTTTAATACAATTATGAACTTATGTGCAAAATTTAACTTTTAACCGCTTTTATCATTAAACTGTTTTTATCAAGAATTTGCAACGTTGTGAAAATGTATCTCGAACCACGTTACAATCAATGTACCCGTGGTCGTCAACATACTTTGACTCCGTTGAGATTTGGATTTGGGTCACATCAATGCGCACCCGAGTTTAAGGAAATTGAATTATTAAAGGCGTGCCTAACGCAACTAGCGTATTGTCATTTTGGGGAAGGCCGTAAAATTCGCTAGCCGGCCTGTCCCGAATTCTAAGTGTTTTAATATATATACATTTAGAGGGCCCCGCAACTTTGTATTTTTTATTTGTCGAGGCTCATCTCATTTTTATTTTTTATTAGAATTTGCAACGTCATGGAAATGCATCTCAGACCACGTCACAGTCAATGTACCCGTGATTAGAGACACATTTCGATTCCGTTGAGATTTAGATTTGGGTCACATAAATGTGCACCCGAGTTTAGGAAAATTAAATTATTAAAGGCGCGCCTAGAGCAACTAGCGCATTATTCTTTTGGGTAGGGCCATGAAATTTGCTAACGGCCCGTCCCGGAATCTAAGTATTTAATATATACATTTAAAGGGCTCCGCAATCTGTACATTTTTATTTTTGGGCGAAGCTAGTCTCGTTTTTTTTTTGTTTATTTATTTACTTGTTTTTATTTACCCTTTTTATTTTTTTATTTTTTTTTAAAGGATGCCATTTTTACGCCTTTAACATTACTAAACCTTACGACTTTTTACAACTAAAATCTCATAACTTGTCAAAAATTAATAAAATGAGTTTAGTGAACGAGTGTTTCGGGCGTAGCAAGAGCATGTACTAATAATAATTTTGTTCCGAATGACCTAAGCAAAGGAAAGGACGAACAGATTAACGTCGAACTTGTGTCATAGAACAACTAGTCAAACTTAATTAAACGACATCAAATAAACAAGAATAACATAACATGAAAATGAACCAAAATGCAGATAATGAAACATAGGCAGAAAATTTCCATACCAATTTCATATTGCAACTCAAACATTCGACGTAAAGTTTATTTATCTAATACATCGAGGTTTACTAACCTTTGCACCTCGACAAACTCAGAACGACAAACACGATTCCGACGGAACTCAAGCCGGACCTTTCTGAACGAAGAACAACGACGGAACCTCGGACAGCGCCTCGACGTACCGGACCTCGACGAACCAGAGTCGACCTCGACGGAAAAACAGACAACTCAGCCAAGCAAGATCGAAGCAACCCACCGCTGCTCGGAAGCGCAGCGACGACTGCCTGGCATGCAGCGATAGCTGCTCGTCGGACTGAAAATGGCGGACTGGTTCGTTAGAGCTAGGAGGAGGAAGGGTGGTTGCCGGTGTTTGGTGGTCGAAGGTGGGGGACAGTGGCAATGTGGGCAGTGACGATGGCGGAGAGGGAGCTGGGGGAAGGCGACGGGCCTGTTGGGTGCGACAGTGGGTCGACGGAGGGGAGGTGGTTATGGTCGTTTGAACCGTTGACGGAGGTGGAGGGAGCTGGTGGTTTTGAGCTGGTTTTTGGACGTGAGGGCGACTGGTTTAGTGGTGGTGTTGAACTGTTTTTTTTTTGGTCGTGAGGGCGACTGGTTTGGCGATGAGATGGTTTTGACGATGGTGGGGCTGGTGGTTATGGCGGAGAGGGAGCTGGGGAAGGTGACGGGGGAGGTCTTTTGGTTTTGGACGCTGGGGGAGGTAGGGATCCGGTGAGTAGGGTTTTGCTCTTTCTTCTTCTTTTGAAGAAGAAAGAGGAACAGTGGTCGAGGGCCTCCTCCAGGTTTCTGCTTCTTCTTTTTTTTTAAGAAGCAAGAAGAACAGTAGTATTTCCCATTTTTCAAATTCCAATTTTTCAAAAAGTCTGTCCTCTCCCTTGTGTTTGTCCGTGTTTTTGTAATACAATGCCCATGAAAATGAGCCCCACGCGTGGTGGGGTTCGAGGCATATGTCCCCCACGCGTGGTGGGGTTCCCCACGTGTCCTGGACACGGTTTATTATGGGCTAGGTCCGAAAATTAGGCCTAAAACCGGGTAGTTTGAACCCGAATATTATTCTTTTGCCCGGACCCGAGAAATAGGAAAACGTTGCTTAACTAGTCCTATGTAAACAAAATAACTACCAAAAATAAGACTAGTATTTAAACAAAACTATATCTTTTTTTAAAATATTTTTTCAAGATTTAAAGTAGCTACAAAATATTAATAAAACTATTTTTTTTGTAATTTTCGAATTTATATAAAGTACCAAAATAAAGTACAATTTTTGTACTTTCAAGTTTATGAGAGATACATAAACTAAAATTTATATATATATTTTTTTTGAAATTTTTTTTTTTTTTTTGCAACGAAATAAAGTAAAAATAGTTAAAATAGTTATACTAGACCCAATTTCACATATTCACGCTAAAAATGTGAAAATTCTCGGGGAGGGTCAAAAATCACGTGCTTACAGTCAGTATGGCGACCTCCATTTGCTTGTCCTTAAGGACACGATACAATACGGTGGTGCCAAGTAGGTTACTATTGGAGATGATGCGTGTTGCAGATGTAGGGTCGGATTGTGTGCCCAATGTGGATGGGCTTCGTAAGTTGATTCTTGAGGAGGCCCACAATTCATGGTATTCCATTTATCTGGGTGCCGCCAAGATGTATCAAGATTTGAGGCAACATTATTGGTGGAGAAGAATGAAGAAGGATATAGTTCTATATGTGGCTCAGTGTTTGAATTGTCAACAAGTAAAGTATGAGCATTAGAGACCTGTTGGTTTGCTTCAGAAGCTTGAGATTCCCAAGTGGAAGTGAGAGCATATTACCATGGATTTTGTTGTTGGTCTCCTATAGACTTCGAAGAAATTCGATGCGGTATGGGTTATTGTGGATAGGTTGACCAAGTCGGCACATTTCATTCCAGTAGTAGTTACTTGTTCTTCAGAGCAATTAGATGAGATATATATTTGTGAGATTGTTCGTCTTCACGGTGTGCTGGTGTCCATCATTTCTGATTGGGGTATGCAATTTACATCGCACTTCTGAAGGGCCGTACAACGTGAGTTAGGCACACGAGTTGAGTTGAGTACAACATTTCACCCCAGACTGACGGACAGTTCGAGCGCACCATTCAGATATAAGAGGATATGCTTTGCACCTGCGTTATGGATTTCGGGGTTCTTAGGATTAGTCCTACCGCTTGCGGAGTTTGCCTACAACAACTACCAATCAAGTATTCAGAGGCTCCCTACAAGGCATTATATGGGAGGCGGTGTCATTCGCCAGTTGGTTGGTTTGAGCCGGGAGAGGCTCGGTTGTTGGGTACCGATTTGGTTTAGGATGCCTTGGAAAAGGTCAAGATGATTTAGGATCGATTTCGCACAGCTCAATCTATGCAGAAGAGTTATGCCGATCGTAGAGTTCTTGATGTTGCATTCATGGTTGGAGAGAGGTTTTTGCTCCGGGTTTCACCCATGAAGGATGTGATGAGGTTCTAAAAGGTCAAGTTGAGCCCTAGGTATATCAGACCCTTTGAGATTCTTGAGAGAGTTGGTGAGGTGGCCTAGAAGCTTGCATTGCCACCTAGCTTATTAGTAGTTCACCCGGTGTTCCATGCCTCCATGTTTCGAAAGTATCACGGTGATCCGTCCCATTTATTAGATTCAGCTCACTGCAATTGAACAAGGATTTGACTTACGAGGAGGATCCGGTGGCCATTCTAGCATGGCAGGTTCGAAAGTTAAGATCTAAGAGTTATCCTTTTGTTAGAGTGCAGTGGAGAGGTCAGTCGATCGAGGCTTCCACGTGGGAGTCCAAGTACGACATGTAGAGTAGATACCCACACCTTTTTACCAGTCCAGGTAACTTTCTATGTCCGTTCGAGGACGAACGTTTGTTTTAGAGGTAGAGCCCGTGTCTCATTTTGGAAAGTCTTTATGTGAAAAATTAAAGAAAATGTGAATTTTTGCCTTAAACATAATTTGAGTTGACTACGGTCAATATTTTATGTCAACGGACCCAGATCAATATTTTTATGGTCCCGGTGGGTCCATATCATGATGTTAGACTTGGGCATATGCCCGGAATCGAATTCAGAAGTCTCTAACTTGATTTAACGTGATTTGTTGAAAACTAATAATTTGAAGGTTTAAAGAATTTTGAAGTTTGACCGTAGATTGACTTTATAGCTATCAGGTTTGGATTTTAGTTTCGGGACTTTCTATAGGTTCATTTTAATATTTATGAATTGTCTGCAAAATTTGGTGCAAAACGGAGTTGATTTGACGTGATTCAGACGTTCGGTTGTGAATTTAAAAGTTCTTAAGTTTCTTTGAAAATTTCATGCATTTTGATATTCGATTCGTAGTTCTAGGTATTAGTTTGGTATTTTGATCGCGCAAGCGAGTTCGTATTATGTTATTACACTTGTGTGCATTTTTGGTTTGGAGTCTGAGGGGCTCGAGTGAGATTCAGATAGGCTACGGATCGATTTTTTGGACTTAGATATCTGTTGGTTTTGTTGTTGCTGGTGTCTGTCATTTTGTGTTTTGCGATCACGAAGGTACTCTCGCAATCGCGATGGGAAAATTGGGACAGGGGTGGAACTTTTTCATCGCGAGCGCGGTGGCTCAGTGACGAACGCGTTGTCTCGGTCGTGAACGCATAGCACTGGGGAGTTTACCCTTCGCGAACGCGACCAACCTCTCGTGAACGCATAGGGTTATGGGGCCTGGGAAGGGAGCTTGGTTGTTACTCTTCGCGAACGCGACATCTGGATCACGAACGCGAAGGCAAGTGGGGAGTAAGCCTTCGCGAACGTAAAGGCCTTTGTCCTCTGCTGCTTCGCGATCGCGTCAGGCTTTTCACGAACGCGAAGAAGGCCTAACGCCCAGTGACTTAAATATCCCAAAGTCGGGATTTAACCCATTTTTCACCATTTCCAAATTTGAGCTCGGCCTAGAGGAGATTTTGAAGAGGTTTTTCATCCCAACTTCATAGGTTAATAGATCTTACCTTGTTTCCTTCTATTTTCATAAACACCCATTGATTTTAACTCTTAATCTATGCTTTTTCATGGTAGAAATTAGTGATTTAGGTAGAAATTTGAGATTTTGAGAAATTGAGATTTAGACCTCAAATTGAGGTTGGATTTCAAAACTAATCACATAACCGTGATCGGGGTGAATGAGTAATTGATTTTGGTCCGAATCTCGAATTTTGACTAAGCGGGCCCGGAGTTGACTTTTCAAAAAACATTAACGATTGAATCTTTTTCACTCATGGGTAGTTTCTAAAGCTTATTTTGAATTGTTTGAACTATATTTGGTTAGATTTGATTGTTTTGGAGGCTAATTCTAGAGGCAAAGTCCTGGTTAAGCTTTGATTTGATTGCGAAACGAGGTAAGCGTCATAGTTAACCTTGACTTGAGGAATTAGGTCTTATTAGTCTATTTGCTACGTGTTTATGTGTGGGAGCAATGTATATATGAGGTGACGAATACTTATGCGTTGTTATTAGGTTAGAACATGTGGGTGAAACTTGTTTTCTTGTATTTTATTGCTTTGTTAATTATGATATCGATGGTTAGACTAGATTATTATTTCCTTGATTATTCGTTTCGTAATTATTGCCCCTTTTATAATTAGTAAATATTTTTGGAAGTTGAAGGTTGGTATCCTAGCATCATATTTGAAGTTAAATATATTCTCCGCATTATTTATTACTTAGATTCATATTATTATTGCTACATGGTGAGGAAGAGAGTAAAAGCACGAAGGGTAATATCGTGCTATTGTATTTTATATTATTATTATTATATGGTGAGGATGAGAGTAAAAGTACGAAGGGTGATGCCGTGCCATTTTTATATAATTGGTTTATCTGATTTTATTGACTGATGATTTTCTTGGCTAATTCGTGATTTCATACCTGTCGCAACTGTTATATTTGCCCTTTTTGCATGTCCCCTCCCAGTTTGTACGCTATTATTCTTTGTTATTATTGTTGCTTTATATACACTTGTACGTGTTTATTTACGTAGGTGTCTTGTCATAGTTTCGTCACTACCTCATCGACGTTAGGTTTGACACTTACATAGTACATTGGGTCGGTTGTACTCATACTACACTTCTGCACTTCTTGTGCAGATACTGATATTGGTTCCCGTGGTGCTTGAGGTATGTTATCTCGGATCACTGTATATGGAAACTCGAGGTAGATCTGCTGACATCCGCAGACCTTAAAGTCCCCTTCCTTTCCCCACTTTTACTGTTCATTTCTTTCGAACTAGTTGTATTTACTTCAGACTTTGCTTGTAGATTTTTAGTTGCTCGTGTACTCGTGACTCCGGATATCTGGGAGTAGATATTATCACGTGATTTATATCGGTACTATGTTAGACTGGGTTTCTATTTCTCGTTGTATATCACCATTGTGTTTTTAACTGTTAAAATTAGTTATTTAATTATCTCATGTCGGCTTGCCTAGCAAGTGGATGTTAGGCGCTATCACGACCCCGAGGTTGGAATTTCGGATCGTGACGATGGATGAGATGGCATGTCACGTGACATCCATTTTAGCAAAATGTTAAGCCACATGGGATGATATTGGTCCAGAAGCGCCTTAACCCCGAGGCACTAAAGCGGCCACTTTAGGCCCCAAAAGCTACTCTTTGTGTATATAATTAAAAACTTATTGTACTTATTATTAAATAGTAATAAGAAAAATTTTCGACTATTTATTGCTACCTTGTAACCAGTGTTAATCGGATAGTTTTGTATTTCATATTATCTTTTTCGGAGTTAGTTGAGAAAATTCAAATGAAAGTGAAATGCAATTAAATCTGCAGTTACTTTCTAGTTCTTCTTACTTCAATTTGAACAAATTTTATTTACAACTCTAACGTTGTAAAATATATTTTCAAGGTCTACATAGGCACGTTTCAAGCTAATTAGATCGTAAAAAGTTATAGTTGATTCGTTTATCATCTTTGTAAATACAAATTCCCATATGATTGTTACGTCATGTGAAAACAAATCAACATTAAGCTTAATAAAATCTTATCAAAGGTTAGTAACAAAGATTAAATAGGACGGTTACACTATTAAAATTAAATTGCATCTAAAAAAGTAAAAAAAAAAAAAAGTATCTAAAATTATTAAACAAGTTTAAGACCTCTTATTACGGCTTGACTTTAGGCCTCTTACACCATTGAGTTGCCTCTGTATTGGTCATGGTGGAGAGCACGGATGAGGAGAGGTGTTTTTATACCAATTCTATAATAGGTGTTTTTAAAAATCTCTTCTTTTTTAAACTAGATGTGAATTTAAGATTTGTACAAAAAAACTGAACACTTTTAAAAATGTGATCTTAAATTAGTTAAAGGGACTTTTTATATATATACGAAATTTTCAAATTATTTGCCCAGTTTATCTAAGTTTTTCTATTTACCGAAAGTAACTAAAGTTTTTTTTTTACAGAATATATACAAATTCAGTTAAAATCTACAATTCATCTATAATTTATTTACAATTAAAATATAATTTTTTTTTGTACAGAATCCGGTCAAAAACTATAATTTACATGTAACTTAAATATAATTTGTATCTAGTTACGTTCGTTGTATTTTGTATGCCACTTCTACACCCGATATACAAAATATATACAATTTGTTTATGTTTTTTTTTTCCAGTTTCAAATTGAAATTCTAAGAGAAACCACCTCAAATCTTCATCAAATTCTCTCAAAATTGAGATATGAACCCCAAAAGATATTCTCTATCATTTGCAACAACACCCAGTCCAAATAAATAACAAATTCGCAAAATTCAATTTTCGAATTTAAAGCTTTGAAACTTTGTAATGGATATCAATAAAGTATAAACTTTTAACTAATCAGATGAGTTTGTTTATCAATGTCCTATTGTGAACAATGTACTTAATCATGGTTCTATTTTTCCCTTTTTATTCTCTTATTATTATCCGTGAGTTCAAGACGGACAAAAAATGGTGACGACCTTGATGCCATGATATCAAAGGTTCAATTGTTGTTCTCTGTTACTGAATTTTCATTATTGATTATTCTTCTTTGTTAGTTAAAGCAGACTGAAAAGTGCATAACTTTACAAGTAATGCAATTAGGTGAAGCCACTGATTAGGAAGAAAAATAATGAATGGATACTGATTGACATGAGTTTGAAGAGGGTTGATTGTTTGGGTGAGGAAGAAAATGAGAGAAATTAGGGAAGATTAGATTCTAATACATTATTTTGTATATAAATAGTAAATTATATATCAATTTGTAATTAAGTTAAAACTTCAAGGATAAATAGAATTCAAAAGAAGTATAAATATGTAAAAATCCCTTTAAAATAAGTTAAATTCTTTAAATCCATGTCTTTGTAAAATTGGCCCACAAATTTTGGATTTTGCTGGGAGGTTTCCTTCGTTAAAATAGCACGGGCTAGCCAGTTTTCGGAATGATCATTTAAAAATAGCCAGCATTTGTTAGATTATTGAAAAATAACAACTATTTTGGTGCAACAGAGACCGATCCGGCATAATATACTGGAGTTTGGTGCATATTGCATGAACTTCCAGCATATTATGATGGATCGATATACTTAGTTGGCTCAAGTATAATATACTTAGTTCCAATATATTATGTTGTAGTTCTAGTATATTATGTTGGGGTATTTTTCGAATTTTGAATACGTGTTTTCGTTCAAGTTTAGAAAGATTTGACATTATTTAGGAAAAGAAAGTTCTTACCTCTAATACTTTCAAAGTATTTGCTCGAGATGTCAGAGTCTCGTGCTGATAACGTGTTATAAAATAAAGACTGTAAAGTAAAGACAAGTATAGAGAGAAACTGTTATATTATTCGAATTCAAACTGATGTACATAATGAACTGAAATCTCTTCTATTTATAGAAGAAAGGAAGCTGCTGTGTAAGCTGCTACTATACCAGATATGGATAATCTTCTACTGAGAGCAATGTTTATCCATAACGGAGTACTGAAAGGATAAGCTTATTATACCCGATATGGATAATCTTCTACCGGGGGTAATGTTTATCCATAACTGGGTACTGAAAGGATAAGCTTATTATACCCGGTATGGATAATCTTCTACCGGGGATAATATTTATCCATAACTGGGTACTGAAAGGATAAGCTTATTATACCCGGTATGGATAATCTTCTACCGGGGGTAATGTTTATCCATAACCGGGTATCGAAGTGATAAGCTTCTTCAGGAAGCTTATTTCCAATAGAGTACTTAAATAGATAAACATATTTACGGTGGAGTCCCATATGGATAAGCTTCTTCAGGAAGCTTATTTACAACGGAGTACTAAATGAACATCCATAATATAATATATTTATAACACTCCCCTTGGATGTTCATTAAAAGATAATGTGCCTCATTAAAACCTTACTAGGAAAAATCACGTGGGAAAAAATCCCAGTGAAGGAAAAAGAGTACACATATTTAGTAAGACGCATTGCCAGGTGCCTCAAAAAACCTTATAAGGAAAACCCCATGGGAAAAAACCTTAGTAAGGGAAAAAGAGTGCATCGCGTATTTTACTCCCCTGATGAAAACCTTGTTTCAAATATTTGAGTCTCCACATTCCAATCTTGTATACCATCTTCTCAAAAGTTGAAGTTGGCAAAGATTTAGTGAATAAATCTGCTGGATTATCACTTGAACGGATTTGTTGCACATCAATGTCACCACTTTTTTGAAGATCGTGTGTGTAGAATAATTTTGGTGAAATGTGCTTCGTTCTATCTCCTTTTGTAAATTCTCCCTTCAATTGGGCTATGCATGCAGCATTGTCTTCGTATAAAATTGTAGGTCTTTTCTCACATTCCAAACCACATTTTTCTCGAATAAAATGAATTATTGATCTCAACCATACGCATTCCCTACTTGCTTCATGAATAGCTATTATCTCAGCGTGATTTGAAGAAGTAGCAACAATAGATTGCTTTGTGGAGCGCCATGATATGATAGTACCTCCATATGTAAATACGTAGCCGGTTTGAGATCGAGCTTTATGGGGATCAGATAAATAACCTGCATCTGCATAACCAACAAGGTCTGCACTATCTTTGTTAGCATAAAACAAACCCATATCAAGAGTTCCCTTTAAATATCGCAATATATGCTTAATCCCGTTCCAATGTCTCCGTGTAGGAGAAGAACTATATCTTGCTAGTAAATTAACAGAAAATGCTATGTCAGGCCTTGTAGCATTAGCAAGATACATTAGTGCACCAATTGCACTGAGATAGGGTACTTCGGGACCAAGGAGTTCCTCGTCCTCTTCTGGAGGTCGGAACAAATCCTTATTCACTTCAAGTGATCGAACAACCATTGGTGTACTCAATGGGTGCGCTTTGTCCATGTAAAAGCGTTTTAAGACCCTTTCTGTATAGGCAGATTGATGGATAAAGATCCCGTCTGCTAAATGTTCAATTTGCAGACCAAGACAAAGTTTTGTCTTTCCAAGATCTTTCATCTCAAATTCTTTCTTAAGATATTCAATTGCCTTTTGGAGCTCTTCTGGAGTTCCAACAAGATTTATGTCATCAACATAAACAGCAAGTATAACAAATTCTGATGTCATTTTCTTTATAAAAATACATGGACAAATAACATCATTTATGTAACCTTCTTTCAGCAAATATTCACTAAGGCGATTATACCACATGCGCCCAGATTGCTTTAAACCGTACAAAGATCTTTGTAATCTGATTGAATACATTTCCTGAGATTTTGCTTCAGGCATTTTAAATCCTTCAGGGATTTTCATATAAATTTCATTATCAAGTGAACCGTACAGATAAGCTGTAACTACATCCATTAGATGTATTTCAAGCTTTTCATGTAGTGCTAAACTGATGAGATATCGAAATGTTATGGCATCCATAACAGGTGAATATGTTTCATCAAAATCGACTCCAGGTC
Source organism: Nicotiana sylvestris (assembly GCF_000393655.2). NCBI lineage: Eukaryota > Viridiplantae > Streptophyta > Magnoliopsida > Solanales > Solanaceae > Nicotiana > Nicotiana sylvestris. The sequence continues at coordinate 42,834,125 of NC_091062.1, read as the reverse complement.
GTTGTGAGAATCCTTGTGCAACAAGGCGAGCTTTGTATCTTTCAACTTCATTTTTATCATTCCTTTTTCGCACAAAAACCCATTTATGACCAACTGGTTTTATACCAGCAGGTGTTTGGACTACTGGTCCAAAGACCTCTCTTTTAGCAAGTGACTTCAATTCCGATTGAATTGCCTCTTGCCATTTTGGCCAATCAGATCTTTGTCGACATTCTTCGACAGATCGAGGTTCAAGATCCTCACTATCTTGCATAATATTAAGTGCAACATTATATGCAAAAATATTATCCACCACTATTTCAGATCGATTTAAATTAATCCCATCACCGATCGAACTTATTAAAAGTTCCTCACTCACATGAGCTTCGGGTTCATTGATTTCTTCAGGAATCTCAGAACTAATCAGATTTTGGGTCTCTTCAGGAGATCCCTTCATAGTATCGTTTTGATCATTTGTCGATTTTCTTTTTCGAGGATTTCGATCCTTAGAACCCAAAGGCCTACCACGCTTCAGGCGTGCTTTAGGTTCACTATCTCTCATGCTTGTAGATGGTCCTACTGGGACATCAATTCGGATAGACACATTCTCTACTGGGATATGTGACTTAGTTATCCTTTTCAAATCAGTAAATGTGTCTGGCATTTGATTTGCTATATTCTGTAAATGGATGATCTTCTGGACCTCCTGATTACATATAGGGGTACGGAGATCAAAGTGAGATAATGATGAAATTTTCCACACAATTTCTCTTTTGATTTCCTTTTTCTCTCCCCCTAATTGTGAAAAATTTGTTTCATCAAACCGACAATCTGCAAATCGAGCAGTAAATAAATCTCCTGTTAATGGTTCAAGATAGCGAATAATAGAGGGTGATTCAAACCCAACATATATTCCTATCCTTCTTTGTGGTCCCATCTTACTACGTTGTGGTGGTGCTACTGGCACATATACAGTACATCCGAAAATTCGTAGATGGGCAATATTTGGTTCATGACCAAAAACTAATTGTGATGAAGAATATTTATTATAATGTGTCGGTCTGAGACAGATAAGTGATGATGCATGCAAGATAGCATGGCCCCAAGCAGTAGTGGGCAATTTTGTTTTCATAAGTAGTGGTCTTGCTATCAATTGCAGGCGTTTAATAAATGACTCTGCAAGGCCATTTTGAGTACGAACATAAGCTACAGGATGTTCAACTTTTATCCCAACGGATAGACAATAATCATCAAAAGCTTGAGATGAGAATTCTCCAGCATTATCAAGGCGAATAGCCTTTATAGGATAATCTGGGAATTGTGCCCTTAATCGAATTATTTGGGCTAATAGCTTTGCAAACGCCAGGTTGCGAGATGATAGTAGGCACACATGAGACCATCTTGAAGATGCATCTATTAGGACCATAAAATATCTAAACAACCCACTTGGTGGGTGAATAGGTCCACATATATCCCCATGTATACGCTCTAAAAAGGCAGGGGATTCAATACCAACCTTCATTGGTGATGGTCTAGTGATCATTTTTCCTTGATAACAAGCATCACAAGAAAATTCGTCATTTGTAAGAATCTTCAAGTTCTTTAATGGATGCCCACTCGAATTTTCAGTAATTCGTCTCATCATTATTGATCCGGGATGGCCCAAACGGCCATGCCAAAGCACAAAAGTATTTGAATCCGTAAACTTCTGGTTTACGATAGAGTGTGCTTCAATTGTACTAATTTTTGAATAGTATAAGCCAGAAGATAAAGTTGGTAACTTTTCTACAATGCATTTCTGGCCAGAAATATTCTTTGTAATACAAAGATATTCCCTGTTCATTTCATCTATTGTCTCAACATGATACCCATTTCGGCGGATATCTATAAAACTCAACAAGTTTCTTCGGGACTTGGAGGAGAACAATGCATTGTCTATAATAAGTTTTGTTCCCTTAGACAGAAATATTATGGCTCTTCCGGAGCCTTCAATCAAACTTATATTACCAGAAATTGTTGAAACATTTGCTTTTTCCTTATGCAAATAAGAAAAGTATTTCTGATCGTTGAATATGGCATGAGTTGTTCCACTATCAATAACACAAATATCTTCATGATTTGTCTTTGATCCAAACATAATTTGAGGGTTATCCATATTCTTCAAAATAACATAAATAAAATATATTATAGTAAACATCATTATCAAAGCATAACTTTTATTTATGTACAACAATTACATAACCATACTATCTATTACAAACAACAAAAATTAAAATATTTACATTTCTACAGATTCACCACCGATTACATGACTTGTTTCTCCTTCTGGGAGTGCAAAGTAATCAGCTACATCCAAATGCATGAAGTCTAAATTATCTTCAGAAATAAAATTTGCTTCAGCATTTTTCTCTGTCTTCTTCAGGGAGGCTTGATAAAGCTCAACCAGGTGCTTTGGCGTACGACAAGTACGTGACCAGTGCCCTTTTCCTCCACATCTATAGCATGCATTTTCTGCATTTGGCGCTTGCACCGCTTCATGCTTTTGTTCCTTCCTTTTCCACTGCTGGTGGTGAGGAGGCTTCTTTGGTGCATTATTATTACCATGATTGGGGTTTCTTCCCCGACCACGGCCATGACCACGACTGGGGCCACGACCTCTTCCACGTTTAGCTTGGTGGAAGTTCGTCTCATTCACTTCAGGGAATGGACAAGAACCAATAGGTCGGCTTTCATGATTTTTCATTAATAGCCCATTATGTTGCTCTGCTATAAGAAGATGTGAGATAAGTTCAGAATACTTTTTAAATCCCATCTCTCGATATTGCTGCTGCAGGAGCATATTCGAGGCATGAAAAGTGGTGAAAGTTTTCTCCAACATATCATGATCAGTAATATTATCACCACATAATTTCAATTGGGAAATAATTCTGAACATAGCAGAATTATACTCACTGATAGATTTAAAATCTTGTAGCCTTAGATGAGTCCAATCATAACGTGCCTGTGGAAGAACGACCATCTTCAGGTGGTCATATCTATCTTTCAAATTATTCCACAGTATGACTGGATCTTTAATAGTGAGATATTCCATTTTCAGGCCCTCATCAAGGTGATGGCGTAGGAATATCATTGCTTTGGCACGGTCTTGATTTGATGCCTGATTTTTATCCTTGATGGTGTCTGTCAGACCCATCGCATCAAGATGAATTTCAGCATCAAGCACCCAAGACATGTAGCTTTTGCCCGATATATCCAGGGCTACAAATTCAAGTTTAGAAAGATTTGACATTATTTAGGAAAAGAAAGTTCTTACCTCTAATACTTTCAAAGTATTTGCTCGAGATGTCAGAGTCTCGTGCTGATAACGTGTTATAAAATAAAGACTGTAAAGTAAAGACAAGTATAGAGAGAAACTGTTATATTATTCGAATTCAAACTGATGTACATAATGAACTGAAATCTCTTCTATTTATAGAAGAATGGAAGGTGTTGTGTAAGATGCTACTATACCAGATATGGATAATCCTCTACTGAGAGCAATGTTTATCCATAACGGAGGACTGAAAGGATAAGCTTATTATACCCGATATGGATACCGGGGGTAATGTTTATCCATAACTGGATACTAAAAGAATAAGCTTATTATACCCGGTATGGATAATCTTCTATCGGGGGTAATGTTTATCCATAACTGGGTACTGAAAAGATAAGCTTATTATACCCGGTATGGATAATCTTTTACCGAGGATAATATTTATTTATAACCGGGTACCGAAGTGATAAGCTTTTTCAGGAAGCTTATTTCCAATAGAGTACTAAATAGATAAACATATTTATGGTGGAACCCCATATGAATAAGAAGCTTATTTAGAACGGATTACTAAATGAATATCCATAATATAATATATTTATAACACTTTTATTATTACTACTGATACTGATATAATACCGCTGTTTCTGACCTTAAAGTCTTCTAAAACTTGAGTCAGCCTAAAGCTCCCACCTAAACGACGACATTAATTCCCCTAATTTTTATGGTCTGAAATTGTAATTTATCGTCTGAATTCCACTACGCTCCGGGCCATGGCTACCGCAGACCGCCACAAGCGACAACCCTCCGACAGAAAACTCGGCTGGCTCTGCCCCTTCACTAAATCCATATTTCCGGCTTGGCGTAGGCGTAGGCTCCGTCTTGATCCTGCTAGCAAACTCTACTTTCCTTGTGAGTAGAGTTTATTTAGTTACATGCTAACTACTTCTTCTCTTTATTCCATTTTTAGGTCGTTTTATATGAAGATATGATACTACCTTTGTCTCAATTTACGTGAAGTTATTTGATTGGAAAAAAGAAAACTTTTGAAATTTGTGGTCTGAAAACAGAGATACAAATTTGTATTGCTATAATACATCATTTAATTAGCGGTAATTAAAAGTTTAAACCTTAATTATTTCTAAATATCGATATGTATCATTCTTTTAGTAATATACTAAATAGAAAATAGTATCACACAAAATGGGATGGAAGGAAAGTATATGATAGTATCATGTGATATGTAGTAAGAGTTGTGATATTTGTAAAGCAAAATGGTTTCGTGCCCATAAGTGGAAGGAAGATAATTATTTAGTTAAAGTAATTTTTTTGGAGAAGTATTTCCACAATTTTAGGTAATCAAACACAGGAAAAAGAATTTTGGTTTAGCTATGTAATGTTGACAATGACAGAATATTGGTTCCTGTTTTTGGTTTTGTGTTCTGAAGATGAACCCGGAAAGCAGGCGAAGAGTGCCGTAAGGATGAAGAACACAAGCAAATCCTATGTGGCATTCAAGGTAAACTACTTATCCCCATTTTTGTTCAGCCCTTTTGGTAGTTGATTTTTTTCATCTATATATCTTTGCAACCTTTGAAGCTTTTGGCATTTATAACAAATGCAGTTTTTAAAGTTTGTACTTTTAGTTAAAACGGACAATGAATATGAGGTGTCATTGTTTTGTAATGACTTTACCTTTTCTGGATCGTTTTTTTCGCGTGGAAGCTTAGTGATTTATAACTTCTTTTGTTAAGTTCTAAAATTGGTGATGTATCTTGCAAAATTCGATTCAAAGATATTGTATTGTTATCTTCATCATAAATCATAAATTAATATGGATGACAAAAAATAAGAAGTAGTCTAAGTTTCCACTTCCTTTCGAATTTTAAATTAAATTTGTTGTTCCTTTTGAATTTTTAAGTTTCAAACTACCGCACCAAAAAGCTGCTATATGCGACCTCCTGGAGGTATTCTTACACCTGGTGAAATCCTGATTGCCACTGGTATTCACTTTTCCTCAGTATTATTTCAGTTAATTTTATATCTCATTTGTTTTCAGTGTACATCCTCCTTTTATTTTCTATTATATATCCGGTTGACAGTCTTCAAGTTTATTGAGCTCCCTGAGAACAATGAGAAGCCTATAGTAGATCAAAAGACCAAGGTAAAGTTCAAGATCGTGAGTTTGAAGGTGAAAGAAGGAACTGATTATGTACCTGAGTTGGTAAGTTAATGAAATTACTAGGTGATGAAAAATTAAGTTTCTCTATATTGCATTCCGTGACCAGAAAAATGATTAGGCATCATCCCTATTCATTGCCAAATATGCTTGTGTACTTTTTTTCTCGGCGCATGTTACACATTGAACTTGTCACTGACAGCATCCTGTTTATTAGTATCCATGCAATTTAAATTTCAAACTTGAATTTATGCAAATCTCTAGATGGATTGTTTAGATCGTGGACTTAAATGTACTTCGTATTGAGAGTCATTAAGTTTCTTATTTGTCTTTCTATTCCGTGTATCTTCTTTGGATGGAACCCAATCCAATTTGCTCAAATATATTTTAGTAACAATGATTAAGAAAAATAGTTCGTGTAGTCTTCGGTAAGAGAGTTCGGTCAAATTTAATAACTGAATATTCTACTGGTTGCTGGGCCACATTGACATCTTATTAGATCATCGTTTCTTTCCATCTACAATTAAACATATTAGTAATTTGTTAAATGAGGGTACAAGCTCTGGATTTGATGCCCTTTTGATCCGAGACAAATCCGTTTCCCAGAGGATCTAAATCTGATATAAGTGGTGCTGGCTAAATTAGCATGGCGTGATTGCTTCTTCTTCTCCCTTCGCTTATGTAGGAGTTGCTCCACTTGGTTGGGGTTCTAGAAAAATGTTGACTGCTGCAGAGGTTCTTTTCTGTCGGTGTCGGCTGAAAGGGTGCTATGTCTGTATCGACTCATTTCCAGAAAAGAAAATGCATTGATGAAATCTCATAGAGATTTGTTTATAATCTTAATCTAAATCAGGACATTTACCTCTCTGCTCTCTACATTCTCATGTTGTTCTTCGCCCCAGAATAACGATTATTGACTATGTCTACGATGACAAACCTCTGACAGATATGATTGATGTGAAGTATCTCTTTATGATAAATTTCTTTGTAATCTCTTTTTTTTTGGCTAATCTCAAAAGTTTAATCAGCTAAAATCTTAACACTGGCTTTTGTGATGAACAAAGTGCTGATTGTTGAGATTAGAAAGTAAAACTTAATGATGTATAGTTGCTTTTGCATGCAACTCCATGATGTAAAATTTCCACCTCTTCAATTTCCTAAAAATGAGAAGGATAATAATTTCATACATAATCCATCTCTTTCCAATTTGTTCAGCCATATATCATTCTGCATATCTACGATATTTTTTTCCATTTATCATCACGCAATACTCCTAGGATAGTAGTCTTGATGCAACCGTATGACACTTACATTTGACCTGGGTGCTATTCCTGGGAGAAACTTTACAGTGTAAGAGGTAAAACATAGGTGAGGATCTGTGCTTTGGTTGCCGTTATATCTAATATCTGTTCTGTACCAAAAACAATATGTGGGGGTGTGTGCTTTTGGTTGCCGGTATATCAAATACCTGCTCTGTATCACAGTACTACTGTAGCTTTAGTGGTGTAACTTTCATTGGTGTTTTATGCAGTTTGATGAGCAAAATGAGCTTAGTGGTGTAACCCTCATTGGTTGTTTTATGCAGTTCGATGAACAAAAGGATCAAGTCACTGTTGAGCGTACTCTAAGGGTGGTGTTTTTGGACCCTGAACGCCCTTCTCCAGTAAGAGTTAGACATATTATATTTTGTTGTTGTACTACATTGTGCAAATGTCCAATCTCCAACCAAAGTAATTTGAATGATTGAAGGCACTGGATAAACTAAAACGTCAGTTGGCTCAAGCTGAGGCTGCAGCAGAAGCTGACAAGAAACCTCCAGTTGACACAGGTCCGAAAGTTGTGGGAGAAGGTTTAATAGTAGATGAATGGGTAAGCATATCTGCTGTTTGTGTAAAGACATGAATCATTCTAATTCCTGGCCTACTTCATTTCTCTAACCATGTGTTTTTGCTCACTATGCTTACAGAAGGAGCGGAGGGAGAGGTATCTTGCCCGGCAACAGGTTGAGGTAGTCGATTCAGTGTAAAGCAGTAAAGAGTTTTTATGTAAGTTCATCTTTTGCGAGAATAGTAATGTAAAATCAGATCCACACCTTTTATATATACTTGCGTTTCTTTGGAAGGATGTTGGAGAAGGGCAATGCAGTTCTTCATGTAAAAGTAGAATAATGGCTGGAGATTTTGAGTTCTTCTTTGTGGTTAAAAGCATGATATAAGGAATGTAATCTTTTGGCTATTTTCTTGTAGACATTTTGTATTCCTTTTTCTGGAAGCATTATTCTTATGGGGAGCATAAAATGGAACTGCAGCTCACAGCTGGAGTGTTGCCTTAGTGGTTCTTTGATTTTTTCGAGAAGAAAATATAACAAGTAAATTATAACTTCATGATCTCTCTATCCTTCCAGGGTAGGGGTAAAGCTGCATAGATGTTACCCTCCTCAAACCCACTGGTGGGAAATTGCTGGGTTTGTTATAACTTCATGAGGTGAGTAAATCCTCATTAATTTTAGCTGCTTAGGAACTTTTGAGAGTGTAAGGTTGGGACAATTGAAGGAAGTTAAGTGGGAGGGGGATGTAACAAGAACATTGAAACTATAGTACCACACATATGTTCCACAAGTAAATATTTTGTTGTTTTTAAAAATCAAAATCATCCTGATTAGGCTTTGGCGAAGTAAGCAAAGCCGTATAAAGCCTGAGTCTGTCCTCCGTTAACGAAGAACATCGAGATAATGGTCTTCTTGGTCTAATAAACGATAACGAGGTGAGTGTCAACCTGTGTTTATATCTCCTCCAAGCCAATTGAATAGCAACTGCTGCCCAAGTTCTCCATCCTGGAGAATAGTATCTGGCACTTCTCTTGACTTTTTCGTCCACAAATGTGTACCGGAAATGTTGTGTTACATACTTGACATCGTCAGCTTCAAGGCCAAAGGCTTCAGTGGTTTCAAGAGTCACTAATGACGATGAGGACGGCGGCAGTCGCTCCACGAAGGGTCGTCGGAGGCACCACGAAAGAAGTTCGTCGCCGCTGAAGTTTCCGGGACCTAACATGCAGCAACTTTTTACACCGTCTCGAAGTACTTGACTACTTTGGAGATGGCCTCTCACTATGAATAACATTCTCTGAACTGGATCGCCCTCTCTAGTTATCTATAAAAAAAGCAGATAAATCTTAGACGGGGGATTATGGAGATATTATATAGAGTAATGCACAAGAGGTAGTGGGTATGAGACAGATTTCAACTCCTAGTCCCGTTCTTTATAGTGTATTGCTTAATACAAATGTTTAAATTTTACACTATGACATTTGGACTTACTGTTTCTCCTTTTGTAAAAATCAGGGACTTCACGCGATCACATATGTTCTCCAGGACCAAATTATCCATGTGTTGAAATAGAGGAACCTGAAATATGTGCAGAAAAGTTAGTAAATGTGGACGAGTTAGGGCCATATGTCCATTGACTCATACGGTCCTTTTGAACTAAAAATACACCACTCACCCATCAAATTCTTGCAAGTGCAATGTCAGCAGTACTATACGTCTATAAAATTTTCAAGTTTTCTGTGTTTATATGATGCAAAACTTTTATTTCTAACCTCGGTTGCAGGTCATCTTTTTAAGTTACTTACTCGTGATGAGTGTAAACTTATTTAAAGCAGGTTTTTACTAGTGTAAATATGGCTTGTACTATGAAACTTAAACTAAATACCTAAAATCCAATGCTTATATATAGTATCTAACCTAAGGCTTTGCCCCGATGAATACGTCATTACTGCTCTAATTTGATAGAATTTTCCTATAGAAGAATCAAAGCATTGAGAAGTTTACCTGTCTGACCAAGTCCAAACAAAGATGGTATTTGATGTCCCTTCTAAGACCCTCAGGAAGGTTTTGTATCATCTCGCATTCATCAACTCCACGCGTTGCTGCATATTTTTGTCGTTCATAATTTCTCATCCTCTGCTTGTAATTCTGTGGCAATCTTCTTCTCCTCATCCACCACTCTACATTTCTCATCTTTAGTTGCATTGCCTGTTTCTTTGATGTCGTTGCATGCAAGAAAACCTGCACATATTTCATGTACCAACATATATATACCATAAACAATATATACACAAGACCCTTATAGCATTTTCCTGTGTGTTTAGTAGAGTTAATATTACCTTGATGTTACCAATCAACATGGTGACCAGAATTAGCCCACTAGTAAGAACGATGATTATGAATACTAATTCTAGCCAATCTGTTGTGCTCTCCAGGTTGCCAAAAGTACTGTAAAATGTCCATATAGGCACAATATACTGGATTAACTTCAACTATATTATACCGTGACAGTAAAGTTAGAAAAATACTTTTTGTTACATTATAGTAACTGAACTATGTGTATTATAAGGAAATATTAATACCGAAAAGTCAAATTTTCAGGACAGAAAATACAAATGATAGAAAATTAAAGAATCCACCATGTAAAAGTTTATTGACTACCATATTTTATAAAACAAAAAATTGAAAAAGCATTTATTGGAACAAGAGATGAAAAAAACGTTAACATTAGTTATATATAATAAGTATTATTTTCTATGAAGCGGCTGGAAAAGTAGAAATTAATTGTATACCTGAGAGTCATGAGACCCCAGAAAATGGGAAAGAGTATTTTCTCAAGACGATTTTCATTAGTAACAAGTTGAACAGTCCATTTATAAGCTCCATAATCAAAACTTTCTTCAGAGGATAGGCACGTCGTTCTAGCAAGTTTGGTCTCACCCCATATGATTCGACTTTTGTGCTTCACCAGACTATTTGTTCCATAATATATTGACTCTTCGCACGCCAACATTCTGACGCCACAACCCTTTGTAACTCCGCACTGTTCTTTCAAACATTTCGCAGCCCTTTGGATTCCTAGCAAGTACCAACATGCTCCCACAGCCTGCCCATGTTATATACTATAGTTATGTTCCTAGCTATATGAGATAGATAATACCAAGATTATGGTATAAAAGAGGTACTATGTACTTACGTGAGAGGCGACAAAATAGGCGATCAAGTTGAGAGCAATTCCCCACCAAACAGTGCCAAATATGTAGCCGGAGAAGCCCTGCATCCGCCGCAATAGGCAAACGGAGTGATAGATTTTGGGCAGATACTGAAACAGAAACATTATTAACAACACTGTCATCACTGTTGTTATTGATCCCTTCTCCAGTAGATCTGGAATCGCTACCCACATCACTATCTGCAACAAATATTTGATGTATTAGGAATTCGTCCTCATTTTTGTTTGACCAAAAATATAGATCTTGGTTCAACCAATTAGATTTTAATAAAGAAGCCAATAATAATATCCTCAAGATTATGTTATTGGTTTTATGACAATAACATGTATATTTGACTGAATGGTAATGAATGTGAGCAATAATAAACAATGGTCCAAAAAGATTGAAGATAGCAATAACACTACTTATGAGAAAGAGGAGTTCTCTCTTCTACTCCCGGGTATTGAACCGGGGTGCTTTGGTACTAGACTGGGCGGGCGAGCCATAATCACAGGGGGAGAAAGGCGCAGATCTTTTCATCCTCCGCCAACAAGCAGAGCCGACACCGAGCTACTTCGTACCTTTTTCATTCAAACGTAAATAGTATAATAAATGGCAATGTATGGCATTTAAGTAATTAAATAAAAACGTGTGAGTCACCCGAAAAGAGGTGAGATCTGTGGATATATTTTCTAACAATGATGAATGATTGATGAGCATTTGAACACTCAGGTTGTTCTTGGATACGGTGGAAAGAATAGGCAAGAATCTTAGTAAAAAGATTGTTTTTGTATGCTTGTAATAAGATCATTTTCTCTATAAAGTCAAAGTGTTTTTTTACAAATGAATATCTCATGTCTCCTATCATCGTGTCTCTTTCTATTTATAGAGAACATGTTACTAGAAACCCTAATAGTACCGGTGTAGAGGATATTTACTAGAATATTCTCTTTTGTGTCTTATATTAAAACTAGTCATTATAACTCTATCTAAGATGCTCGACCTCGACTTTGAACTATGATGACTTCACGACCTTGATCTTTACTGACTCTTCGACCGCATCCTTCATTACTTCGAGGCTACTTCGACCTAGGGCAGATCTTTGTGGAGACCTTACTGCTAGCACGTAGCAGCCAATGATGGCTATATATCATGGTGTTGATGTAACTCGCCTATATTAAAGATATTTTTTGGCCCATACAATTTTCTTACCTTATTTGGATTTATTTTTTTATTTGAAGGAAAAGTAGAATATTAACCATAATTTTTTTGTTTTTCCTAAAAGGAATATATAGATCTCTTCGATATTTAACAGATTCCTCTATTGGAGAAAAAGGTTTGGCCTCTATATTTTTAGAATCTTGCTCACACAGCAACAATAACATCCACAATGTAGTCCTTAAGAGAGTTTTGTTTAGGGGAGTATTTTTTATATTTTTATATTAGTTTCTCATATGTAGGTCAATTGACCAAACCATTTTAAAGTTTATGCCTATTAATTAGTATATATTTTTTTTGTCATCCAATTTATCGTTCAAGGTTTGTATTGATAATTTCCGCTTGACGCCTTATTATTTCAATCCCAACATGATTGATCGGTAGTTAACTAATTACTAGTGCCTCCTAAAGTTAACAATCATATAAGCTACTATATATGTTGCTAAAAATATGGAGATTGAGGCACTTCTCCATTTATAAAGTCATGTTTGAAACTACGATTCGTTGATTTTTTCGATCAACCAAAATTGTGCGGCTTCACTGAGAAATCTTCTCACACATATGACTATCACAACACTTTGAGTCTAAGCATTTTGATCATTCTTGACCATCAAAACAATAGGAAATTATTTTTCAAGACAACATAGGTTAAAAATAGTGTTTTTTCAAAATCTACGTAGGTCCTACTCATCATAGAAATGTTATAAATAATAAGTGGATATTGGTAGGTTTAGCGGAGAAACATGATAATGGGCAATGACGTTTTTTTTTTTCTGTACTTTCTTCATCTTTCTTTAAGTTAAGGGAGTGAATAGCGAGGGTTTGAGGTCAGATCAATTGATAAGCTCCTCCCTTTCCATGGTTGGGGTGATACATATAGCACCCCTTTCCATTTCCTCAATTTAATAAAGAAATTTATAGAAGAAACCAAAAGGAGCAAATAGGGCTTTTTCTGCGTCCCTTCTCATAAACTATGCAGTTAATTCATACTAGTAATGCTTAATTATTTATGCAAGTGACACAAAATCACCTAAAACATCTCTTAGATTTGCTCAAATCAAGAAATTAAATTGTTCATCAAGCTTTCCTTTTCTCTTAAGTTTGACCCTTGTTCCATCTTCAATGACATTCTTTTTTTTTTTTTTGGATTCATTTTTAATTAGAAAAACTTTTGACTTTGCCATAGGTATTTAATACTGATAGTGTAAATGTTTTTACAATAGTAATGTAGTTTTACTAGAGAGAGCAGATTAATTATCAATTTTTATAATATTAGATTAACTTTTAACTACCTAAAGTGGCATGATTGTGTAAGTATTTTTACACCGACTATGCATACAACTTAAACTCTTTAGTGATATATTTTTGTCGAAGCTGACATGGTATGTAGACCACAAAATATTAAGGGTACTTTGGGTATGATACATTTTTAGTTTATGAGTCAATTTTTTATTTTTTCTTAAGCTCGATACATAATAAGACGGATCGTAAAGTGGGCTACTCGTCATTCTTCTTCTTCTATGATAATATAAACTGGTACGTGAGTGAAATCTTGAACCCTTGATCTAAATGCCATCTCTGTATACGGTCAAAATCGGGCTTGCCCTTTTTGTTCAACTGACCGAGGTTGGAGCATGATAGGTCGAGGTTTGGCTCCGATTTATATCAAACTATGGCGCGAGGTTAAGTTATCAAGACCCTGAGACCGACTAAGCTCGAGGTCGACCAAGATCAAGACCAAATAAGACGGAGTTTGAGGGGAGCCAGCTAGGTCAAATAACAGAAGGCCGAGATATCCGTGATTGGGCAAGGATCGTGGCGAAAATCTCGGCATGTATCAAATCAGGACCGATTATTTAGCCTATCATGGGATTTGCTTCTATAATTAGAATTATACCATAAATAGGATTCTTCTACTATATAAAGAGGGTCCTAATCATTTTGTAGGGGATTCATTCTTGCATATCAACGCAATATAATACTCTTTTTCTCTTATACTCTCTTGTTCATCAGTTTATTTCATAAATCTATCGGTTCGAGGGCGACCTAGCTCGAGGGCTGAATTACATTTCAGTACTGGTTTGCTTTACTTTGTTGTTAATTTCTACTATTAATCATCATATTTATCAACCGGTGCTAGGTGAAATTACGTACGTATCCTTAAAACCACTTATAAGTATAATTGTTATCCGATTTGAAGGGTAAACAATCTCAAAATGCATAAATATATGTAATTCTTCTTGTAAGTGATTACTAATACTTATTTGTCGTACAAATTTGTTTGAGTTCCTCTTTCTGTTGTGAGTAGAAAGAAAAGACACTTGGTTACCTCACATGTTCTTACTGCAACTGCATAAGGTTATCTCTGCATGCATAACAAACAACTGCCATGACATGCACGCCTTTTGTCTTCTTTTACCACAATTTTCATACTAAAATACAAAACATGCATCACCATATTTATCATACCACAAAATAGAAAACAAAGTTGCATATCATAAATTAATCATCCTGAACTCACCTGCGGCAAAGGAAGGATGACAAATAGATCAAAAAAGAAACCCTTCTTAGCCTTCAAATATCGTAAAGCCACAGAACGTCGAGGACTCTTATCATTAGGACGTAATTTGTTCATCCTGAACTGCAGCCACATGTTACATAAATGAAACGCATCAGTCATGCACCGGAGAGCCGTGACCGAGACGGCGAACCACCCGTCGATGAAGAGGCAAATACAATTCTCACTAATAGAAAGAGCATAGAAAAATAATGGATCCACAAAAAGTCCAGTGGCACATACTAATAAGAATATTCTGTTCCATTCTTGAACCCAAGCTGCTCTCGGGTCTATAATTTTTCCGGAGAAAAAGTCTGCCAGTCCTGTTCGACCACGACCACTACAAACTCCGTAAATGTTGTTGTAGTCATTAGAGTTATTTTCTTCTTTTCCCTCCTCTTCTATTTCTTCATCGATGTCTTGTTCCTCTTCCTCGTCATCATCATTACTGTCACTGTAATTATGTGACAGTGCAAGTTCAATATGACTAGCCATTAATTTTTTTTTCTAGATTTTTTATGCTTCTTTCTTGTTATGGGTTTGGGACTATGGAGGGTGAATGGAGTGGGGTTGTGTTTTTGGGAAGAGAGAAGAGAATATATGCACTGATTTTTTTTTTTTTTTAATGTTAGACAAGTGATAATTCGAAACAATGACAAGAAGAGGACATAAATTATTGTAGATATGGGGAGAGCTTAAAGCTGACAAAAATAGTAGGAACTTCCTAGACTACCCTTCTGTAATTTGTCTACACACTATCATAAATTTCAAAAGTAAAAGGATTCCAAGAATTTATTACTATTAAATGTGATGAACGAACTTGGTTTTGAAATTTTATTATAATAATAATAATTATTATTATTATTTTACAAAATTCGAAGACTAATTCAGAGATACTGTTTTTATTCTAGCAAAAACCAAAAGACACTTTTTAATAGTAACACTTTTTACCAACTAAGACTGTTCAATTTCTGATCGGGGACCAAATAAACTTCATCTTTTGTAGGCTAATGTATGTAACGTTTCGGGAAAAAGGCAAACTTTGTGCAACTTTTGCTTGTCATTTAAAACATCAATATGTTCCTATAACTTTTACTCCTACTTGTTATCCAATTATCTTCCAATAACTTCAATTTTGCCTTCTAAAATTCGACAACTAATTGTAACCCGAGAGATGCAAAGATGTGAATTAATGTTCAAGCTTGTACATAGTCCTCTGGTTTGCCTACGCTCCAATTGAAAAGAAAAAAAACCCCAAATCTATATACATGTGATCGCACATTTTGCACTTTTATACACTGATAGAGGTAAATCAATGATTTGAGCTTTATGAGTTCGAGTTCAAATTTCTACAGCAAATCATTTGATTTAGTCGGTTGCAAATCAATAATATCTACATATTTAATATATTTTTTAATATTATTTATATAGAATTTGAATCAAAGTTACTTGGTTTAGATGAGCCCATACCTTCACCCTATCTCCACCTGTGATTATAGATTAAAAAAGTATGGTAAGCTACTTGTTATACCCTATCAAATTACATTCATAGTATTAAAAAAAATGTTGATATTGTTATTATACATAATTTAAATCCAAAAGGAAAAAAGAGGAAAAATTAAAGTTGAAAAGGGTAGTTTAGGAATAAAGAGAAGAGAGGAGGGAGGGAAAAGAGGGACAAAGAGGAGTTGAGTAGGGCAGGAAGATTGTGGGGGAGGGGGGGGGGGGCTTCAGAGGTTGGCAAAGGAGAAGTCATATTCACGAATACGTTTGAGAAACACAGGTTCTTCGCAGTTTCCGCCCTTTTGTTTGTATGTTAATCAATCAATTATACAAAAGAAACTATACTATTCCTGGACTACTGTTATATTACCATCGTAAATTGGGACGTGGTGAGGAGGGTGAAAATCGTTTTCCTTAATAAAAATTCGAGTTTTGAAAATAAAATTTAATATAGGAAGCGTTTCTCCTTTAATTAGGCATATGCAATCGAATCTTAATTATTCAGACAAATGAATACTGGATACCAGATAATTGTTATAAAATTAAAAAGAGGATACTGTTTTATCAGGAATCACTTCCAAATGACACACAACCTACGAGCTTTTGGGAGAGAGATACAGAGCCGTTATGAATTTGAACACATCATCTAAATTTTCATTAATATTCCTTCAATCATCATTATCCATATTTCCTATCCATCTCTATCTCTATCTCTGTTTTTCTCTCTCTATATATATATAAAGTTGGGGATAGAAAAAGTGATGTGGCACTCTCTAATGCTTGGATTCCTATTTATCTACTCTCTCATTGTTTTTGGCATTTTTCTCTTAGTTTCCCTTAAAAATATTATTACAGAAAATAAAGATACCCTATTCATCTCTTCCTTAAATGTGTTTCATTAATTTCTTTCCTTATTTAATATTAATATCCAATTTGCTTTCACTATCCTTCTTTTTTTAAAATTCCTCATTATTACTATTGTTTAAGAGTAATTACTCCTTTATTTGCAAAAATTCCTCATTATTACTATTGTTCCGTTTCACATGTTTAAGAGTAACTACTCCTTTATTTTCCTTATTTGTGCTACCATGATCCTTTCCCATTAATTCTCATAGCTTTATCAACTGTATTTAAATTTAATTACAGCAGCCTATAAAATTAGTGGCTCTCACACATCCCTCCTACTTCTTTACTGGCTTTATTTTTTGAGTTTATACCTATGGGATAGTGAAGTTAAGATAGATCATATGATCAATTTCATGCCTCTGATTTTTCATTTTGTTTTCTTTCTATGCATACACAAATACAAATCTTTTTCTTTCTTTCTACGAGAAAAAAAAAACAGAACATGATAATGGAAGAAAATTGCAAGAAAGAGAGGTCACCGTGCTACATGGAGCTCTTGGACTTTATCTGCTTGAAGGTGGTAGTAGCTGCTATTTCATTTAATACAAAGAAAGAAATTGAAGAGAAAATAGAGAACCATACCAATTAGTGAGGCATCACGAAAGGTGAAATAATTATTTTTTATCGATAAATTTCTTTTTTAATCCCTAGCAACTGGATATTTTACTTAATGAATATGCAGTTTGTTAGTAAATTGATGTCCTTTTAATTAATATGTGTTTAAGTTTTGTTTTATTTGCTTTAACTCCAGTAGCGATTTTATATGGAAAAATTGTATAATTAGTAAAAATAAGTCTTTTGAGATGATGAAATACTATTAAGATGTTTAACGTGAATTTTGAAAAGAATATTTTCTGAGATCTCTAATATACTATACTTGTCTACTTTCATTAAATTCAATTTCAAATTTAGATTCTACGCGTCAACAATTAAAAAATATTTATACAATCAGATTATTTAAAAAGTAATTGTAAGTGATTTTGTTTAATAGCATTAGTTGAAGACCTAAAATAAATAATAAGTAACATATTATAATAAGTTAAACTACACTTATAATGTAAAAAGTTCGTTCCATGCATATAACTTAAATTCAATTTCTTAGTAATAAGTGATCATTTATCATTCCATCAATTATATAATGCGGTAATTTAGCCCAGATATTTTTTGTTTGTTCGCTTAGTTGTTTATCCTGATTTTCTTACCATAATTGATTTTCCTATTTCATTAAGGAAATAACAACATATTTACTATAATTGAGTTTTTCTTTTCCTAGAAGAAAAATATTAATTCTTCCATATTTGGCTAGTCCCTTTTCTTGTAGGAAAATGTTTGGAGTTCTATAAATTGAGGATACGTCATTCTCATTCAGTAGCATCCACAATGTAGCCATATGGAGTTTGAGAGTCTTGTTTAGGGGGAAAACTTTACGGGACAAGTGTTAGTGTGTTACTTGTATTTGCTTCTTCGTGAGGTTGTTTTCTCGATATTTTGTACTCTCTTTTATATAGTGGATTGCTCATCTCCATCTGTGAACGTATGTCAATTGACCGAACCACATTAAATATTTGTGTCTCTTTTGGTATTTTTCTTTTATTGTCTGCTTTATCGCCGTTTGAATATTGTTTTACTAGCTTCCGCGTGAAACATGATTTTTTCGGTCTTAACATGTTCCACGTCAGAACCTTCAAGAATTAGCTATTTTCTTTTATTTTTCACGTGACATAAAGTTTGAGATGAGTTGCAGTAGGTCCTGTTTGCAATCTTGGTCCATCCTGGCCAGAAGCAAATAGAAATATATATATATATATATATATATATATATATTTCTATTCATGTTTTAGATATGAGGAGAACTTCTAAATCTATTTGTTCTTTAATTCCTCAGATTTTACCTTCTATATAGTACGTGTAATAAATACTGTTATGCTTCCCAAAGCTGTGTAGCACCTAATGCAGTCCAACTGTTATAACTCTTGAGAGATTATTGGTGGACAAATATATTTCTGGAGTGCATTTTCTATTAAGAGCACAACAGCTTAAGCCCATCTTGATCTATACAAATACCGATCGACCTAACTTAATTCACAGATCTTGCTGGTAATTTGTGCCTCTATACGTAATCTAGCTATTCTTTTTTCTTTTTTGCTTTAGACATCCGTTATATGAAATTCAACTAGCCCACTAATTCGGATTCCTCCCCGATAATTAGCTTTATTACTATAGGATAAAATGCTCCTAACCAAGAAGTTCTTTATTTCCAGAGAGGTATGCTTGGTCAAAGAAGCATCTGCAGAATGCTAAGTGTGTAGTGGTGTCTGAGCTATTGAGGAGCACATGATGTTATTTTGTATCAGTCAGCTTCTATATGGTATTCCTTGGGTTGATTTTGTCTAATGTGTAGTTTAATTTGTAGGCAACAGCCAAGATGAAGGAAGCTGGCATTTCTGACATATTAAACAGAATTTGTATCCTTTGTTGAATTTTTTCCGTTCCAGGATTTTTCCGTGCTGAAACAAAGATTCTGTATATTAAACATATATGAATATGGTCCCTCCTACTATTTATTACTGAAAGAAAGGTATCAGGAGTTGCCAGGGGCGTATTTAGGACGAACGTGCTCAATAGCTAAACCGGTGCTTGTGGTCCGAATTATGTATGCATCCACAAAAAGAATTTTGAAATATATACACATAATAAGATCACGCTCATAATGGACATACTAAATTCTGGATTCACATCTAGCTCTAGCTTGGTCTTATCCTACGCCAAATTGCCAATGCAATGCCCTCCCATATCCGCAAGCAATAGGGAAGAAATAGTCTATCGGACACAGGCTCCTCTGGTTATTAAAATGTTGTAAAATGGGCGGATTGGACCGATATTGGGCGGGTCAAAACGGGCCGACTCAATAATTGGGCATTGCCCAAAAGTTACTTGGGCTAAGATAGATTGGGTCAAGATGGGCTAAAATTTAGGTCATAACCCAACCTGTCCAACTCTTATCAATCTTTACTTAATACATGTGTTATTTCTTATGAATTGTATAATTACTAAATAAGACTTTTTTTCTTTTGTTGTGGTCATATATAACATATCAAACAAAAAATAAATTATTTCTAAGATATTTTGACAAAGTTACCCATGATCAACTTGGGTTAAAAATCAGCCCAACTTTAAATGGATTGGGTTAAGATGGACTAAGTTCAATAAAGGGGCGGGTCAATAAACAGCCCAAACTTGGACGGGTTGGGCGGGTCATTTGGGCTTGGGCCAAATTTGACAACCCTAAAATGTTGTTTCTTCAGCTCCTGTAGCTAGGAGTGTACAAAGGAAACCAACAAACCGCACCAACCCGATAATCCGAGTCAAATCGAGAAAAAAAATCCGACTATGATTTGGTTTGGTGTTGGAAAAAAAAACCTGACCATAATTGGTTTGGTTTAGTTTTAACCAAAGAAAGTCAAACCGAAACCAAACCAACCCGTCATTACATATATAGAAATTTTAGATATATTTAATATATAAATATATTTATTGTGATGCAATTTATAAATATTTGTTAAAAAATTTCATAATTTTATCTTTTAAGGTATTATTTCAAAGTTGGACTTAGAACTTTTGAAAGCTCCAATAAGTTTTATAGCCATTAATATTAGTAAATTAAATAATGTTAACAAAAGCCCAAACCAATATCAAATCAATATTATGCTAAAAAAAGACATTCAATTCAATGCTACGAACGGGAATGTATTGAATATATCTATTTTTGTTTGGCAATAATTTTGGATAAAAATGCATAGCCTATTTTTTTTTTCTTTAGCATTTAGTTATGTAATTAATACTCCCTTATTAGTCTACTTATTTTAAGGGGCATTTGGATCTATACCCGCTTTTTGGGTCACGTTTTAACTTGTGCTTGCTTTGCAAATACAATTGCAAACGTACCCACTTTTTTGCGTAACTTCAGCATACGAGGCTGAAGTAGCAAAGGCAGTCACGCAAAACTTCAGCATTCTAGTAGACGGGCCTGAAGTAGCAAGTGTGCTGAACTAAGTGTGCTAAAGTTTTTGTTTGTAATTGTTGAACTTAAGCATAGTAGCTGAAGTTTTATTCTCTATTTGCTGAAGTTTTTGTTTGTAATTGCTGAACTTAAGCATAGTAGCAGAAGTTTTGTTCTCTATTTGCTGAAGTTTTTTTTCGTAATTGCACTAAATAAGCTGAAGTTTTTTTTTGTCCTGGATTCATTAGTTTTGTCATTAAGCTTTTTCAAAAACTTTAGCAGAAGATGCTAAAGTTATTTAGTTCATTTATAAAAACTTCAGCACTAAATAAGCTGAAGTTTTTTTGTCGTGGATAAGCTTTTTCAAAAACTTAAGCAGAAGATGATGAAGTTATTTAGTTCATTTGTAAAAACTTCAGCACTAAATAAGCTAAAGTTTTTTGTCCTGGATTCATCAATTTTGTCATAAAGCTTTTTCAAAAACTTCAGCAGAAGATGCTGAAGTTATTTAGTTCATTTGTAAAAACTTCAGCACTATATAAGCTGAAGTTTTTGAAAAAGTTTTCTAACATACTAGATAAATAATCACCTTATTCTTTCATTGTCACTACCCGGATTTTCCACCCTGGGGAGTCGTGATGGAGCCTACTAGTGAAAGCTAGGCAAGCCAACCGTTTGAATTATTCATCTTTTTCCCATTTTAGTCCTTTAACAATTAATAACCAATATTAGATAAACATCGGAAATTTAAACAAGCGAAAGAAACAAATACAACTATTTAAGTATTTCCGATATAATTTCTTAAATAAAGACTACCCAGAACTGGTGTCACAACTTCACAGATAGTCTAGGAGTACTACAAACAAGGTCCGAAAAATAAATTCAGCATTGTTTCTGAAATACATAAATGAAACAGGGTGAAAGGATAAAGGGAGACGACAGGGCCTGCGGACGCCTGCAGGACTACCTTGGAACTCCGAGCGGACTGAAGGCAGCAACCCAAGCTATGGCATGTATGCTCTAGTACCGGGATCTGCATACAGTGCAGAGTGTAGTATTAGCACAACCGACCCCATGTGCTGGTAAGTGCCTAGCCTAACCTCGGCGAAGTAGTGACGAGGCTAGGACCAGACTAACAAATAACATGTGCAGTTAAATCATGTACAACGGAAAATAAAAGCAGGAATGTATAGTTAAGGATGGGAGGGAGAAACATGCTGCGGAGAAACATCAAATGATAACAGAAAGACAGCAGGTAAATATAAGGAACTCCGTAACTCAATTATCAACAAGAATCAGAAATCAAACAAGTGCACGACATCACCCTTCGTGCTTTTACTCTCATCCTCGCCATAAGAATCAATATAATCTGCACGACATCACCCTTCGTACTTTTACTCTCGTCCTACCATAAAATAAGTATAATCGGCACGGAATTGTATATCGTGCGGCACAACATTACCTTTCGTGCTTTTATACTCTTCCTCACAAAATCATATACGACATCATCCTTCGTGCTTTAACAATCTCTCACCAAAACAATGCACGGCATCACCCTTCGTGCTTTAACGCTCTTCCTCACCCAAACAACAATCACAAGTAATAAGAGAAAGGAAATAAATAAAATCACAATAAAATCCCGGCAAGGGAACAATAGTAAAACAATTAAATCCCGGCAAGGGAACAATATTAAAAACATCAACATCCCGGCAAGGGAGATATCATTAAAAGCAACAATATCCCGGCAAGGGAGACAATATAACAATCCTCTTCTCTTTTTCACCTTTACTTCACAACTCACTACATAACTTGAGCTAATATTCTATAAGGTTCTGTTACCAATTTTACTTCCACGATTCGTTTTACAACTTGAGCCAACACTCTTCAATATTCAATTACCAATATTACTTCCACAAGCTTTGCTCAACAATAGAAATCATCACATAAGGCATGAACAATACAAACGGAGTTATAATAATCATAATATAAGACTCACGGGCATGCTTCACACCAACGTATAGATACTGGTCACCATGCCTATACGTTGTACTCAACAAATAACACATAGCAAATAGGACACAACTCCTAATCCCTCAAGCTAAGGTTAGACTAAACACTTACCTTGATGCCACGAACACAATTCAAGTCTCAACTATCGCTTTCCCCCTTGATTCCACCACCAATTCGCTCGTATCTAGCCACAAGTTACTTAACTATATCAATAAATGCTATATGAATCAATTCCAATGCATGAAAATAGGTTTTCTAAAATTTTTCCCAAAAAGTCAAAAATTGCCCCCGGGCCCACATGGTCAAAACCCGAGGTTCGAACCAAAACTCGATTATCCATTCCCCCACGAACCCAAATATATAATTTGTTTTGAAATCGGACCTCGAATCGAGGTTCAAATCCCCAAAATTTGAAAAATCTAGGTTCTACCCAAAACACCCAATTTTCCCCGTAAAAACCCTTGATTTTGAGTTCAAATCATGTGAAAAGATGTTAAAGATTAATGAAAACGAGTTACAAATGACTTAAAATCGATTTGGAAGAGTACTTGTCTTTGAAAAATCGCCCAAATTTGAAAAATGAAAGACTTTCGGCTAAGTTATGAATTTGTAGGTTGCAGATGTCGCAATTTCGACCAGTGTTCGCAATTGCGAACTTTTCAGAAGACTGATATCATCGCATTTGCAATTAAATGTTCGCAATTGCGAACTCGCTTTTGCGATGGGATTGTCGCATTTGCGACACTGAAGGATTCCATGCCACTTCGCAAATGTGATGGGCCCTTCGTATTTGCGATATCGCTTTTGCGATGACTACGTCGCATTTGCGACCCCAAGGCAGACCAGGTATTTTTCACATTTGTGATAAACGTTCGCATTTGCGAGCCAGGCTTCGCATTTGCGAAGCCTGCAGACCTGCAACATACCAGCTAAAAAGCTACAACTTCCTAAGTCCAAATTTCACTCCGAGGCCTATCCAAAACTCACTCGAGCCCCCGGGGCTCCAAACCAAACATGCACACTAACCCAAACACATCATACAGACTTGTTCGTGCAATCAAATCACCAAAATAACATCAACAACTATGAATTTAGCATCAAAATCAAAGAAATTCTCAAGAACTTTCAAAGTTTCAAATTTTACAAGTAAGGTTCCGAATCTCGTCATATAACCTCCGTTTCTTGCCAAATTTTACAAGCTCAACTTAAATCACATATAAGACCTGTACCGGGCTCCGGAACCAAAATACGGGTCCGATACCATTAAATTCCAAACACATTTCATTTCCAAAAACTTATATATATTCCAAAAAATAATTTTCTTTAAAAATTCATTTCTTGGGCTTAGAACCTCGGAATTCGATTCCGGGCATACGCCCAAGTCCCATATTTTCCAACGGACCCTCCGGGACCATCAAATCATAGGTCCGGGTCCGTTTACCCAAAATATTGATCGAAGTCAACTTAAATTCAATTTTAAAGGCCAAATTAACATTTTCATCACATTTCCACATAAAAGCGTTTCGGATATATGCCCGGACCGCACATGCAAATCGAGGTGAGGAAAAAGGAGGCTTCTAAGGCCTTGGAACATAGAATTTACTCGTAAATCAAGTGATGACCTGTTGGGTCATCACATTCATAGTGTATTACTACTATAAAATAATCAGATTGCCAACAGTATCTAAATCATAAATTTTGGAAACAATAAACGTGAAAAGAACAGATTTACGTGGAAATATTCACAAATTATTGTCTACTAACTTACGTAATTATTTATAATTTATTTTTAAATAATCTGATAAACATACTTATGGCAATCATCCAATGAACTGGAGTTTCATAGCAGCACCAACAGAAGAAGAAGAAGAAGAAGAAGAAGAAGAAGAAGAAGAAGAAGAAGAAGAAGAAAGAAGAAGAAGGAGAAGAAGAAGAAGAAGAAGAAGAAAGGAGTAGGAGGCTGAAGTTGTTTAAAGAGTGGGTACAATTTAAAACTTTTTTAAAAAATGGGTATAGGTTAAATGGGGGCGACCAAATACGGCGCCCCGTGCAATTTTTACTTATTTTAACATGATTTAGTACTTTTAGATTATGTTTATTCTTATTATGACTTTTTAAATTAGCAATATTTATATTATATAATTTTATTGTTTTTATTGTTGAATATTTTAGGATAATGCCATGAGACATCTCATATTTTATATTTTCTTGAAAAATACTTTATATAGTTGCATTTTACTAGGATTAAAGAAATATTTAAGCACAAATTATATGTTTTGTTCTACGAAGATTTTACCGAAAAAAAATCCAAAAATCCAAGAAAACATGAGAAAAGCCGAAGTAGAAAAACCCCAGTTTTATTGGTTTAGTTTGATTAAATTTAATAACCCCTACCTGTGGCATCAACTATTTAGGGTGGGACGACAGTTTCAGGGTGATAAGACTTTGCATACCAAGACAGAAAGAAGATTTGACAACATTTATAGGATGCTTTCCCTTTAAAAAAAACATGAATGTCCAAAAAGCAAACCTTGATAAAAAAAAAAGAAAAATAAAACCACGAATGCCAATCCACATATTTGATACTCCCCTCCCTAAGAACCCCCCCCCCCCCCCAAAACCCCCTAAATACGTAGAGATTATAACCATAGGTACTTCCAGCGTAATTGATTAATTTTTCTGGTCGAAGCAGTTTTAGAAGTTCCCAGAAGAACATCATGAAATCACCACCAAAAAAATAAAAATGTTGTTGGTATCGAATATCAATGCTGATTACCAGACATCAACACTAGGAAGTAGGAACTTCAAAAAAAGACCCTATAACTCCAAATGACTAACAAGCTTGATGTATCACTTAGCGATCCAGTGCCAAAGAAGAACGCTACAATCTCAGATTCATGAACAAACAATTGCCAAGATACACCAAGAGAGTGACTCACTGCTGCACTTGATCTGGAACAGAACACCTCCAGATACCAGCCAAGGCACTGCCAAATATTGAGTGACAAACACTAGAAACCGCACATGGTACTGCAGTAAGCGGATTACCAAAGTGCTGAGTGGCTAGAACTACTCCAAGAACCGAGTTCTGCAACAAACAAAGTACAATTTAATGACTATACAGCACCTTACTAAAAGGCATGATTTACATCAAGGGCTTATCTAATTATTTAAGTGTCATATTTCCCCTGATTGTTTTTCAGGTGCCATTATGTAATACGATTACAAATATTTTCTTCAGTCATATACTAAGGACTGGAAATGGCAATTTTTTTTGGGGATAAATGGGGGGAGAGAGAGAGAGAGCTCTTCCCAGAGTCTATTTCTGAAATCATTTGCTTACCTGCATGCCGACTTCAATAGATATTGTCCTTGAGGATGATACATCAACCCCGAGCATCCTTGAGAGCACATAGCCAAAGAAGAAACCAGATGCATGAAGAAGAGCAGCAGCTAAGACAACCTGTTGACCTGACATGAGGATTGCAGAAGAACTCTGCGCAATTGCATTTCCACAAAGAACTGCAACAGTTGCTACAGCAATAGGGGGCATCAATGGAGACACAACTTTGACAAGGCTTTTGAAATACTGATTCAGAAATGCACCAGCTAAGACAGGAAGAAGCACCACCTGTATTTTGGCAGGGTTTATAATTCATTATGATAAATTACAATACTACGATACTTATAAGCCAATAACCAGATTAGGAAATGGACCTGTAAAGTGGACATGAAAAGTCCAGCTGCATCCACTGCAACAAATTGCCCTGCAAGTTTCTCTGTTAGGAAAGGGGTCATCACCTGCACGTATAGCCAGAAAGGTCAATTAACTTGAGCTCTCACACCATCAGAAAGGATTAGAGTATCTTCAAGGATATTAAGAGAATGAGACACATGCAACAATAAGAGGAAGTGTGGGAGCTTTTTCCCACGAACAGCCCACCAGTCTTTTAGACAAAAGTTCTCTGGTTGCTTATTAATTGGTGAGATGATAAAATGCTTTGTTTATTACGTTTAGATATAAAGATCGCCATCTGTGTCTTTTCGGAGCAGTCGCAAACACGGATTTGCTTACCAATAATTTTGCTGTTAAAGTTAAACACGGATCAACAATCAAATAAAACTATGTATGAAGAAAACAATTTAAGAACCTAAATCTTTTCTTATATTCTTGACCATCCAAACACACTTTCCTGTTCTGGACTTGACACTTCCATATGACCATTGAATACTCAATGTTACACTCTCTAACTCTGCACCTTGATTGTAGTCTAGAAGCAAAATATTTGGACTGTTTGCACAACAACTCTGGTGGTATAATTTAACCGTTTAGAAAAGAAATGATTGTAATTAGTGCTGAAGCCTTCACTTAAATCTGCATATTCTCCCCACCTGAATTTAAAAAATGTCCTGTCTATATCTGATGTCTATCCTGACAGTTCATCTTTGTCTTTGATGAAGGCAACAGTCGACTGCTCTGCAATCTTATTAAGCTTGTATCGCTCTTAGGA
The DNA here is from genome assembly GCF_000393655.2 of Nicotiana sylvestris. NCBI lineage: Eukaryota > Viridiplantae > Streptophyta > Magnoliopsida > Solanales > Solanaceae > Nicotiana > Nicotiana sylvestris. The sequence goes on along the minus strand of NC_091062.1, from coordinate 42,806,912 downwards.
AAAAAAGGACCAACTCCTCCAAATGCCTTCATGCTTTTGGGAATCAAGAGAGTTCAAATTCAAAGTAACTTGAAAAAGAAGCTCCCCAGATTTGATTTAGTTGCTTGTTGATTATTCTGTCAATAATGCATTTCTTTGTCGGCCAAAAGCTTTCTTCACAAGACTTTAGAGCTTACCTTACGTTACACATTTTAGAACTATCTCATATTGTTTTAGGTCACTTATGCTTGGGATGCATTAAACACACAACATAAGCGTATGTACAGATATAAACGTCTTATATGCATATTATATTCATCAACCAAACAAAACTACTAACCACGGCAGATAGGGTGCTTGCAGCAGTCATCAATACTGAAAGCGCCACATTTCCACTGCAGTTAATTGACACCTAGTAGGTATTTATAATGGAAACAACAGCAAAACAATAGTAATATGAATAACAATGATACAAGAGAACTTTCCAAAAGTACCTACCGTGCAATGTAAGTGACAATGTTACTTGCCGTCCCTGCAGAAAAATGCATGAGATGCTTAGTAAATGTCTATAAGTAGAGGGTTTGAAAAGGAGTCTAACTAAGCATACCTCCAGGACAGCAGCCAACCAAAATCAAGCCTGCTGCATAATGGGATGGCAAATTTAACAGCTTACTAACAAAATAACCTGATAAAGGCATCACCTACACCAGAAAACAGCCTGTTAACGTGTCCATCCCAAAGAAATTACGCAGGAAATAGATTTTCTTACTCCCTCTGTTTCAATTTAGATGACACAATTTGTTTATCGAGAGTCAATTTGACTAAACTTTAAGCTAAATTGGATTAGTTCAACTCCGCATTTTAAATTAAAATTTATATATCCAAAAACTATACGAAAAGTACTATAAAATGCAGCTTTTCTCATGTCAATATGATTAAAAAAAATACATTTTTAAAAGTTGGCCAAACTTCATACAGTTTGACTCTCGATAAGCGAAATGTGTCATCTAATTTGAAATGGAGGGAGTAGTAGTTTGTGGGATAAACTGCAAATCTAGCGCAGGTCATCACAAGAAATGGACAACGAATGACAAGGTAAACAGAAATGCGGAACAAGTTCACTTTATATAGAAAGCGTTTTCCGAGAGACATCACAGGAAGTGCAACTTCTTGAACAAAAGAGAGGATGGACAAATAGAACAAACTATTAGTTTAACAAGGAAAAAAGAAGTCAAGGGAAGCATATATTTGAGTTGCAATCTAAGAGCTAACATTCAAGAGGAAGAAAATGCATTATCGGAAGCTGACAAATCTGGATAAAATCGACAATTGGCAGCTTAAGAACACAAAACCAAAATAATATCAGTTTTCACCCTAAAGGGAAGGAATCCCCATATAAATCTTAACCCTAACTAAGTCTTCTGTCTTTAAATGGTGAAATGCACTTGGTAGCAAAGTGCTACAATTCATTTCGAATTTGCATATGGTTTTTGGAAATGTATTTACAAGTTGTCAGCATACTTCATCCATATCATTTTAGCATCTTGTTCATGGAGCAACAAGGAGTTGGATGGTACCAAACTTAAGAACTCAGAGAACAAACAAACGATTAATTTCTAAGTTAGAGAAAAAAAAGTTGCCCCTAGGGCTTTGGTTCGATGCCAAAGGTAGTATAAAGAAAAATGTGCGGTAGGCGGACATCATTGGACCACAAGTAACCGTAGCATGGGGGTCTATGAGTTCAAATCCACCACGCATCCAAGCTAAAAACAACGGATTTATTGGTTATCAATCAAATTACAGAGTAAATGTTGCTCCTTCTTCAGCCACAAATGTAGACTAAAATGGACAAAGCTTCATACATCAAAACAATATTTGGGTATAAATGTTACCTCTATTACTTTGGCTGGATTATTTCTAGCTGCATGCTTACAACACCGGTCAGGGGCGAAGGCACAAGCCGACCTACTGCTTCGGCCGAACCCTAGCTTTTGCTCAAGTGATGTATTTGGTGTTTTGAATTCATGAAATATGTATAGATATTAAATCTAGAACAAAATTATTAACACTTGAAATCGTGGTCCCAAAAATCCAGAACCTAAAATCCTGGCTCCACCTCTGACACCGGTGATAATTTGGACCTTTGATTGATCAATTTACTTACTCATTAACATTTCACAAGTACGCTAAAAGGAGTAATAAATATTCAAAGGACAAAAAGTTAATAAAATACCGAGTACTGAAGGACGAAACCGCAGAATAACTGTTTAGGCATAGCTAAAGCAGAACGAAGGTCATCAAAAGTAAGAGTCATTCCCATGCCAAGCATTGTAAGTGTAATACCCATCACGGTCCATTGGGGTTTGACCCAATTATAGGAGTTGGGTTTGAACAGCCCAATTAAGCAACCCAAAGCTACCCATAAAGGAAACAAGACAGAAATGGCCTCCCCAACAGTTTGGATCCAATCCCCGAAGCTTTTCTTGCTGTTATTATCATCTGCAGTAATGGCATTTGACGAATTTGCACACAGAAGGGGCACACTTATTGTCCTGGATGTTTGTGAAATGGGTTTGGGTTTTTGATTCAAAACAAGAATTGGTGAATGGGAGTTTGAGAAGTGAAGTGATTTAGGGGATGGTGAAAAGGGCAAAGGGAGATTTCTAGAGGTGAGATATTGATTGTTGTGTATAAATCTTGTGTGATTGAAGTAACAGGTTTTTGCAGTATTTGGTGTTGATAGAAACGCCTGCATTTTTCCCCCTAGTTCAGTGGCTGTTCACCACTCCGACAACGAAGCAACTTTTCTGCTAGTCACCCATCGTCCATCATTATATAAACTATTCACGAAACTCTTTGGGGTCGTTTGGTAGGAGGGATTAAGTGGGGTAACAGGTGGGATAAAATATATACTTTGTTTGGTTGGAGGTATAAATTAATTCCAGGATAAATTTATATCTCCAATCAAACAATGTATAAATTTAATCCCACCTATTATCGTATCTATCCCATCTTATGTCATTAAATGTGGTATTATTTTATGCCATATCTCAAGTGGTATAAAATAATCCCGACACTATTTTGTCCTGGGATTTAGGAAATGTCTTTTGTTTTCTTATCCTTTCAAAATAAATTTCACACTAAAATATAAGTATTTAATTATTTTCTAATATCTACAACAACAACAATAACAAAAAAAAAATCAAGTTTGATCCCATAAATGGTATCCGAGGAGAGTAGTGTGTACGCATACCTTACTCCTACCTAGGGATGTTCATGGTTCGGTTTGGGTCGATTTTTTCCTAAAAAGAAACCAAACCAAGTAAGTCAATTTTTTAAATATTGAGATTAAATTTTCACGAGAGATAGGAATATGAGAATGAGAAGTTGTAATTGACTTGGAACTTAAAGTTGCGAAAGAATCTCAGGAAGAAGGGGGATAACTCTTGTTGGAGATTACCAGAAGTATAGGAATAGGGTAAGTCTTGTTCAACTGTCTTCGAAAAAATAGGAGGCGAAGCAGAAGAAAACTCACTTAACTTTAATTTCGAAGAGTATGTGAGTAAGTTATCATGTAAAACATGCATTGAAGGGGAAGACTTCTTATTAGAGTTTGCATTCAAGTTATCAGATGAATTATGTGTAATATTACTTTGAGAGGAGAAAAGTGTGGGAGAATAATCAAGATTAGGTGATTTGAAATCAGTGTCTCTTAAGATAAAAGGAGTCAGGGAGATACTAGGAAACATTGAGAGATACGAAAATATGTTTTCGATAAATTTAACATGCCTAGAAATTAAAAATTTATTAGTAGTAGGATCCAAGCACTTGAAACCTTTGTGCTTGGTGGAAGTTCCCAGAAACAAGCATGGAATTGAACGGGGTTCGAATTTATTTTTATGACCAAGAGAAGCAAATGGAAAACATAAGCAACCAAATACTTTAACAAGGTTATAATCTGGGGAACACCCAAAAATTATTTCCTAACGTGTGTCACACCTCCTTTTTCGCCCGCGCCGCCTCAAAGGGGCGCAGTAGGGAGTTTTTTCCAATTAAAGGACAATCGAAACGAGATTTATTTATTATTTCAGAGTCGCCACTTGGGAGATTTATGGTGTCCCAAGTCACCGGTTGAATCCCGAATCGAGGAAAATATTGACTTTGTTTAACAGTCTACGCACCAGAAATTCGGATAAGGAATTTTGTTAACCCGGGAGAAGGTATTAGGCATTCCCGAGTTCCGTGGTTCTAGCACGGTCGCTCAACTGTCATATTCGGCTTGATTATCTGATATAATACATGTTGAACATATGTGCGAATTTTATCTTTTAACCGTTTTTATCATTATTATTATTTTTATCGAGAATTGCAATATCGTGAAAATATATCTCGAACCACGTCACATCAATGTACCCGTGGTTATCGACATATTTCGACTCTGTTGAGATTTGGATTTGGGTCACATAAATGTGCACCCGAGTTTAAGAAAATAAATTGTTAAAGGCGCGCCTAAAGCGACTAGCGTATCATTATTTTGGGTGAGACCGTGAAATTTGCTAAATGACCTATCCCGAAGTCTATACAATTATTAACCATTTATTGAGGGCCCCACAACTTGTGCGTTTTATTGGGTGAGACTCATCTCATTTATTTTAAAAGGATAATCCTAAAGTGCCTACATTTTTTCTATTAAATTTGTCTCTAAAAAATGAAAGAGAAAATGTCCTAATTTATTTACATGCTTACGAGTTGTTATAATCGGGTTCCGAACACAATTTGTTAAATCAGAACACAATATGGATAGTCCGTTGGCTAACGTGGACCCAGGCCCAATGTGTATGGCACAAAACTGGACCTGGGCCATCTCATTCACATGTTACTACCTAGTTACATTATATTAGGCATGCTCACAGTTTGTCAAATTAAAAAAAAACTTGGCAATCTAATTTTAATCCTAGACCATTTACATGCTGAAATTAACCAATAGTATCTAGCTAAACAATATTCCTACAAGTTCCGAAACGGTCTATTCGTTTAATGAGCTAATTGTTGAATGTTTAAGAATAGTCTAAATCAGCTAACATACTTTTTGAGACATGATAATCATCAAACAATAACGAACTAACTGAACAGAATTACCACACCATTTTTTATTTATTAGTAATATATAGACAGTTCGTCCACTAAGCTACTGTCAGATGTTCCATTATATATCTTAAACAACTACATGATTCTGATTAGAGGAAGCTAAATAATGTGTATATATACAATTGAAATTCAGAATATAACTAAGATAAATTCAGAACTTCAACTCTTCATTTCATATTCATGCTTCATGTTTTAGTTTACAGTAACCAGCGTGTCAGTTGTGTACCTGATATTGGAAGCAAAAGAAAAGGAAGATCAGCAGAAATGCAGTAGCATACGACAACAGCAACACCCAACAACAGATTTTAAAAAAAAACGAGCAGAAATCCAGCAACACCCAATGAAACAGTGGCAAATAGCCAAATAGCAACCTAGGAAAAACCAACTTGAAACCCAGCAATACCAAACAATCACACGCAGAATGCAGATTGAACCAGAAGCAAAAAATGCAATGGAACCGTTCTGATTTTTGTTCTTTTAGCACTCAAAATAGAACACGCTCAAACTACTGACTCTCAAAAAGAAACTGAATTCTTAACGTTAAAATCTAGTTCTTTTCTCTCAAATTCTGACTCTCCAAGATTTAAAAGTCAGTCAATTTTTAACTTGAATTCTGAATCTCTTCTCCTTTTTTATATTCAGAAAATTCTTTCTTTTAAACTCTCTTCAAATTCGAATCCTCAAAAATCTTTTAATCTTTTCGAATTTTTTTCTCCCAATATTCAGCCAAAATCCCCTCTAATTCTGTCCAAGTCTGCTCTATTTATGTCTCATAACAGACCCCTTAATCAATTAAACAAATAATAAAACAATCTACTTTCTCTTACCAAACCCACTACTACATAAAAAATGCAATTATTATTTTATTTAATCAGTTTTTCTTGAGCCCCGTAATCCTACTATGTCTTGTTCCCCATTATTGATTAAACAAATGCATTATTCCCCACTACCACATGTCTTGTCCCCCACTATATTATTTTAATACCTTATTTTAATATTATTAGCTTAGTGGACAGAGCACTCAAAACAAATAATTGTTCAGATTTTCAATTCCAAAAATACCCCTCTGAAATTACTGAAATTACCATTATACCCCTGAAAATACTGCAATTTACCATTCTACCCACATCAGCTATAACCAATTCACCTAATCAATTAACCAAAATACAACAACTATAACCAATCAAACCTGACAATTGACAACTAATAATCAAACTCTGCATAATAAACTTGCCAAACAAACTCCTAATCGACAACGTTCATGAATTAACAACACAGTCAGATTCATTTCCGAACAAACTCAGCAGAACAAACAAGTAAATACAAATCACTAAACTCGATCATCAATCGAACCTCGAATTAAATCCAACAACATTACAACAAAGATGAATGATTCAAACTAAATCAAAAATTAAAAACCAAAACATAAACTCACATTAAATCACTGGATTAAAAACGATCATCAAACAAAAAATGAACACGAATTAAATCTAAATTAAACAACAAAGATGAATGATTCAAGTGATTAAACTAACACACTTCTATATTAAAACTAAACAAAAACAAATGAATAAAAACAAAACGAAGAAATAATCAAGAAATGAAAAACAACGAACAAGAAAAGAATCAAACATATACTGATTTCAAATCCGAGAATATCAAACAAAATACAGACAGAAATGAAACTTAAACCAACTAACCGGAAATGAACAACGACGAACTCGAACGGAAATGGCAAACTCGAACCAAGACTGCCAACGACCTAACGGATCTCGACTTCAATGAATACCCACCTTCTCTTTTAACCTTGACGAACTCAGACTGGACCTCACCGAACGACGAACAACAACGGACTCAAACAAAACCAAACGAAACCTTGACAGAACTTCGCCGGACTTTAACCGGACTGCCTCGCTTTTCCTCCGTGTGTGTGCGTGTGGTCATGGAAGCAGCTGGGGTTTCAGCCATGGGAGGGTAGCCATGGGAGCTTGGGACGAGGAGATGAAGCAGCAGCAATGGCTGCTAGACATGGAGCGACAGACTGTTTGGTTGCTTGGTGGAGCTCATTTTTGGACGGGAGGTCGACGGACTGGTGAAGACGAAGAAACAACAACCATGGTTGTTGGTCATTCATGGTGGAGCTGGGAACAAAGAAGAAGAAGAAGAAGGAGCAGCCATGGCGGTTTGGGTGGACGACGAGGAGGGGTGTTGTTCTTCGATGAAGACGAAGCTTGGGCAGCAACTGGTCGTGAGGAGGAGGCTGGAACTGGAGCTTGGAGTCAGCCATGGGAGCTTGGGACGAGGGAAAGTGGGGTGGTTTTGGAGAAGAAGAAGAAGAGAGGGGCGGGCGGGTAGCTTTTAGGGTTTTTTAGGGTAAAAAAAAATGAAAATGGGGGTATGAGATTAACCATAGTTTGGGTTATGGGGCGGACTGGGTCGGGTCGACCCGGTGGGGTTATTTGATTTGGGCCATGGTTGATTTAAATTAGAAGGTAGCCCAATCCGATTTTCTTCCTCTTTTATTGCTTCTTTTTTCTTCTTTTATTTTCTCTTAAACTAAACTAAATTCTAAAAATCCTAAATTATCATATAGAACTAAATTAATTTATAAAAGTGCAAATTAACTCTCAATAACAATTAACACACAATTAAATAGCAATTACGATAAAATCACACAATTTGGACATTAAATGCTAAAAATGCAACGTACAATATTTTTATGATTTTTTGTTCTTGTAAAAACAAACTTAATTGCTCCTAATTGTAGAATTAAATCCTAAATGCAAATGCGACATATTTTTGTATTTTTTATTAATTTAACAAATAAACATGCATGGACAAAATACAAATAATTATCAAAATTTGAGAGAAAAATTCTCAAAATTGCACACAAAGGAAAATTGTTTTATTTTGAATTTTTTGGGAGTATTTCTCTCATAGGGCAAAAATCACGTGCTTACAACGTGAACTAAAGTTAAGAACTGGAAGAGGGAAAATATTGATTAAATGAGTAGCAAAAAGACAAGCATCTGCCCAAAAGGAGAATGGTATAGAAGCTTGAAATAAAAGTCATCGCAAAATATTATTAATGTGACGATGTTTCCTCTCTGCACGTCCATTTTGGGCAGAGGTGTGAGGACAAGAGAAACGATGAAGGATGCTACGGTCCTTAAAGAAACTTTAAAATTTGTGATTATCATATTCCTTTCCTCCATCTGATTGAAAATACGAAATAGAAGAATGGAAAATATTAGCAACCATAAGATAGAATTCTTTGAATTTGTCAAAGGCCTCGGATTTGTCGTGCATCAAATAAATCCAAGAAAATTTGGTGTAATCATAAAGAAAAAGAATGTTGTAATGATAATCAGAATTTGAGGGTAAGGGAGCTTGCCATACATCAGAATGAACTAGAAAAAATGTTTATTTGCACGACTAACTGAAAGATTAAACTGCAATTTTGTTTGTTTGCCCAAATGACAAACAATACAAGAATTATTGTCAAAAGACGAAACACAACGAATCAACTTTCTATGAATTAAAGCAGCAAGAGATCGTTGACCAAGGTGCCCGAGCCTTTGATGCCAAATTGTAGGAGACGAAACATCACTGAAAAGAGCAAGGTGAGAGGACGAAAACGGAATAACTTGAAAAAGGTAAAGTGACCCAACATTATCATAGTGGAGCAACACTTGATTGGTCTTCTTGTCCTTAACAAAAAAACCAGTGTCAGTAAACTGAATAACGCAACCATTATCAGCACAAAGTCATTGAATTGAAAGGAGATTTTTCTTCAGAGAAGGGATATATAGAACATTGCGTAAAAGTAGAGGCCTAGAAGATGAAGGAATAGTTGAAGTGCCAGTAGAGAGAATAGGAAGGAGATTACCATTACCAACAATGACTTGAGATGATCCGGTGTAGGAGGAAGGAGATGATAAAATAATGGGATCATGGGTCATATGGGCTGAAGCCCCAAAGTTAGGATACCAAGTAGTAGGACGAACTTCTTCCAGGCTCATGGCTGCAAAAGACTTAGTTGGCACATTAGAAGCATAAGAATGATTAAATCTATTTTTGCATTCAAGCACAGTATGATTAAAATTGTATACAGTGAAAATCAGAGAGTCCGATTTTATGATCATTATGGCACATCATAAGACCGCACCCAGATGGCCCGAGGCTCAGCCCGAGGTTCGACCCCGAGGGCTCTCAATGATCGACCTCGAGGCTATGCACATCAATGGCTATGATGGACAAACGAGAAGTTCTCAAGGCACGTGATTAAAGCTGACCAAGTCTATTAGGCTAGTTCAAGCCCATACCGTAGCATTAAATGGTTGTACCAGCCTTACATCCTTGTAATAAATGCGTCTGTACTATGTTGGGATTCCCCTTCATATATAAAGGTGACCCTTGTCATTTTGTAAGGTGATCCAATATATAACATTCAATACAAGAACATTCTCTGCTCTCTAGCTTAAACATATTCTCTCTTGATTCTATTATTTACATTTATTGCTTACATTTATTGTGTTCCATTAATTGTTCTTCATTTATTGTTCATTATTGATCATAAAGAACTCAGATCAAAGTTCTTAGAATAGTTAGACCTTCATCGGCCGGTCACAACCTAACACTTAGCTCGACCTCGAGGCCCCGTATAGGCCAACTCAAGGCCCCGATTCTCAGCCTCTCGATTTGCTTAACATACTACCTTCAAGCTCTTATCTTATTTTTTAGTCTCACACTTAGTATCTACTGCCTAACAACTAGCAAAAAAAATCACGTATTTTTAGAACCACAAAATCAAATCTAATTATAATTACCATTTTCAAGGTAAACAGTTTGGCACCCACCATGGGGCTAAAAATAATAGTGATTGTTTTCTTGCTGGTTTACTGCATAACGCAAGTTATTCTTCACACTTTTTCTAGTCCAAAAATCTTTGATTTCAGGTCAAAATATCTAACTCAGTAAACGCACATGAAAACAATGATCTTGAGGACCATGGAGAGAATGATATAGCTGTTCCAGGTATTAGTGTACCACCACGACACTCTGAGGATGCATCAGAACCAATTCCTGTGGACGTGGTCTCGCGCAACGCCCAACACGTCGACATAAGCTCCCACACCAACAGGAGTATACGCTAAGAAAACCAACAAGAAGCTCAGGAAATCCCAGTGCGAGGGGAGCAAGAGGTTAGCCTTCACGTTATTTTTGAGATGTTACATGCACAATAGTTGGTGATTGCTCAACTGCAAAGCCACCAAAAAACTCTAAGCACAACAACACCGAAAATGGCTCCTCGAGCCGAATAGGTACCGGAAAAATCGAGTAACAACGGGTTAACAACCGACCCCGCTATTATAAAGATACTCGAGGACCTCACAAAGAGGATTGAATCGGGCGAAAAAATGATAGAAGCTAACGACAAAAAGGTGGAGACCTACAATTCAAGGGTCGACCAGATCTCGGGCGCACCCCCGATCCTGAAGGATGTTGATTCAAAGAAATTCGTACAAAAGCCATTCCCGTCAAATGCCGCTCCAAAGCCCATCCCGAAGAAATTTAGAATGCCTGACCTTCCGAAGTATAACGGAATCTCGGACCCCAACGAGCATGTCACTGCTTACACTTGTGCTGTGAAAGGCAACAATCTGAGGGACGACGAGATTGAATCTGTCCTGCTAAAAAAGGTCGGGGAAACACTTTCAAAAGGGTCCATGATGTGGTATCACAACCTAGCTCCGAATTCGATAGACTCATTTGCCATGCTGGTAGACTCTTTCATAAAGGCACATGTCATTGCCATCAAGGTGGCTACAAGGAAATCCGACGTCTTCAAAATCAAACAAAGAGAAAATGAAATGTTGCGGGAGTTCATATCTTGCTTTCAAATGGAGAGAGTGGAATTACTACTAGTCTCCGATGACTGGGCAGTACATGCCTTCACCCAAGGCTTGAACGAACGAAGCTCGGTGGCTTCAAAGCAGAATTTGGTTGAATACCCCATCGTGACTTGGTCAGATGTCCACAATCGATATCAGTCAAATATTAGGGTCAAGGACGACCAACTGGGAGCCCCCTCGGGCTCAGTATATCCTAGCAGACTCCTGGCAAAAGAGCCAAAGCCAAACAAGGAAAGGTACCAACCATACACCGAAGATAGGAGAAACGCCCCAAGGCGTAACATACCCCGAAGTGATCGAAGGACAGATTGGGGTCAGAATCCTTAGGGACTCGTGAGCAGAGCCGGATTCGACAGACACACAGGATCGATGAAGTTACCTCTCCTGTCGGAATACAACTTCAAAGTTGATGTTTCAGACATCATATCTACCATCGGTAAAATCAGAGACCCTAGGTGGCTAAGAACTGTACTATCAAATCCGCCACAGAGGAACCCCAACTTAGTGTGCGAATTTCACGGCACACATGGTCATAGGACCGAAGATTGCAGACAGCTCCGAGAAGAAGTAGCCCGGCTACTCGGCAAAGGGCACCTCCGAGAGTTCCTTAGCGACCGAGCCAAAATCAGTTCTGGGAAAGAGAGGCGAACATGAAGAATGAAATAGATGAGCCTCAACATGTCATCCACATGATAGTTGGAGGAATCGACATCCTGTAGGAATATATTGTCAAAAAAAAAGAAAATATCCATCACCAGGGAGAAGCAAACTCGGGGTTACATACCCGAAGATGCTCTCACGTTCATCGACGAGGACATCGAGACCCTTTCTCAACCTCATAACGATGCCTTGGTAATTTCTTTTCTTGTGAATACATTTCAATTTAAGCGTGTGCTTGTGGATCTAGGTAGCTCAGCCAACATTATCAGGTCGAAGGTGGTGGAGCAGCTCGGAATGCTTGACCAGATCATGCCCGCCTCTCGAGTCCTCAATGAATTTAACACAGCAAATGAAACAACGAAAGGGAAAATCACCCTCCTGGTCAAAGTGGACGGCACGACCCAAAATGTCAAATTCCATGTCATCGTAGGATATATGAGGTACAACGCCTTGCTCGGAAGGCCATGGATACACTGCATGAGAGTAGTACCATCAACCCTTCATCAAATGATGAAGTTTTTGACAAAGGACGAAATAAAAACCGTGTATGGAGAACAACATATAGCGATGGAGATATTCGCGGTGCATGATGTGGCACGGGCATCGACGCCTTCAACATCGAAGGAGCCAAATGATAAGCAAACAGTGAAGTAGAATCACGAGACACATTCTCAGCTACACCCGAATAAAACAAGCAAAGGAACGTGCTGCGTCCCGAAGCAAACGTTTGAAGCATATCGAGGCTCAAAAAGCCATCACCACTAAGGTATAAACATCTCCCTTTCCATTTATATCTGACACTAACCTTTGTGCAAGTGTCCGAACAGAACAGTCAAAGCGCTATCCAGCTTGAAGACCTTAGGTTTCAAAGCATACATTGCACTCTTTTCCTTCGATCGGGTTTTATCCCAAGAAGGGTTTTACCGGCAAGGTTTTTAATGAGGCAACATCTATATGCTACCTAAGGAGAAATTCACAAGTGTTCAAGGCTTCTCTTCAATCAACCTCGAACACTGGGGGGCATTCCCCCGGAACATCACCTTCTCGAAGAAGTCAAGATGAGCCAAAAAGGGTCTCAATAGGAAAATGATGTATCGATCCAAACGGTCGAATGAACCGTGTCCGCATAGAATAATTGAGCCCTTGATGGCAAAAACATGTATACTTGTACCAAGTAATCGAAGAATATTTCTCCTCCATTAAAACTCTTTGCGCTTTAAAGAAGTATGCCACTTTTACAAGAAACGACTCTAGAGCTAGAAATTTCCCAAACACTCGGGGACTCACGCCAAAAACTTGAGGCCACATGACCTCCGAGTCGGAAACTTCGAACTCGTAAGCCCTCAATGAGGAAATACCAAGTTTACAAGGAACGACTCTAGAGCCAAGAAACTTTCGATGACTTGGGGACTGTCGCCGACTGTCACGCCCATCGATTTGTTGAAAACCTGAGGCTATAAAACCCCATGCGGGCAACCTCGAGCTCATAAGACTTTATAAGGCAATACCAAATCTGTAAGACCTCAAGAAAGGCATGAATTATACTTGTACCAAGTAAACAAATCTATAAGACCTCAAGCAAGGCGTGAATTATACTTGTACCAAGTAACCAAATCTGTAAGACCTCAAGTAAGGCATGTTAAAATTTATAAGACCTTGCAAAAAGGCATCATCATGATCTTAAAGTTAAGGCTATATTCGAACTTGTAAGACCCCTAAAAAGGCATACCCTCGATATAAACACCGAAATTACTTCACTCGGGGACTAAAAGGCTACAACCAAACGCAATGATCTCCGGCCAAACTCACGCGACTCGGGACGCCCGACCGTCGCTATAAAATCACATGCCTTTAAATTACTTTGAAAATACTTCAAAAAGAACTGATTAATCAGGCTACCTTCAACATAAGCAAAAGAGCTTCGATCATATCAGCTCCAAACAATAGGCTTCGAAACAATTCAGCCATCAAGCGAAACCTCCCGTGGTGCTCATTTATCCCTACATAACGGCTCACAATCGAGGCTCTCATCAAGCAGTCGAAGAGTCGGGCAAACACAAAAACTTCAAAAAGTCTCTAACGAGGGAAAATAAAGCCTATATTAAAAGGTCGTACTGACCCAATGCGTAAGAGCCACTGTTGCCAGCCTATATTTAAAGGTCATAACGACCCAATGCGACTATTGCCAACCTATATTAAAAGGTCGTACCGACCCGACGTGTAAGAGCCCAGATGCCAACCTATATTTAGAGGTCGTACCAGGCCAACGTGTAAGAGCCTAAGGGCCAACTTAAAAACTTAAGGGTCAATGAGCTTGAATCGAAATACGACTCAAAGACTAAGCCCGAAATAGTTAACTAAAAATGCCTAAGGGCAAATGCGTAAGAGCATACGAGCCAGCCCAACGAGCCTCAAGGCTGATTCATAAACCTAAAGGGTTTTACTCGAAGGCCAATTCGTCTGGCTAATCATTGACAAATGTCAAAACTCAAGACAAAGAAAGACATACACAAGCAAATAGAAATTCATGAAAGGAGAAAACCGAAAGGTTTCTTTATATGTGCATATATCTGTAAATGCTCTTTGAGAGCCCTGTACAAAGAATCAAAAAGAAAAAGCCTAGTCTACTCCCCCCTCGAGGACTGCGGCCCCTTCGGTCTCCCCCTTATTATCTTCGGCATCGGACATGAGGAACTTGGCATCGTATTCATCCGCAATGGCCTGCTCAATCTCTTTTGAGAGATCGAAGCCTTTAGGGTAGATTTCCTCGAGGGGTTCCCTCTGGGATTTGCACCGAGAATACTCATTGCTTCTGCTCTCCCGATCGGAAGCCTCTCTCAACTTAGCTCGAACATCAGCAACGTCTTTTAAATAGATGACCACTTTCTTGTTGGCCTTAGACCAAATCTCTTCAGCTTCAGCCCAGGCATCCACGACCTCGACCTTCATCTCTAAAAGGTTGGACTCGAGCCTTGCAATCCTGCTCGTTTGAACCAAGATGTTCTCATGGGCATTCCGGAGCTGCACCTCGAGGGAAGAAATATTGGCCAAAGCATTCTTCTTAGCTGCAACATGGGCATCTATCTGAGCCCTTAGCCCGTTACACTCATACTTGGCCTGGCCAACCTTGCCCCAAAGGTAATCCAGATCCTCTGTCTTGCTCTGCAACTGATGTGTCAAAATATTAGTCTTTGAGGATAGAAGTGGAAACACACATTCCCTCGGAGCAAAGGTTACCTGTTTCTCGAGGTAACTTTCATAGTTCAGGCTTCGATTCGCCTCGTACCGAAGGTGCCTCAATTATTTTCCCCCTTTATCACAAAGAAGCCTGAGGGATTTCTCCCCATCCAAGGCTTTCCTTAACCGGGCTTCACAGCGGAGCAACTCAGACTTGAGCTTGTCAAAGGCCTATGAAAAAGAAGCTCAATGAGAAAACAAAAATGTAAAATCAGAAGATCAACGAAGTCAACCAAAGCTCACCACATAACAAAGCCGTTGAGCCTCCTCAAAGGTTGAGCGTGCATCTACTGGCCTGGTCTCACCGGCCCCAGTTGAACCTATCTCGGTAGGGACATGGTCGCTCGAGACCCCGCTTGATTTAGGCGGCCCATGGTCTTGAACATCCCTTAAAGTACCTTTGACAGGGGGCGAGAATGACGGCTGAACACATGTATCCCTTGAAGTACATGCGACGGGAAATGAAGATGGCGCCAAGGGAGGAACCACTTTTCCAAGGCTAGAAGCCTCAGATGTCGCAGGCTCAGCTTTGTTATCAGTCCTCGACCCCAAAGCGACGATTATTCCTCCTCCCTGAGGGGGCACAGTCTCATCTCAGAAAATTCTCTAATGCCTACGGTGACAGAGTTAGTACACGTAAAAGAAAGTACATTTCAAAGAAAACAAGCCACACAGCACATACCGTGATGTTTTCCTCCCATCTACCCTTGGACAGATCTCGCCACTTATGCTCATTGTAAGTTAAGCAAGCTGCCAGTTTTTGAGACCAATCCGCCTGGTCTGAAACCTCGTATGGCATCCACGGGATTGCTAAAAAAAAATAAAAGAAAAAGAAAGCGTCTTTACAATATCCGCCTCCACCATGGGAAGAAATAATGAGAACACGAGTGTACCACTTACGTGTAAAATTCCATTTCTCAGGAAATGGAAGGAACTCTGCGGGGATAATATCGACAGATGGCACTCGGACGAAATGACTCATCCACCTTGGGTCCCCATCTTCTTCATTGCTGGCAACAAAGGACCGAGTGGATCGACGTCTCAGAGTAATCAGGCCTCGATAATGCAAGGGACGGTACAATCTAATAAGATGGTTGACGGTGAATTGGAGCCCGACTTTATCTGCAAAATACCTTATCATCAGCACTATCCTCCAAAACGACGGGTGAACCTGTGCCAGGGTAACCTGATATCTTCTACAAAATTCAAGCACGACCCTATCAAGAGGGCACAATGTAAAGGGTTACGCATACACGTTCAAAAACCCCTCGACATGAGCCATGATGCTTTCTTCTGGGGAAGGTACCTGCAGTACCGCCTTTTCTCCCCATCCGCAGTCTTTTCTAATCGCCTCGAGGTGTTTCTTCCCTATAAAGGAGATAAACTTCGATGCATTCTCCCGAGATCGGTGCCTTTGGCGCTTGCTTCCTCGAGAGACTGCCTCCTTGCTTGCGAACGAGCGTAAGCAACGGCCCAAGCCAGCTTCTGCTTGGCCTTCTCCAATGTCTCTCAGGCTCGTTCATTCGCAGTGGCGACATCTTTCATGTATGAAGACGCATTTTCTTCGGCCTCAGACTTGGCCACAAATAGTGCAATAGCCTCCTTCTGAGTATCTCGAAGAAGACCCTAGATCGAGGCCAACTCCGTTTGCAAAAGCTCTCTCTCCGAGGTCACGACCTCATTTTGCCCCCTCAGCTCGAAGATCTCCGCATCATTGGTTGCAACCTCTTCCTGAAGTTGCCCCAAGAGGGAATCCTTTTGCCTGATCTGCGAAGACAAAACAAGTTGGTAAACATCAAGTTATAAGGATAAAAAACAATTTCATGGGCGCCGTGTTACCTTCTCAGCAACGACAGCCCTTTCCTGGCACAATCCCTCCAAACTAGCCTGGAGCCTGCTCAACTCCTCCCCCTTTCGGGCAAAGGAGGCCTTCGACTCCTTTAACTCCGAGGTGAGCTTCTCGACCTCATTCCCACAAGATGAAAGCTTGTCTCAAAGCCTGGAAAAGGCACGGTCATACATTTCTTGGCCTATAGCAAGGCGGAGAATTTAGAAAACCAAAGGTAAAGATTGAAGCGCAAACGTTGTGTCAAAGAATGTGACCTACTGCTGAAGCCTCTCTGCCTCCTTGAGAGCGATGGGAGCATCAAGATCAATGTGTTCGTCTATACAAGCAAATAGGTCTCCAAGCACATCTTATCCTCCATGAGAGGCCCCCGCATCAACGGTCCTCGGGCCCTGTGCCTCCCTGATTTCCCCCGGTGAGTACGAATGACCCAAATTAAGGCCACCCAGAGGATTAATTTCTCTAAGGGTCTCATCTTGCCCCCGAGAAGCTTTGGGTTCAGGCCCTCCAGAGTCACCAATAGCGGGTTCATCGTCACGGACTGTACCATGTCCGTCTTGAAACTCAGGGACTGTGCCCGCACCCTCCTCGAGGGTCTCCTCAACACGGGTTTGGTCCATATCGACCACCACCGATTCGGCAGTTTTTCGCCTGACAACTTTCGGAGGATTTGCCCCTCGTCTCGTCCTTTGTACCAAAAGGCCTTCATCATCATCATCACCTTTATCCCTGGCACGGGGACTTTCCACAGCAACCTTAGTCGAGACCTTGGCATCAGTCCGAGGCCTTTGAACTTTAGAGGTCTCTGATTTGGGAGATGCAGCCGACACCTCTTTTTTCCTCTTCTTGCCCTTACCGGGCTTCGAGGTCCCTTCCTCACCATCAGGAGACGGTCTCATCGGCACTCCATCCCAGAGGCCTACACAAGTGTGACGCTCAAACTTACCACCATAAAAGATATTCATATGGAAACATGGTAAAGATAGCGGTAAAGAGCATACCGTGGTTCTTGGCCTGCCACCGCATTTTGGCCAAGTTGCACCAAGAACGCTCGATGTAAGGGAAAGTGGAGTCCAACTGTCTGATCCATCCCAGTAGGTTCTAAACCGCATCGAGGTACCAAATGGTGGCTGCATAATCAAAAGAAGATCATCTTTCAGAAGGGGATAAAAGGGAAATAAAATATGCTAGAGGTAGGGGCACTTACGGTTCATATTCCATTCCTCAAGGAATGGCATCCTATTAGTCGGGATGATGTATGAGGTCCTCAGTCAAACAAACGGACTCATCCACCCCGATCCTTGTCCTTATTGATGCTCGAAAAGAACGGCCTCGCGGATTGAGGGTGAAGCTTGATCAAACCCCAGAAGAGACGAGGGCTATATAATTTGACCAAGTGGTTGAGGGTGAAGGTCATACCCTCAACCTGGTTGGAAAAGTACCAGATCATATAAACGATCCTCCAGAAAGAAGGACAGATCTAACTGAGTGTCACTCGGTACTCATGACAAAAGTCGAGAATCACCGGATCTATCAACGGGGAAGAAGGATTCGAGGAATCTATGGGACCTAGAGTAAACGGGTACGTATACACGTTGAGGAAGCTAGGTTTGTGGTCTACTATGCTTTCCCTAGAATTGGGGATCTCTACTGACACTGCCTCCTCCCATCAGCAGTCTTCCTTCACTCTGTTCGTATTGGTCACCATGCTGATATACTGAGACACGTGCTCACATCGACCTGGTGTAGAAGGGGGATTTTCGATAGAAAAATTGGATACATTATCGAATTGGGTAAGAGTACATTGCTTGACAGTTGGGGGTACTTTTGGTTTACCCCTAGATGGGCGAGACGAAGAAGCAGCACCCTCTTTTTGAGGTGCCGTTCTAGAGGTCCTAGCCATGACTATAAAAAAGGTTCCCAAGAAAGGAAGTAAGAAGATAAGCGCAGAAGGGAGAAGAATGTAGAAGATGGTGAACCTCTAGAAAGTTGAAGATGCTATGAAAGTGTGAATAAAAAAATGGTTGAGGTATTTATAGAAGCCATATGGGCAGCATTTGGGAAGTGGAAAGGCCAAACCAATAACGGTTCGTGGGCTTCTCGATAGACGGTTGACTGTGACTCCTGTGCAGTCTTTGAGTCATGGCATTTAATGATGTGATGGACTGACGTCATGATGGTAGTATCGAAGAGGCAAGAATTCAAGACTGTTTCTTATAATTCTCATTCTAAGAAATGCAGGGACTATCTGTATACGATGAAAATCAGAGAGTCCAATTTTATGATCGTTATGGCACTTCGTAAGACCGCCCCCAAAATGCTCGAGGCTCAGCCCAGGATTCGACCCCAAGGGTTCTCAATGATCGACCTCAAGGCTGTGCACATCAATGACTATGATGGACAAACGGGAAGTTTCCAAGGCACATGATTAAAACTAACTAGGTCTATTAGGCTAGTTCAAACCCGTACCGTAGCATTAAATGACTGTACCAGCCTCTAATCCTTGTAATAAATGTGTCTGTACTATGTTGGGATTCCCCCTCATATATAAAGGGGACCCTTGTCATTTTGTAAGCAGATCCAATATACAACATTCAATACAAGAACATTCTCTGCTCTCTAGCTTAAACATATTCTCTCTTGATTCTATTATTTACATTTATTGCTTACATTTATTGTGTTATATTAACCGTTCTTCATTTATTGTTCATTATTGATCATAAAGAGCTCTTTTCAAAGCTCTTAGAATAGTTAGACCTTCATCGGCTGGTCATAGCCTAACACTTAGCTCGACCTCGAGGCCCCGTATAGGGCAGCTCAAGGCCCTAATTCTCAGTCTCTCGATTTGCTTAACATACTACCTTCAAGATCTTATCTTATATTTTAGTCTCACACTTAGCATCTACTGCCTAACAACTAGTATAAAAATAAATCATGTATTTTTAGAACTACAAAATTAAATCTAATTGTAATTACCATTTTCAAGGTAAACAAAAATGAAAGCAAATTTCGCACTGATTAGAGGGATTAAAGGGGGAACGTCCCAATACCCCAGCCATAGGTGAGGGATGGAAAAAGGATGATTGGAAACCAGGCCATTGAGGAGAAAAAGAGCGAGGCGAATGCTGGTTACTTTGCCCACGACCCCTAATATTGTAGCCTCTATTAGTCTTATCTCGTCCACGACCATTATTTTGTCTTCTAGAATATGAATTTTGATATGGAGAGGGAGCATCATATGAATCTTTAGCCTGAGTCGATGCTGTCAAAGCTATTTGTGACTTTAAGTCATCTAGAGTGGCTACCTTAATATGGGCTTCTTCAGTGAGCAATAATGGCTGCAATGCGATGAATGAAGGAAAAGTACCAGTAGCATTTAGGCCAGAAATAAAAGTGCGATAAGAGGGAGGCAATCCTTGCAGTGCTTGAGTAACTTAGTCCTTGTCAGTTACAGGTTTTCCAATTTCTCGAAGAGAGCATGCAGTAGAATGAATTTGTTGTAAATAATCCTTCATGGATAGAGAACCTTTCTTGAAGTTTTGGAACTTTGACTTCAAATGGATTGAAGAAGAGGAAACTTGGTCAAGGTAGAGGGAGTCAAGTGTATCCCAAGCTTCTTTGGATGTCTCACAACCATAGTTAAGAAGAGTGTCAAGAACTGCTGGAGAAAGTGTTGCATTAATCCAACTCATTGCGATAGTATCACACTGAATCCATAACTTATAATCCTCATGATCTTGTGAGGGGCATGGTACGGTTCCATCTACTAGGGATAGAAGATTGTGACTTTTAAGAACAATAAGAAAAACTTTCTTGCAAGTAAGATAATTGATGTATGTTAATTCAACAGGGACAAAACCTTTGATATTAGAAATGGTTGGAGGGGGAATGGGAAGACCAAGTGAAGATTGAGTCATGGTTGTTTGGGTGGTGGAGGAAGAGGAAATTTCTGAGACCATTAACATGGATCTTTATGGCTCTTGATACCAAGATGAGATTAAGCGTATGATGGCCAGCTTGATTGCTAAGGCCACATAACCATGTATTTATACATATACGAGAGTACAAATTGTACAAGGATTCTACAAGATAACTACATAAATGGATAATTATAAATAATATAAAAGCTATCTCCATCATATTGGAACCAAACCAAACCAATTAAGTCGATTTTTTATCGATTCGGTTTTTGTCGGTTTTTCGATTTTTCGGTTATTTATCATTTTTTTCTTAAATATGAGACATACACTACCAAATGCATATTCCGGCGACTACATTTTCAAAGTAACACTATCAAATCAATTGCTCTTTGAGAAATGTATCATTTACCAAGATATATTGATGATAGTTGAATCAAATACTGATGAATAATTGAAGTACTCAATTAAAAATTGATTATTTTTAACATGAAATAAATTCTTTTACTAAACAAAAGAAAACTACCAATCAAACTAGAACGTAAAGGAAAAAAATTAGATTATTGTAATAGCAAAGAACTAGACTAAAAATACAAATGACTAATATATACCATAAAATTTTAGAAACTTTATATAAAAATATACATATATATAAGTGTAATAATAAATTTAAATAGCTACATTTATAGTTGGTTTGGTTTGGTTTTTTCCGGTTATTTTTTGATTAAAACCAAAACCAAACAAAATTTGATCGGTTTTTAAAATTCAAAACCAAAACCAAACCAAACCTAAAAAGTATCAATTTTTTTGGTCGGTTTGGTTCGGTTTACGGTTTGGTTCGATTTTTTGGGTTTTTATGAACACCTCTACTCCTACCTCATAGGAATAGAGAGGTTATTTCTGATAGATCCCTGACTCAAGGAACAATGAAGATAAAATCTCCAAATAGCAACAATGTAACGGGCGTGAATGCCACAACATGTAATAATAAAGAAACATAAATAGAAAATTACAAAAAGAGTCCTAGCACTACTGGTCAGCCTAGGAGGAATACACTATTATCTAACAACCTACAACCCTAATCATTGACCTCCATACCTTACTATCGTAAGTGTCGTGCCCCATTTTTTCTCGCGGAGTCTGGGTTTCGACATTCTTTGGGACAACTCATTTCCTTTTGGGAATTGAGTATGGAATTTGAAGAGTTGCCACCTAACTGATTTAAGATACGTTAGGGCACCTAAAGCAAATAACTCATAAACCGATTTGCGTTACCAGAGATTGGGTTAGGGCTCGAAATAACCTTGAGGGAAAGGTGTTAGACACCCCTCGAGGTCCACAATGGTGGGCCCAGGCCGAACTCGAATTAGGTGAATTAGTCTTGTAAGCAAATAAAGCAATTTAGACAAATAAATATTATGTTTAAAACAAGGAGAAAAAGGGGTCCTAGGTATTTTAGCCTATAGGATCACGTCTGTGCAATACTTGGTAATAGTCCCCAAGTTGGGGTGCTACACATAGCATTGCGCACATGTCATCATATCCTTTACTACCCGATTACCCTCCCTTAATTATTGTTACTTAAGCACTCTAATAGTATCCAGTACGTGCCTTATGCTTGCATTACCCGTTCCTTGCCAGTGGCCTTGGAGGTGTTTAGGACCTCTATTTAAGGAAGTTCTAGACTCACCTATGTTGTTTTTAAAAAGGATAAAACTAAGCGACAAATAAAAATCAAGTAGGACTATCACATAAAGATGCAGTCAAGGCTCATATTTACCTCCACAAATAGACAAACAATTGCATGCCTAAAACAAACAGTTTTAAAAATTTAAGAGTCCTATATGCAGGATACCTAAATGAGCATAAACAGAATAGACAGTAGTTATTAGGGGAAACAATAAATACCTAATCAGTTTGCCTACTAATTTTATTACTTCCTGAATCTGGGCAGTTTCAAGCAACAAGAAAATAACAATTTTAAAACCCACAACTCAATCAACCTACAAGATTTCCTAAGTGATAACCGGACATGATTTTTATAAATCGGGTGTCTAAGATATAAACCGATTACTGATTTTATCTTAAACCCCGTAGGCATGATTTCTAATTGCAGAAGTTGATTCAAAAACCTTATAGGCATGACATCTAAATGCAGAAATGATTTCAATCTTATTGGCATGGTATCTAAATGTATAAGTAGTTCTAAAATTTCCTATAGACATGTGTTACGACCCAAAATCCCTCCGAAGGAGTCATGATGACATCTAGTCTCTAAACTAGGTAAGCCTAACATTAACTGAATTAATATTGACATTTACTAATTTCAAATTAAATAACTCTAAATAAATCACAATTCCCAAAACCGGTTGTACAAGTCATAAGCCTTTCTAAGAGTAGTTATACAAAATAAATACAACACATAATATGAAGCTACTCGTGACCTCAAACTGCCGAACCGGATGCAATTGCTCAAAATGACCAGTTGGGTCGTTATACCCTCCTCCACTTAAATATACGTTCGTCCTCGAACGTGCCTGGAGTCGTTTCAAGGCCATCGAACCACTGCATGAGCTCCTCATACATACACCCGAACAAGCTGAATCGAGCCAAAAATTCTAATCCAGAATACAATCACATGTTGTTCCACACAACTCACATACTCAAAGCAATATCCTCTGACCACCATAGCTGCTCAAATAACATCCTGGATGTTGGCAATATACTTCATATTGAATACAACCTTGTTCCGGACTTCCACAACACTACCCATGATAAAGAGACATGCGGAAACTCATAGCCGCCCATGAAGTCAACAAGTCACGAAGCTCTCTCGCCCGCCAAGGGCCATTACCCAAATCTTAGCAGAAACACCCTCTCACTTCCAAACACTCCCCACGCCACTACCATAGCACTAATCTCAGGTCTAAGAACCTCATCTCAGACAATACAAGAAATCCAACTAACAACTCATCATGGAACCACACAGATTCTTACACTACACAATTCGTACACCAAATCAGCAATAACTCAATTATGCAGCACAAATAAAGGAAAACAAAGTAGAAAAATTATCTAACAAGTACAACATGTGTGACAACAAAAATATAGGTTTTTCATCAAATCGTCCCATAGAGGGAAGACACAACACCAAATAAACAAAAAGAAAGGGTATCCCACATAACATCCGCCACGGCCGCTGCGGTGTGCAACCCGCTCCCAAATACTCATCAAGCCAAAATGCTCGGGTTCATTGAACATATGAATACTGATATCAAGTACAACAGAGTGCACAAATAAAACTGTGGGAAAAGTGAGCAGAAGTGATAAAATATGAGAGAATAAAGCACATATAAGGTGCAATGAGAAAATCAACATCACGAAGCTATCTCGCCCGCATCGCTATAAGGCCTGAATAGAATTACAACATGCGTGAGGAATAATCATACAACCTCACCGCCTAACACAACATAAAAGAGTAATACATAACATAGGCTAGGGGCACAAATAATATCCCTTCTGCCTGATAACATAACCAAAGTGACAATCTCACAAAGGCACACAAACTTGATTTGACACAACATACATATTCTCATTGAGCTTTCAAATAGTCCCAACCAAATCTTGAATCTTCCCAATTAGATAAATATGCTTCAAAAGATCCACAACAACTTATCAGTATTGTATGCTATTAATTATCCCATTCTCAACATTTCTTCAAAGTCTACAAACAGGAATTAGTCCACATATGAAGGCATCTAGCCCCAAACCTTTGGAATACCAAAATTTCCATACCCAACTCAACAATGCAAATCAAATGGCTGATATATCACTCACACCCTATTATTCTACTGAAGCACCCATATAGAGTTTCTTGCCACGTAACAAAACATGAACCTTGAAAGCCTCAAAACCCAGCAATCACCATGCTACCAGCCATGCACCCGCAAACCGAAACTCAAGGTCCTTTCCAAAAATGCACACCCTTCACATATGATAGCCAACAAGGTCAACACTCTATTAATTTTTGATACTGATCCAGGAGAAAACCACAATGTACCACATATTCCTTACACCCATAGTAGACAACCAACTCAAGTCGTTGCCAAACCACCGAGAAGCCTCTGAGATCCGCCCACACGCAACTAAGCCATCAAGACTGTACCTCCCCAACTCAATCGAGTCACACAAACCGTCCAATCCAAGAGTGCTGCCACAAATGCCAGTAGAGAATTCTTATTTAATGGACCAATTACCTCATCCCTATGCTGACCCAATACCACGGAGTTAACCCATTCCTTCGGATAGTCGATATGCAATAATCCCAATCAAAGTCCCAAATACAGATGATCCTAACACGAACCACATAGCCCAAAAACTCATAAGCCACCGCATTACCTCTGAAGCACTCCATTCTGCCGCAACCACGATATCCACGCTGAATAGACCTTTTGTGAATCTGAAGTTGTTCCTCCGACTCCCCTTGATGCTAAAATGTAGATCCATTAACGACACAAAAATACTGTAAGCCCCAACATCATCCTGTGCAAGATCTCAAACCTTGGTCATATCCAAAATCCGGGTATCCACTAATACCACATATACCCTTACCTTAGGCCAAATCTGATATAAGTCTAATCTACAATCTGAATGTCGCTATTGAACTCCTCCACTTGGCACAAAGCCATAGAAAACAACGTTTGATGATCCACAAAACTAACCTTCACAGCTCGTACAACATAAATCACAAGGTACTCCAATACTATCAATTATTCCCAATCAACACCTACCTCGTGGCCTTGCCAAAATCGCGACGACTAGTCACCCAATTAAACCTTCCCAAGCTCGCACTCATCAACCAGATGTCGGAAACCGCTGCGCCTCCATAGGAACAACTGAATAGCCTCTCAATACCTCTGTATCTTCAGTCTGGACAACACGTTGAGACAATGTCTGAGCATCCTTGACTCCTTCGTAGTCCGTCTGTAGCATCACGAACCACTGGCTTATAGCGGACATTGGAAGCATAATATTATACCCAAGTGGATGTAAAGGAACATGAGTTATACACTTCGAGCTGAATCAATATCTCATGATAAAGAATGAAAGAAGTGAAGTTTCCTAACAGTTCTGTAGCCTCTCGAAGATAAGTACAGACGTCTCCGTACCGATCCACAAGACACTACTAAACCTGCTTATGACTCATAGCACCTATGAACCTAGAGCTCTGATACCAACTTGTCACGATTCAAAATCCCTCCGAAGGAGTCGTGATGACACCTAATCTCTAAACTAGGTAAGCCTAACATTAACTGAATTAATATTCACATTTACTAACTTCAAATTAAATAACTCTGAATAAATCACAATTCCCAAAATCGGTGGTACAAGTCATAAGCCTTTCTAAGAGTAGTTAAACAAAACAAATACAACACTGTTCCAGAACGAGAAGGAATCAATGGAATGTAAATACAAATGAAGGTGACTCCGAAGCCTACGAATGCAGCAGCAGGTTACCGTGATTCTCCACCGCGACGACCCGCACAACTACTATCGATCAATACCTGTATCTGTACACAAAAATTCAAAAGTATAGTATGAGCACACTATGGCGGTGACCAGTAAGTATCAAGACTAACCTTGGTGGGGTAGTGACGAGGAACAGTCAAGACACCTAATGGTCAAATGAAATGAACAAGATTTGATAATAAAATATCAAGATAAAGATAATGAGGTAATATCAACAGCGGAGAGAAATCAAAATACAAATAGTAGGGATAATAAAGGGAGAACACGGGTAGTAACGAACGATAACCATATAAATCAGATAACCAAGTAAATCAACACTGACATAACAGGGACAGTGACAAGTAAGAATGTATTCAAATAAAGAAGGCAATGCCAACTCAATCAATCACATCATGTCTAATACACAATCTCGACCATCTCAATCCTCGATTTCTCATATCATAATCTCACCTTCTGAACCTTCAGCACACATGGCACATTGTGCCCACATATTTTCTATATCACTTTTAACAATAAAATCCACATGTTATACAATACATAATGTCCGTACAAATGCACTCAAGATATTCAAGAAGTCTCATTTTCATAATATAAAGTAAATTACAATTTTTAAACTAATTAGGAAATTCAACAAGAAAAGATAAAGTTGTTTTTAGAAATAATTTGAGTAAAGAAAGTACCCCTTTCAATTAAAATACAACATCGAATGAATTATTACCTTTAACATGGGAGTTAATAACTTAAAACTTAGTAGAAATTCGTTTTTAAGTAAAATACAACCTTAGACGGTTTAAAGGAATATAATTGAGAAACTGATTGAATTAAAGATGTAACAATTATTGAAGTCTGAAGTATTGAAATGTGTGTGTATATATATATATATATATATATATATATATATATATATATATATATATATATATATATACGACGAGGTATTGAAAATACTATAGGTTCCAACACAAAGAATCACAACAGTAAAGGAATTTAAACAGTTAAAACACTTGAATTGATAACAATAAATAAACACAACAAACAGAAAGTGCACGACATCACCCTTCATGCTTTAACGCTCAATTCTCACCATGCAATCAATAATAGAAATGTGCACGACATCACCCTTCGTGCTTTATCACTCTTCCTCACCATATGAATCATATAAATGTGCACGACATCACCCTTCATGCTTTATCACTCTTCCTCATCATATGAATAGTATAAATGTGCACGACATCACCCTTCATGCTTTATCACTCTTCCTCACCATATGAATAGTATAAATGTGCACGGCATCACTCTTCGTGCTTTATCTCTTTTCCTCGCCATATGCATCAATATAAATGTAAATGTGCATGGCATCACCCTTCGTGCTTTATCACTCTTTCCTCACCCAAACAGTAGAAACAACAATATCCAGGTAAGGAAATCAATAATAGAAACAAATACATCCCGACAAGGGAATCAACAATAGAAACAAATACATTCCGGCAAGGGAATCAACAATAACCAATCTCGTTCCCATAATTAACTTCACAAGATAAATCCCAACTTGAGTTAATACTCAACAACGGTCAAATACAAAGGAAATACTATTAGCCTGGTCCCACATGAATACTCATCAAATCAAGCATGAATAGTACATAATAACGATCACGGAAAAACTAATAAGCACACTAACCTTAACAAAACAACAAGACATAATAAGCACATGATAACTACAGCGGTAACCACAACAATTGGATATGTAACACATTTGCACGAAGTCATAGAGGAACTCACAATTAAGAAGTATCAAAATAATAAGGAAGGCAATCACTTCAATTAAGGCAATTAGGGGTCAAGTAACACGTAAGAATTAGAGGAAAGCTAGCAACATCATATGGAGCATATAGAGGTAATTTAAGCAATTAGGAAACTCAATAATAATAGAATACTTTGCACATAATGAACATAAGGACCTAAGAACCCTAAAGGCAAATTTTCCACAAATAAGTCCGAGCACACACTCGTCACCTTGCGTGCACGGACTACAATTAGCATAGAAGACTCAAATCCTAAGGGGAAATCCCCCACACAAGATTAGACAAGATACTTACCTCATGGACGACAAATTGATACTCTAAAATGCACTTCTTAGGTGAAAAGACCTCCGGACGACTCAACTCTAACCAAATACGACTTTAATACATCAAACAATGCAAGAGAAAACAATTCCAATTAACAAAACTATGATTCTTATACAATTTGCAAAAAGTCAACTCCCCGGACCCGCACCTCGGAACCCGACAAAATTTACAATAACTGAATACCCATTCTGATACGAGTTCACCCATATAAAAATTATCCAATTCCGATAACATTTGGTCATTCAAATCATCATTTTACATTTTTGAAAGATTTCACAATTTTCACCAAATTTTCCTTTAGATTCTCATGAATTTGATGTTAAATCTAAGATATTACCGCAAAATATAGTTGAAAATTGATTAGAGACACTTATCTAGTGATTTAGAGAAGTTTGGGTCTTTGGAAAATCGCCTATGGAGGTTTAGGGTTTGAGAAAATTGAAAAATGGGTGAAAATCTAGTCCAAAATCTCACTTAACAGGCCTCAGATGTCGCATTTGCGATCCAGGGTTTGCAATTGCGAACCCTCACAATATGCGAATAAGGCAGGGCTGGCAGAAGTCGCATTTGTGACAAAAAGTTCGCATTTGCAAACTGGGCATCGCAATTGCGATGAAAAAGTTCGCATTTGCGACCACACCAGAAACCAGCAATTTTTCCCGACACGAAAATGAGCATAACTTCCTCATACGATGTACAAATTCGATGATCCTTTTTCCTATGGCTTCGTAATTTTGATACGGATCTAATGGTTCAATAAAAACTAAATTTTGATCTCATTTTCTCAATGTGGTATCATTTTTGCTTGAAGAAACGACGATGAAGCATCCAAAAACAAGCGCAACATAGCCTAAATATCACGCCCCAAAAACCGTGGAATGTGACCGGCGCTCAACCGAGTAAACCCACTGAGAAAGCCTGTTAGATTTCATTCTATCTAAACTAGTTCATGAATAAAGAGGGGATGCTATCCCATTTAATTAAAACACTAAGCAATCTTCCATTAGCAACTTTCATTTCATTTCCGCTAACGACTTCATTCATAGTTTTCAAAATATTAAAAGTTTACAGGTTTAATGAAAAACATGCTTATCAAATACCCACATTTTTAGTTTTGACTCCCAACATCAACCATCACTCTCAAACAGTCTACGGAGCCTCTAAGTACAACTGAAGAGTGATAAAGGAATGTCGGCAACAAGGCTCTGGCTATACCTCAAAATATGATAAGAGAGTGAATAAGAGACACATGGCATGACCCTGGGATGAAGTGGGGCTCACCAAATCTGCTGGGAAGAGAATGCCGCTAACACCGATCGATGTCGTATACTGTGGAATCAGCTGTATCATTTAAAGATACAGCTCCCCCGACAAAAGGGACGTTAGCACCATCAAATAGTACTAGTGTGTAAAGCTAAATGTCCTCTTTCAAAATATAATAACCATATAGGCAAAGAAACCATGGAAACAGTAAGTCCAAATTGTAAGCACGTGATTTTTGCTTTACGGACATTCGCTCCAAAAGAAAATAAAAATAGTGACAAATGGCTTCGTTGTACAATTGTTCGAGTTTTCATGTGTTGTTAGTCACTTGTGGATCTGTCCATTTTTTGCATTTAATCATTAACAAACAAAATACAAAATATATGTATTAGGATGGTTAAACCATAATTCGGTCAGTAAAAGAAAATTCAAAAAATATATATGTGCACCGTTCGCCCTAGGCTTTTAGCTAACCTACGTAAATATTTTTGTGATAATTGTGTTAAAATGTTGCATTGTTGTTTAATTCCGTTACCTTATTATTTGTTATTTTTATTTTGTTTAAAAGAAAAGAAAAAATAATAAGAAAGAAAAAAAACAAAAGCAAAAGAGTAGGGAAAATCGGTTTGGGCCAAGAAATGAAACAAAAATAGGCCCAAGACCAGGACACAGATCCAGTCCAAACACAGGCTGCCCGGACACGTCCCAAACGACGTCGTATCAGCGCCTCAATCTGAGCCGTTGATTCATGGCAATCAAACGGTCCAATACAGCCCCTGCTAAGTCGAAACGACGTCGTTTCAGGCAAGTTAATCTGGGCCGTTCATTCCCATTGATCCAACGGATCCAGGCCTTCCTCTAAACCCGTCAACATGACCCGATCCAATCCCCTACCCGGTCATAACCCACTATCATCTCCCGAACGACGTCGTCCCTCCTCAATGGTTAGATCCTGGCCCTTGATCTCAATTGATCCAATGGCCAGGATCTAAACCCTCAATACATATATAAACCTAACCCCCTTACCCCACGCCCCAAGCCACACCCCCCCCGGCCACTGTTCACCATCTTCCCCCAGGCCCCTTTCCTCTCAAACCCTAGCAGCCTAGGTTTCCCACCATAAGCCTGGCAACCACAGTTCCGATGACCACCAAAATAACACCCCCGATGCACCCAACCACCCTGAACACGAATCTGTTAACCGTTCACCTCGAATCGACCCATAGCTTCTCGAATCTTCCAACGAAGATTCGAGTAAAAAACCAGATCTACACCGATTGACCCCAAACTCGCACCAGACACTCCCCTGACCTTCCTCGTGACCAAACCAAACTTGGTTTGGTCCGAATCTACCCACAACTCCCAAAAATCCAGATCTGGAAATCCAGACTTTTGAAACACATGCACCTGTGGAACCCGGCCAGTTTTGACATAGGTTTGAGGTCTAATAGACCTTAACCAAGGTGTTCTCATGTGAGAACACCCTGATTAAGGTTTGTTCGGCCTCAAAAGTTCGAAGTCGAGTTTGATTTGGGTCTGTTTGGTTTAAACGTTTTGGTAAGTTTTCCGTTCTTTTGTTTTATTTCCAAATAAGTTGTCAGCATATCTCTTTGTGTTTGTTTGTTATTTTGTTACTTCTTCCAGATTTCTTTCATCTCTGTTAAAGACCCTTTATTTGGTCGATTGTCTTCTGTTTGTTCTGAATACACTCTGTGATAAACATGATCGTCAGTTAGATTAATCGTCAAAGGAACTAATTCATATAGGCCCAGTAATTTAATAAAAGTTGTCTGATACCCTTTAGGTCCCCGAACGTGTTGTTTATATGAGCGACTGATTATTACCTGCTATAATTAGTATAGTCGACTCGATAAATGTCGTCGATTAGTTTTCTATAACTAATGGATCGAAGGAGCTAGGAGTTTCACATAACTAATTAAACTCGGACACTGGCTGGATGACCTAGTAATGTTTGAAATGGTCTGTTGGCATTATAAAAATGACTAAAAGGGTTCAGTCTAGGCAGTCCTGAGTTCGAGTTTTCATCAGTGCAAAAATGCCCTAATGCTGCAATAGGCAGGGGCAGTAATAATCAAGGTTAACGGGGGTATTCTGGGGTGTTTAAAAAGAACAGAAGTAATTAGTTTAAGTGAGCTGACAAAAAGGGTACTAACTTAGGATTAAACTAATACCAATGGGGGAACAAGACACAAGGGTATGGGGGCTCAAAATGAATAAACAAATGAGCCCATAATTCTGGATTAAACAAAACCAGGCGTGGGGAATAAAGGGAGCTGACACCAAGCATGCTGAGCATGGGCTTAAAGAGTATGGGCATTCTGCCAATTGGCAGGCAGGGCAGCTCAGCTGTAATGGTGCATTTGGCCTATAAATAGGCCATTTGATAACTAAAACAGGGGCTGAAGTTTAAGGGTCTTAGGCTGGACTTTTAGCTTTCAGAGAGGGAAAAACAAAGGGCTGGAAAATTTGTAGTCTAAAGAGAGGTCTAGTGAGTTCAAAGAAAACTGAAAAACATAGGTTAGTTTCCAATAAACACTGCAACCAAACATTGCCTGAAAGTTGTATAAGAGTGTATATTGGTCAAGCTGTCTTGGCCAAGTTCTTGGTTTGCATTGGTTGAGCTGTTTCTGGTTATTGAATTGGTAGTGTTGCTGCATTGAATATTCTGTTTGCTGTGGTTTCATCCTGCTTTTCTGGGTTCATTGGTTTGGTACTCGACTATTTGTTGGTCCTCTTTGTTCTGGGAAATATTGTTGGTCGTCTGAGGTTTTGTGGAAAACATTTGGTTTGGTTTGTTGCTGTGCTGTTGCTGTGTATCTGCTGCTGCTGTATTTACTGCATACTGCCCAGCTGATCATTTCCTTCTTCTTTTGTCTCTCTATACCAGGTACATGACTAATACTCTGTCAAATGTAATTGGAAAGTTGAGCATGAATACAAAAGAAAGACCTGAAGAGTGACCTTTATACATAAATTGTTACATTAGATATCATGTACTGTATAATAATTTTCATTCCTGATTTGACAATGGAAGTAGCATGTATGCCCAGTATATATCAATGTAGATTAGTTGAATGTTAGTTTATATATGTATGTTGTTAGGTGAAAACATTCCCAATATAATAGGTTGTATCCCAGACTTAGTTTAACTGTGTAGTATATTCTTTAATGTAGGCCAAGCATGAAAACTATCCCCTACTAGTTAATTTCTTTCCCTTTAATAGGCGATCCCTTTATACCACGCCAATAGAACCCAGAACGAGTTCACGGCCTCAACCTCACAAGGGTCGAGCCCAGGTCGAAGACAGACCAGGCAGGCCCGCATCGAACGAGCAGTGGCCCAGGTCTGGCCAACCGCGCGTGGGCTGGATTTGGGCCCATGATTATTCGTTTGGCCGACTGTGCACGCAGCTTCGGTCTTGATTTTGAAGCATTTCCTAATCACATTACAAACAACTTGCAAGCATGTAATTAATTAGGACTATCTACTGTTTTCAATTGATAGAGACGAATACGACAAGAAACGTAGTTGCTATAGGATGTCCTTTAAAAAAAATAAGAACGAGATGAGCCTCGACGAAAATAAACAAAACGCGCAGATGCGGGGCCCTTGTTAAATGTATATTATTGAAGCATTTAGTTTCCGGGACGGGTTGTTTAGCAAATCTCACAACCCTCCTAAAATAACAATACGTTAGTCTCTTTAGGATGCGCTTTAATAAGCCTTACCTTCTTAAAAACTCGGGTGCACATTTATGTGACCCAAATCCAAATCTCAACGAAATCGAAATGTGTCTCTAACCACGGGTACATTGACTGTGACGTGGTATGAGATGCATTTCCATGACGTTGTAAATTCCTTTTAATAATAAATGAGACGAGCCTCGACAAACAAAAATGTAGAAGCTGCGGGGCCCTCTAAATGCATCTATATTAAAAATACTTAGAATTCGGGACATGCCGTTTAGCAAATTTTACGGCCTTCCCAAAAATAAAAATGCGTTAGTTGCCTTAGGCGCGTCTTAATAATTTATTTTTCTTAATTCGGGTGCACATTTATGTGACCCAAATCCAGATCTCAACCGAGTCGAGATATGTCAATAACCACGGGTGCATTGATGTAACGTGGTTCGAGACATGTTTTCACGATGTTGCAAGTCCTATAAAATAACAGTGAGTGATAAAAGCGGTTAAAAGATAAAATTTGCACATAAGTTCATATTGTATTTAAAATCAGATAAATAAGCCAAATATAACAGTTGAGCGACCGTGCTAGAACCACGGAACTCGGGAATGCCTAACACCTTCTCCCGGGTTAACAGAATTCCTTATCCGGATTTCTGGTACGCAGACTGTAATATAGAGTCATTCTCTTCCTCGATTCGGGATTAAAATTGGTGACTTGGGACACCCTAAATCTTCCAAGTGGCGACTCTGAAATAATTAAACCAATCCCGTTTCGATTGTCCTTTAATTGGAAAAACTCCCCCTGCGCCCCGCGGGCGCGGAAAAAGGAGGTGTGACAGCTCTGGCGACTCTGCTGGGGATCAGTGTGACCCAGAACCGATGGTTCAGGGTTAAGAAGTCGAGCTTAGAATAATTGTTATTATTTGGCTTTATTTATTATCTGATTATTACATGTTTTGAGACTAATGTGCTAAATGCTGCTGTTACCGCTTTGATATTATTTGAACTGTATATAAACTGTGCCGAAACCTTTCTCTTCTCACCTCCGGGGATGTGCTCACTGGTTGAGACTCCTTATTCTGTTAGTGTCATACCCTAAATAAAAGAGGTTCGGAAAGTTTCTAAGCCGGCTGGCCTTTTGGTTCCCGGAAAGGAGCTCCTTCCTCAACTCGAGTTGTCCGCTCGGGTACACTGTCTAGAACACCGACCCAGGTTTTGAACATAGAATAACGTGACTTCATGCCGGATCCCTAGTAGGAACGCTTATTTGCATCACGTTGCATATGACTTAGGGGACTCAACACAGGGGTTGGGTCCGTCTAGGACTAGCAACCTGCTATGAAAAGACCATTCTGGTGCATCCCACTATTTTCCGTGCATTTATTTGTCTCATGCCTGCATGCTGACCGGTGTTTGAATATTGGGAATATTGTGAAAAAAAGGAAATAACGGTTAGGAATTGATTGTTTATTGTTGAAAAAAAAAAAAAAAAAACAAATACTGTCAAAACTCTGCCAAAATTTTGAAAAGTCGTTGTTCTGTCTTTCATAATAAAAATATATCAATAGAAATATAGAGTTGTCTTGTCATAAAAAAAAAAAACAAAAAAAAAAATCTTATTTTTAAAATTGTTTTTTATATAATAAAAAAAAAAAAGTCTTGTGTGGTCTTTACTTTTATTATTTGTTACAAATATATGTATATGTATATATATACATGAAAAATTCAAAAGTTTTGCTTTATTTCAAAATGTATATATCTTTATTTATGGCAAAAGTATTTATCTTGTTAAAGGTCTAGAAAAGTCCTTTCAGGCTCCCAGTTTTTCGAAAAAAAAAATTTTCGAAAAAAAAATCCAAAATGTTTTCCGTTATTGACTTCTTTAGAAAGTTTTTTATATATATATATGAAAATTCAAAATTCACAAAAAATCGCATATATTTTTGTTTTTAGCAGGATAAGTGTCGTTTGTTAAAATCTTATTAATAAATGTGCAGAATGAGCACGATTCCGAATGAACCCTTTTCAATCATGAATAAAATTCCCCTCCAATTGCGGCTCTGGTGGAATGATTTGGGCAAAGAGGGGCATGACGAAATCAAGAAGTATCTGAAAGGCCTCACGAGTTTGTTGGATATCAGGCCACGAGGAGATATCATAAGGGCACTAGTCCCCCACTGGGATCCTGCGCACAATGTCTTCCGCTTCTCAGATTTCGAACTTACCCCAACTTTAGAAGAAATAGCAGGGTATATCGGCAGCACTGAGACTCCTTTGAGGCACAAATATCTGATTGCTCCAAGAGCTGTAGCAGTACACCGGTTCCTGGACTCCTTAAAGATAGTCAGAACAGTTCATAACCCTGACTTGGCAAAAGGTTTTTGCAGCACGAGTTTCATATATCAAAGATATGGTCACATAGGAGGATTCGACAAGCCAGAAAACCAGTTGTGCAGCAAAGGTAATCGCCAGAAGTGGGAAGAACATAGACGAATTGCTTTCATGATAACTTTCTTAGGACTACTAATATTCCCAAGAAAAGATGGGAATATTGACATAAAGATAGCAGGGGTCGTCAGTACGTTGCTCACACAGAGTGATAGTACGTTGGCGCCCATGATAGTATCTGATATATTCCGGGCACTCACTTCTTGCAAAGCCGGAGGAAGCTTTTTCGAGGGTTGCAATTTGTTGTTGCAAATGTGGATGACCGAACACCTATGTCACCGAGCCCCGTTTCTGAGCCATGGATCCGCAGGAAAGACCTGCATAGAGGAGTTCTATACCAGAGTTAATGAAACCTACCTGCCAGAAGGAGTCACAGCATGGACCTCATATTTCCATACCCTCAACGCCAGTCAAATACAATGGGCGCTAGGATGGTTATCGATCGACGAAGTCATATACATGCCAGCAGCTAGGCCCCATTTTCTCTTAATGGGACTTAAGAGCATTCAACCATACGCACCGCATCGGGTTTTAAGGCAACTTGGGAGGTATCAGATAGTGCCGAAAAACGAGGATCTGAGCATCCAGGTAATCGAGATCAGTCCCGACGGCCAGTTTCCTGAAGCAAGGGTTCGTCAAATTTGGAGCCAATGTCAATACTTAGAAGCAAATACTTGCGTAATGAATCAGGCAAAAGGGGAAGTTTCGCCCGGGTATCAGGCCTGGTACAAAGGGGAGACATCATCTGGAAGACCGACCAAAAGACCTCACCTGCAAGAATTTGTCAAATCTTCACAAGAACAGTGGGGCTGGTTGGCCAAAGAGCAGGAATATCTCGTCAAAGCAGGCAAACTGAAGCAACAAGTTCAGGATATGAGGTTTGAGTGCCAATTACAGTCTGCCGCCCACGAGGGAGAAAGGAACAAGTTAATCAGAGAAGGCGAGGTCCTCAAAGCTCAGATCCGGAGAATGAAAAAAGAGGCTAATAGCCAGCTGAGAAGCCGGGCAGATAAAAGATTGATAGCAGGGTTAAAAGATCAGGTTGCGGAATGCCAGAAAGATTTGGAAAAAGCCAGGGCCAGCACGGCAAAATTGCGAACCAAGTGGGCAAACGGTGCGATGGCTCGGAGGCAGCACCTGCAACAAGTCATAAGGGAGTATGAATTGAGCATCGGGACATTAAGGGAAACGAATGCCTCTCTTCGAGAAAGGATCCTCAAGCAAACACGAAATGCCCAAGCCGACAGAAGGCGATGTTACGATGCAATGACCAGAATGGAAAGACAAATGGAGATATTCCAGGATCAGCTTGCCAACAATGCGCAAACACTGGGGTTGAAGAACCGACAGATAAGGCATTTGTTCGCAGAAAGGGACAACATTCGAGGAAGGATCGACGAGATTGGGCATTACATCTACGTGAGATGCCTGGCATGCGAGCAAATGCCCCGGAAGACCCTCCTTGTTTCCATCATGGGTTGCGTCCACCGAATCATGAATGAGTTGAAAGGTCTGCAGAGAGACCTCACACCAAGGGCCGCGGAAAGGCCGAATGATGCCTCGCGGGCCCCTAAGTTGGAAAATTAATCTTTGGTTGAGTTTTGTTTATTTGGTTTTGTTGTTTTTCCATATGTTGTTTTCTTTTCTTTTAGTCAAAACGGCTTAAGAACTGTGGAGTCTTGTACTATTGCTATTCCTTGCTTGAAGTAATTTGTAATAGCAAAATTTTGAGAATGAATTTAACGATTTCACAAGAATTTTGTGTTTCTTTACTTTAAGGCAGAACTACGCCTGGTCTGATTCACGCGGGGACGTGATACGTAGGCAATCCCCATAAGATTCGACCGCTTTTAATAAATAAAGAAAATGTAAATAAAATAAAACGCGGGGTTTCACAGAATACTCTAAAAAGAGACGAATGAACAAACCGGGATGACGCATGTGGTTTGAAGCAAAGCATGTAGAAACGGTTAACTGCCTAGGTGCATTGCATCCTCTATGTGTTATGATCAGATCTGTTAAGCTCTAACACTAACAAAGTTTGTTGTTGTCTGATATCCAGACAGTTAATTGTTAAAGAATTCTGGCAACACATTCATACCAAACCAGATCCAAAGGACCGGTAGCAACAAGCATGACCACTTCTGAGAATAGTAATGAGGAAGAAAGGCCAATGAGCCAGTTGCTAAAAGAGGCAATGGAAAAGATTGAAAGGATGGGACTAGAGATGCATGCAATGCAGCTAGCCCTGGCCAAAACGCAAAAGAGCCCTGAGACACTGGGGCAGGTGCCGGAGTACCCTCACTCTGGCCCTTCCTCAAGCCGCCCAAACCCCCTATATCAACAAGAAAGAAGCCCTCATGATTCCCAAGCTCCACCACCCCATCAACCTCTCCCAACATCCAATATTCCCATTTTTGTGGGACCTGCATCAGCCCCTTTGCAGCGAACGACCAGTGAGCCATTGTTCCAGGCTCACGATACACAATACTATCCCCCTGAGCCTACCTTCCACGCACCGGAACCACAGGTTTACAATCCCCATTTGGAAGTACCGGCAGAGGTTGAGAAGCCGGTTAAGGCCCCTGAACAGGATGAAGTGTTAAGAAAGTTCAAAAGCCTGGAGCAATCCTTCAGAAACTTGCACGGGCTGGGCAATCAAGTCAGCGTGGCATACAAAGATCTGTGCCCTTTCCCAGATGTCCAACTCCCGGCTGGGTTCAAGATGCCCAAGTTTGATTTATATGAAGGGCACGGTGATCCCATGGCACATTTGCGGGGATTCTGTAGCAAAATGAGAGGGGCAGGAGGCAAGGATGAGCTTTTGATAGCTTACTTCGGCCAAAGTCTGAGCGGATCTGCACTGGAATGGTATACCAGGCAGGATTTCAGCAGGTGGTACACGTGGGATGATCTGGCACAGGCTTTTGCAGGTCATTTCCAGTACAATCTAGAGATAGTCCCCGACCGTCTCACATTATTGAGAACTGGGAAGAAACCCGGGGAAAGTTTTCGCGAGTTCGGATTCCGCTGGAGAGAACAAGCAGCTAGAGTCGATCCTCCCATGAGAGAGGGAGAAATGGTAGACTACTTTTTGCAGACATTGGATCCAACCTACTTTGGTCACTTGGTGACAACGGTTGGAAAATCTTTCAACGAGGTGGTCAAAATAGGGGTCATGATAGAAGAAGGTTTGAGGTCGGACAAGATCTTAAACTATTCGGCACTTAAGGCCACAACCCAGGCTATTCAAAGCGGCACGGGAGGTGCGCTAAGAAGAAAGAAAGAAGAGGTTGCCACGATCGAGGCAGGCAGTTGGTCCAGGGCTGGCAGGCCACACTACAACCAACCCAGGCCTCACAGGTCAAACTATCCATACAACCCACCACAAAATTTCTATCCACCTCGAGAACCACATTGTTCCGTACACCAAGCCCAGGTATACACTCAGCCTCCGGTTCGCCCACAATGGCGCGCACCGGCTCCCCAGAACATATATGCACCACCACAAAACACTTACCCTCCACCAAGGGCATATAGAAATCCTTCAGGGGCAGGTTTCCGGGGAAATCCAGATGCCAGAAATGACAGGTTGCGGAAGCAAAGAACCTTCACCGAACTGGGAGAAACCTACACCGCTGTGTTCCACAAGCTGCGGCAATTGGGTTTGGTTAGTCCCGTCCATACCCGAGAACCAAATCCCCCGCCTCAGAATTTGGACCGTTCAATCAGTTGTGAATACTGTTCAGGGATGCTCGGGCACGATACCGAGAAGTGTTGGAAGTTAAGGCATGCCATACAGGATCTTATTGACACCAATAAGATCGAGGTCCAGACACCGGAGGCTCCTAACATCAACCAAAACCCGCTGCCAGCGCACCACGAAGCTCACATGATTGAGTTGGTGTGTGAGGGAGGTGAATTAAGAAAACCCTCACAAACAGTGATGATGATCCAAGCTGCCCCAAAAGAAGTCTTAACCAGTGGAGGAACAAATGTACAGTCGCAGGGAGAAGGCGTCAAGCCGGTAGTAATATGGGGGAAGAACCCGTCCGCCATAGCAAGCAAACCCGAGCCAAGCAAGTTGGTAATACCAGGGATCCTGCCCACATCGGCAGTCATGTTGAAAGGGGTATGTAGAGAACGGGTGACCATAAAGCCGGTGGTCCAACTGCCAATGCTTGACAGCAGGGCTGTGCCCTGGAAATATGAAAAAGCAGTGGTGACATACCAAGGAAAACAGGTGGAAGAAGTCAGTTGTGAAGCGCAAGGGCTGACTCGATCAGGTCGATGCTTTGCTCCGGTGGAGTTAAGAAAAACAAACCCAGTGGCAACCAAGAAGCCAGTGTCAGAAGAAGAGGCTGAAGACTTCCTGAGGAAGATGAAAGTACAAGACTATTCTGTGGTTGAGCAGCTGAGAAAAACACCTGCCCAGATCTCACTATTGTCATTACTCCTCCATTCCGAGGAACATCGTCGGGCCCTGTTAAAGATATTGAACGAGGCTCATGTACCCAGTGAGATTTCTGTAAACCACCTGGAAACCATTGCTAGCAAGATTTTCGAGGTGAACAGAGTGACATTCTCAGATGATGACCTGCCGGTGGAAGGTACGGAGCACAACAAAGCTCTATACCTAGCTGTCAAATGTGAAGACTCGGTGGTAACCCGAGTATTGGTGGATAACGGCTCAAGCGCCAATATTTGTCCATTATCCACCCTGGACCAGTTAAAGATTGACCGTGGAAGAATCCGGGAGAATAGCATCTGTGTCCGAGGGTTTGACGGAAACGGAACAGCCACTGTGGGGGATGTTGTACTTGAACTAACCATTGGCCCGGTCCTGTTTACCATGGAATTCCAGGTATTGGACGCCACGGTATCTTACAATTTGCTGTTAGGACGACCTTGGATTCATGCAGCTAAAGCGGTGCCTTCCACCCTACATCAGGCAGTGAAGTTCGAGTGGGAAAGACAAGAGGTCGTGTTGCACGGTGAGGATACAACATGCACCATGGGCGGAACCATTGTGCCTTTCATAGAGACCACTGATGACAAGGGTCCTTGGGTCTACCAGATTCTCGATACAGGGTCGGCCAACAAAATCTCTGAAGGAGAAATCATCCCGCACCCTAGGGTAGCTGCCGCAACAGTCATGATGGTATCGGAGATGCTGGGTAATGGGTTTGTGCCGGGAAAAGGCCTGGGAGTTGAACTTCAAGGGATAGTCCAACCTGTCTCCCTTCCTAAGAATCTGGAAACTTTCGGGTTGGGGTTCAAACCAACCGCAACAGACAGGAAGCAAGCGCGAAAAATGAAGAAGAAGGTCTGGTTTCTGCCTAAACCAGTGCCACGCCTCTCAAGGTCTTTTGTTAAAGCTAATGCCAAGGGGTCAGCGATCCCAAAGATTCGAGGACCTTTGATCGGTATAAATGAAGACCTCAATCAGAGTTTTGAAAGGCTATTTGCGGATGTCAGTATGGTGGAAGCTGGAGAAGGTTCCAGCAGAGCAGAGATACAATTTGTGGGGCCTGAGGCCAAGATCAACAATTGGACGGTTACTCCTCTTCCTGTCCGAGGGGAGTCTTGGTAGTAGGCTTTGATTAATGTTTTGTTTGTTTGTTTGTTTGATCGGATTATTCAAGGGTGTAATCCCAATTTTACTTTCGTTTTGTAAAAGTGTGAACCCTTTTTATCCTGCAAATTTAATAAAGTTCTTTTCTTTTGTCCCATTTTAATTTCTGGTTTTGTTCTTTTTCTTTCTGAACAGTTCTCTTTTTACTGGTCCTAATGACATGGCATGCACAGCGGATCTTCGACCTAGTCTAATAAATCAATCTGAATCTGACTCAACAATGCAAGAGGTCGTTTGTGATAATGAATCCGAATGTGACGAAGGAGAAGCCTTCGAAGAAATAAATCGAGAACTGTGCCAATTTGAAGAGAAACCCAAGCCTAACCTAAATGACACTGAGGCTGTGAACCTAGGAGACGCTGATAACATCCAAGAGACCAAAATTAGCATCCACATTGAGCCAAATGTCAAAGCAGAATTGATCGAAACTCTCAGGGAATTCAAAGATGTTTTTGCATGGTCATATGATGATATGCCTGGATTGAGCACCAACTTAGTGGTTCACAAATTGCCCACTGACCCGGCATACCATCCGGTCAAGCAAAAACTAAGGAAATTTAAAACAGAAATGAGTGTAAAGATCAAAGAAGAAGTGATTAAGCAGTTGCAATCGAAGGTCATTCGGGTCACTCGGTATCCCGAGTGGCTGGCCAATGTGGTACCAGTCCCAAAGAAGGACGGAAAAATCAGGGTGTGCGTCGACTACCGCAACCTCAACAAAGCGAGTCCCAAGGACAATTTCCCGTTACCCAACATTCATATCTTGATCGATAACTGCGCTGGGCGCGAGATCGGATCCTTTGTGGATTGCTATGCGGGATATCATCAGATCCTAATGGACGAAGAGGATGCTGAGAAGACAGCGTTTATTACGCCATGGGGAACCTACTGCTATCGGGTAATGCCGTTCGGTTTAAAGAACGCTGGGGCAACGTACATGCGAGCAATGACTGCTGTGTTTCATGACATGATACACAAAGAAATAGAGGTGTACGTCGATGATGTGATCATCAAATCTTGGCGTCAGGAGGACCATGTGGCAGACCTAAGGAGATTTTTCCAAAGACTCCGGAGGTATGATATCAAGCTTAACCCGGCCAAATGCGCATTCGGGGTTCCATCAGGAAAGTTGCTAGGATTCATCGTCAGTCGACGGGGGATTGAGTTAGACCCATCCAAAATTGAATCCATCCGAGACTTGCCACCGCCAAGGAACAAAACAGAGGTAATGAGTTTGCTGGGTAGACTCAATTACATCAGCAGGTTCATCGCTCAACTCACAGCAACTTGTGAGCCCATATTTCGGCTACTGAGAAAGGATGCTGCAGAAGGTTGGACGACAGAGTGTCAAGAGGCTTTCGACCAAATCAAAGGGTATCTGTCTAATCCACCCGTGTTGGTCCCACCTAAGCCCGGGAAACC
Source organism: Nicotiana sylvestris (assembly GCF_000393655.2). NCBI lineage: Eukaryota > Viridiplantae > Streptophyta > Magnoliopsida > Solanales > Solanaceae > Nicotiana > Nicotiana sylvestris. The sequence goes on along the minus strand of NC_091062.1, from coordinate 42,764,079 downwards.
CCTAATCCTTTACCTGACAGTCTTGGAAAATTCATTTGGTTGTGTACTGGGGCAACATGATGACACAGGAAGGAAGGAGCAGGCCATCTACTATCTTAGCAAGAAATTCACAGTGCATGAGGTCAAGTACACTCAACTCGAGAAAACATGCTGCGCCCTAACTTGGGTAGCTCAGAAGTTGAAGCACTACCTGTCTTCATATACTACTTATCTCATATCCCGCTTGGACCCATTGAAGTATATCTTTCAGAAACCTATGCCCACGGGAAGGTTGGCAAAGTGGCAAATTCTGCTCACAGAGTTTGATATCATCTACGTAACGAGGACGGCCATGAAAGCCCAGGCACTGGCAGACCATTTGGCAGAGAATCCCGTTGACGAAAAATACGAGCCCTTAAGAACGTATTTTCCTGACGAAGAGGTGATGCACACGACTGATTTGGAATTACCTGAGGAACCGGGTTGGAAGCTTTTCTTCGATGGAGCTGCAAACGCAAAAGGAGTTGGAATAGGAGCAGTACTCATTTCTGAAACAGGACGGCATTATCCTGTTACGGCTCAACTGCGCTTCTATTGCACCAACAATATGGCCGAATATGAGGCTTGCATTTTGGGTCTGCGCTTGGCTGCTGACATGGATGTCCAAGACGTCTTGGTCTTGGGAGACTCGGACCTCTTGGTACATCAAATTCAGGGTGAATGGGAAACACGAGATCTAAAGCTCATACCATACCGACAATGCTTGCATGATCTGAGCAAGCAATTTCGATCGGTGAAGTTCAAACACATCCCGAGAGTTCACAATGAGGTTGCAGATGCCTTAGCCACCTTAGCATCAATGTTGCACCACCCTGACAAAATGTATGTTGATCCTCTGCATATCCAAGTCCGTGATCAGCACGCCTACTGCAATACCGTAGAAGAAGAAGCAGATGGCGAACCCTGGTTTCATGATATCAAGGAATACCTCAGAATGGGGATATATCCAGAACATGCCTCGGGAGACCAAAAAAGAGCCCTTCGGCGTTTGTCGAATGGTTTCTTCCTCAGTGGAGGAGTATTGTACAAAAGAACCCCGGATTTGGGATTGTTGAGATGCGTAGATGCCAGTCAAGCAATGACGGTCATGGAAGAGGTACATGCGGGAGTTTGTGGGCCACACATGAGCGGATATATATTGGCAAGAAAGATCCTTCGAACAGGGTGTTATTGGCTAACCATGGAACACGACTGTATCACTTTCGTAAGGAAATGCCATCAGTGCCAGATACATGGAGATTTGATTCATTCTCCGCCAACAGAGTTACATACGATGTCAGCACCCTGGCCGTTTGTAGCATGGGGCATGGATGTCATTGGGCCCATCGAGCCAGCAGCGTCCAACGGTCATAGGTTCATTCTAGTGACCATTGATTACTTCACCAAATGGGTTGAGGCTAAAACCTTCAAATCAGTAACTAAGAAAGCAGTGGTGGACTTTGTTCACTCCCATATCATCTGCAGATTTGGGATCCCAAAAGTGATCATCACGGATAACGGTGCGAATCTTAATAGCAGCTTGATGAGAGAGGTATGCCAACAATTCAAGATTACACACCGCAATTCCACCCCATATCGTCCTAAGGCAAATGGAGCAGTCGAAGCAGCCAATAAGAATATCAAGAAAATACTGCGAAAAATGGTGGAAGGGTCCAGACAGTGGCACGAGAAATTACCCTTTGCTTTATTGGGGTACCGCACTACCGTCCGGACCTCCATAGGCACAACTCCTTACTTGTTGGTATACGGAACTGAGGCCGTGATACCAGCGGAGGTCGAAATTCCGTCTCTCCGAATTGTCACTGAAGCCGGGATTGATGATGATGAATGGGTAAAAGCTCGATTGGAACAGTTGAGCTTGATAGATGAGAAAAGATTGGCAGCAGTGTGCCATGGTCAACTGTATCAGAAGAGAATGGCAAGAGCATATAACAAGAAGGTGCGCCCTAGGAAGTTTGAGGTAGGGCAGCAGGTGTTAAAGAAGATCCTCCCACATCAGGTCGAGGCGAAAGGCAAATTCGCCCCAAATTGGCAAGGGCCTTATATCGTGACCAGAGTATTGTCCAACGGCGCTTTGTGTTTGACAGATGTCGAGGGTAGATGTGTCGACATGGCTATCAATTCAGATGCAGTCAAGAGATATTATGCGTAATTTCTTTAATTACGGCAATTATTCGGTTTGTTTGCTTGTATTTGGCATTTATTGGATAATGAGATGACGGAGGCAATTCCTTCTTCTACCCAAACACTGTTTAACCCTTGCTTCCCCCTTTGAGCCTTAAGCAAATTCTTTCAATACCCCTCTTTTGGAATCACTAATGGAAAGATACGAAAAAGGGAAAAGAAACGAAAGGAAAAGAAAGAGAAAAGAAAGAGAAAAGAAAAAGAAAAGAAAAAAAAAGAAGATGAAATCATAAAGAAATACAAAACCGTGGGAACTACGTTTGACCTGATTCCTCAAAGAGGATACGTAGGCGCCTCACGGCTCGGTCATAGTATGCATCATAATAAATATAGGATGCATAATGTACATAGTGTGCGTAATAGGCACAACGTGCGTAACGCACATAGCGCAACATAAGTATAAATAATAAATTCCCCAAGCAAGAAACTGGGGCAGAAGTTATGTTTTTAAAATTCCAACAAAGGTTCGATTCCAAAAGTTGTAGCACATCACCCATCAAATTATTTTCATTTCTTTTTTAGCCTTCTTTCAATCCCACACCAAAACCAACATCGACATCCAAAAGACCTCCCGATCAATGTTCGAGAGATGCCAAATCCGGCAAATAAGGCCGAGAATAATACACCGATCCCCAGCAAAGAAAAGGATCGTAAGACTGGGAATGAGTTGATAGTCAAAAGAATCCCCGGAAGAGAGGGTCGTATCTACAACACCCCGATTCCTCGAAAGAAATAAAATGAGAGAGTCTCATCGGTGAAAACCTTCGCAGGCACCGAGAGGCGATGTAAGATGAGGGATATGAAATGAGAGAGTCTTATTGGTGAAAACCTTCACAGGCACCATAAGGCGCCGGGAGATGAGAGAAAAGAGAGAGTCTCATTAGTGAAAACCCCTCGAAGGGCACTATGGGGCGGCAAGACAGATCAGCAAAGCTACCACATTCGCAACAAGATGAACATCCATCTATCATCCCCAGCAAGTCAGACCATCGGACAAATCGATTGATACAAATAGACTGGGTCGGGAATCTATGGTGCACGTCATGATCACGGGGACCAGTTGTGTCCTCCAGATAAGTTCTTTGGATTGTCTCCTCCCACAAAATATTGGTTCAGAAAGTTCTTCTTTTTCCATGTCTTTATTTCTTTTCCTAAACTGTGTCTCGAAAGGATTTTTCAAAGCTTACTACCAGAAACCAAAGGAGAATTCATCCAATGCAGGATGATACAAACAGTCTTAAAGGCCGGTCCCAGGCAATGCAGGGATTGTGCCCGGAAATTTTGGAAGAAGTAAGCTCCAAAAGGGAGCGTTTTCGGGAGTTAGAAGCAGACTCCCACATCATGTGTTTAAAGAGAAAGCAGAAAAGGGGATAAATTGAAAACCAATCCCCAGCAGGCTAGAGACCCCCAACAGGCAACTTTACCTGCCAACCAATTATGGGGACAAAGAGCAAGAAAAGGGGAAGAGAGAAAAATTGCTCGCCAGAAAGGCACCCTCTACCACCACGATTAAAACTGACTAAATCCTTTTGTCTTTTGCAGGAGAGCAAAGAATTGATGACGGCAACAAGATGCAATGCCATGGAAGTTACCAAAAACCGGGGCAGAAACAATTTCAATACATTTAAGTTCTAGGTCGCCCACCAGTATAATGCGGGAATACATTTAAGTTCTAGGTCGCCCACCAGTATAATGCGGGAATATTTTTAAGTTCTAGGTCGCCCACCAGTATAATGCGGGAATATTTTTAAGTTCTAGGTCGCCCACCAGTATAATGCGGGAATACATTTAAGTTCTAGGTCGCCCACCAGTATAATGCGGGAATACATTTAAGTTCTAGGTCGCCCACCAGTATAATGCGGGAATACATTTTAAGTTCTAGGTCGCCCACCAGTATAATGCGGGAATATTTTTAAGTTCTAGGTCGCCCACCAGTATAATGCGGGAATATTTTTAAGTTCTAGGTCGCCCACCAGTATAATGCGGGAATATTTTTAAGTTCTAGGTCGCCCACCAGTATAATGCGGGAATATTTTTAAGTTCTAGGTCGCCCACCAGTATAATGCGGGAATACATTTAAGTTCTAGGTCGCCCACCAGTATAATGCGGGAATACATTTTAAGTTCTAGGTCGCCCACCAGTATAATGCGGGAATATTTTTAAGTTCTAGGTCGCCCACCAGTATAATGCGGGAATACATTTAAGTTCTAGGTCGCCCACCAGTATAATGCGGGAATACATTTTAAGTTCTAGGTCGCCCACCAGTATAATGCGGGAATATTTTTAAGTTCTAGGTCGCCCACCAGTATAATGCGGGAATATTTTTAAGTTCTAGGTCGCCCACCAGTATAATGCGGGAATATATTTAAGTTCTAGGTCGCCCACCAGTATAATGCGGGAATACATTTAAGTTCTAGGTCGCCCACCAGTATAATGCGGGAATACATTTTAAGTTCTAGGTCGCCCACCAGTATAATGCGGGAATATTTTTAAGTTCTAGGTCGCCCACCAGTATAATGCGGGAATATTTTTAAGTTCTAGGTCGCCCACCAGTATAATGCGGGAATATTTTTAAGTTCTAGGTCGCCCACCAGTATAATGCGGGAATATTTTTAAGTTCTAGGTCGCCCACCAGTATAATGCGGGAATACATTTAAGTTCTAGGTCGCCCACCAGTATAATGCGGGAATACATTTTAAGTTCTAGGTCGCCCACCAGTATAATGCGGGAATACTTTTAAGTTCTAGGTCGCCCACCAGTATAATGCGGGAATACTTTTAAGTTCTAGGTCGCCCACCAGTATAATGCGGGAATACTTTTAAGTTCTAGGTCGCCCACCAGTATAATGCGGGAATACATTTTAAGTTCTAGGTCGCCCACCAGTATAATGCGGGAATACATTTAAGTTCTAGGTCGCCCACCAGTATAATGCGGGAATATATTTAAGTTCTAGGTCGCCCACCAGTATAATGCGGGAATACATTCAGCTCTAGATTTTGGGATCAGTCACCCCACCTGGAGACAGAAGGTTACAACAGAGATCCCCAAACGGGAAACAATGAAATCCCCAGCATCAAGAAGCAGACAACCGCAGAGGCAAGCGCGCAATTCAAAAGGAAAAAGGAACGCGTCTCAAAAGAGTAGTTTGAGAACGCTATGGCATGCCCAACATAACAATTCTGATGAAAAGCCATACCACTGAGGAAACCATTGAAAGATTTAAAGAAGAAAGTCGTATCCCCAGCGGGTCAAGCAAAGTGATGAAAACTGGCATTCAAACGTCAGCAAAGGACCAACATCATCTCCCAAAGGCACAAGATAAAGGCATCGGAGGAAAGCGATAGCCGACAAGAAAGCAAGGCAACAAGAACAAGTCGAAGATGGATGAGACTTCAGGATCCTTAGTTTAGCTTAGCTTCTTGTTTTTCCTTTTAGAGCAATGTAATAGGGAGATCGGTTGAGCAATAGCATCCTACAGCAGCGTACAACAGCGCACAACAACAGCAAGCAATACAGTCACATGGTAGTCCCAGCTACCAAAATTTCCCGAACTACATTGACCTGATTCCTGTTTCAGCCCAGGATATGTAGGAAACCTCCGAAGCAAAGGTTCGGTCAAATCTTTTTCAAAAATGCTTCACACGGAGTATTCGGACGGGCAAAAATCGCTCGCTTTATCTTTGCGCGAAAACCCTTCGTGTCTCCGTGCAAAGAGGGGCAGCTGTAAGCACGTGATTTTTGCTTTACGGACATTCGCTCCAAAAGAAAATAAAAATAGTGACAAATGGCTTCGTTGTACAATTGTTCGAGTTTTCATGTGTTGTTAGTCACTTGTGGATCTGTCCATTTTTTGCATTTAATCATTAACAAACAAAATACAAAATATATGTATTAGGATGGTTAAACCATAATTCGGTCAGTAAAAGAAAATTCAAAAAATATATATGTGCACCGTTCGCCCTAGGCTTTTAGCTAACCTACGTAAATATTTTTGTGATAATTGTGTTAAAATGTTGCATTGTTGTTTAATTCCGTTACCTTATTATTTGTTATTTTTATTTTGTTTAAAAGAAAAGAAAAAATAATAAGAAAGAAAACAAAAGCAAAAGAGTAGGGAAAATCGGTTTGGGCCAAGAAATGAAACAAAAATAGGCCCAAGACCAGGACACAGATCCAGTCCAAACACAGGCTGCCCGGACACGTCCCAAACGACGTCGTATCAGCGCCTCAATCTGAGCCGTTGATTCATGGCAATCAAACGGTCCAATACAGCCCCTGCTAAGTCGAAACGACGTCGTTTCAGGCAAGTTAATCTGGGCCGTTCATTCCCATTGATCCAACGGATCCAGGCCTTCCTCTAAACCCGTCAACATGACCCGATCCAATCCCCTACCCGGTCATAACCCACTATCATCTCCCGAACGACGTCGTCCCTCCTCAATGGTTAGATCCTGGCCCTTGATCTCAATTGATCCAATGGCCAGGATCTAAACCCTCAATACATATATAAACCTAACCCCCTTACCCCACGCCCCAAGCCACACCCCCCCCTCGGCCACTATTCACCATCTTCCCCCAGGCCCCTTTCCTCTCAAACCCTAGCAGCCTAGGTTTCCCACCATAAGCCTGGCAACCACAGTTCCGATGACCACCAAAATAACACCCCCGATGCACCCAACCACCCTGAACACGAATCTGTTAACCGTTCACCTCGAATCGACCCATAGCTTCTCGAATCTTCCAACGAAGATTCGAGTAAAAAACCAGATCTACACCGATTGACCCCAAACTCGCACCAGACACTCCCCTGACCTTCCTCGTGACCAAACCAAACTTGGTTTGGTCCGAATCTACCCACAACTCCCAAAAATCCAGATCTGGAAATCCAGACTTTTGAAACACATGCACCTGTGGAACCCGGCCAGTTTTGACATAGGTTTGAGGTCTAATAGACCTTAACCAAGGTGTTCTCATGTGAGAACACCCTGATTAAGGTTTGTTCGGCCTCAAAAGTTCGAAGTCGAGTTTGATTTGGGTCTGTTTGGTTTAAACATTTTGGTAAGTTTTCCGTTCTTTTGTTTTATTTCCAAATAAGTTGTCAGCATATCTCTTTGTGTTTGTTTGTTATTTTGTTACTTCTTCCAGATTTCTTTCATCTCTGTTAAAGACCCTTTATTTGGTCGATTGTCTTCTGTTTGTTCTGAATACACTCTGTGATAAACATGATCGTCAGTTAGATTAATCGTCAAAGGAACTAATTCATATAGGCCCAGTAATTTAATAAAAGTTGTCTGATACCCTTTAGGTCCCCGAACGTGTTGTTTATATGAGCGACTGATTATTACCTGCTATAATTAGTATAGTCGACTCGATAAATGTCGTCGATTAGTTTTCTATAACTAATGGATCGAAGGAGCTAGGAGTTTCACATAACTAATTAAACTCGGACACTGGCTGGATGACCTAGTAATGTTTGAAATGGTCTGTTGGCATTATAAAAATGACTAAAAGGGTTCAGTCTAGGCAGTCCTGAGTTCGAGTTTTCATCAGTGCAAAAATGCCCTAATGCTGCAATAGGCAGGGGCAGTAATAATCAAGGTTAACGGGGGTATTCTGGGGTGTTTAAAAAGAACAGAAGTAATTAGTTTAAGTGAGCTGACAAAAAGGGTACTAACTTAGGATTAAACTAATACCAATGGGGGAACAAGACACAAGGGTATGGGGGCTCAAAATGAATAAACAAATGAGCCCATAATTCTGGATTAAACAAAACCAGGCGTGGGGAATAAAGGGAGCTGACACCAAGCATGCTGAGCATGGGCTTAAAGAGTATGGGCATTCTGCCAATTGGCAGGCAGGGCAGCTCAGCTGTAATGGTGCATTTGGCCTATAAATAGGCCATTTGATAACTAAAACAGGGGCTGAAGTTTAAGGGTCTTAGGCT